>NC_047040.1:12780000-14209662 GCF_011762595.2 Tursiops truncatus
GGGACTGCAATATAACCACGAACCGCTCATCACACATGGCGGCTGACCTTGCCGGCCAGCCACCCTGTAGCTTTAAAGTCAGGTCACCCAGCGGTCGACTGTTCAATCCCAACATGGCTCATGTGGGTTATGACTTCACCTGCAGTGGCAGGCTGAGATGATTACTTATGAATTCATTATGCACACATGCGTACACCGACAGGTGGAAAATGCACACATTTGTGTGTATGTACACACACATACATACATACGTACTCCATAACGTTGTTGCTTGATGGTATCATGTCATAGGACAATTTTTTTTAATTGTGAGGTTTTGGTTTATCTTTATCATACTCATTTAGCTCTTCTTTTCTGTTTCACCTTGTCCTTGACTTAAATACATTTGGAATCTATCATGGTGTTTGTGGGACCTAGTTGGTGAAACAAATCCTTATGATGTTGGATCCACCAAGGTTTCTTTGGCCAAAAGAATTTTCTAAAAAGTCTCAAAAATCCTAGAAAAGATTCTATTTTTATAACCAAGCCTCTTAGAGAGTCTCTAGGGCTGTGACATCAAAGTTAAATCGTCCAGTTCACTTACCTTTAGAAATACACTGTGCTTTGAGCCTTAAATAGTGAGGCTTAGGAACCACAAGACTAAAAACAGTAAGTTTTCATCCTAAATTTTGTTAATATAAAAATTGCCAAGGCGTTTGGGGGTCAAAAACGATGGACATATGCCTCAAAATTTAGTTAAGATAAGGCTTTCCTCCCCTTAGAAAAACTCATTCCATTAAAAGATTAATTATGAGCTAGAAAGTATCTATTCTCCCTACATCCAAGGAAAAACCCCTGCTTGTGTAATAAACTACCAATATCCATCCTAGAAGTAAAAGTTGATGTTGTTTGTGCAATTTCAGTGAAGGTCAAGTGTAAAGAGAACAAGAAAGAATGTGCGAGAGAGAGAGAAACAGAGAGAGACAGAGAAAGGAAAAGGAAGAATGGAAAAAAGGTAGAAGGAAGGAGAGGGTGAGAAGGAGGGAGGGAGAGAGGAAAGAAGGAAGAAAGAAGACATTAATTTTAATTCCTTGAAATAAACCATCATCAAGACATTATCATGTGATCTTTCCAGGGTAATAATTCATCATCATCTTAAAGTTCTTATTAAGTAAGTGCCCATTGGACTTTGTTACTTAGAAAGAACTATCTTCTCTCTTTTTACTCTTGTTGGATACAATCTTTCATTGTCTTTTTTTTAAGGATGGCAATTTCTCCATCATTTCTCATCTTCCCTGTAAGGTGAACTGAATTTCTGTTCAGGATTATGTTCCTTGGTATTGTTACAGGATAATCCCCAAGGCACCCACAGCTACTATTATGAGTACTAGAGTTCTCTTTGTTTTCAGAAAGCAAAGACAAATGATTGTTCTCAACCTCTGGATCTACACAGCAATAAGAGATTAGTGTATTTTTTCGGAAAAAAAACTTTCATCTAGCATCAAAGAAATAAGATCAAATTCTGGGGAGACATATTTTTCTCCATCTTGTTTTATTTTTTCAATACATAATATTTTTCTCTACTAGCAGAGACATATTATGATTTTCCCTAGTCAATCATGCTGCTGAAAGTTTCTAATCAATGACTTAGGGCTACATGGAGGTCACAAAAAAGGCCTTTTATTTAAAACACTGAGGTATGCTTTTGCAAGCTCTACTTTCATTTCTGGGAAAGGCATTTTTTTGAAATAACACATATGCTATTTGAGATAAACTGATGCCTGAGTAATAAGGGGCAGTTTTGCCAGGACTATGCTAAAACCTTCACAGATTCCAAACATTTTGTGTTAAAGCTTCCATCACACATCATAGCAAACATATAGGACGTCTGAATGTCCCACATCAAATGTAAATTTTTCGGTATGTAATCGGAATACATTTTTATAATTTTGCTTTGAAATTATTGGACTGTGAATAATCCAATTAATTCATGATTGGCTATGATTTCTAGACAGTAATCATGCATACTCAGGAATACTTACCAAGTTAGACAATCTAACCTAGAAACTGTTTTCAGATGTAATGGAACTGTTTTAATACTAAATTTAATAATTAATTAAATTGACCTAATGTCACATTTTGTATAGATTTAATTAGATGTTCATTCATGTTAATGTGGCAGTTTCTTTTGAAATGTCGGTGCTTCATTTTTTAATATCAAGTATTTTTATAGATCCTTGAGAAGCCCGTAGACCTAGGCACTGTCACTATGATGCTAGAAGACAAACATCTGATCATTGCTGTGATTATTTTGTGACCCTGGAGAAAGAAAATCAGTCAAATGCAAAACTCTACCCTGGGAGTAGACATACTTCTCTCTCTCCAGCCTTTCATGGGACATACTTCTAAGGAAGCAGCTGATGTGACACTTATGTGGCAGTGAATGACTCCGAGCATCCTTCAGTTATGGTCCAAATCCTAGTGTTATCTGAAGGGTCAGACAGTAAAACTACTGATGCTGGAGTAATTGGTCGTTCTCCTTGGGAATACTGGAATTCTGGTAAAGATCTGGGTTCTCTGGTAAACCCAGAGAAAAATGAGGTGGCAACGTGGTGGATGAAATTTATGACCCAATGACAGACGGAGAGAATTAAAGAATCCATTGTACAGAGGAGAAAGAGAATCACATGCATGTGGGGTTAGGAGTACTCACTGTATTCCTTCTAAATATCTGAGGCCATGGATTTCCCTTGCCTTCCACTTTCTTATGTAGAGAGAATATAAATCATGCCGCTTACTGCACAGGGATGCCCTTGACACTGTAACGCACGGTTAGTTTCTTACATGGCAACATAGCATCATGTAGCATCAACAGGTTTTTTTTTAATTTGACAGCCTCTTTTATTAAAACACATCATTTCTGAAATGCCCTTAAGATCTTCATCACTTTAGCTGTATATGAAAATGTGCTTTTTTCAAAAAATACTTGATTCCACATTAAAAGAGAGTTAAAGTATATGTTTATAAAGGAACATATTTTATCTATTTAACAAGTAATATATGCTCCTTAATTATCTTAAAAATTATTACCTAAAAAATTCATCTGCCAGAATATACAGAAAAAGGCATAGGATTTGTATCAGGATCAAATGTATATTACCATGGGGATAAAAATTTAACTTCACGTTATGGTGTCAAAAATAGAATAAACAAACAAAAAATAGAACAAAACTCTTTCATCCCGATATTAGGAATGGATACACGGCAAAAATAAGTTAACATGTATTTAAACTATATGACATTTTACTCCTAAATAACAAATAAAAGGAAAGAAATGCCAGACAAATTTTTTACATCACTCACCTTATTAATGTAAATGACACTCAAAACTGGACGTAACACTAATGATATTTCCTCTTCATACAATTGGCTTTGTGGTTTGTTGAAGAGCAAACATCCTGAGACAAAATGTGACCAGATATTGAAATTGTGTATGGTCCTTGTAGCATGCTCTATTACAATAGCTATAGTTCTTTTGATTCTGCCTTGAACCACTGTCTGTTATAGACATAAACTAAGCAATACGTGTTTTGGGATAAGATCAATATGAGACTATATATGGACAGGGACTTCAATCTGATCTCCAGTAATGGCCATGTTCATTCATTCTATAGCAGAATTTCTGGAGCAGAATTTAAGACGTTTTTGGGAGGTGGTGACCTGAGGTAAAAACTATTTTCGTAAAAATGCTAAGACATTATTTGTTTTTCCACTGTGTTGACAAACGCACTCAAAGTCCCAAAACAAGACTGGATAAATCTGCTGATACCTTAGCACATCAAAGCAACAGCACTAAACTGTACTAGTTAAGTAGGCATTTTTCACTGCCACACAGACTTGCATATTTGGCAGACGCCTTCTCAAAACATGCATGAAGTGAGCTTATTGCTTTAAGAAAGACAACGGGCAGTATTTATTGACAATGATACATTTGAGCTTTCAAGCAAATAGTAAAATTTTGAAACACTTGTATTTACCACTGTGAGCTTGACAGCGCTCTAATACTTAAAGGCTTTTCTTAGGAGATCAGTGGCAATATTAATAAATGTATTGATTTTTATAACAAAATGTGTCAACATATGGAAGATTTGCATGACTTAGTGAACCGATATTTTCTAAAAGCACTGTGTTATAAATCATTCATGGGGGAGGGGGTGGGCCCGGGGCGAGCCGGAACCCAGGAGCGGACGGGACCTGGCGTAGCTGGACGTGCGGCGCTGCGGCGCTGGGAGCCGACCCTGAGCTCGCCCGCGTGGGGAGAGCCGAGGTCAGGGGGCATCAGAGCCGGAGGCGGAGGAGTGAAGTCAGGGCTGAGTGGGCGGAAGAGAGCCTGGGCCAAGACATGGCCACTTATCACCCAGTAGGACACATGCAACTGCCCCGGGCTGATGCCATTCGTTCCCGACTCATTGATACTTTCTCTCTCCTTGAGCATCTGCACGGCTTGAGCCAAACTGTGCCACGGCACACTATTCGAGAGATACTTGATCCTTCCTGTCAGAAGAAACATGTTGGGAGATCAACACCAGCTTGTGCGCTTCTCCATAAAGCCTCGTCATGCAGAACGGATTACACATGCCCAGAGACTGATGAGCACCGTTCGAGTGCACTGCAGCGAGAGTCCACCTCTTTCCTTGTGGGCTGGATGCGTCTTGAGTGTATCCTTTCATGCCACTCATTTTTATCCCATGGCTTTACGGTCTCTCTTGCCTCATCGTCTGCCTATTATTTTTCCCTTCCCAAACTCCATTTTCTTTTCATTCTCACCGGTTCTATTCTTGCCCTAATTATGTCACCTGCCTAAATCAGAAAGAACTCCACTCTATGTTTTCTTAAGAGAAAACAGGTCCTCTCTTCAGAAACTTCATAATCTTCCTCATCTTTTTGAATACAATTGTAATGATGGTTGAAATAGGTGAGAACTCACATTGAATGAAAGGGTGGGAGTCATTTTTCCTTTTTAAGTTGATCATTTTACACATTTGAATGTTATTTGAATTGTGATAGGGACAATTATATTGTCTCTTGGAGTAGGATTTGTGCAATTGCTAAGACCTAGTAACATGTGAAGGGCTCTCAAGTGTAGTAGATAGAAGGTAGTCTATACACTTAGAGGTGGGGTGTAGTAGTCTCACAAGGAATTGGAGATGGGAAGGCCAGTTGCATTTCTTGTGTTAGTCTAATAATATGAATGAATATTTTCTAATAGAGATATTGGTACCTATCAGCAAGTGATCCAACATTTACATTTTTACAAATATGTTTAGAAAGATTAAGTACAAATAAGAAAATTCACAATGTATGTAAAGGTACAAATAAGATATTAGATGAGTCAAAAAAATGACCTAAAGAGTAAATGACTCTAAAAACAATCATAAATTTTATAAAATGTATTAAAAGCAAAAGAATGTTTGGAAAATCAATGACCTCATTTGATTATCATCTCAAACAAACTGCTCAGAAAGGACAGTAGAAGTACTCACTTCCTTATTTCATCCTCACTATTTTGGGGAAGTTTCCCACTTTAAAAATAGTCTTTTGGACTTCCCTGGTGGCACAGCAGTTAAGAATCCGCCTGCCAATGCAGGAGACAAGGGTTCAAGCCCTGGTCCTGGAAGATCCCACATGCGGCGGAGCAACTAAGCCCCTGCACCACAGCGACTGAGCCTGCGCTCTAGAGCCCTTGAGCCTAGAGCCCCTGCTCTGCAACAAGAGAAGCCCGCGCGCCGCAACAAAGAGTAGCCCCCCCCACCCCACGCCGCAACTAGAGAAAGCCTGCACAGCAACAAAAACCCAACACAGCCAAAAAATAAATAATAAAAATAAAAAGTAAATTAAAAAAATAGTCTTTTAATGCAAACAGGTCAAAGGCATTTAAATACACAACAGTATTTTGTGTCATTGACCAACTGCGGTATAGTATATGCTTTGAACTGTTTTATTTCCTCCCCACAGTGAGGAGGGTTTTAAATTAAGTCACCCACATTTCCTATTTCTTGTTGATAATGATAATTGGCAAGTATTTGCCTTGTGGGATTAGGGATATAGATTTCAGCCTTGGAATAAAGTAAATAGCAGTAAATATACGGGATTCCCTGGATCCAATGGACAAATCAAAATAGAATAGCACTAACCATTCTTTTTGGTAAAACAGCTGATTATGAAACATGATCACTGTGCCAGAGGATAGGTGGATTGCCTGAGTGGGAGTCACCTGGCAAGCTCATGAAAATTATATCTTATTAAGTATATTCTCATGGTAGAAAGGCAGGAGGGATTTTGCAAAGGGAAATAATTTGTGACTAACAGATTTCTTTGAATAGAGTTATTCGTGTGGTAAACATTAAGACTTTGTTTAGACTTTTAAGAAGCAATTTTCCAGATCATAAAGAACGCTGTTATAGAGAAGGAACAAACAGTTCTCTAGATCAAAGCTCCCCAATCGTTTTCGTCTTATGATTTTGTTTCCCAGAAAAACACATATAACCTTTAAAACCTCCTTAGTAATTTTAGTCATTTTATTTTATCACATTTTTTCTGTGATATGGAGAAGCAAGTTGAAGTAAAAATAATAATTTAGATTAACATGTTGTTAAATATTTTATTTTAGTGTTTATTATTATATAATTTTAATAATAATAAAATGTAAGCAAATTTTTACTTTTGCCATTTTATAAGTGATCATGCTTTTTTTAAAGAAAATATATGACTTGTCTACAAAAAAAAAATCATTCATGGGTAAAAATACACTTAAAGTCCAAGATAGACCAATGGATTTTAATGTAGCAGAGCATGGTGAGCTTATTGATATGTAACTAACCCTTACCAAACTGTTGTTTGTTGAGTTTGGGGAAAGTATTAAAGAAGAATATCCACAATTATATGAAAAGGCTATTAAAATATTCCTCCCCTTTGAACTATGCATCTGTATAAGGCCAGATTCCTTTTATACATTTTAACCAAAGCAACATATCACAACAGATTGAATCCAAAGCAGATGAGAATCTATGCTCTACTGAGTCAGACATCAAAGAGATTTATAAAAATGTAAAACAATGTCAATCTGGTAACCATTTGTTACAGTTCTGGAAAATAGTCATTTTTCATGAAAAAAATGTTATTTATGTTAACATATAATGGGTTTATTATTTTTAATGAATAGAAAATTTTTAACCCTCAATTTTAATTTCTAACATGAGAAATATTATTAGACCTAACCCAAATAAAGGAAAGCTCTTTGGGGTTCTCAATAACTTTTAAGAACATAAAGAGTTCTGGAACTGAAGAGTTTAAGAACTGTTGCTTTCTATGGACTCTGAGCCCCCAAAGTTTTCTTAAAAGGGTAACTTTTTATCCAGTTAATTTGCCAATTGAGTATTTGACAAACAAAAACTGAAACAGAAGAAAATATCATGTTGAAGCACAAGAAACATGGGAAAACCTTTGAAAAATCCAGAGGAGGTTGGAACCACCAGTTGTAAAATTCTGCCCTAGGAAAATCTCAACAGCAGTGTCCAAGAAAAGCTATTACCTGCCTGTGAGACCTGAGGGAAACCATCCAGATTCTCAGGGTACTTTTTCATCACTTGTAATAAGAAGCAACGTCTAAGGCTCGCTGATTCTTAGGTGTTCATAAATTAAATCTGTTGGAATCATTGAAATGACCTCAAAAATATTCTTGACTGATCATGAGCTAGTTTACTAAGAGCACTGCTTTTACTCTTCCTTCTTGGTCTGCTTTTTGTGCTTTATTATTTATTTAGATACTTATTTCCAAAAAAAGTTTAATAACATGTACATATGGAGAGATTCAGAAGAAATGAGTAACTTCTGTGCTTTATTTTTGTAACAATGTTGGTAGGATTATGCGTAACTCAAGTTTGCTATTTGCTAAAATTTTCTAAAATTGTTGGTGCAAGTTTTGGTAGTAAATGGCTAAACATAATAAAAATTATTTAAAAATAAAATTTAGGAGGTGTAATGGTCATCTGTCATTTTCACCTGTCCAGAATCCATTTACTCTTTTTTCTGGAATAGTAGCTTGAATTTCCTTTGGAGAACAATATCACCAGTAATCTCAATTTTCATAGTTCCATACTAGGGGCTGACCCCAACTTCGGCTCAGAAGTGGCCATGTGATTCAGACCTGTCCAATCAATCATTCTATCCCCTTGGCTTCACTGAGTGGCTCAGGATTGAACATGTGGCCCAAGTCAGCCAATGAGAGTTGCCTTCATACTTCTGCTGGAGCTCTTGGGAAAGAGGTATTATCTTTTCAGGAGAGCTACTAAGCTCCCATCACTGACTAGCTGAATGACCATGGACAGTTTTCTTGACCTCACTAAGCTTCCGTTTGTTCACAGGTAAAATGGGAGAAATAAAGGTAGCTACTTTGTAAAATTATTGTAAGAATTAAATAAGATAATAAGTGTAGATTTCACCGCAGTGGCCAGCATAAGACCTCAAGAAATGTTAGCTATTTTTATTATGTTATTATTTAAAGGCAAATATGATCTTTCAGCTCTCCTGCTTATAATGAAGTCTAAACTGCTTCCTCACGATGGTACCCATGGCTCAGCTTACAGAGCCAGCCTCACCTGCAGTTTTGCACCTGTCACACTGCATTAAATTCTCCTAAAGCCCCATGAGTCCTCTTACTCTAGGATTTTAATCATGCCACTCACTCTGCCTGGCGCACTTGTTCCTTCCTTCTCCCTTCCTCCCATTCTCTTCTTTACCAAACCGCGTGCTTTTTGAGGACAGGAGCTGTGTCCATCTCATTCCCCACTGTATTTCCCCTGAGTAACATAACTAATCCTTGATGAGGACTCATGCAGTTTTTATTAAATGAATTATTTTAAACCAAATTTTAAAGAATGAAGCCAGTGTAAAAGATAAATGATTTGTATATTTCTAATTAAAAAAAAAATGTTTTCCTCCATTGCTTCATCTTTCCCAAAGAGTCCAGCAAATACATTGACCAAATTTTAGTTGAATTTAACATTAAAAGAATCAAGATGGGGAATACTGCAATGCCTGTCTTGGACAACAGATGGCAATGCAAATACGATTTGATATGTATTCTGGTCTGCTTACAAGCTTCCAGACTTAGTCTCTGTATATGCCCAGCATAAGTCAGTCAGAGCCTTCTTTTCTGTAATGTCTTCCATGGCTTCTCACAGAAACAGAAAGGACATTCTCTGTGAATAGTGGTGGTGTGCTGTACCCACAGGGCCTTTCCAAACAAAGCCAACAGCTGCCAGCTAGGAGGAATGTCAGAGCCCACTCCTCCTGGAGAGGGCACAGGGCAGGGTCATGTTCCCGTCAGTGAAAGACACAAGGAGCTGGCCCTACAGTCAGAACTCAAGCATATTGTCATCATGATTCTCAAACAGGATTAATCTACTGAGAGGCAAGTAAGGAGAAGATACCTTTCGCATTACCTGAATTGTTTATGCCTGGTTAATTATTTTTTACCAAGAGAATCAAACAGAGAGTAGGTGGAAATTCAGAATTTCTCTACCAAGAATGAAATTACTATTAAGTTGTATTTTTTTTCCAGCAGCTTTCAGGGTATCTGTATAGTATAGAACGTCATGGTCTATGCATGTGTTTAGTAGAAATCAGGTTTAAGGGACTGTGTGTGTGTGTGTGTGTGTGTGTGTGTGTGTGTGTGTGTATATACTCACACATATAGTTATGTACAGAGTATGATAAGTTAGCTGACTGCAGATCGGACCACATAAGACCCAAGCCTAAAATCCATAAGTAGCTATAGATAAACACACACACACACACACACACACACACACACACACCCGACACCAGTTAATATCACCAAATTCCTTGACTCCAGAACTGTTCTCACAGCTTTAACCAATCATCTTGCTAGGAAAAAATGGGAAAAAGTATATAAATACTTTAGAAAAAACCTTACAAACCACAGGAAAACAAAGTCCAGTCTCCTTTCTTTTTGAATCAGAGACAATGATGTCCTCTCACAGTAGAAAATCAAGCACCATCACAGGAGAGCATAGGCTCCTTGAAGGCAGAGGACATCTGTCATCACCTTAGAGGGTGCTGTTCAAGACAGGTGTTCTTACAAGTCTGCTCAATGAGTAAATGGCTGAACCAAAGAAAGACAAGCATGTACAATGTTGCTATTTTATTAGGGGAAGAAAAGCACATGTGTGACACAGTTGCTCAGGTGCTCTAGAATTAATTTTTAGATCTATCAAAACAATCAGTTATAAACAACTCTCAGTTAGTTACAAGAACAGAGAAATTTCACGGGCTAGACAGCAAACACTTCTTTGAATTTGGGGCAGCGTATTTATCTTCATAATTCTGTTTCCCGTGGTTTAGGATGAGAATGTATTAGCTGACTTTGTAAACCTGATCCCTGAGTTTAAAATCCCGGGAGTTTAAAATCCATAAGTGGATTCCTGGCACTTTTAGGTAAGACTCGAATCACTGATGCAGCCAGCTCAGCCTGGCTCTGTCAGACTTCTGCTCTCAGCTACTCTCCCACATGTGCCCTCAAGTCCCAGGGTCATCACACCTCCTGGGTCCTCCCTGGATTGTTCCTTCTTCTAAGTCACCTGGGATCTCAGTTCCCCAGAGATTAGGAGGCCGTGTAACATACTTCAGAGGGAGTGCGGTGTCATTTTCCTTGGTAGATTCTGTCACAGACTGTAGTTATACTTTTAGCTTTTGTGATTAATAGCAATCTCCTCCACTGGTATGTGCTCAGTGCCTGATAACTTTATATTGGAAAAAACAGAAGAATAAATGAATGGATGGAGAGATGAATGAATTCCTGAGCATGGAGGTGGAAAAAGGGAAACTCAACCTAATTCTATCATGGGAAGAGATCTGTACTACGGGTCAGGAATCTGAAATCCCTTTCCTGATTTGAGTCTACCAATTACCAATGAGTCTGGGCCGTTTGGTTCCTCTTGAGCAGCTGTTTGGTCACCTAAATAATCAGATCATAACACCAGCCCACAGATGCACAGGTTTCTGTGAAGATCAAATGAAACAGCACTTATTTTAAAAGCTAACACATGGTATATAAATATAAGGCGTTATTTTAAATGGATAACCAACAAGGTGATAAAATTCAATTCCATAATTCAGGCTAAATATAATTTGCAATAATCTTACAGCAAATTTTGTAATTCCATCAGATTTTTTTTGCCTGTGTATTTATTTAACTGTTAATTTGAACATAAAGGACCTTAAAATCGTCTGGTTTCTTCAAGTCACAAAAATGTCTTATTGAAGTAATAATTTAAATGCTTAGTTCCTTACACTGATTACAATTTTGAACTTTATTTCAAGGAAACTCTTCTCTCCTGGCCCATTCAGGCCTGCTCCTGGTACACGGAGGAGGCGGCCTCTCTCTCTTTGCCTGTCTCTAGGTTCTTACCCTGCTGCCCCCAGCTTGATCCCCACCAAGTCTGCCCTCACAAGGGCTGAGGTAGAAGGAAGGAGGAGAGGTGAGGGGCAGGAAAGGTCTTCTTGCCTGGCACTAGCATGAGCCAGCGTGTCTCACACTCTGGTGTAGCAGGGAAGGAAAGAGAGGTTGATACTCTCTTCCTGGGGTGCTTTCAAGTATACCCTGAAGGGCCCTCATGGTTAGCTATCTCTCACCTGAAGATCTCCTGGCTGTTTGTCCACTGGGCATCCTGTGGATGGACCTTGAGCCATGTCCTGCAGAGTCCTTGCTGTTCCTGGCAGTCACATGACCTAAGCCACCTCCAGTGTTTCTCTCCTAATGGATTTCTCTCCATGGCCTAACCTGGTCCACGGGGAACACACTTTATACACATCTTTAACCCATTGGCAGTAGCTGGAGAGTGACTTGCCAAGCAGCTGTCTGCTCTGTGGTCATAGGCTATTCAGTCTATCTCGGAGTCTCTAATAGCTGGTTTCTAGCCTCTCAGCCTCTACCCCCTTTCCTAGGCTAGAGAAGGGAGTTCAGTTAAGGACAATAACATTCACTTTGATCACCTCCTTTGCAAATTCTCATTCTGTGGTCTAGCTTTTTGCCTTGGACTATCATTTTGTAATTAGCCTGCCGCATCTTATACCCTGCTGGTTTACATCCAAACCCCATAAAGACACACGTTGGCTTCTTAAAATGGTTCAGACCAAGTTCTCCTTTTCTGGTTGTTTCTCAAAGCCGTATCACCAGTATCAGGAGAAACACCAATGAAACCATTTCTCTGGTGAACACAAATTCTAGCAGCCAGAAGTGGCAGTTTTCTGCTTAGAAGTCAAAGTGGGATGATTGGAGATATGACTTACATTATTCTCCAAAGACTCTCCACGTGAGAATTCTGTTATGTGTTTACTACTAGAATTCAGACAGGGAGAGTTAAACTCTAGAGTGTGAAATTAGTGAGCAGAACCTAGAGCTGGATCTGGCCAGTGTTGGCCGAGGAAATAACCCAGCATCCAATTAGAACTGGGAAGAAGAGCAGATGTGGAAAACCGAGTTCTGGTGCCTGAGCCGAGGGTACAGAATGACAGCCTTGAGGGTCGTAGATGCGGAAGCCCACAGCTGCCTGCGGCAATGCGGACGGAACCAAGCAGGAAGTTAGTCAATATCCTACAGCGAAGCCTGAATTACCTTGGGGCCTGAATCCTATCAGACTGGTTTGTAGTCCCTGTTGCATTATAACAATGAACATAACAGAAATGACAGACCCCAAATCCACAGACCCCAAACGGTTAAAACCATGACAGTTAAAAATGATGCTTTGAAAAGTGGGATGGTGGAGCAGAAGACGGGAGGGTGGGTTTTCACTTTTTTCTTTGACTTTTGGGTTTTCAATAAGCATGCTTCAGTCAAATAATAATAAAATATTTTCATCTGATGGAAAACCAGCAAAATTCAAATAGACCTTGGCGGCTATAATCAGTTAATGATTTCACACTTCGCCCAAACTCGGTGAGTTAGAAAGACACTTGCTGAGTTTTGTTCTTCAGTCCAGTTGGGTAGTTTTTCTGGACTGGGCTGGGCTCACTCATGCATCGTGGTCAGCTGTGGGTCAGGTACATGTTTCTGCTCTTTCATGCTGTGTTTTCTCACATGCTTGGGGGTTGGCTGGCTGAAGGCTGAGGACTCTTGGTTTTCCTCCCTACGTATCTCATTCTCCAACACGCTAGCTCAAGTGTGTTTACGTGGTGGAGGTAGGGTTGGAAACAGTGAACATAAGCATTCATGGCCTCTGGAGGCTGAGGCTCAGAACTGACACACAGTTACTTCCATCTCACTCTATCCGTCAATGCAAGACTCAAGGCCAACCCAGATTTAAGGGGTAGGAAATAGACCTTACTTCTTGATAAGGAGCTATTAAAGCACATTGCAAAGAGCACGGA
Source organism: Tursiops truncatus (assembly GCF_011762595.2). Taxonomy (NCBI): domain Eukaryota; kingdom Metazoa; phylum Chordata; class Mammalia; order Artiodactyla; family Delphinidae; genus Tursiops; species Tursiops truncatus. The sequence continues at coordinate 12,793,429 of NC_047040.1, forward strand.
TACAAGGAGAGGGGAATGATTGGGACCATTACTGCAACTATAGCATCCCAAAGGTGCCAGACCACGTGAAAAAATGGAAGAGGGAAACGAGACGAGCGTTTGGGAATTATGTAGCCATATTAATGTTTACTGTTAATCAGGTTCTAAAAGTAAATCTTTTTCATCCACACTTCAGTGAGTGAGCTGCAGAGAACACTCTATCCCCTCTTACATGCCTGGTTCCTACTCATCATGCTAGTACCAAATTTAATATCACTTACTCCAGGAAGCCTGTCTGAATTACCTTCCTTTTGGACAGTGAATAAATCATGTGATTGTTCCCAGCATTTCCTCCTCATATCATTTATAAGACTCTGTTATTTTATTCTCTATCTTCCCTGCTGGACCAGGAGCTCTGGGTGGTGGTGGGGGTCTGGTCTATCACGTTTATCTTGCACCCCCAGCACCTAGTCCCTGCATGGCACAGAGTAGATGCTGAATCAACTTTTGTTAAATGAACACAAAGGGAATGAATGACAATAGATGAATGAATGTCAAGTTGGGTGTTTATTAAAGAAATGTACACATTTGTGGATATCGGTATTTTCTTGTGATACCCATATCCTTGCGAACCTGGTTGTAAATCCATTCATTGCTACCAAGTAGAAAAGAAACACTGTGAGAATTAAGATTACTCTTTGATAGCTACGTATAATGCAGCAAGCAAGTTTTAAAGCCTGCACCTGATATTTTCTCCAAATTTCACAAGTGCAAACTGAAGAGAATCCAAAAATGGCCTTTACACTGGCCAAAAAACTTTGTTGGAAAACGTACAAATAAATGAAGCACAGGTTGTTGCGCTAGTAGTGGCCTTATAACCAATTTATACTCTGTGTAACTAAAGAAAACCTTATCTTTGCAATGCGCTGAGCTTTCCAAAGGAAATATTCAGTCTTAGCCCTAGAAAAAAAATCAGAGACATTTCTAGTAAAATTGAATGGGAACAGAATAAGCCATGGTCTACGAGCTATTACAAGTCAGATTTGTACCAGACATTCCTATACATTTCTGAGTTTAATCCTCATAATAACCTACATGGTGAGAGTTCCTTTATCTTTTCTGTAAAAATAGAGAAACTGGGGCACAGCCGTGTTACATAATTTCGTCAAGCTATTAGCACCAAAATGTTAATTTATTAACATTGTCATAAAGCATGACTTACTTAAAGAAAAAGAAAAACTATATCAATTTATTACGGTTTACCAGGAATTATTGTTATAAGTACTGTTCCACAATCCCCAGTCCTACTGCCCAATGCCTGCTTCTTGCCTGTTTTTCATTCTTGCTGCCCAACTTGTGCACATGGGAGTCTTCCTGGATATGAATATTTCTGAGTTATGGTTGCCAGGATGTTTATCAGCAAAGTTAGCCAGTCATTCCAGGTTATCAAGTAAAGTATGGTAAATATGTTTCAGAACTTCATGAATCAACTGGTAATTATCAATTTTCAAAGACTAGATTCTTAAGTTCAATTGCAGTTCCCTTTCCTGAATCCCAGTTTTCTGCTGCTTTTATTAAATGGTCCCCATTCTGCTAAATCTTCTTCCCAGAGATCCACTCTTAGGTCTTTAGCTAACACCCTAACATCTTTGTGACCTTTCCAGTCTTAAAAGGCATGGTTAGAATATGAATTAGCGTAGAAAATGTCTTATGAACCATAGTTTGGGGTGCAGGTGTACTAAATGTCATGCTGGAGACAGAGCTCTCACCATTCCCAGCAAAACAACCCATGACTCCTTTCTATTTCTCTTGCTACCTTCTTTGTTTAAATTCTGCTCAGTTCAAGGTCCAGCTCAAATGCCACTACTCATAGGAAACTTTCCTTCATTACCACAGACGATTGAGTCTCTAAGCTCTCCTGCAAAGATACGTGCCAAGGTATCTGGGATCATACTAATAACAAGTATTTATTTAATATTCATTGTATTCCACACACCATGCTAAGTGTGTTAATATGTTATCTCATTTAATTCTCACCTTTACTTTGCAGTAGCATCTATGAATTAGGTACTATTACCATCCATCTTTTGTGGCTGAAGGTCAGAGTGATGACGGGACATGCCCGATGTCATCACTAATAAAAACAGAGTCTGGATTTAAATCCAGATCTGCTGGATGCCCAAACCTCAGTGCTCAATGACTATATTATACTTTATTCACACACTTACAATTAATATAAAATTTCCTCTATTATTCTACAAATGCAGTGTGCAAAAAATGGTGTATTTCTGTTTTCTTCAACTAAAATTAAATTCATATGTTTTCCACTTCTCTGAACTTGTGTGCACAGGACTCCTCGTGGATACGAAGGGCTGACCCATGAATGGTGGTGGAAAATGCTTTCCTTCAATGGATCACGAAAAGGCCCAGAACTGTTCTACAGATCAGAACGTACAAGACGGCACCTTCCGTCTTCATCCCACACTGGTAAACAGCGTGCGAAGCTTGGAGTCTGTCTTCCAAGTATAACTATCCCCTTGAAGCATAAAATGCCACGTTCTGGAGTTCAGAACCATAAAGCAGAAAGCCCAGCCTCACTGCAAACCCCTTGGAAACTGCACCCTAACTGTCCTCCCTCCCAGTCAGAGACTGGGCCACTTTGCCAGGATGCTGAGAAGGGATTAGGCCACTGGTCCTTACTATTCATGGAATGCCAGACCTCTGTACCTTTTCCAGAATTAAGAACTTCTCCCTCCCTTCTTGACCATCACAGGTCACATGTCTCTTTCTAATCGCCCCTCCTGTTCTCAGCATAGCTTCTCAAGGAGCTGCAGTTTCTAGAAAATAAAAACAGGGCGACAAGATATTTACTGGCACCTGCTGTTTCTGCTGTAACCCAGCCTCTCTGTGATTCAGGGTCAACTGCACACCTCCACCAACTGGTCATCGCTTGATTTTACTTTATTTTATTCTATTTTGTTTCGTTTTCTGTTTTTTTAATTTATTTTTTAAGTTTTTATTTTATATTGTATATTAGTTGAATTACAATGTTGTGTTAGTGTCAGGTGTACAGCAAAGTGAGTCGGTTATACATATACATACATCTCTTCTTTTTCAAATTCTTTTCCCATTAGGTTATTACAGAATATTGAGAAGAGTTCCCTGTGCTACACAGTAGGTCCTTGTTGGTCATCTATTTTAAATATAGTAGTGTGTACATGTCACACAAACCAGAAAATGCAAATTGACATCTTTTATGTCTTACTCAGCCAGAGGAAGCAAACGATTTGATTCAATGTTTTTAAAAAATTTAGCTCTATTGAAAAATTGAGAGATTTCATGTTACAGTAATTAAATCTGGGAATTTGGGGTGAGCCTCTCTCATGGCGAGCATCAACTGGTACTGAGTAGCTTCTGTCCCCTTGAGATGCTTCGGTACTTTCCAGGTCACCTGCATCTCCATCATTCCATCCTGATGTTTGTCAGTTTGCAATAGATTTCCTCTGCAATGCCAAAATATTTCTCCAGGTTTATGCTTCTAACAAATGTGGAAATACATAACTTAGACCAAAAGAACTTCAAGTTTCAAGAAAAATGGGGAAAATACTTTCCTTTGTGAGAGCAAAGAATAGTTGTATGTATGCAATGTATAAGCAAAACGTATCTGTTCTGAAGAAGGCACCTCTCCTAATTCACCCACTGATGCTACCTGCCTGTCACCAGGCATCTCAGTTTGCATCTCATGGTGGACATTCTCAGAGAGCAAAAACACACCAGGCTGAATACACAGAAACTGAGGTCATTTGAAGATGGTCTCATTTATAGACAATATAGGCCTTGCTGAGCCAAGGCCTCTGAGTTTACTTCCCAAATTGCTTTTCCCGTCAGGCAGGCCTGGCAGGACCAAGCCAGGAGAGGTCTGCCTCAGCCTTTGCTCATCTTCCTCACCCCATGTGGAAAGTTCTCCCTCTATATTTCTACGCAATTAATAATAATAATAAATGATTTTTAAACAGACCTGATACAATCCTGGTTAAAGACTCAATGTCTCCCATTAAGCCCTCCATCCTTTTTCCAGCCTGCCCTCATTTTTTGTTCTCTGAATGATTTTAAATGTATAGTAAAAAGTAGATAATAGTGGAAATAATACACTTAATTATAATCTAATTCATTTATGCTCAATAGTTTTGTGTCATAAAGAAGCATAGTAATATCGTAGAGTGGCAGAGACCATGTTTTACGTTTTATATAACCCTATAGTGTGTGTATGTATGTGTGTGTGTGTTTGTGTCCAGAAACTATCACAGAGATGGATAAAAGCTTGCAAACTATTTGTTGATTGATTTGGTAATTGAAATCTAAATTTTTGTTAATACAATATTACTGGTATAATTTCTACTTTTTTTTTTTTTTTTTTTTTTTTTTGCGGTACGCGGGCCTCTCACTGCTGTGGCCTCTCCCATTGCGGAGCACAGGCTCCGGACGCGCAGGCTCAGCGGCCATGGCTCACGGGCCCAGCCGCTCCGCAGCATGTGGGATCTTCCCGGACCAGGGCACGAACCCGTGTCCCCTGCATCGGCAGGCGGACTCCCAACCACCGCGCCACCAGGGAAGCCCCTAATTTCTACTTTTTCTCATGAGCATTTGGGTTCCAGTTCTCCACCACCTTCAAGACTCTCCCCCTGGGGAATCTCTGATTTACTAAACAATGGTGACTTGAATAAAGTTGCCACAGCAGCCAGTGGCACTCGCTGTTAATTAGGGCTGAGATCTCCTGACACGCTCACCCACTTTACTTCAGCATTTCCTCCATTCCTCAAAAGAGCTGTTAAGAACAACCATTTCAAGTGGCTAAACTACTTTTGTTAAAGCAAATAGTCTGTGACTGGTAGCAGTTGGTGTGCCTTTGTATGCGTGTGTGTGTGTGTGTGTGTGTATGTGTGTGTGTGTGTGTGTGTATGTGTGTCTATGTGTATGTGTTAGTGAAACAGACAGAGAAAGAACCAGAAGCAGAAAGTTGATGGACACAGAGAGGGGGGATTTAAAAGTGGAACTGGTGGAAGCTTCTTATATCTTGAGCATTAGGTGTGGAGCTGGGTACCTCCTTGTTTAGGGAAGAGGGTTATCGGTCGCAGTTCTGGTGTAGTGTAGGAAGGGGATTCATAGTCCAGTGGCCCCGTGTCAAGGAAATAATAATGAAGTGTGAAAAGAAGACAGATAAAGAGTAAATACTGACTCACTCTCTTTTGTTCCAAAAAAGCAAGTCCAAAATGCTCTCTTCACATAGTTACTTGCCTAGTCTGGACAAAGGCCATCTCACTGATGAGCGTTACTCTTTAGGGTGTACACCATTTGTTTAAAATCCCAAAGGTGCGTGAACTTTATATTCAAATATCAATATTATACCTTTTTTGCTAGTGGAACTATGCCATTTTCTAGTATAGAATTGGCACATTTTAAGCTCTTTCTTTTTAGAGAAATTAAAACTGCCAATATAACAAATATTTTGCCTTTTCTCCTCTTACCCTCAAAATTGGAATAAAATAGCCCATTCTCAAGGCTCTGATAACACTTTTCCACTCATACAAAGGTAAAAAGTTGCAGAACAGAAAATAACATTTGTCTTGTTGGAGGATTAGAGGAACACTGTTACCAGACCTATCTGTACAGCTGCAGGTACAAAGGATTCTGGCACCAGGAAGTTTCCAACAACCAGCCACAACGCCTCCCCTTTTAGCATAAAAAAAGCTGTAATTCTAACTCAGGAAAGATGGTTCTTTGGGACACTAGTCCACCATCTTCTGGGTCTGCTGGTTTTACAAAAAAAGTCACTATTCCTTGCCCCAACACCTCGTCTCTCAATTTATTGGCCTGTCGTGCAATGAGCAGTAAAAGCTTGGACTTATTAACAATGCTGACTGTCCCTGTCTGAGTAAATGGTCTCCCAGTCACCCATGCTTGAAGCCTTGGAGTTACCATTGGATCTTTCATGATGAAAATTGAATTATATTATATCTATCCTAAAAATATTCAAATGACTACAAAAGTCCACCACATAATGTTCAAAACCTAACCATGATGGGGCAGATAACTGTCCATTGCTTATGCAACACTCCATTCCCATCCCTGCAAATAGGCTGTTGATTTCATTTCCAGGTATAAGGCAGAGTTCCCTTGATTTAAGGGAAAGAAAGGCCCTCTATAAGCCCATGATGTTTCCCAGATCTGGCTAAGTAGATCAAAGAGAGCATCTGAAGGAGCACGATGCCCAGAAATGTCTCCTCAGCTTGTGATCACAAATATAACCATCAAGGGTAGCAGAAGAGAAGAGTTAGAAGGACAGAAAGTTCCTTGGTCCTCAATGATATCACGAAACAGTTACAAGACTCCTGCAACTGCCTACCTCCAGACCCAGCACTATGGAGAGTTGACAGAAGCCGGTATTACTTTAGCCACTGTTAATTGGTCTGTGACTGAACGCATTTCTGTTTAATGCACAAGACCCTTCAGGATTCTTGCTATCTGGTCCCACCCTACTTTGCAGTTTCTTCAACCTTCCCCAACCCTTCACAGCAAAGGTTCCATCCTGTAGTGTTTTAGATTTTCTTTTAGAAGGCTGACTTATTTCTTCTGTGTCCTCCAGGTGAGCAGCTCTTGATGGTTCAAGCTCTAGCTCAAAATGTTACCTCCTCAAGCAATGATTGTCACTCCACCAAAAGCCTCTGATTGTTTTTCCTGAAATCACACCCTCCCAAGAAAAATTAATTTCTCCTCTGTGTTGCATATTATTTCTATATAACACATTCTATTGCAATGATCCATTCATCTGTCTTGCACTTGCCTTTGAGTCCCCAAATATGAGGATGTCTTACTCATCGCTGTATTCACAGATCCTAGAACAGTGGCTATTTCACGTAATAAACACTCAGCTAATGCTTCTGGATTTTATAAAATACCCGTGGTCACAACAGGAGCAGATACTATTCATGGTTTTCTTGGATAGAACTGGTACAAACTTAGATAATCATTAAAAATATACTACTAATAAACCTAAAACTAATCACAGTTCCCAACTGAATAGTGATGTCAACCTTCTTTGGGAGTGGCTTTTTTCATTTCTACAAAATGCTATTTGTTCCCTATGGGTTTTTTTTCTTTCTGACAAAATGCACAGATATCTTCTTCTCATATACCTATAGATATTTATACTTTACTACCAAAAATATATTTTTAGAGTTCTGATAAATTCACATAATGTTCCTTCTCTGCGAGTTGAACTCACGCTGTTGATTACCCATGTGATACATGATATGGCTCCATCACCAAAGCTTTCAGTTACATTTTCAGTCTGAGGAAGCTGTTGCTCTACCTCTGCCTGGGTATTGTTCTAGAAACATCCCTTCCCCAATATAGAGATCTTCATCCTGTTCCAGTTTTTTTTGTTTTTGTTTTTTTGGCTGTGTTGGGTCTTCATTGCTGCACGCAGGCTTTCTCTCTAGCTGCGGCGCACGGGCTTCTCATCGCGGTGGCTTCTCTTGTTGCGGAGCATGGGTTCTAGGCACGTGGGCTTCAGTAGTTGTGGCTCGCGGGCTCTAGAGTGCAGGCTCAGTAGTTGTGGCGCACGGGCTTAGCTGCTGTGCGGCATGTGGGTTCCTCCCGGACCAGAGCTCGAACCCACATCCCCTGCATTGGCAGGCAGATTCTTAACCACTGCGCCACCAGGGAAGCCCCCCATTCCAGTTTTAACTTGTGCGTGACTGTCAGAGAGACCACAGGCTAAACTCATGCTAATTGCTTTCCAAGATGAATATCAGAGTTGAAAAAACATTAAAGAATTGGTCTTTTCTTCAGAGCTCTAACACTCTTAAGGAATAGAAATCTGAAAACTACAGGCAGTTGCTTGATTATTTGCTGTTTATTTCAATTGACAGCTCTCTGAGTCCACCATATAGATCAATCAGTTCAAAGCACACATATTCTGCCTTTTAAAAATTGATGTTTAATAATATTTATCTATTAACAATGCAAAATTGCATCACAGATTTTAATTTCAACTTGTGAATTTAAAGGTGTGTTAGATTATAATTTTCCAGCTCTTTTGACCTACAGGGAAACTTAGTACCTTGCCCAATGACCAGTTACTGTCTTCAGCTTATTACTGATACATCAAACGTCTCATAATATTTACTCTCTCTACTGCCTTCATATCGTCTTTGCTACATTTTTATCCTCAATTTTACTTCCTATTCATTTTTTCCCAGTTGTCTAGAATTTTTTTGAAGCAAAGGAGGCATAAACTCTAAGTTACTTCAACTTTATAAATGTAAACTGCTTTAGATGAGCCCCGAGGATTCTTTTTTTTAAGAAATTTAGTGCAAGACAGTTGGAGTTGTAAGGGCTGCTGCATTGCACAGCTCCGAAAAGCACCATTCACTTCTCTATCATCCATGTGAAGAATGTTCCCTGTAGTGTGCCACATGCTGTCACCTCCTTTTGTGTGCAGGGCTATTTACGCTGTCTCTATGAGTAGAGACAGAGATATCTGTGGTTATGGTTTTCTAAGTGATAATTTCATAAAAGCAGTTTCTAGACACCCGAGGACTTACCGTCCAGGAGAACATTATCTTTCTTACCTGAGCTGTGGTTTCCTGCTAGCAAGGTGGGGCTCACAGAGCATCTTCCCAGTCTACTGGTGACCACAGGTGGCCCAGGTGTTCCATCCCATTCCTGAGCTTTGATAGGCTCTCTGGAGGAAGATGCCCCATGATGTCCTCTCTCTTTGTTGTCCAACTTTGGTATTGGTTCCGTGCTGTGGCTCCGAACTTTCAGCTCCTCTGCTGATTCTGTGTATTAACCAGAATTACATTCTGTTAAACAAGAGTCAAATCCTTCCCAGATTCCTTAAATATTAAAGAATGATTTTCTAAAATATTTTAAATATATTTTTGGAAATTTAGACTTGTGTTGAAGACTACATTTAAATAAAACAGGGACAGATCACATGGGTCGTTTTTCTGAGCTGTGCAGGTTATTATCAGCAGAAAATAATTATCTCTTCGGAAGTAGAGAACCTCAATGAATATTCAGCATTCTTTAGTAACTCTTCCCTTCTGCTAATCTTCAAGGAAACTTCATAAGGAGCACTTTACACTCCCTCTCTTTACTTTCTCATCTTCTCTTCATTCTGCTACCCACTGTGACATGAATTTAGCCCAGCCACTCTACTAAAAGTGCTTTTGCTTAAATCACCTAGTGCTTTTTAGTTGGCAAATTAAGAAGACATTTTTAAGCCATTTGATTACTCTTTCATTACTGTCTTATTGATATCTTCAATTTTCTTGGCTTCACTGATGGGCCATCTTCCTGTGGTGTGCTCGCTAACACCACTGCTGTGTCATTCATACCTGTTCTTCCTCGGAGAGTCCCTCACATGTTGGTTGTCCCCAGGGTTCTAGCTTAGCCACTGTTCTCACTCTACATATATTCTTTCTGTGATTTCATCCTCCAGGATTCAACTAGCAATTGTCTGATGGCTAGTGATTTCTAAATAGTTTGTCAGAAGTCTGGAACATTCTCCTGAGCTGCAGACTCATTTATCCAACTGCCTACTGGATGAGTCCATCCGGATGCCCCTTAGATAACACAAATTTAACATTCACGTACTGTACTGACACCATTTCTTACTAAACTAATGGTTCCTTCTGTGCTGCCAAACATCCAAGCTAGAAACGTATCTGTCTCTTTCTTTAACCGCTACTCTCCAAATCCATCAGTCTGCAAATTCTACAGATTTTATTTCTAAATATCTGGTTTTCCCTTCTGTTGCACTTTGTATCATGTCTACCTCAACTGTTCTGGCTCAAGCTCTAATCATCACCCTTGAATTATTGCAACCTGCCTCCTTGACTCTGTCCTTGACTCCCCAAAATACAAGCTCCGTAGACTGCCAAAGTGATCTGTTTAAAATGAAAATCTGATCAAGTGTTTTTTTCAGGGACTAGATGCGATAGCCATTCTGTAAGGCATGTACAGAAGTGTTTAAAAGCACATGTAGTTTGGGATTAACAGAAACACACTACTATATATAAAATAGATCACCAAAAAGGACCTACTGTATAGCACAGGGAACTTTACTTAATATTTTGTAATAACCTATAAGGGAAAAGAAACTGAAAAAGAATATATATATATAAATATATCTCACTTTGCTATACACCTAAAACTATCACAACATTGTAAATCAACTATACTTCAATTTAAAAAAAATAGCCAATGGGAAAATTTTTTTAAATAAAATCACTTCCTAATTAAAAAAAAAAGCACATGTAGTAAATAAACATGGTTTAGGAGTGATATCCACTTGCTACATTCAGAACGATGTTATTTCAGAGAACTGATGTGATAGCCATTCTGTAATGCACATAGATAAGTGTTTAGAGACAAAAACAAAAAAATGCAAATCTGTTCTTAAACCCTGACTAAAATCCTTCCAGAAGCCCACTGTTACCCACAGAAGTATGTCTAAGCCCTTTACAACCCACAAGACTCTCCACCATCTCACTCTTTCCTGCCTCTCTAACTTTTTTACTTCCTACCTGAACGTTGTATTCAAGAAATATCAATAAATTGGCTGTAGCTTCCTCTTCTCCACTCCACTTCCAACAAAAACTTCCAAGAAAAACAACACTGGTTTCTATAGCTACCATCTCCTATCTCACCTGCTTTGAATACCCTTACATCCTGTCCTTTAATTGGGGAACTCTTTCCTCAGTCAAGGTTACTTTATTTAAGTATCCTTGAGGCCTCCCCATCCCATATATCCAGCCCATGTTGGGATAAAGTCATCTCTGCACTGACACTGTCTTGTATCATTTTTCTGTGTACCTGTTCTTCTTAAAAGACCCAGAGTTCTTTAAAGGCAAGGTCTGAGTATTTTTTTTTTTTTTTTTTCAGTACTCGGGCCTCTCACTGTTGTGGCCTCTCCCATTGCAGAACAGGCTCCGGACGCGTAGGCTCAGTGGCCATGGCTCACGGGCCCAGCCGCTCCGCGGCATGTGGGATCTTCCCGGACCGGGGCACGAACCCGTGTTCCCTGCATCGGCAGGCAGACTCCCAACCACTGTGCCACCAGGGAAGCCCTGAGTTTTGATTTTTGCTTTTTTCTCCACTTGGTGCCTCTAGCTCTTAGCATATTGCTCAGTAGGTATTTAACCAATTCATTTATCGAGTACTTTTCCCAACTCCTCCAGCATCTCTCTGATGTGTGTAGAAAATACAACATTCTTAATGGAACAAGAGGATCAAGCCAGTGTTACAAATGTACTGAAGTGGCACAGAGCTAATAGTATTTTCAAAAATCTGGTTACCTAAAAATCACAAGTTGTAAAATTCACCAGGTTGAAAGTTTAATTCAAATAAAGATCTTTGAGAAAGACCATAGTGAAAAATTACAGAAATGGTTCAGAGAATCTGTATTTTGTTTTCTTTGCATGTAAGTTCAAACACTCATCATCTTCAAGCAGTGTGATAAGACAGATGTCACACTTTGGTTCCCTATTATCCGAATCTGTGGGGCAGAGACAGAATAGTTTATAATATAGTAAGCAGCTGAGTGAGGGATCTGAGAGGCCCAGCTGGGAGCCTTGGCCATTGTGGCCATATGGCTGGTGGCCCATGACATTGAGCCCTTGGTTTCTCCACTTGGAGCTCCATTTTGCTTAACTACAAAATGGAGCTAATACCAGCCCTGCCTAACTTTCCCCATTTAATTTGAAGGATCTAATAATATCCTACATTTTAAAATATTTTAAAAACAAAACAGGGCCACACATGCAAAAAGTAGCATTCATTTAAAAAATTGTAGTAATTTGTCATTTATGAATTTATTTATTCTTTCTACATTTGTTTTGGATAATCACTGAGAGACTGAAGATACAGATAGAAAACTGCCAGACCACATAGAAAAATAGAATTCTAGCTGATTATCTACAATAACCAGCCCAGAAAGCCAACCTACAATCTATAATTCAGACTTGTAGAAATTCAGACCACTATCTCTAGCAAATAATAACCTGTATAACAATTGGCCCAAAGCAGCCAGGATTTGATTAAAAACTGACAGCTTCCCCAGTTTTGGGCCCTGCTTTTAGCATAGGATCAACCAGAGAAAGTCAAATATGTTCCCCTAACCAACGACATAGGATGTCCTGCTTCTAGTTAGGCTGCCTATAGCTTCCCTATGCCAACAGCCTTCACTGGGGGTGTAACTGAAGCCTTCCCTTTTTCCCACTATAAAGCTTTCCCACTCTTCTCCCTGCCTTGAGTCTCTGCCAAATGTGGTGGCTGACTGCCTTGCTTCGGCAAGGCCTGATGAAATAGCCCTGCGTGTTCTCATTTGTTTGCTCTTCGTTTATTTCCACATTGCTATGGTTCCTTCCAGCTCCCAGGTGCTATGCAGTTGTGTAAACACATGTCAAAAATATCAGAGACAGAACTTAAACCAGGAGGGTAGTCCCATAAGAACGATCTTAGAAAGATCCCAAGCTTAAGTCCCAGCTATACTGAAATCAAATATAAGTAAAAATATTTTAAACTAATACATTCCAGCAAATAACCATAGCAAGACAATTTAACCAGCACTTACTTTTCTGTGCCCTGAGTCAAATGGAATAAAACCAGTATCAGAAAAGAACATCCTAGACTATATCCAAGCTGTTTATTCACAGTTTCAAAGAAAATGTAGCTCTGGCTTCCAAATGTCACAGCATCAGAACCTAATGACCCATCTGTTTCACCTCACGTTCTCTTCCAGATTTTAAACTAACCATTGGGATGTTTGCCTTATTATCGACCTCTATGTTTTATTCCCACTGCCATCATTAAGCAGTTACAATTTTTTTCTTATCTCTCTCTCTCTCTCTCTCTCTCTCACACACACACACACACACACACACACACACACACACAAACACACACACATATACACACACACACACACATACACACACACACAAACACACAGAGTCTTCTACCACTGGTATTGAAATTAACCAAACTAAAAAAAATGCTCTCATTTAACACTGGGTCCAATACTGTTCCTGCAGGTTCGGACACTATTTTAAATATGAAAGGCTGAGGATGTCAAAGTCTACCCACCAACCTCAGTTTCTTTGTTCTCATTCAAATTACTCACATACACACACCAGGGAAGTGTCATTTAGGTCTCAAATCTCAACTAAATAAAAGTCCAGTACAGCTTTGGGAACAAAAAGGAGTCTTTTTTTTTTTTTCTTCTTTCTTTGTTTTCAAGTCCCAGAGGTTAGCCTTCAGTGAGTTTTGGCAGGTATATTTAGAGAAACCTGAACAAAAGGTTTGCACAAATCATGCTACTCAGACTTGTGCCGGTGTACCTTCACATCCTAAATAGAAGGCAGACCTGAAAAATCTGTAAGAAAATCATAAATGTATTATTGAGCATTTTATTGGGGAATCAACCAGGTATCCCGTGATAGTCAAGAAGAGCTTCCTACAAAATGCATTTTCTAATTAAAATAAATACGAAAAACTTTAAAATAGCTGTTGAAAAGAGACCAATGGAAAGTGGACAATTAGACTAAGAAATTCATACAATAAGACATATTGAATGCTCAGAGAAATCTGTTCAGAGGAATAAGGATGTGTTTATCCATATCCATATATCTCAATGTTGTGTTAGTTTCTGCTGTGTAACAAAGTGAATCAGCACTACTTACAATAGCCAGGACATGGAAGCGACCATGGTACATTTTTACATGGAAACTGAGTCCTTTCAGTGTTCACAGTTAAGCCCCAGTATGTAGAACTGGGCAAACTACGAAGAAGTTGCTCATCCTCTACCATGGAGTGTTGACTATTGATCTAAAATCGTATTCTCACATTGAAATCTGATCTTACTATGAAAAAAGCATATATTATTGTATTGCACTTGTCTTTCATATTGTGCATTTTACGTATCACTGTCTTAAACTTTTTACAGTGCTTAAGTTGAAGATGGATAAGTAAGGATAAGAGACCAGGAGTCATCTGTTTATGACCAACATATTCTCTACAGGATGCCAATCCACACACTTCATGCTGTGAACTCCTTTCTCAAAGTTTTCCCATTTCCTGCTGCTTATGCTGTCTGTGAGTCTGGATTTGTCTCCCCAGCTTCTAACTCATTCCTCTCTCTCCGTTCCTGCCCTGGGCCACCTACAATCACTTGGCTCCCCAGGCGGGTGTCATGGCTTTCAGCATCAGATCTGCTGCCCACCAGACATTGACTTCCCCCAGAGTCTTTGATTCACTCTCTCAACAATGAAACAGTACTGAGGACACTTATAAATCTTCACGACCTAAAAATCCCTCTCAAGTTCTAGAGACAAAGAAAACAATTTGCAGTGATGGACCGTTACATATGGCTGTCTGGGGAACGACAACCGATTAAAACTGTTTTATCCTCTCTCCAAAGATGTTTCTTTTTTTTTTTTTGGCTGGAAAGATCATGCAATTATTTATTTACATGTCTGGTCTCCCCACCAGACCATAAGCTTCTTAAGCCTAAAGACTTCATCTTTCATGTTGGTACTTAATACCTGATATCAGTGAAAATCAACTGAATGAATGTGTCATCCCTGCTTCACTCAGGACAGTGAGCTTATTAGCTTTTACCCCTGGATGTAACCTTATCTTAGGCCATGACTCACAGCCTTCCCTCCAACCTTTCCAATCTCACCCGGCACATGGGCCATGGCATGAACCAATAACCCTCACTGACAAACATAAGCTAATTACTGTAGCCAAAATTATTTTTTTGTTAACCCATACATGTTTCTAATTGACTTGCGAATGATAGACCAGAAAACAAGTGATCTACCTGGGAAAATTAGTATTATTTGGAAATATGAGGAGTAACACTGCTTTCTTGGGGGACATAAGACTGCATTCTCCTTTCTTCTTTTTTTTTTGCAATATTTAACAGGATTAATTTACCTTGTCATTTAATTGCTTCTCTGAACATCTACATGATTCAGATGACTTAGACAAGAGGCTTTTATATTTGTGGTTTGTGACTGCTGTTGTACTAAAAATTTCACACTTTCATATAGGGGTCCCTTGGTTACAGAATATGGACTTAATTGTGCCTGGCAATATGGGGACCAAAGCTCATGTTGCTGATGAGAATTCGAGTTTCCTACGGATGTAAAGAATGCTTCAGAATTGTCCCCTCATATCGGTATAATCATCAAGATCAAAGTCTCTCTATTCTATTCCAACTGCTGAACCATGGAAATAATGAAAGGTGATCACGGCAGATTAATTAGGCAGAAAAGACAACAAATTTAAACTCTAAAGGAGGCACTGCACTAAATTGCATTATCAGATGGGTATTAGAGCTGAAAGAGACCTCGGAAATCCCAGTCACAACAGCTCATCAAAAGCAAGGTGTGAGTGTATGTAATTGCTGAGGTCTGCCTGCCTTTGGGAGGGTAGCCCCAGGAAGGGGGAGTTCCCATCTCATGGGAAAGCTGGACACAACTGAGAACATATTTAATTGCTGGAAAGCTTTTATACAGTGCTCAAGTTGGCCTCCCTCCAAGCACCACTATTTGTTGGTTGTTGGTCGTCCTGTTTCTGGAACTACTCAGAGAACTAGTCTAATTCTGTGTTTAAGTAAACACCCTTTAGAATCCAGAGTGAGGGAGTCTGTCTCCCCTTGGGCATGTCATCTTCAGAATACAAATCTAGAACTCTCGCTCTCCTGGTCACCCTGACCTGGACAATAATTGCATGTGATGGTGTCTTTTAAAACTGTGGGGTCGGGCTTCCCTGGTGGCACAGTGGTTGAGAGTCCGCCTGCCGATGCAGGGGACATGGGTTCATGCCCCGGTCCGGGAGGATCCCACATGCCGTGGAGCGGCTGGGCCCGTGAGCCATGGCCGCTGAGCCTGCGCATCCGGAGCCTGTGCTCTGCAATGGGAGAGGCCACAACAGTGAGAGGCCTGTGTACAGAAAAAAAAAACAACAAAAAAAACCTGCGGTGTCTAGAGCTGATCAGAGCCAGACAGCCTGACATGGTTTACCTATGAGTCTAGGTGGGCGCTGGGGTCCTCCCTTTGCACTTCCATTATTCTACCTCCCGAGACCCCAGAGAAAAGAGGGCAAAGGCTCCCCTGTCTGCACAATGAAAGGGCACCAGGGAGCAGGGGCAATTTTTAAATTTTTTATGATTGCTTCTCTCATGTGAACTTTGTCATTTGGGGTCAGTTATGTCAATTCCAACATCTAAGGGATGCCTTCTCTTCAAATATATATAAAGAACAATAGCTCAGGTATCTAGAGATTCCATGGTTTTAAAGAAAACCAGAAAGAAAATCCAGGTTTGTGTTAAGAAGGCAAATAAAGTAAAACCTTGGTTTTAATAAAATAAATGAGGTACATTATTTAATAAAATAATAAAACAGATGCGGCACATGGAAGTAGGATAGACTTTGCAAAGAATCCTAATCATTTGACACATTTAAAAAGAGCTCAGAGCTTTTACACAACTTGCTCAAGGTCACACAAATGACAATTAGTAAAAACCTGATAAAGGTTTCCTGACCACCACCCAGCAGGTATCTCTCACCCTAAGACACAGGAACTCACATACTGACTTATATTCAAAAGTTATTTTTTCATGGTTGCAAAGGATGACGCTTATTCATAGGGCAGAAAAATAAATAGAATTGTAAAGGCCATGTTTGGTCTTCAAAAACTCTCAACCAAATGTCCACATGATTTAACTACTCACTTTTTTCAAGAGATTTTCTCTACCTAAAAAACCTTCACTGAAGTCATCAGGCATAGCTCAAATGTTGACATATTTTAGTAACACTTTCTTTAAGAAATTCTAGTATTGCAGGGTGATGAGAGACATTTTTCTCAAAGAACACAATCTATATTTTTGTTTGTTCTCCTAAGGCAGAAGCCAAGAGGACCTGTGGGCAAAGACTAGTTAGATGCTGACCAAACTGTTTGTTCTCTCTGAGCACCTAGAAAAATCATACTTCCCAGTATTCCTTGCAGTCAGGAAGAGCCATACAACTGATTTCTGGTCATTAGCATGTGAGTAGAAGTGATGTACGCCACCTCCAAGTTTGGTCCTGAAACTTCCCACAAAACCTCATCCTCTTGCATCCCCCTCCAGCTGGTTGGGATTTTCTGAGGTCCTAGATGCTGGAAAAGCCATCAGATGGAAAATCCCCAATAACTAAGGGGAGAATAGTCTATTTTCCACTGAGCCCATTAATTCACATGTCTGTGACATATGTGGTGGTCTGTGGTGGTCTGTGACATGAACAAGATATAAGTTGTATTCTATTAAGCCACTGAGGTTGTTTGCTATAGCAGTTGGACTACTCTACTACAGATTTCAATAGATAGAATTTCTCATTTTCTCTCCTGTAAAATATATTCTAAATATAAAATCCTTGGTAATTCCCTCATGGCCCAGTGGTTAGGACTCAGCGCTTTCATTGCTGGTGCCCGGGTTCAATCCCTGGTTGGGGAAATAAGATCCTGCAAGTCTCACATGGCGTGGCCAAAAAATAATAATAATAATCAATAAATATAAAATCCTTGAGTTTCTAATGAGGACATTTGTATTGGCATACTGACAGAAAAAAGAAGGGCAGAAAGGTAAGTTAAATTGCCAAATATGGTAAAGGAATTCAGCAAGCAATGCTTCTCTCTTAGCTCTAGTTATAATAAAAACACTTTACAAAACTGATAAATACATCTTTATTGAGTATGCAATAGATATTTTATACACTATGGCTTCAGTAAGTATGTGCTGAATGTACAAGTGGATGAGCATCTGAAATCATCATTCAAATAGCTTATAGATTTTATTGATATTAATTTGAATGAAGATGTCATCCAATTTTTTTCCAAATAGTTTTTCATCCAAAAGAGTAGCAAAGAACAAAATCTCTAAGGAATAATTTTTAAAAAAGATTATTTTTTAAATATTCACAAAGAAAATATTTACCATTTCTTCAACATAAAAATAATTTAGATATAAATAGATACATTTAGAAAAAAATTCTAAATAAATTAAAATATTTTTCTCAGAACTATCAAAGCAGTAAACCATTGTGGAATGGGGTTGAGATGATCTGGAAGCCATTCTCAGGTCAGTTCAATAAAACAATTCTCTTGAGCCTTGGTTTTCTCAGATACAATTATAGATTTGAAATAAATTATTTCTAAGTATCCTTCTAAGTCTAAAATTTTATACATCTATGATACTAAAGTTCCTACTAAAAGCAAAATAGTTCATGAGGTTTCAATAATATGATTATATCTGTTCTAAAATATTTATTTCCACTTTATACTTCAGTGTTTTACATTCTTCAAGGTGATTTTTATAGTTTAATAATTCCTCTTCCAAACAAAACACAGTAAACTATAAAATAAATAAGAGAAAGTGAGCTCTTTAAAAGCACCAATGATTTGTTTAGGATCATCAGCAAACCCAGAATCCAATTTTTTTTCTTAACACTTGATTAGAAGAAAATAAGGGTCCTGGTATAAAAAATACAGATAATACTCTCAATGTTTTCCCTTGTCAGTAAAAAGGAAAGTGAATGTTTCCTAGTCACTACTGGAAAGGCGGAAATGCCAGTTACAAACAATGTCTTATAACACCAGCAACAACATTTTGAATTAAGCTTCTATGTAATCAGTGGCTAGAATAGGTCAGAGGCTGCACTAGACTCTTTACAAATAATATTATCAATCCTTCCCAGGCAGATGTGATGATTTCCTTTACTGCTAAGGAAAAATGAGGGTCGGTCCTCTTGCTTAATAAGCTCCCCAAGGCCAGTTGGCGGTGGACAATTGGAGGAGTCAGGATTTGAACCTGGGTCTCTCTGAACAAACAGCCACAGCAGTGAGGCTTTGTTTTGCTTGGTTTCCTTTTGTTTGGATTCCTATAAGGAGGATTATTTACCTTATTTAAAAAGAATCAATAACTTTCTTTTTAGAAATGCGAAGATTGTAGAAACAGGAAATTCATGTGATGAGATTTGGGAGAAATCAATTGTCAATCTAAATCGTGTAAATTACAAACAACTCAGCTTCTGCGACACATCAACATACAAATTATAAAGAAGTTCACAGTAGTTTTCAGATGGGAAGTAGATGGATTAATACTCCTGCAGCATACTGTGTAATCCAAACCATAGGTATCAAGAGATATTTATCAATAACACTGAAACAAGTCAGAAAAACCAAGAAAGTGCATTTTCTAAGACTGGTTTGAGCAGTTCACTCAAAAATATTTTTTTGGATTGCTTTGAAAAAATAAATGGCCAGTGAAGAAAACTATATATTTTTTCTGTATTGTATTCAATTAATGATAAAATGTACATGCCTCGCTCCATCTGTGTAAACATCTTGCAAGCCAGGCACTGTTGACAGTGAGAGAATAGGACAGTGAACTAAAACACCATGACATCTACTCACATGGGGCTCCTACTCTAAGAAAGAGAGAAAACAATTACATGAACTAATACAGTCAGTATTTGAGCTCTAATAAAAACAAGGAGAGATGGTGGAGTATAGTGAAAGTGTCTAACAGCTCATTTTCCTAGTAGAGTAGTCAAGAAATCTTGACTGAATAGTGATTCAACAAGTGACAAAGGGGAGGCTGAGGATGGGCTCCATGAGTTTTGCAGCCCGGGAAAACTAACTGTTCAATGCACACACAAGTTGGAAGAGAGAAAGAGGGTCTGCCCAACTACAGCAGAGAGAGGAAGAGGAGGGAGGTACTAAGTGAGGTGGAGAGATAGAGCTGGGTCAGATAAACAAGGTCTCCTTGGGGCAAGGGCTTCACTGCAAATTCTCAGAGCAAGGGAAAGCAACTGAATGTTTTTTTACAGCGATAGACCAAAAAAATATATTAAGACTTTTAAAAGATCACTCTAGCTGCAGCAGCGTAGAGAAGGGACTGATGTCTAGTCTTGTAAGTATTGGGTTGGCCAAAAGGTTCTTTCAGTTTTAAGTAAAAATAAAAGACACATTTTCGGGCTTCCCTGGTGGCGCAGTGGTTGGGAGTCCGCCTGCCGATGCAGGGGACACGGGTTCGTGCCCCGGTCCGGGAAGATCCCACGTGCCGCGGAGCGGCTGGGCCCGTGAGCCATGGCCGCTGAGTCTGCGCGTCCGGAGCCTGTGCTCCGCAGCGAGAGACGCCACAACAGTGAGAAGCCCGCGTACCGCAAAAAAAAAAAAAAAAGACACATTTTCATTTTCACGAAGAACTTTATTGAACAATGTGTTCACTAACCGAATGAACGTTTTAGCCAACCCAATACTTATTTGTCCTTGATAAAAAATCTTTAGAGGGAAATGCGTGAAAATGAGGGTTTTGACTGCTTCTTTCCAGACTTTTCCTAATGGAGTGATATAATGTTCCCCCAGCCTGTATTGCATTTCCATCCACAATATATTCTAAAAACTTGCTTCTAGTCCAGCTCCCTCTTTTTCTGCATCTCAAGCCCAACCAGCTTGCTGAAACCTCAAAGTCTATCAATTAATGTGTTCATATAGGTTAAAGGCAAATTAACACCTACAACTCTTAATGGACTATACGTATTATTCACAAAATGCTTTCACAGTTGAATAAGTTGGGAAAATGCTGGGCTACACAAAGTTAAACAGCCTTGTTCTCTTAAGATTTCTTCAAGTCTTTAACCAATTTTTGTACGTTGTGCCTGTCTAGGAGGCTGATATAATCTGCAGTTTCTTGAACTTATTCTCTAGGGCATTTGTTTGTTTGCTTGTTTGTTTCTCCCTTCTCCAAGAAAAATCTCACGGCTTCTATAGCTACACAGAATGTACTCTGGAAAATGAATGGGTGGCCCCCTGACAGCCTGCTGCTAGTAGAGATGAGGTTGGAATTCAGACTCAATCTCATTCTATAACATAGTTTTGGAGAAAAAATAAAACCCTGGTATGCAGTCGAAATTTCCAGTTATTTACTTTTTCCTTCTCACTGTTATGGACCTGGACTGTGCCATCCCCCTGACCCCAATTCATTTGTTGAAGCTTTAATATTGAACGTGACTGTCTTTGGAGATACAGCCTTTAAATAGGTAATTAAGGTTAATGAGGTCATACGGGTGGGATCCTAATCCAATATGACTGGTATCCTATTCATAAGAAGAGGAAGAGAGACCAAGGATGCACACCCACAAGGAAAAAGCCACGAGGGGACACAGTCAGAAGGCAGCCATCTGCAAGCCCAGGAGAGAGGCCTCAGGAGAAACCAAACCTCTTGATACCTTGATCTTTGAATTCCAGCCTCTAGAACTGTGAGAAATAATTTTTTATTGTGTAAGCCACTCAGTCTGTAGTAGTTTGCTTTGGTAGCCCTAGCAGACTAACATACAACTGTACATGAAACCTTAATCTAGTTCTGCTACTCTCTAGATTTTAATTAAGGTAAGGAGCAATATGAAGAAATGAGTGGAGGAAAACAGATGTTTGTCGACTAACTGCTCTGTGATTACAAAATTCTCATTTTACTGATGAAGAAACCAATACATGCTGGTGAACAATAAGGCCAAGATGTGACTCCCAATGTGCCTGACTCCAGTATGCCACATTTTCCTTCTGAAATCCTATTTCTTTATTTTTAAAATGTGAGTATCATACAATATAAGATCACTTTTAAGGACATTTCCAAATATCAAATACTATGCTGTTATTTATATTTTATATGATTGAGTTTCATATCTTTTATTTGGAGCAAATTTAAATAAAGACAGTGTCACCCTTAGCCCGAGGCAACCAGGGCCCCTGTCCTGGGCACTGAACTTTGGAGATTCTCATTCTGATTCTCCTCCTGATGCACCCTCACCATGGGGCAAGGAGTCTAGGAGGCCAAGAGCCTGTGTCCATCCAGAACCTGCATCTTCTCCTTCTAGACCTTTCCTCATACACCCTGAACCCCAGATCTTCCTGTGTTAATAGTCCCAAGCTGGTTTCCAGGCTCTTTCCTTGAGTGTGTCTTCCCCCAGACTGATCCTAATAACAAATTCCCAGCCTGACAAAATAGCACAAGCAAATACTTTCAAACAAAGGGTAGAGAGGAACGATGCTTCAGGTTCTATAATACATTCAGACTGTCTAGAAAAAAGGCTTTATATTAGGAAAGAATGGGACCTGAATTTACATAGAAAGGGAGAAACAAATTAAGGAGGGTTTTGAGTGACAGGCTTCAGAGTTTGTACTTATTTTTGAGGAGTAGAGTATGGTGATGTCATCAGTATTAAAGGAAGATTCTCCCAGGAGAAGTGTGCAAGAACCAGGAGGACAAAGTGTAAGGAGTTATCCCAGGCCAGTGTTTTATTATCAGCACCATCTTATCTCTGGACATACGAAATCCCCAGAACTCCTGATATCACTACCTTAACATCCTCATGTCATCAACTTCTTAAACATCCTTTTCACTGTATCCTACAGACATAGATACAAAGGTGCAGAAATATAAAATATTTAGTTGCATATCTTTTTATAAACAATTTTTAGTGTTTGCATCCAATGCAGATGAACCTGTGACTATCGACAGATGAAGATCATTTTTTTTTTTTTGGGAATTCAAAATCTATCATCTGTTCAATGACAAGATAATCATTTTTTATTAACCAACCTCATTGTCTGGTCTTAATCTGATGTCAAGATTTAGAGAGAAAAATATCAGACAAGGTTACATTGAGATTTCATTAAATAACTGCCCTGAACCCAGAGTCAATTCTCTGCATATTAAAAATGGAACATAATTAGGGAAAGTGTCCTTATTGTTCGACAATCCTTTTTACTTCAAAATAGCGCATAAAATGCAAATGTCTCCCTATAATTTACCACATTAAATATTTATGCCCACAGCTCTCTACAGCCCCCATAATGCCAATGGTGGCCTTTTTGTTTTTCTTTCCCATTTAAAATGACAGGACTGCAGCTCATCTTACCTCTCTCTACCTCTAGTTCTTCACAAATTTGATAGAGAAGCTACCAATAAAAATCTCTTAGTGGGACAAAAAGAATACTAAAATACTTGACAATTCTAAATTAAGAGTTTTAGGGTTATAAAATCTTTAAACCTGGATCAGTCACACATTTTTGGCTTAGGATGTTTTAAGATATCTACATTTTTTGACAAATTCCGAAATCATATGCAAACAATTATAGAAGACCTGACACTAGTGTCATGCTTAAGTAGGACACAAGGCAGCAAATTAACATAAAGCTAACAATCTAAAAAAGAATCTTCTTGAAGAAAGGAGGCTGTAGGGACATGAACATATGTGAGCTTTACATTTTTCTCCTCCTACTGTCCCAGTCACAGTAATACTGAATAGAGACTGGCATAGTACAAAGATGTCTGGATTTAATTATTTGGGAAACTTGACCCTGGTAATGATGGTTCTGCCATCATACAGGTGACACTTGTGTATGTTGTTTTACTTTCTCTGCTTCTGTGTACTCATGTCTAAAGGGATTTAGACCATAGCATCTCTAAGATGCTTTTTGGATCTGAAATTCTATGGAAAAAAAAGAAGAGGCCAAAACTTAAAATCTTGCACTCTTTCCTCAGTTTAAAGGGAAATGGGATTCACGTGCACCTAAATACATTACAGAAATGTTATTTGATGAAAGTGGCCCACTACTGAAGGACAATGTTCTTAAAACTATAATTTTGGCCTGCTTTAAAGGGATTTTCAAACTAATGCTAGCTTAGCATAGGACAGAAGAGGAGTGGTTTTACATACAAAATAGCCTTAGGTGCTGCTGACAACACGAACAATCACACAGCCAAAATGCGGAAGAAATGATGTCAAGTCCGAGGAGAAGTAACAATGGCATGCGCAGAATAAAGAAACCATGGCTATAATTCTGAGTTGCCCTTTTGTGAGGTATTCAAGAGGACGTGGCTTTATGAGCAGAAGCACTGCTTACTAAGGCCATTGGGAGAAAGTAGACCAATTATCTACTGGAGGCAAGGAATCCAAATTAACTTTTTCTTCTATAGGAAACAAAAATGTGGAATTCTATTGATGCCTTTACCATTGTTTCTATCTATTTTTTAAATGGTTATGTCAGAATAACCCTTCGAACAATAGGAAAGAAAGAATGACTAGCAAGATCCATGTAATACTCTTGTTACCAGACATATAAAGATTGGGAGGACTTCTGTAATGTAGAACATTTTTATGTGTCCTCAAGACTGAGTTAATGTGCACAGGAAATGACTATTAGACGTTTGGGATCAAACTGAAGTTCCGGGGCTTCCCTGCTGGCGCAGTGGTTGAGAGTCCGCCTGCCGATGCAGGGGACGTGGGTTCGTGCCCCTGTCTAGGAGGATCCCACATGCCGCGGAGCGGCTGGGCCCGTGAGCCATGGCCGCTGAGCCTGCGCGTCCGGAGCCTGTGCTCCGCAACGGGAGAGGCCACGACAGTGAGAGGCCCGCGTACTGTAAAAAAAAAACAAAAATACTGAAGTTCCTGTTGCATGGGTTATTGCCACATTTTTACAGAAATGGCCTGGATGTTGTTGGAGGATATAAAATCAGCACTAATAATGCAGTGCATGGATTCATATCAGCAATTTGGAAACCAAGTGCAGAGGATTCATACCTCTTAATGCCACCATCTGGGAAGTCCCAGCCACAGCATTTTACAGTGTAAACGGAGTCGTCTTTGCGTTATGAGGCCCTGGGTGCCAGTTCGGACTTAGCTCCTAATTAACTGTGAGGCCTTGAGCAAATCACTTTTGCCTTCTGAGCCTTTATTTGCTTATCTGTAAATGAGGCACCTGGGCTCAAGGATCGTCAGGTTTAGGATTCTGTTGATAAGTACCAGAGCACATTCTATACTGGAGGTTTCTGTCCTAACATGTTGGAAACTCTTGGAGAGACTTCAGAAAGTATCCATGCCTGGACCACAATTAAATTAGATCACTGAGGGTGGGGCTGAGACACTAATCATTTTTACAAGCTCCCCAAGAGTTTCTAAAGTAAAGCTGGGGTACAAAACCACTGTTCTATAATTAATGGAATTTTTTTTAGCAATATTTAACATACTTTTCATTATTCTTTTTGTAGACTGGCACAGTCCTTTATTTCCCCAGTTTTCCCTGTTTTAGCTAAAAGCATTTTAATTATCCTTCTTTACCCAAGAGAAAGGAAAAAGAGCCGGAAAAAAAGACACGAATCTATTTTATATTTATTAGAATTCTTTGAAAAAAATTTTGTAGGTGGAGGAGAAAAATATTTGATCACATCAATTTTTAAGATGATCTCCATCATATTTTCTTCTTTCTTTATTCCTTCCTTCCTTCCTTCCTTCCTTCCTCCCTCCCTCCCTTCCTCCCTCCCTCCCTCTCTCTATCTTTCTATCTTTGTTTCTTTCAGTTATGATTATTCCCCATCTTCATAAATAAGGAAAGGTTGAACTGCCAAAGCTAAAAACACATAAAAGCAACCAGTGAGTGGGTGAGAATTTGTTGTTGATTTTTTATTCCTTTTCTTGACTTTTTCAGCTAGGCTGCCTTTTTTTTTTTTTTTTTTTTTTTTTTTGCGGTACGCGGGCCTCTCACTGTTGTGACCTCTCCCGTTGCGTAGCACAGGCTCCGGACGCGCAGGCTCAGCGGCCATGGCTCACGGGCCCAGCCGCTCCGCGGCATGTGGGATCTTCCCGGACCGGGGCACGAACCCATGTCCCTTGCATCGGCAGGCGGACTCTCAACCACTGCGCCACCAGGGAAGCCCTAGGCTGCCTTTTAAATGATAAGGAAACCAGCAATTTAAGGAAGATAACTAACTTATTTATATAACCCGCAATCATTAGAAGATTAAAAAGACATTGATCTAAGATAGCCAAAAAACATCATACTTACTTCTCAGTGTTGTCTGTTTTCTATGCCTATGATTTTTTTAAAAAGATCATAGTTCCCCTTTTTAATTTCTGAAGGAGAGACAAGCTTTTCCACTAGTAGGTGGGAGGTGTGTGGGTAGTTGAATATATGCACAGGTGCAATCGACTTTAATTAAGACTCAAATCATTTTAACAGGCAGATGGAAAAATGCTTCAATCTTCTTTTAAAGTAACAGAGGCATTCAGGCACTAAAAATATTAATGCATGGGAAGAAAAATATCATTTCCATTCTTCCTGAAAGGTGTAATTCTGAAAACACATTCATAAACGTTTCTGAAGCAAACACTAAATGTTAAGAAGAATAGTTTCTCCATCACAAAGGGTAATATGGATAATTAATTTCTATGAAAGTAAATGCAAAACTTAACATTGTTGAAATCACAGTTACTAATAGCCATATTTGGAGAGTTTAAAGAAATCAGCTATTAAAGTTTCATAAGAAGAGCATGGCAGGAATAGTAATCCTTTTAGGGATAATATAACTGATGGCTACAGAAATGACTGCACACTGTACATTCTTGATAGTAAACCATAGATTCTTCAGATAAACACAAAGAGAGGAATGGTGTTTGGGAATTATTGTTGGATAATCTGGAATTTTTCATAGTATTCTTGGGGAAAAAATACACATGTGAATTTGAAGAAAGGAAAAAAATTGTTTGGGGATATTATCAATTAACTAGATTTGATTTTTCCCCCCAAGATGTTATTTTAAATGAAGTTAGTCAAGAAGATGAAATAAAGCTAAAAGTAAACTAGTAGAAATATATTTAAATGTTGCTAACTTAATATGTAGAGGGCACTTAGGAAAGCTGAAACTCTTTTCAGATTATGTTTCTACATAACATTCTATTTGTGCTCAAGTAACTGAATCTCTGTATAGTTCAGTTTCTCTGTAATATAAAGGAGTTAACAAGAATATTTCTGAGGTCCAGCAAGTTTTTATTGAGATTCTACTGCGTGATTCATGGTTTAAAGACAGAGAGTAGGAAATCAATGATTTACTTCTCCACTTGTTCTTTTTGAAGCCAAGGAAGGTAAGATACAAAAATTCTTCTCTGGATCTTTCATGGGCAACATCATTTCATCTTTCAATCTTTCTCCCTTTCTCTTCTTTCCCTCTCTCCTTCCCTCCTTCCCTCCCTCCCTCCCTGACTCCCTTTCCTTCTATTTTATGCCAGTCTCAGCCAATCTAGTAACCAGTATTGTGGTTGGACCAGCTCTTGTGGTTCTTATTACGATTGCAAGATTTCCTCAGCAATAACCATCAGGAAACTTTGGAAAATAAAAAAAGGTTTGTTACTCACAGGCTCTGGAAAGCACATGGCACCGCACAGAGGGAGAAGGAGTACGTACGGGCCTGGGGTTGAGGGTGAGGGCCTGTGGTTTTGTGGGCTCACTCTTTATTGGTGAATTTAAAACATAGCAGCACTCCTGGGCATATATCAGGGGAAAAACATGGTTCATAAGGATACATGCACCCCAGTGTTCACTGCAGCGCTGTTTACAATAGCCGAGACATGGAAGCAACCTAACTGTCCATTGATAGATGAATGGATAAAGAAGATATAGTATATATATAAAATGGAATATCACTCAGCCATTAAAAAGAATGAAATAATGCCATTTGCAGCAACATGGAAAGACCTGGAGATTACCACACTAAGTAAGGCAGACAGAGAGAGGCAAACATCATGATACCGCTTATATGCCGAATCTAAAGAAAATGATACAAATGAACTTATTTACATAACAGAAACAGATTCACAGACTTAGAGAACAAACTTATGGTTACTGGAGGGGGTGGGGAGGGATAGATTGGGAGTTTGGGATTGACATGTACACACTACTATATTTAAAATAGATAACCCACAGGGACCCACTGTGTGCTACAGGGAACTCTGCTCAGTATTCTGTAATAACCTAAATGGGAAAAGAATTTGAAGAAGAATAGATATATGTATATGTATAACTGAATCACCTTGCTGTACACCTGAAACTAACACAACATTGTAAATCAACTATACTCCAACAAAAATTTTTTAAAAAATGAAATGATATTAAAAAATTTTTTAAATCTACAAACTAAAAAAAATAAGAAATGAAACACAGCAAGAGGAATTTGAAGCCCGGAAAGAGAAAAAACAAGTGGGTCCAAATGGTCAGTTATGAAATTAACCAAGAACTCTAAAACAAAGGAGCTTGGTGGGGGCAGGGCTGGCACTACGGCTACGCAAGGCAGCCATCTTTGAAGCGGATGCCTCTGCCGTCAAAGCTTAAGTCAGACTCCCGTCCCCTCTTTTCAACTCTCGTCATCACCTTTTCTTCACACTCTTTCACATAAACACACATATGAAGCAGGTACAAACTGTTTAATCACAAAGTACCTCAGGAACAGAGGTGTTTCTTTTTCATTTCTTGTGAATTAAATTTAAAAAAAAAAAAAAAGCAGAAACGAAACCTGGATGTTATTCCTTATTTCTGATGTTAACCAATACTCTTTATTACTCTGATCTCTTGTTTCATAAGTTATCTGGTAGCGGACTTCTTTGTGGTAAAAGCAATCTGAATGATGAATAAGGCCTCAGAGAATTCCGATATCCATTGATCTGGGTTAGGCTCATGGGTTAAAAGAGGGGAAGGAAATAAAGCAAAAAGAAAAGGGGTAGCAGGAGGATGAGGACAGAGCAGTATTTGCAACACTAGATTCTTTTGTATGCCTCCAACAAAAACCACCTGTCTCCTGAGGGTCACCAGACCCAGTCCACTGGAGTGAATCCAGAATGCCCAGGCTCTTGTGAGCTTCGGAACCTAAGGAACTGTTGTGACATGGGCCAGGAGAGCCAGAATGGTACAATGCAGAGGCAAGGGAGAGAGAAGGCATTTTTGTAAAATGCCAAGTTCTAAATCTGCCTGTCTCCTTTACTATCGATATTTATGCCTTTGTACCAATGTGTTTTGAATTGCCAAGTCTACCCCCAGAAGGTGCCCTCTCCATTAATATATGGACCTCTCGTCTTCATTTGAATTATTAGGTTTTATTGCTCGACACTTCAAAATAAAGATTCTAGCACCTGGAATAGTGCCTGGCACAGAGCAGGTATTTTATAAACATTCACTGAATGAATGAAAGACTGAACGAATGCATATACATGGTTAAAACACTTATGCATTAATAGCATCAAAAAGAATAAAATACTTAGGAATAAACTTAACCAAGGAAGTAAAAAACGTGCACACTGAACATTACTTCTTCCATCAATTTCACCAGCTCTCCCCACTCTAGCTTAGTATTCCGGAATTTAGTGTGAGGCCAACCCTCCACTTCCATCAGGTTGCACAGCAAGTCCTTATGTGGTTGTATGTTAACCCTTGACAGGAACTTATCTGATCTTTAATAGGAGCCCCTCTCCAGATGGAGACCCAGTGTGCTCTACCATACCCTGAGGACTATTGATCCTCTGACAAGCTGGTTTTGATTCCTGTTCCTATTTCGTGCCTTACAATTCAGATCCCTAACATACAAGTCTTCAAAAAGTTTTGCTATATACCCTAGGTTCTTACTTTCAAAATTGGACCTTATTCTGGTGGTTTCAACTTTTCCTTTTGGTGGATTATATTTGAGTGCAAGTGGGTGCCTTTTAGGCCTTTCTTTCCCTTCCTCGGTCCCAGACCTAGGGGTTTCTGTTCATTTGAAGCCACTACAGATGTAACTGACCCAGGAGCTCACAATCTCCCAGGGGCACAAAATGCAGGTCTGGCTTCACTTCTCTGGCTCAATAGCTTCCACGGTCTTCTCTATTCTTAGAAGAACTTTTAAAATTAATAAAGAAAGAAAGAACGCTGAAGCCCAAGGAAACATACATTTTACACAACACAGATTATGAGCTGGCCTCCTTAAATGTCAGCTACGCATGAGTCTCTCTAAGTCATCCATTGATTTCACATGGAAGTAGGTCAGGACTGCTTTTAACTGGAGAAGCCTCACGCTGCAGGTTTCATTTAACTATGTGGACGGAATATTAAAAATTGATGTGCAAAGCAGACCTCTGCTTAATTAGCATCTGGATAAAGTCTTTACTAGGAAAGCCATGGAAGTTAATAAAAAATGAGAAAATTGACAATGAAGTCTTTCAACAGCTATTTTTGTGTCTGTAGCCTTTTATTTATGCAAAGTATATGGATGGTCACTTCATGCCTTGCCTATTTATGCCAGTTAATCTGTATTTAGGAGGCTGGCATTCTTCCTCTATCTGGGGTTGCACACGCTTTTATACAAAATTTGAGTGTTTCTTGTTGCTTTTTTCTGATGTTGCATTTTTTCAAATGCTAAACTTCAAATCTGTTTGCATGTTGACTAACCACTTTAAAAGGAAAAGAGATTCCATTTGAATCTGCTTAGAAATGACACTTCACAAATCATCCTTTTAACGGTCCCCCATCTACATACTAAATATTTTTTTTATCTTAAGCACTTTGGATTTTAGGCTTCTACCTAATTCATTGGTTAATACTTATACCTTTTTGGGAAGCAAACGTTTTATTTTAAAAGATACATTTGTAAACAGAAAAAAACATTCATTACATTTGAAAAACACATCAACAGCCAGTTATATTGCATTTTTTCCTTTGCTGATAAATCATCTTTGACAATCATCTTGCCATGTTGCCTGGCCCTTTGTACAATGAGGATGGGCTCTTTGTTCTCAGAGCTGCTCTTTACAGGGTCAGGGAAACTGTGCTCTCTCAGGTGTGATGTCTCTCCACCCTCCAGGCTTAGATATCATCCAGCAACCCAGAAACAGCCTGCCTCCTGAGGGGACATTCTGCCTAGCGCTTTATGCTCCTCGAATCAGGTAGGGGACGATCCGCTTAAGATGTCAGATTCTTTACCCAAGCCTAACTGAAAAGAGTTGTGCGAACAGTATGGACTCCCTGAAAATTTAATTCATTTTTTACCTTACTGCATTTTTGAAAATAAAATATTTATTCTTTCCCCAGATATCTAAAAATCAAACAATCACCTCTTATAGTTACATAGCCATCTATATTTTACAAAGTCTTTTCCTGAACCCAATTTTCTTCATTTTACACAACAATACTCTGAGGTGAATATGAAAAAACTGATACTTGGAGAGTTCGACTTGCCCTAAAAGTGAAGCTGTTCAGTGACAAATCCATCTATTGACCCTACGATATTTGATTTCTGTGTCTTTTCTATTCATTTATATCAGATGACCCCCCCAATCTACCTTCCATTATAATGATATTTTTTTAAGCTGGTCAAACAAAGGAATTTTAAAAATAGAAAATAGAGATGAAATAGAAATAGAAATGAAAATAGAAATAGAAATGAAGATACTGTCTAATATTCCTTATCATCTTCTAGAAGTTAGACAGTATATGGGCTCCACTCAGTACCATGTATAATCTAGCTGATAGTTTTCTATCTACAATGTAATATCTTAATACTGTTTCCATAACCATTTACTGAAAATCTATGCTATGCTATTTTTCATGCTCCCTACTCTTATTCTTTTATAAAATATTTAGATTAGATTATAAGTACTTCCTTTCATTTTCCTTGCTGAATGCTACCTGGTTTTATCAATCAGTAACAGGACTGATTTCCTGACTATTTTATGTATATAAAAATCATCTGAACCTGGGTTCTCCATTGATATTCCTTGGAGCAGTTGGTTCCTAAGTACTTTAACTAGTGTTGACCTTGGCATCCTATGCAGAACTCAGATTATTATCAATACCTAGTAATCATGGTAATTCTATTGGACTTGGCTATTAAAAAAATGTTAGCGGTGGAAAAATCAGTACATCCAAAAATATAAGTTGGTTGTGTAAAATACAGTCATAGAAACCATGGGTACTTAAATAAAATATATAGTCTTTGCTCTCAAAAATGTACCGTTCAATTGTGGAGGTTGGATACACATTCATTCAATTTAACCAGTCACTTGATCATTCAAGGAACACTTACTGAACATGTTCTCTGTGCCAGAAAAACGTGCTAGTTGTTGGGGGAAAAAAATTAAAAGACTTACTACTGTGTCCTGACCATTTAGTTGGAAAGACAAACAGGTAAATGCTAATCACAGCACTATGTCAGTCACGTGTCCAAAGAACTTTTTTATGTAAATAGAGGAGCAGAGTTCCCCAAAAAGGAAGCAGAAGGGACAAAGTTCAAAAAGGATTGTTAATAAGGATATCACAGTGCATGAGAACCAAGAGAAACGTCTTCAGATGGAGGAATCAACAATGTCTAATGTTTTGTGATGTTTCCTCTTCCAAGAGAGGAAAAGGAAAGGGGCCAGAGACCAGTTAGGAAGCCCTACGTGACTCTGGACTGAGCAGAAGAGGTTGAAGCCAGGTTGTAGGAAATTAAAGCTGGGACGGGAGACATGAAATGGAGGCAGCAGGCAAACACTCACTTGAAGGGTTTGGCCATAAAAAGGAAGTGGAGAATCATGGCTGGGTGTAGAGTCAAGAATTTTTTTTCCTGAAACATCAATGGACAATTTTATTATCATTTACATTTAATGATCATAAATAAAGCATGAAACATCAATGGACAATTTTATTATCATTTACATTTAATGATCATAAATAAAGCATGGTTTAGAAGCCAAAGTGAGTTCTGCAGGCTTCAAGTGAGATTATCACTCAACCACAGAAGGACCACTCTGAGGCAATGTTTTAATTTCTTAGGTTCGAAATTTCTCTTAGACAAAAGCTCAGTCAAGTTTCTTTGACAATAGCTTGCCTCATTTTGACATAGCTCTCTTGTTAATCACAGCTAAGTGGTTAATAACTTATTAATCAGAGAATGAAAGAGGCAACTTTGAGATTCAGAATGTGAACCTGAATGTAGAGAGAATAGTACTTTGCTTCAGCTCTGATCCTTCTGTTGCGGGCTGCTAACATCTAAATTCTGTCCCAGCTTCTGAGTTCTTGGAAATCTAGATTTCTTATTTGTGTTATGGGAACAAAACCCACATTTGAATTCTCCACCCATAGCAATGTGTGTGGATCTATGGTTGGACAACACACGGATGCCCCCAATCTCTACTTTCTGACTCTTTCTATTGTTTTTCTATCCTTTTTCTTTCTTGACTTAATTATATCAGTTCCATCTGTAACAAGGGAATAGATGCAAAAAATTTCAAGTGATATTTTATTGAATGTAACTGCAACCTGACCAGAAGAAAAGGTAGGGGAAAGTATTCTTTCTACCTTCACTTGTCAGAAGACTATTACAGACTTTTGCATTTGAAATTTTTCCTTTAAGTTCAGCTGTTCTGGGTATACCTGGCTAGGCAGGATATTCTGCTTCAAAATCCATGTTACTAACCCTCCTTCCTCCCCTCTTAGATTCTTTACAGTATTTTTCCTCCTTTCATTTGGGAATAGCAATAGCCCAGATTCTTCAGCTGATTGGTTATTCCACCAGGAGTGGAACGTTTAATTAACCTAGCTCCCATCAACTAACAATAAAGAGTTGGCTTCAACTGAGAAACACCATGCACCACTAAAGACACTTCACTAAATTCATAATTGCCATCCATTTCCTGAATTCCGAAAACTGATGTTTTTGAAAATTAAAAAAGTTTTTCAAGTATTTTATAACTTAAACCCATTTTTACCTGGAAACACATGCATTTAAGACCACCAGTTACATAGTAATAGCTCTCTGGATTTCTGCAGTGCTTTTTCACCAAGGAGGTTAAATGACTTGAATGTGTTCTTATTCTCTTGACTATCTGAGTTCAATAATGCACAATGTTAAACAGTAGAATTCCTTCTTTAAAATGTTAGTCTCTATTATTTCTTCTGAAAAAAATGCATCTTTCTATCTCCAAATGTTGAGAAATGAACAATTTTCTCAGCTATTCGTTTGTTCAGGAACTGGTGACAATTTAACATCTACAAAATGGTCCACATTTAAATGCTTTATGGCTATATTCTTTATATCCTTCCCCTAATAAATCTGCCTAGAATGAAATGGGCATTCTTTTAAATAGGACATTTAAGAACAAAAGCAATGAATTCAGCATTCAGCATAGTTCCTTTTTTGGCTGAATGATTATATTGATTTCAGTGTAGAATTTTCTAAGTTGTAGGATCCGACTTTTTTTTTTATTTAATAGTCAAACATTTCTCTTATGGCTTTTGTTTCCTCAAGTGCAATAGCCCTCTCAAGTCACTATGCCTATCAATTCAACAAATTCAGTAAATACTTACCACGTATCAACTTTGCGGAAGACTGCATTGAACCAAGTGCTACATGAAAAAAATGATGAAAAGATATGGCCCTCGATCTCCCTAGCCATATGTCTTAATGGGGAATAAGACAGAGAAAAAAAACCTCTACAGTAGGTCAGGATAAGACACACACCATTACAGATGTATAAAGTGCTCCCAGAGTTTGAAGGAGAGATTATCTGTAAACAACAGCACAAAACAACTCGATGAAGAAGGAGGTGGAATATAAACGGGGATCCAAGCTTTAGACTTTGTTTTATGGAGTTACTGGGGAAGTCCTTTCAGCAAGGGAGAGCAAGGTCAGACAGAAAGCTTCAGAAACAGGAAATGGCCATTTGTTTGGGGATCTACAGCTCATTCGGTAATCCAAAGATGCATCAAATAACAGAGAAGGAAGAGATTCACAGTTTGAGCACTTAATATTCTCATCTGAAAAGTGAGAAAACTACGGCATTAAGAGATGAACTGACTTATCCAAAGTCTCAAAGCTTCTAAATGGTTGAGCCAAGATGAAAAGCATCTCTTGTGATATCCAGGCCCTGTCCAAACCTTCTAGATCATATTAAAATGTAGGACAAATGCAAGGAACTATGATATGACTGATAGGAACCTCTTATACCTATTATTTAATTACTCATAGATGTCAAACTGTTGGAAACACATGATGTCAAATACAAATCAGAAATTGAATTTCCTGTTTGAGGTAATTCAACAGAAGAAAAAGAAATCAGCCCTAGTATATTGAATACAAACTGAGGAAATCTTGGTTTTAAAAAAAATAGACTAGTGTAGCTTTATGTCTGAATTGAAAATGTTTCTGAATTATTTCAATCTAAAGCAGGGAGGTTCTTCTTAATGGAGAAAATTGCTGATTAAATTGCTGACGAGAAATTGCACTTAAAGATTCAGCAGCCAGAGAATATAAACACAGGGGATAAACACGTCTGCCTGCATCAATCAAAGACAGCTGCAGTCTACCCCGAGAAAGGTGAGCAATTATTTATGAAATTATGTCTTCTTCAGTGATTCTATGTTGCAATCCTAAGAGAAATTGAATGAGGAAAGCAGACAATGTCATGGTCCCAATTAACTAAGGAGTCACATGCATTTTCAAAATCAAGGGATTTTACTTATACACTATTTAACCTCATCATCCTAAAAAAATTTTTTAGCTTTAAAAAATAATAGTTAAATAGGCCAGCATGATCTTGAAGCACTGTGTGTGTGTGTGTGTTTTAAAGATGGGCGTCTGACTCTGCCAAGTACACACTAACACAAATCTAAAGAGACAAGAGGTGATGCCGAGAAGCATTTTGCATAGGGCTCTTTTGGAGCTTTTGTTGTTTTACTAGATCAGCTTCTAGATTAGTGATGCTAGGGCTCTCATTGCCTTTCGGCACTGGCTGATTTTTTATTTTTTTCTTAGGCACGGAGTGTTTTTTTCTCTTGGGGTAGCCCTGGGCCACCAAGACACTGCTTAATTATGGACAAGATTCAAGGATCTGTGGACAAAAGCCCTATATCCCTGGAGGATGAATCATCTATTTGGTAGCTCAGTATTGCAAACCTCTCAGACCAAAGGAATGTGCCCACACATCCTTAAGTTATGCTTAAAAGCATTAGGAACACTCACAGTCTCTTTGCCCAGGTCATTTAATTGTGAGGCCCACTGGGCAGACCACATCCCTTCAGGGGCCACTCAGAAGCCTGAGGTCCAGAAAAATCCCCTCGCAGTGACTAGGATATTCCAAAGCAAATTTTGGAGGGTTCTGAAAAGGATTTCCAGCCCCTTCCTAAGTTGATGACAATCACTAAGTGGTCCATGCTATTTAGGTACAGATCCAGGTTTCTTTGATCCAGCAGATATCTCTGGGAGTGATAACACTATGAGCCATTAGAGTTTTTGATGGTAACTGGTATATTTTAATGGCAATTGGGAGGGGAAAGAAATTAGGGAGACTGGTCAAGTATAGATAAAGTATCATTAAGACCAGAAACTCTGAAGCCAAATAAACTGGGTTCAAGTCTCAGATTTACTCCCTATGTGACCCTGGGTAAGCTGTGCCTCAGTTTTTCCCATCTTTAAAATAGCAGCGTTAATATCAGCTGCTTCCACGTATTGCTATGGGGGTGGAATACAAGCAAAATGCTTAGAACCGTGTCTGGCAGAGAGTAAATGGCATAAAAGTAAGTACTGATATATGCTCCTATTGTTATGGAAGCATTCTGAAGGAAAAGCTTGGGGCTGTATTCTTTCCCCAGGACCTTACCACTACTTCTTGGATGAATTCCACTCTGGGCTTAGTTGGACTTGAAATTGTTTCTGAGGTAAACCTGTCTGAGGCAGAAGCATTTTCCAAGAACCTCATCACCTCATTTCCCCATTAGCATTGTCAGCTCTAACTACTGAGATCCTTGGCCCAGGCATGACAGTTAGACCTCCTCCTTGCTTTCATCATTCCTTCCAGCATCCCACAAGGAAGACTCCCATTCTCTTGTATTGCTCTCCTACGTTGGCTAGATCATGGGGCTGGGTACCCTCTCTAAAGAGCACGCCCTTGTTCTGCATCATGGCTCTATCTGGAGGCTCCGCCCTGCTCTGGCTAGCCCTCCCACTTAAATGACCTGGACCCATCTAAACAGACCTCTGGGGTAAAAACTGCTGTTGGCCTGCGTCTCAAGTTCCCCTGCCTGTCTGAAGAACAGAAACAACTCCTGTCTGAAGTAGCTCTTACCAGCGGTTCTCAGATCGAAGTGTTGAGAAATTCTGATGAAGTAAATAACACAGACCTAGATGAAGGTTATAAGTAAGAACGAGAATGGACATTATTCACACATTGCCCACCATGTGATACAATGTTAAACTCTCAAGGTCTCCAGAAGAATCTTGAGGTAGTGAAATACTTTTCCCTGCTGATCCAACCAGATGACCCTGACGGTTTATTTGCAAGTTGCCAACTAATCAGTAGCTTACTTAAGGAAAGGAAAACAACATTCACTCATTTCAAGTTATCTGAGTTTTACTTTTTCCCCTTCCTCTTCTTTCTCTTATACAAATTCTGTTTTTGACTTTGTTAGATGAAAGCAATGTGTTATAGGTTTCTCTTGCACACAAGTAAATGGTGTTGCTAATATTTAGCAGTATACCCCTGAGTTACTGTTAGATAATAGGCATAAATACTACTGGGGATTGTCCTTAAAAAGTCATGATCCCAGGTCCAATCTCCAGGATTTCTCACTGAACAGGTCAATCTCTGATAAAGCCCAGGAATCTGGATTTTTAACAATAGGCAGGTGAATATAATGCAGGAGGTCCTTTGCCTGCTGTGGTTTGTTTTTTTTGGTTTTTAAACTTTTTTTTTTTTTGGCTGCATTGGGTCTTTGTTGCTGCCCGTGGGCTTTCTCTAGTAGAGGCTAGCGAGTGGGAGCTATTCTTCGCTATGGTGCGCAGGCTTCTCAGTGCAGTGGCTTCTCTTGTTGCAGAGCACGGGCTCTAGGTGCGCGGGCTCAGTAGTTGTGGTGCTCGGACTCAGTTGCTCTGCGACATGTTGGATCTTCCCCGACCAGAGCTCGAACCCTTATCCCCTGCATTGGCAGGCAGATTCTTAACCACTGCGCCACCAGGGAAGCCCCGCCCACTCTGCTTTGAGTGACCCAAGGATGTTCCCTGGAGCATGCCCCCAGCGTCCTGGCCTGAGAGCATCCTCATAACCCAGGTGTAGGCTCAACTTTCCTTCTGAGCTACTAGAAGGAGTCTTGCTAAGGCAGAAACCAGTCTGAGGCCACAGTGTGGGGCTCTGAGCAGGAAGGCAAGCAATAAACAGCAGGAAAAGAACCTGACAAGAGTCATGGTTTTATTTAAGAAATTTAGCAGAACCTATAGGCCTTGGTCTTGCCAGGCCTTCTGGAAACCTCCTTGTCATATCCTCTGAGATCTCTTCAGTTATTCTGGGTGTAGCTCAACTCCTTAATGCCTTTGAAGGATCTGTGTGTTCCAGAGGTTCAATGTCCTGCCTCCCCCCAACTCTGGCCAGGTGGCTTCTAGTCACCACACACCCAGAAGTTCTGTTCAAATTCAACATGCTTGGAGGTGGGCAGTCACAGGCTGAAGGCTCACCCATTCCCCACAGCAAATGAAAGATCCAGACTCCTGGGTTCTCTTCCCTGCCCACCCCCTTTGCTTCTCTGTCCTACCCACTCCTTGTCAGTTTCTGCTTTCATAGGAATAAAAAGGAGAGAAAATAAAGCCCTTAGCTAGTGCGTTTGCTAGATTTTACTGAAAAAACTTATTTTCAATAGGCTAAACAAAAAGTGTAAGTTCTCCTAAAATAAAGTAACATTCGCTCCATGTTTCCCAGGACAGCTTAGTTCTTGGGAAGTGAATATCCCTGACCATCTCAGACATGAATCCAAGAACTTCATCCAAGACTTAGTAAATGGATTCAAGTGGCATTTGGAAGTCAAGGTCACAAAGTCCCTAACCTGAAGCCACACACTTGAGATAGATGAGAGGCTTCGCAGACAAGTTTGGGTATCTGGTTTCTTGGTCCACAACTGATTAATGGTGTGATAATACAATACAATAAGGAAAAGCATGAAAGGAGGATAGGAAAGAAGGGGAGGGTGCATCAATAGAGCTACCTGGAAGAAAGAGACGAGGCAGGAAAACCACGAGAAACAGACAGAAGAATTTAAGTGAACTTAAATGGTAGATCTGCAGAGGGTTAGTCAGCTATACAACCTCAAATAGCCCTCCTGAGGACACCCCAGTATCACAGTTAATCTATCAATGCTGCCCTGCTACTAAAGATGACAGGACAATCATAGCCACCCCTGTGTGAGGCCTCCCCTGTTCAGGTCGCCTTGACGGACACTTCTTGTGCGTTAGCACATAGTACACACACAGTGATGATCACAACGGTGACCCTGAATCATAAAGACGGCTAAGTGATATTAGCATACCCTTCCTTTTTCCTAAAAGTGGGATACTATAAACATACAGAAATGTGTTTTAAGAGATTTCCTTGCAAAATCATTGTTTTTTCAATTTAAAATTATTTTTTAATTAAATTGGTAAGAGTAAGTTGGATCAGTTGCTTCACCAGCAATGCCTAATATTTTAGGCATCGCTGGACCTCAAGTCACATGAAAACTGAGACAGGTATGTGTGTGAGGGCATGGAGGGCATGCGGTAACTTTTTGGTTTTATTTTGTTTGTTTGATGGTTGTTTTGGGTTGTTGTCTTTGTGTCTGGTTTTTTTTGCTGCTGTTGTTTCTTAAGAAAGTGAATGGAAAGGCAAAGTTTACATCTGATTCCCAACTGTGTTTCCTCAGTCCTATAGGACACATTTCTATCTATAATTGTAAAAATGTAACATAACATCTCAAAGTCTTAAATAGGAGTCTTTTTAAAGGGCTGAAAGATTTAACAGCAGAAAATTGTGTATCTCCATTAATGTGGACTATTATTGAGTATGATGAAGGTCTTTGGCAATGCCAACCCACAATTTATATATATATATATATATATATATGGCAATACCAGATGAGTGAGCTTGCATCTCTTTTTTCCTTTGATCCTTCTTTGGCCCTACTGTGTTTTGGTGCTTCTTCTCTGGTTCTCTGTGTACCTTTGTATGTGCTTCATATGTTGGCGCCTATACTTGTTTATATGTCCATTTGACCTTATGTGTGCATTGTGTGTGTGTGTGTGTGTATTTTTCTTGGTACCTCAGTTTTTTAATTAGTCTTTTCTCTTTGATGTTTCATGTTTCTTTCTTTTTTTAATTTTCTCTTTACATTTTTCCACTTTTAACTTTTCTATCACATTCTCTCTCTCAGGTATATTATAACATTTAATTATATCCTTCATTATGCCTTGTACATTTTCATAGAAACATACATTCATGCATTTATATTAAATAGAGGCTAAACTTTATTTTTAAAATATTTCTTATCTGACAGGATGAAAGAGTTTTTTCTCACTTGATTCTGGCTAATAATTTCTATGATTCATGGCTCTTGATTTATAATTTCATGGCCCATCATGAAATCTTTAGGTATTCTAAAGATTCCAATCAAAGGATATATAAAATAAAAATGTGTAAAAGGAAGATAAAAATTATAGGTAGAAAATTATCATTTGAGTCTCCAAATTCACCACAAAACATATTTGTACCTCACCTACTTCTCATATAGACACAGAAATTTACAGCAATAAAATACAAGTTAATCACTTCTTACATGCCTTATGTCCTCTATCTCTCTGCACAAATTTAAAAAATATTAATAATAACCAATTCAAATAAATTTATTATCATTAGTATACTCATATATAGTTAAACAACATAATAATGTCACATCAACTAGGAAAAACATGCTTCCTAGAACAATTAATATGTAGGCTGTATTTAGAAAATGGTGAAGCAAAATGAAATTGATTCATGGTCTACCACTATTGTCTTATTTTATCTCTTTCCTATTTTGCAATCCCCATCAATAATTATAAGCCTTTAAGATATGAAATTATTTAATTAGGTGTATCTTTTATAGGTTATTAAAAATAAAAGTTGAAGGGATAAATTTTATTTGACATAGGTTTTTCAATTAAAGTGGAAATATTATATTTGCTTTGAATTGAATACCAGAAAACTCGAAAAATTGACATTTCCAGTAAACCTAGAGGGGTATGGAGCACAGAAATACCAGTCTTACTTTTATCTCTGAAATGTAAAAAAAAATGCCAAATGTGACTCAGGGGTCATGAATGTTATACTACCTCCTATCACTTATCTTGTCCCTTTGTTATCAGCAGGTATCTACGAATCCTATCTGTCAAGAGTGAAGCGGACAGTTGTATCACTGAGTGTACTGCAGCAGTAATTGTAGGTTAACTTTCAATTATCAACAATTTTGGATCTACATTTTGGATTACAGGAAGATTCTGAGAGCCCCTATGATTCTGTCAACATCAGATAGTGTTTTTCTATTTTCTTCCAGAGTCAAAAGTAAATGGCATTGGATTATTCATTAGAAACACTATGTGCATTTTTCCTCCCTTCTATTTGTGTAAAGTAAAATATTGGAATTCATGTAACCCAGGGCATGACCTTCCTCTGAAGGCTTGATACACAGTTAATAGCCCATGGGAAGGAATTTAATCCTTGGATCCCTAAAAAGCTATAAAGAGCCTAGATCACTTCTCCATGTACAAGCTTGGTTTTAGAAGCACACAAAGCTCATTTTGGAGTCGAATGGAGAAGTCTGTGACATATAGCACATAGAGTGATTCTAACAGATGGATTTTTCTTGAAATAACTTCATTAGTTAATCACTTTTTTTTACATATACTTTTTCTAGCTGACTGGTATAGCCGCCAGCTGGAGCTGCTAAGAATCCTCCAAAGAAACTGGTAGGTAGGGAGAATATTGGCTAATTTCACCAATTCTTGGATGAAACTTCTACTAATTTCATACTAACCATCACGTATTTTGAGAGTAAAATCTTTTCCTTTATTTTTTTTTCAACTTTTTCCAAAAACCTTACTTATCTGTGTTTAAACCAAATCAATCATATGGAAAAAACTTTCAATTTTAATAAATTGTCTAGATCAGAGTTTCCCATACTTGACACTATTGACATTGTGGATGAGATAATCCTTTTTTTTTTTTCTGTTCTTTGCTTTTGTTTTTTTTAATTTTTGTAGCAGGTTGTCCTGTGCATTGTAGGCTGTTGAGAAGCATCCCTGGTCTCTACCCACTTGATGTCAGTAGCATCCCCAGTTGTGACAACCAAAGATGTCTCCAGACATTACTGAATGTCCCTGGGGGCAAAATCACCCCAGCTGAGAACCACCACTCTAGAAATAGGAGGTTCCTAGTTTTAATTCAATTTTTTAAATAATTTTTAAAATATTTTAGTGTATTCATGTATGTATTTAATTCAAGATATGTCTAAAATATGAGAAGTTTTTGCCTTTCAGTCAGGTAAATGAAATGTTTTTATTGGGGAGGGAGGGAGTAGAATTATTGAAGTGGTTAATGCTTTCATAAATCTCTCTGGTTAAAGAGAAAAAAAGACAAGATAAATGGCTCTCAACTACCAATGAATATTAATTATCTAAGGAGTGTCATCATCATCTTCATCAGACATGTTGAAGAGTTCTTTTCCTTTAAAGAAGGTCCTCAATGTAACTGTATGAGTAGAATAATAAAATCCTGTGGTGGGATCATTTGAGATGTAAGTGATTAATTTTCAGCTTAGATGCCCTAAGGCATTTTTAAATAAAGGAAAGCAGTGTAATTTAATGAAATGAACATTGAGAAAACTGGGATCTGTTTTGACTTTACGGTATCATTAGGCAGTGATTTGGGGCTCACAAAAGGATTAGCCATTCAGACAGAGACATTCCCTGGCCTTTGAAATTCAGGGGTAAATATAATGTTCCCCTCCTACTTATGACTTAGTGATCTTTCTGTAATTTATATATTGATGGATATAGGAAGAGTACCATGGGAATAAGATGCTAATTACCAAGGGTTTTAAAAGGGAAATAGTGAGCCTATTCTAGTTTAGCAGGAAAGTAAGAATGTAACAACATGAAGTATGCGGAAAGAATCATTCATTGTTTTTTAAAAAAGTAATGATTCTATTCGAATTGCTTTCTTTGCAGCAAAGGCTTTCTAATACAGATTTGCTCAAGCAGGCTCTTAATACAAGATAATTTTAACACTTAACCAATTCCATGTTTGAATGTATAATTTCCCCCCCAAATCGAGACATGTACCTAAAAATTTTATAGTGATCTGTTTTCTTTGTTAGATTTCCCACAGCCCCTGAAGAATTTAGATCTTACACTTTATTTTAAATTTAAAACTGATTCTTTTTAATATGTTATATTGTGCAGACCATCACTTTTCGTCCTCTCAGAATGCATTATCTCCTATTTTTTTTTTTGGTGTCTTAAAAGTATGACGCAAATCTATTACTTTACAATTCTAGAAGGCAGAAGTCTGAAATGGGTTTCACTTGCCTAAAATGAAGCCTGTAGGCCGGGCTGCCATTCCTTCTGAAGGCTCTAGGGGAGCATCTGTTCCCTTGACTATTCAATCTTCTAGAGGTTTCCTGATTTCTTGGCTCATGGCCCCCTCCTCCATCTTCAAAACCCGGAGGGGCAGCATCTTCATCTCTCTGACTCAGACTGCCCTGCCTCTGTCTTTCACTTTTAAGGACCCATGAGAACGCACTGTTTCCTTGGATATGGCAAAAGCAAAATCACACATCTTCGGATTTCAGCTCAAAGGACCAAATATCACTACTACGTGCCTTATCTGTACATCATGGGGTTCACTGCCCTCAAGTCACAAACGAAAGCGTCTGTGCACTTACTTTCTGCAGGTTCTTTAGGGCGGCGGCCGCTGGACGACTTCCTCAGCAGGCTGCGTCCCGAGGTAAAGAGGCTGGTTAGTTCCTCCAAAGGACTCGTGGGTGTTCTGCACCGGGAACCGCTCGGAGCCGACCCGTAGGTATTGACCGAGGCATTGACCATCTTGCTCCCATCTTGCGACACCGGTCTGGGGGTCAAATGAGGCACTGATGGAGAGCTCCTGGAGAGGCTGCCTGAATGCACGGCATCGTAGGGCGGGGGCCTTTTGAGGCTGAGCGGGGTCAGGGACCTGCCCATGCTAACGGGTGACGGAGAGGCGGAGTGACTTTTGGGGTAGCCGTGGGGAGACTGCGTTCGGTATAGAGTGGAAGGCGGGGGAGGGGACGAGGAGAGAACCGAGGCAGCAGGAACGGGTCCCAGGGCTCCGGCCTGGTCTTTCTCCAGTTTAGGGTGGCCGGAGGCCTGGGACGGCAAGGAGGATGGTGACGCCCCGGCTTGCTGTTTCATATAAGACACGTTTTCCAACACAGGAAGCTTTGTGACCTCCAGGGGGGTGAGCGGAGACTCATCAGAGTTGGGGGAGCACTGCACAGGGGCCGGGGGGAACACCAGCAGCGGGGGTCTATGAGAAAGCAGGTTGGGAAAGGGCGGAGGAATGTCACAGAGCAAACCCTTCGGGGTACATGGCACTGAGGACTTGGCCGAGTCCAAGTCAGGCACCGTGGGAGTAGCACACTGCGAAGAACAACTGTGATGGTCGAGGTCACACTTTGAGTCTTGGCCTAAGTCGTCAAAAATGGGGTATTTCATTTCTTCGTAGACAGCCTCACTCTGGTCGTCGTCGTCTTTCCGGAAGTCTCTGAGAATGTTCCCCACCATCTCAATATACACGGGTTCCTCCTCCTCGGGGCCCCCTGAGGGGCTGCTGACCTGGGAGAGGGAGGGGTCCCGAGGGAGTGAGGTCCTCCGGGGCACGTGCTTCTTGACATACGTTTCGTCAAAAGAAGTGCTGAGCTGAGTGTTTGGATTCCGTTTTGGTTTTGGAGGAGGAATCTTCTTTGAATATTCATCACTGTGGGGTCTCGGCTTGGCTGGCACTAAAAGAAGAAGGAGAAAAAAGAAAACATAAAACAGATGAGTACAATAGGAAAGCTTTCAAATATGGCTTTCAGGTGGATT
Source organism: Tursiops truncatus (assembly GCF_011762595.2). Lineage (NCBI taxonomy): Eukaryota > Metazoa > Chordata > Mammalia > Artiodactyla > Delphinidae > Tursiops > Tursiops truncatus. The sequence continues at coordinate 12,838,247 of NC_047040.1, forward strand.
TACTGCTCTAAACATTGGAGGGGAGGGGTAATGCCACGTTTCAAGCTGGAGACGTAGACTACAAAGCCAACAAAAGTCAAACATTTCCATATTCAGAAAAATATGATGCAAGAACAGTAGTAATATGTATCTTCAAACTAATATAAATAATCCAACACGGATAAATGCATTAAGACCAGGACTTACTCATCCCTCTGTCTTAGAATTCCCAAATAGAAACTTCAGATGACACAATTGCATAAAAACAATCACACATTTCACAAAAATCAACTTCTAAGAATTCAGCAACAAAGAAACTTAGGGGAAAAAATCTAGAGTTTCTATGAGTACAAATGGTTACAAAAATACCATGGGGACTGAGCCCTTTAAATGATGTGGCTATTACACATGATCACATCTTGCTTTTATTTGGGGTAAAAATGTTCCAGCCTGCTAGACTTAATCTCTGTCTTGGTTCAGATAAATAACTTTTATACAGATGGGTCTGATTCTTCAGGGGAAATTGATGTGAACATTTTATGAGGCTAGACAAGTTAATCTCCAAATCTCCAGGTATTGTTGATTATGGTGTATTTGTTTTAGTTCATAAGATCTCTTATGATATCCCAAATGCTGTCTTGGAATGAATTTATTGCCCTGACACATCAGAACCCCCTAGAGAGTTTTACAAGAGAATAATAATCCAGAGAATGATGTGTAAGCTGCAAGAATAACTTCTGGAAACTCACAACAGATATGCATACAAGTACACCCCACAGCCCCCCTTGTAATGGAACATAAACTTCTGACTCCATCTAGTAGGTTGGAACAGGCTGGCAATGTGTCTGTGACTGCAATCAATTGTTTAGCATGCAGGGAAAGTACTGGAGCCTTGATATTATCTCATTGTGCTGATATATGATTACAATGATTATCATTTTTATGCAATGTGGCAGAATGTAGTTGCTTGTGGTAAGTGGTAGCGTATAATGTAAGTTGACGGTATAGCTTATAGGTGTACACCTATGAGAAAAGAACAGGCTTCTCTATAATTTGCAGCTTGAAGGGAGGGGAGGTCTCAAGGCACAAACCAGGAAACACCCCAAATTTTCTGGGTTTTTTTTCAACTAGCGAAACTTATGACATAGCTTTTCTAAAACTTACTATTGGAGAAGCAAGTGCTTAGAGATTAGTTAGGTGGCTGCTTTACGCATCAATCATGCCTTCAGAGAAAGAGAACCCATCAAATATTCTAGCAGTGGCTATATCTTTTGCTTCTCTAGGTCATTCCTGCTTTCAAATATTCTACTCCATTGTACCCATGGTGATGGTTTCTCTCACTACAATCAAGCAGCTTGTTGAAGGGAAGTTTCTTAATGTATGTCGACTTTTCCTTAACTTACAATAGGAAAAAACTAGATGCCATTTTACAGGGGGACGATACAGCAGTAGAGCCTTTTAGTGTCAAAAGGGAAAAGCCTAGGGACATAATGGAATGAAAACTATCCAGATAATTCTTTAGGCAGGACCCAAAGTGACCAATAGCTCTTCTCTATATCTGCTACCGGTCATACATTTTTATTGGTTTTGAAACCTACCATGCATGTTAATTTTCATATGATTCAAATAGATCATCAGACTACATACAAAAACTGGAGCCCAAATAAAGTAAACCCATAAATTAATGAGTGAGATTGACTTAGAACTGGAGGGACTTTGAAAGAGCCAGGACTTAGAACAAAAGTCCATCCAGATTACTCTTCTGAAGCTTGTTTCCTGCCATGCTCCACCTCGGTGTGTCATCCTAGGCTAAGTAACTCACACTCTAGGAATATCTGCCACTGACTATTCAGTTCTAGGAGTTGGATGGTGTGAGAAGTAGCAAGGTGTTCTGTAAATGGAGAGTTAACCAAAAGCTAGGAATGAATGTGTGTCCATGAGATGGATAACTTCATTATATGCTTAAAGTCATACTTAGAATAAGATTTTCATTTTTCTCTGGTTCCTAAATTATAATTCACTGCCGTTTTCTTTGACCCTTCCCTAAACATAGACTTGGGTTGTTGTACGGACAGAAATAACAGGACAGGCAGAGCCCAAGCCTAGGTAGAAACACTGCCTTGAGGGAAGACCATAACCCAGGATTCCCGGGAAGCTAGAGATCAGTGGTAGAGCTGAGAGTGACATGATATTCAGGGAAGCAGCAGCCTCTTCCCTGGAACCAACATCCCTCTTCCCACATAGATTGGAAGGTGGCCTTTGGAATAGGCAAGACCAATGTCTGGGTTGCGCTCAGAATATGCAACTTTGTTTGCCAAAAGATCAGAAAAAAATGAAATAAAGACCCGCCATATCTATGAAATGTGGAAGAAAGAAAAAGGTTCTATTCTAGAACACAACATAGTTAGAATTAAGGTAACTATTCATTATGAAGAAATTGTGATAATTTATTTGAACTGTTAGGACAACTTCAGTACCAAACCAAGTACAGGTATTATCTGACGAGTGGGATTAAGTATAATATGTGACTCTTATGATGACTCTGAGGTAATCGAAATTGACAGTTGCTATGGACTGAACTGTGTCCCCTCCACAAATTCATATGTTGAAGTCCTAACCCCCAATGTGATGTTATTTGGAGGTAGATCCTTTGAGAGATAATTGGGTCATGAGGTCACGAGCGCTGGGTCCTCATGATGGATGAGATTAGTGCCCTTATAAGAGGAGTCACTGGGGTATCTTCGTTGTCTTATTCTCTCCACCATGTGAGGACATAGTGAGAAGGTTGCCATCTGCAAGGCAGTAACAGAATTCTCCCCAGAAACTGACTATGTTGGCACCTTGATCTTGGACTTCTGGCCTCAAGAACTATGAGAAAATATATGTCTGTTGTTTAAGCCACCCAGTCTGTGGAATTTTGTTATGTCAGCTTGAGATGACATAGACAAGAGAATACTGATTGAGCCCTATGTAAAGATCCTATAAAGCTAACTCCTGAGCACCCACTTTTTCATCCTCTGGCACTGTAATACTTTAATAAGCTTTGCTACTTGAAGAATTAATTTAACTCTTTCCCAGTCTTTTCAATGTAACCAGCACCTTCTCTTGCCCGGTACCTCCTCACCCCTGAAGCCACATCACAGAAAGCATATTACAGGTGAATACAGAGATGCTGATCCCAGGTACACCCAGGAGCATCCTTCCACCACACTGCCTGTTATTCTGATTCTTCTTAATCTCATGCTCCAACTTCTGATTCGTGCCAAGGCACGTGCCATATTATTTAATTAGACCCATTTTCTAGATGCTCTTTGTTTTCTGTAGTTGTTTGCTTTGGCATATAGACTCCCTGCTCCACTAGGTTTTGTATGTTCTGCTGCCCACCATCAGAAGCAGTTCTCCAGCCAACCTTGCCCAGCAAATCCTTCATTATCTGGGCAAGCTTCTTCCCTCTCCCCTTCCCTGTGTGGTGAAAAGAGCCTAATGCAGGCAGATTCATATAATTCAAACACATTTTGTTTCCTGCTCCTCTTCCTTTGTATGAATCCAAATTTAAAATGAGAGAAATGAGGATTATTTAGTGAGTAAAGCAATAAGTAAATTACAGCCAATCGGGATGAATAAACAGATTCATTCCTTCAGTATTGGGAGACTTTTCTTCCAGGCAATGTCTGGTTCCCATTCCACATCCTCCTTGCAATCTCATGGCTCTCTCCGAAAAGTCAGAGGAGGGAATAATTTCATCGCTAATGAAATGATTTTTCTCTGCATTTGCGACATCATCTGGTTTCACCTTATTCCATGTATTGAGTAAATAAGAAATTTTGTTTCAACTGTCATATCTGCTTTGTTTGTTTTTTGTTTATCCAAATAAGAAAAAGTCTGAAATTTTTAGCAACTTTGCCTCATGATTTATTCTAGTTTAACATCACCCTGGGGAATTAAAAATTAAGGGAAAACTCATGTTTCAAAAGTTATTTCTTTAGAAGGTGCTTAAATATAGTCTTGATCTACATATATAGGTGCTGAACTACTGCTAATAAAAGACAATAAAAATTGCATTGCAAATTTCAACACTTAACCAAATTCAACCACAATAAAAAGGTGATTTTTATTGCTCTTAAATGAATTTTAAATCATTACTAATAAGTCCAAAGATAGAAGCAATAATCCCTGTTCAGCTCCAGAACACAAATTTCATGCTTAAAATAGTATAATGACAGTAGCATTGAATAAGCAGAAAGTGACATTTTTGAAATGAAATATCTGAGCACAAAGGTAATGCATGGCTTTCAGTCATGCCCAGATGATCTGTCTTTCAGAGTTAATTTTGGAAATCTGTCATGTCCCTTGTCAAGCTATCCTTCTGAAATAATATTTTCCTTACTAAAAAAAAAAAGTGTACTGTAAAACCAGGCTTTGGTGTCTGTGAATATTCTTGACCCAAGAAGTGAAAAAAGAGACGACATCACAGGTGGGTATTTCCCCTGATGGAAAGTCTCTTTGGTCACAGACTCCCAGAAGTTGAAGGACTCTTAGAGATTATCCAACCCAAACTCCATATATCACTGATGAAGAAATATAAATGCCTTATCAACTACTTTAAAAAAACCTCATAATGTCAATTCAATCTTTTATAACTTTTAAAACAAAGGAAAGAAATAAGGGGGGAAAGCTCTGTAATTCATTATTTTGTATATGGCATAAAGTATCCTTTTAAAAGGTCTTCTCACCCATGCTTACAGTGGTATTATTGCATGGCCTGGTTATAGAGGTATACTTAAAGAGCTCTGGTTATAGAGATATATTTAAATATGTAATTCAAACTGGGAGATTAGAGTCCAGTGAACAGAAGTAACGGCCACACTCTGTGATACTGAACTGGCTGATTCTAGAAGGTGAGAGGCACATTGCCCACTTTCAGCAGAACTGTGCTCACAATAACTCTCTTTTCACAACTCACAATTCCAGAGGTTTGAGCAGTATTTTTATTTTCAGTCACAAGCCCCATAATGCCATCCACAAAATTGTTCTTTTCTTATTTTATTTTAGTTTTTAAATTAAGGTGTCTGTAAAGGGATGGGAGTTACAAATACCCTTGGTCTGCTTACAGTGGGACCAAGAAAGTGTGATAATGTGCAAAAAGGATCAGATTTGGAATTGTAGTATCTGTGCTGTAATACCATCCTGGATCTGCCAGCAATGAAAACACAGAATTCAGATCAAAGTGTGGATGGAAACAGTGTAAGACATGGGGCTGGATCAACACTGTGGTCTTAAAGTTGAGTGGAAATGAAAAAGCCTTAGCTTAAATTAGATACAGGGCATTTCTTATGAACAAGAAAAGATGACTCAAAGGACAGACTTAAGCACTGAGAGAGCAAAACTAAGAACCACAGAGAACCAAAACTGGGGGAAGCTTGGCCCTAATCAATAAATTCTGCTCCCGAATAGGGAGAACTGGGCACACGTGCACAACTGGATTTCCGAATTGGTATAAACCAGTGACTTCTGTGTGACTCCCCTCTCTCAAGCTCCTATTTTTTTTTTTTTTTTTTTTTGCAGTACTCAGGCCTCTCACTGCTGTGGCCTCTCCTGTTGCGAAGCACAGGCTCCGGACGCGCAGGCTCAGCGGCCATGGCTCACGGGCCCAGCCACTCCGTGGCATGTGGGATCTTCCTGAACTGGGGCACGAACCTGTGTCCTCTGCATCGGCAGGCGGACTCTCAACCACTGCGCCACCAGGGAAGCCCGCTCCTACTTCTCTGAACAAGACCGTACCCTGCAGTTTTCCTGCTCCTGACCTGCCAGTCTATGTCAGGTTTTGTAGGGCAGATAAATTGTACTTTTAGTTCAAAGACCTTTGCATATGAGGAATTTCACTCAACGTGCCACATGGGCATGATTTAGATGATGAAGTCCTGGATTTCAAGCTGATGGTGTAATGCAATGAAACTTTTGGGCAATATTTGCCCACTGGAAATATTGGGACTTGAAGGCAAGTTGTGATAGACAGTCTTCCAAGGGAGCCACCCTTAATTCCTTCCTTCCTTCCTTGTGTGTTTTCCACCTTTCAATAGGTGGTCTATGTCCCTCTCCTCAAATCAGGGCAGGCCTTGTGACTTACCTTGACCAACAGAATGTGGTGGAAGTGATATTCTGAGTCTTGAATTTAAGAGAACCGACAGCTTTCACTTCCTCTATCTGAAAAGCCAATTGCCATGTAAAACCTCTTAGACCAAAAAGCTATGAAAAAACTCAACCTAGTTTTGCAAAGAGGCCACACGGAGGAGAAAGACAGCCCAGGAATGTGAGTAAAGCCTTGTTGGACCTTCTAACCCATCCCGCCTGCCAGCTGAACACAGCCAAATGAGAGACCCCCAACCAATGACACATAGAGTAGAAGAACTACCTATACAAGCCAACTCAACTCACCAAACAATAAGTAATAAATTGTTACTGCTTTAAGCCATAGCATTTTGGGTCAGTTTATTGCACAGCATAGATAACTAAAAAAAAAAAATCCTAAAATTAATTTCCTGTTTTATGTAGCTATCTCATAGAAAATGCTATTGTTATTTTCACGGAACTAGGGTACAGTGTGCACCCTGAGGAAACAGAAAGCATCCTACCAGAATAGGGAAATTAAAGAAGTAAGTTTGCCTTCTGAGTATTACAAAATCACCACAGGATGATTCAGAGAAGAGATATAAAAAGAGATTACATACTTTCTGGTCAAAAAGACTGGATTGAAATCAGAGGGAAGGTATTAACATATGTAAAGGAAGAACAAACAGAGGGGATCTTTTTAGCCACAAGGATTATAAAACCAGGAAACTCACAGAGCAAAAGATGGTGGACACTCACAGCAATGCCCAGGGGATCTGGTCCTCTGTTATATACCTGTGTGGGGATGGCCCCAGCACACTGATAGAAACTAAAGCTTTGACCTATATGATTCTTACGAGTCATTCCTTCTCTAACTTCAGTTTCATCAAGAAACTTTTTAATAAGAGTGATTTCCAAAATATTACGCATATATTTCACATTAGAAACCAGCAAGGTGGAATTCGGGTTTCATACACTGCTATGGTCTGAATGTTTGTGTCCTCCCCACCCCCAAATTCATATAATGGAATCTTAACATTCAATGTCATGGTGTTAGAAGGTGGGCCTTTGGGAGGTAATTAGTTCATGAGTGTGGAGCCCTCATGAAGGAGAATAATGGCCCTATGAAAGAGACCCTACAGAGCTCCCCAGCACCTTCTGCTATGTGAGGACATTGAAGAAGTCAGCAGTCTGCCGCCTGGAACCTGACCAGAACATGACCATGCTGGCACCCTGGTCAGGTACTTCCAGCCTCCAGAACTGTGAAAAAATCATTTCTGTTGTTTATAGGTCTGTGGTGTTTTGTTATAGCAGCCTAAAGAGAGACATGCATCCATCTCTTTTGAGCTTGGCTACTTTGACATCTTGGTTATTCTAGACATCTAAGGATGGAGTTTCTGAGCTTATAGATTAAAAGCCAATACTTTACCAGGGAAAATTCACCACAATAACACCATTGCATGGGAATCTGTCCAGACAGGCAGCCAGAATTCCTAAAGAGACATGACTCTATTTATAAAGTTGATCACAAATATCCAATTTGATATTTCCATCCCAGGGAAATGATCTTGTTTCCCAGTCTCCCCCTGCTCTAGTCATGGGATGCCCTTTAGACATAGCTCACTTGGAAAGAACAGAGAGTGGCTGTATTGCGGGCCTTTCCTTGGCTACGCTACTGCAGCCTCTCAGACTCCACCTGCCATTCCAAACTTTACACAAGTTGAGAAGGAATAGAGAAAAGAACTGGAGGAAACGTATCCATCAGGGAGAAAGACCATCCTGCAGAGATGATCTCCATCAGACAGGATGCTAAACTATTAGATTCCACAACTGACAAAAACTCTTTTCTTGATAAAACAGTAGTTGGGCTCTTGAACCTTCCTCTAGGCCTATTTATGCACTTCCCTGTAGAACCCACTATTTGTAATAATCCTGCCAAAGCCAGTTTACCCAGAAACCCACACCCTCAATATCTGATCACCCTTGATATCTGATTGGGTTCTGCATCCTCCACCATACTCCCAGTGATGTCTGACCATCCTGGCCTGTCTTCAGCAAGAATCCTCTTAGGTCAGTTTAGCCAGAAATCCCCCCTTACCCTTGTGTTTCCTCTTAGTAATTTTCCATCCGATGACTCCCACCCTGCTTCCTAGCTCTAATAATTCCCACTTGCCCCGTAATGTATTTGGAATTGACCTCAGTTCTATACTGAGGTCCTTTTCCCCTATTGCAATAGTCCTAAATAAAATCTAGTTTTACCATTTACTGTCCAGCTCTGGCTTTTGTTTGTCACCCCTGAGTTATACATGGCTGGTTTCTTCCTAGTACTCAGATCTCAGCAAAAAAAAAAAAAAAAAAAAAAAAATCACTTCTTCAGAGAAGTCTTCCATGACCATCCAATCAGTACTTAATCACACGGGATATTTCTCTTGTTTGTTTCTCAGTTGGTTTATTATGTAAGCATAATGACTTAAATTTTTCAATTCTCTTTCTCATACATTCCTTCAGATATTCATCCTTCTTCCCTCCATTTTCAATGTGTTTTAATGAAAGTTGATCTCCTTAGAGTGTTTAGGTGTACTTAATCTTAAAGACTAGTCTTATTTTAAAAAACAACCTAAATAAAACTCTATGTCTACATTACTACAGGTTCCCCAAGCCAAAAACTCTCTTGGTTTTATCTATGCATACCAATCACCTCCACATAGTGGCCAATCAAACGATACTTAGGAAGGCCAGGTCAGAGAAAGTAATACATATATTTAAAACTTAGGCATAGCTGAGTTATTAAACCACTGGTTATAACTCTTTATCCCTTTGCTCAAATATTTTGAAGCCAAAGAGAAAGGAAGAGAAAGGAAGTAAGCAAGTAAGTTAATTTCCTGAGTCCTGAACGAAAAAAATGTGATAACAAAAAAGTAGCCATGGAAAATGCGTGATCCTGAGAACCCAATAGAAGCTCAGTTAATTTAGATTCAACCCAGGAGGATACAATGTTAAAGAAAACTAAGTTGGGAGAAAAATCCGATGAACGGTTGGAACATTTTCCCCTGTCCGTTGGGCAGTCAACTTTGTGGAAGTCAAATCCCTGCAGTTCCATAGATACAGTTTACTGAGGATTATCCTTTGTAAATCTGTTCTGGTTGAGACAGGAAGATAGAAATGTTTGTGATCTTTTAAAGTATCTGAGATCACAGAGGAAGCAGCATGAAATTACAGAACTATAAAACATTTCATTCAAGTTCACTGAAGTTGTGTTGATGTGTTCTAACATCTGTAATGAAAATATAGGAGGAAGAGGAAGAAGAAGGGGGAGTAGGAAGAGGAGGAAAAAGAGAAGAAGAAGGAGGAGAATAAGAATAGTTACCCTGTATCAAATGCATTTTTTGGTATCAGGCAACGTGTTTTGGGGAGACTATTTTATTTAATACCTACAACATCCCTAGGAGGTAAATGCTATAATAAACCCTGTTTTATGGGCACTGAGATTACATTATAGAGAAATTAAATTACTTGCCCAAGTGGTAGAAACTGGCTTTGAACCCAGGTGATCTGACTCTAGTTGCCATACAGTCAAAGAATAATTTGCCTTTATAGATGATGATGCATTCTTGTTTTACAAATATATAGTTAAGGGGGTTTTAAACATTTTTAAAAAAAACAGTACCAATACTCTTTCATGAATCCGATTAGCCTGAACTCCAATTCCAATTTAGTAGTTGTATAACCTTGGGAAAGTCAACTCTAACCTTTGTAAGCCTTGTTGAACTCAACTGTTAAGTGACTGTAATGATGCATGTTTGCAGGATGTTGTGAGGGTTTAAAAAGACACTGACCTGAAGTGTTTGGCATACTGCCTGGGCCATAGGAAGGGCTTAAAAAGTAAAGCCAATATCATTATCAATTATTATCAGTATTCATTAAAAATCTCTCTACGTTGGAAGATATGTAATGAGAGCGTACGCTTTCACGCATACTTCACATTTATTTAGCACTGAGCTATCAAAATTAATGGTGCCAGTGCCCACGAGCCTACCAGTTCTGGGAAACTGTAAAATGAGTGATTGCCTAAATAAATATAGATTTTATGTTCATTGAACTATGAGATCAATATTTCAGTTTCCTTTGGTATTAGGGTTATATCTTATGTATAGCCACGTAATAGAAGTGAATTTATTTTGGAAGATGTAATCCTTCCTTTAGAGATATATAGGCTTTGGAATTTTCTGGACATTATCATTTCGGTGTTGGCACTCTTAGCTTCTTTTCATCTTAACTTTTTTAAAGATGTTTTTTCTTGAGTGAGTTTTAATTTAAAAATGCAATTAAACTCAAAGCAAAAGAGAAAATGTAGGATGGAAGTCACAGCACGTGTGTGGCAATGCAGAAAATTCAACAGATTAACACTTTTTATTCAAACTCTCCTTTTTCCAAACCACAGATATACCCTTTAGGTTTTGCAAAATGACATTAGGAGCTGTTTTCTGTGCTTCAAATTCAAGAAGAGTGTGACTGGATTCTAAAAAAAGAGAAAGAATATTTCTAAAAGATGAGATGGCTCATCTCAAGAACATCCTATTGTTTTATGCTCTATGCATACAATGAGCATGTAGATTGTATAATATTTATGTCATTGAGTTTGGGATATTATAGATATTCCATTATCCCTGTGTAGTCTACCCTCCATTTTTGCAGACTGGGATTGGAAAAGGGAAAGGATTTCTTTTTGTTTGTGCACAATTTTTATTTAACCCTGATGACCCTATACTTCTTCTTTAGCACGTCTTTGTACAAGTTCCATATTTACCTTTCTATAAATTCAAATGAGGAAAGTGGTTCTATTTGGGACCAGATGGTATGGCCCATGCCAGAAGTTCATTGACCAGGAGGAACAGATACTGGTCATTTTTGGTTCTGAATTCTTAAGGATCACTGAAAACACAGCACAGACTGAAGCAGCATTGGACAATGGGAGAGCGTAAACATTGACTTTTGGACCTGAGGCCTCAGAAATCAGCTTTGCTCTCTTATTTCTCCTATTATTTGGCAATTCTGTTCAATCCACAGTAATTTCAGAGCTGGGGTTCCAAACAGGCAGGCCAACAGTGGGCCATGGGAAGCAGCATCCCAGAGGAGACTTTAGCCTTCCTCATCTTGGATAAATTCATGGGCTATATGTGAACCTAGCCTTTTATTACTCAGACAGTATGACGACTGCAGTTTCAGTTTTAGATTTAGGTTTGTTATCTTTTCTTTACAATAAAGTCATCAGGTTGACATGAATTCTGAACCTAAAATGTAAGAAAAGAGAGACATTATGTTTTGCCCAGTCTGTACTGTTCTCAGATTATTGTCCTCAGATTATTCCCTGTGAGTCTTTTTTCTATCTCCAAGTCACACCTTAAACATCTAACTGAAATATCAGCTTGGATTTTTTTTTTCTTTTTTTTTTTTTTTTTTTTTTTGCGGTACGTGGGCCTCTCACTGCTGTGGCCTCTCCCGTCGCGGAGCACAAGCTCCGGACGCACAAGTTCAGTGGCCATGGCTCACGGGCCCAGCCGCTCCGCGGCACGTGGGATCCTCCCGGACCGGGGCACGAACCCATGTCCCCTGCATCGGCAGGCGGACTCCCAACAACTGCGCCACCAGGGAAGCCCATCAGCTTGGATTTTAATCTACAAATTAATCTTCCACTCACAGTTGCTTTGCACAATAATAATGGGAATCTAAAGAAATGCTCTAATCCTAGTCTCAAAGTGTACTTTCAAACTCAAATTTGAATTTCTATGTGTGTGTGTACACATATACACCTATGTACGTGTGTATACAGGCACATACATATACATATGTGTATGTATACATGTATATGCGTGTATACATATATACATGCATATGTGTATAAAACATATGTAGCACATATACATTTATGAGTCTATCTATCTAGCTCTTCCCTGTACACCCAGAAATGCCCTGCTTTGTGATAATGAAAATGCTTGATCAGATCCTTTACGTATACGGTTGTAATTACTATAATCAATTAGCTCTGAACATGTCATGAACTCATTCCCCAACCCCTGCTCAAAACCTGGCAATGATGACTCATAATCATTACAATAAATAAGACCTTCCACCACGTGGCTCAAATCTCTTGCTCTAGCCATAGCTTACAGTGCTTGCCCCTTTGAGAACTCGCTGCAGCCACAATGATTCAGTGATTCAGACCAAGACAACGACTCCCGGCCAAGGACTCACTACCCCCAGAATGCCCTTCCTAGAACCTTCTCCAACCCTCGCCATCCCCTACTTCAAGTTTAAGTCTTCGTTTAATTTTCACTCAGGGAACTCTTTCCAGGAAATTCAATCTAAAAATAATCTCCCCTGGAACCCTCCTCTTTTTTGTGTCCTCATTTCTAGGTGCACGTCTACTGATTGTTTAATATTCTCCTTGTCCCCTAGATAGGAAATCATGTTTGTTTTCCTCACCTCTGAAGCCTCGGCTCCCAGCACAGTGCCTGTTTTAGAAGAGAATTAAAATTTCTGCAAAGTCACAAAGAAAAAGATGTAAACTTTCATAGTGCTCATTCATTCTAAATACTTTTTATTCATTTCACTTCAAAGATATTTTGCAATGAAGTAGATAAGCGGGTAGACCTTGTCTCATCATCAGACATCTTATCTCTGATCCATGTAGAAAGAACTAATCGTAGTATGAGAAGCAGCGAAAGCAGTCTCAATTAAAACAGGAGAAAAATGTGGTCCAAGTTTCTCCAAGCTAAGACGGTAGTTTAGGTAGAGATAAGACAACTACAAAAGAGCTCAGGGCCGGGGGGTGTGCAAGAGGGGAGATTACGTGAGGAGAAGTCAACCTTGAGCAAGGTTTGGGGTGGTGTCCTGGGTCACTCAGCAGGTACAAACTATATAGAACAAACACACAGGGTAACTGGGAACAGTGCTGCTTCTTCCATTTCCTGGACTCTGAACGCTCTCAAGTAAATTTGCTCCTACGATGCTATTCAAATAGCACAAAGACCCAAACAGGGAGGACAAACTGTTCTCAGCCAATAGGAATGTCGGTGTTACCTTGGAGATAAGGATTCTTTGCAATCAAACCCATGTCCTAAAAACCTCTGACAATCACCCTAAAGTACACAGTACTTAGAGCAGAGAATAAGAGCTTTCCAGTGGGTATGCCGGCACGCTGCTTAAAACAATAACCAAAATTCCAGAGTCACAGAGATAGCTGAGACATTGGACACATATGGTAAATGCCCTTAGAATGAGCAGGAAGCCACATGCCCTGGATTTCTCAAAATTTTCCTATGCATTTCTGTGAACAGATTCAAAGGATAAGAATTGTTTTCCTCCTTTATGTATCATTTGTCACACACCCACACAAAGCCATAGCAGAAACTGTTCTTCCCCCTCCCCACCCCGTGAATTTACCATTTAAAGGAGAAACAAAACACATATAATTTCTAAGGATTTACCAGCAAGTGAGACTCACAGCTGACAAAACAAGTAGGAAAAGCACCCGAAATCCAAATTGCTGCTCCCACTCTTTCCTGCCCCACCCTGTCTTCCAGGTCTTGCAGATTTCTGGTGAGTTTTTCATAACCCTCTAATCTTTTCACTAAGGTCCAGTTAGGTCCAGAACATTTCAGACAGGAAGCCAGACTTTAATTCTGTCTTTTGCATGGTACGTTCACTGCCATGAATTTGGTGAAAGCCTGATCCAGACACAGAGCTGAATTAAAGGAAACAGATGAAAAGATGTGGTCCCTCAGTCCAGGACCCAGATGACTGGGATCAGCAGATGATGTAATATTTCTAAATAACATAATGCATGCAACAATAGAACGATGTATGCAGGCTACTAAAAGAGAAATATTGTTTAATTGTAAAGCAATTATACTCCAATAAAGATGTTAGGGCTTCCCTGGTGGCGCAGTGGTTGAGAGTCTGCCTGCCGATGCAGGGGACATGGGTTCGTGCCCCAGTCCGGGAAGATCCCACATGCCGCGGAGCAGCTAGGCCCGTGAGCCATGGCTGCTGAGCCTGTGCATCCGGAGCCTGTGCTCCGCAACAGAAGAGGCCACAGCAGTGAGAGGCCCGTGTACCAAAAAAAAAAAAAAGATGTTAAAAAAATTTTTTGTAAATAGGAAAAAAATAAAAAACTGCTTACCACTAAAAGAAAATATATAATGATCTTTATATTGCAGCTGTCTAGGTGAACTTTTACTGAGCTCTAGCTAACACCTTCTCCCTCACCCATGACAGCATTATCACAGTAAAACACAGTTGCCTCTGTGCTTGCCTGTGTCCGCCCTGGAATGTTCACTCCATGAGAGCCCGGACTGCCTTCACTGCCTTACATACCCAGCGTCTAGCCCAGGCCCTGGGACATAGCAGGAGCTTTAAGATATGTGTTGAATGAATGATTGTAATGATTCAAAACTGGAGATGTTGTGGAGTGCTTACTCACTGTGTTTCGTAATGCCGTACATTAACCGACGCTTGTCTATCTTTCCACCTTCTTTTCCTACCCGTGTCCTTCTTGCTCACCCTGCTCCGGCCACAGTGGCCTCCTTCCTATTCCTAATTGCCAAGCACCTTCCGATCTTAGGACCTTTGTGCTCGCTCTTCCCTCTGTCTGGACTGTTCTTCCTTCAGATATCTGCAAGGTTTGCTCCATCACTTCATTTCAATTCTTCTCAAAGGGTTTTCTCTGACCTTCTTATTTATTTATTTATTACTATTTTTTTATTGGAGGAATGATTTTTATTGGCATATAGTTGATTTACAATGTTGTGTTAGTTTCTGCTGTACAGCAAAGTGAATCAGCTATACATATACACATATCCATTCTGTTAGATTCTATTCCCATTTAGGTCATTACAGAGTATTGAGTAGAGGTCTCTGTGCCACACAGTTGGTCCTTATTGGTTATCTATTCTGTATATCTGAAAGAGTCATCCCCCGCCTCTTCACCCCCCTCACCACTGCTCACTTTCTTTACATCTTCATAGTGCTTATCATTAACTACCATCATATCATTTATTTATGTCTACTTGGCTTATTGTCTGCCTCCCCACCCTGAAACATAAACTTCATGAGGGGAGGGACTGTTTGTAGGCACTGCTATATCCTCCAGGCCTGCAGAACTGCTTGTCATCTACTAGGTGCACAAGAAATATTTGTTGAATTGGTAAGTCATGAGAAGCTACAAAAAACTTGGGAAGGTACTTCTTTTGTAGCCTGTATCTCTCTCTGCCATCTCAAACTTCTACAGCACATCTTTCCATAGAAGCTGAGCTGAAATGTATAGAAAGTTTTAAAAATAATAAAAAATAAGAAAGGATATTAGAAGGGATCAAATAAAAATCAACATGGATGATAATCATTTTTCCTGGCCCTTTCTCCACAAAATCCCCTAGAGTTTTGCTGAGCCGAGTTACACATGGAAAATTCTGAACACATCACAAGTCTCCTTCCAGTCCCTGCTTGCAAGAGCTTCTGTCCCAATTGAACAATTACACCCTCTAAAAATATGCCCAATCATCTGGCTATGAATGTAATATTTTATTGGTAGGAAAGATACCACTAATTACCCAGATCCTATCCAAATTTTGCTACGACTGTGGCCTTTTGAAAGGAACCAGGCAGTTTTGGTGGGCAATTCAGCATCCTGTATCGAAAGCCTTGGAAAGTGCATTTGCTGGAAGACTGCCCTTGTAGATATGGATCCCAAGGAAATATCCAGTCATATATGAAAAGATACATACAAGAATCTATATGTAACACAGTGTTGTTTCTGTCATAATAAGCTAGAAACAACATAAATATCCAACACAGTAGTGTGCACCTAAATTATGAGACATTATTGCTATATAATAAAGTACTCTGCAAATATAAAAATAATGTGATAATATGTCTGTTGACATAGAAAGATGGTCATGTTTACAAAATTGTATTTTTGTATATATTTTTGTATATATTGTATATATTGTATACTATATATTTATTTTTCTTTGACTTGGGGGAGTATGGCTGTACATATATACATATGGAAAAACATGTATATGTATATGTTTTTCCATATGTATATATTCATATCATAATCAGGTTTCACTTTTAAAATAATTATACTATATAAAAATGGGGAGGAGAATTCTTTTTAAGTGTACGCTTTCAATTTATATCATGCATTTACAACAGGGCAACATCTTCCTCAAGGAGATAAACACTGGTTCTTGGGGCAGGAGCAAAATATCTTACTCTTTTCATGTATAAAGCACAGATATACATACAGCACATCAACATATATAGAGTGTATCAGTGGTATTAAAATGTCATGGGATGGTCGTTGGTGAGGAAGAATATATCTAGGAAGACTCTTTATAGAGGTCATAATGAGAAAATGGTTGAGAAACCCCAATTCCTTCCAATCCAAAATTTTTAATCATACGTTTATGTATCTTTTCAGAAATATTAAAATCCCTCCCATTATTTTGCACATAATTATTCCTCCTTACTTCCAGTAAGTGCAAATTTAAATCCAATCATAGTCACTGAGGAGAGGGCCCTACATCAATTCATGAGGAGTTTCTGAAAAGAAGTAAAGGAATGAGGTTACTAGATCACTAATGGCAAAGAGCTTCAGCTTACGAGAGTTAACTACAACACAGCCAGCCACTTTAGGAGTCTCGAAAGTGATCGTTAGAAATGTTTCTGCTTTTTCTAATTGAGGTCAGACAATGGGAAGCTTTCACTAATCCCTAGACATAGTGCCTTTTTTTTTTTTTTTGCATTTGTACAATGTCTTCATTTAAGACCTTCCTTAAAAGCATCCTCTCAGTAATAAATGAGGGGTTGGCAAGCCTTTTCTCTACTGACACTCATAATTCAGAAAGTCAGGATTATGATTAGAGAATACAAGGCCCAAATTAGTCCCCCAGAGAAAGAGCAGCTGAAATTAGAATTATCACCAGAGTTTCTTCCCAGGAACAATTTGGAATCCATCCAAAGGACAGAAGGGGATGATGCTAAAACATAAACAATGCGGGGGGTGGGGTGGAGAAAGACAGCCTCGACCTCCCAATATAATAAAAAACAATTTCTCCAGCTGTCATAGAACAACCTCAAAGTGTGATTCAAATTCCAGTTACAAAAACCAAACAAGCGGGAGCTTTCCAGTAACATGTCACAAAGAGGTCTTGGTCAGAAGCTGAGTGGTGTCACAGTGCTAAGAAAACACTTTCATTAGTCTTATGCATTCCCAGGAATCAGTAAAGAAGGGCTCTATCTGGGAAGGCTTCCCACATTCATGGACATCACTCATAAATTTCGAGCAAACTTGTAGTAGGGAGAGTCATGGCAGACCCAAAGATGCCTATGTCCTAAAATCTGGAAATGATGAATTAATGACTCTACACAACAAAGGGGACTTTGCAGATATGATTAAGGTTAAGGACTCTGAGATGAAGAGATTAGCCAGTAAGTGCATCTAATCTCATGAACCTTTAAAACAGCGGGGCTGTCCCCTGGCTGTGGTCAGAGGAAGCAATGTGATGACAGAAGTTGGTCAGAGAGATGTGTCACAAGCACTCAACCAGCTATTACTTGCTTTGGAGATGGAGGAAGGGGATCATAAACCAAGGACTTTATGTGGCCTCTAGAAACTGGAAAAGTCAAGGAAAGGAATAACTCCTTACAGCCTACAGAAAGGAATGCAGCCCTACTAACACCTTGATTTTAGCCCCGTGAGGCTCATGTCAGGCTGAATTATCAGATAATGAATTCGTGTTGTTTCAACCACTAGGTCTGTGGTATTTTGTTATAGCAGCAATAGGAAACTAATATGAAGCCAAGGGTGGAAATCTCAAATCCTAATTTTATTATCAAGATCACTAGTTCTTAATTAGAATCCAAAATACCCTGAGTGTTGGTGGAGAAAAGTTAGTCCTCCCTCCACTGTCAGATCATCCCCTTGGAGAATCACACACCATCAAACGAGTCAGCACCAAAAACAGTACAAAAGGCAAGAAAACCAGGGTAAGGAAGTAATATAAACTATGACCTTTGTTCGTTTTCCCCTGGATCTTTTAAATTAGTATGTTAATATATTAGGCAACATTATTCTACCATATTTGCTCAACTGTGGCTTTGTTATAAAAATAAAGGGCCCTTCAAACAAGGTAATTCCACCTAATCTTAAAATAACTGAACAAATTATAGACCGGGGCAATCAGCCTAGCCTATTCTACTTGGCCCTTTTTGTATTCACCCAACAACTTAAATATGATAAATGGATGACGGGGGAAAAAAGGAGATACTTTACAAGTTCTTTTGGTATGCTGACTCTGATTAGAATTGCATATTTGACTATAGCTGCATGGGCTGTTTTGTTTTCAACATTTGGTTCTCAGCTCAAATATTGAGAAGGTCATTTCTGACCACCCATGTTGTTCATTGCCCCCACAAGTCATACTTCCCCATTTCCATTGATTCACAGTATTAGCACTATCTAAAACGATATTTGTGTTTTGGTTCATGTATCTATGTTCTCCACTAAAATATAAACTCCAGGAAATTGAAGTTTTTCTTTATCTTATTCACACTACATCCCCAATTTGTAAAAGAATGCTTGATACATATTAGGCAGCATTAAATATTGTTGAACGGATGGATGGATGGATGGATGGATGGAGCAGAGAGGAAAGAAGACAGTCAATGCCCAGAAGGTAAAGAAATCTTCAAAGAAATGGTGAGATTTCATAAGCCCTCAATGGGAGGGCTATAAAGAAAGATGGAAAGAAGCAAGAATTCCCGGTGATAGTCCCCATGCGAATAATAACACCAACCAAAATCTAGAGTGGAGAATGATTTTGGTGTATGAAGAGCACAGGAACTAGCCTGAAAAGACTGGAGTACAAAGGCAGTGTTGGACAGTAGAAAAGCTGGGATTATTGTGTATATCAGGATATAAGGAAATAAGAAGTTGGCTCTGGGAACTGGTAATTCAAAATAGCCTCTCCTAACCTGTGATCTCTGAATGTTAAGCATCCTTCACTTCAGTGCATCCTCTATTCTCAGGTGAAACCATTTGAGATGCCATATTAAAGTCCAGTTCTATGTTTGAATCTATTCAACATAAGCCTGTGGGGATGTAATTTGTTATCAGACATTTACTTCCCTATCACACCCCACATGCCATGGGGGCAACAGTCTTCCTTACATTGTTGAGCTTAGCCATGCGAGTTGCGCTGGTCAATGAAATTAGTGCAGACCTAATCTATTCTATACCTCAGAAGAGGGTTTAGATACATGTGGTTTGACATGGCCTTTTTCAATCACGCTCATGAGAAAATCTGCCCCCCAGGACTGCTGCTGCTTAGCTTATGTCCCAGCATGAGAGACATTTGGGGCACACCTGAACCTGACTTATGGCCTGAAGTTGAACAGAGCCAGAGGCAATGTTGTCACCCATCATATTCTTCAAGTTATCATGCATTAGTATGACAGTAAACCTCATTAATACAGCCTGTTAATGGGAAGGCATGCTACAGGAGAACTTGGTCATGAAACGTAACAGAGATAGTAAACAATTCATCAAAATTTATTCTTCCCCTCCCATAGCATAGAGCAGTCCCTAGGAAGGAGCTGACCAAACAGAGGCTACATGTTGTATTGTGCCCAGGTAGAGGCATGTAACAATTCTGATTAAAGGGATGGGATCAACGGAAGTGATGTGTGTCTCTTCAAGTCCAAGGTGATTAAGAATCCATCTCTTTCTCCTCCACCCAGCTGGACACTGGTGACTGAGGAGTCCCACAAACAGGAGAGCCATACGTTGAAGAAGTTTGGGTGTCTGAATTACCATATGTGGGGAGGCCACACCCAACCATAAACACCCACATTTGGACTGTTACATGAGCAAGAACAAAATTTCTATTTTGTTAAGCCACTAAAATTTAGTTTGCAGCCTCTGCTATTAGCCTCTGCAATGCGTTTGACATGCAACAAAAGTATATGTATTACCTAATTATTAAAGCAAATGCACAGGATTATTATTTCAGAAAGAGAAAAAGGTTTTGTTTGTTTAAGAGACTGTTCTTCAAAAGAGAATGTTCATTTTTTTAAAAGCTAGATCTCCAGTATTATAACATTTTACATTCATCCTTATGAATAAATGTAACACATCTGTAGATGTTCTAGCTCATGAGGATCCATCAGTGAAAAGATCCCTGCCCTCAGAGAGTTTTTATACTAATAACACTCAGACAATAAATAACCATAATAAGTAAATGATATCGTATGTTAGAAGGTGATAACTGCTGATAGAAACCAAGAGCAGAAACCAAGATCGTTGGGTTGTGGTATCAGGATTTGTGTGATTGTGTGTGTGGAGGGGTACATACTTAACTAATATTTAGATGTTCCCTACATAGGGTGAGCAGAAATGGAGGGAGAGAGGAACATCCCCAAACAATCTTTTCCATCTGTATCCCTCACCAGCTGGCAGGGTGACTCTAGAATCTCTAGGGTTCCTGTTGTACTCACATCACCTCTATATGATTTTGCCTGTTGTTATTATTAGGCAGAGAAAGAAAAGGGGACTAATCAGGTTTAGGATGGTTTGTATGGAAGTGGTCCTCTGAGGATAGGATGAAGGCATACTTCCATGTCCTCAGAAAAGCCTACTGTGGCATCCATTGGCATATGTGCCAGAACTATTAGTTATACCATTTACCACTGATAACTAGATGGATGGACCTTATATCTGGAGGTTCTGGTGACCCCTAAAGATCAAAGAGGTCATTATTAACCTAAGACTGTGACTAAAAGATCTTAACAACAAAGAATCTTTGGTTCTAAGGGCAATACTAAAAAGATCAGGCCCAGGAAAGGGAAAAGAAGGTTGTTCACCAATCGGCCCAAATTTGACCCGACCTTGTTCTATGTATAATTTGAAAAAGAGAAGGAATGGGAAATAAAATAAAAACCCAACTCAGGTGCATGAAATGTATTTTTAAAACATAAGAAAGAAGATGCTTCTCTTTCCCCTCCCACCCTAGCCTATATTTATTTTGTCTGCTCACACCTCCTTCTGAATGCCTGGTCAAAACATAAATCCTTCTGGAATAAAGCTTGCACATGATTATTTCAGGCTACGAATGATCCCCTAAAAGCAATTCCAAAAACACTAACATATTTTCCATAGAAAATACGTAAAGACAAAAAAATTGGGAAGGAAAACTGGAAAATGCTTGCAGTTTCTATAAGCTGCTATAATACTGCAGTTAGCAAACTGTGATTATTTCACAAATGGTGCTCAAAATTCCCGTGATCTGTGCATTAGCTGTTCCTAAGATAAATGTTTTTGGATGGCAGTTTCATAGATGTTTTTGGATTGGGGAATATTTCTATACTACAGATAATTTCATTAAGGCCATAGGAGGACAACTGAAAGAAAAGCGTGGGCTACTTTAGAATGTGTTGCTTAGCTTATTGTTTTATTACCACTGAAAACTGAAAATTTTCCTACAGAGAAGGAACATCAGTGGAGCCTAAGGGATAAGGACCAGATTATCATAGGCTAATTAAATGCCTTTTTAAAAATTCATTTTTATAAAACACTTCTTTAAAATTCTTGATAAAATTTGATCAATTTTCACCTCATTATAAAGCCCCAAATGGGAGGCATAGACACTTTTTGATATTAGAACCTTTAAAAGAATGGTTATGGCCATGAGAATGGAAAATGAAGTGGCTCTCAATGATCTTCACCTCCTGGCATGCATGGCCTTGTATAGTCTCTCCTACTTTGACTCTAATTTTGACCATGAGACTTGCTTAGTCAATGGGAATATTAACAAGTATGATGCAAGCAGATAAATACTTGAATCTCAGTATAAATACTTGAATATCGGATGTGTCCTCTTGGAAATAATTGCTCTTAGAAGCCAGCTGCCATGCTACAATGATAGACTACAGACGCGTAAGAACCCACGTGAAGAAAGATCCTGAAGGGTGAAAGACTGTCTTCTTGCCAAGCTCCCAGCTGAAAACAGTACCATGAGTGACCTCAGCTACACTACATGGAGCCGAACTACTCAGCTGAGTCCAGTCAAACCTCAGACTAAGAAATAATAAACCACTGTCAAGCCACAAAGCCATGGGGTGGTTTGCTCCGTAGCCAAAGATTACTGGAACCCCACGGGAGAGAAATTTCCAGTCCCAGGACCAAATTAAGACACAAACCAGAACTTATACCCATTTCCTCATTTTCTCTTCTTTGAGGACAGAGGAAAAAGCCCTAATCCCATGCAAGGTCTTTGGCAACTGGAGGGGGACTTTCGTCCTTCGGTTACCTCCTCTGTCACCATCTGTGGTCTTTCCCTCTCTTCCAGATCCCGCTCGACACCATTCTAACATGCTCTTATTCCTCCCATAATCCACACAGTATGTACACATATCTTACCCTTAACCCTCATTTCCTTCCAGCTACCACCCCATTTCTCTGCTTCTTTTCGTAGCCTACCTTCTCAAAAAAATTACATTTGCCCTCTTACCACTTCCTCATAGTCCATTTTCTCTTCAATCCCCTTTCAATTCAGCTTCTGCCTCCTCCAGTCCCCAAATTATTTTTATCCTGATCTAATAGGACAGTCCTAATTGGCACATTTGGCCTCTATATTGCCTCCGTATTGCCAGATCTAATAGGCACATTTCTGTCCCCAACCTAGCTAAGCTCTCAATGGCTTGTTACCATTCATCACTATATCTTTTTACCTTATTTTCCCTTGGCTTTTAAGTTACCCTCATGTTTTCCTCCTAACTTACTGGCTACTTTTCCTGTTTCCTTTCTTGACCTCTCTCACACCTAACTGAATCTGAGTTACACATGGGTTGTTTCTAAACCCTCTGATCTGCCTCTGTTTTCTCTCCCAAGGTGATTCTGTTGAATTCAGTGGCTAAATGTCATCTTTATTCTAATGACCACCAAATCTATATCTCTACTTCAATTCCCCAGAGAACTATATCCAATTGTTCACTTTTTATCTCCACTTGAATATCTGACAAACATCTCTCAAGCATATCAACCTGAAACTCAGTCCTTCCCTAATCTTTCCCATCGTGGTAATAACTCCATCATATATTCACTTACTCAATCTAGAGGCATAAGAGTTATGTTTGATTCTCTTATTCTTTCAACACACTTAATTGAACACTTACTAGCACCAAACATACATTGGATTAATGTGATTCTTGTCCTACAGGAGTTCCCTGCTTAGAGCTGAAAACAGATGTGAAGGGATAATTACAACACAACCGGGAAACTGTGACGGTAGAGACCAGATAAAATATGTCTATAAGCAAACAGATAGGATTCCAGTACTATTCTAGGAAATGGGGAAAACTATTTCAAATGGCCAAGTTCTGAGAAAATCTGCTCTCATTACAGGAACCATTCAGTATCTCGCTTGGCTTATTACATGAAGGTAATCAAACAAGTTAGCTCACAATTAATTATCCCTGAGGATGGAGAGTTCTTAGGTTTGAAATAAATGTTTTCAGAAGCACTTCCTAATGTAGAAACTTTTGTCAAGCTGTGGATTTTCATTGTTGCACTGTATCTGGATGATTCCCGTCCTTATCAGGTGTCTTTATTTCCCCCTCAGTGTTCGTACAGAATATGGCAATAAAACCCACTTCATTTCTTTCTCTCTGCACTTTTGTTTTGTTCCAGTCTAGCATAATTTTAGAGTTGCAGGAAACTTGACATCCCCAGTAAACCTCCTACTCTCTGGAGACACATGAGCGTTACATAATTGAATAGTGAGGTACATTGCTTAAAACACAGACATTTTAATTTTAAGCACTTACATTCGGTGACAACTTGAGTATTAATAAAGGTATGTGCATATTTCATGTATTATAGTTCACTCAGGAAATGCTAAAAGATTAAGGATCATAGACAATTTCATCCACCTAGTGTGATAGTCCCTGGAAGTACGAGAGTTAACAGAAAATAATGGTGCTTGATATGAAAAAGTATTAAAATTATTGATTAAGTAAGTCTTTTATTGTACCTGGAGGGGGTGGGAAAGGCCACAGATAATACTGAATATTGCAAAGAATTACTCCCCAGTTCAATAAATACTCCGGTGGAGTATGTACTTACTGGTCACAGACCTAAGTTGGCATGTAATGGTGGAAAATAGTTTGTGAGAATGATCTCAACTCTTATCAGATAATGTATCTCTAATTAGTAGATTTAATTTTCATCTCTACAGCTTTTTCTCCAAATAAATAAAGGTCAACTTCAATATATATTTATTAAACATGGCATGCGTCAGGGAATTTAGTAGGGGTACAAAGACAAGTAAGACCTTTAAGAATACACAGCTTTTATTTTTTAATTTTTATTGGGGTATAATTGCTTTACAGTGGTGTGTTAGTTTCTGCTTTATAACAAAGTGAATCAGCTATACGTATACATATATCCCCAAACCCCTCCCTCTTGTGTCTCCCTCTCACCCTCCCTATGCCACCCCTCTAGGTGGTCACAAAGCACCGAGCTGATCTCCCTGTGCTATGCAGCTGCTTCCCACTAGCTATGTATTTTACATTTGGTAGTGTATATATGTCCATGCCACTCTCTCACTTCATCCCAGTTTACCCTTCCCCCTCCCCATGTCCTCAAGTCAATTCTCTACGTCTGCATCTTAACACCTGTCCTGCCCCGAGGGCTTCTTATACAGAAAAAACTAGCAATGCCAAGTGTGGAAGGGAATACATAAAAAAGGGTGCTTACTTTCCGGAAAAACACAGTCCTGGGAGGACCAGGGTGGATCTTCACTCCAAGAGGTTTGGGGCAGGAGTGTAGAGAATGTCAGGAATTTTCCCAGGGCTAGGGGAAAGTAGGCCAGGCTGGCTTCTCTTATTTTTTTTGGCCTCAGCTTTATGATTTTTTTTTTTAACATCTTTATTGGAGTATAGTTGCTTTACAACGGTGTGTTAGTTTCTGCTTTATAACAAAGTGAATCAGTTATACATATACATATGTCCCCATATCTCCTGCCTCTTGTGTCTCCCTCCCTCCCACTCTCCCTATCCCACCCCTTCAGGTGGTTACAAAGCACTGAGCTGATCTCCCTGTGTAATGCGGCTGCTTCCCACTAGCTATCTACCTTACGTTTGGTAGTGCATATATGTCCATGCCTCTCTCTCGCTTTGTCACAGCTTACCCTTTCCCCTCCCCGTATCTTCAAGTCCTTTCTCTAGTAGAGACACAATGCCTCTTTATTCCCATCTTGCCCCTAGGTTCTTCATGACCATTTTTTTTTTTTTTTTTTTAGATTCCATATATATGTGTTAGCATACAGTATTTGTTTTTCTCTTTCTGACTTACTTCACTCTGTATGACAGACTCTAGGTCCTTCCACCTCACTACAAATAACTCAATTTCGTTTCTCTTTATGGCTAATATTCCACTGTATATATGTGCCACATTTTCTTTATCCATTCATCTGTTGAGATATCATCTCACACCGGTCAGAATGGCCATCATCAGAAAATCTATAAACAATAAATGCTGGAGAGGGTGTGGAGAAAAGGGAACCCTCTTCCACTGTTGGTGGGAATGTAATTTGATAGAGCCACTATGGAGAACGGTATGGAGGTTCCTTAAAAAACTAAAAATAGAACTACCATACGACCCAGCCCACTACTGGGCACATACCCTGAGAAAACCATAATTCAAAAAGAATCATGTACCAAAATGTCCGCTGCAGCTCTATTTACAATAGCCAGGACATGGAAGTAGGCCGGCTTTTCAATACAGGTAAGGCTAAGAGCAATGGCCAGGAGCAGCGAGGAGGGGGTGTGTTTGGGGAGCTGGAGGGAACACTGAGCTCCAGGTTGTGGACAGAGCCTGGGCTGAGGGTCAGAAAAGCAAGGCTGGGGAGGGCTTGGTGGCTGCCCTAGAAGGTGGCCTTTAGAACATATCTTATAGGTTCTAAACTAGAATTTGTGTTTTGGAAACACAGACGATAAATACAACCTTTTTCATTTATTTACTTGAGGAACTCACTGTGTGTGCTATGTTTATAATTTAAGCACCTATAGATCTTTCACTGAAACTCATTCTTGGCATACAACATAACAGGTTTCAAGAAAAAAATGTAAATGCAATCAACAGCACACATTTAATGAGGTTTCATCTATATGGAGTGCTAGCATCCTTTTCTCAAGGAAACGTTTTCACACATAGGACAAGTATACCCTAAATGTATCTAGATATCTATATCTACATCCGTATCTATATCTACATCCGTATCTATATCTACATCCAGATCTATATCTACATTTATATCTATAGGCCTAGTAAGGAAGGAATGGGGGTAGGATTTTGAGTAACCGTTCCAACCGAAAAGGGAATACTTTTCTATTTCTCACCAATTCCGCTTCTACCTTGGTCTAATCACTTATCCTCTCTCATCTGTATGACTACAGTAGCCACCTGCCTGGTCTTCCTGATTCTATATCTGCCCCCTATGAGTCTATCCTCACCGCAGTCACCACAAAGATTCTTTACAAATACACCCTGCCACTCTTTTGCTCCATCGCCTGCAATGGCTCCCCTGGATGCCATGCCCTAAGCTGGCCTACAAGGAAGATTCTACAGGGTCTCACCTTCTTTTCCTTTCTGACCTCACTTCCTGGTGTTGTCCTTTTTTACCCACAATGCTCCCCATCCCCAACTGACTTCCTTCCTATACACCTCCTGCCTTTGGGTCTTTGCAGCAACTGTTTTCCCCACCTGGAACAGTGGAGGTCTCAAGATTCCCCCCCAGATCACATCCTTACCTCCCCACTGTCCATGTGAGTTATCAACTAGGTGTCTCTCACTTCCAAATGCATCCTCTTTGCTTGTTTGTGACAAGGGATCTGGGACCTTCAAATATTTTCTCCTGGGCCATCTGGCACAATGTTAAGCTTTGTTTGTAGAGGATGCTGGAGTGACGTTACAATACAAAAGGGTTTTACTTCCTGGTTCCAGGGCTTACTAGCCAAGCTCCTGCAATGCAGGTGGCTTTTCCATATCTAACTCCTGCCCTGCAAAGCAGGCGGCTTCAGGAGCGCTTGGCTCCTGAAGCACCCAGAAACAATCAGCTGCCTGCAGTAACCCCAACCCCAGGTAGTGGAGTACCTCTGATGAGAAAATCCTGTGAGTAGTTTTCCGCAGCACCTTAAAGCGTGGTTTTTCGGAAAGTTCCAAAGGATGGATTTCCAGCAAGAGCACTGTTCCACCACAGCAATGCCTCTGCCATCCAATAATCCACAACTATGCCTCCCAACAAGGCATGGATCTCACGCAGGTTGGGAGGTACTCTTTCTCAGCCCTGGGACCAGTGGCTGTTCCTAATATCTTCAATTCCTGTAGTCTTTGCAGTCTTCTTGACTTCTTACTACCTGATCCATTGCTTTAGTTATAGTTAATGATTCTTCACAGTAAACATTCCCTGTTCAAATAACTGCATGGTTTTTCTCTCCTGATTGGATCTAGACTGATCCAATATCTTAACTCAAATATCAGGATGAAGTCTTTTCTGCCCTCTCTTCTTAAATGTGCCTGAGCCTTTTGGATCTCTTTGCCTTGCTCTAGATTTTTCTTTCTTCCATAGCACTTATAACATTCCAACATACCAGCCAATTTATGGATTTATTATGTCTAATGTTTATCAATTGCTTACTCCTGCTAGAATATAAACACTTTAAAGGTCACGTACCTTTTTCAAAAATTTGCTCATAGATGTATCTCAAACTCACAGAACAGTACCTGGCACATAGTAGGTACTCAATAAATATTTGTTGACGGAACAGTCTCACAGATCACAAGCAGCTGCCTGTCTGAACATACTGGTCCATAATGGAGGAATTTAACTTGTTTTCAGTGGCTATAGACAGCATTGCCATATCCTTTGGGGACTGAGAGAGACGGTAATCCTTCCACTAGTCCTAGACTACAAATTACAAAAGTTGTTCATCACTCTATGTTCAGCCCTAAAGACATAGCTTTTCCTCTACAACCATAGAAGAATGTTGTCTCAACACTTTCAAATTCGTTTTTACCACTTTAACCAAATCAACAACTTCCTACTTGGTTATTTTTTGAATGTGGCAATTAACTTTATATTTAATCCAGTATTCACTGTCAAGCTGGTGTGCACACATTGCTAAAACAAAGATTTCCGCAGCCGCTGACATCTAATTTTCGGTTAGGAATAGGATAAAGCATCCCAGCTAAGGGACAGATCTACATGGCTCTGGCTTCTCTGATCTAACGGCACATAGATGGAGCATACATTTCCTTTTATCCCCCAAGCTTATATGTCATGTAAACAATCATGGCCAAATTATCTAGTCCCAGTTAGGAGAAAGGAAATAAAATTGAAATACATAAAAATAAGACAGGTCTAATTTTCATGTCTCTTGTTTCTATTTCACGTATGGGTGCAAGGTCTATTTATTCTGTGAAGTGAGTATCTCAATTTGAATTTCATCTCTGTCTACACTTAGCTTTCTCTTAAAGATAACCCAGCCCTTCACATCTCACAGAGATGGAGGATTCTCCAAGATAAAATAAACATCTGAAGTCCCCAAATAAAGATTATATATGGAGAGTAGAACTTTGGTTATTTAGAACTACAAGGATGTAACTCAGTTTGCTTTGCCACATTTTCTGGAGGAAGAAGAATGTTCTCATTCAGTTGCAATACACTTTTTCATTTTAAGTATTTTCATACAGAATATTTCTAAAATATCTTGCACCCTTATTTTCAGCAGTTTATGATACTTCCTCTGAGAATCCATCCCTGACTCTTCCAGTTGGGGTAGGTGCCCTTGATCTATGCTCACACAATGGGCCCTGTACTTCCCCCACCAGGAAACTGATCCCACTTCACTGTGACTGGCTGTTTAATTATCAGTGGCCCTCCCTGGGTTGTAGTTTTTTTAGGGAATATAACATATTTGTCCTGTTTCTCTATTACCTAGCATAGCGCCTGGCACATGGCACATACTCAACAAATAATTGTTTACTAATGACATCCTCAGGGCTCTCACACTAACACTGAAAGTAAAACGAGGCTAATTATAATCAAGGCCTTTTGATGCTCTTTGACTTGATACGAAATATATAAATTCTTTAAATTTTGTTTCTCTCCCCTTAGTATCAGTAAAACAGTCCTTGCTTTTCCTTTTTCCAGGCTTATTCATTGCTCCTAGTAACAAATTTATACCAAGTTTAAAAAAAAAAAAAAACAAAGCCTTGCAATTGATATGCTATAAAATTCGCAAGCCTTAGTGAGAGAAGGAGTTGGGCTCTCCTAAGCTTTTTTTTTATTCTTCTTAGGTTTCAGCTGTTCTCATTAGATGGAGTTGTCAGAAAGCAGAGATTTCCAAAGGGCAATGTGTTCCCATGTTCTGCTCCATATAATCAACTTAATTTAATACACATTAATAGCAAAAAAAATTTAAAAGAGCTTGTCTTAAATCACTACCCTCCCACTTAACAAGAAAAAATGTAGAAAGCAATACATATTATAGAAACTTTCAGTACAGACACAGGGCCATAAAGTCAAAGCACTCGTTCTGCCGTAAGTATGTGCTTTGTCGAGGTCAATTAAAGGCAAGATTTATGCACACATGCAGTCACTCTGCCTTAAAAAAATGGCTTTACATACTCTGCTTCACAATAGAGTGAAGAACTGCTCAGAAGATAGATGCCTACAGAATGGAAACACAGAATTAATCTGGAACAACATACCTGGCCTCTAAGACTGTAACGTAAATGGCTAAGGGAAATCCCAAAATATTTAAGGATAGGAAAGAGAAAACACCTTCCAGAAGTCATTTAAGGGAAAGAAATCTCAGTTCTCTATTGCGTCTTGAGAAACTTGATTTTTTAAACCTTATCTGAAGGGCACAGGCAGAACATTTTTGATTTATAACATGAAGATAAACTAAAGGGTACATGGTGACAATAACATATTACAGCTTCTCAACAGTATTCTTCGCCACTGCCCATAATTAATTTGTGTACCTACCAAGATTCAGAAATGTAAAACAATGGAGGAAGTATATTATAAGGTTTTACAAACCTAGGAGCAAGCAGAACCATCTCATCTTTTAACTCATTCAGCCTGGTTACGGTATCGTACACAAAGCTGGGACTGAAGTGTAGACGGATGGCCGAGGTACTTGCTCCCTGAGGATCACGAACCACTGTGCTTTTCCCCTAAGCGCTCCAA
The DNA here is from genome assembly GCF_011762595.2 of Tursiops truncatus. NCBI lineage: Eukaryota > Metazoa > Chordata > Mammalia > Artiodactyla > Delphinidae > Tursiops > Tursiops truncatus. The sequence goes on from NC_047040.1 coordinate 12,868,651, forward strand.
ATGCCTAAACTTCTTTCTACGTTAAAGATGCTTGAAAGTATAACGGCTCTTCGTATCAATTAGCCTTCTGGAAGACTCATTTATGAAATAGCATGTTTTTAAAAATGTACTCCTTCAACTTTACCTTAATATTAAGCCCTACTCTGTGGTAGGCATTGAAGGTGCAAAGACAATAAGAAAAGGTCCACATCTCTAAGGAGTGTTTAGACTCATTAGGATACAAAAATTAGGCAAATACTTAGAATAACATATAACAATAGATATACTGGACTTATACACAAAGTACACACAGAAAAAAATGTGCTTATATACATTGTCACAGAGAAGGTAGCAGTTACACTGGTATCTCGATATATGAGTGGAAGTTTGCCATAGAAACTAATTTGGAGAAGGCGTTCCAGAAAGACGGGATTTCACACACAAGGGCACAGAGGCAGGAATAATTTTGCCTTGTTCAGAGAAAATTATATAGTTTGGGAATGCTACAAGAGGCATGAATGGTGGGAGATGTGGCTCTGGGGACTGGCAGGGGCCAGACAATGAAGGTTATGCTAAAGTGTTGTGCTTTTATCGGTTAAATAAGGAACAGGCCATGAGCTGATGAAATCACGAGCTGAATAGTGCTACGATCAGGCATGCATGTGAGAAAATCCTCTCTGGAGGTAGTAAAAAGGATGGATGTGAGAAGGTGACACTGCAGGAAAGGAGACCCGTGAGGTGCCCGAGCAGTTGTCCAGGTGAGAAATGATGATGGTCTGAGATAGGAGAGCAAGAGTGCAAATGATGGAGAGGGTCAGACAGGAGAGGTACGAGGGGCAGAACTGGCTACTCTTAATAACTGATTAGATGTCAGGAGAGCAATCTGATAAAGCTCTTGCTTTTCTAAGCTGAGTATCAGGATAGGAAACATCGAGGAAACTGCTGGGTCAATGTAGATATGATGAGTTTGGAGAGTCTGTGACATCTACAGAGAGATGCGGGTCCAGAGATGCAGTCAGACATTCGGAGAGTGTGTAGAATTCATCACTTACTTATTCAACAAATATAGAGTAGAAGGTAAGAGCCAAGGACAGAGTCTGGAGACATCATCATTTAAGAATCAGGCAGAACAAGAGATACCCTCAAAGATGGGCTTCCCTGGTGGCGCAGTGGTTGAGAGTCTGCCTGCCGATGCAGGGGACACGGGTTCGTGCCCCGGTCCGGGAAGATCCCACATGCCGTGGAGAGGCTGGGCCCGTGAGCCATGGCCACTGAGCCTGCGCGTCCGGAGCCTGTGCTCCGCAACAGGAGAGGCCACAACAGTGAGAGGCCCGCGTACCGGAAAAAAAAAAAAAAAAAAAGAGAGATACCCTCAAAGAGATTTAGAGAGTAGTCAGAGGAAGAAAACCAGTAGAGAGCCGTGCATGAAAAACAGAGGAATTGAGGATTTAGGAAATATGGGAGCGATCAATAGTCTAAAATGCTGACGAGAAACAGCAAAGGATGGGCATAGCAGGAAGCCACTGAGATGGGAACCAAGACTGGATTCAGTGGCACAGTGAAGATGGAGTCGGTAATAAAGTGAGGATCTGGTGCAAATGAGCATTGCGGACATGGAGCAAGGACATGCAGAAGGCCTTTTAGAACCTGGCTGAACAAGGAAGGAGACATGCAGGACAGTGGCTGAAGAGGCCACTGGGTCAAGGTTAGAAGTAGGTAAGATTAGTAGTCAAGGTTGGATTCCTCTGAAATGAGCTAATCCAATTTCCAGCATGCCCTGAGGAAAGTTCACCCACTGGAAAGACTCCTTCCCATTACTGTTAAATCTATGAAGTGGACAGTATAGATATAAAGGAGATTATGCCAATTTTAAAAACAAAAATTACATTTTAACTTGTTTGGTAAAATATCAAATGCTTTATGTAACCAAATGGGAGAAGATGTTTTTATCAGGAATACCCTCAGAAGGATACTGACTGAGGTTGGAAAGATAGGGAAAGGGCTGGCTTAACTCCCAGGGAACATGCTTATTTAAGTGCAAGGAGGCTCTGAATTGCCTTCTAAGGATGACGTTCTCAGCTTCAGGATTCAGTGGCCAGAATGAAGTCTAGAGAAACAGAGGAGAGGTGACAGTTTTGTAGAGAAGAGAGCTAAAGGAGGTAGAGACCATTTAAGAAAGGCAGGCAGCTATCAACTCCTTTCCTTCATTTTCCTTACAAAATATTAGTAATTAGTAATTTAAGAATTCACTATATTACTTCCTAATGCTTCAGTATAAATGCACAGAAGAGATAAATCTCTATCCAAGTTTGAGGCCCAACAAAAACAGGGACCATGAGGAAAGTTGCAATGAAGATTACATTTAGTACTTTCTTCTTCATTTGAGGACATATGCTTTCTGATGTCTATTTACCCATAACTGGAAATTGATGATATTGTTGCAATTCAGAAGTTGCATAATTTAGGAACACATAGTCTCATGTTGTCGTCAAAATGCTACTCAACAGGTAGACAGAGGACAGGAAGGTACTTAGTATGAATTACCGCCACTAATCCCTACAATACTGGGGTTCTGGAGGAATCAACAGGCCAAAGCCCCGGGGAGCATCCTCACCACATCAGACATGCTGTGCATTATCTAGCCCACATCCATCAGGGGTTTTAGGGGACAGTAACTGTGCTGGGTCAAGCTAGACCATTGGGTCAACAAAAGAGCTCACCAGCTGGGCAAATCGGCAGTGAGGATCAAGTACACTGACATTTATACACACGACAATTTTTCATATTTGCACCATTTTGGTGTCAATAATTTACTTAGATCTTTATGCTCCAGAATTCCTTTGGCCTGGGAGCTGCCAGACTGAGGAGTATAGTTTCTCATGTCTTCCATGAGAAAGACTTCCATGAGCCTTTGGTAAGGCTGAGGCCAAGAGAAATGAGATTTTCTCACTTTCAACTCAAAAATAATAATTCAGGCATTTTGCAGCAGGGATGACTTCTTTTATTTGGATAAAAGGAAAGACAAAGAGAGAAATGGGGAAGGGAGTTATATTTTGCCCTTTTTATTTACCAATTATTTAGATGTCTTGTGGTATTTACATTATTCCATTGAATTATAGTTTGCTTTTCGCATTGCTAATTAACTTTCCACTCGTTGACTTCTTAAGTATCTAACTAGACAGTTAGATAGTTCCTGGGAAAGCGATATATGCATATTTTCCTTTATATCACCCCAAGCGGGCAGAATTCTAGGCTGGTCCACAAGACTCCTATACCCTGTATGATTCCCTCTCCTTGAGTGCACGCAGCACTGTGAATATGATGGTATCTTATTCCCATGACTGAGTAACAGTATATGGAAAAAGGTGAAAGGATTTTCCTACTGTAATTAAGGTTCCTAATCAGTTGACTCTGCTTTTATGAGAAGGGAGGTTATCCTGGGTTAGATCTTTAAGAGAACATGTAGGCCTTCCCTGAAGGGAGAGAATCAAAGGGAGAGAGACACTTTCTCCTTCTGTCCTTGAAGAAGTAAGATGTCATGCGTTCTACAACCACAAGGAAATAAATTCTGCCAATACCCACATGAGCAAGAAAGGACCCTGAGCCTCAGACAAGACTCCAACCCCAGCTGGCACCTGGATTGCAGCCCTGGGAGACCTTGAGAAGATTCCTGACTCTCAGAGACTGTGAAATAATCAAGGTGTATTATTTTAAGCCAGAAAATTTGTGTCAACTTGTACAGCAACAGAATACCTTCACAGTTAATGCCCTGATCACAACAGACACTCGGGAAGTTTGAGCTTATTGGTTTCTCACGGAAGAATCCATCTGTGCCAAACAACATGGATAAAAATTCTCTTATGAATCTAAGACACTGAGACAAATGAGGCCAAATCCAGATTGCTACTAAAAGGGTGTTGAGTGAGACCATATAGAGGCAGGGGAGTTCTTTGGACTAGAATCAATAGCCATGGCCAGGACCAAGAGAAAGATGATTTGACTTATAAACGGTTTTATTCATAGGTCCCAGGGTACATTAGGAAAAGATCACACACTAGATGTACAGCTCTGTCTCCGTCTGAGCAGCCTGGTATGACAGATGGCTTTTACACCAGGAAGCCTAGCAGCTTCTGATTCTGTCAACCTGGAAAGTGAAACCCAGGAATGTGGGCCTTCGATGACAATTCCCCATGTCTCATCCCATGAAACAAAACACTAGAACACTACCCAATGCCAAAACGATGGAAATTTTGAGAGCTTGTTCCCACTTCCCTTGTGTTTTATTAGTGTGGTGCTAAATGGGGCTTTGAACACTTCTAGAAAGCACACTGTGATGTGCAAGTGCCACTTGTTATGTGAAAAAAGGCACTAAGCCTGCAAGTTGCAGTCATTTAAATGGGTCATTGAAAACACCACTGAAAAGCCATCGCTGAGCCCTTTGAAACAACAAACACTGTTGGCGAGAAAGGACATACCTCTCGAGACAAGATCCAAACAAATTCAGAAAGAGCTAAGCAGATACTCGAGAGGCCGAATATGTCAGCATTTTCTGAGCTTCTATCATCTCATTTACTTTCAAGGTCTGGTCTGGGAAATCTGGAACGCTATCAGCACGGTCTTGACTACCCTCTGCTATCCGAAAATACAGCCCAGTGCTGAGAGGAAGGGCAGCCAGGGTGCTGAGAATCTGCTATTCTGCAGGCTCTCAGCTATGTGCTTTGCTAATGGATTTTGCCCCACTTTTTTTGCCTCCAAACTGGTAAAATGGATTACTTTTCCATTGCTGTGTAACAAGTTATCATAAATGGAGCAGCTTAAAAATCAATACCACTCTATTAGCTCACAGTTCTATAGATCAGAAGTCTTGGCATGGCCAGAACCCAGAAGGCCGGGTTCTCTGCTCAGGCTGAAGTCAAGGTGGCAGCCAGTCTAGGTCCTCGTCTGGAGGTTCTGGAAGAAAATTCACTTCTAAGCCCATTCTTGTTGGCAGAATTCAGATCCTTGTAGTTATAGAACTGAAGTCCCTGTTTCCTTGCTGGCTTTTAGCCAGAGACTACTCTCGGCTGTTAGAGAGTGCCCACGTTCCATGCCACATGGCCCCTTCCATCTTCAGGCCACTGATGGTTTGTCAGTTCCAGGGAATATCCAGGGTGAATTATACCAAGGAATGGGGAATTTTGAATAAATATCTTGGACAAGATTCCACCTACCACCTAAGACCAGGATTGCTATTCTCATTGTACATATGAGGAAAATGAGGCTGTGAGAGACACTGTATTAAATGTTGGCAGCACTGATATGTCTGTTTGCCTCTGAAGCCCATGTTTTGCTAATATGTCATGCTGAGTCATGAAGGGAAGTGTTAAATTTTTATATGAGTACTTGGAAGGGTCAGAAATCTGGGCTAGTCATCGAGAAAGCAAAATCAAGTTTATGGCTGGCCCTGACTAGGGCTGATTCAGGTTCCCAAACTGGAATTCTGACCTGGTAAACCTGTAAATTCCCCACAGTAAAAAGCATAATCAACTTGTTTCTCCTCCTCTCTCCTCAAATGCTCACAGGTTGCTTACAAAGCTGTACATTGGTACAAAATCAGATTCAGGCACCTTTAAACTGTTAGCACTGAACAGCGAAAGAGCAACAAATACTCTTTGTAGGAAAAAAAAAAACCCACATTATTAGAATGTGTTAAGCTGTTTCTTCCAGACCTAAACAACTAATAACATGGAGGATGCTCACGTAGTTATCATGCCAGATTTTCTGGTTTCTAGAAAAGATTCTTGTGCATCAGTGCTTGCTTTGTGATATGGATAGAGGGAAACAGGCCAAGCAGGAGAGTTGGAAACAAAATTGGTTGTAAGTAACATGAAAGAAAGGACCACTTCTGTTCACCACCGGATCTCCAGTACGACCAGGTAGGCACTCAAAGCATTGGCAGAATAAATGGCGGCATGAAAAGTAACATTGCTGAAGGCTGTAATCTACTTCGTTTGGTAACCTTGAGAGAGGGATTTGTGTTTGGTTTTGTTTTTAAGGCAGTGATTCTATAATGAACTTAGCCTTCCTTTGGTTCTGGCTCAACCACACAGTTCAAGTTTTTGAGGACAGTCAGATTCCAAATGTTCCTGCAGGTATTCCAATTTTTAATTCATAGATACGACTCTACCAAACATCTCTAGAAGGTGAAATCAGAAACCAGGAGATAGGGGCTTCCCTGGTGGCGCAGTGGTTGAGAGTCCACCTGCCGATGCAGGGGACACGGGTTCGTGCTCCGGTCCAGGAAGATCCCACATGCTGCGGAGCGGCTGGGCCCGTGAGCCATGGCCACTGAGCCTGCGCGTCCGGAGCCTGTGCTCCGAAACCAGGAGAACTATCCCAGTTCATTGTTTTGTAAAGACAATCATGAAGCGTTATCATAAATTAAGAGTTGAGAATGGCTTAAAACAAATGAAAGTTAAGAATACTTAGTTTGGGAGGTATGGGTGAAATGGAACAAACTTCCAGTTATAAAATAAATAAGTTCTATGGGTTTAATGTACAGCATGGTGAATACAGTTAATAATACTGTATTGCATATTTGAAAGTAGCTAAGAGAATAGATCTTAAAAGTCCTCATCACAAAAAATAGGTGATATGTATGGTGATGGATGTTATCTAGACTTATTGTGGTGATCATTATGCAACATATACAAATATTGAATCATGTTATACAGCTGAAACTAACACGTTATACCTTAATTATACTTCAAAAAAAGAATACCCTTAATCAACTATACTCCAATATATTAAAAAAGTTAAAAAAAAGAATACTTAAATTTTTTAAAGGAGTCTAAAGTGTTAGAAGTACTTGAAGTTTAATAAAAATGTTTTCCTCATTATACTAAATATATTTCTTTTCCTGTCCTATTTATTTTAATTGGAGTATAGTTGATTTACAATGTTGTGTTAGTTTCAGGTGTACAGTAAAGTGATTCAGTGATACATACACACATATCCATTCTTTTTCAGATTCTTTTCTCATATAGGTTATCACAGAATATTGAGTAGAGTTCCCTGTGCTATACAGTAGGTTCTTGTTGGTTATTTATCTTATATATAGTAATGTGTGTATGTTAATTCCAAACTCCTGATTTATCCTCGTTGCCCCTTTGGTAACCATACATTTGTTTTCGATATCTGTAAGTCTGTTTCTGTTTTGTAAACTATATGTCAAAAAAAATGGACAACCTAGAAGAAATGGACAAATTCTTAGAAGGGTATAATCTTTCAAGACTGAACCAGGAAGAAATAGAAAATGTGAACAGATTAGTCACAAATACTGAAATTGAAACAGTGATTTAAAAATTTCCAACTAACAGAAGTCCAGAACCAGATGGCTTCACAGGCAAATTCCATCAAACATTTAGAGAAGAGTTAACACCTATCCTTCTGAAACTCTTCCAAAAAATTGCAGAGGAAAGAACACTCCCAAGCTCATTCTATGAGGGCACTATCACCCTGATACCAAAACCAGACAAAAATATCACAAAAAAAGAAAATTAAAGGCCAATATCACTGATGAACATAGACGCAAAAATCCTCAGCAAAATACTATCAAACTGAATCCAACAACACACTAAGTGGATCATACACCATAATCAAGTCGGATTTATCCCAGAGATGCGAGGATTCTTCAATATACGTGAATCAATCAACGTGATACACCATATTAACATATTGAAGAAGAAAAACCATATGATCATCTCAATAGATGCAGAAAAGGCTTTTGATAATATTCAACACCCATTTATGATAAAAACTCTCCAGAAAGTGGGCATAGAGGGAACCAACCTCAACTTAATAAAGGCCTTATATCTCCTATTTATTTTTAATATATATGCTACACTAAACTAAAATTTCATGTTATTCAAGCCTATTAATAGGTAGTAAGTACACATTTAAAATTGTATGAACTTACATTTGTACAGCAATTTCTTTTTATCATGCCCCATTGTGGCCATTAGCCCACTGGCTTGTCATAAGCCTGTGAGGGAGGCAGTATGATCAGTTTTCAGTGCTTTATAATCATTTTAAAGGTAAAGAAAGAGTCTCATTAGGTCACTGGCCCAAAGTCAATGTTGGTCTGTAGATTCTAAGTACAGCCTCTTTTGCCTGCACCACAGAGCATCTCTAGGGATGATGCTACTGGTAAATGGGATACGTGTTGACCTGAGCAATGGGAACGCAGAATGAGAATTTGCACGGTTCCTGCCTTTTCTGTATCCTACACAAGACACAGCTTCTCAGGCCTCTCCTCCTTTCTAGTTAACTCCCATTATTTCATCTGATCTTTCCTCAAACTAAGCAGGCATCACACTGAAGCAATACAAAGGGCAATTAAAATATTTACCACATATTTATGATCAATTTATCTTCTCTACTGTACATGTTTTTAAAGGTGTTATTATAAAAGATCCTAAAATAGAATAGTAAATATATATTTTCAATATGACAGAATTACAATTTTTAAAAGCTAAATTATAATTTTCTTGGCATGTGAGTTTTGGTTGTATTCATAACTAAACTATTTTTTTCCTACTCTGAAAAGCTGTTTTGCTACAGGTCCAGTTCTTTTTCACTTTTAGCCACAAGGAAGTCATAAGCCCCTACTTAAATAGAAGCTGGTTACCATGGAAATCATTCTAATGCCACTGAATCAATATTTTGATTTTGCTGACATTTAATGTAAAAAGAAAAGACAGACCAAGATTTATAAAAGTCACTTTTCATCTTTGTTATAATGTTGATAGCTAGAAAAATTGTAAAGGAAACATATGTTCCGTAATGAACTCCAGTTAACTCACAATTATAAAGAATTGAGGATTCATAAAAGAGCAATCTATATATTTATATAATTTTGGCTTTAAGTACACACATATGCATGCATGCATTTGGACTCAAGAATTTTTTCCCATGTCTCAACTGAGCCTTGATTCTCTCCTGTTACTGAAGTCATAAGTTGGTAGAAGAGATTTGAATATATCCAGTTTTGCAATTGTCTTTTGATTAAGTGTTCTGAAGAGAAGGTGAAATTTGCATTGAGAATCACTCTTCCACAGAAGTTGACCATTTCTGCACTGAATCTTAATAGTCCATCTGGTCCACTGGCCACCCTCAAAGAAGCACTACAGCTGAAGGCTTCTCAACCCATCCTTAGAGGTCCTTCTGAGGAAAGATGTTGAACGTGAACCTAATGTTTAATAAGCCTCACTGACCACAAAGTAGTTTTCCAAGTCTGAGATAAGTCTTTGCTGCTGCTGTAATTTACTCACTGTCTCCCCTTCTGTCCTCAGAAGGAATAAAGATAACAGAGCTGCTGTCTTCTGTTTGATAACTAGCTATTTAGAGGCTTAGATCTTTAGATGGAGAAGGGATCTGAAAGAATTATGAGCTTCTCTACTTCAGGAATTAGCTACCTACAGCATCTCAGATGAATGGTAATAAGTTCATTCTTAAGACAATTGAATCACCACTCAAATGTTTCTTCTGTGGGACAATCATGATTTTCCACATGTGTCTACTTTGAATGCCCCAGGTCCCCTTCCTGGGGGGTGCTATTCGGAAGTGTATACGTTACACTGCTTCCAGGAATGTTTCCAGGAGCATTACGCTCCTGATAACACACTCCTTACTGTCTGCTTGCCTTGTCTGTTTTATTTTCCCCTCCCCTTCCGATGGGTCTTTCATTCCTCCTTATTCTTGAATCATTCTAGGTCCTCATCATTCAGAGACCACTGTTCCAAACCAGTAACCTGCTTTGGAAAACAATCTAATGTAAATAATTATGCAGTTTTCTGGCAGTAAAAGTAGGAAAGGGGTGATTTTTGGAAACAAGATCACAGGATATAAAGAGAAATGAAAGGCACAATATATCAATAGCAGAGGAAACTTAGGAACAATATTTAAAATTTACAGAAGGCAGATCTCTAGAGCCTTTTAGTTTATTAACAAGTAAATGAAACACCTAAATTGTCTCTAAAACATCAATGTGTTACAAGTTGAAGGACATACTGATGACCTTGACTCATGAGTAAAAAGGCTCAGAATTCTAATCTGTTCCAAGACATCAGAGGAACAATAGAGTTACACAAACAGACACACAGACACACACCCATCTTCACTGCAGTGATATTCATTATAGCAAAACAAACTGGAACCAACCTAAGACCTCATCAAAGAGATAATGATTAAATAAAGTATCATGATGTATATGCCCCTCCTAAAAATGGTGTTTCCCAACAAACTGAATGCCATGGAAAATAGTCACAAGAAAATAACTGAAAATATAAAACACAGAACTCTATACACTAGGATTTCGATTCTGTAAATATACATATACACATGTTATTCACACATATAATCTCACAAACACATACTCATGATGTATTTTTACATATATGTGAAGTAGGAAAAAACTGAGCATAAGTGGAGATTTTCCCTATAGAATGCATGGGTTCGCTCCATCTCCAGGCACTTATTTGTATTCTTCAATATACTCTGAAGATTTTTTTTCTTTTTTTTTGGCTAAATAGGCACTTGGACACCAATATGGGAGAAAGGAGAGATGAGGCTATTAGAAAAGATGGTACATGCTTCCTGGGCACTCGTCTCATGGACTAGGTTTGAGCTTCGGTAGAAGGATTAGACCAGAAGATGAGGGAGCTTTTGTGAGGGACTGGTGAGCCCAGGTGACAAAGAAACCTACCCAGTTGAGGAAAGGACCACCTGGCTTCCGCTCTCTGCTGCAAGCTACTGGGAAACTTGGAACACTGGGCGCTCAGGGGAACCAACTGGGGAGAATGTCAGGGACAGACAGGGTAAGAGAAAGACCTTGGGACCTCATACAGCCATGCTCTCAAGTTGGTCACTGGCAGCACTGGACACCCTGAAGCATTTTCCACAACTGACACACAAAAATCTGAATGCGTCTGTATCAAAACACACTTGCAACTACTCTCCCACCAAGGGACTCTCAGGAAAAACTCAGGAAAGCTGAAACTTATTTATTCAAGCAAGGCTAAAGAGCTGGTGAGATATAGTGTTAACCTGACCTAATTTATAATCATAGACCAGCAAGGAGACTAAGATATATTTGATTTATGTATTTCATGGCTGAGGAAAAATATAAATATAGGTAGAAATAGAACAGAGATTGAAGTAGAGACTTTAATATGTATACGTGCACACGTGTGTGTATACTACAAACGTACACACAAACATGCATAAATTCATATTCACTGGAAGGAAGTACAGCAAAATGTTAAAAAAATGATCATTTCTAAAGATGATTACAATTTTTCTTCTTTATATTTTCCTGCATTACAAAGCTCCCTAATGATCACGATACTTCTATAATCATACAGATAATACTAATAAAAGCAAGAAAATATAAATTTTAGACATATTGCTAGGCAAGATAATTTTCTAATGATTCAAAGCTTAAAGGGAGCTGGAAAACTCATATATTGCTTTCCTTTTCCGATGCTATAAATTAAATACATTTTTCTGGGTGTCATTTGACAACACCCAGATAAATAGCCATCCCCCCTGGATTCCTCTTTTCTAAGACTCAGGGGGAGGGAGACAGGACTATGCGACCCAGGGAGGAAGGCAGATGCTGGTTAGTATGCGGACCCAGACACGTGGCCTGAAGTTTCTTTCTAAGTGAAGAGGGCCTGGCGGGTTTTACCTTCGTTCCGCTCGGGGCCTTTCCCGCTCTTACTGGCCGCCGTGCTGTTGACCGTCTCGGACGACGTGCTCAGCTTGGTGCTGGGGTCCCTCTTGGGCTTGGGGGGTGGTTGTCTCCGGGAGCTACAGCTGCTGTCATCGTCTGTGCCCCCGACCGAGTGCAGCGACTGCGACCTCACAGAGAAGCCACTGGAGCAAGGATGGGGCAGCCTGTCCTGAGGAGCGGGCATCGTCATGAATCCCATGCGGAAGTGTTTGCCCACGTAAGTTCCTTCGTGGCCTCGCCCTACTTCTCCACCTATGCTGTAAAAGAAAGACGAAACCCGCGCCAAGTGAGCCAGGATGTGCAAGATCATGGGCACAAGCATATCTATAACTGTTGATAGTTCACATTTTAACTTGACACTGGTGAAGAAACGTTTCCAATAACATGAAAATATTCTATGCTTTTGCATTCAATATGACAGTAAAGCAAATACAATTTAATCATAATCAGAAATTCTGGTATCCTAGTATCCACATACTCTCAAAATAGTATTCTAAAGAAAAAAAAAAAAAAGCTACCACATAGCACATTTCATCTTCAATTGCTTTTCTCTACTTTCAGGTAAATCTTGTCTGTGGCTTAAAAAGGAAAAAAGAATTCCTTGTGACAGTGACTTGTAGACTGCCTTTTTTTTTTTTTTTAATTTTTATTGGAGTATAGTTGATCTACAATGTTGTGTTAATTTCAGGTGTACAGCAAAGTGAATCAGTTATCCATATACATATATCCATGCTTTTTTAGATTCATTTCCCATATAAGCCATTACAGAGTATTAAGTAGAGTTCCCTGTGCTATACAGTAGGTTCTTATTAGTTATCTATTTTATATATAGTAGTGTATATATGTCATAGACTTTTGACACATGACTGAGGTCAAGGGGGCAGCATTTGAAACTCTTCTCCACTTCATCAAGATCTTTTTTTTTACTTTTACCTAGTTAATATAGAGGGAAAAACAAAACAACAACAACAACAAAAGGGGTTCTGTTACCAGTACAAGGGGGGAGAGAGAGATAGGAAGTGAAGAGGAGGTAAAGGAAGGAAGGGAAGGAGGGAGGGAGGGAGGGAGGGAGGAAGGAAGGAAGGAAGGAAGGAAGGAAGGAAGGAAGGAAGGAAGGAAGGGGAAAATACTTGCTTAAATCAACAGAATAATTGTTAATCTCTCTCGGGTTTCCAGAATCCTTTGGTTACACTAGTAACTTAGTTCTACTAATAGATTAGTCTCACAGAATCAAATAGCAGCATCTGATAAAGAGATGTATCCAGAGTTAAAATCTCATCCGATCCTAGGATAGTCCTATTCAGAGTATGCAAGGTTTCCAAATGTAAGGTTTTTAAGTTTTACATTGGAAAGTTTGAACAGAAATTTTAAAATATATAAGAAAACTCTCTCAGCTTGAAGCTCAGTTAATCATATAGGAAATGACTGTTGGGCACCTTTCTATTCTATTAAGTAATGGTGACTCTATGAAGAAAAAGGAAATGAATGTCAATATGAATTTTTAAGAGAGGTTTTTCTAGAGTTTTCCCCATGTTTGCTCATTCACCAGTAAAGGAAACAAAAAGAAGAATTGTTAGAAATATTGGGTTGACTTTCTTAGACATGTATGAAGTAAAAAAGTGTCTTTGAGTATATGAATTTTGGAAGCCTGTTGAATCTACCTTTCCAGATATAAATTTTTTGGGGCCTTTTTTTAATCTTAATTTTAGCTGGCTCTTTATTGTATCTTTCATGACTCTAATGTTTGTCATACATTTTACATTCCAGTGGGAAAAATCATGGTAAATATTTGTTTTTCCCCCTTCGCTGAAGGAGTTATGACAATTATATGACCCTTGTGAATAGAGCCAGAAAGGATTCAACAAGAATATGTGACTCTGATTCTGGTATTTAATTCTGATCACAACTTGCTATTCAACCACAAATGTTTTCTTTTTATATTTATTTCATTTTTTTTTCTGAGCATTATGAGTCGATATTCAGGTACTAGATATACTATCTTTGCAAAGCAAAATGAAGAAATATCAGTGCACTAACTGGAGCAGTGGATACCTAGAGGCATGAATGAAATCAAGCAAATGTCTAAGTGGAAGTTTTCACATCGTAGTAGTCAGTATCCTAAATCCGTGTAGTGTTTTCACCTATTTCACGTTCTGTGCTTTCTTCAAGAACATCAACAAAAAATTAAACTAGAATAAATTCAGATGGAATGGCTTGTGAAAAATCAGTAAGAATTTAAGGCAGAATGGTGTGGTGGAGGTGAGATCAGGGTGTGATGGAATGGGAAGATTTGTCATTGATTTGTGATGACTGTGACAATCTTTCTCATAGAAGATGAAATATTTGATCTCATCTAAATTTGCCTCAATCATTTTGCATGTCTTTTCCTTATTTCTGCTGCCACATTACTGAATAAAAGGTGCTTTGAGGATTATTTAGACAGTCATTCCCAGTAACATATCCACGTGAGGGGATTTATGCATGTATTAATGCACATAGGCAGTTATGAGAGTTATGAGGAATAATTGTATCAGCAATTTCTCTGTTACTTTTGACCTAAATAGGGCCTACACATTTTCCCAGATAATTAGCTCTGCTGCTTCAAAATTACATTTTTTCAGCATAAAACAATTTCCTGTAACTCTTTATCCTTTTGTTCATATATGTAATGTGTACACACATAGACACACACACACACACACACCACACACAAACACTTTTTCCAAAGAGAAATTCAGTGTATGCTTTAAACAATGGCAGGTCTCAGGTACAAATTCAATTTGACCAGGCTGTGAATGCAGGATGAAGATGTGGGGCTATGGTAAGTTGGATAGAAAGGCCGTTATCCAAGGCTGATGGTAAGCAATAAAGGCTATGGTACACCCAGGTTCAAGAGACCAGTAAAGATGATTAATCTAAAGGAAATTGAATATTATGAAACACAGCATACAACTAATTCCTGAATTTAGGATAGCACCATGTGGAGATTTTAAAAATTCCCAGACCCATACTAAGGACAAATACCTAATCATATTTGTTGAATCAGGATCTCTGTAGCCAGTTAGCCATGCTCTGTAACTAATGAGTTTCTTAAAAAACTATATCCAGATGTTTTTTGTTTTTTGTTTTTTTGCGGTACGCGGGCCTCTCACTGTTGTGGCCTCTCCCGTTGCGGAGTACAGGCTCCGGACACGCAGGCTCAGCGGCCATGGCTCACGGGCCCAGCCGCTCCGCGGCATGTGGGATCTTCCCGGACCGGGGCACGAACCCGTGTCCCCTTCATCGGCAGGCGGACTCTCAACCTCTGCGCCACCAGGGAAGCCCCTATCCAGATGTTTTTGATGTAGTCAATCCAGAAACCCCCAGAAACATTAAGAACAATAGTTAGAGACATTAATGAGCTGACATCTGTTAGTTAGAAACAGCCAGGGAAACAGAGTTATCAGAAAGTGGGACAAAGGAGACTTACCAGAGACCAGGCAAAATATCACAGGTAAGACAAGGTACAATGTATTATTCAGATCTTGTTAGGTTACCCTGAAGTAACAAATAATCCCCTATTCTTAGTTATTTTTAACAACACAGGTTTACTTCTTGCTTGTATTCTTTGGGTCAGCTGTGCATCAGCTGTGGCTGTATTCCACATGCCTTTTTCATTCTCGGATCTAGCCCCTGCTGAGATATGTTCTCATGGCAGAGAGAGAAAAGCACTCACGGAACCACACAGTGTCTCTTAAAGCTTCTGCTCAGATGGGGCATGTAATGTTGAACTCACATTCCATTGGCTAAAACCAGTCTTATGGCCAAGTTTGATGTCAACGGAGTGGGGACAGATTCTCTTCCAACAGGAAATCACTGCAAGTTACGTGACAATATGTGGGGATGCATAATCCTCTTCCAGGTAGGGGACCAAATACAGGTACAGCACTTGTAGCATATGCCTCTGAGATCTCCCTTCAAGAGGGAACTTGACATTAGGAATGAAGGTAGCTGACAACTAGTGACACATTGAGGGGTTTTGTGCTTCTTGCCTTCATAATTCTGGTCTCTACCTAGTTAGAAGTCTTGGTCTCCAAAGCGGGCATACTCTTTCTCGAAGATACAGTAAGGGTCCCATTGAACAACAAGGCTGTAGCTGCCTCCTAAGTAATTTGAGCTCCCTTTGTATAGTGGCCAGCAGACAAGAAGACAGGTCTCCACTGTGGAAGAGATCATGGACCCTGATCAATAGGAGGAAGCGGAGCTGCTGTTACAAGATGGTTCAGAGAGAAAAATGTGTGGGACCCCTCTGGTTACTCCCTTGCCCAGCTGTGAGTTTGAAAGGTCACCTGCAGCAACCTGGCCCGAGAAGGTTTTGTTGACCAGATGTTCCAACCTCTCGTTAAATTAGTCTCACCACCAGGCAAGCCACTGAGACCAGCAGAGGTGTTAGTTGAGAGTGAGGTGAATTTAGAATAAGTGTGGGAGGAGGGAGGTAATGCATATCAATTGCAACCCCCATATGAACTGCCAGTGAGAGGAGCTACAGTTTCTCACACCAACTGTCCCCTCGTAAGTTTTCCCTCATGAAGCATCCAACAGGATCCATGAAAAAGCGGGTCCCCAAACCTGCAGAAGAGCATCTGCTGAGCATAAGGGGTGAATTGCGGCAGCCATGAAACTTCTCTAAGGACAGCACTTAGCTGACAGCCACCAGCCATAGAGTCTTCAAATCGGATGCAGCATTTAGGTCAAGGCCACTCTGCCCATGGAAAGCTCCTAGCTAACAGCTGAGCATATGAGGTATGGGACCTGGCTATTTCTGCCCAGTGTGGGAGTGCTTGTGTCTGAGTTTCCCTGTTGGGCTGGCTGAGACTTGCCCATAGCTACACCATGGTCTGAAGCTCTTCCTATCCAATTATTTTTCCTTCCCCTTCTCCTTCCACAGGTGTCATGCTACGTTGTGGTCTGAGGCTTTTTCTGCCTATTCCTGCTCCCTCCTTATCCCAGGCATTCTCCTCAATAAATCTCTCCCTCTAAATTTCATCTATCTTGGTATCTGCTTTCTGGAGATCATGAACAAACATTCTTGGAAACGATCATACAATCTATGACATTCAGAAACCAAAGAAGCAAGAAAGAGAAAGTCTAATAACAAAAGTGAGACCCCAGAAATAAGAAATGCCTGTGAAAATAGGACAGTCTCTTGCTTCAGACTGAGTATTTAAATGCTGGTTGGGAAAGTAGGAACTAACTCCACTATAGGAATAGTAGGCTTGAAGTGAAAATTACGTGGGCTGAAGAAAGCAGAGTCTTTTTGCAGTAAGACTCTAGTGCTCAAGATAGATTAAGCCTGACACATCTCATGTTATAAAAATAAAAATAAGTTTCATAACCCTGAATTTAAAGAAGTACACTTTTTCTCACACAATGAAGGTAGTTGTCTGTTGGTTTGTTTGTCTATTATAAAATTAAAAAAAAATAAAGTACTACTTAAATCAAAGTAAGTTGTTTTCCTAGAAGTAATTGATAAAATATTTGTAAACTTCTCCAAAAAAGTTATTGGCTTATGAACAGACCTGGACATTTGTGCTCTGGAATCACTGAGTTGTGGTTTCTATCCTCATCTCCACCATTTAGCACCTCTACTTTAGCTGCTGAGCCCAAAGACCATTTCCTTAAGAGATAAATAGTAGTATTAGCCTCATGGAATTGTTATCAAGTTTACCTGAAACGCTACATATGAGGCATTTAGCATGGAATCTGACATATCATATGCAGTCGATAATTTTAGCTTTACACTTCCTACTTTTAAATCCTGTCCTCCTGAATTCTGTTTATGGGATCATAATGTGCAATGTAAGGCCATATCTCTAGAAAAAGTGGCATATGGTACCATGTAACCTCAAAAAACTGTGCACAAAGTCAAAACAAAATCTTACATTTAACTCAAGATAATCTAGGCAAACACAGTCTCCATGTTCTTAACTTTCTTCAGTACTTGCTTTGATTTTTTTTTAAAGTACCCGTTGATCGGGACTGACAAAGAAAGGTACAAAACAAGAACTTCAGAGCTGCTTCGACAATGCTATTCAATAGAGATTGTTACTTGTCTTGCTGTCTTCTTGAAAATCCATCAACATTAATGTTTTATGTCTTCTTCTGAGAAATGCTTCCTTTCAGAGATGAAAACGCAACCCCTGAGAAGGGTGAGCTGCTAAGGTGAGATGTCAACTCTAAAAGTGACAGAGGCACTGCTTCTCTGTGTCATTTTGAAGCAAATATGCCAATATCTCATAGTAGAGTATTCCTGGGAACCACTGGAAAAGAAAAACCAGAATCCCGGTTCATATGTGTACCTTCTTTCAAGGATATCTAGGAAGTTGGGATACAAACAGTGTTGTTACTAGGAGTTTGCTTCTTGCTTGGAATTTTTTTTTTTTGTAACAGTTCTGTGAAGCTAAGCTCAAAAATCCATCTCTGACACTGATGCATAATCCAGTACATTTTTACCTTTGCAAAGTTCTGAAGCCCCTGGAAAATTTCTGTTGATTTTTCAAGAAGATGTCTTTATCTCTTATTAGGGCAAGGGATTATTCAATCATAAAGTAAATGGGGTAAATCTGAAAGGGAGGTGGAGACTATATCTCTAAAGGAGATAATAAAATTTACCTGTGGGCAAGTTTACCACTGTCATCTGCTAAGTATTCAAAATTTTCATGTTAGGCATTTTTACAATGAATGAGCAGAAGGAAATCAATATCGAGATTTTATTCATTAAAATTACTACTTAAAAAGTTTATATTTGATGCTGTCTTCCTCTTGCCTTCTCTGCAAATACGCAAGACCTAACACTGATGACCCTATGCTGCCCTGTGAGTCCCGCTAGCCCACTCACCAGAGGGACCCCCGCTCTAGAACTTGCCCTTTCCCCCCTCAACACTGGCCTATTCTTGGTATCATTTCCAGCTAAAACAATCTGTGCTTATGAAAAATTATACATAGAAAGAGCCAAAAGATTGGTATGTTATACTTTTTCCTATTTTGACAGGCAATATGCCTCAACCCATAGTCTGACAGTTGAGAGAGAGGTGTGATTCATTACATCCTCCGTGAGTTTTGGCAGATGGCAATCGTCATACAGTTCATCATCCCAGCCCCATTAGGCCTTGATGAGCACAAGTGGCACTTCACATCCACTCACCTTGAGCCTCATGCAGGCGGGAGTCCTGTCTTCTCGCTCACTATTATAAACACTGTCACATTATAGGTGCTCAAACATACTTGTTTTATGAAGGCAAAAAATGAAGAAAGGAAGTAAATCCACTGTGGAGATAGATTAAATACATAGATACACAGATACATAGGTAGATACATACATACACATATATATAGGTACATAGATACATACACACATAGATAGGTACATAGATAGATAGATGATAGATAGATAGACAGATAGATAGATAGATGATAGAGGGCTTAGAGAATTTTGTGGACACTTGTCACTTGTGCTTCCAAGGTATTCATTCTCCCTAATTCTAGCAATGATAATTCCTACGTGGAGATCAGTCTTCTTCCTCTCAGTTTAACACGTTACACAGACTCAGCCAATCAATCACTAGATGCCCCTGGCCACCATGACTATTGTAGGGACTGGCAAACTGGTGAATCAGAGTAAACCTTGGCACTGGGTAGCATCTCAAAATGCCTCAGCCCTCTTGCCACTACAAAGAGAGACTAGTGGAACCAGGTCTGTGGCATCGTAGACCTGGATCTAGATGTGCCTGCAGCTAGGTAAATCCTAGGGCCCTTCAGTTTTGTCAAATACTAAATTCCATTTTGTTGAAGCCCGATTTAGTTGGGTTTTCTGGCACTTACATTGGCATACAGTCCTAAATGAGCCAATACAATGCAGCAATTACTAAATAAATATTATTGGCTAACATGTCAGAAAATGCAGTTGATATCAGGAAAGGACTAGGAATGACACAGGGCAGGAAATGAGTGCATCATTCTTATTTATTGCTGGAAAATATCCTTCCTTTTTAACAGTATAAGTGGAAATAATTAAGTGTCGAATAGGTTTGCCCCATATATATATTTTTGATCATGCAGTACACTTTGATGTGGAAACTTCGCTCCAGTAACATTAAACTGTGTTCATATTTTCTTCCAAATTGTTCACTCACCATTACCCTCAATTTCTTCCCTGAGCCCCACTTGCTTATTCAAAGCCATAACCTGTGGATTTCTTGCCTTAGGCACAAACATTCATTGTCACCACTTCATATCCTCCATGATATCTATTTTCTACTTTTGTGCTCCTGATATCTTAACTCTTCCTCATGTTTTTCCAGACATCAATTTCCGGTGTCTGGCTATTTATTGGTGCTTCTTGGATCTTAAGGTCAAGTGTTAAAAATGGGATCTTTACACATCTTTTTATTACCTACTGTGGTGAGCTATAATAGCAAAACAAAACTAAATAAAACAAAACAATGGGAAAAAAGAAACCTGTCCCCAAGAGAAGGGATTCAGTTTCTAACTCCAGATGTTATATTTAAAATTGATATGCTTAAGCACTGTATTATTTCTCTTTGCTAAGCTACTTCAACTCTGCCCAAAATTTGGTGTCTCAGAAAGAATATTAAATATGTAATCAACCATTGAGTAGCTATCTGATTTTATGTAGGAGGTACATACTTTCTGAGCTTCCATTACCTTTATCTTTATATAAGGGAAATACTTTCCAGAGTTGTTATAAGAAATTAAAATAAGATTAAAAAATGTCAAAGATACCTAGGAAGGTGTCCAATCCAAGTTGAGCCTAGACAAATATTAAGGCGCCTTCCCTAACTTCCTGGTTTGCCAGGCAACTCTGTAACAGTTTTTACCTGTCCGTATCCAGTTATAAGGAGGGCATTTTAATGATAAATTTCCAACCTATGCACCATAAAAGAAAAACTACTTTAACAGTATAAAGGCATTTTGCTTATTTCTGTAAGAGGGCTTTGACAATAATTGTCAGGCAATACACTTCCAAATCCAAATTAGGGGAGAAAAAAGATCTTGCTTGAAAATGAAGGAAAAGTAACAAAAATAAATAATTTATCTGTTCTGTCATATTTGTGGGTATAATATAGAGTTGGGCAAATTTTCGAATGGATTTTATGGTTTTTTTCTATCAAAACTCCATGATAATTCAAGATTTTTATGAAAGTTAGGGCTTAAGGTAATCATGGCTAGAGTTATGCTTGAAACAAATACGTCATTATTTATCATAAGTGCTTACTGCCAAGAGTTTGAAGTTGATGTTGCAGCCCATTGATTTAATGCTTAGTCATAAAATAAAGTGAGGAGGTTAGTGGGGAGTAGAGAGATTTTTTTAACCTTTATCAAAGTTCCTATTATTCACTTCTTAGTCTCTAGAGAGATGGAACTGAACTCTAATGTTTATTAAAGCCAGAACAAATTCTATGGGACATCTTTAAGAGTCTTATTTTTACTTGAAACATGTCGAGTGCTTTCAAGATTAGCATATGTTATTATCTATGGTATTTTGGAATCTAAAATTAAAACATTCCTCATTTCTATATACAAATAATACTTCTCTACTCCTTAAAGTGTCATGGCTTGAAGAAGAGACAGTATATGGAAAATTCAAATCCTATAACGATATTCAGATTCAACTTAGAATATAGTTTACAGAAGTTCACATCGTGGGAGATCTTTTCCAAAAATTCAACCAAAGAAGGGGAGGTTCTGGAAAATATATTTTTTTATTTGTGTCTTCAAAACTAACATAAGCTTTGAATATGGTTTGAGAACATGCCAAGTTTTCACAAATGAGTTTAGCTAACCATATGTGGCTCATTTCTCAATCTAGAAGTAGAAGCTAGAAATACAGAATGTTAACATATAACAGCCTTGAACTTCCTGAGTAGAAGGCTACCTTAATGCCAGTTTAAAGTATAGTGATGAGTTTGGCTTTCTAAAAGTATCATTTTTATGGAGGAAGAAACAATTCCCTGTGTTGAGGCATTTAATTCATTTACTCACCATTTATTCACAAAGTATTTGAATGCCTACTCTTGCTGGGCAGTGACCAAAGCAGAGGGGTCCGTGTCCTCAGGGCATCACAGGCTATTGAACCAGCATGATTTAAGTGCCATGCGATCAGATGTTCTCTCAGAGGAAGTACCAGGCAAGTGCAATGGAAGCACAAGTTCTGGGGCCCCAACCATGGCTGAGGGTCTGGGAAGTCCCATGGGAGAGGAAGTGGCTTTTCAGCTCATGCAGAGCATGAGTAAGACTTAATCAGGTAAGGGAGAGAAGTGGAGAGAAGAGAATGTGTGTGCAGACATTTGGAATCGAGAGAAACTGAGAAATTAGAGTTATTTGGGTAGAACTTCATTGGACCTGTTTGTCTTGTAATTCCAGTGGCTGGAACTGTACTTGGCTCAAAGAGGGTACCCAGTAAACATTTATTAACTAAATGAATGGAGAACTGTATATATGGGCATAATTCAAGAATAAACTCCCAGGTTTCTTAAGCACCAGGACGGATGATAGTTTTATTCAATTTCCTCCTTTCCTTCACTTGCCATTTTCTTAGTTTATGATGAAGGAGAAAGGAAAAATCTGAGAATACTCGCGCACTGTTAATTCTTGTCCTTGTTATAAGAGTAATCCGAATGCAGGGATCAGCTTAATCCCCTCTTCTCCATCTCCCCCGGTCTGCCTGGGTTTAGGTGCTCATAATTTCAGGACTAAATTAATGCAATTGCCTCTTAGCGGATCTTTCTCCACGGTGCTGCCAGATTTATCCTTGTAAGTGCAGATTTGCTCATGTCACTCCCTAAATTAAAACGCTTTGATAGCTTTTCTATTTCTTCAGATGAAAAATCCAAACTTTTATGTGACACTCATGGTCTTTTCAGATTTGGATCCTATACCAAGTCTTATCTGCAACATTCTCCCTCCTTGAACTCAAAATTACCCTAATATAACACGTTCCCACTTTAACTTTGTTCCAGATTGTTGATTCAGGGATAAAGTTCAAGATTGACTGTATGCAAAGGGTGGCAATGAGTCTTGAGGACACAGACAGGTTCAATTGTGACCTCAGCCAGCAGTCATGCTGCTCTGTCTGCTTGAGCTTCTTCCTTTGGCTAAATCATGTTTAAAGATCTAATTCAGATGTGGTTTCCTTGACAAAGGCTTCTATTATCAGCCAGGCTTTCTCAAGGTTGATCTCCAGGCCTCTGGCTGTCAGGGCTGCCAGAGGGCTCTGTCCTTCTCCATATCAGAGCACCTCCTCTATGGCACTCTACGGTTGTCATCTGTGAGTTGATCTCTTCTGGTCTGTGAGCTGCTTGAGGGACAGACCATGAATTATTTGCAGCAAGTGGAAAGTAAGTAGAGATAATGGAAGGCAGGGAAAGATATGATCCACGAAAAATTGCTTGATATTTTCAGAGCCTTTCTTTTTAAAAACTCTTTGACTTAGGCATTTTCAAACTATCATTAGAAAGAAAAGCTGCCAGGACACTATGTGACTCAAGTATCCAATAATTATTTTCACTGTTGAAACAAAATGGAGCCTTCTAGTAGCTACCTGTCATATGTTTATAGACAATCTGGATGCCTGAAATAACGCAGTGGAAACCTCTAAACTAATTTTTATTGAACAAATCCCCGGATTAGATCTAATTCTTCTTTAACTTTGTAAAACATTTTGGTCAACAGCCATGGCATTCTGAATGCCCATGGCTGGTAGGCAGGCTCACTCACTTACACTCAGAAGACTGAACTGTATGCTGATGATAGTTAAGTTTGCTCTCAAAACTGCTCATGTCAATTGCACTTGTTGCTGTAATTATATTATCAAATAGTATATAAATCAAAGAAACATGAGTTTGAAAAATTAGTGAGAATTTCTCTGAAAACTCTGTTGTAAAACTATGTCAGTGGTTTGGAAGATAATAAAAGGAGGTTTACTAAAAAAATACATGGTCTGGTTGGATGTGGTGAGATTACGGTAAATCTGTTAAATCTAAAAGGAGTCTGAACTATGTTTGTTTGTTTGCTTGTTTTTCCAAATGTCTTTAAATTGGGGCTCAGCTTTAAGGAAACTGAAACCGAATTAAAAAGTGAAAACTAATGGACATGTTTTGTGCATAAAGATTATATGGAAATCCAATTAGGGAAAACACACACAAATAAAAGACTCTATTGCCAAATTTGGTAAACAGTGTATATTTACAACTTTACAGTTTTAAAGAGCTTTATATGTGCTTATGTGTTTCTTTTTTTAATATTGCTCCAATTTTTAAATATTTTGTTTAATCAGTCCCAACTGTATTAGATCTAGATACTCTATGTTTATATTCTATAAAAAAAAATCAACTAGCAAAGAGCCTGGCACACAGTAGAGGCTCAATAAGTCTCAAAAATGTTGGTTTCATTCCTACCAAAAAAAAAAAAATCCCACTAAATTATCAGCAAAGACTCCAAGATCATTGATTCAAAGGAAGTTTTTTAGAGATAGCCATTGAACTACAGAAAGTCAAATTTTTCTTCAGGTATAATTATGTACAGTTAATTAAAAAATGTAAAATGTTAATTTACTCACAGAAAATTATTTGAGCAATTATATTCTGAAAGCACTTTGGAAATGGGTGCTGGAAGTAAACACATTTTCCTAGTGGTGATAACACACAAAGCAATGCCCTGAATTCAGGAAAGAACTAAACAATTCAAGAAAGCAGCAGATGCCATGCTCTTCAGTACCATTTCAATATACTTTCTCTTTTGAGAAGTTGGGTACCTAGTGACTTTCCCAGCCCTGACCATTATCCATGATGCCACATTAGATACTGATATCACCTTTGAAAGCTTCTGCTATTGTTGTGTGTGCAAAACTAGCAAGATATGCATCCCATTTTTCAGAGTCTGTATTATCCAAAATACTGGCAGAAAAGGACTAGTATACACAAAGTTATTTCTGGTATGATTTTATATCCAGAAAAAGGATTTTTCCTTGCATCTGTAAAGCTCCCAAGTACATAGCCACCTATTCATTTACCTTCTAGAAGACAGATGGTATAATTTGCCAAGCAAAATCAGAGAACTGGAATAAAGACGCTGTAGTGTCAGCTCTGCCTTAAACATAAGGCTTTCACCCTTTCTAAAAACTTGAAATATGCTATTAAATATATGAATAGATGTCCCTTTGACACTCAAGGTCAATATGTTCCAAAACTAACTTTGCATCGTCTCCCACTTCCCTCTATTGAAACTTTGTCTTCAATAGCATCCTCATGCCATCAGTCACAGAGAACAGAAACCCTCAAGTAATTTGACATCTACATTCTTCCTATGTACACACTGGTCAACAAATCCTTCCTCGTCTCCTTTGATCTCACATCTGTCTCCTATTTTCCAAACTATCTACGAGGTCTCGGCTACTAAGTGATATTCCTAGTTGGATTCTCTATCTCAATTTCCCTATTCATTAACCTGAAGAAATAGTCCTAAAAAAGAAATAGGATTACCTCAATTCCCTTCTTTAGAGCTTTCAGGATTACCCAAAATAGAGTCCACTTTTTCCATAAGGCAATTCGGGCTTTGTATGTATGACCCAACCTCCTTTCCACCCACTCACATAATTCTGGCTCCCTGGGGTCTCTTCCTCTTCAAACTATACCTCCACTTGAAAAAAATAAATTTCATGTTCATCGGAACCTAAACTGAAAGCCACGTTCTCCCTGAACCTTTTATCAATACTCTCTCTCCTCTAGCTTGAATTTCTTGTGTATTATTTGTCACTTTCTGCCTTATAGCTATCATACACAAACATGAGATTCTAGAATTTTTGAGGATGGGGATCAAATTCTGTACATTTCTTTATCTCCCTTAGCATTTGGTATGCTTCCCTGCACATAAAAAGTAACATGTCAGTGTTTAGGGATTTAAAGTAAATTTAGACAATAATTAAAATGAATATATAGTTAATTATTTTAACTCATTATTTCTAGGTATATATTAAATTAAAGGATTGTAACTGTCTAGAAATTTTGCTTTAATAAATAAGTCTGGAAGACAAAATTAAAAAAAATAATAGAAGTTTGGTTTGGAAGGAAGTGAAGATGTAAAATGAAATATAGAGTATAAGCACATTATGTCATCCAGAAATTCCCAACCTCTAAAGAAGACAGAGCTCAAGATCTACAATTGAACAAGCAGTCAAGCCATTTTTTTTTCCAGGAAGTACTGGTAAAGTGGAAAAAATCTATAATCTTTACATCTACAGAAAGAGAGACAGTATAGATCTCACAGAGATAGACAGACAGACAAACACACACAGAACACATGCTTTTTCCACCCTAGTTAGGAGATTCTGTTTCTAGCTCTGCTCGTACATCATCATATGACCTCTAGGGAAATCATTTCTAAATAGATTCATTCATCTATCACTAGGGTAGAAATACCTCATCAAACGATCCCTCAGGATATTTGTGACATTAAAATGTGAGTGTAAAACAAGGTCAGGTTATATTCATGAAGTGTTTTTCCTATTTAACAACAGAAACTATTTTTCTATCGAACACACTATCTTGGCAAACCGGTAAGTCTGGGAACTGCACTCCTTGACAGTTTTGAAGTCCATTTAAAAAATAAATGCCTGCAATTCCAAAATCCAACCTTCCATCCCTCATCCATATAATCAGAGTGACATGTAAATGTGAATCGCTAGACATACTGCTTCAGAACTAAACGCTCATTCACAGATGCATTAGTTACCCTAAATGGAGTGGCCAATGTGCTGTCTTTATACACAACAGGTTGTACATCTGCTTAATGCACCCGAATGTAGTAACATAAAAGATTGAAATATAGATGCCATGGACTGCCTACGCAGAGGCCAGAAGCTTGGCTCTGTTTTTCTAGGATGATTTTTTGGGAACAGTTCACTTTCCCTGATTGGTTTCCTTCAGACAAAATGATTGAATCTAATACACCATGTCAATGCATGCACTTGGGTTATTCACTTCAAGGTGCAGCCCTTAAGGGCTTCAGGGTCCAGTGTTAAAAATTTGCCTTTGATCAAACCTCATCCTCTCCCACACATCTTTATTCATAACAAATTAAAAGCTATTATCCCAACAGATTAGCAACAGTTTTAATGCCCACAGTGCATCTTAAAATAAAAAGAAACAATTTTCCAGTTATAATGGATGCGGTATCTTAGTTGGCCTCATTATAATATTTATTATCTGTTATTTGTTGCCTGTGTTACACAGTAGTGAAAGATACATAGCCCTCAGGGTTTATCGTTTAATGGAGAGCACATCTGAATTTAAGATCTACCCTATTAAAATAAACCTTTCTTACACACTTCTAAGGGGAGCAGGGAAATGTGACTTCACGGCTGCCTTACTGAGAAGGGAGTTTCTTATTTACTGAAGAATGGTTCAACTTAAGGAAGACAATTAACTTAATGATTCTTTGGCAAAGGTTGATTGTTACCCCCATTTATAACTGTCATTTATGGGCATCTGTTTCAGTTTTTTTTAAAGCATTTGCAAACCTTGGATTCCAGATTGGAATCACCGAAAGAGATTTACATTGCAACTCATTTAGTTTAAAAAAATGGAGGATGAAAAGTTGGTAAGTTTTAGGCTAATTTAAGAATACGTTAAGACACAGTGTGAAACATACACACATTCCCTGGCCACTCAATTTTTTGAAATCTTCTCAAAGAGACCTCTTTTCTTCCTATCTCAGCCACCTCTCTCATAGTCAGAACCTACCCTTTTGATTACCAATAACTTAACTTCTTCCATTACCTTAATATTAAACATATGTGTCGTTGACTGCTGACACTTGTCTTTTCGGCTCACTACCTCTGTTTGCTTAATCTCAAGTTACCTTTGACACTTTTTTGAAACCTCTTATCCATTGTCTTGCAATCTCCTCTGTGTTCCTCCTCAATTGTTGTAAGACTTGTCTTTCTGCATGCAGCTTACGTTTCATGATCAGTCATTATTATCACTCCATGGCAAACACCCTCAACACCCTTGTCTTTGTAGTGTAGTATTTATGTGATGAACAGGGGAGTGTCAAATGCAGAGGTCATGACCAGTCAATTCCGGTTATTAGCAGGCGAGGCTGTCTTCATCACATGCACAGATGACCTCAAGCAACACACCAGATTTGGTCTGCAGCCTTCTCTTCTCATGGTTCTGCCGTAGCATTACTAGGTCAGTCTACTGAAGATCCATTGAAGGGAACACTCCCTTGCTCAAATATCTCAAATAGTATGTGATATTAAAATATGTTCTAATGTGACAACACCATACACATTCAAACTTATTTTCTGCTTCTGTATTTCCCAATATCCATTCTTTGCTGATGAACCCCCTCAAAAACACAGACCTCTGATTAATTAATACTTAATTAATTTGTGAATTAAACCCGTAATTATTGACGACCTATCTGTGCCAGGTAGTGTCCTAGGTCCTAGTTTTTCAACAGAGAACAAGATATTTATCTTCCCCAAACTTAGAGACTAGAGGCAGAGCCAGGTGATTAAGACTAATGCCAGGAAGAATATAGAGTGAAAGAGAAAGATGTGAAAGTAGATGTGAAAGAGGAAAGTGGAGGGGACCTACTTTAGACTGGGGGATGAATGAATAATTCATTCTCTGTAGAAGATATTCTTTTCATTTCTTCAAATTCTACATATGCTTTAAAATACACCATCAATTCACCCTTCAATTTATTCTCACTGACAGCAGATTTCTCTAAACTTGTCTACTTCCTAAGCCCTCAGAAGTGCAAATAGAACAGATTTTTTTTCCAATTCATTTCATAATTTTGATTTTTTTTGTTGCCAAATAAAGTAAAAGTTCCTAAAGTGGGGAAGAGAGAATCAGTGCTGTTTCTTATGTTTGTTTTTAGCTCCCAAAGGCCCTAGCACAGTCCTGGACATTTAGAAGACTATTTTGACAGAAAAATTGACCTACTAACATGTCCTTATAAATTATCAAAAGAAGCACATGCGTAGACTTTATGCATTGAAGAAGTTACATGAGCACTATTAATTTAATTCTGCATGGTAAGCAAATAAAGTATTTTGAATTTCTTCCCAGCCAAATTTAAAGAGTTTAGATAAAGTTAATGCATTGTTTTGCGTTGGTATTATTAGTTTTTACCAATAAAGGTATAAGAAACACAGACATAAACAAGCTGCATAGTTTTCTCTTGTCTTACAACTAACATTCTTGTGAAATTCAGGCAAACAAGACCCTCCCATAAGGATGGAGGTAAAAATGTGATTACATTGTGTATACAAGCTCTATGAGCAGAAATCAATCTACTCCACTCTACCTCAACTTTTTTTTTTTCCCCACTCTACCTCAATTCCCAAAGCATCAGTAACAAAAACAGTAAATAACACTCCCCTATACAATATGACCAAGTTCAGATCAAAAACAACAAAATCATACCTTGACAGATACATGTGGAAGACCTATTTGCAAATCATTTCTTTCAAACCTCTTTTACCCTCTGTAGGACCCAATTTCTTGGGAAGAGTGAAATTTCATATCTTGATTTCTGATATCTTCCTTCAAAAGCCACAAGCAGGCTCTGGAGCAGAAATGAACGGCTGAGACAAAAATGTGAATCCAGCCGAAATGGTCACTTCAAAGTAAAGTACTAGTGACTGAAGCTACACAACGGACAGGATTTGATGTGACTAAATGCATCATGGCAACTGATTCATTTCTGCCTTTTGAAGTCATCCCCCAAATCGAGCAAACTAATACTTCCCATTTTCGCACAGAGATCTAGAGACTATTCACAGAAAAATCTGGTGACAGAAACTTTGGTTCACATCCAGTTTGGCGGGGAGACACGGTCATTGAGTAATTTGTCTGGCTCAGTGAATGTCAGTGATTTGTGTGTCATATTCCCTCATATTAAGGGAACTGCCATTGTTCCCACCAACTTGGATTTATAAAATATTTGCCTTCTATAGAGTGCTGAATGCTGTCATACTTTTCATGTGATATGTCCCTACAAATGCATCCCCATTTTACAAATTAAATAAGTGAGTAATAAAAAATGAAACTAACAAGAAGAGGGTAGAGTTGGAAGTGAGATTAAAAAGGTAACTGGAAATGTGGGCTTTATTCATGGTTATTGGAAGGACCTCACTTTGGCTGGGGCAGTCACTGGGGAGTTTTCTAGTTGTGAAGCTGATCACACCAACTTGACAGAGCCTCTCCTGCACTTATCTTCCCAACTCCAAGGAGACTTCACATCGGTAGCTTGAAATCGGCCACAGTGGAAATATTTACACAGGGGAAATTAGCAAATGTCACCAATCAAGGCTCTTTCTTTCTCCCTATAAAAGTGATTGTTAAAGTTTTTGCTGTTTTAAAAGAAAGAGTGACATGATGTGAAGTAAGTTCTGAATTAATAATGGGAATTGGAGGAGGAGGTAAGAACAGAGCAAGAGAGATCAAATGGAAGAACACTGCACAAATCCAGGGGAGACCCCCAGTGACCCAGATTAGGGTGGTAACCATGGAGATAGGAAGAAGTTTCCTTGCAAATCTGCTGTCTAGAAAACAACACTACCAGTTGTGTTGGGAAAGTACAAAAGTACTTTTGTGTAAAATCCCTCGTCATCTTTAAGTTGGCCTTCCTGTACATGCTAGATAAACGCGGCAATGAGCAGATATCACTGTGCATCTCCCAGTTCATGACCCTGCACCAAACTATCTTCTTCCTGAGACCGGGAATAATGACAACACTCTTTACCAATACATGTTTTGAAAATGCATTTTAAATACTCTTTTTAAAAAACATAAAAGCTTTTATAAAAATGTTCCACTTCAGCAGACCTTACTTTATACTCTGCACCAAACTGACAGGATACATCATGGAAATAACATCTACATTATCAGAGTATTTTACATTTATACAAAACACATTTATCCCTCAAGTGATATGTTTGTCACAATGTCCTTGTGAATATGCCATATAGTATGATGATACCTGCTTTATGAATGAAGAAACACACCCTGATTGGTAAATTAACTGGTAGAGTCAATTCTGAAATGTACCACTTCAACAATCTTCCTCTTCTGCTGAGTCGCATGGCTCACGTTTGAACCGAGGATTAATGATCCCAGATACTTCATTTAGTGAGTTTGCATAGTGCATGGATTAAATTACTCATAACAATAGTGATAGTGATAATAAAATTATAATCATCTATGTATAAGACAGTATCCTATACGTGAATTATCTCCAAACAGCCCTATGAATTCGGGACGATTATTGTCCCTGTTTTGCAGATGAAAAGATGGGTCATAAAGAGCTTAGGTAACTTGTCCAAGGTCTTACGGCTTGAAACTAAGGTGCTTTTGAACCAGGCCTGCCTATCCCCAGAACTTGTGCACGGGCTTGTGACTCATGGAACATGGGGATTTTTTAAAGGAAAAAAAATTCTAAGTATAGAGTCTTAAAAATACTGGCTTGGCCAAAAAGTTCGTTCGGGTTTTTCCCACCCACACCCTTCTGATCCCGCCATTATTTCTGTTCGTCATCTCCTGTTCCACAGCCAGACATGATATAGGTTTCCAAACTTTTACTACCTGAGAATGTGCAGCCAATGCATAATAAAAATAAAGGGTTAAGTCAGGAGCTTTCACAGACTAGGAAACCTTTTATTGCATTAAAGGAAGTGTCATAGAATCAATGAATTTTATAGTGAAGATGAGCCTTCTTGAGGTCATACCCAATCTGGAAAAATCTCCTACAAAAGTCAGCAGGGCTATAAGCCATGTTTCTCTCATGGCTTGAAACATCACTAACTGCAGAGAAAAGACCCCTGCCCAACCCACCGGGGAGAAGCCATCTATAGCAGACAGCTGTGCAACACACATGCTGGAGGAGGGGGAAATTTTACTAAGTCCTTTCCAAAGACAAATAATTGTAGTAAAAACTATAGAACTCCATTTGGTGAAGATTCTACAGTTAAGTATGAATTTCAAGAAGTTGCTGAGAAATTGCAAATTGACAGACACTTAAATTCTCTGATTTAAAATACATAATGAAGGAAAGAAGACATTTCCACACAGACAAGTGAGGTGATACTGTTCAACAGAAGATGGGATTTATGCATAATAAAGGATGGTAGGATCACGGTACCTCAGGAAGCAGAGATGGGTTTAACCAGCAATAGGATCTTTCCTTTAAGCACAACCCAGCTAAGGGATTCACTATCACTAGCTCTCTAGAAAGCAAGTTGATTGAAATTTAGTTCTTGCGTTGTATTTCATAGAACGTGTTTATTCACTGCTTATGTATTTATGCTACTGGTAATAAACCATACTTCTTCTGTAATGTGGAAATTATATTTAAACGTTTCTTTTGCCCTTTTAAAGCCCTGTGTTAAGAACTCTTCAGACATCATTAGGGAGGGATATTTGATGGGCAAGATGGCATCCAGAAGACCCTAAGGTTTGTCGCTCTTGATCCTCATTCTGTCCCCAGCAACTAGCACATTACTTGGAACACGAAATCCTTCAAGAAGTACCGGTTAAATAACAAACCGAACAAGCAATCTCATAAAAGCAGTCAAGAGTGTAATGGTCCAGGTGGGTGAATCTGAGACTCAACCCCTCTTAACAGGAGCTAGTCACGCGACTCATCACACAAGTACCCAGACGTATTCAAGGTTGCTTGGCTAATAGCAAAGTGTAGGACAAATTTGGCAAGTCCACATTTGAAAAAAAGACAAAAGTCTATCAAAATTTTACTTTACATAATTAGTTGTCTCTGTCTTACCAGCACCCATACCATCTAGGGTTCCTCTCAGAGTCAGCCCTGCATAAACTCCCCTTTTAGTCTCCGGACTGGTAATCCTGGTTTGAGATTACCTAATCTTCTCAAGCATTATGCTTTCCCCAGTCTCCTTGACATTTCTGTCACCCAGGAGACTTCACTGCACAACAGTAGGTACTACTTGCAAAATTTAATTTACAAAGCAGGTCAGGGAGAGGTATTTGCATCTACAAGGAAAATCCCCAATCTTCCTCAAAACTAATCTTCCCCTTCATTTAGCAACAAGCATCCTAAAGCACTGCTCCAAAACTTTGCTCATGGAAATGCCTTGAAAATTTCTCTTCAAAGGATAATGTTCATGGGTCTCCCTTTTTGCTGCTAAGGGAGTCAAACAAGAGTTTTATGTTGTAAGTAATCAAAGGGATACCTTTGGGACAGCATTGCATGTTGCATGATGTGGAACAGGATAGAATGGAAATTGAACCTCAGAGCTAGAAGCTGCCCTATGTCCCTAGAGTTTGGTGCTTCCTGAACTGCTCTGACAAATAGAAGTTCCTCTAATGGGTGACATGTGAGTTAAAAGAGTTTCATAGTCAAGTTATTAAAAACAGCCAAGTTTAAAGATAGTTCAGTCATTTTCTTAACTGCAGGTCATGAGCATGAACAATATGTGAATGTGTATTGTGACCATCCTAGAAGCTTTCACACTTTGCAGTGTTTCCCGAACTGTTTTTCTGGGACTCTCATAGAGCTATGAGCATCCTTTGGGGAATGGACTTGTAGTTAGTGATTTCCAATCTTGGTTGCACATGGGATCCACCTGGGGAGCTTTAAAAAACACTGGTGTTGGGATCCATCCCCAGAGAGATTTATTATTAGGTCTGGGTCAAGGTCCCAGGCACTGCTATTTAAGAAGCTCCCCAGGGTCTCATAATGGGCAGCTAGGGTTGAGAAGCCTTGCACTCTGTGAGTTCAACCTCCATGCTTTGGAGGTGAGGAAAGCCTGCTTACTTACACACCCAGACCCTGGCTGCTTGGCCCCATGTTGCTTTCATTACCCCCATAAAAGCTGGGGATTTCAGAACATGGTAAACACTGGTAATTATTTCATCTCTAACAAAGGGCAATAAATTTTTTATTATACTTTTAATAAGGAAGGAAAACAGGAATCTATTGTCTTATGTTATGATTAATTACAAGCTATGGGCAAATGGGACAACTCATGTTTGAAAGCAAAAGGGGAACTTGTAGTCTGTGAGGAAACAACTACGAAAACATCAGTATGATGCAGACTTTGGAGTGGGTGTGCAGCTGAGTGAAACTTTTTATTTCAGTTGAGAGGTAAATAGTTTTGTAGATGAAGCTGGAACCCCTCTTCTCCCTGGGTTCCTCAGCAAAGCTATGCTGGAAAGCATTCGTTTCCTTACCGGGATGGCACATTTCCCTATTTACTGTGTGGTTTTGAGCTAGCTGGTTCTTTAAGGGAAGTGCTTCTTTCAATACTACTGACAAATTCACACTCAGCAACCATCATAGTGGAATTCATTTCATGACAATTGTCTCCTGGGCTCTGTAGACCCTCATGGAAACAGGCTAAAATTTACCCTGAAAGAATGTCGTTTATGAGAATAACAAAGAAGCAACCTGCCTGCTCAGAAAGTTTGGGAAATAAAAGTCATATAAAAGAGATGAAATAAAAATTCCATTAAGTTTCCACGACTGGTTTACAAAATGAGCAGTCTGATTTTTTTTCCCTTAAATACACAAAATCTGTTTATTATATTTTTAAAGGCCAAGGATTATCATTCTTTTCCTGGCACTTATGGCTTCCTTAAGCATATGCTGCCAACCATGTTTGTTCTCCTTCAAGTTCTGTGGAAGAACAATGAAGATTTTTCTCTGTCATTCCTTTTTCCAAGCAGCAGCAGGATTATGGAATGGAAATACATATATTTTGATTTAAACCCTATGATGGTCAATCAATATGGGTCAGAAGAAACTTCTTAGGAGAACAAAAAGAGCTTTTTGAATGCTGAGTCCACATTTTCTTTTCTAGTCCCAAATGGGGCCTTTCCTTTCCTCTTCTACCAAGCACGCTGAGAATGTCAGCCAAGCTTCTACCAGTGCTACCAACAGATGTGCCACCACACACAGAGAAAGAGGATTTGTTTAAAATGCTGTCAATGCAGTTGCTCCTGTAAGTGTAGATGTAGGCGTGCGTGGGGGGGACGGGTAAGGTCTATGTGAGAGTGATGGAAAAAGGACTGTCAAATTATCTGAATGCCTGTAAATAAACAGAACCACCAGAAATACTGTAGGTTATCTTAAAGAGTGGGATAAAACTGGCCTATCAAAACTAATTAAAAAATCATATTCTGTCAAGTTGAAAGGTACCTATGAGAAAGCAGGAAAGCGGCTCTAGGCTAAAACAGAGGGCGAAGGGAGCTGGGAGGGTTCTTCCAGGGCCTGGAGGCCAGCCCCTCTGAGGGGACCCAAGCGTGTGCCTTGTGCCCTCCCATCATTTCCAGGCCAAAGGTTATTAGTTTCCAGTGCAAAACAGAAAATATGCCAAGATGCTCCTTCCCAGAGAGAAAGGGAAGTCGACCTCCCCAGAAAGTGTCCAAGAGGATAGGAAACAGAAGAGACAGAAGTCAGAGGCTGGCCTTGGGTACCAGATGGAGTTGATGCTTTTGTCTCTGTGTGATTGCAGAGTGCTGGTCATGTTTATCCTGACCCCAGGGCAATTCTTCTCCCACACTGCTGGCTAATGTTCCAGCTGTGTGGACCTAACTGGTCCCAGCTGGCTATCGTTCCCTTAACTGGTAAGGCCCTTCCTATCGAAAAATTTTTAAATGTAGGGATTCTGAGGAACAGCTGGAACTCAGATGTACACGAGGGAGGAGTTGTCAGATAATTTTCCCAAAGGGGAAGGGCCAGAGAGATTGCACTGTAGAGATGAAGAGAGGAACAGGGTGGGACAGCAAGAAAATACCATATCAGAGCCTGAAGGAGAGCGTCATCTCCAGGCAACTCACCTCCAAAGTGGGCTCTGATGGGGTTCCTTCTTCTGTATTTTAAAATAGCCAGGATTGCTTTGACTGGGGACAATGAGTTTACATGAGCAGTGTGTGGAAAAAAAACCCAAAGGTTATCTCAAAGGTTATTCATGAGAAGCAAATGTCTCCATGGAGGAAATTCATGGCATTTGAAAGTGGAGACCTAGTCTCCCTAATACCTTAAGCCCAGCTCAGCAGTAGGCAAGGCTCAGTGCCTGTGTCTGCTTACACACTGTGCTGTTTGCACAGGCCTTCAGAGAATTCTTTGTAGCATCAAAGCCTGGAACATTTACTTCCTACAGGAACACTAATAGTTTTGTTTTCAAGCTCATCTACTTCCCTAGCTCCCACCCTTGGCTATTCTTTCAAAGTGGGCTGTTACCAGGAGCCTAAGAACAGTGAATACCCTTTTGACTTTACTGTCTACCTCTCGCTCCTGATTTATTTTCCATGCACAACCAGAAAGTTTCTCAAGAGTCTTGTTCCCCTCTTTAACATTGGTCTTGAAATAATAGCCAAAAGAAGGAAGGCTCAGAGATGATGGCTATTCCAGCCAGGGTTCCATGCACTTTGCTCAAAGTTGGCACTGTGAAATGGGGAAAGTGAGGGAGGGGATGCCCAAGGGCACTAGTTCTCAACCAAAGCGGAGGTCATTTTGCCCCCCAGGGCCCAAGTTACAATGTCAGGAGACATTTTTAACTGTCATGATGCCATCAGGGCTAGCTCCTGGCATCTAGTGAGTAGAGGCCAGGGCTGCTGTTAAACATTTTCAGTACATAGGACAGCTGCCACAGCAAAAGGTAATCCAGTCCAAGACAGCAGTTGTGCCACTGCTGAGATAACATAATCTCAGAGTTCTGAAACTTTTCGAGGTGATGACACGTTGCTCTCCTCTTATGCCCATCATTTCCTCACTACAGCAATTTGGAAAATATCCATCTTCTCCTTCCCAGTGTTGCCCTGAGTGTAGGGCTGTGGGATTCAATGAGAGGGAGCTATGTTCAAATGTACTCTAGGTGCTTTCCCTGGCCAAGCGAATACCCCACAAACCATCTACTTCTCCCCACTGCATTGTTGCTTTTAAACAGTGCTTTGGAAAATATCATGAAGCCAGAAACTAAACAGAGTACTTTAATCTTAGAGACATCTCACCCTGCTTCCCTCCCCAGTAACCTTCCTTAAAAAGCTGCTGGGCCAAAGCAAGCACAAACCTAAACCAGGAGAGACATAACTAACCTGCTTTGAGAGTCAGTGACCCACTGTGGCAAGCAGCAACGTGAGTCTGAATAGGCCAGGCTGGTGACCCTGAACTTCATTCAGAGAGCCTCAAAATCACCTGGAGGATTGCTGAAACCCCAATTGATGGGCCCTACCCTTAGGGTTTTTGATTGCATAGATCTGGTGTGAGGCCCAAGAACTGTCATTTCTTGCCAGCTCCCAGGTGGTGCTAAGGCTCTGATGGTTGGGGACCACACATTGAGATCCACTGGACTAGGTGCACCAAGTTTGATTCCCAAGCTCATGTTCAAACATTAAGATTCACAAATAGCATTTTAAAGCAGGAAGTAACCTCAGCAATAACTCTTTGAGGGAATTCAACATGAAGCTATTCAACATAAAGCAAGAGGCTTAGGGTCCAGTAGAAAGAGTAAAGGATGTCACATCATAACACCTAGATTCTAGACATGAGTGTGCTTTAGACTACAGGTTAGTTGAACTAAGTAGTCTTTGGGAAATCATTTAATTTCTGACCCTCAAGCCCTCATCTTTAAAAGAGAGAAAATACTTGCCTTACCTACTTCACAGTGTCATGGATACTACTAAATGAGATTTTTTTAAAGTGATAAAGGATAACACTAGATGCGAATGGATGTAAGAAGGCTTACTATTCAGCAACGAGCCTGCAGCCACAGAAGCAAGCGGCCAAGCCCCGGTGAAGGGCTACGCTCCCAGTGCAGTCCTGTTACTCCTTTGGAATTTTTAAACTGGAGAAAATCATGCTGGAGGACCATCCTTTCTCTAGATCTACAGCAACGTAGACCCTCAAATTCTCCCCGCAAACTGCAGTCCCAAAATACATCATGGCAGATGTGAGTCCTTTGATTTTAAAAATTGCATTTATTTTAAAATATATTTATTTTAAAATTGAACTTTAAATTCCCTACACGTATTTATTGTTTATCTGATTCCCTAAACAAAAGGGCATGCTCCTCAATAGCTTTTAAAATGGCTTAAAGTACGCTTTCAAAAGGGTTATTTTCCTGAGCCTGAAACAGAGAAATGGCTATAATATTTTTCTTTATTTAACAATTATGTTATCAAATTATTTCCATATAAAACTTTGAGAGACTCAAACGTTAATAAAATTATTTCCATTCTCCACGTCAAACTCAAAACCTTAACAAATATTTTGAGCACTACGTTGAATATTTACTTAGAGGCAATATTCTTCCTAGGCATACTTTTACTCAATAATATTTTAATAGTGTGTGTATGTTGTGTATGTATCTGTGTACGTGTACATTTCATACCCTTTCTATGAGTAACTTTTGTCAAAATCACCAATAATTATAAAAAGAAGCATTTTGACCAGTGTTTTCACCCACTGTTTCCCAGTTCTGGAAAACAGAGTGAAGCATAAAAACCAACACTTTTCCTTTTTAAAGTCTCTGCTCACACCAGAGCAGGAAAGTTGGATGACGGTGGATTAACTTAATTTTTAAACAATTAAAAATAAATGAAAGATTTCACATTACACACATCTGCATATAAATTACCAACATGGAAAATTCACACAGGTGCACTATAGCAACACATTTTTTAAGGAAAACATAAGCCAGTCTCTTCTCAATAAAAAAGATGAACTATTTACCAGCTATCTGAAGAAGTCCTGAACAGTCCACGGAATCCCTGAAATAATGAGTCCACAGGCTTCCTCCTTCCTCTAAACACCATTTCATCC
The DNA here is from genome assembly GCF_011762595.2 of Tursiops truncatus. Taxonomy (NCBI): domain Eukaryota; kingdom Metazoa; phylum Chordata; class Mammalia; order Artiodactyla; family Delphinidae; genus Tursiops; species Tursiops truncatus. The sequence continues at coordinate 12,907,268 of NC_047040.1, forward strand.
ATTTCTCTCATCCTGTTGTTTTTCCCATTTGCAGCAAGACTGCACATTTGTTTACCTAAGTCATTTGCCCAGGTAGGGCCAGCTGGGGAAAAGAGCCACCTTAGGGATTTCAGCTAAGACACCTGGAGGAGGGAACTTGAGTTTTAAAGGACTGATGAACCTTGAAGGGGAGGAGGGGGTGGCAATAAAGAGAACAGGTGTGGTGATAGATGAAGTAGCAAGTACATAAAATAACATTCTGGAAGGTTTGGGTTTGTGCTGCCCCTGAGTAAAGGGGGAATGAAGAAGGGGTATATGTGTGCATTTCCCCAGCCGCTCAGGAAAACCCACAGCACCTTTCCATTAAAATGACTTATTTATCCATCATTAGAAGCTACATTTTCCTTTAAAATTCCCTTAAACTGCTGCTGACATAGTGAAGCAGGAAAAACAAATTAAATAGTTTCATAGTTGATATGATACATAATTACAGCAACAAAGGCCAAGAAGAGAAGAACCTCTGCAGAAGAGCCAGCATGCGTTGGGGATGAACAAAGGTCTACTACCCCAGCATGTAGCATTCTGTTTTCAGTCTTTTTTCTTTTTCAGACCAGTCACCATATATACATAAGTAAAGAGTTTAAAAGCAGCCCAAGAGAACTGCCCCCAACTTTTATATGCAAAAGCAGATAGATGTTTTGTAATGAAAACATCTTGAACGGATCTTTTTCTGTCAAATTGTAGGTAGTGATGATTAAAGGGTTTTAAAATCAATATGGAAATAAATATAGGCGGTCACCACCAGAATTTTATTTTAAAAAGATAGAAAAAATGGAAAAGGAATTATCACTATTACCATGTAATGGTAAGAGGTTTTGTATACTGTTGCTTTATTTAATTTTATTCTTATTAGACTCTTTCAAGTTCTAGGTATCATTGCTTTTTATCGGTTGCTTGTGTGTGTGTATTTGTTGTAACTATTTTGATGTCTCTCTCAACTTAAATCACAAACTGCAGGGGCTCTGAGTTTGCCTCATTTTAAACCCCAGCACTTGGCACAATGTTTGGCCAAACTATGAATCAAAAATATTTATTGAAGACATGATAAGTGAATGCCTAAGAGGGTGCAATCTTGTTCCCCAAAGGGCCAGTCTGAACCAGAACATCACAAACTTTATCTATTTCATATATTTGATCCCCAGTATAGAAAAGATTCAGTGACTTTCAAGTTTTGAGACATATTACTTTACATCATTGCTTCAGGGAGAGACATGACACACAAGTAAACACTATCTATTTAAATCAGTCAGCTGAGGTTGAAAAATCAATAAATTAGTAACTGGCTCCAAAACTCTGTTCTCCATATTCTTGTTCTTAATGCATTCAATTCTTTATTAGGACATCACAAAGTTTTGCATCCAAAAATTAGCATTGAAGTTTAGAACAGAAACATAAATGCAGCAAAACTACTGTCACTACATTTAAGACAACATTTTCATTCTAAAGCATTTGCTAGTGAATACAGTGGACATTAGGTGAATTGACAGTAGCTAATTGGAGAAAAGAAATAATAATCATAATTTTCCCATTTAGTGCAGAGAGTTTGACCATTGATAAAAACCTTGACAAAACAAAGTTACAAGAGGTATACAGATAACCTGATTGTTTCCTGAGAGATGATGAATTATATATAAGGCAATACTTTTAACTGACAAATATTTCTGTAGAAAAGGCATTCTTGTAGAAAGAAAAAATAGAGATCAATAGCTATCATCCAATTTTCCCCTGATTTCTCTCTTTGATTTCATGGTGCATAAATTAAGAATGATTCTGAAATTTCAAAGAGATGTCGACTTAAGGGAAGAAATAGGAAGAAAAAGATAAATTTCCATTTTTAGGTCTCTTGAATTGTAAGACAGTCTTGCATCAAACGAAGTGATTATAAATAAGCAGAAAGATTGTTTATTCTAAATTTAAGGTTGTTAATGCAGATACTTTTTACCTGGGCTGTGTTATTGAGCAGCACTATAGCAACTCTTTTTTAAAACAAATTTTTAGTTTAAAAAATCAATAAATTATATGAGAAAACCAGATTGTCTTCTCACTGTTCTAATCATACGAAGAAAGTTTTGAGTCATCTTCTGAAGCACAGCCCTGTGTATGCAATTCTGCTTAAATATCTTCAATGGATCTATTTTGCCATTCATTTCAGTTCTGCATTCAAGATCCTTCTTGATATTCTCTGGGCCACCTTTGTCATGCACAGCATCACAATATATACTATGCACCAATTATACAAACTACTTGTCCTACAAAACCTTCATTCTTGGGCCTCAATATTCCTTCATGCTATTTCCTTTCCCCTGCAAGTCCACCTCAAATAAAGTGGACTGAAACATACATTTCACCCATCCTACTGAAAACATACATTTCTTCAAGGGCTAGATCAACTGCCCTTTCATCTAAGAAATATTTCTTAAACTCGCCTAGTTGGCCACCACCTTCCTCTCCTCCATGTTTCCACTATGCCTCCAATTTCTAACAGTACATTTTGTTTTGCATTAGAATTTCCATATAAGTATCTATCTTCCCTATTGTATGTTTATGTGTTTTGGGGGGAAGATATCATCTTTTCTTAATTTCTAGAGTTTCTCCGCACCCACTCCCTCAATAACAACCGTCATGATACCCATACATAATAGACATTCAATAATGTCTGTTGAACTAAAAATTTATCTTAAAAAGGACATAGCTTTTAGAAAAAGATTTTCTAAAATTTAAAATTATCTCAGACTATCAGAAATGACTAAGTTAGGAACTTACATGAGAGTAATTTGGATTTCCTTAGAAAGTCATACATATTTTGATTGCTTTAACTTCTACCAAGGTTGCACGGCTGGTGAAGTCTGACACTGCCAGTAGACAGGTGAAAAGCTAGAATTTCTTAATATATGTTCACCTTTGGGATTGGTTAGAAACTGAAGAGAGGAACATGGAGATGGAATAATGTTTTGCATTAAGAAAGATTCTTTGTAGAAAACAGGACTGGGGGAAGGAAGTCACTTAGGGAAACATTCAATGAAATTTGAATACATATTATGAAAAATTGAGATGCTTCTCATATTCTAACAATCTAGCCAAATTTAACCTCTGGTTCTTCTAAAGTTTGCCCTTAAGGAAATGCTGATCATACTACAAGATATATCGATACAAGGTGACTGCATAAGAAAATAACCTTTGTCCATTGCTGGTGATTAAAAAAGGAAAAGAAAATAATGGTACTTTGGAAATCTAAGTGTTTTCATAATGCATTGTAACAGATCCAAAAAAGCTATTAGAGGTTATTATTTTGGCTGGATTACCAGAACCCATGGACATTTGGACCTTTGGCTTGACATGCTATTTTATTAAGGAACTTTCGATATGCATATGGAAACAGTGGCTTTTAACTATCCTGATGGGTCATTTAGGGTAGTTCAAATTGTCTGGATTTTTTTCATTAAGTATTCTTTCTGAGATTCACTTAATAAGTAGATCACATCAGGATACTCTAATGCACCGAGGTAGAGTATTAATTTAGGACAACTTGTATCTTAAATTCAGACTAACTAACCTGATTTTGTAAGAATTAGAAATTCCCATGCAAATGATACTGAATTCAAAGGGATAGATTTGATAAGAGTGGATTTATTTAACTGAATTCCTCTTCTGGCTGCGGAAGAGTTACTCCTTCTTCAATATCTCTCCCATGAATTCTTCCTTATTTTCATATTGTTTTCTCCTTTGGCTCCCACTCTTCCATTGTTCCCTGAATCACCTATGAGGCACCTCTTTCAATCAATATTCAATCTGCTATCATAATTTTAAAACAAATTGTCACCCTAATGCCGGATCTCTAGTTTCTTTACAACAACTGGATTCCCTGATGGCATCTTAAATTCAAGTCAAACTTCTTTACTCTTTCCTTCACTATTCAAACATATTTCTTGTAAACTGCCCATGAAAAATCATCTTCCATTCCTTCTACTATTTGTAGACCATGTTTCTGTACAAAAAAAGGCAAAATAGCTATTTTGAAATTCCCTCTAATATCGTTTGAAAAAATGCTTTCTATGTCAGGGTTTAAAATATGCTTTTCTTTTATTCTACTCTCTCCTTCCTGAATCTTTCGAAACCACTACTTTTCATGAAAATTTATGATTATCTATTTTAATACCCAGATTACTCCTGAAAAAGACTTAGGGTTATATCACTTAGAATAAAAACAATATAAACAATGAAATGATTAGAAATAAATATCCCCACCTCCAGGCTAAAATTGTAACTCATCGTTTAGTTTTGTTTCAGAAAATTTGTTTTGTTATAAGAGGCAAACTAGTAATACATATACAAGATTTCTCACAAGTTCATGAGGTTTACAACCATGAACTTACTGATTATCATGTTTCTAAACCTGCCATGATTTATGCCTCTGAATCACTTTAACCTTGAGGAACATGGATTAATAAGCAAAGTTAATGCCTTCTGCCTTACTCTCAACTTAAAAAAAAGAAAAAAAAGAAAAGAAAGACTGGCTTCTGCTCCGCCCAGCGCTACTATTTAATCAGCTGCCCTATCATTTCCCCAGTCATTCTGGTTTAGTATGTCATACTCTACATCCTCCATCGTAGGACCCGGATTCTTCCTAGATTCTTCCACCCTCTGGCACAGACATTGACCACTTACCCCAATTTATGACAAGCAACTTCTCTGTGCCAAGTTTACTTTGTCTCCAATTTGGATAGCACCAGACTAAACTTCCTAGAGCATAATATATATATTTTTTATTAATCACTTATGTTCTTATAAATGCCTACAGGATTAATTTCAAATGTCCCTGGCTGAAATTCAAGGTTTTCTTATCCCCCCTAGGTCCTAACATTTCATCAAGTTTGAACTGATTTGGTTTTTCCTTAAACATTTTCTTTAATACTAGCATTGATAAGCTTTGACTTCAGGCCTTTAAATTTTATTTTCTAATTACTTCCTGAATTTTTTATCCTACTTGTCTTCAGTAGCAGTTCCTCCTCTTCCACTAGGCCAACCCCAACTTTTCCAATTCTCATTTTTCTCCCTGTTTTCTCTACAGAATGACAATTAATTACATGCTGTTCTGTTTTGGGCATATGGAGTGGCCCCTTTCATATCACACATGTGCATGTATTATATATCTGTATCAATTTCTATATATATATTTTGTTAGAATACAGAATCTCAGACCTACTAATCAGAGTCTGCATTTTAACGAAATCCCCAAGAGATTTATATGCACATTAAAGTTTGAGAAGTGCTGCTTTAGAGTTATACTTCTAAAAGCACACATATATATACCTCACAAGTATTGAATATGATGTGTAAGACATATGATACATAATGCATTGTGTAATTTTTTACAGTTCCTTTCCTCCAAAAACTTAGGCAGTGATTGCTAAAGCTTGCTTATACAGGCTAGCAAAATCCAATTATTAAAATTTTAGTAAGTTTCTGAGATAGTTGTTAAATACAGCCATTTTTAAACATTAAATGATACAAACTCACAAACAAATCATATTGTGGACAAAAGTAACACACTAAAAACTCATCATTTCCCAATTATTTTACTCATTCTACTATTAATATCTTGAAGTGATTTAGGACTATTATGCCTGTATGGTATAATACTTTATAGTAATGTGTATTATCTCTTTGCAACTCTACATTGAGTGACTTCTGGTTGGTTGCTTGATATCAGTTATTACGATAATATTTATGCCATGGAAACCCACAAATGCTACAAATCAGGGCTTGGTTTATTGTTTTCATTGTATGGATTTAAGAAAGTGATGGAGAAAATGATAATAATGCAGATTAAACTTAAAAGTATGTCATACCCATCAACAGATGAATGGATAAAGAAGATGTGGTATATGTGTACACACATGCACACACACAATGGAATACTACTCAGCCATAAAAAAGGAATAAAACTTTGCCATTTGCAACAACATGGATGGACTTGGAGGGCATTATGCTGTGTGAAATAAGTCAGAGAGAGGAAGGCAAATACTGTATGATATCACTTATGCGTGAAACGTAAAAAATACAACAAGCTAGTGCACACGACAAACACAGAAGCAGACTCACAGATATAGAGAACAAACTAATGGTTACCAGTGGAGGGTAGGGCAATATAGGGGTAGGGAAGTGGAAGGCACAAACTATTGGGTATAAGATAGGCTACAAGGATGTATTGTACAACACAGGGTATATAGCCAATATTTTGTAATAACTAAATGGAATGTAACCTTTAAATTTTGTATAAAAAATTAAGAAACAAAACAAAACAGAAACAAAAAATGTTTTTAATTAAAAAATGTTTAAAGTACACCGTAAAATGTATACTTACATACATTTTCTTTTTCTAAAGAAGCCTGCTAAACATTTACCAGCACATGGTTGGCTAAAGACACTAGAAACAGAATGTTCCTACAATGAACACAAACCTGGCATATTTTTATGTAAAAACATTTTCAGACATCTATTGAGACTAAAGTAACCTATCCTATAGGTTTTCATCAATTCATTTAGGCTGTACTCAAATTTTCTCTGAATCTATGCTGATCTTCTCTAGAATCACCGAATTAAGAATTTTTCCATTAAACAGGTTCTAGCCCCACATATGTATTAGAAAATCACCTAACCTCTCCAGGTTCTTCTTTTCCTTTCACTGTAAAAGAGGAGTTTACATTCGATAAGGTACCATGTTCTCCAGGACAGTTAATGCCAGAGAACATTCTAAACATGTACTATATTAGAGACTGGGATGAGTGTATTTTTCAGTTTCTTATTGAGAAATCAGTTCAGTATTGTGAAAGATATATCCAAAAAGCTGGACTAGGAGATTCGAATTATAAATGAAATATTGATTTACTCTCTGGCGCTATCTACTCAATGACAAAATAGCTGAATGAAACCTGAAAAGGTGCATTTTTAAGACATGTAACTTACCTAGTCAAATGACGCCTCTCACATCTGAATGTCTAACTAAATGATTTCTTAGCCTAGATTTCTGGGAGTAACATAAACACAGAAAAATGCCAAAACATCATTCTTGCTTTTCAGATTCAGAATCGTTTTTGTCCTACCACCTTTGGAATCTATATTCATAATATATAAATCAAGTGAAAATTAGTTTTAGTTATTTCCTTCCGTTTTGTTTATGTTTTCAACATCAGCATTATCCTTAACAGAACAAAGAGAACCTTAAGTGTCATGGGAACGGAGAGAAATGGTGTCATTTGAGAAAAGAGAATGAAGTTAATTAGTGCACTATACTGAGTGGCTTAGTTTGATTTAGTTTAGCAACAGTCTAGACCTTGGCCAATACAAAAACTTGAAAACCTGTCCACTTGTGTAAGCTTATATGCTTGACAGTGACATATTCCAAAATGCACATAGTGAATACATTGGTTCAGTTCATTGACAACTTCTTTTTCTTTTGCTATGTTTTTCTATACTTTCAAAAATTTCTACCATAAGCATGTATAAATTCAAATAACAGTCAAGAGCAACCAAGAGAGGGTCTGTACAGTGAGTGGACCTGTATGAATCTCAGAGATGTGACATCAAATTGGGCTGATTTTGAACAGTTTTCCTCTTCTTGGAAGACAGTATTATTCTTTGGAGTCAGGTTCTCAAGATTCAAATCCTGGCTCTGCTTCTTCCTAGATATGTTACTTTATGCAAATGACTTCACCTCCTTAATCCTTAGTAATCCATCCATGAAACAACATATTAATATCTCTTTTAAACGGTGGTAGGGAGATTAAATGAGGTAATACACACCCGGCAGGAAATATAATAAACACTCGTTAAATGGTATTTCTTGTCGTTATTTTTGACCTCTTGGTTAAGTTCTGTATGTTAAAATATTAGCAGCTAAGTGGAGTTGGTGTTGCTATGCTGCATTTTAATGGGTTCCATGAAAGCATTTTCACTGTCACACAGACAGAGTTGAGTCTGGCTTTAAAGGCAAACAGAGCCGGTTCAGTCCTGGTTTTGCCATTCACCTTGCATGACTGTAAGCAACTAGCCCTCTCAGCTTGTTTTCTCCTGTATCAGATGAGGCAACATGTTTCACAGGGGCTGCACGAAGACTAAATAAGATAATGCCTAAATAGCTCCTCCCTCCAAAACCTGGAACCTGGTGAAAACTGGCTACATGTATTCACCAAAATCAACTGCAGACATGCAGATGTTTCCATGGGGTGGCTGCCAGGATATTTCTATTCATGTGTTACTATACATCTAGTTTAGAGATCCATTCCAAATTTGAATAAACTAAGTTAATAAAAAATATGTCTAAATACTACTGTGCCTCAATATTTTCCGTATGTACAGGGTGAAAAAACTATTTGAAGGAAAACTTTGCTTTAAAAAAGTCTCCGGACTTCCCTGGTGGTGCAGTGGCTAAGAATCTGCCTGCCAATTCAGGGGACATGGGTTTGAGCCCTGGACCGGGAAGATCCCACATGCCGCGGAGCAACTACTGAGCCCATGTGCCATAACTACTGAGCCCATGTGCCACAACTACTGGAGCCCACACGCCTAGAGCCCATGTTCCATGACAAGAGAAGCCACGGCAATGAGAAGCCCATGCACTACAACAAAGAGTAGCCCCCCCTCTCAGCAACTAGAGAAAGTCCATGAGCAGAAATGAAGACCCAATGCAGACAAAAATAAATAAATAAAATTAATAAATTTATTTTAAAAAAGTCTCAGATATATTTTTCTTTATCACCACAGCAGTATCCAAGGATCAAGGTCACAGAGGCTTTTTTAAGCAGCCCCCAAATTAAAATTCATCCAAACACCTTTGCTTCCCACACATTCATTCACACACGTGGTTATACACACCTTCAGGACATGAATACACACCTTCAGGCTTGGTTTTAAACTGACTATTGCATCCTTGTTAGGGGACAACCATGTTTATAGCATATTCAGTAATACAGACGTGGTTTCTGGCAGACATTTCTTGTAGAATGACTGGAGTCTGTTTAATTTCCATGAACAACGGAGGTTTGTTGAAATTCCTCTACACTGAATTGAAGGTTGATCTTCCATACTGCTTTAACATATGCATGCATGCAAAATAATAAGATTCAGCAACACTTTTGGCATTGCCATATAAAAAAATCATGCTTCATGTAAGATTCATGTAAGATAATACACATGTGTGTATATACAGATATATGTAAAATCTTACTTGAGGTATATTTTTACATTCCTTAGAGGCTAAGGCTACCATATGCCCTAAGCTTTTGCTTTTGTTTTTCACTACAGTCCTAGTAAGGAGTTGGCTATTAATATTTTAGAAAGCAAGCGAAACAGAACACAAAATGCCCTGTATTCTGTGGGAAAGGAGAATTTCTCAGCAGGCTCCCCTCCCACCCGAGAAGTTTTTATTCCGATTGCTTTTTTACCCACCAGAAACGCTGAGTGCACTTTTCCTCAAGCATGTCACAAATTTTAGCAAGATTCAACAGAAACTCGAAAGAGCCTGTACCGTACATGCCAGACTTGACTTCTGTCCTGAAATCTGGGGTTTCAGTTGATGCTGAAGAATAGGTCAAAGTGAAACCTAATGGGATTTTACTTTCATTTCTAGTAACTAGGAGAATGGATGTTCATGTGTTTGCATAGAATATAAAAATAAAGAGACGTGGAGACAATAGGGAAGGGCAGGCTTTTTCTATAGTAATATTTCAAGAGAAGAGTTTTACCATATCTATTACTTCAGGCAGAGAAAACGTAGGTCACAAAAAACATTTAGGAAAACATACCAGTTTTTAAAACTGTGTGTGGGATCCAAAAGGGATGTGCACAATGCAATTGTTTACCGTTTGTATAGTGCCTAACAGATAAGAAAGCTACAGTATATTTTATTGTGAAATCTTCAGAATAACCTATTAGCAGTTAATTAGCAATTTTTTTCCTTATTTTGTTCGACTGAAATCAAAGTTTTGAAGTACCATCTGCCCAGCTGACAGAGAAATTCTAAATACCTAAGGTAGAATTCAAATATATATTCAAACTGTGGAATTTACAGGTTACATGAAATCGTTCATTATCACAGTTAGCCGGAACCTCCTCTTATTTTCCTTTTTGTCTTCTTCATGTCCTCCGTGGCTTACTCTTCTCTCTTTCGTTAGGATGGTGGATGTTGTCTAGGAATTTGCTAGAATGACTGGATTATTTGAGTCCATGGGTTTGTATATTGCTGTTAGATTGATTTCCTGAAACGTCCCATTGTCGTATTTCTTTTTCTCAATGATATTTTACCGTGTGTCTAAATTTTTCTGTTTGTCAATCACATCCTTAATCCGAACGCCAATAGTTTCCAGAATATATTGCCCACTTAAATTGAACCTGTGGTTCCAGTGATCTTACTTATTTCCCCACTTGCTGTTTCTGTTCTGTTTCTTTGTTTATCCTTCCTTTTTCACTGACCTGTCTTTGTTTCCTATATAAATTTCCTGGGGCTGCCCTAACAAAACAGCACAAATTAGGTGGCTTAAAATAACAGAAATTCTCTCACAGTTTTGGAGGGCAAAAGTCTGAAATTGAGGTGATGGCAGGGCCATGCTCTCTCTGAAGTTTCTAGAGGAGAATCTGTTCCATGCCTGTCTCTTAGCTCCTGGTGTTATAACCAATCCTTAGCATACCTGGTTTGTAGACACATCAATCCAAACTCTGCCTCTGCCTTCACGTTTCTCTCTGGGTCTGGGTCTGGGTCTGGGTCTAGGTCTCATCTCCTCTTCTTATAAGGACATCATTCCTATTGGATTAGGATCCTAATTCAGGATGATCTCATCTTAACTTGACTACGTCTGCAAAGATCATACTTGTAAATAAGGTCACATTCACAGGTATCTGGGGGCTAGGACTTGAACCTATCTTTTGGAGGGACACAATTCAGCTCAACAAAATACCCATCTCTCAGTGCTCAACATATGGCCCAACTCCATCAAGAAGGCTCTTCTCATTTCTTCAGCTCATAGTTTTCTGAATTTTCATCAACTAAATGATTCACTGGGGGCATCAACTTGACTGGCTTGTTCATCCCTGTACTCCGGGAGCCTGGAGTAGTGGCTGGTACCTAGTAAGAACTCAGTAAGTATTTATTGAATGAATGAATACATTCAACAAGTGCGTGAATTTATACCATATAATTCAGTTATTTTTATGTACAATGGCTTAGTGTTATTTGCTTTATTTAAATTAATGTCTCCTCTAAAAGAACGTGAAAGACACTATTTTATCCCTGTTTTGTGTTCCAGACTCAGAGTCCAGCATGGGGTTCCCACAGGGATGATAAATGATAAAGGATCCTTTCATAAAGGATGAAAAATGCTTTGCTAATTGATTGGTCTAGAAAAATCGGATTGAAAGGCACTGAGACATCAATAGTCTGTTTAGAGGCATTAAAAAAAAGTGGAAGGCTATTTCAGGCAGGAAAAGGCCTACTGAGATGAAAGCAAAGCCAAATAGATGGGTGATAATGTTTTGCTTAGACCAAACACAAATTCTATCACTATTATAAAAGATTCCAGATATCTAGCTGATTAGAATTCTTTAGATACCATCTGGACATATCTTGCAGACTTAAAGTTCTGATTTTTTGGTGATATGTCTCTCTCTCCATTTGTATGTTTTATTAGAAAAAAAGGTATATAATATACCCCCAGTTTACTTCTAAATAGTATTTTAAACTGGAAAATGATAAGAACAACTCCTGCGGCCTCAACCGTTAACTTTTCATAACTCCTCATCAGTTTCACAATGGGGAATAGAACCAGCCTCACACCTGGGGTCTTTTTTATTTTTATTTTTTCGTTACGCGGGCCTCTCACTGCTGTGGCCTCTCCCATTGCGGAGCACAGGCTCCGGACGCACAGGCTCAGTGGCCATGGCTCACGGGCCCAGCCGCTCCGCAGCATGTGGGATCTTCCCGGACTGGGGCACGAACCCGTGTCCCGTGCATCGGCAGGTGGACTCTCAACCACTGCGCCACCAGGGAAGCCCACACCTGGGGTCTTAAATATGACAAAGAATACTTGGAATAAGAGAATTAAATAATTTCCATTGTTCTATTAGTGTTTTTACTTAAGTAGTCTCTTTATCCCCAAAGTAAGCCCAAATGCTCATTTTCTTAACCCTATGATTAAATATCTGCAAAATTTAACAGGCATCCATGCCACCCACAGAAAATAAAGAAAATACAAGAAACTGCACAAATTCCCGTAAATCACAGATGGGGGAAGGAAAAACAGGGCTTGTCAAGAAGGCATAAATCTTCTGCAAGTGTCTGAAGTGAAAATGTTTTGGGGAAATGGTGCTTCCAGGAAATATTGTGTGTTATTTTTTTCAGTTCAGTATGGTATGATAGCACACAAAAGGGCATACTCCTCCCTGCGTCACAAAGCCCTCGTGCCATTAAAGTGTCTGCTTAAGGCCACCAGCCCCATATTTGCAATGTAAATGAACAAGCAACATGGTGCCTTCAATTGCAGGTGAGCCTTAATAAGCCTGCTGATTGCTTCCTAAGAGCGCAGGTATTTGGTTCTTAAGGAATCACTGAATGGCTTGGAAACTGAGCGTTTCACAAAAACCCTCACAATGGGCAGAAGTGATTGAGTGTGGCGGGAAAGAGTAGGTAGAGTGATAGTGGTTGAGAAAAGAGTTCAGATTCTTGTCCACTGAAATGCATTCATGGGATGTCAGACATGTTTTTCAACATAGCTCTCAAGGACACAGAGAGTAGTTTTAGAACCTATGTTGGTCTAGGAAACACCCAACAGTATAAATTCCTTCACGAATCTGATCCAGAGGTATCACTCTGGCAGAAACATAGAGGCCTAGAGGTTGAAAGAATATACAAATGGGCCCACCTGTGCCAGGGCCAGGTTCCTGCACAGGTAGAATCCCATTTTTAGAAAACCATCCCATGGTTCAGTCACACAGACTCCTTTTCTTCCAGTGGCGAAGAAAATCCACTCCCCGCTGCTCATTCCTTTGCTCTTGATTTTACAGGGGACCGAAGGAAATTCACTATTCCCCTTGGAACAGCTCTTTTATGTACTTAAAATGGTATTTAATTGCCTTCTGCATATTGGATTCCTAAATTTGTACCCTAGCTAAGGGTGAGCTGGAAATACAACTTTTGTCAGTAATCGGATTAAAAGTCTTTAAATAACTCATCCCATGCTGAATTTGCTGCACAAATGCTACCCCAAAATGATCTGAGCATTTCAGAGAGCAAGCAGGAAAAAGGGAAGAAAACATGCATTGCAGATGCAAATCAGACTGTCTGGCTTCTCATACCTGCTCAACCAATGATCATCTCTTTCCCTTTGCAAAATAAGGGCCCATCTGTGTCTCATGGCGCATGCTCTTACCATTCCCCCAAACCACCCATAGGGCGGAAAAATGCTAAAAGTCTAAAATTGATCACTGTCTCATAATTTGTACATTTATAAGAATTTAAAAATTTCACAGTCATAAAATGTTGGCTTCCCCTTAGTCCAGAAGATGTGGCAACAATGGATCACATGGTCCTGATGCAGAAATAGGATGGAGCTGAGTTTGGTGAGACCCCTGCAGAGTGTATGAGCCCAAAGTTGGCTGCAGACAGCAGCCCTCCCTCCTGGGTTAGAATTGGAATACTTCTGTTACGGGAACCACTGACCTAAACCGCCCACCCTGGCATGATAGTAACCACTTGCATGAGTTATCTTACAACGGGAGGTCCTGGTAAGGAATGCAGAACTAACAGGCCACCACCAACTGGAAGAATTCAGGAAAAGTCAAAAGGAGAGAGGAGATGCCAGTCCATATGTCCTACCAACCTCCCAGAATCCTTCTCGCAGGAATCCATCTTGGCTGAGTGATGCATACGCCACCAGGAAGAACCCTGAGTCAAAGTGATTGGCCAGAGACAACCCAGAAACTAACCCCATCACCATAAAACCCGAGACTGCGAGCCACACGGCAGAGCAGTTCTCCTGGGTTCCCTCACCCTCCTGCTCTCCACCCAGGTGTCGCTTCCCAATAAAGTCTCTTGCTTTGTCAACACGTGTGTCTTCAATGACAATTCATTTCAGAGTGTTAGACAAGAGCCCACTCTAGGGCCCTCGAAGGGGTCCCCCTTCCTGCAACACTTCCATCACTCATGCTACTTTCCTGACCCCTCAAAGTTTTTTTGATATTATGCTGTTTCTAATGCAACAAACATGTACTTACTTCCGTGCACCTTCTCCAACAGGCCTTGTCACTCTGCTTTTCCCCAAGGCTTCATGATATTAGGTCATGAAGGTCCAGCTGCAATGCAGTCCTGAAGCTTCCTTGACTGACCCCCACAGGGAGTTCTGGAGCTCCAACGGCTGTCAGAATTGTCCTAAGTTTGGCTCTTAGACCCCTGGCTCTCACAGTTGCTGGATGCGGGCTGCCCCCTGCTGACCCTACTCCCCTTAGCTGGGAAGACAGGGATTTCCTTGACAAGTCTGTGTCCATCACGTCCAAGAAGTCAGTTTGCTCCCTCCTCATCCCTCAGCCCCTCCCATCTGATATACCATTTAAGGAGTCACTGACAGGTCTTTGCTGCACACTAGCTGTATTAAGACAACCGCTGGGAGGACTCAAGCTTCTTTAGCTTGGAAGAGGCACCGGGTTGGCCTTCTAGCTGCCTCTCCACATAAGCAGAGTCCTCCAGGATTGCTGAAGTGCACACACTTATAATCCAGAGCCAGATAAACCGCTGTGCTTACCCTGCTTCTGTCTGCCACTCTATCACCTGAGCGCTCTGAGTCTCCTGGAAAGGACGTGGAAAGGGGTTTTTTTGGACAGGTGTAAAGGAAAGGGCAAGGTGATGTGACAGAAAATGATTACAAATGATTTGTCTGAAAACAATTTGTCCAAATGGCACAACTGGACATTGGTTTAATTACTTGCTGGGAACTTTAGAGTACACTGGGGGCAGGTTCCCCTGCCCTGAAGTGTTCACTATCACAAATAAAGCTAAATAACACATTTTTTAAAAGTAGGTAGAATTCTGAACAATGGACAAAATTATTCACAAATGACATGCTAATCAAAATTTAAAAAAATTTTTTTTAAAAAGCACGCTTGATTGACAGATGACCTATTCATTTTGACAAAATTATTTCTGCAGATTTGTCTGTCACAATAATCTGCTGAAAATCATCGCAAATGCCAGAGATGGAACTGGGCCTGTCTTTATCCCACACTCCATCCCACACCCCAGCACTGACAGCAGGCTTTGGCCCTTGATGGTAGCTAAATTCCAGTCGAGGGTTGGTGAGGTGCAGGTTTAAGCCAGCTCTTAACAATGCTTATTTGGAATTTACTCAGCTGAAATGTACTATATGTATACCTTATACAGCCAGGGCTGAGAGGCAACTGACAGAGGTGAAGGAGGCATCCCTCTCTAGATCACCAGTCTCCATCTATTCATTTCTAACCCGGCCTGCTTCATTACGTAAGTTACACATCTGGTCCCAGTCAGCTATGTGAGTTTGAATCTCCTGCTATGGGCCATTATTAAACAGGAACCAAGTGATCACAGCCACTTAAAAATATATCAACCACTAAGATGGCCTGGATTAAACCATCTAAATCAACATTTTAAAATCCTCTTGGTGTATACAACCGCAAGCCAATGGAGCCTGAAGTAGGTCTTTTTATTTTTTTAATGCACCCACTGAAGCTACTCGAAGGGGCTCTAAACGGTATTCTGATATGACTAGAACTCAGAATTACTAAAAAGACTTCTGTTGTCTTTCATTCTGATTCAGGTCATCTGCGTTTACAAAGTCAGAGATTTCAGTATGGTTTAGGGGGAATCACATTTCTTCTGAGCTGGCTGGGAAAAAAAGATGATCTAATAAGATCAAGAAAATGAATAGCAGATGTGTTTCTCCTCTGACCCATATAGAACATCATCCAAGTTATAAAGCCATTCATTGGGATGGAAGAATTAGAAACTGGAGTCTTCTAGTCTGGGTGGGTGCACTGGTCAGGAAAATGGGTAAAACTTATCAAGATACGAAGGAAGGGTGAAGTCAGATCCCAGTGGAATGATGATGGGAGTTATAAAGAGGCCAGGGAAAGATCACATGGCAAGAGAGTGAAAAATAAAAAGAAAGGAGAGAAATGTACCCTTCATTTCATTATTTACATTCAATTTTTAGTAACTGTTATGGCTTAAACCTTCAGACTTTTTTTTTTTTAAGTTTGGTAATAACCACTGCCTTGTGCATTTATTTGAAAATCTCTATAGAAATATACGTAGAATAGCAAATCTAGTTAACTAAACCTGCATATTAATAAATAAACCTGTGCAAATATACAGGATATATATACATCATATGCATTTATATGTTCAAGTTATTTAATTAGATATTATATTTTTTACATGACTTACATGGAAACTTTAGTGGGAGAATCACTTTTCAATTAGGATCAAGCATTCTGGAAATTTACATTTCTAACTAATTAGTGTTGATGTTTAGACACCCACATTAATTATACTGCAATCTGTGGCAGAAGAAGATACATGTTTCGACTCAAATAAATAATACAACAAAGGTACATAAATTATTGTCTTTCCTCAGTTAACAGTAACACTAAGCTTAAAAAATGTTTTGTCTGAAATAATTGTTATTATCATTATCAATGAACTTTCCTCAATCCATTTAGAGTAATGGAGTTTTAGAAGCATCCTTGGATTCTCTTGCTGCCCTGTGATGGTCCCTAAATTAAACATGGTAGAAGTTATGAAAACAAAAGCAGGACAGAGACATCCAGGGTCCAGTGATGAAAGGTGAAGGTGCAAGTTGCAAGGACTTCCATCTCCATAAGCACAGAAAGACTAATTTAATCTTTCAAAGTCACTCTGCCGTCCACTCCCCAAAGTCTATTCCAGGAACAGATTTTTCTCTATTGGTTTCTATTCTTACCATATCTGGAATTCATTCTTTCCTCTATAAAATGTTTCTCGTGTTCAGTAAAGTGTTCAAATGCCACTTTACAAGGATGGATTGACCAACAAGAAAAGATGGATGGAGGATTGTGTACAAGAGTCTGGGCAGCAATTTCAGAGCTGCACACTTATGGGAAAAAGTGTAATATGTTCTCAAGTCCCTGGAAGGGTTTGACACAGACTTCTCAGGGACAGAGTCTAAAATAACCCAGCGAGATTCCTTACATAGAAAAAAAAATGGATAAGGTGCATCTGGCATTTATTTAGGGTGAGTCATCATTCAGCTTTAAGGAATGTTTGGGAAAAAAAACAAGAAGAAGAAATGTTTGCGTGGGGAAAATAATTTTGGTGGAGTAAATGAGCAATGCCCACCATGCCTGTGTGCAAATGATCATCGATGTTCTCTTTTAAAAGAAATATTGTCCACTTAATGGATAAGTTTATTACTCTTTCAGTCACCAAAACAGGTTATAATCACTTATTCTGGGCACAATGAATCCACTCCACAGGAGCAAAATACCCATCCTCTGTTTTCTAAATGCCAGTTTTAAATTCCAAAGTGAAGGTCTAGCATAGGAGGATACCTTCTCCTCTGGCCATCTTACTCTCTAGAGAAAATAAGGAAGAGCTGACATGAGCTTGCCCAGATTATTCCCTCCAAATGGATCAATCAGAGAGCAATTCCTCATCTCCTGTGTTCAGAGAGAGCCTAGAAATATTACATTGATAGATCTCCCTCCATGTGGAAAGAAATATGAGGGCTAGAGAAGAATTATGACCTATCTCCTAACACAGAACTGTAAATACATAACCAAATGTGGCTTTATTATATAACTTATGAAGCTTTCTAATGAAATAAAATCCGAAAATAAAAAAATCAGAAAAATTGGTAGAGTTTTAGTTAAAACTTTTGAGAATTTTTAGCCAAAGTCAATCATCAGTGAAAATAATCTACCACTAGGAATGCTAGTAGAAACTGTCACTTCAAATATATTAAATTGACTAATAAGACATTATTATCTTATTAATTACAGATTGTCTGTAAGAGAGGTTGGTATTTCCTTGGAATCTCTTCTTTAGAGTGAATCAGAGCTCAGAATCCTTTTTCCCCAGCACAAAGCTGCATTACTTTGGCACACAGAAAAATCTAAGCCTTATATTCTATTAAAGTAAAAAAAATTAGGACAATTTTCTTTTCTAAACAAAAGGATTAAAGCTATACAAACATTAATTTGATCAAAAACTTACAATCACATCTTACTTATAGACTGATTTGTATTTTGAAATCTTAAACAAAGCTAAAGAGAATGCCTTAATCTAGGTGCATTTCCTTAAATGATCTGTTAAGTGATTCTCCTTTGTACTCTACATATTATTTTTTCCTAAGTATTAGTGGAAATTATTTCACTTGTGACACTTAATCAGGTAACTGAAGTAAAAAGGAGAGAGAACTAAAGCCCA
The DNA here is from genome assembly GCF_011762595.2 of Tursiops truncatus. NCBI lineage: Eukaryota > Metazoa > Chordata > Mammalia > Artiodactyla > Delphinidae > Tursiops > Tursiops truncatus. The sequence goes on from NC_047040.1 coordinate 12,925,788, forward strand.
AAACGTTAGTTGCCAAAAAAAAAAAAATCTTCGCAATGATTCCGTGTCATTTCTGCCCGATCAAACACTTTTGTTCTAGAAAACATCATATATTAGCACGTTGCCACTACTGACTCATGGGCATTAAGAAAGTTTTCCTCTCAGGATGTTGAACACAGAAAAGCAAATGTTTCATTAGGCACCATCTTTTTCTTATCTGCCTGCCACAAGACCTTTGGTCTTGATTAACACAGTAATGAATTACATTTATCTCTGTGTAGTCACAAATACACTCTTGGGGCCAACAAAATGGCATATGGCATAATTGAGTCATCTGTTCAATCATAATTATTATTAGCTAAACACATTCAGCCTGGTGGAAGTTCACAAGAGCCCATCTTGTTCTTTGGATTCATGGGTTAAAATGTTGCTCTGGTCCTTGTTTTCGGTTTAAGTACATTCAGTTTTTTCCTATTTTACTTATAGTATTTATATAAGGGGTTTCTATAATACAGCGTTAGAGGTTTTTGTTTTGTTTTGTTTTTGCAGTACGCGGGCCTCTCACTGTTGTGGCCTCTCCCGTTGCGGAGCACAGGCTCCGGACGCACAGGCTCAGCGGCCACGGCTCACGGGCCCAGCCGCTCCGCGGCACGTCGGATCCTCCCAGACCGGGGCACGAACCCTCGTCCCCTACATCGGCAGGCGGACTCTCAACCACTGCGCCACCAGGGAAGCCCAGCGTTAGAGTTTTTGTTCCTTTGTTTGATTCGCAAAGGTAACCACAATAGGAATTAAAGTGGGTTTAGTTCAAAGTGATATTTTTTCTTTTATCAATAAAGGACTGCGTTATGAAAGGACTGATGGACTCTTCTATACTTTACCAACAAACGTTAGTGTGCCTTCTAGCAATAAACCTGGGAGCCTGTTAAAGAATGTTAACAATTGGCATTAAATCTATAGAATAAAATACAGTCTGGCATTAATTTCAGAGCTGAATAGAGACCAACATAAGGCATAAGAGTTTAAGAAAAGCAAAGGATGTGCACTGCATTCACTCTGGAACAGTGTTGTACCAGTGCCTGGCACAGAACAGAGTCTTGATAAATACCTACTGAATCAATGGAGGAAGAAGGAGAGAATGCAAGGCAAAGGGAAAGACAGAAACCAAAGCCAAAATCATATTCTCAGTCTCAGAGTAGAAGATGCCAGGATGCAAGTCAGACTTGCATCAGATGTTGGGCTATGAATCGAAGCCAGTATGAGGAACTGTAAGTGACAAATGGTTCATCAGGAAATGTGGTCTCATGAAGAAAGTCTGGGCCATAGTGTCTCAGATTCATTGAGTCATATCTGGTTGGCCTAGATTTTTTTTTTTTTTTTTTTTTTGAGGAGCAGAGTAAGCCCATTGGTAATTAAACAGCAACTCTTCCGCAAATGCAATGTGTGGCAAAGGCTCTCATTTGAGAACTCCTCCCACAAAGTAATGAAAGTGATTGTTTTTTGTGTGTTTGGATTCTAGGAGGCCAACCTGTCTGGTAAATATGTTAATTCTCATATGGACCAGTGCTTCTGGAAATCCCAGGACTACTCATATGATTCCTGATTAAGAGTGTGGACCCATCATAAGACTTTTTAAAAATTATTTTCTAAAGATAGGTCTATGCATCCCTTAATCAAATGGAAATTTTAAGAATTTATTGATAATCTTTAATAAGCTCAGTGAAAGCTGAGCCTCTAACCAAAATGAAGAGAAGGAAAGTTTCCCTCAGTCTCCTTAGGGTCCCTGACTGTGTCTGAAAATTAAACTAACAAAGACAGACCAACAATAAAAATGTATATAAATTCATTTAATATAAGTTTCATATGACATGGGTGCCCTTGTAAGAAAATGACCTAAAGAAATGGCAAAACCTACTTGCTTTCATATTAGGTTGAAAAAAGAGAGACAATTGTGAAAAACTGACTAAACTATGTGTTTGTGGGGGGGACTAAGAGAAGATGAGAATTATTTTAACAAGGTCTGTTTGTACAGAATTCTTTTAGTTTCAGCTTCTTGTCCTTAAAGATAAGAATGTCTCTTTATTTACCTCCCAGTCCAGGAGGGCACCTTGCACATAGGGGTTGTATCTCCTGTTTCTAGAAAGGAAAAGGAAGGTCAGAGGCCCTCCTTCCACCTGCTGTTTCTCAAGTGTCTTTAACTCAAAATAACCAATGTGCCAAAGTGGCATATTTTGAGATGACATTCTCTGAATTCCTTCAAAAGCAATAAGTTGCTCAAACGTTTACACCAAGTAATCCTAAGAGTTGAGAAGTGTGAAATTGCCGTCCTAGAGAAGGGAAAACCTGGGAGGAGACCCTACAACCGACATTTCCTTGATTTCCCCTTAAAATCTATGGTCCCATTTCATCTTCTTCATAACATATCCACTTGAAAATATAAAAATAATAAAATGCTTTGGGAAGATATACCATGTTTCTTCTCACTTTACATACCCTCGCCACACGTGCATAAAATGAAGGACATTCATACCTCAGTTTCAGAGAAGGCCATTGGCCATTTCCTATCTGGCCCATTGCTGATAAAATTTATGGCAAATTATGAGGAAAATGTAACTGGACTATGTTTTGAAGGGGATACGCCAGTCATTATTTCTCGGGCTTTGGGGCGTTAAGTGGTGTCTTGCACAGAGAATGTATAGCTGAGACTGTGGATACGGATAGAGATCAGAGGCTCATGTTTTGGATGTGTGCTGCATGGCTAAGTGTTAAAATGATTATTCAGCCAAAGATGAGCAGATTAGTTTGCTATTGCTGCTTTAAATGACCATAAATGTAGTGCCTAAAATAACCCAGATTCATTTACTTATACTTCTGGAGTTCAGAGGTCCGAAATAGGTCTCACGGGTTGATATCAAGGCGTCTGCAGGTCTTTTTAGAGGCTCTAGGGGAGAATCTGTTTTCTTCCTTTTTCCAGCTTCTAGAGGCTGCCCATAGTCCTTGGCTCACGGCCCCTTCTTCCATCTCCAAACCCGGCCATGGGTGGCGGAAACCTCTCTCAAATCCTATCACTCTGCCTCTTCTGCCTCCCTGTTCTCCATTTAAGGACCCCTGTGATTACATTCTTCTCACCCAGATAATGCAGAATAAGCTCCTTATTTTACAGACAGTCAATTCCACTTTGCTATATAACATATGCATAGGTCCCAGGGTTTAGGACACAAGCCATCTCTGGGGAGCCATTATTCTGCTGACCATGCTATAAAGTTCAAGCCAATATCACCATCGAAACTGAACACCTGGGATACGAGAACAAATATGTAATTTTATCAAAAAACGTATTATTGAGATTTATTGTAAAAAATCTATTCATCAAATTTTGAAACTCTTACATTGTAACACAAAACCACTAATTTATTTGTTTGAAAAAATAATAGACTGGCACTTTGGAACGTATCCTATGTGATTGTAAAGAAATGACATAACTGAAATTTTAAAACAAATAAAAGTTATATTGGCTGTAATGTTAAAAGAATTCTCTTAGAATTATCTCATTCTGTTTTTCTTCTATGTATTCATATTTATTTTTTTAAGGATTAATTGTCCCCAAACAGGATTTAATATTCTTCAAGATAGGCATCACCTGGAAGCTTGCCAGAAATAACAGAATATTAGGGCCCAACAAATGAATCAGAATCTGAATTTTCATAAGATTTCCAGCTGATCTGTGAGCAGATTAAAGCATGAGAAACACTGATATAGCAGAGCCTCTTACTTAATGTAAACATTTATATTAGCTATCAATGTTTCCCTATTTATTTAACTGTTTAAAAGGCCTTTCAAAAAAGGCCTTCGTTAATGTTTCATGCATAAAATTAACAGCTTTCGCAATCATAGTTTTATTTGTACAATAATAAATAAACATTGACACCCCATCATTGATAGAATTTTCATTCTGTAAAGAAAGAGAAAAAAAAAAAGAAAGAAAAAGACTTATGCTCTGAGTTACATCTAGAATGCTCACCTATGTTTGAAAGTGAATATTTAGAGATAATTATACAGGAGAGCTGAATGACATGCCTTGTTCTATTTCTGAGCTGGGTGTGCCGACTGGATTTGAAAGAATCCTAAAAACTCTTACAGTGGTTGATTACACACAAACGTAGGAATTCTAGGAATTACATTGAAACAGGCATCTTGCTGTTCTGCCTTTCAAAAGCCAAGGATAAAGCCAAAGCTAGAGTAGTCTTAAGGTAACGCTGAGGCTGAAACTGAATTTTCTGTGTGTATGTGTGTGTGTCTGTTAGCAGATTTTATTATCTTTTAACACTAACTTGGAAAGGAAGCAAATCAAAATAAACAGCAAAAGACTAATCAACCCAACACCTCCAGGCATTCTTGGGCTGCTTATTAGCTTTGAGTAAAACAAACTCAATGGAAAACCTGAAAGTTGTCTTTATGTACTTGGGAGACTATCAACTGAAAGAGGAATGAGAAATATACAGCGAAGTCCTAAGGGGCAAAACGAAGACCAACACGAAGAAGTTACAGGGAGAATGATTTTATACCTCCTAAGAAATAATTTTCCAACCATTCAAGAGAGCTGTTTAAAGATAAAAGGGGCTGTGGCTTGGGAGCTAATGAATTCTCTTCTGCCTTGAAAGTGTTTAGCTTTAGGCAGCATGACTATTTGACCCCTGCAGAGGGGATTCAAGTTTCACTTGGATGATTAATAATGGTGGATAACATTTACTGAGCCCTTTCTAAGAGGCTGACACTGTGCTGATGCAACTTAACAACTCTAAGTCCTTCACTCCCAACTCTGTAAAATGGGCGCTACTCTTTTCTCCCTTTTAAACAAAAGCTCGGAGAAGTTAAGTCGTGCAAGTAGTGAGTGACTAAGACAGAATTTGAATCCAAGTCCCGCAGACTATGGAGCTAGAAGACACTTCAAATGAAGCAAGATAGGTTTGGACCCTCATCATCCCCTCAATGGGAAACAATGCTGCCTTGGGCATAAGACCTAAATAGGCATTTCTCCAAAGAAGATATACAGATTTCCAACAAACACATGAATGGGTGCTCAACATCACTAATCATTAGAGTAATGCAAATCAAAACTACAATGAGATATCATCTCACACTGGTCAGAATGGCCATCATCAAAAAATTTACTAACAATAAATGCTGGAGAGGGTATGGAGAAAAGGGAACCCTCTTGAACTGTTGGTGGGAATGTAAATTGATACGGCCACTATGGAGAACAGTATGGAGGTTCCTTAAAAAACTAAAAATAGAACTACCATATGACCCAGCAATCCCACTACTGGGCATATACCCTGAGAAAACCATAATTCAAAGAGAGCCATGTACCACAATGTTCACTGCAGCTTTATTCACAATAGCCCAGACATGGAAGCAACCTAAGTGTCCATCGACAGATGAATGGCTAAAGAAGACGTGGCACATACATACAATGGAATATTACCCAGCCATAAAAAGAAACAAAATTGAGTTATTTGTAGTGAGGTGGATGGACCTAGAGTCTGTCATACAGAGTGAAGTAAGTCAGCAAGAGAAAAACAAATACCGTATGCTAACACATATATATGGAATCTAAAAAAAGATGGTTCTGAAGAACCTAGGGGTAGGACAGGAATAAAGACGCAAAGTAGAGAATAGACTTGAGGACACGGGGAGGGGGAAGGGTAAGCTGGGATGAAGTGAGAGAGTGGCATGGACATATATACACTACCAGGTGTAAAACAGATAGCTAGTGGGAAGCAGCCACATAGCACAGGGAGATCAGCTCAGTGCTTTGTGACCACCTAGAGGGGTGGGATAGGGAGGGTGGGAGGGAGATGCAAGAGGGAGGAGATATGGGAATATATGTCTATGTATAGCTGATTCACTTTGCTATACAGCAGAAAATAACACACCATTGTACAGCAATTATACTCCAATAAAGATGTTAAAACAAACAAACAAACAAAAAAACCCAATGCTGCCTTGGTAATGAGTGCAAGAGGGAAAGGATGGCTCTAACTTTGAAGAATAACACGATATTTTACCAGTTCCCAGTTATTTGACATGGGTAAATCTTTTAATATTTCTACAAGTTATGTAGATGTATATATACATGTGGTTGTATATATATATATAGCGCGTGTAGACGCATATACACGCGTGGCTGTGTATCTACAGCGCGTGTAGACGCATATACACGTGTGGCTGCGTATCTATGGTGCGTGTAGATGTATACATAGAGAGAGGAGAAAGTGGGTGTTGGCATACGTACTGCACAGTTATTGTGACGATTACAGAAGTTAATGTAAAACAATGCAGGAGTATATGGTTTAGGAGGAATTCGAAAAATGTTGAATCAAAGTACAAATGAACGAAATTTCCATTCTTATTAACACATCATATACAGAGGTTTGAAGCTAAAAAAAACATGATTTGGCCCATTATTTTTATCTTATTTTTATTAAATGCCACAGAAATGTGGGCCTTGTGAGGTTTCGGGATCATGTGAACTGTAGGATTAGCCAGCAGTTTCTATCAGCGCTGAAGTGGTCCACCTGTTACTTTGAATTACAGTCTTGGTAATGGTCTCCATAAAGTGTGCATCGTCTGCCAGGTCTGGTAAATGCACTCATCCTGTATTCTAGTTTTTTAAAAGGCAGAGCAATGATTTCCAGCCTCTGAATTACTCTTACACATAGTGATGGAGTTTGGCCAGATCTAAATCTTCATAGTGTAACAGAAAACCTCTTTGGTTTCACTGAAGTGCCATGAAAGAATTCTCTGCATCAAAACAGATACATTTTGTGCTCCTACATATATATTTATTAAAACAAGGACAATATTAATATTGAAAGATCAAGGGCGTTTGAAATCAGATAAAAGCTCTTGTCATTTGCTGTGGACAAGAACATATCATGAGGAGAGTTTCAAGTTGATCCCAGTAATTTCTTACCTTTCTGGCACCTGGCAGCTGTAGTTGGATCTTCTGTCCCCAGTGTTTCTTCCCTTTATTCACCTATGTTCTCCGGTGCCAAAAATCAAGTCTTTTCACAACCTGGTTCCAACCTTCACTTTTAATTTAATTAATTTACTTTTATTATTCCCTTTAATGCCTGCAGAAGTAACTTATTGCATTTGCTACCCAGTATTTAGCCATCCTTTATGTGTCCATGGCACTCCTAATTTGCTTTCTGGAAATCTCCCCACCCCTTCCTTGAGGTGGTATTTTCTCACCTTATTCCAAGGATGTTGCATGAAAAGCATTCAGCCTTGGTCAGAACATGGTAGTTTTCTGGCCATAGTGATTGGTGTAAGGATAACCAGTCAGAGCCATGACCTGGAATAAGACATGCTCTTTCTACTGTTCCTCATCTGGGAGGTTTTAGACACCCCCCGGTTCCTGAGAGATGGCAAAGATCTAGAGAGACTGGGTCCTAATAATTAAAGATTAACACTTGTGGGACTTCCCTGGTGGTCCAGTGGTTAAGAATCCACCTGCCAATGGAAGGGACATGGGTTTGATCCCTGGTCGGGGAAGATCCCACAAGCCGTGGAGCAACTAAGCCCAAGTGCCACAACTACTGAGACCACGCACTGCAACTACTGAAGCTCACCCATCTAGAGCCCGTGCTCTGCAAGAAGAGAAGCCACCGCAACGAGAAGACAGCGCACCGCAACAAAGAGTAGCCCCCGCTCACCACAACTAGAGAAGGCCTGCGCGTAGCTACAAAGGCCCAGGGCAGCAAAAATAAAAAAATAAAAAAATTAAAAAAAAAAAAGATTAACACTTGTGGAGCATTTACGATGTGGCAGGCACTGTTCTAAGCACTATACAAGGGTAAATACCTTGTGTTGCTGGTTGCAACAATCCTATTCCTGTTTTACAGTTGAGGAAACAGAGGTACAGAGTTTTTAAGGGGTGCCAAAGGATACACAGTCATCAAGAGACAGAAATGGGGTTTGAACCTGAGAAGTATGGTTCCAGGAAGTACAGCTTTAATCATTGTCGTCTGCTTCTTCAAGCCTCATCCTCTGAGCTGAAGCCAGTTCTATTACTGTGAATTTCATTTCACTGAGCTAAAATAAATCCCACTACAACATTCTGAGGTGGGTTTGCCATCACTGCTAAAATCCAGACCAGTCTCCTCAGAAACAAAAGCATATCTCATGTATTTCAATCGTCATATTTACCGACATTAGAAATATTCCACTAAATCTGCTCTTCTAGCTGCGTAATTTCTACTGAAGTCACATTTCCAGTGCATGGCTCTCCTCATCCACTCCAGTTTATGCCTACACCAAGCATTTTCCTTAATGGTACTGAATTCTTTATTTCTAATGTCTACATCACCTCCCCCCACACACACACAAAAATATACATGTCTTTAAGGTAAGGACCAAGACTACATATTGTCTTTCTCCGATTCCACAGGGTGCATCTTACAAAATTGGTATCTAACAAATGTTTATTAGGTATCAGATTATCAAAACTGGTTATGGTGCATAGAAAAATGTGAGGTATGGCTTAGGTGCTATGAATTGAGAGATATCTTCTTTCCTTGGGTACAAGGTAGAAAATGGGAATGTAAATTGATACAGCCACTGTGGAGAACAGTATGCAGGTTCCTTAAAAAAACTAAAAAGAGAACTACCATATGACCCAGCAATCCCACTACTGGGCATATACCCTGAAAAAGCCATAATTCAAAAAGAGTCATGTATCACAATGTTCATTGCAGCACTATTTACAATAGCCAGGACATGGAAGCAACCTAAGTGTCCATCGGTAGACGAATGGATAAAGAAGATGTGGCACATATATACAATGGAATATTACTCGGCCATAAAAAGAAACGAAATTGAGCTATTTGTAATGAGATGGATGGACCTAGAGTCTGTCATACAGAGTGAAGTAAGTCAGAAAGAGAAAAACAAATAAATACCATATGCTAACACATACGTATTGAATCTAACAAAAAAAGGTTCTGAAGAACCTAGGGGTGGACAGGAATAAAGACACAGACATAGAGAGTGGACTTGAGGACACGCGGATGGGGGAGGGTAAGCTGGGACGACGTGAGAGAGTTGCATTGACATATATACACTACCAAATGTAAAATAGCTAGTGGGAAGCAGCCGCATAGCACAGAGAGATCAGCTTGGTGCTTTGTGACCCCCTAGAGGGGTGGGATAGGGAGGGTGGGAGGGAGATACAAGAGGGAGGGGATATGGGGATATATGTATACGTACAGCTGATTCCCTTTGTTATTCAGCAGCGACTAACACAACAATGTAAAACAATTATACAACAATAAAGATGTTTAAAAAAAGAAAAATGAAAAGCGTGTTTCAAAATGAAAATGCATTTTTAAGGAAACTAGTCTAGATTTTATTTTGCTTTTGCAATACTTACATACATTAAATGATCCCGTTGTAATATTACTCATCACTGCGTAGTTTTTGCTACATCAAGAATCAACTCCCATGTCCTCAAATATATAGAAAAGCTTTCTTCCTGGCAGACCATGCCTCATCTCTATAGTACAGTATTATAGGAGTTCTCCATACTTGCATAGCGTATTAGAGTTTATACTGTGTAGAATATGTATTGTTTCATTTGACCCTCACAACAACCTTGTGAGGTCAGTACTATTACTTCTCTTATACAGTCAAGGTAGATTCAAAGATAAACGACTGCTAGTAAATGGACATCTACTATTACAATGTAAACCTTTCTGCTCTTCTATTTTATGAATCTGTGGTCTGCAGAGTATCTGTCACACAGCAGATGCTCAATAAATATATATTTCTTTGACTGGCTCTTATCTTTCTTCATTATTAAAAATCTTGGGTTGGCCAAAAGGTTCATTTGGGATTTTCCAGAAGATGTTATGGAAAACCCCAAATGAACTTTCTGGCCAACCCAATATACTCTCAGCCTGTTATGTTGAATACTACACAATGTAATGAGATGCTGTAACAAACAGACACGTTTACTGTCCCCATGGAATTCACCACGCAGTTTGTACAGAAGAGCTCTATCATAAACACATATGTGTCCTTTTCACTCACCAGAATTGATGCAGATCTGAATGTATACCAACCACAAGGGCAATGAACAGAAACAAAGCTCACAGTTTGCAAACCAGTCTGAAAATTAACAACCTAAACTTAGAACTTGCTCATTGAATCCCCGCTGGCTAATTTTGATTCTGGAGCATGACAAAGACGATGGCTTGTCACCACTCGGTGCTTCTAAACAGTGATGATAATTTGAAAGCTTGGAAAGTGTAGCTTCAAGCGTGGGCTCTCTGGGAGGAGAGGAGAACCAGTACTACTGGGAATATTTAGACCCGGACGCATCTATGCCCATTCACAAGAGACGTGAACAGGTACATTAACTGAGTTCTAAAAATCAATAAAACAGAAGCATTCATTTCCTGTAACTGTAGTATAAGAGCTTTCTTTAAGGATGAATTTATTCATAGACTTGTTTCTTAAGCCAATAAGCAAAGAATGAGCACATTAATTAGGTATTTCATTAAAAGAAAGGTATCTACTTAAACAGTCTAGCCTCCTTCCCTACTCCCCAGCCCCTGGATATTTCGATTTAAATAAACCTCCCTCTGTGGCCTATAATTCCTCTAGTTTCTTTCCAGTGTGACCCTCCACCACCACAGCTGTGTCACTTTCTCCCATCTTTAACAATTACTGATGACTGTCACCGGATTACAGCTTGTGTCCTCAAAAGCAGGAGGTGGTGTGTTAATTGGATGAAAAGATTCCAATTCCTCCACTTGGGCTGCTGTCTCTCTCCCTTTTTCTTTCCTACCAAAATGCTTTCTTTACTCTGCTTGTATAGAGCTGGATCTATCACTAACCAGCCAGAGTCGCGCACTCGTATTTTGCCAGCAAAGCTGAAAAGGCCAATCTCAAGTGGCAATAAACTGGGACAGCTTCCCAGGTTCATTTGCTTTTTCATCACAAGTTCAATCTTCCTAAATTCTGCTTCAAATGGAATCCCCACCTGAGTTCTTTTTAAACTAAAGATCAGACCCAAGAACATCAAGAACTTTCACAGAAATTACATTTGTTTGAACAGCTGTTTGGAACTGCTCTCACTGTATTCACAATCTTCTTTTATAATCTCTTGGTTAGGGAACTACAAGTTCAAATTGCTCATATTGAATTAAGCATAAGTGATGCAGTGGAACGTAGAAAACATCGATTTTACTGTTCCCTGGCCATTTCCAAGTTTCTTCTAGATTAGTGCTCTGACCAGCATAGATTTATTGTATTTGGTCTTTCAACCTCTTTTATCTAATCATTTTGTCTGATTTTTTCATCCATTCTATATAATTTAAATAATTGACGGTAGATTTGAGGTTCTACCCTTCAGGTTTGGAATGTACTCAACATTATTCTTATTTATGTTGTCTTATTTATAGTTCCTCTTCAGTGCCAGCATTTGACAGCCGGTTTGGGGTTTGCAACTCAAATTCCTTCATTCTTAGACAATTCATACTGTCTTAATATTGAACTCTAGGCAATGAAGTTAATGTTTATTTGATTTTAGTATAAATATGCTAGAATATTTTAATGTTAACAAGTTTAATATATAAATCATTTTATAAATGGAAATTATGGTAAAAATATTTTAAAACAAACCTGCGGGAGGTTGGGTTATCGGTTATGGGAATCAAAGAACATGGGGTCAGTCTAGGGGTGAAAGGGAACAGCTCCAGCAGGAGATGACCTGATGTTATCTGATGATGAAGACCTACATGTCTTCATTGAGGCTCTGTGGGCAAGGCTGGACCACAGTCTTCAGAGTCTCGGCACAGCATCCTTCAATTTCTGCTGCAGCCAGTGGAGGTGAGCAGTCGATGAGAAGCTGCCACGAGGCAGTTCCTCATCAGTTTTGCTCCGTCCTCACTGACCCTAGGCCATAGCTGTCGGATTCTGTGCCCGTCTGCTAAACCGCTTGACTGCAGTTTGGTGTTGGCTTCTCAATGGAAGAGACCCTGCCTTCAAAGGGCCTCTCCGGTTCAGAGCTGTACTGTGGGACTAGGGCCATGGAGAGCAGACACCATGCTGATCTTGCTTTTGCTGTCTGTAAGGAATAAACTGCCTGAATCCATTTGCGTTCACTGTCTCCTTACCAGCCAAAGGTAACAGCTGCAGGAGTAATCCTTGTGGCCCCATTAATCACCCTGCTGCTGCGTATGGACTGCTTTACCACTTAACAGAGAAATTTCAATTGCCCTGAAGTATATGCTCTTCTTAATAAATCAGTATTACATAATTGGATCTTACAATGAAACACTAACCACTGAAAATGGTTAACATTTGTAGGTGCCACGATATTGGGTCTTCTCATTTCTGGTACTTCTTCACCTAGTACTTCCTTTCTCTGTGGTTCTAGGTAACTTCATATTTTCTCGTTTTTGACTGAATCAGTCATTGTTTTTTCACATCTCTGTCTACCTGGTGAAATTAGTTGTTCACATTGGAGAGAATGATTTGTTTCTGTATTCCAGATTCAACAGAGCATAATTGATTCAGTGAATGAATGAATGAATAAGTGAACAAATGGAAAAGAGTGGGAGTTAACATTCATTTAATGCTTTCTTGGTCCCAAACACTTTCTAAGTCATTCTTTTTTTTTTTAAGGATTTTACTTTATTTATTTATTTATTTTCTTTTGGTCGCACCACACAGCTTGTGGGATCTTAGTTCCCTGACCAGGGATCAAACCTATGCCCCCTGCAGTGGAAGCATGGAGTGCTAACCAATGGACTGCCAGGGAATTCCCCAAGTTTGGGAATTCCCCAATTAGTACTAAAGTTTGGTACTAATTTTATAGATTAGGAAATTTAAACAAAGAAAGGTTATATAGCTGAAGGTAAGACTGAATATTTTTGCTAATAAGTAAGTTAAAAAAATAAAATATTTTATTAAAAAATACTAGGAAGGGCTTCCCTGGTGGCGCAGTGGTTGAGAGTCCGCCTGCCGATGTAGGGCACACGGGTTCGTGCCCCGGTCCGGGAAGATCCCACATGCCGCGGAGCGGCTGGGCCCGTGAGCCATGGCCGCTGAGCCTGCGCGTCCGGAGCCTGTGCTCCGCAACGGGAGAGGCCACAACAGTAAGAGGCCCGCGTACCGCATAAAAAAAAAAAAAAAATACTAGGAAAAAATTAACTTACATGTGTATGTCTATTCATCTCTTTAATTAAAATGCTCTGCAGTATTTTATGACACTCTCATTCTAATTCATTCTTGTTTTAGCCGAGTATTAAATTGGGTTACTCAGATTTTAAGTCACATATATGTGTATTTAAGTCCATTTTAAGAGGTATCACAGGTCACATAAATCACATGTTGGCCATTCACATTGGAATTCAGTTAATTCAAATCACAATATACACATGACTCAGTAGATTAAAGTATATAAATATATCACACCCAGTGTCAAAAAGTGGAGTAAGAGAGAAGCATGGTGTTTTCTAGATGGTACCCCAAAAACTTGGTTAGTCTATAATTCTAAGATTTGCTTACTGGCTTCATATAAATTCAAACTCAAATGACCCATCAGAAATATCAGTGAGGGGCTTCCCTGGTGGTGCAGTGTTTGAGAGTCCGCCTGCTGATGCAGGGGACACGGGTTCGTACCCCGGTCCGGGAAGATCCCACATGCCATGGAGCGGCTAGGCCCGTGAGCCGTGGCTGCTGAGCCTGCAACGTCCGGAGCCTGTGCTCCGCAACGGGAGAGGCCACAGCAGCGAGAGGCCCGCGTACCGCAAATAAATAAATAAATAAATAAATATCAGTGAATGAGAGCCATTTTTATGTTCATTTGATACAATTTTTGTTATGCTTTAAAATATTAAAAGAACAAAATTTTGATACAATTGAGCAATTCGGTGTAGGTAATGTTTTGGCAAAATTGCATATAGAAAATAAGTCAACATTTTCTAGTAAGAGTGGTTGAAACATCTTTAGATGTTATGAGTAACTCAAACATGTTTTTAATGTTTGGCCACAGAAAATATCAGTGATATACCTCTATATTTTTTAGCGAAACACAACACTTTTTATAAATTGTTTTATGAACATAAAGTGCAATGTGACATAGCTCATAGCTAGGTCAATAACACAGAATAAGAAATGATTCTTTTTTCATTCTATATGGTTTGTGCCATTAAAGGGAGAGAGGAGGAAAATGTCCCAGATTTTCAGTATTTCTTTCTCCAGCTTTATGAAAGAAGCTGATGAATAACACAAATAAGTAGTATCAGATTTTAACATATATTACCGAACTAGATTGGAGAAATACCTGTGTTTCTAAGGCTCCACGTTATTTTACCATGGCGTTACAACTTGGCAACCAAATGACTGGAAGGTAATATTGTTCCAGTAACACCCAGCCCATGATGACTGGAGTAAACTCAGAAATCCACTTTCCCTTCCTCACCACCATAAAAATTCTAGAGATCCTTTACTATCAAACTGAGGAATCACATTGCTCAAAAAGTTTATTCCAAGTAAATTTAATTGAACACATATTATTCTCTTAATTTTGACTCCTACATCTTATATTACCACGTCACCTTTAGTGTGTATGTATGTGTGTGTATGTGTATAAAAACAATAAAACAAATCATTCAGGTATGTGTAGGTTTCTATGCAGATCTTTGTGGCAAGATTTTACTTTTTAGAAGCCCTTCAGTCTGTATCACAATTTTATATTCATATACGTTCACATCATTTTAAAATAGCACAGATGGCACGGGACACAGACGGCATGTGTGCTGAGAGAGAGAAACACCGAACTCAGGGTGGGCATTGTTCCCAGTGCACACGATTTTACTCATATTGATTCCAGCTATCTTGGCATTAGACCACATTGGTTGAGTTTCTATAGGAAGTGTCGATGCCGTAATGAAGAGATGAAACAAATCTCCCTGGGAATCAATGGCTTGAACGATAATTCTTTCTGAGTAGTTGGCTGCCATTTGAATACATATAGTTTCAGTCTTCTAAACGAATTCTAAGGTCATCTGAAAAAATTATAGCATGAGAAGATGATTACCACTAAGTGTGTAACTCATTCAATATGGAACTACCCATTGAGATAATTCGAATCCAACTAGCAGTTGCCACCTTGGCTTGGCACAAGAGTGTGCAAAGAAGGTGTTAAAAACTCCTTGGGAGCTGGCAGATCACACAAGACCAAAATGTGATCTCTGCAAAAGTTTATTAATTCACTTATATCTATCTATGGCGAGTGACTATTGTTTTCAAGTCTGAGCAGGCATCTCATAAAGTCACTTCACCAGTCCAAAGGGAAAGAGGCCTCAATTGTGTGGAACAATTACTACACAGTTGTTCCTTTAAAGAGAACTCAAAACTCCATGTGTAATATTTGTATATAATTCTAAGAAAATACAGATGGTCTAATGATTAACAGGGCCTTCTCGTTATTTTACAGATAGTTTCTTGAAGGTCTAGTTCTATTTTTAACGAGATTATACATTTTATTTTTTTTGCCATGGAACCAGATATGTATCAGAACCACCATTCTGCACCAGATCCAGGAATTAGTTCTAGTCAAGCGGCAAGTATTGATGTGTAAAGGAACCTCTGGTTGTAGAGCATCAAAGAGGCCCCTCACTTAACACCTTATGTCTGTTCCCAGAGCTGTGTGTCTGGGGTCTTAAAATGCTGCCTGAGCATTCATTAGGAAAGGCAAGAAGGAGCAGAAATAATATTTAAGTACCCTGGGAGGATGCTTTCATTTTTTTAATCTCATTTAAATCTTACTACAACCTTATAAGATTAGTAATTACCTCTATTTCATAGGTGAGGAAACTAAATCCCAGAAAATTAATAACTTGCCCAGAGTCAGTGGCAGAGATACAATTTGAAGCCTGGCTTTTCTCCCTCTAAAGCCTTTTCCAGAAAGCAGCATCATTGGTTTGCTGGTTGGCCAACTTAGGCTCTGACAAGTAACTCTGAGGAATTCTAGGAATACAGGGTAAAAATTAAAGGTTTGTTTCCTGCACAACTTCTCAGTCTCTAATATAAGAACGTGCATCAGGTATACTAAAGATGGGACAGTATTGGCCTCATTCCCCGAATGTAAAATCAGACAGCCTTCATAAGCAAGGAGCATTTCTGAAGGACCAGTGCCCCACAGAACACACTTTGGAAAAGTGCCATCTCTTCTTGCTGTCACCATCAGTCAGGTGAATCTCCTTGAGGGACTAGACCTATGCAAACTGTGAGGTTATTCTGTTACAGAGAGGAAATTACACTCAGCACCTTAGACATACACAGCTCTCGGGTCAGTATGAACTGTATTATCCCTCTCTCTACCTGTTACTCTGCCACCTTGCCTAGATTCTTCTTCCTGGAAGCTCATTTGCCATATTGTGTAAGCTCGTTCCTTTACCTTTTGGGTTCCGAGTTCCTGCACGCTTATTCTTAGCAAGTCTTTATAATGTGTTCTTTGATTTATGGAATTTCTGTTCATGTGTGAAACTAGCCTTTCTCATTGAAATCTCGGTACTAATCTCATCTGACCTAGTGCCATTCAAGTCCTCTTGTTCCATCCCGCCCTTTGATTTCTGGCGACTTACTGGTCCTTGACTATTTCTCTAAGTGTTTACTCTGATACCTGTCAATATTGGTGTCTTTTGGGTTCTAACTTACCTGGCTGTCTTCAGCCAATCATCTTCCTTTTACCTAGGGCATCTGGGACTCCCTTTCCACTCTCTGGACCCAGATGACCTCTGACATACTCTGGATGCCTGTTCAGGTCTAACTAATCCCCCACGCCCAGATCATTCCCTACCCTTTGTTTTATCCTTCGCTTCATTTTCTGATCCTAGTTCCCCGCCTTCTGTCCCCAATCTATCACGTCACATAGTCCTTATGCAAACATTATGCATGTCCTTTTTCATATCTTTCACTAAATGGATTATCTTCATTAGAATTTAGTATTTTCTCAGTAAATAGTTTAATAACTTTAAGAAAATTAATCTGCATTGTAAAAGCTATAACTTTTAAAAATTATCGAGTCTGAGAAAAGTCAGTTATTCGTCAATGCGATCATTGGGATGTAGCATCATTTATCTGTGGCAGCTCCTGGAAATACAGGTCTGATCTTAAAGAAGAATTAAGCAGCTTCTGCAAGGATTGCCTTTTAACTGCAAGCTCAGCCCCTGTGCACGATGCCAAACACCAATGTGGTGCACTGTCACCTTTTCCGCAATGACACTGACTTAAGTCCACTCAAATTAATTATTGTTCCTCTAACTGCCTCACTTGGCAAGAAAAACCCTTTCACATGCCAATTTGAACAGAGACAGGAGGTGGGTCATGAGCAAAGGAGACATTAGGGAGAGGTATCTCACAGCATATCAAGTCGTAAGCATCAATGACTTATACTTTTAATCTAAAAGTCACTGCACAAACCTGAGACGTGGCTTGGAACTCATATAGATTACACCTGTAGGCATGTCAAAGCTGAAAATTCTTAATGAACACACAGCAATCCAGAATGGTATTATCCCAGAAAAACCTGCTGGTAGCCCAGACATGTCGTCATAGAGGGGCATGGTAATGCTTGGGGAATTCTGCATAGTCATGTGTAAGAATCCTTTTCATGTGTTACTCGCTGATAAGAAATGCAGATTTTCAGCCTGAAGCTTAATCTGCAAGTGGCACTCAAGTCCTGGTCGTGTAGTTCCCTACACTCTGGTGTGGACCTGCCCCTGGTGAGGGTTTTGCTCCCAGACTTCCAGGCTCAGAACCTGATCTGTTTGTATACAAGGAGTGGATCTGTCCCTCAGTGATGGCCTCAGGTTAACCAAATTCCCATGGACTCATGTACACAATGGAAAATGGGGTTTTCCCATGTTCTATGCATAAGGAGTCTCCCATCAGAAGTACAATTAACCCAAGCTGAGCAGGATTCTTAGAATTCTGGGCAAACTTGCCTCCACTGACCTGGAAGAACTAAATCTTTTGGTAAATTTGAGATCAGATAAATTCAGCATACCTCACAGCTCAGCTATCCTCAGACACTGCCCCAGATGTAACAATGTCCTCCACAATAATCTACTTTTTTCCTTTTTCCCAAACTCTGTGTCTTTCCTCAAGCCTTCATGCACTTCAGTCTATCCCACTCTCCCCTTGAGCTTATCTTAACTTCACATAATTTTTCTGGTTCTTAAACCAATCTACCCTGTACTCTGTTACCCATGTTCCATATTCATAAAATCCTTTATGCATTAAGAAGTCTTTACTGAGTATTTCCTATGGCTCCTTAGCTGAAAAGAACCACAGACTCTTCGTAGAAAGAGGTGGTTTTTGTCTTGTCTTGTTTTGCTTTGTTTTCCTTTCTGCTGATATTTGTACCCAAACCACCATATTTCTGAGTCCACATGCTTACCTCTACATCATTTGGTCAAAACAGTATTTTGCAGCATTGCCTGAAATTACCAACTGAGATTTTTCACTGCATCATTCTCTCATTAACCGTTAGTGACAAACGGAACTCTTCATTTATTCTACCTGATGGGCCCCATGATCTGAAGGTGGAATCAGCAGCCCTGAGGGCACAGTGCTGCTTCCAGGCATTTAACCTGCCATCCTCATGCGATAAATGGCTGGTCCCTTGAATTTCATGGCATTTACTTAGGTTTTCCTTTTTTTTTAGCCCTCCCCCATTAATTGAGGATGGGGTATGTGGGTCACTGTGTCCCCATCCACTCCACATCTTGCCATCATTCTAGGAATATTCAATATTCAGTGGAAACTGGCTCATTCTTGTCTCTCATTTCTTTGGTGTCCTCATTTCCAACAACTTCTGCTTCTGTTTAACTTTAATGAGCTGCCTCCATGGCTATAGCCTGAAATCTGTAGTGATCCAGAACTCTCTACCACCAAAATAATAAATTCAGATTCCCTAGTCTGTGATCACAAATTTCCATCCTTTCAGCTCTCCTTTTTATTCTTTCTATTGCTCATGATCTGCCCCCTTGTATTTTAACCTCAGTGAAATTCCAGATTTTAGCCTTTCTACTTTCTCTCTAAGTATGAGGCCATTCCTGGCTTAATGATCTTCTTTATTTTGCTTAGATCCCATAACCTATCTGTACATCTATACTCTTTCCCATATCTTCAACTTCTTGTCCCATTTAAATCCAACTTTCAAAAACCCAACTCACATAAATTCGCCTTCTCCACAGCCTAATCCAAGATCCTGTGCACAAGAAGAAAAGCCATCACCAGTGGGGTAATTTGTTGACATGCATTCATGGTCTCCAAGCTAAACTCAGCCTTCAGTGACGCTGACACTCTCTTTGCACATGTAGCTCCCTCTCCCAGCCTGCACGTCAGCAATGCCACACCTTCCCCATAGTCCTCAAGCCTTCACCTGGTTCCTCCCCACCCCTCAAACATGTCAACTCTCTCAGACTCACATAGGAACGCACACATCATCTTGCCCTTGCTTTCATCTCCAGCACATCTCACTCAACCAGTACATTTTCTTTCAATCCCACTGAACTACTTTGAGTTTCTCAAACCCATTATTCTTTGGAGCTTCTGATCATACTTCTCATTTTGGCCTAGAATAGTCTTTTACCTAATCTTATCCTGGGTAACTTCTACCCATCATATAGGTCTTAATTCACTTATTACTTCACCCAGGAATCCTTACTTGACACTCTAATTCTGGTTTGGGTTCACAACCAAATGTTCTTCCAAAGCATGTAGACCCTCTATCATAATTCTTAATGCCAAAAAATGGTCAGTGTTCAATAAATACATGTTGAGTGAATGAGTAGATGCATGAACAAATCATTTAGATTGTCTTCCTGTTTCACCCTTGGACTTATGGTGATTATATTTTAAAGATACCTACTATCTTTAATTCTTAATTCTTTCATTTAGAAACAGAGAAGGAGATTAGGTGAGCTCTGAGTTATTATCTACAGAAACATTTTGATATTTTTATCTCTAGAAATGAAATCAATGCAAAGACCTATAAAAAGCATCAGTCATTTGTCAATGATTTTAAAATACTTGCCAAATAGGGTCTTTGAATTCCCAGTTCAGAGCTCAGGGGATGAGCCTATCACTGGAGTGCCCTAGCAAAGGCAGTGCTCTGTGAAGAAGGGGAAAC
Source organism: Tursiops truncatus (assembly GCF_011762595.2). Lineage (NCBI taxonomy): Eukaryota > Metazoa > Chordata > Mammalia > Artiodactyla > Delphinidae > Tursiops > Tursiops truncatus. The sequence goes on from NC_047040.1 coordinate 12,945,985, forward strand.
TGTGTCTATCTTGATAAAGCGAGGGCACTTGCCAGAATCTTGTGTTCTGTGGCAGACTTTTAAAACCACTGTAATAACGCTGTATTCATACCCAAGTTTATCTATGGCATTATTTAATGTGGTAGTTTTCAGAAGAATTTTATCCACATGTAATAAAACTAATTTGTCCCCAGTAAAATTGAATATTCAGAACCAACCAATACTTTGAACACACCTACTAGGTACTCAGTACTGAACTTGGCATAGTAAAGGGTCCAGGAGACACAAACTAAGATACAATGTGAAACTTGCTGTTCGGAACATACTCAAGATCTAAACAGATGCACATGAAATCACAAGAAAGCAATCATGTTTTTAGCTGCTTATTTCAACCATATGTATGTTCTATGTTAGTTCAGACAGAGGAATAAAAAGAAATAATTAACCATCATTTCATCTGTAATTACCTGAATTGAAATTCTCATCCATAAATTACTTAGAGAAAGAGAGCTAAGATGAAGCAATGGTTCAAAGCAGACAGGTTTAGGTTTGATATGATTTCTGACACGTATTAGCTCTTTGTCACTGGGTACCTTACTTAACCTCTTTATGCTTGATCTGAAAGGTCGATCAAAGTTGGTAATGTGTATGAAGCACATAGCCCAGTGTCTGTGTCTAGTAAAAAAGACCTCATTTAGACTTGCAGACATGTTGATTTAAGTTTATTTAACATGGTGGAGAAGCGCCCTTCTTTTCCGAGAGAAACCCAAAGAATTCATGTAGTATTACTTTTATTCTGTATAGTGAGTTGAAGAGGAAAACAATGGAACAATTGTGATCTACAAGCAGTGTGTTCTGAGAATGGAGAACCAAACATCCCCAGATATTAGAGCCAGATGTGATGGTTTTATTTATAGAAAGGGACAACCTAGTTGCCTTTTAGCTCATGCTGACACAAACCTACCCCCCAATTATGGTAATACTGATGTTTTATAGCAGCTCTTATCTTTAGCTGATTAGAACATGAAGAAGCAGGAAATTCCCTTACACCTGTCACACACTGACTCCTCTGTAAACATAAGCTTTTACTGATACGATTAAGCCATTCCAAGTGGCTTTGGAGGAGGACGTGAAAAGTGCCCATATTCCAGCCCAGCATAACACCTTTTCAGAAGTCACAGATGCCCGGTTTTAGAATCTAGACACCAAATCAACAAGATGATTCTAATTTATATTCTTTGGGTGCAGTATCGTTTGCTGAATTCTATTTTGCATTTCACAGCTCAGTTCATCTTTTCCTTCATGTAGCCTGTTCCATTCTGATAATTCATTGGGTTACTCAAGCCATCTGTTGCCCCTGTGGGTATCCACACCCTAAGCGCCACCACCCGATCCCAGCTAAGGGCATGAAGGTCTCGTATGGCAGGAGTTCAGAGAAGGAGAATCTTTTAAGCAGGAATTGGATGGCAGAATAGACCCAGGTCCTGGAGACAAGGAATACCTATTAAGCAGGCAGAATTTGACCTCAGAACTAGAACTATGGAAAAGGGCACCTTGATATTTTTTATGCTTATAAAAGGCAGGTAAGTATAGTATGTGTGGAGGTAAGCAAGCATTTTTTTTTTTTTACCATATGGAGGGAAATGATCAGAGTCAGGTTATGGCACGTTTTATGTCATGAATTAAATGATGCCCCCCCCCCCGCTTCAAATTCATATGTTGAAATCCTAGCTTCCAGTACCTCATAATGTGACCTTATTTGGAAATAGGATCATTGCAGATGTTAATATGACGTCCTATTGGAGCAGGGTGAGATCCTAACCCAATGTGACTAGGGTCCTTATGAAAAGGGGAAATCTGGACATAGACACACACTGGGAAAACACCATGTGAAGATGAAGGCAGTGATGGAAGTGATGTACCTCCAAGTCAAGAAATGCCAAAGGTCACCAGCAAGCCACCGGAAGATAAGACAGAGGCAGGAAACAGATCCATCCTCACAGCCCTCAGGAGGAACCAACACTGCTGACACTTGGATATTGGACTTTTAGCTCCCAGAACTGTGAGACAATAAATTTCTGTATTTTAAACCATCCAGTTTACTGTACTTTCTTATAGCAGACCTAGCAAACTAATTTATTTTGAACGTTGGACGAAGGACTGTTTGACCTTTAGTTTACAGGCAAAAGGAAAGCACAAAAATGTCAGGAAGAGACTTCATCTGACCAATTAATTTGGCTGTGGCATGTTAAATTGACTAAATGTGGGGTGTAGGAACTACAGACAGGGAGTCCAGTAAGAAGTCCGCAGCACAGTTGCAAGTCCCAGTGCCTGGCACCTAGTAGGTGATCAGTATATAATTATATTTTACATTTACTAGTAATTAATACCTGGCACATTACATTGAACCCTTGCAACCCTCCCACGAAGGAGGTAATATCAAGTATCTCCCTTTTACAAACCAGTAAATTGATGCTCCAAAGGGGTAAGTGGTGGAGCCAAAACTTAAATCCAGATCTGTCTGTTTCCAGGGTCCAAGTTCTTTGCCAATATGATATGTAGTCCAATAATAAATGTATGTGTAATAACTGAATGAGTGCAGGCTATATGCTTGGGTTTGTATGCACATGCATAAGTATGACTGAGAAATAAAGCCAAGAAGGGCAACTGCTATCATATAAATTCATCCCTTTAGATTATCAAAGTGGATAATTTACGGAGAAATTAATTAGTAAAAGGAATAACCATGTGTTGAAAATTCATAAGCATTTTAATAATTAAGAGTGATATGCAATTTATTCTGCCAAAAGGAAACTAAATCAATACGCAGATTGTAGCTATGGGCATAAGGAGATTTGAGTATTTGACCAGTCAAGTCAAATTAAAAAATTAAGCCCATTTAGCCTCCATTTTGACTACTTTCAAAGACTTTAACTGATGTGTAACACATCATTTGACTCTCACGGTCTCCATTTCAATTCATCCTCGTTTGTGTTTATAATGCAAGGACAGCTGAGTTTAAGAAGACATATTTTTGTAGCCCTTTACATAGGTCACTTTCCCTCTCTTACCTAATCCTTTGTCTATATTGAATAAAATATAATGATATTTTAGTTATCTCTTCGTTTAGTTTACATTCAATGTTTATTTGATTACAGAAGATCTTTGAGGGCAAATAACAGCTATCAGGGCTGAAAATTCAGAGGAGAAATGTCTCTAAAAGAAGCAAAACAAAGAAAACATATGTATAAGAGGCTAGTAAAGAAGTTACAAACCATGGGTCAGGACGCAGGAAGAGCAGTATCATGAAATACGATAATCGTCTCCTATCCCAGGACACTCTGCAGGCTCGCCTCAGAGAGCATTCTCAGCGGGTTGTACAATAGCTCCTGAGACAAACAGAGCTCCCACAAAGAAGGGCGGATTCAGCATTGATGTCTGGTACAGATAGGCAAGTCTGATCATATCTGAAGGGTCTCAAGTTCTCAAGCTGCTTTTCAATCATACTAATATCCGTTTTCCCTCTATGTAGATGTGTATATATATGTATGTGTGTGCACTGATTTATTTAAAGAAGCACATTAGATGTGTTAAATTATAATATAGAGGCTTGTACAATCTACAGCAATGGCACCATCCGTATATTTGTCTATTATGAAGTAACATGGTGCATAGTCTTCAGAAGAGAAAGCTCACAAAGAAAATGCATTATCAGGAAATACCAGCTGGTTTAATAGAGCACCTCCGAGTTCGTGATGTACATTCCAGTGCCTATTATTAATGCAGGGACGGAATGGACAATCAATCAGTATTGGTTGAATGCATGAACATTTCCAAAATAAAGGAACTGCTTCCCCTATTATGGAAACCTAAAACATGTTTTTTAAGTATTTCCTTTTAACACACCATCACACTTCCTAAATCAAAGAACAGCTCCCTCTTGCCTTAAAATACTCAAAGTTCTGCTAGAATTCTAAGAAAGAAAGAGGTTTATTCCCCTAATTTATGTGTGGAAAACTTGTCCTACCATGGCTGTTGGCTGATAGAAATCCCTAAGCAGCTTTCAAGCCCGCTAGGAAGCTGCTGTAGCAGAGGGCAGAGTGGCAGCTGCCCCTGAGGCCACTTACAATGCTCATGCTCCCAATCCCACCCCTTGCAGCATCCTCACTGGGTACTCAATGGTCTTATGTACCATCCTACACATCACAGAAGAAAACCTTTGCTATGTTCTTCTCCATAACTCCTCTGAAGGTAACACAAAGGAAGAGCACTTCTATTGAATATTCACATAAACCCTCCCTTATGACTGAACAGGAGAAACTCATAGGCAGCCCAATGACAGTCATCTTTTTATTAAGCTATATTGGCTCATGGTTTAATAGTTAGAGAGGTACATGTTTTTCCCACTCATTCTATTCACAGTCAGTTCTACATCCCATAAATACTGATCTTTGCAAAATACAGCTTAATGAAACAGCTGACATTTTCAGGTTCACACGGCTTGACTATAACATTTTTTTAAGTAATTTATATTCAGGATCATTTGAAAAAAATATTTGAAAAGCATTAAATCACTTAGTTTTAGGACTTTACCTCCTGACTTTTAGGGGACAAACTAAAATATGTGTATATACCATATTTACTACAGTATCTACTGTAAAATTTTAAAATATTTAAAATTTGCTCTTTGAAAATATTTGGCTATACATTTCTTGTTTAATTTAGGACTGACTATAATTTTTTCAGTAATTGTCCCTATTCTAGGGTTTTGGCAAAGGGAGAAAATACAACGTTAACATTATTTTCAAAAGAAATGGCTTTTTATGAATACTGAATTAAACAATTACACGTTTGCAGTGTATATCTTTAAAATATTGTTTATTATTATCTTACATTTAATTCTATTTTGTGTGAACATCAGACTTCGCTCATTGATGGGCGCTTTTGGTCAACTCTTCCTACGCTCCGTTCCTCAACCTTTCTGCTATTTTCACAGTAGATGCAGCACGGCCCTGCTTGTCTTATAAGTGGGCCTCTTAATGCATAAATCCATTTGCAAATGAGTTCCTGGAACATGCTAATGATATTTTGTTCTGGATCATTTCCAAAATGGTTGTAAGCAAACAAGCTCATTTGAGAGAGAGAGACAGAGACAGAGACAGAGAGAGAAATAGAAAGAGAGAGGTGTGGGGGAGAGGAAAGAGAGTGGGTAGGCAATTACTCAATGGTTGTTAATTAAAAACATTTGCACATAAACGTGATTTCTTGTGAAATAACATTCAAACCTGATTGACTAGCATTGGAAATTGAAAATGGACTGCCTTGAAGTTCAAAAGCCTTACCACAAATCACGAGATTCATTAATTACCCTACATAGCATCTTGGGAGTTGCCTATTCATAAAATCTGCTACGTTTATATTCTTGCAGCTAAACTAGAGGGGGAGAGTCCCAGTAAGGAATTAAAGTAGAGAATTTTATTAATAAAACTAACCCATAAACTGAAAATCTGAGAGAATGCCAAGAGTATACCGTTTGCGGATGTGGTTTCATTCCTCTATAGCAGTAGAATACGGAGCACATGTAACTGTGGTGTGTTTAATCCAAGTGGGTTAAAATACTAGTCTGGGATTTAAAACACTAGTCTGGGATGGAGCCACTGTATTTTTTCAAGAGATAGAATTGATATGCACTGCTTGGTTTGAAAATTTTATTTCGTTTTGTTTGCTTTGTTTTCCTATTTGTGCCTGTAGTTATCTTTGGTTTTGGTTTTCATAAAATGAATAAATCACTTTTTACTTAATAAATAACTTTGATTCTGTTAAAATAATGGCTAAACAAATAATATCCCCACAAAAATTGCAGAAGAGAATCTAAATCATTTGTGCAAATTTCAATCATTTATGCTATGGACATTTCTGATTTTTTGTCAGTCTTTGGAAATGTTGCATGTTATTCGTATTCTAAGACACTGATAGGGAAATTAATAAGGCCCTGAACATTGCCAAACATTTTTTTTTTTCCCCAGTCATGGAGATGTCACTAGAAAGGATTATTTTGAGACAATCTGAGATGGTAAATAAACCTTCAGCTATTGCATTCCGTAACTACAATAAGTGAAAGTAACTGAGAGAGGGAGGGAGGAAGGGAGGGGAAAAAAGAGAGAGAGAAGATGAGTGAGCAGATCTAAAGAAAGCAGAGAATTGCAGGAGTCAGAAGAACCCGGAGTTTATCAGTTTACGCTGACACATTTCCTTGGCAAAGGCTGCGGACTGTAGGCAAAGTCACGTGGCCGGGAGTCTGGTGTGTGTCTGCTTAAGAGCCCATGAAGCTCTTTGCTTCCAGACTAGCATGTGCACCATGTGATGCCGGGGTTGCCATGGTAAGTACATAGTGTGCAACTGAGTTGTTGTGTTTTTTTTTTTTTTCCTGATATGCTGCTTTAGCATAGATGCACCAGAATTCAAATTAATTCTATAAAGAATTCACTGGAAGAGGAAGCTTTAAGGGGCTTTGGTTAAATATTCAGCACTTATGCTAGATTCAGTAAGCAGAAGTGCCACATCATTTATTATTTTCTTCTCAAATATAAAGAGTTTATCTTAAAATGGTCAATGGTTTACCAGCATACAATTTAAAAATATATTAACCAGTTTCACTGTTTCCTCGTTTGCTATGTTGAGGCTTATATTATAAAGGAGTTCTTAGCTACCTGAATAGTTTTTATTTCACAAGAAAATGATTCTTGTTGTTTTCGTTCTTCAAAATATCACAGACATTGTAAGAAATTCCAGATGTACTGAACTTTGTGCAAATATGAAGACATCATTAGGAATTTGATGTAAAAGCTGCTCTGAAAACTAGATCGTGGGTTTGGAGCCTTCCCGGCTCTTTCTGAGAGCTCAGAAGGTCCTCTCTGCTCTCTGCAGTGTCACTATGTAAAAGGCAAGCGAAGCACTCGGTTCATGAATTTGGAATCCTGAAGTTGCCCAAGTGGCCTGTCAGATTGGCTCAAGGAGAAGCAACTGATGGGTGGGCCATTCCCACCCCTAAATCCCACTGCCAAAATAATGCATTATTTCTCACTATATTTATTCTCTTCTTACTCAGAATTGTTTGTAGAAGTCAGATATACCTGAGCTCTAGCCCAGCCCTGCCCGTCACTATGTGATCTTGCCAAATTTCTTAAAGTCTCAAAGACTCAGCTTCTATACCTGTGAAATGGAGCAAATGATAGACTCTACCTCATGGGAATATCATTTGGGTTAAATAGACACAGCATGTAGAAAATGTATAAGATCTGGTATGAAATAAGCATTAAGTCAATGTCAGTTGCTATTGTGATCTCTTTATGATTGTTTACATCTTTCTTTCTTACACTATGTACATTCTTGAACACTAGCTATCCTAGAATTTCAACACGTCCCCCAAAGTGCTCTTGAAGCTTTATTTTGCATCTGGATCAGTAATCCAACTAAAGAACTCGACAGCAAATATAGTTCTAAAGCCCAGTTTCTTGATGCTTTCAAATCCCATGTTTGGGGAAGGCAGAATACCTGTGAAAATCCTTTCAGAAGAATTGGCCTTGATGGTACCACTTAGATCAGCAAAAACCAATGCATAGACCAGCAGGGTTTGGAAAACTAATGGCCCACAGGTCAAACCTGGTCCTCTTCCTGTTTTTCTAAATAAAGTTTTATTGGAAGGCTGTCATGATCATTGGTTTAAGTTTTGTTGAAGGTGCTTTCACGTTTCAAAAGCAAAGTTGAGTAGTTGCCACAGAGTCTTTATGGTCCTCAAAGCCTAAAGTAACGACCATCTGAAAATGTTTGCTGGTCCATGGACTAAAGGATACCTGAGTAGGAAAGTAAAGGTAGAAGGGAGGAGGTTCCTAAAAAGCAGAGCTGCAAAATGATGTTTGGAACACCAATCTGCCATTTTTCCCAACTCCATCTTAATACCAATACTGAGAAGGAACTCAATTTAACAGCGAAGAGAGAGGAATAGTCAAGTATATGACTGGGACAAAAACGAAGAATTTAAACTATAAATGATTTTAAACTTCCCTTCTTCACTTCCCAAGGAGGAAGAATGCTGTGTTGCAAGGCTAATCCAGGGACCTGCTCTCTTGAGCAGAGTTCAGGTACTACACAAAGAATGAAGGGGGAAAAATGAACCTGCCTTGCTTCCCCATAAGACCCCAATAGCCAGTTATCTTGATTTACACAATCAACTGCTTAGTCAGAGAGGAGGGTAGTGGAGAGAGGAGAGCTAGGTTGTCTGGTATGGGGACTATTAGGAGTGTACAGATGGAAAGGAGAGTCACTGTGTTAGGTTTTCTGAAGGAAATGGCCCTTTGGCTATTCTTGGAGAGATTCCAGCAAAGATCTGTACCACTTTACAATTATTCCAAGTTATTAAACTTCCATTTGTTTCAATGGGACTCTGTGCCAGGGTCTGGCCATTATTTGGCTGTTTTAGTTTTACATATGGAAATAATTACAGAAGGTGCATCAAATGTAGAATTATAGAGTACTATGGAAGCAAATAAGAAAGACTAAACAAGAGTGCCTGAAAGCCAGCGAAGTTTTCAGAAATACTGCCTGAGCTGAGTCTTGAAGGAATCACAGGGACCTGTCTCAGACCAGGTCATGAATGGTTCGAAGTACAAGAGGCTGAACTTCGGGGGGAAGCACACATCCCTCCATGGCTGGAGAGTAGTGGTCGCTCTGGCAATACTGATATTCCATTCAATCTTCACTGCCATCCAACAAGGAGGGCATTATGCCTGTGATTTTCATCAGTGAGGAAACTGAGATAATTTGAGGATAAATAAATCTGACTACAATTACACATTTTTTTTGTTTGTTTGTTTTTTGTTTTTTTTTGCAGTACGCGGGCCTCTCACTGTTGTGGCCTCTCCCGTTGCGGAGCACAGTCTCCGGACGCGCAGGCTCAGCGGCCATGACTCACGGGCCTAGCCGCTCCGTGGCATGTGGAATCTTCCCAGATCGGGGCACGAACCCGTGTCCTCTACATCGGCAGGCGGACTCTCAACCACTGCGCCACCAGGGAAGCCCTACAGTTTTATAGAGTGCCATTATTTGCATTCTCACTAGTATTTTTTTTTAATTTATTTAGTTTATTTATTTATTTTTGGCTGTGTTTGGTCTTCATTGCTGCCGTAGGCTTTCTCTAATTGCGGCGAGCGGAGGCTACTCTTCACTGTGGTGCTCAGGCTTCTCACTGTGGTGGCTTCTCTTGTTGCAGAGCACGGGCTCTAGAGCACAGGCTCAGTAATTGTGGCGCACGGGCCCAGTTGCTCCGCAGGATGGGGGATCGGACCAGGGTTCGAACCTGTGTCCCCTGCATTGGCAGGCGTATTCTCAACCACTGCGCCACCAGGGAAGCCCCTCACTAAGTATTGTATAAAAAGATGACCCATTTGTTGACAGTTTCTCAGGTGTTAATTACTGAATGGTGATTATCTGGGTAACATTGAAAATTTACCCAATCTAGATATTCCTTAATATTCATCTACCTATTTGGAGTTTCATGGAGAGGATCGTAGGATGTGAAGCATTTTATTTGTTCAGAGATCCTTAGTACGTTTTTAAACTTTCCATTTCTCTTATTCAAAGATTCCATATTTTATTGCCCAACTGTCTTCTGTTTTCTATTATGCAACAAAAAATTAAAGGAGATAATTTAGGTCAGTTATACCAGGAAACGGTTTGGCTTCTCTTTCTTAATTCAGCAACAATTTGCTCTATGTTCAGGGAGCCCACTTTCCCTCTGGCTGACATTACATATTGATCTAAGTCTGAGAAAAATTGTATCGATAAAATAGGGGGTTTGTTACCAGCCCATTGCCACTCCTTTTAATTCACAACCTCTTTGTCTCTTTTATAACCCCTTAAAAGAATACTGCTCTCTAACCTATTATTAGGAATGGATGTAATAAATCATTCACAGGAAGGCAAAACTGACTAATGCTAATATGACTATGACTACTATGTTGTCTCTTCACTTGCCTTACAAAGAGTAAACCAATGCGAGCCAAAAGAATAATTTTATGCTTTTGAGATATATAGTATTGGTTATATTTAAAAAGAGATTTCCACAGGGTGAGAGTTACATTAGCATACCCTCAAATTATGCCACATCACTAACTGCCTATTAACCCATGAATAAGGTCTCATAATATCAATAAAACATTCAATAAATCATTCAAATATACTTATTGAACATCTACTGTTCCAGGTGTTGAAGATACAGTGAAGTGAAGCAAAGGTCCTGCCTTCATGCTGTGAATATTTCAGTGGATAAGTTACCATTCAATTGGTGCTACGAGTTCTGTTTTAAGCCCTCTGCATGCCTGATGTCATTGGTTTCTTATAACATCATGAGCTGTAGACACTATTATTATCATCACTGCTTTATCATGGAAAAACCTGCAGCCCAGAGAGCTTGAACACTTTGTCCATGATTACACAGCCAGGAGTTAGGAACAAAATTTGTCCTAGAAAGAAGTCTGATGCTGTGGATCACACTTTTATCTGCTCTACTATACTATGGGCTCAGATGACAATACTAAATGAGTAGAAAAAGAAAAGAAAAGAAAAAAGAGAGAGGTATAACATGAAATTAACTTTCCAGAGGACATAATAGTTTTCTTTTGATTTCAATTATTAAGAATTTATCCCTGACAAGCTACTTCCTTATTTTTCCTTCGTATGGATGTTTCCCACTGTAACGAATTTAAACTTGAGTTTAAATTTTAATATTCTCTCCCTCTCTCTCTCTCTCTCTCTCTCACACACACACACACACACACACACACACACACACACACTAATAATTCTACTTTCTCCTAATCCAGCCATCAAACTGAAAATTAGACATTTATGTAACATGTATATTGAATTAGTCCAATTTCATTATTAAAAAGTATTTGCCTACTTCGTTAAAGTACCTGCTAAAATCTATTACAATTCTAATAAAGTTGTATAAAATCTAAAAATAAAACAAATCTAAAACCCCAAACATTTATCTCTGCTTGGATTATTCTCTACACAACAGGTAGTTTCCATCCTACCATACGACAAAAGATGTGACTCCTTAAATGTATTAGATAAACCTCTTTTGAAAGGTCTATTTTCAAACAGAAACTTGACAATAGAAAGCTTTCTTCAATTTTCCCCTCCACATTGTTTCCCATTCCAAGTGTGTGTCAAGAATTTAACTGCAGCATGAAATTAACCAGTTATAAAACACTGTACTTGTGCCCTTGCCTTCTAAAGCAGAATGCACTAAATAATTTGCCTAATGGCCTCTAACATGAGACCTCAATTTAATAACCAAAGTGCCCTTACTTGTTGGATAAATTCCTGGTGAGAAATGCTCTGTGTGTAATCCATCAAGACATCAATGGCTCAAACGCACGCGAGCGCACACACACACACACACACACACACACACACAGAGAACTAAAATAAAAATAGAAATCCTGATATGCCAAGTTGACTAGTTTGAAATAAACCATATAGATGACTGTACCTTTTGTGTGAACCCATGAGCTCCCTTGTCCTGTAGCTGTGTCACAGCTGTGTCTGATTGACTCATAGTGGGAGAAGACACGGCCACTCCAAAGACACTCACTTGCCAGGCACCTGACATGTTTCTGTCTCTTTTTTATTAAAAGTTCTCTCCCTTAAAACATTAATTTCAATTGTTGAGGTTGCCAAAAGTTTGGTTTCTAGAAAAGCAATGTTACCGTAGTGATTAAGTGCCAGTTTAAGCATACAACTTTTAGTACGATGGAAATAGCTTCAAATTATTTTTGGCTTACTTTGTAAAACTGCAAGGATTCTTTTAATGACTACTCTTGACAAGCATTTTGCAAACTTACTTATAAATTCAGAGACTGGAGAAGACGGGAACACAGTCTAGCATTTTAGTGACTTGGCTAAGATTTCTCTGACCTCTATTCTCCCATTTCACTTTCACCTTATTTTTTATCTGATTTATTTCCATTTGCTGCTTTGGTTTAGGAGGACTAAGTCCTGCCCACATTTAAATATCTGCAGTAGGGGCTTTCCTGGTGGCACAGTGGTTAAGAATCTGCCTGCCAATGCAGGGGACACGGGTTCAAGCCCTGGTCCAGGAAGATCCCACAGGCTGTGGAGCAACTAAGCCTGTGCACCACGACTACTGAGCCTGCGCTCTAGAGCCCGCGAGCCACAGCTACTGAGCCCACGTGCCACAACTACTGAAGCCCACGTGTCTAGAGCCCGTGTTCCGCAACAAGAGAAGCCACCGCAATGAGAAGCCCACACACCACAACGAAGAGTAACCCTTGCTCACCACAACTAGAGGAAGCCCGCATGCAGCAACGAAGACTCAATGCATCCAAAAATAAATAATAATTAATTAAGAATAAATATCTGCAATATAAGTATCATAAGAGCATTGGCAGCCAATGCAATTACTTATATTTACCTCTCTCAACTACAGAAGTCAAGCTTAAGGGCTTTAGAATTCCCTCAAATTATACTTTCCTGTCTTTTGCCTCATTTTATATTCATTCCATGGTCCCAATGATTCTAAGTCTCAAAAGCCATTGTTCAAAAATTCCTATGCTAATTTATAAACCAGTACAACAGAGGGCTCTTCCTACAGTTTATATGTGTGAGCTGTATTATTTATGTGGCTATTTGCCTTGCTCATAGATGATAATTAGGGCTTAAGTAAGACAAACTGAGGCTGGAGATCATATATAGAAAGTATGCAAGTGGGATTTTTGATGAATGTGACGTCTTTATACCTGAGAAGAAAAATAATTTGATGAAATTTTAATTCATTGTCCCACTATCATTTTGAATACAAAATAACATTTTCTTCACTCATTTTAAAACATCTATCTGAATGAATTTAAAAGGATTGAGGGAAACGTCTTTTTTTCTCCAAAGTTCAGACATGAATATAAACAAAAATTAAATAAAATGTTGACTTTTTTAAGTCCGATCTTAAACACATGACGTTGCATTTCATCAAGTATCTTAGGGATTATATGGTCCACTTGAGGAGTAAAATGTGTCCAAATCTTCACTTTAGAAAGTTTTCTAAAAAGATAATTTATTTCCATCATTGATGATATCTCATGATCCATGTAGTAAAAGAGATTTTTATTAACTAAACTGACTAAACTGACTAAACTGACTAAACTGACTAAACTAAACTGACTAAACTAACTAAACTGACTAAACTAAAATGAGATTTTTATTAACTAAACTGACTACTCAAGGAGTTGAAAGTAGTGAGTGTTTCCATTACATGCTATTTCTTGTCTGCCAGGATATGTTGTGTCCTTATGAGGACCTAACAAGAGCTGCTAGTTGACACGTGGAGATAGTCTTATTGCATCAGGTTGATTATGCTGAGCCTGTTCATTAAAACGAGTTTTATCTGTGTGACTGAGGTAACATAACATGCATGCATTATTAAAGCTCATCTTTAAAAAATAAACACGCATACACGTGTCCAGGAGATCAGGCCATAAGAAGGGGGATACGTCCATTCTTCCACGTGTTCATTGAGGCCATTTCATTTTGTTCCCAGGTTATCATTCCTACAATAGTTCATACATGCCATCAAGCCTGAACTGAGCTTCTCATTCAACTCCGGGGTGACAGAGGTCATCTGTTTTCATATTAACTAAATCACAGTCTGTCTCAAACCAAGATTGCCAGTTGTGTTAAATTAAAGATAGAGGTTTTTGCTGAAGGCAACTTACACAGGGTGTGTTGACACCTTTAAGCTGACTTCATTTTACAATTCTAAGTCACATTGAAATGGAAAGGCTTGGGCAGACAGGGTCACTGCATTAATGACAAATCCGCAAGCGGCATTCTTCCTAAACCCAATACGGGCCTAATCTTTCATTCTTCCACTTTAATGCAATCATGGAACAGTACAGGCTTAGAGTCCCCACCTCATTTCAAAATACTCTCTTAAATGCATGATATCTCCTTAGACACTTTTAATCTTGTAAGGGGTGATAGAAGACTTTCCCTTCCCCTATAGGTGAAAAGGGGTGCTTTTGTTTTCCAGTCATATGTGAAACTGACAGACTTCTTTAGAAAAATCACATGGTGTCAATTCAAACCAGAGTCTCACAGGGTGCATTATATTGTGTCTTGAAAAAGTATCTGTTTAATAGACACATTACATAAAATAGATAATCAACAAGGACCTACTGTATAGCACAGGGAACTCTACCCAATATTCTATAATAACCTATATGGGAAAAGAATCTGAAAAAAGAATAGATATGTGTATCTGTATACCTAAATCACTTTGTTGTACATCTGAAACTATACAACATTGTAAATCAACTATATTCCAATATAAAATAAGATTTTTTTAAAAGCATCTGCTTATAATAATGAATGCTCTGACAGCTGGCTATGGGGAAGGATGTTAGTTATGGAATCCATCATTAAGTAGAATTGTTCATGGGTAGAAACCAAACTAGATGCTGTAATTAAAATATTCATGGAAGTAACTAGTTACTCTGTTTCTCATTCCTTTTTATCTTTCTTGTCTTGTGCCTGTTTTCCCGTGATGGATCTCTCTACACTACAGTAATGCTCTCATCTGGCTTTGCAAGATCTGTATTGACTACACACTTTTCCGGTTGCATTTTTAGCTGACACTTTTGGCAATGATGTTTAGTTGGATTACTCCCTGCCAGCTTATTTTTGTTAGATTGGTTCACAGTGTCCTATTCTATTGCTTAGGTCTCCAGTTATCTATCCTTCTGGCTGCTGCTGGTAGTGTTCATTCAGACAGACATCATTCTTCTCTTTCACCTGTTAGTCCAGTCTAACCCTGTGAAAAAAACTCATCATGAGTCAGGGGAAATTCAGCATGGCATGTATTATTGGTATTGTGATTTGAGTGACAGGCAACCAACACTTAGGGAATAATTTATCTACCTGAATTGGGCTAGACATCACTAATGCACGTGGCAGATTGATTGTACGGCTCTAGTGGACGTATTCTTTATTAATGAGATTCAGTATGATTTGCTAAAAAGCCTTTTACTGGGCAGTCATTTTCTGTCCCCCTCCCCCATCGCTCTTTATTCCATTTAATCTGTTGAACCATGTACCATGTTTTGAAAACGTGTTTCTCTCGTCTATTTTATTTGAAATACCTATGCTTTTTAAAATAATTGTGCACAAATTGAACAAAGCGCGCACACACACACACACACACACACCCCTCAGATTGGAATTGAAGTGTATTATGAAACACAGGGACCAAGGAAAGGAATTAAAATCCTATAAAGATATTAAGAAGAAATAAAAGTAAAATTATATGGAAAAGAAGACATAATCTGAGAATAAAATTTGGCATTTGAAAAAACTGATTTCTAGAAATGAATGTGTCTATAACAGGAGCTGTAAAGCACATGAGATTTCTTTCTAAATAAGATATGTTATTTGTATTGATCTGCTGAGAGTTGGGAGTGGCTGAGGTTTGGGGCTTTCAAAAAGAGCTCAGTAAAAATCCAGAGAAAAGTCATAAACTACCCACCTCTTAACCTTTTGCTTCATTATCCAGAGGTCACAAGGCAGAAGGGAATAATTTACATCAATTATAATGAGTTTTTTCTGAAACACTTTAAAAGTAACATAAGGGTAAATTATTTCAGATTCTAGTCTCACTCTGATCAAACATTCCCTACAATATAATTTCATACTTAGTATGGGAGGAGGATAAAAAAAGAAGTCACCCCCCTTCTCTTGAGAGAAGAGTCTATGTGTACTCTCATTGCTATAGTTATTTCTCCATTGTCTTTATAAAAAATTTCTCCATTACTGTTTGTTTTTTTCTGTAAATCACAAAATGCCATCTCTCCCCAAAACAAAATAGAATTCCAGCTGCTGAAAGAATAACGTTTCCTTAAAAATGATCTACAGAATCACTTGCTCGACAAATGATTTCTAGTCCTGTTTTGTCATTTATCTCCAAAACAAATACTATTTCAATTGTGTATTGTAATAGGCATTGGAACATTTCAAAAAAAATTTTAAGTTATATGTGACAATCTGAATAGAAGCATCCTAGGAGGTTAAGAATCCCTCTAGGAAAATTCTTAAAGAGTTGAGTGTCTCCATGCAATTCTGGTTCCCTTTGAAAAACAGCTGGATAGGTCAGTGTTATAATTACTGCATCAAGTGGTTTAAAGGAAAGAAGATCTCTTTCCTGGTGTGAAGGGCAGGTGGATGCTTTCGTGTGGTTAGCCTCCCCATGGAAGCCTCAAAATAATATGAAGCTGAAATCTTTTAGTAGCATTTACACTGCCATGTTGAAAATATGTTGCTCTCCAGAAAAGAAATCAAATCACAGAGTATTTAAAAACTCATTTTAGACTGTAGCTCTTGTAGATATAAAGTAGTTATGTTATCTTCATGAGTCATTATTTCTTTCTCTGTTCAGCTTTAGCCTAAATGTTACAGCAGTTTCTTCACAGAAAGTATGTATTTCCATGAAAAGGGTAAAAAATTTAGCAGCTCATTGCCAAGAGGGGAAACTTTCAGGGTAGTAGTTCCCTGTAAATATCTGGAAATTCATTAGTGAATTACATTTAAAATATCACATGCTATGCTAGCTTATTTAGTATTCCTTTGGGAAACAGATCATCAGTGCACTGAATGAGTTTGATACAATTTGATATGACAAATGTTTCAAAACCTACTATGCGCAAGAAGCAATTTCTCTGCTCTTGGAAGCCGGTTTAATAATTAAGACTAAAACTACCAATTAGTGCATCCTTTTGAGTCTATTCACGTGCCAAAATTCTTTCAGTCCTCATATAATTTTACCTGTTTTAGGAGAAAGAACAAAAATATGTGTACATGGAGAAGATGAAACAAAATGATAAAGTAAGAAATTCACACTTGGAGTCTGGGTGTATGTGTCATTTGCAATCACTTGAAGCAAACAATCCAATTTCTTTCCTTGTGGTGCTTTCTACCTAAATGGAGGTAGATTTTTTTGGACATGGTGCCATATGTCATTACTAACGTAGCTACATTACGTGATGAAGATGAAGGTAATAATGATGACGGTAAAAGCAATGATAGTAATGATGATAATAATAATAATACCAACAATAATGGCAGCTACCATGATATGGTGGCTACTCCACTGGTTGTTCTACGTGTGTCGTATCTTTATTTCTCTTAACAATACAACAAAAAGAATATTATTATTTCTAATTAACAAACGAGTAAACTTCACTTTAAGAATTAAGGACCCCTTTATGGGTCTCACTAAAGCTAAGAAGTGGAATAAACCAATGCCACCTTCTGTGCAGGGACTGGGATTTTCCCACTACTCAGTTATCCCCTCCTATACCCACACACACACTGTTACTCTAAATTTCCATCTTACAATAGGGTGGTAATCCACAGGTTTAGTAAAATACCCCAGGACAGGAAAACTGTCCAATGTGCATAAATTGACAAACTAATTATCTACATCTACATTTTTGTCTCCATCCTGCCAAAAGGGCCATAAATGAACATGACCAATACTAATAATTGAATCTACCCATTGTTAGAGCACTTTTCCTTTTTAAAAATGTCAAGTATTCTGCACGCCTACATCTACCTTTCATCTTACTTCTTAGATTATAGGACTAGGATGGTTATCTCTGCCCCAAATGGAAAGCATCTGAGAGCACGGATCACATAGTTCTTAGAATCAAGATCACTTAACTCCACTAACTCCGCACAAAGGCAGAGACCTCCAGGCAACTGTTCATGTGCTCTGGTTAAACTACATGCTTGCCCTTTGCTGAATAAACGTTAAAAATCATCTTTCCTCAAACTTAAATATGTGTGTGTACAACTTTGAATTTTGTATGTCTGTCCTGCATGCCAGGAGGGCAATTTAGCTCCAACCCTGTGATCTAGCAGTTATATTTCTAAGGTACTAGCCTACGAAAATACTTCTAAATGTGCAAAAGACAGTTTGAAAAGAATGTTTTTATAGCATTATCTGGAATAGTAAAAAAAAAAAAAAACATTAACAACCTAAAGTTCTATCATGTGGAAAGGATCGAATAAATTATACTGTACACCCTAAAAAAAAGTATTCCAAATTTCTATACAATTCTTCAATTTCATACCCACAAAGTATCAAAAATGAAACACGAAATTCTTACAGATACCGACAAATCATTAAAAGCCTAAAAGACATCTCAATATGCCCCAAACTTTTCTCACCAAAACCCCTTTTTCTGCTGTCTTCACCATCCCAGCTAATGGGAATGTCATCTTTTATCTTGCTCTCACACCCCACATCCAATCTGTCACCAAATCCCATCAACTCTACCTTCAAAATGCACCTCCAATTCCACCACTTCTCCCCCTGTCCAGCGCTGCCGCTCTGGTCCATATGCCACCATCTGTCCTTCTCGTGATGGTTTTTACAGGCTCCCAACTGATGCTCCTGCTTCTGCCCCACATAGCAGCCAGAATGATCCTCCTTTGTATTAGAGGAGTCAGATTATGGCATTCTTTCTCCCAAAAGCCTACAAAAAATTCTCATCTCGTCTCAAATGAGTGGAAGCCAAAATCTTGACCGTGACCTCGTGGCCCGTGGCCCCGTTACTTCTGACCTGACCTTCTGACCCCATGCTTGCTGCCCTCCAGCCACTCTGACCTCCTTATAGCTCCTCCCAACACGTCAGGAATGCTCCCCTCTAGGACCTCTTCTCTGCATGTTCCTTCTTCCTAGAAATCCACCCCGGAGATGCACACGGCTTCTCCCCTCACTTACTTCAGGCCCTTTCTCAAATGTGACATCCGTAGTGAGTCTTTTCCTGACCTACCCGTATACCTTTGCACTCTTTCCGAACCCCTGACCTCTACGCCCTGATTTCGTTTTCTTCATAGAACGTGTTGCATTTTAACTTGCTCTTTACTCTGTTTATTGTCTGTCTTCCTCACCCCACCCACACCAGATTGTAAATCCCATGAGGGCAAGCTTTTATTGTTTATTTATTTATTTATTTTACTGTTTTGTTCACTGCTTTATCCCAAGCACCTAGAACTGTGCCTGACCTATAATAGATGTTCAATAAATGCTTAATGAAAAACTTTATATAGAAACAAAATATCCACGCAACACGTACAAACATCACCCTAACAGAAAATTAACAAGTCTTCTTGGTGAAGCTCTTCTTCACTGCTGAACCACTTCATTTCTTATTCAAACATCAGGATATGCTGAATGGTATACTTAGTCCCAAATCAAAGACTAAAATGCAATTTACTAATTAAAATAGTGGATTTTAAAGGCTGGTATTTTTATTTTTAAAACAGCTTCCTTGTACATCTTAATGAAAGTGCTTTTCTGTAAAAAAATTTTTTCTCCCTCTGCTTCCTGGCAGGCTAGTTATATTCATATTCTAGCATGGACATGAATATTCTGTCCTCTATTTCCAAATATGAATGTTATTGAGAAGAACTCTAGAGGCATGTGTTTCAAGCAGAGATTCGTTTTGGGAGAGGGGCTTGATTTTCCGTCTATCAATTCATGATTAAAGCTAATTTCAAGGTGATCCATACATTTATAATGAAGATGTTTTCTTCAGGCTATGTCAAAGTTGGACAGAAGCCTTCAAGCTATTTTATTAACATGCTCAGCCTCTGCTCTAGCCATATCATTTGTTACATTAGACATGTTCTCTAAGCTATATCGCATTTTTAGTAGCTAAAAAAAAAATCCCCTGACTCATACCCTTGCTCAATAATAATTTATTTTCCTTATCTGGGTTTTTAAACCTTTTCCAAAGACCATGCTTACTTAAAGATTGAGAATATCCTCTGATAGGCTGAAGAGTATAAAGAAACAGCCCTAGACTAAAAACTATTGCCTCATTAATCTATAACCATCTCTAAATATTTAACACTACTTCTGAAAGAAAGGGTACCTTAAATTTTCCAATGGGTTTCTTTTCAGTGATTCAGGTCGCCACAGGTTTGGCTGTTTGGAAGGTTCACTCTTGCTGTGATTTCCTCAGCGTAAGAAGAGCTTAATTCTCAGGCTGACTGACAGTCTCACGTGGGATTGTGTTCTAAAAAGCCCCTCCTCTTGCCAACATCTGTCTATTTATTTCAGATACAGAATAGACACTGAACTTCTTAAAACGTACAGTGAGTGCTAGGTCCCAGATGTAATTAAAGTTGAAACAACCAGAAGTACAAATAGCTCTCAGAAAGGTATGTGAGAAGAATAAAGGCTTACCTTAACACGAGCCATTAAAGGTCCCTCTCAACGTGACCTCCAATTGCCTTGGCAGGTGATGGAGTGAAAAACCTAAAATCTCATCTATTACAAATACAGATGTAATGTGAATTGCAAACAGAGGAATGCTGATGTTTGTATAAATCCTCTTAAGATGGTGGCGACCCTTACTGAAAACAGGAGCCCAGCAGGACAGACACCATTTTGACTTATAAAGTGAACTGGCACAACAGCCAAAATGGACAAATGTGGTGTCCTTAGGCTAAGTGCGGAAAGTTAATATTAATGAGCATAAGTGGTATCATTAGATATACGCTCATTAATATTAACTTTCTCCTCCAGCGCTAAAAAAAATAGAACATTTTAAATAAATCAATTCATTTAGGATCAGCCTTGTAGACTTGGCTTCTGGCTCAACATAGAGCAGTGAGGGATGAACAAGGCAAATTACTGAATTCTCTCCTCTAATCGTACGGTCCTATGAATAAAAATCTCCCCATGCATTTGGTATTCTAGTGAAAATTACTCCAATGTCTGGATATCTTATTCAGCTTTGAAAAAAGAAACCTGGATGCACAATTTTAGCAACAACAAAAAAATAAGCAAAGCATCTTGTGGTCCTCTGAAATGATTAATAGAAAAGTGATTGGAATTAATCACAAACACAAGAGGAAGCTGAAATTAGAGAGGGTTATTAAGATACTCTCTGCTGTTTAATCTCACCCCCTTATCAACACATTAACCTTGTTTCCTCTGCCTGAGCCCTGCGTCCTACAGCAAAATTAGGTCAGAAATTCACATCAGATCAGATCAGCTGATTCATTCCAGCAAGACCCTGACACGCTGCAGATTTGGGTTTCATTCTAGATAGGAGTATGGCTGAGGGCTTTGGGGGTTTGCTCCCTATGCTTTAAGCATAGGAGATAGAGCTGGCTGTAGAGTATTTCTAAATATTCTAAGCTAGCTGTAGAGTATTTCTGAAAGTTTCTGAACCCTGTTTCATTTAACGGTCCTCACTTCACCTGAACAAAATGAACATCCATTTTCATACACAAATAGAGCATTTCATTTTTCTACATACCTGCAATTAAATCAAACCCAGTGAGATTACCTATTCGTGACCAAAGTAGCTATTCATGTTGCACTGAATGGATATATCGCTCGCTAAAATGTACTTCAGTAAATGCTCCCTATTTCCATAAAGTCTGTCACAAATCATGAGTATGATTCCAGAAGCCATAACTATCTAAATAGGATTTATGTAACTGTTAACATTTCTCTAGTAAGAGCTCTCAATGTAATTATGTCTTTGGGTAATCATTTAAAATATTAACCAATTCTAAACTTTGGTATCAGAATCGTTTGCTTTTTTTAAGTAACAACGCTTTAGTAAAGGGAAAGCAATTTTTTTTTAATTTTTACTTTTTTTTTCTGTATCGTCTAAAGGATGAACTTTCCTGGTGCTTTGTTTCTCTTTGACTAACAGAGATACTGAAACCTTCAAATTTAAATAAGTTCCAAGTATATATCCTAATATACAAATGCATGTATTTTTTTAAAGGAGCTGTAACTAATCTAATTCCATTTCTGACTGTCACTTTTAAACAGGAAATATAACCTCATATAGATCCCTTGAGGGCATCCACAGGGAATAGAGACATTCCTAATCAGCTTAAGTAGTCCTTTGTGTCAGAACCACTTTGCTAAAGTCCAGAGCTGTCTTGCGGACTTGCAATGTTTGGGAGAATTTCACTAATGTAGCATTTGTTTTATTAGAAAAAAAAAAATTCAACCCCTTTCTACAACAGAAAAAATACTCAGAAAGGCATGCACTGGGAGCACATTTTCTTGTTGCTTTTTATTTAAGGGATATGTCCTATATTGTTTTCAAAATACTGTGGCTAATAGTAAAATGAGACAATGCAGGGACTAGCTCCAGAATCCAGATAGAAAAATTCACATGAAGGGAAGGAAGCCTCAAACCTAAGCATGCATCGTTTGGTATACCAGACGATCTTTTATTGCCCCTCTTCCTCAGTGAATATTCTTACTGGATGTCCTGAACAAGATGTTTCCTGTAAAGAGTGACTCCTCAAAGCAGACATATGTTCACAGGTACACACAGGTACTGCCTTACAGGTTGTTTGTAACCAGACTGTTCTCATTGGTCAGTTGCCTCCTTCTTAATGGCTAGTGCCTATGTGTGTCAATGGTTCAATATACCTAGCATCTCTGTCTTAAACATCCCTCTTCACCCACACACATGACAAACTAGGGTTTTGTAACCCATCTCAAGTGATCTCACTCGTTTGAAACTGTAGGTTTTGCATGTTTGTTTTCTAATAGGCTTTTTAATAAAAAATAAAATCTCATTTAACAGTGCCTGCAGAAAACCATTAGAATTTAAAATAGCAGAAATGATGAGCTACTGAAATATTTTTTTCATTCTCCATTAACTTTTCGCCTTTGAGTCTATCTGTCTCTTTCTTTCTCACCAAATGTTATTTGGAGCTGTTAAGAAAAGTACTAATGAACAGTATCACTTTTTATGTATCTGAAATGTTTCACCCAATAAGACTTTTCAGTAAAATCCCATTTGAGAAATGGAAGTGAAGGTACAAGAAAGTTAGTAGTGACAAAGGACTCAAGTTAGTTTAAAAATAAGGAATTGGGCTCAGAAAGCGTAAGTGACTTAGAACACTGAGAATGTGATGAGGGTATTCCTTTTCTAAGAGCTCAGTGTTTTAAGCTTCCCAGCTTCAACACAAAAGGCATTTTAGCACACATGTGATCTAGAAGGTCAATCATATGAAATCCTATTTCCATTTTTTAAGCAATCCCTGGCAGTCTGCACATTTCTGAAATTGCAACTGGCATATTTCACAGAGAATTATCATCAATGCCTTTTCAAGGTCAAACATGCTCCATCTTTAGATTTCTCAGCATTTATATCCTATATATTAAATCATAGTATATATTAAAGAAGGCATTCGGCAGACGTGTTAAAGAATTTTAATTGATTAGACTGTGCTCGTTAATGTCATGTTGAATTTTCTCTACAACTTGACATAAATTGCACGTTAAAAGTATTAAATTATGTGTGAAATTTAGATGTGGGTATTCTGCTTTGGTCGCCATCTCTGGAACTCAGAATTCCTGTGTGACCAGAATCTTGCTAGGGAATTTTCAAAAATTTTAAAAATACACTTCCTATTAGGAACATTGTTGAAGCAATTCTAAAAATGTACTGTGAGAATATTCTATATAATATTTAAGATTTATTATATTTTTAAATTGTCAGAATCCCAGAAGACTGGTCACCATATGAACAAAATAAAAATTAAATTTGAACATTTCAGCGGGTACTGAGATGGAATAACTTGAGCTATCTGCAGCTACAGCCCCACCCCAAGTCAGGGAGGACTTTAGTCTCCTCCTGCTGCCCAATCATGACACTTTTGGCTCCTTTCATGTTTTCCCTCTCCAACTCTTCCCAAGACAACATCCAGAGACTTCTATGTATGTCCTCACACTGTGCATGGGCCCTGCTTTTGTAAAAGAAAGTCATCTGGACAACATGGATGGATCATAATACTAAGTGACGTAAATATCCTATGATATCACTTATATGTGGAATCTAAAAAAAGAATGATACAAATGAACTTATTTACAAAACAGAAAGAGACTCACAGACTGAAAACAAACTTATAGTTGCTAAAGGGGAAAGGAGGGGAGGGATAAATTAGGAATTCGGGATTAACAGATACACACTACGATATATAAAATAGATAAACAACAAGGACCTACTGTAGAGCACAGAGAACTATATTCAGTATTTTGTAATAATGTATAAAGGAAAAGAATCTGAAAAATTATATATATATATATATATATTCACTTTGCTATCCACCTGAAACATTGTAAATCAACTATACTTCAATAAAAAACAACAACAACCTCAACAAAAAATAAACAAAAAAGAAAGTCATCTGAGAAGTCTCAAAATTTAGGAGATTTTACTAGTATTTTTTCTCTTCCAAAGATATTTGCACTTTAAATTAGGATTCCAGAAAACATTTGGGGGAAAGAGTGTAGGAAAGAGTGGGGAGGAGTTACTGATAGCAAGATACATACTACGTCTTTCAGTTCCGAGCGTGTGTGATACCTATGGCACAATAATAAAATGGTGTTTGAGGAGCCAGGTTTGGGACCGTCATACAGAATTAGTCATCCGTTCATTCATCGCTCAGTCACCTGTACATCGTGGCTGAACACTCCTATCTGAAATACTTGAGATCCCATCCCTTCCCACCTACTCAAGGACATAATCACAGTAATTTTTCCTTCCCTCTCTTAAGTCATTAACATTTCCCTTTCTACTGTAATCTTTCATATCAGCATTTCAGATAAGCTAGTTTTCGCTCTGCTTAAAGGGAAAAACCAGTAAAACAGAACACTATAGACCTCTCTTCCCCCTTCAACTGCTCTCCATATTTGTGAATTTTGTTTAACCTCGAAAGTTCCTAAAATAGTTCTCTATTCCTCTCTTCCTTGTTTCAATTCCTCTTTTCGCATCCTCTTGTGAACATGACTCCACTGCGTTTTGTCCCCAGACCTCCACCAAAACTGTTCTTGTCAACAACACCAATGTAGTAAAAGGCATTATTCAATCCTCAGGATTCAATATATTTGATCTACCAGTAAAATCTCTCTTCTTTAATCACTTTTGTCATTTCACTCTGAGGCAACACCCGCCTTGGAGATTCTTCTCTTATCCCACTAGCTGTTCTTACTGGATTCTTCTACTGTTCCTGTCATGTAAACAGTTAGGTGTCCCAAGGAACAGTCCTGTGTGCTTTTATCCTCTCTATCTAATTTTAGGTCCTAGGGATCCTTAACCAGGCTCATGACTGTAAAAAATCTATGACTCTCATATTAAAACCTCCAGGTTTGATCTCCACCATGAGCCCTGGATCCAACTGCCTATCCAGAATTCTCCACTTGAATATCTAAAAGAGCTCCCAGCACTGGCTTATGAAAGCTGAACTCCCATTCCCCCACCATTTAAACTAAATTTACTCCTGTTTTAGTCTTTACCATTTCATTAAGTGGATACAGCATTCTTCTAGTTGTTTCAGGAAAAACGAAACATAACATAACAACAACAGAACCAGAACAGCAACGAGACAAACTTGAGAGCCATCTTCAATTCCTTTCTCTTATTCAACTTCTATGTCTCATCAATTAGAAACTTTCACTGGTGCCCCAAATTTGAGCGTTTTATGCCACATTTACTAGTACCACCCTGGTCCAAACTACCATCATCTCTCACTTGAATTACTGCAAAAGCTTTCTCTCTGAATTCCCTGCATCCAACTATGCCCTGTCCATCTGTTCAACACATAAAAACCAGAGTAATCCTTGTTAAAAAAGGGCAGTTTAGGGTATGCCATACCTCTGCTCAAGAAATCTTCAATGAATTTCTTTTTTCTTTTAGAAAAAACATGAACTTATAATGCTCTACATTACCTGGTGGCCCCACTACCAGTCGAACTTAGACCCCTTCCATCTTTGCTTGGTCACCACACGACACCTTCCCTTCTTGGAACACATCAAACTTGCTGTTTCTTCTGTCGAGAATTCTCTTCCCCAGACAGCCATGTGGCTCCTGTCTCTGGCAACAGGCTCCCAATGTCTAATGTCTCTGCTCAGCTGTTGTTGGATTTCAGAGGTCTTCCCTGGCCTCTATTCTTATTGCCCTCACCCTGCTTTATTTTACAGTGTAAACATTTATTACCACCTATCATATATATTTATTTATACTTATTTCTTTCATGTTGCCTCTCTTTCACCCGCCTCTCAGAATATAATTCTTTTATAACCAGGAACTTTGTTCTGTTCATTGCTGTCTCATAAAGGTCTAGAACATTTCCTGGCACTTAGTAAGGTTTCAATAAATATTTCACCAATGAATGAATATACTTAACAGCAAGTTGTTTATTGAACAATAAGTTGGCTTCAGATCCTGTTCTAAGAACTGTATATACCAATAGTCATTCTGCTCATGAAACTTACATTGTAACTTGAACATCATCAACCACGTCACATATTGTGTGCATGGTTTGCTCATTGTCTCTAATCACCTTGACCTCAGGTGAGAGATGCCCTATCTAGCTCACGGGTTCAGCATCATTTCTTGCTTCCAGGATTAAAGCCTCTATGCCTGACCCCTTATTTCATGGGTGGGGTCAGAATTCAACTTGAACATCAGCTCACTTTACTATGACCTGGCAGTCTGTTGACCTCTAGTTGGTGTCCCCATGCCTGGGACATTGGTTTATTCTTCAACTCTACCCACATCTACTGACAAATCCCGAATAGCCTCATCATCTAAAATGCCACCGTCACTAGGTCACCGTGACATAAAGTACACACACTTATAACTCTCCTGTGGGGAACACCAACTACTGTGGCAACAACAGCCTTACAAGCAACACTGCTATGGAACCTTGAGAGTAAGCCGGCTTCAGGCATACCTACTCCCACATCTCTGGCTTATGTCCTGCCATGGAAACAATGAAAGTGCACAGTAACTGAACATCTATCTCCTCAAATGCCAGATCCTAGAAGGCTCTTGTTTCTTCCTGCTACCAGTGGGTTCTTCATTTGCCTCCTAATCTGATTATAGAAAGATAAACTGCTAATTTAAAACTGACAAGCAGGGATTTCCCTGGTGGCACAATGGTTAAGAATCTGCCTGCCAATGCAAGGGACATGGGTTCGAGCCCTGGTCCAGGAAGATCCCACATCCCACATGCCACGGAGCAACTAGGCCCGTGCACCGTAACTACTGAGCCTGTGCTCTAGAGCCCGGAGCCACAACTACTGAGCCTGTGTGCCACAACTGCTGAGGCCCGCGCACCTGGGGCCCGTGCTCACCACAATGAGAAACCCGCGCACCACGACAAAGAGTGGCCCCCGCTCTCTGCAACTAGGGAAAGCCAGCATGCAGCAACGAAGACTCAACACAGCCAATAAATAAATACACTTATTAAAAAATAAAACTGACAAGTACCTTTTTTTCTCCCCTCTTTGAATCTTTACTTATTTGATACAAGAAAGAACACTCATACTCAGAAGAACTGTTTCAAACAAGACATCGACATTGATTAAACATACACCTCCCCCCAACACACACACACAGGGTGGGTGACTTCTCTTGCCCTTACTCTGTTCTTAAGCAGGGCTAGACTACAGTTTTATATTGCGTTGACAGTGTGATGTGGAAGCAAAATTGTCCAGATCGTTTGGGACTTTTTCAATTCAACGTGTGATCTGAACTATCTTTATGTTTATGGCTTGTAATATAATTCTAGAAAATATTGCTTTGTTAATGTAGCAGGAACTAACACAAAGTTTACTTAACTGAATTTCCTGGACCTCATTTACCATGCAATGACAGGGTTTTGCTGTGTCTCCACCTACCTAAATTCTAGCCCCTTGTCCCCTGGACTTTTGACTCCTTGGAATTGTTGGTAATGCCCCTTTGAACACTTGGCCACTTAAAATGTGTCATTTTTACTTTCTTAATATCTATGGATCTTTAGATAGAAATTTTATGAGGTTGTTGATGAAACACAGAAGCTAATAATACAGTGATAAGCACCCTGGGGTGCTCTGTACAATCTAATAGAACTATTCAGCAAATAATTTTGTCTCTATGCTTAGAGAAAAGAGGGAATTATGTTTAATGGCAAGATTGGGAAACTTTAGATTTTAGAGATGAAGTTATTTTAGAAATCACGTAGGATAACCTTTTTTGTTCTGAGTTTCTGAAACCTTAGACTCACAAAAGTAAATTAAAATGTTTACATACATATAGAAGTTCAGGGTTTCCCTGGTGGTACAGTGGTTAAGAATCTGCCTGCCAGTGCAGAGGACACGGGTTCGACCCCTGGTCTGGGAAGATCCCAAATGCCTCGGAGCAACTAAGCCCACATGCCACAACTACTGAGCCTATGCTCTAGAGCCAGAGCTCCACAACGAGAGAAGCCACAGCAATGAGAAGCCCGTGGGCACCACAACAAAGAGTAGCCCGCTTGCCCAAAGACCCAATGCAGCCAAAAATAAATAAATAAAATAAATAAATGTATAAAAAAATACATCTTGGTTTAAAAAAAAAAGTTCATCAGAGGTACTGAGCAGAAAAAAAAAAAATGTTGTTCTAAGAAAGGGCACTTAGTGCATCCTAGAAAGGAACCTGTGGTACCAACTAAAATTAGATAGAAATAAAAAATAAGATATCTCAGAATAACATCTGCAATTATGAATACGTTTATCAAGCATGCCATTTTACAAATCTTTGTATACCTGGTAATAGAATAGATTTCCATTTGAATAGTCCAGAGAAAAAAGATGACACTCTTTCAACTAATCTTGTACAGAATTTCCAAATCTCTCGCCCTCTTTCTCTCTCTCTTCCTTCCCACCCTCCCGTACAGAGTTGTTTGCCATTAAATGATTGGAATAGTGCATCCTTACCTAGCGTCTTTATAAGAATCAATAGTTTACCTTAAAAGAATATGTTCTTTTCCTTCATATCATAATGTTCACAGAGAGTAAGCAAAAGGATTACTTCCAGATTAGATGAAAAATCCACCAACTGGCTATCAAAATAGCTTATTATTACCATTCAGTTATCCAGGCAATTGATGGATTCATTTCCTAAATTCTGTCTCTTTGCACTTAGTAAATGGACTCCATTGAAGAAATAGGACTCCATCAAACACATATCTCTACCTGTAACCCCGCAACACATACACTCAGAAAATATTGTAACATTTTTTGGAAAAATCAAAAGATGTGTATCCTTACTTTGGTCTCAGCACGCTAGGGAACTTAGTCTCCATTTGGAGGCTGCAATCGGGGCTCATTTGCTTGTAGCAGGTAGGTTTTGCAGCATAAAAGTCATTTCATTTGAACAAACCTGGGGCACTCAGTACCAGACAAGAGATGTAATAGCCACAGAATTCTACACAGAGGGCACACACTGAGTATTCTACTTCAGAAACTCACATAATTATAATTACTGACAAGTCTTTTCATAATCTAGGAAGATGGTGAACTCTCTTATAAGGATGATACAAAGACCATTAAATATAGAGATTTTCATTAAATATTAAAGTGTGTGTTCCCTTAATCTTTTATCGAGAGATTGTTCAGTATGAACTTTTATTTAGAGGAAACTGAATTCTTTCCCCACCCCATCTGCCTCTCCATACTCACGACACAAAAGTAAACAACTTGTTAACTAAGGCAAGTGTCCTGTCTGCGTTGTGTTTTCATCACAGTTGAGAAGACACTTCTACTTTGTCTCCTCAAGTCTAACTTTGACAAACCCCTTCTTGACCAGGTGACAGCATCACGGCCTCTGCAGAACTCACAGATACCCTGAGGTGTGCAAAACTCAGAACACTTTCATTTATACCTACCGTTTTATTGCTTCTTCTTGTCTTCGGCGTTTTTCATTCTTTTCCTTCAAGTAGGCCAGGTTTGTTTCATTTCTCAAGCGATCATTTTCTCGCGCAATGTCCGATGCATTCTGAATAACCAATCCGTCGTAGGCCTTCATCCCCATATCCTCAATATACTGGAGAAATGTGTCCAGAGGGTCTTCCTCAGGATTAGAACTCATCATCCTGGAGGATTTCATGTGAAAAGGAACACTTCCTGTGGGATGAGAACACATTTTACCTTCATCAAAGATGTGGATAAAAGCAAGGTGCTGCTTATTCTCTTAACATCTTGTCAGCCCCAAACTCCAATGATTATGGCGGGATCTACTTGGAGAAAATGTCTCATTAGAAATTACAGTCGGGAGGCTTCCGGGAAGATGGCGGAAGAGTAAGACGCGGAGATCACCTTCCTCCCCACAGACACACCAGAAATACATCTACACGTGGAACAACTCCTACAGAACACCTACTGAACGCTGGCAGAAGACCTCAGACCTCCCAAAAGGCAAGAAACTCCCCACGTACCTAGGGCAAAAGAAAAAACAGAGACAAAAGAATAGAGACGGGACCTGCACCAGTGGGAAGAAGCTGTGAAGGATGAAAGGTTTTCACACACTAGGAGCCCCTTCGCGGGCGGAGACAGTGGGTGGCGGAGGGGGAAGCTTCGCAGCCACGGAGGAGAGCACAGCAACAGGGGTGCGGAGGGCAAAGCGGAGAGAATCCCGCACAGAGGATCAGGGCCGACCGGCACTCACCAGGCCGAGAGGCTTGTCTGCTCACCCGCCGGGGCGGGCGGGGCTGGGAGCTGAGGCTCGGGCTTCGGTCGGAGCGCAGGGAGGGGGCTGGGGTTGGCGGCGTGAACACAGCCTGCAGGGGTTAGTGCGCCACGGCTAGCCGGGAGGGAGTCCGGGGAAAAGTCTGGACCTGCCGAAGAGGCCAGAGACTTTTTCTGCCCTCTTTGTTTCCTGGTGCGCGAGGAGAGGGGATTAAGAGCGCTGCTTAAAGGAGCTCCAGAGACGGGCCGTGAGCCGCGGCTAAAAGCGTGAACCCCAGAGACGGGCATGGACGCTAAGGCTGCTGCTGCCGCCACCAAGAAGCCTGTGTGCGAGCACAGGTTACTATCCATACCCCGCTTCCTGGGAGCCTGGGCAGCCCACCACTGCCAGGGTCTCGGGATCCAGGGACAACGCCCCCGGAAGAACGCACGGCGCGCCTCAGGCTCGTGCAACGTCACGCCGGCCTCTGCCGCCGCAGGCCCGCCCCGCACTCCGTGCCCCTCCCTCCCTCCGGCCTGAGTGAGCCGGAGCCCCCGAATCAGCGGCTCCTTTAAACCCGTCCTGCCTGAGCGAAGAACAGACGCCCTCCGCCGACCTACACGCAAAGGCGGGGCCAAATCCAAAGCTGAGCCCCTGGGAGCTGTGAGAACAAAGAAGAGAAAGGGAAATCTCTCCCTGCAGCCTCAGAAGCAGCAGATTAAAGCTCCACAATCAACTTGATGTCTGTGGAATACATGAATAGACAACGAATCATCCCAACTTGAGGACGTGGACTTTGAGAGGAAGATTTATTCTGTATAGCTTTGCTTCCACCATTTGTCCTCCGGTTCTATCCGTCCGTTTTTATTTTTTGTGTTTTTTTTTAAATTTTTTTCTTAATAATTATTTTTTTATTTTAATAACTTTATTATATTTTATCTTACTTTATTTTATTTTACTTTATCTTCTTTCTTTCCTTCCTTCCCTTCTTCCTTCCTTCCTTCCTTCCTTCCTCCCTCCCTCCCTCCCTCCTTTCTTTCTTTCTTTCTACTTCTACTAATTCTTTCTCTCTACTATTTCTCCCTTTTATTCTGAGCCATGTGGGTGAAAGGCTCTTGGTGCTGCAGCCAGGAGTCAGTGCTGTGCCTCTGAGGTGGGAGAGCCAACTTCAGGACACTGGTCCACAAGAGACCTCCCAGCTCCACATAATATCAAACGGCGAAAATCTCCCAGAGATCTCCATCTCAACACCAGCACCCAGCTTCACTCAATGACCAGCAAGCTACAGTGCTGGACATCCTATGCCAAACAACTAGCAAGACAGGAACACAACCCCACCCATTAGCAGAGAGGCTGCCTAAAATCATAATAAGTCCACAGACACCCCAAAACCCACCAACAGACGTGGACCTCCAACCAGAAAGACAAGATCCAGCCTCATTCACCAGAACACAGGCACTAGGCCCCTCCACCAGGAAGCCTACACAACCCACTGAACCAACCTTAGCCACTGGGGACAGACACCAAAAACAATAGGAACTACGAGCCTGCAGCCTGCAAAAAGGAGACCCCAAACACACTAAAATAAGCAAAATGAGAAGACAGAAAAACACACAGCAGATGAAGGAGCAAGATAAAAACCCACCAGACCTAACAAATGAAGAGGAAATGGGCAGTCTACCTGAAAAAGAATTCAGAATAATGATAGTAAAGATGATGCAAAATCTTGGAAATAGAATGGACAAAATGCAAGAAACATTTAACAAGGACCTAGAAGAACTAAAGATGAAACAAACAACGATGAACAACACAATAAATGAAATGAAAAATACTCTAGATGGGATCAATAGCAGAATAACTGAGGCAGAAGAATGGATAAGTGACCTGGAAGATAAAGTAGTGGAAATAACTACTGCAGAGCAGAATAAAGAAAAAAGAATGAAAAGAACTGAGGACAGTCTCAGAGACCTCTGGGACAACATTAAACACACCAACATTCGAATTATAGGGGTTCCAGAAGAAGAAGAGAAAAAGAAAGGGACTGAGAAGATATTTGAAGAGATTATAGTTGAAAACTTCCCTAATATGGGAAAGGAAATATTTAATCAAGTCCAGGAAGCACAGAAAGTCCCATACAGGATAAATCCAAGGAGAAATATGCCAACACACATATTAATCAAACTGTCAAAAATTAAATACAAAGAAAACATATTAAAAGCAGCAAGGGAAAAACAACAAATAACACACAAGGGAATCCCCATAAGGTTAACAGCTGATCTTTCAGCAGAAACTCTGCAAGCCAGAAGGGACTGGCAGGACATATTTAAAGTGATGAAGGAGGAAAACTGGCAATGAAGATTACTCTACCCAGCAAGGATTTCATTCAGATTTGATGGAGAAATTAAAACATTTACAGACAAGCAAAAGCTGAGAGACTTCAGCACCACCAAACCAGCTTTACAACAACTGCTAAAGGAACCTATCGAGGCAAGAAGCACAAGAGAAGGAAAAGACCTACAATAACGAACCCAAAACAATTAAGAAAATGGGAATAGGAACATACATATTGATAATTACCTTAAATGTAAATGGACTAAATGCTCCCACCAAAAGACACAGATTGGCTGAATGGATACAAAAACAAGACCCATATATTTGCTGTCTACAAGAGACCCACTTCAGACCTAGAGACACATACAGACTGAAAGTAAGGGGATGGAAAAAGATATTTCATGCAAATGGAAACCAAAAGAAAGCTGGAGTAGCAATTCTCATATCAGACAAAATAGACTTTAAAATAAAGACTATTAGAAGAGACAAAGAAGGACACTACATAATGATCAAGGGATCAATCCAAGAAGAAGATATAACAATTGTAAATATTTATGCACCCAACATAGGAGCACCTCAATACATAAGGCAAATACTAACAGCCATAACAGGGGAAATCAACAGTAACACATTCATAGTAGGGGACTTTAACACCCCACTTTCACCAATGGGGTGACAATGGACAGATCATCCAAAATGAAAATAAATAAGGAAACACAAGCTTTAAATGATACATTAAACAAGATGGACTTAACTGATATTTATAGGACATTCCATCCAAAAATAACAGAATACACATTTTTCTCAAGTGCTCATGGAATATTCTCCAGGATAGATCATATCTTGGGTCACAAGTCAAGCCTTGGTAAATTTAAGAAAATTGAAATTGTTTCAAGTATCTTTTCCGATCACAACGCTATGAGACTAGATATCAATTACAGGAAAAGATCTGTAAAAAATACAAACACATGGAGGCTAAACAATACACTACTCAATAACGAAGTGATCACTGAAAAAATCAAAGAGGAAATTAAAAAATACCTAGAAACAAATGACAATGGAGACATGATAACGCAAAATCTATGGGATGCAGCAAAACAGTTCTAACAGGGAAGTTTATAGCAATACAATCCTACCTTAAGAAATAGGAAACATCTCGAATAAACAACCTAACCTTGCACCTAAAGCAATTAGTGAAAGAAGAACAAAAAACGCCAAAGTTAGCAGAAGGAAAGAAATCATAAAAATCAGATCAGAAATAAATGAAAAAGAAATGAAGGAAACGATAGAAAAGATCAATAAAACTAAAAGCTGGTTCTTTGAGAAGATAAACAAAATTGATAAACCATTAGCCTGATTCATCAAGAAAAAAAGGGAGAAGACTCAAATCAATAGAATGAGAAATGAAAAAGAAGTAACAACGGACACTGCAGAAATACAAAAGACCATGAGAGATTACTACAAGCAACTCTATGCCAATAAAATGGACAACCTGGAAGAAATGGACAAATTCTTAGAAATGAGCAACCTGCCAAGACTGAATCAGGAAGAAATAGAAAATATGAACAGACCAATCACAAGCACTGAAATTGAAACTGTGATTAAAAATCTTCCAACAAACAAAAGCCCAGGACCAGATGGCTTCACAGGCGAATTCTATCAAACATTTAGAGAAGAGCTAACACCTATCCTTCTCAAACTCTTCCAAAATATAGCAGAGGGAGGCACACTCCCAAACTCATTCTACGAGGACACCAGCACCTTGATACCAAAACCAGACAAGGATGTCACAAAGAAAGAAAACTACAGGCCAATATCACTGATGAACATAGATGCAAAAATCCTCAACAAAATACTAGCAAACTGAATCCAACAGCACATTAAAAGGATCATACACCATGATCAAGTGGGGTTTATTCCAGGAATGCAAGGATTCTTCAATATATGCAAAACAATCAATGTGATAAACCATATTAACAAATTGAAGGAGCAAAACCATATGATCATCTCAATAGATGCAGAGAAAGCTTTCGACAAAATTCAACACCAATTTATGATAAAAACCCTGCAGAAAGTAGGCATAGAGGGAACTTTCCTCAACATAGTAAAGGCCATATATGACAAACCCACATCCAACATTGTCCTCAATGGTGAAAAACTGAAAGCATTTCCGCTAGGATCAGGAACAAGACAAGGTTGCCCACTCTCACCACTCTTATTCAACTTAGTTTTGGAAGTTTTAGCCACAGCAATCAGAGAAGAAAAGGAAATAAATGGAATCCAAATCAGAAAAGAAGAAGTAAAGCTGTCACTGTTTGCAGATGACATGATACTATACATAGAGAATCCTAAAGATGCTACCAGAAAACTACTAGAGCTAATCAATGAATTTGGTAAAGTAGCAGGATACAAAATTAATGCACAGAAATCTCTGGCATTCCTATACACTAACGATGAAAAATCTGAAAGTGAAATCAAGAAAACACTCCCATTTACCATTGCAGCAAAAAGAATAAAATATCTAGGAATAAATCTACCTAAGGAGACAAAAGACCTGTATGCAGAAAATTATAAGACACTGATGAAAGAAATTAAAGATGATACAAATAGATGGAGAGATATACCATGTTCTTGGATTGGAAGAATCAACATTGTGAAAATGACTCTACTACCCAAAGCAATCTACAGATTCAATGCAATCCCTATCAAACTACCACTGGTATTTTTCACAGAACTAGAACAAAAAATTTCACAGTTTGTATGGAAACAGAAAAGACCCTGAATAGCCAAAGCAATCTTGAGAACGAAAAATGGAGCTGGAGGAATCAGGCTCCCTGACTTCAGACTATACTACAAAGCTACAGTAATCAAGACAGTATGGTACTGGCACAAAACCAGAAAGATAGTTCAATGGAACAGCATAGAAAGCCCAGAGATAAACTCACGTGCATATGATCACCTTATCTTTGATAAAGGAGGCAGGAATGTACAGTGGAGAAAGGACAGCCTCTTCAATAAGTGGTGCTGGGAAAACTGGACAGCTACATGTAAAAGTATGAGATTAGATCACTCCCTAACACCATACACAAAAATAAGCTCAAAATGGATTAAAGACCTAAATGTAAGGCCGGAAACTATAAAACTCTTAGAGGAAAACATAGGCAGAGCACTCTATGATATAAATCACAGCATGATCCTTTTTGACCCACCTCCTAGAGAAATGTAAATAAAAACAAAAATAAACAAATGGGACCTAATGAAACTTCAAAGCTTTTGCACAGCAAAGGAAACCATAAACAAGACCAAAAGACAACCCTCAGAACGGGAGAAAATATTTGCAAATGAAGCAACTGACAAAGGATTAATCTCCAAAATTTATAAGCAGCTCAATAACAGAAAAACAAACAACCCAATCCAAAAATGGGCAGAAGACCTAAACAGACATTTCTCCAAAGAAGATATACAGACTGCCAACAAACACATGAAAGAATGCTCAACTTCATTAATCATTAGAGAAATGCAAATCAAAACTACAATGAGATATCATCTCACACCAGTCAGAATGACCATCATCAAAAAATCTAGAAACAATAAATGGTGGAGAGGGTGTGGAGAAAAGGGAACCCTCTTGCACTGTTGGTGGGAATGTAAATTGATACAGCCACTGTGGAATACAGTATGGAGGTTTCTTTAAAAACTACAAATAGAACTACCATATGACCCAGCAATCCCACTACTGGGCGTATACCCTGAGAAAACCATAATTCAAAAAGAGTCATGTACCAAAATGTTCATTGCAGCTCTATTTACAATAGCCCGGAGATGGAAACAACCTAAGTGTCCATCATTGGATGAATGGATAAAGAAGATGTGGCACATATATACAATGGAATATTACTCAGCCATAAAAAGAAATGAAATTGAGCTATTTGTAATGAGGTGGATAGACCCAGAGTCTGTCATATAGAGTGAAGTAAGTCAGAAAGAGAAAGACAAATACCATATGCTAACACATATATATGGAATTTAGGGGAAAAAGAATATCATGAAGAACCTAGGGGTAATACAGGAATAAAGACACAGACCTACTAGAGAATGGACTTGAGGATATGGGCGGCGGGAAGGGTAAGCTGTGACAAAGCAAGAGAGAGTCATGGACATATATACACTACCAAAGGTAAGGTAGATAGCTAGTGGGAAGCACCTGCATAGTGCAGGGAGATCAGCTCGGTGCTTTGTGACCGCCTGGAGGGCTGGGATAGGGAGGGTGGGAGGGAGGGAGACGCAAAAGGGAAGCGATATGGGAACATATGTATATGTATAACTGATTCACTTTGTTATAAAGCAGAAACTAACACACCATTGTAAAGCAATTATACTCCAATAAAGATGTAAAAAAAAAAAAGAGAGAGAAAGAAAGAAAGAAAGAAATTACAGTCAGAGTATTTAAAGTTAATATTAAATGAATGTTGCCTGGGTAGCAAAGACTTCTTCAAAGCACCAAAATTAGCAAATCAAAGGCTAAACCTCTCACGCTGAAAGGTGATGTGAGGGTGCAAATATCTGGGGGAAGAAAAACGTAAGTTTATGTTAACAGAGTCATGATTTTGCTTCTCAAAAATGTGTTCATATACTAATAAGATACAGTAGAACCAAGGTTCACTTTTTTCTGATTACTACAAAGAGTTTTCTGTTCAATTTCAAATAAAATGATGTAATTATTTGGAAAGAATTTTTTTTTTAATAAATTTACTTATTTATTTATTTAATTTGGCTGCACTGGGTCTTCGTTGCCACGCATGGGCTTTCTTCACTGCTTTGCGCGGGCTTCTCATTGCAGTGGCTTCTCTTGTTGCGGAACACTGGCTGTAGACGCACAGGCTTCATAGTTGTGGCTCGCAGCATCTAGAGCGCAGGCTCAGTAGTTGTGGCGCACGGGCTTAGTTGCTCCGCGGCACGTGGGATCTTCCCAAACCAGGGCTCGAACCCGTGTCCCCTGCGTTGGCAGGCAGATTCTTAACCACTGCACTACCAGGGAAGTCCTGGAATGAATTTTCTTATTGTGTGTTTTCTTTGCAATTTAAAATTAAGATTTATGAATCTGAATAATTCATGCAAAATATAGCAGTAATCAAGGAAATACACATTTCTAATATCATTTGTCTTAGAAATAATCTCTTTTTGACCCTCCACTATTTTCCAAAATGGTGCTCTGTAATGGCTTTGTGCTGTAACTCAAATATCACAGATCACCAGGGCCACGTTAATCCTTACCAGTCTGGTAATTAAAGCGGTGGCAATTATGATGATCCTTGATACATGAGGTTTAAAAACCTGAGCCACAGAAGGGAATACTGAAAGCCAAAGTCAAATCAAAACAAAAACAGGAACATAGGACTTTCAAAGCTCACCTGTAAAATGCTGGAAATAATAGCACCCACCTCCTGCTTATGTGAAGATTATGAGAGGTGATGACTGTAGAGAACTTAGCATAAAGTTCAACAATAGTAAGAGTATACATAATAAAGTTAGCTAATATTATTGGCAGGACTAATAATGTAAAATGTGTATATATGTATAGATGGATGGGTGGATAAATAACCAGCAGGCTATAAAAGTCAGCATGCCTTGAAGTAGAGGAATCCAAAGAATCATAGAAATAAATGAAGCCGGAGATAGAAAAATTGTATTTTAATCAATCAAAAGTAGAACTGAAGTTTAATTAATTATATACAAGGGTAAGTATTTTACGCATCTAGCTTAATAACACTTATTGTCCTCAATCGCATATTCACTGTGATAAAGCAAAATCAATTAACAAGGAGAAAACACTGGCAATTTAAAAATTATAAATTACCTTAACATCTTTTACTTTCTTCAAAAGGCTCAGAAAGATATATATTCTTTTAAATATCAGCCCAGCTTTTTAATGTAGAAGTCCTAGACCTTCATTTTTACCATTACAAATCATTTTCATTCTGATTTTTTTTATAAGAATAATCATGTTCCATAACCTGGATCGTAGCTATGGAAACTTCAGTTCTTATCAGAGTTTATTAGCATTTCAGCTGCCAGTCAATCCATATGTTACTTGAAGCTCAGTCTGAATTTAAGGATTTATTCCTCAATCTGTAAGAAATTGTTGAAACTAGATGGATGAGTGGTTTGTTGACTCATGATTTTCTGTTATGTTGTTTTCTTATGTTTGGTTTGGTTTGAAGCCATAATGGGCTGGCAAATGAAATGGACTTTTAATTCTAACTATCTAACGTAATAAATTGTATTTCATTATCAGCCTATCAGATTAGATGCTGAAGTGGTGAACACACATGGGAATGAAAAACTGCTGCCACAAATGATTGTAATTTGGGGGGGAAATGCAACATGATTCTCAAACAGCTAAAGCATTAGTATTATTGGGAATTCACTTCTACCAAAGACTACAGCACTAGGTGTGCTTAGGTAAAAAAAGATCTGCATAACCTTATGGAAATTAATTCTACCATAGTTAAGCAAACCAAGTCAGTGTTACAAGGATTCTAGGGAGAATGCCTCAGGATGGAAGATGGTCACTCCCACACTGCCCTGGAGCAAAATTGTCTATTTCCCACTGTGCAAGGCATTACCCAAAGATTTTTATTTCTTCCCTTAAGTTTTCCTCCCCATCCGGATGACACCAGTGATCCTTCACACAGTTTATATATTCCAAATATTAGCAAGGTTAATTGTGTACCTCTGAAAATTGATTATTTTCCTAAGTGGTCTTTCAAAGTGCCTGAAGTTTAAATTATGTTTATTCTGATAAAATATTAAATAATAAATCATAAAATATGTACACCATGGAGAGTCATAGTGTAAGATATTTTAAGTTGAGATGAAAATTTGGGGGATGAAAATCAACCATAAAATCTAGTAAAACTTCAGAGCAATGAATATTGGATGTTGGTGAACATGCTTTTGTCATCCAATTCTAGAGGATAATTGTTTCTACAATCATTTATTTATGCAAGTATTTCTTGAGCACATATTATGAACTAGGCACTGATAAAGGCAGAATCATGTCCCTCTAGACGTTCACACTGCAGTGAAAGAACACAATAAATAAATAATCGCAATACAGTGTAACAAGGGCGCGGGTTCATTTGGCAATGTTGGCATTCACTAGTTTGTCATGGTTATGTTCACCATTTTTGAGGATGAGAAAAGAACACTTTTTAACAATTATATCTAGTCTTCAAAAGTAAAAATAAAAAATAGACTTGGGCCCTACCAATGTTTAAGTATCATACTTTTTTGCTTCCTTGTCCACATATAAAAGGTAGTTTGTAATGTAGGGGGAAAGTAAGGCAGTCTTGAAGGGTATATAGCTGGGGAGTTGACCATAATGGCCTAAAAATCCTAAACTAAAGCACCCCTAGATCTATGACTTTGTGCAAGTTAATCAACCTCTTTAAGCTTCAGTCTCAAAATTTTTAAAATCATATTTACGCTATTGTGAGGATTCGGTTAGAAAATGTATGTAATTGTTCAATAAATGTGACCATAGTTATTAGTCACTAATATTACTATTAGATGATTTTCACAATTCTTAACTGTGGTGAAGATTAGGGTTTGTAATAACTCCTCGATATGCATAGTTTTACTCTGAAACATAATAGAGTAGAATGTTTATTGTTCAACTTCCTTAATCACAGGTATTCAAATAGAGGCCATGAAAATGGTTAACAGATTTGTTCACTAACCAAATGCATGTAAAACCACTTATCCATTCTGCCCCATTTTTCAAATCTAGAAACTAAGGGCTTTGGGGCATATGAACCAAGATACGCATCCCATTTCTCAAACACTTGGACTCCACCCTTCCAAGCCCAAGGATGTTTCTCAGGTAACTGGACTGTGAATGAACCTGGCCTCACTGAAGAAAAGTGAGTCTTGTATTAAGAGCCTATATCATTACAACTTCTACCATTCCCATGCAGTGAGAACCCACAGACAGGTATGATCTTAAATCTGCCCTTCAGAAATTTATATTTATGGCTAAGACAGATATTGAATCAGATACATTCCTTATCACTAAATATTTGGCTGCATTTTGATTATTGGATATTAAATCAAGATCATTTCTAGCCCTTGAACGAAAATCTTGTATGCAAGCATTTTATAAAAGCTTGTTTTCAGCACCTAATTCCAAAGTTGGCATCATAAAAGAACATAGTTAAGAAACAAACAGGCAGTTTCCTTCAGGTAGCATCTTTAGATATATTGCAATTAATTAATTAATTAATTAGTGTACCATAGTAGATCACAAATTATTGCATAGGATATTTGTAACAGAGCAAGTGAGATTGAAGGGAACTTTTGCATTTCTCCAGGCATCCCCTTTATTTGAACTATGTGTCTGCAGCCATTTTTGCTGAAAACAAATTAGACATTTTAGCCCCCCCTAGAGCACTGGCTGAAAGCTGGCATCCATTGTCTTCACCCACAAAGCAGATATATTTTCTTTGGAATGCAAGGCGTTGATTCCAATAACAGATGATTTTTGTGTATGTGTTCTTTTTCTTGGAAGTTATGGTCAACATTTAAAATTTGTGTCAGGGACTCTCCTGGGAAAGCATCTAAGATAGTGGAGATCAGAATTCCCGTACAAACCACAGATAACTTCAAGTCTTCACTTTACGCCTTTCCTGTATTGCTGTATTCTGCATTTATAAGAGACTGCTTTTGTTTAATTTTTGGACTGCTGTATTTAGAATTATTCCATTCTAATAAAAGCTACAGATGTTGGTTTAAATACAACTGGGTGGTTAATTGCTCAGCTTTATTTTATTTTATTCTTTCACTTTTGTTATTTATTTCCTATTGACCACACCCTTTATAAAGATTACTTTGTATAATATTGTGAGACTTCTCAAAATTTGAAATTTCACTCTACTTAGCTAAAATGCACCAAGTTAAACTGGTAGGATTCAGGTTGTATTTAAGACCTTAAACATTTTATCTTTTATTTGAGTTAATCATTTCCTTATTTTCTTTTGTGTAAAATCATCACTCTACCTTCCCAATGCTGAGCCTAGAACTGAAAATAACTACATCACTTTACAATTATTTCCACTGAAATAAAACTATCCATTACATATATATGCAGAGCAGAAAATATACATAAGGCAATCCAAATGGAATCCTTAGACACATAAAAAATTGCCCTTTTTGCTCTCTCTGTAGCCACTGCTTGCATCCAAGGAACTCAAGAAGCTGAGACACTACATAACTTTAAGTGTTAAAGCCAAAAGAAATTGAGGTACATTCCTGAGATATAAGTATATGCAAAAACTTTAAGATCATACACTTACATGGGTTATTCCCTTTGTAAA
The DNA here is from genome assembly GCF_011762595.2 of Tursiops truncatus. Taxonomy (NCBI): domain Eukaryota; kingdom Metazoa; phylum Chordata; class Mammalia; order Artiodactyla; family Delphinidae; genus Tursiops; species Tursiops truncatus. The sequence continues at coordinate 12,988,265 of NC_047040.1, forward strand.
TTAAGAAATACATTTTGTATGGTCTCAATTTACCAGAGGATATTTTAATGTGGCATTAACTGGTGTCAGGATTGGGTTCCCCCATAGTCTAGAGGGCTTTTGGTTAATTATAGGCTGTTTTTGAAAAAAAAAATGTACAAAAAGAGTCAGATAAATATCAAGCATGCCATCTTCTCATATATTTAAAGAATTTTTCTTTACTTATAAGTCAGAACAGATTCCTTCTTTAGTGCAATTTCATACATTGTGACATCAACCACTCTGGCTCCATAAGGAATGGCTCCAGTGGACATGTACACTGACTTCTCAGGCAGAATCTTCCTGTGCGCCATTTATCACCATTTACCCAAAGCCGAGTTCTAATATAACAGCATCACCTTAGTGCATTAGTCCACTGGCCCTAATGAGTGCTGGTTCTTTTTTCTCTTCTTAAAGTGTTTACTCAGAATTTCTGAAATGGAGCTGTTCTCCATCTAAAACTTTGGTTTTCCAAGATATAAAGTTGTGAAAGCTCTACTAATTCAGGTATTTTCCACATACACTGAGAGGTAGAGGAAGAAAAAGCATATGTTTGGGAGAGAACTGCTCCCCAATTCTTAAAGTTCTGTAAGAAGCTTCTTAAATTGTAGGTCACAGTTAACCCCATATGATAATGTTGTAGCTAGAATAAGATAGAGTTTATTTTGTACCATTATTGTCATGCTATTTGCGTTAACCAGGAAAAAACAAAATACATACGAGGGAATAAATTTCATGGTGGAAAGCTGAGACATTTTGCTTTCATTTCACATTTATGTTTTTCACTTTATTTGCATATGGGAAAGTTTTCTAGTGCCCACCCCTTATTTGTTTCTTAGGTTTTCAAACCACAGCTGTCTTAACACTGTGAGGAAGTTATGTGAATTTGAGTTATTAAAATTTGATTTTCCCTCCCACTCCAATCATTGCATCTTCTCTGAGATAGAGAATCCTATTTTGCCCAGTAGTATCTACTCATCCAAATAAAAGTTTCCCAAGGCAATTTTGACTATATTTTTTGTTCAGCAAGAGAAAAAGATCTTTTACATTTTTCGCATGTACTCAAATCAATTTGAAAAAATAAGTACTTAAATAATCAGGCTTCATATACATATGTAAAATATGTATGCAAATTAATACCTAAAATTTGCTGACTTCACGCAGGACCAAATCAACAGACTAGATTGCCTGGCTTCACTCCATAACCCATGCAAACCGTGTCAAAATTGTTTTTCTGATCAAATCTTATAATGTGTCAAAAATAAGTTCTATAATTTCACTTTGATTATGCTTGAAATCCTACCCTCAACCCCACAAATGATCATGCTTATTTTTTCATTCCACTGTCATTAAAATGCAGTTGTTCTGCCAAAAATGGGAAATGTTAGAGTTAAAACCAAGAGAGCTTGTTGAAGTGACTACAAAGATACTGATTGCTTTTTTTCTCAGAAAGCAGATTACATTGTAGTGAGTTTTTCTCCACTATCTCCCTTCCCAAAATGGTTAACATGGGCGTAGATCATATTAATGTAGAGCACCATAAATCAGATATTTCCCCCAAACTTCTAGGTTGTCATGGTGCTATACGCCCATGGTCTAAAAAGACTGCATATTTCACTAATATTAGGGACTCACACAAAATGTCAATAGCTGAGGTACTTTTCTGAGCCTTTGGCCAAATGTTTCCAGATACTTACAAGGCAGTATTTGCAAAGTACATATAGTCAGTATAATGACTGACTGGAGCTACAATAGAAACCATCCAATTGAATTGGGAGGTGATGACTTATTTATATTTTTAAACAATAGCAAGCCTTCCTGTCTCTAGGATTTTTACACTTCTCTCTCTAAACTTTACAGATGTTCCAAGTCCTTGGGCTTCTCTGTAGTTCCTTGTGAAGTTGTAGTATTTTTTCCTCAGGTCTTTTTTCACTGATTTTCTAAACTGTCAATGTCCTTCACAGAGTCTCTTCCTTTGCTGAGTTGGCAAACATATGTTGTTCTTTCCACAGGGGAAAAAAAAATTGGCGTTTGTGGCTCACATTTTCTCATATTAATTTGTTTACCACTTGACTATATAGAAAATAAGTTGGAGCATTGTCTAAAATGTGAAGAATTAGGAGAGAAGTTAATTTCCCCTTATGTTCTACAGTCATTAATCCACACTACTTGATTATAAATTCTTGCATGTTAAAATGACCAAAACTATATCGTGGAAGCTCTTCCATTAGGTTTTCTTATTTTTGGACTATATTTAGAAAAATATTCCAGTTCTATGATACTAAAACAACTTTAAATTTTCCTAATGATAATGAACAATATTATCATAGTAATAGTTCTCCCAGATAGGGAATACCTACATTTCTTGTATTTAACATTTGCCAATAGTTGGAAAAATTAGAGTGGAGACACCCCAACAAAATAAGTGTGTGTCCCAAGTAAAACAAGTCCACCTAAAGTTCTATAGAAAATATTTATTGTGATGAGAATAGTGAAATGTCTGATATTGAGTGGTATTAAAACATATAATTCTCAAAGAGGTTTATGTCTAATCAGTTAGGAAGAAGCAGTTTCAGCTTTGGTGTATGTCTGATAGTTTGGATTTTTACCTTTTGGTACTGTGCCTTTTCTTTTCTTTCTTTCTTTCCTTCTTTCTTTCTTTCTTTCTTTCTTTCTTTCTTTCTTTCTTTCTTTCTTTCTTTCTTTCTTTTTTTCCTTATTTCTTCCTTCCTTCCTTTCTTTCTTTCTTTCTTTCAGAACACAAAACTGGGCTGACACAAATGTGTTAAGAGACTGTTGTAAAATATTTATGGTATGGAATAGCAGATAAATAACTCTGGCATGCACCACGTGAATGCTAATTAATACCCTGGAAAATATTTTCAATGCTTTTAATAATTCAACATAGCTTATTTTACCAATGAAAATCTAGTTTAACCATTTCTGTGGTAATATAACTAAGTGGTTAAGAGGGTACGAAATAGCCTGAGGCTCATTAAAGCCCTGGTTGCCTTCGCTGTGGCTTTCTTTCTGCTCCACCTAATAAGACATGCAAACTTCAGCATTAAGTATTCCCAGCTAAAATCCATTCCATTTCATAACCAGATTGCTTGATCTATTTAGTGCTGGATTCAATTAGCATGCTTAGAGAATCTGAAAAATGAGATACATACCAAAATTTAAGTCCCCAGGGACAGCTAAGTGCAATATTCAGAAGGTGACTTGTGTCTGTCAGAGCCCTCTCTCGCGGCTGATCTCAGGGCAGTTCTGTAGGAGTAATCCAGCACCATAAGAAATAGACTTGTAGTTCAGCTCAGTTTTTCTTCAATTAAAGTGCATTGTACCTGGATGGGAAAAGTGTCCACTCCCAGATTCTTCATCACTAGAGATCAGAGCATTCTTGATGTTCTTCCTATCAGATAAAATGGCCTTTAAAGTTTGCTAGGAAGATGCGGTGGCAGAAGACAGGTGCTTGCTTCCTTAAATCGACATTCAGAGAAAAGAAGGCATAGCTAATGGGTGGGGATGAACACACAGCCCCTCTCCTTCTAGGTCCAGCAGGGAAGAAATTGAATAATTTTACCCACTTTGCTACACAGATAATTACAAGACTCGAAGCAATCACCCAGGCTGGCTAAGTTGCCTCATTGATTATATTCTGTGAAGACAAAAATAAATGAAAACAAAAAATCAGAAACATCCTTTCTACATGTCTCTTTTCAGCCAAAAAGATGCTCTTTCTCATTGCCACTTACATACAGAAGGTTTGGAGCAGCCTAGCTTGTGGCATCGTCCCTCCCCCGTGACAACCAGCTCTCTCTCTCTCATACTCTCTCTCCCCTCCCTCCCTGCCCCTGACTCCCTCCCTTTCTGCTTCTCTCTCTCCTCTCCAGCTGCCTTAGTCTGTTGATGCTGCTGCTGATTAATCAGGGATTCTGAAACAAAGAACCTACCTTCTGAAATAAGCAGTAATCTTTCTTGTCTGTTTCTGCAATCCGTCTGCATTGAACGGCAAAGCTGCCAGCGTTCTAGCACCCTGGATAGTTCCCGCTCACTAGGCCCATTGGAAAAGGGAGGAGAAGCAACTGAAGAAATGACAAGAAACCCGAAAGCAGCACCGTTCTACTTCAGATTTCGGCTCCCTGGGGCTTCCCATCCTCATTAAAGGCCTCACATCTAGGCAACAGAACCTCTCTCTTTTATCTATCTGAGCCGAAGTCTGATTAGTAAATAATAAAATGAGAAGAGGATAAAGAAACCCCTTCATTTATAGCCACCACAACACTAATTCAGCCTTTATGAAGAAGAGGAATATAAATCCATCAAAAATAAATGTTCTTACTACCGAGGATGTTTAAGTCATAAGCTTTCACCCCTGGCATGGCTAATGAAAATGAGCAACAACTTAAACGGAACATTCAGATCTCAGTTTGATACCCTTATTTGATATCAATTTTGCTTCCACCCTCCCTGCATAGCCGAGCCAGGCACACAATTACTGCTGACGTTCTTTGGGCTGCTGCTTGGGGAAAGAGGGGAGGAGCCTTTTAACCTCATCAAAACAGCTTCATGCCACCTGCTCCCATGGCATGAGAAAAAAACTAGCCCAGTTAGAAGGAACATGCACAGCACACGCCTATGTGGAATTAATGTTTCAGTTGGAGTGCACGTTATTTTTGTGTGTATGTGTTTTTATTTTATTTTATTTATTTTCTTAACATCTTTATGCAGTATAATTGCTTTACAATGGTGTGTTAGTTTCTGCTGTATAACAAAGTGAGTCAGCTATACATATACATACACCCCCATATCTCCTCCCTCTTGCACGTTATATTTTTTAACAAAAATAAAATGTGAATTAACCATTGCATGTGTGTCACTAACTCCTGTAGAATCACTGTTGAAATTATTTAAAGTCATCTTATTTCCTACACATACTAAGAACTCCCCTCATACATGTCTTAATATTCTACTGAATATATACATACCATGTTATATACATATATACACATCATGTTATATAATACAACCTATATAGATATTTTTGTGTGTGTATATATATATACACAAACTTATATGTGTGCATATGCACAGACACAGATACACACACATATACATCAAGTCCTAAGTTTTTATCTAACCTGCTTTTCCTCAGAGTAAAAACTGTAACAAAGTAGATTAATGTAGATTACACATTTTAATGTGTAAGTTCATATACTACAGTAAAAGTAACAATAGGAAAAAAGTTTCTGCTTCTTTGGGGCTAAAATATCAATTTTAAGGGGGAAAATGAGCTTATTATTCAATAGCGACCTGTAGATTTTTTCCTGTCACATTCTTTTCCAATAACTCTTATTGTAAATTACCATCACTCAAAAGCTGATTTTCCCAAGAGTTATCCTAAACATCTAAATTCATAACTAATTTCTTAGAAAAATGTGTTCTGAATGTAATTTTTCACATATCAACAGACTATGAAAAAATAATAAACTTAAGTTCATCTTCCTGATTTTTAAGTGCCATCTGGGACTGTAGTATGGTTTTACAATTTTTTTAAAACTTGTAAGTATCTGTGGGAAAATGAAATCGGCACATTACATTACTATAAAACTTCTGGTTTTCACATGTCCTAGAGTGCATTCCTAATGTGAATCACAGAGGTCATTTATTTCCTGCTCTTTGTGCATCTACTTTTTGTTTGGAAAAGAACACCTGTTTAATGCACTCTGGAAGATTAGACAGATGAAAAGAAGGAAGGGAAATATAATTGGGAAAGAGAAGAGGCCATCTCTCTCTCTTTATCTCTCTTCCCCTCCCACCCCTATCTTACGAACATTCTAAAAACTTAGCACATTGTAGAAAAGCGCCTCAAGTGACGCTTACTATCTAGTAACAACCACCATGTTGTGATCAAAAGGTTTAGTAGTGTATCACTAGTAATAGTCAAGTGTCCTTACAAAAGTTATCTTTCAGCACAGGACCAAAAGCAGAAAAGATTCTCTGTAAAGAAATTATATGACAGACATTTAGGGAAGTGGAAATATTTTATCATGACTGATAATTTTATCAGATAAGGGAAGGCTAAATTTTTCAGCTATAAAGAGTTTGAATAGACACTGGTGTAAAGTCCATTTCCACATATGAGAAAATTAATCCCCAGGTAGGTACACTGACCTGCTTCAGTCCTCACACTCATCAACTCATTGGGACCAGGATCTAAGGTCACTGAGCTGATTGTGCATCTTTGGCCAATAAAGTGGTTCTCAGTCACCTTGATTTCATGCAGCAGGATAATTTAAAGTAAAGTAAGGAGACACTGACATATGGTTGCTAACTATAAAAAGAACCAACATTTTTTACCACAAAAATTTCAAAAGCTAAAGGGATTATTTTTATCCCCCCAGAATAGGGAGAACATATTTATAATAATGTGTGGTCCATTAAATTTAATATTTTCAGCTTTATGAAAATTTCTGATTATTGTTGTCTCCCTCCCTTCTTCCTTCCTTTTTTTCCTCTTCTTTTCACAGTACAGGGCTTGAGAAACAACACATTATATCAAACCCATCTTCCCAATCCCACTCTCTCCGCACTCCAGGCCACAGAGTCTATTGATCAGGCAATTTCTTCTCTGGAGACATATTAGTGTATCAGCTTTTATGGCACATTTGAGAGCCCGTGCCTAGAAGGTCCCAAGAACTACTTCTTTAAGTCTCACTGAATGAAACAGAAAAGGGTCTATACTTTCAAATAATCATAGAACCAAATGTAAAATTCATTTCTACTTGTTTCAGTAATATCCAAAGAAAAATGCATTGGACAAAATTAAAGTTGAAAATTCTTATATTAAGAATAAAAGTATAGAGGCAATTAAGCTCAAATTATAGTTATATGTTGGTTTATTTCTTGAACATCTTCATAAACTACATATATGGTTCCGATGTCAATAGGAAACAGGTCATTGAAATGCCTCGTGACTTATTTCTTTTAAAGTTCTTAATTCAGGGAAGTTTGTCTCTTTCTATTATAATATACTAACAGAGTTGATGCTCTTGGGGTTAAATAGGTCCCTTCTGTGAACTCAGATAGGCCAGGAGAGTCAGAGTCCTGAAAATGCTTCTTAGTCTGTAAATCAGCCAGATGGTGGGGAGTGCTTTTTGTATAAAAGTGATGCAAATGAGAAAAGTGAGAACTGAAACTGAGCGATCTAGCTACCTAAATTTTAAGGGGTTTATTTAAATCTATCAAGAGGTACTCTCTGAAGTCATGTCATAATTTATAATAAAGCCTTTCTAGTTTTTTCCACGATCTGTAATTTTTCTATTATTCTTTCCACATTTAGCTTAAGGAGATGACACCTCTGTTATAATGAAATTATTCCACTAGGGAAAAAGCTAATCTCCTTACCATCCAATCAGGATTTCTAAGCATTCTGGTAATAGCCTGAAATGAAAGTCTTGGTAGAATGAGAACCATATGTTCCTCATGATTTTTGCCTATGCAAAAATATAGATTTCAACAGAAGTCGCACATATGATTTAGAAAACATGGGGCAGTGGATAACAATATGGTGCTCCAGGATCCAGAATACTAACTGGGGGAAAAAAAAAGATTTATTGTCTAACAACATACACAAAAACTACATTTGTACTGTGAAGGGATTGTCAATAAATGGGAATTCCCATGGCAGGAAACTTAGGAATTGATCCAGACATCCCTCCTTTGGTTTGTCCAGCAGATATTTTCCAGTGAAGATTTCAGAAGATTTTACATTTATAAAAAATATATTTATCTCTGTACTCAAATATTATTTTTTAAATAGCTAAAACTGAATCTACATATTCTAACAAAAAAGACACTCCCACTCCAACCAACCATCTCCTTTCTTTGTATGCATTTTTACTCAAGATTAAAAAATCAGGTCTATCATACCCTGGTAGTCTGTCCTGACTTATCACAGCCAAAACCTGATGCTCGTTCTCTATGTTATGAAATTATCCATTAATAAATACCCCACCAATAAAAAGTAAAGTTATAATATTTTTTCATACTCTGCCAAACATGCTTATTTCATTCTCCAAGTGTGCTAGTTGAGATTACTGAAAGAGTGGGATCCTTCTTTTCTATTTCCAGGACCCCAGGACATTGATTGCACCTGGACAGCAGCAGGGATTTATTGAATGCATGCATGGCTCCAGATCTTAACTGATGGCATGGCCAGTACAAGTAGAAAATTCAGAAGTACCTATGTACGGAACATAGAATTCTCTTTTTAAAAATTCTATATCAAAATTACAAAACAAAATTAGCCACTCTAAAACTCAAATATTCGAGGAGGGAAAATATCTTTCCAAAGAGGCTCCATATTTTTCTACCTGGAAAATCAAAAATAACCAGTTTGAAACTGACTAGAAATAATGAGATAAGTTGACCTTCATAAGAAGGTCAACTGAATATACAAACATAAGGGCTATATTTAGAGAAAACAAAATTTTTCTGAGAGACTCTCTTAGTCAACTTAGGCTGCTATAGTGAAATACCATAGACTGGCTGGTTTAAACAACAGACATTTACATTTCACTCTTCCAGAAGCTGAGAAGTCCAAGGTCAAGGTGCTAGTAGATTCAGTTTATAGTGAGAGCCCTTTCTCTGGTTTGAAGACAGCCACCCTCTTTCTGTGTCCTCACAGGGCAGACAGAGTGAGAGCTCTGGTCTGTCTTCCTCTTCTTATAAGGACACTAATGTTATTATGGGGGCCCCACCCTCATGACCTCATCTAAATCTAATAACCTCCCAAAGGCCCACTTCCAAATCCCATCACTTTGGGGATTAGAGTCTCAACATGAATTCTGGGGTGCCACAAACATTCAGTCCATAACAGAGACATAGAAGACATGAGAAAAAAGAGATATTCCTTCTAGAATAGAAAGAATCAATTTTGTAAATAATTACTTCTTACTAAATTGACTTCAAAGTGAATGTAATGTCAGTTTGAATGAAATATCATGTTTAGTGGAATTTGAAAAACCAATAGATCCTTTGAAAGATATTTTCTTGACTAAATATTAAAACATTCTGCAAAGCTAAATTCATTTTATTGTAGTATTTGACAGGAATTGACTGTGAATCAATAGAAGAGATTAGAAAGTCCAGGAAAAGCATATACGTGTATTTAGCATGTGATAAATATGGCATTGCATATCAATAAGTCATACAATTAAGTATACAGAGAAATGCATACATATGCACATAAAAACTTTTTACGATTGTTTGCAAAATAAATCTAATCTTTTGCTAATGTAAGTGTGGTCCAAGAACCTGCAGTGTCAGCATTCTCTGGGGCTTGTTAAATATGGGAAACTCAGGTTTCTTCCTAGACCATCTGAGTCAGGAGCTGCATTTTAACACATGCCTAGGTGATTGGTGTGCAAATTAACATTGCAAAGCAAAGTCCAATAAAAATTCCTAGGATGCACTGTCAAAAATGATCGCCACGAGCTACACATGGCTATTGAGCACTTATGTGGCTAGTGAAACTGAGGAAAGAAATTTTATTTTAACTAATTTAAATTTAAAATTTACTTGTGGGTAGTGGCTACCATATTAGACAATGAAGCTCTAGAACTTCCTTTGAAATATTTGCATATGAAAACATTAATTTACTGAAAGTTTAATATGATCTTGGGGTGGAGACGACCAATCTAAAGATAACATCAAAGCTAGAAACTATTAAGTGACAACCAGAGAATTGAATACATAAAAATATAAGATATTTAAATGGAAGAAGATTATAAATAAGTTGTCATTTAAGTGCAAAATGGGGAAATTATTTGCAACACATGTGAGAGCTAAGCAGATACACATTCCTCTTATATTAGTAAAAACAAAAAAAAAGAAAAATTTACATGTAAGCAAGACATAAACACCACAGTACTAAACAAGAACAAAAGATAGGAATGGGTCATTCAGAAAATAAGAATTTGAAATGACAAATAAGTATGGAAAAGCATGTTAACCTCAGTAATAGCAAAATCCAAATTAAAATAACAAATAGGTCTAATTTTTTATATAATTTCCCATGATGGTAAACATGTGGAGAAATGGCCAGTTATGTGAATGTATGCAACCAAATGAAGGGAAAACTGATAGTTTTAATTTTTTTTTTTGTAATGAGCACAGTCTTTGAAATAATAATTCTACTTTAATGACGGTAAGTGTACAAAACTATGTTTCAGTCATTTATAGTGTGTAATAGCAGAAATTTGAAAACTTTTTACATATTCCACAGTAGGAGATTGAAAAATAAATTATGATGGAAGTATTAAAACTATGACATAGATCTATATTCACTTACGTGAATGTGAGTACAGCAAGGAGGGCAAGAGCATTAGCTCTTTAAAGGAATTGTTGGGCTGGAGTACTATTCACCCCTATATCCTAACAGCCTGACAGCGGTCAAGCTACAAAACTTCTCCCTGCCTCAGTTTATTGATCTAAAAAATGACCATCATATTAATGCAAAGTCATAAATTTATTATGAAGCTTAAATTAATTAATCATCTATGTAAAAGTCTATGTAAAAAGCTGTGTCTAGCATATAACATGTACCAATGAATGTTAGCTGCTCTTAGTAATAGATGTAATCATAGCAGTAGTAAGCAGTACTTGGAAAGATAACCAATACCATGCGTAGCACCTATGAGTTCATGTTTACAAATCCAGTGGCCATTTCTCTACCTTTATCATCCTAGTTGAAGTACTATTTTATCTTATCTTCCATATCTCTGTATTCTTCTGTTTTCTCTCTTATTTCAATGACTTCACCTTCTTTGCTGGCTCTCTGCCTGAGTTCTAAATGTTGGAATGCCCCAGACCACAGCCCCAGCCCTTTGTCTCATTTTGTTCATACCTTCCTCCCGTTCTCCAATCAAAAATTCTGTCTATATCTCCAATATAAAATTCTGTCTTCAGGGCTTCCCTGGTGGCGCAGTGGTTGAGAGTCCGCCTGCCGATGTAGAGAACACGGGTTCGTTCCCCGGTCCGGGAAGATCCCACGTGCCGCGGAGCGGCTGGGCCCATGAGCCGTGGCCGCTGAGCCTGCGCGTCCGGAGCCTGTGCTCCGCAACGGGAGAGGCCACAACAGTGAGAGGCCCGCGTACCGCAAAAAAAAAAAAAAATTCTGTCTTCACAAAATTCCCCCTGAAAGAGGAGCCTTTGAAATACGTGGGTTTCCTTTTTTTTTTTTTTTCCATTTACTTTTAAAATGAGAAGGCTTGGTCAGGAGGATCTGTGAAATGGAAATGTTGCCCATGTATCACCAAGTTGGCAATATCTGCAAAAAAAAAAAAAGATAAAAATTCAAAAGCATGTATGAGTAATGTATTGGCCAGATAAGATTTGGGGACAAGTTGTAAAGAAAAAGGGGATTGAAGGTGGCAACACAACCCATCTAATGAAAATATTTAAAGGAGGATTTAGGAGATTGTGTCCTTCAGTTGGTTGTCTGTGACTACCTTAATACTAAGCCCAGTCTTTCCCACTTTCTCAGGTTCTGCCACATAAAATGCTACAGCCTGTCTTGCCTGAATGGGGGGTATTGTAGTCTTCGTTAAACTCACACAGAGTTAATAAGTATTTGAAAATAACCATCAGTAATTAGAGAGAACAGTGGAAGAAACAAACACGAGCTGCAGCAAACAATGTATTTTTCTCCAAGTCTGCTTCCTTACTTCATTTAGCTAATCCAAATAAAGTTATTTGAGGGAGTTTAAGGCAGATGCATGTTAAGGCTACAGGAAATTTATTACTAAAGGCCTGAGGTACTAACACTCGCTCAAAACATAGTAACAAAAAAAATAATAAATTCAAGATTATTATTTCTAAACATCCAATCTTTATCTAACTCTAGGTTGATTACGAATTCAATTTAATGTGCTTAAATGTGCTAATATGGATCAAGTTTCTACTTAGTTGAGCTGTAGTTCTCTCTAGGGGTGGCTGGCCATTATTCTAAGGTCAAATTTAAATACAAAAGAGGACCTTGGCGATCACCCAGTCTAACCCCTTCATGAGACAGATTAGGAAATTGAAGAGAGAATGGTAAACAGCTTGCCTCAGAATACAGAGATGCTTCTTTGGGTTTCCAGGACCAGGTAGTTCTCTTTCTAGTCTGCAACGTTTCATTTTCATTCATAGGTTTTTTTTTTAGCTCTTTTCCCCAAAAGTTAGCAAGAATAAAGTAGCATATTTCAAATATAATCTAGGAGTTAAAAAGCCTTTGCGGAAAGGTAAAGTAGACAACGAGCTATCCATTAAGGTCTGAGATGGATTAGTCAGGCCTTGGGTAAAATTGTGAGGTGTTTGCCTGAGGATCCCAGGAATCCCTGTCAACCTTCCCCACCCTAATGTCATTCTACTCCCTCAGCCAACTGCCTAATGCCTCCTACCCGACTCTTAGAATCTACGCTCAACATACACACTACTACTATATATAAAATAGATTAACTAATAACGACCTACTGTATAGCACAGGGAATTCTACTCAATGCTCTGTAATGGCCTATATGAGAAAAGAATCTAAAAAAGAGTGGATATGTGTATATGTATAACTGATTCACTTTGCTGTACACCTGAAACTCACACAACATTGTAAATCAACTGTACCCCGATACATTTTTTTTTTTAAATCTGCTATTAGTTCCAGTTTGCACTCACGTTTCCCTCCATTGGAAAAGCTCTTTCCCCAGATATCTGTGTGCCCCTCCCCCTTAATACTCCCACCAGCCTCTCTCCTGAATATCCTCAGTAATTATCACACTACCCCGTTGGCTCTGGAGCTAGATTCACCTGGGTTTACAGCTCAGCTTTAGTCTTAGTTAGCTGTGTGACCTTGAACAATTATTTAGTTTTGCTGTGGTTCAACTTTCTCATCGGAAAAATTGTAATAGGACCTACCTCATAGAGTTGTGATAATTAAACGAGTTACTATTTGCAAAACACAAAACATTAACTCTTATTACCGTATTTTCTTCTTTTTTCATGTATTTTTGCTATATGTTACTATCTTGATAGTATATTTACTTATTTCTTCATTTATTTAGTGTCTTTACTGTTGTAATAAAATTCTAGGAGAGCAGAAAACCTGGGTTTCTTTTTTACTTTCTACCCTAAGTGTTCAGAAAGTTTTTTGGCAAAGAGAAGGCCCTTAATAAATATTTGTTAAGTAACCTAGTTATTCCCATTTTGGGGTACTTAAGTATTTTCTCAGGCCCCTTCATTCTCAGCCTTATTTCTAACCACTGAATCAAGCTCTCTTTTGATTGGAGCTCTTTCACGCCTCAGTAAAGAGGGTGGTGAAGGGTACTGTAGGTCTATGTAAACAGGTGGCCCCAATTCTGTATCTATATGAGTCATCTGTGAACACTGAGAAGTATCCCTTGTCCAGATGATTTTTCCAACTGAACCACAGTAGCTTCTGAAATTCTGTTCTTTTCTTCACTCAAACTCTGCCTTTACCAGAGGGTTTCCAAAGACCCATTTGAGAAATTCGTGTTCACACACAGGTGAATTCTAACTTTTGGGGTATCAACTAGGTTAATATTCTTTCTCATTGTAAATAGGCCTCTGACAAAAAAAGTAAAATTGTGTTTATATTCCTCTAATTATTTTGGCCAATGCTTATATAAGGAAGTACCCAGACAGTAATACTGACAAAACCAGAGAGATGAAACATGGAGGCAACTCAGCTCATCAATACGTAGCTACTAAAACTTCATATTTTTATGAATTTCTTCAAATTTTAATTTTTTTTCTCATTTCTTGTGTCCGAGGAAACGAATGTGGCATAGGATTTCATATAATAAAAGGATATACAGAGAACCATGCTTTAGGAAAAAAGTCAAGAATTAAAGTAAATCAACTAATTTACAAGTTTAAGTCACATTTAATCTAAACTGTAAGAGATTAGCAATAATATCTGAAGGAAGTACAGAGAATCAGGCTAACCACACACAAACACCAGAGTTAAGGAAATGGGAAGAGCTGATTTTGGAAGTGAAAACTTTTGATGACATACACACCTAACGGCCCCCTAGCCCAGAGGCTACCTTCAACAGGTACCCAATAAATAGTACTTATAGAAAGATGACTGTACAGAATGGGGGCAATGGACTATTTCTAACTTCTTTGTCTTCTTGTTGTTGTTATTATTACTATTATTAAGTATTATTGTTGTTGTTATTTTATATTTCCTATGTCTATCAAGCATGGTTATAAGCAGTAGGGGCAAAAAATAAACGATGAATTTAAACAAACTTTTGTGAATGAGTACTCCTTGGGCAACTGGTGAAGAGGTTTTGAGACAGGGAGGGAAAAGTAGGTAAAAGCAAATGAGGAAAGCATCATGTCCCATTTATTTTATAGTTTAGATTAGAGGCTGGATAGCCTAGAGACCTCTATTAAATTTCCACTTATATGCTAACATTTGGATGAGTTATTTCAATAAATTGTGCTTTATTTTCTGATAATAAAATGAGATATAAATTACCTTGCTTACACAAACAAAATACAACCATATCAAAATTACAGGAATATTATTGTAAGAAAACTGTATTAAATTAAACCATATAACATAAAATAGATCCATAAATTAAAATTTTTCCAATGGCTTTATTTTATAAATGAAGAATCTAAGGCCAGAAAATTTTGTGATTTGTGCAAATGCCATCAATGGTAAGTGTGTGGTCAGAATCTAATGTTCTGGTATAGCCGTTATGGAAAAGAACACGGAGCTTCTTCAAAAATTAAAAGTAGAACTATCACATAATTCAGCAATCCCACTTCTGGGTATTTAACTAAAGAAAATGAAATCAGTATCTAGAAGAGATATCTGCACTTTCATGTTCATTGAAGCATTATTCACAATAACCAGGATATGAAAACCACTTAAGTGTTCGAGGGATGAATGGCTAAAGAAAATGAGATTTTTAAAAGAAAGGAAAGCTTGCCATTTGCAACAACATGGATGAACCTAGAGGACATTACACTAAGTAAAGTAAGCCAGACACAGAAAGATAAATACTGTATGACCTCACTTACGTGGGGAATCTAAAAAAATCAAACTCATAGAAGCAGAAGGTAGAATGGTGGTGGTGACCAGGGACTGAGGGGAGGGGGAAATGGGGAGATGTTTGTCAAAGGGTACAAACTTCCAGTTATGAGATGAATATGTTCTAGGAATCTAATGTACAGCATGGCCACTGCTAGTTAATAATACTGTACTGTATCCTTGAAATTTTTTGAGATTCGATCTTAAGTGTTCTCCCCACAAAAATAAAAACGTCACTGTGTGAGGTGATAGATGTGTTAATTAATTTTACTGAGGTAATCATTTCACACTGTATATGTATATTAAATCATTACATTGTATGCCTTAAAAAGTCACACTGTACAACCTAAACACACATTTTTACTTGTCAATCATACATCGATAAAGCTGGGAAAAAATTTAAAATATTTAATCAAAAGAATCTAATAATCTGACTCCCAGTTTGGTGCTCTTTTCCCCAGAGAGAAGACCTAGATGGACAGAAGCTGGAGTAAATGTGACCAAACTTCTAGTTCTTCACCTGGGAAATAATAGTTTGTGCTCAGGTGTGTTCCGAGGTTCGTTCACCTGGGAAATCATGCAGTGAACAGCTCACTGCGAAGTGTATGTAACTTGTATGAGGGGAAATAAATTTTGTGAAATTCTTACTCCTTGAATTCCTGCTTACTGACATAGCATCACGCATTTTAAAATTCTTTCTGCCCTATTAAAGACAATAGTCAGAAGAAAAACAGAAGTCATAAGAGTATCAAAATACACCTTGAAAAGATGCAATTTTAGTAAATTCTTAAATGCAATGTGTAAATATTACCTATATACTCACAGATATAGATATATCTCCATATATATGTATATATCTATGGGTGTATTTACATATCATATATATGTAAAGTTCTTAAAGTCAATGCATCACCATAATTTTAAATTCTACCTGTTTGAATGTTAATGTGAAATTATACTACCTATAGATATGACATAAATTGGTTTTTAGTAGATGCTCTAAATTTCACTTTTTTAAACAGCATTAGAATAGGGAAAATAGTCTAGTATGGCTGGGTCATTAGCAGAAAGGTAATAAAAGTCCAGTGTAATTACAAGTGATTTTTAGTAAGACATTTACTTTGGAAACTGTTATCTCATTTAAAATATTTGGAGCATTGTCTATAATGATTAACTTTTTTACCCACATTAAGAGAAAACACATAGACAAAAGGATGCTATAGAGAGTAAAACCCAACCCAAGGCACTGAATGCAAACAGCCTACTTTAATCTTAGTGAAATGTTAAATGATCTTTAGAATGTTTTTAAAGAAATAGATGTGGAATCATCTAAAATCATCTTTAAAAGTTACTTAAAGCTACTTGGGTTATCTTGAGTTTGTCTATTTTCCAACCATTTAAATTAGTAGTGTGTTTTAATGCATATATTACACTGTAAGGAACACTGTGTCTTAAACCCATTATAAACTATGGTATTCACTTCAAACTCAAGTCCTAAAACTGAAATTGGTAACAAATAATAGTATGCAGCCAATACTTTACACAACCTAAACGAGTATTTACTTGATTGAGAGATTCTGTATATATATACATGCAAAATATTATATATAGACAAAATATTTTTGTATATGTATAAATTGTATATCTCCTGAACTCATATATCTTTTTCTATGAGTAAACTTAGATGCAATCAGTGCAGTCATTTGGTTCTCAATCTTTAGTTGATTCTCCTCCCATGATTTCACCTCAACTCACTTTGGAGGACATATTTTTTCACACTGTTAAACATGTAGTGGTTTTGGGTGATAATGGGGCAATTCCCTGAGAATAACACTTACAAGGTCAGCTATTTTTGTTAGAGTCTATCCTGATTTAGGAACCGGAATTTTTGCTTGTGACAAAACACAGAACTAAATTAACCTGGAATAAAAACGTGGAGAGTTACTGGGGCAATACTATGGTTTAGTCCATCACTACAGAGGGTGGGAACAATCATTGGTGAGAGAGCTAGGGATGGATGAGCAACAGAGACAGCTAGATATAGGGATCAAATGTCAAAAGTAGAGGCTTAATCGCTCTGTCTTTGTCTCCATTCTGCTGCATCTTGGCTTGAGTTTCTTCCACTATAGACTAGATTTTTCTATGTAGCAGGAGACATGGCTGCCAACTGCTCCCAAGACTCATAGCTCACAGTTTTGTCACCAAAGGGAATTAACCATTTTTGAAATACCTGGGGAGGAAGCAGGAGAAACAGAGGATATATCTGTTTCCTTTAAGGGCATGACCTGAAAGATGCATCAGGCACTTCTGCTCACATCCCACAAGTCAGAATTTAGATTCATGGCCAAACTTAGCTAGAAGGAATAATGGAAAACATGTTTTAACCAGGGCAGCCACGTGTCCACAAATATTTTAAGGAATCTATTAAAGGAAGAAGAATTATATGAGCATTAGAGGACAACTCACAGTGAACAGTTATGGCAATGAAGACATGATAAGAATAATTTGAGCATTGTTAGATCAATGTAACTGGAGTAGAATCAGAGATGAACCAAAAATATGGTTTCCTTAAAAAGACAGGAGACCTTCGAAGACATCCTAAAAAAATCATCCTGCTATTGCAAATAAGGCTTTTACTTTTAAATTATTTTTCATAACACATTTAGTTAGCTAATTAAAATTAAGCCCAAGCTGGTTTAGTTTTGGTTTCTTCCACTGGGTTATGGTAGTTTGGTTTAAAAGGTTAATTGGTGTATTTGTCAGGGAACACTACAACTTGTTTCTTTTCAAAGAGAATATTGTTTCTTTGATAATAACACCTGAATTTCTGAAAGCTTCTTATTAGGGGATTAAAAATAATGTGCTGAATCCTGCTGGGTAAGCAACTACTCCCTGGGTGAAAAGTAGGACATTAGAAACACAGAGTGATTTTCTCCAACAAATGGTAAATGGCACTCCAGTGAGGCCACACTGACTGTTTCTGCTAAGTACTTATTTCTGACCTGGGAGCTGAGTCACTCAGTAGAGCCTGACCCCATGCACTTTTCAATTGCTCCCCCTTGTTCCCTACAAAAAGCAGAGACAATCAAACCTCTTTCAGGGACTCAAACCAGAGACACCTCCAAAATTCCTGTCAGCCTATGAGCATCCCTGATGTCTTGCCCAAAATCTTTAATGGAGATATTTCTGTTATGTCCACCTAAATGTCTTTCACAGTTTACATCTGAGGCGTAATCCTGCGTATCACCTCCTGCCAAAGTAAGCTATTGTATATCTTAACTGGGAGAGGATGGCTACCACACAGCTAAATTGGAAGCATGGATATTTTTAGTACTTGGTGGAAGGACTTACATAAAGAGCACCTCTATTCACCCTATTGGGATCCTCTTATGTAAAAGGCCTGGCACACGTGTAAGGTATTATTATGACTATAAAAGCTCCTCACTCTGTAATCATAGGAAAGGCAGTACTATGGAGAAATACCATGCAGTTGCATGGCAACTGAATCCTGGTGGAGTTAGTTACCACGCAGATGAGTTATTATGAGTGCTTCAAAGCAGCCCAACCAAGACAGCACCCAGACGACAAGCAGGGAAACAGCCACTTGTTGCCTAAGGACGTTTTCACCTCCATCCTGGTAAATGAATGGGATTCAAGATGAAGATGTGGTTTTGGCTTCCCTGGGCAGAGCCTGAATATCAGTGAAGGGTATTTTGTTTGCAAATTTCTAGCACGTTTCTCCATCATGAGAGAATGAAAAAGCACACATGTCATGAAGTGTCAGCAACAATGGGAAATCCACAGCTGCAGCTTTGCCAAATCCAGATGATTACAGAAATGTGAATAGAC
Source organism: Tursiops truncatus (assembly GCF_011762595.2). NCBI lineage: Eukaryota > Metazoa > Chordata > Mammalia > Artiodactyla > Delphinidae > Tursiops > Tursiops truncatus. The sequence continues at coordinate 13,007,238 of NC_047040.1, forward strand.
GTTACTAACCTCTAAAATGGGTGTAATATCTCAAGGTCTTCTCTTGTTAAAAAAAAAAATTACAGATACTTTTCTTTGGGCAAATGTGATGTTTCGCCTGCCAGCATCCCTTCTCTTTTTGCAATCGATAAAATTGGATCTTCTTCTGAGAAACTACTCTTCCACTCTGGTCCATGTGGTTGGGATGGGGCCGAATCCACCCTACTCCAGGATGGGCAGGTGATCAAGAAATAACAAATTGGACTATTTTATTTCCCTCAGGTTAGCTCAGGGTTGTGTATATGTCAAAACCAGGACAGTGAGACTTATTCTGGGGCTTCTTTTGAAACTTCTGGGCTGTCTTAGTCTGCTGGAGATCCACTCAGTGGGGTTGGTGGCCACCTTGCCTCCTGTGGCCATAACTGTCTCAGAGTGAAGCCAGCACAAAGGAATGCAGAGCCACAGGACACAGACTGCCAACTGCATCATCTGATTACTTGGGTCCAGTTGGAACAAATATTCTATCCCCAAACTTTGTCAAAACACAATTTGTGTGTGTGTTTTAAATTTAGACTAGTTCAAATTAGGTTTCTGCCACTTGCAACAAGGAGATTCCCTACCCATGTTCAGCATGAGGATGGGCTTTGGAATTTACATTCGCTCTCTGCTGCTAATGAGCTGTGTGACCTGTGGCAAGTTACATACTTCTTCTGAGCTCTAGTTTCTTTACTTTTAAAATGAGCTAATGATGGTACCTTAATTCATAGTTTTGTTAGTGTTAAATGAGACAGTGTGCGTGAAGAACTTATCCAAGTGCCTAGGATAAAAAATGAGCTCAATAAATGGTATGTATTATTTGTTAAAAATTTTCAGAGGTTTCTGTCTGAAATGAGTGGAGTATTCAGGTGTGCAGAGAACATGACTCTTCCTGGCACAGCTCAGTCACTCATAGTCTACTCTCCTGGGCCACTAGTTGAGTTTCACTTAACCCGGGAAACACTAGTTGGCCTTTAATAGGTTCAGAAAATACCTCTCATACTGACTTCCCTGGAATCCTGCAAGAGGGCAGTGTAGGCCATTACAACTCAAGGGACCTGTGTAGATTTCCATCGCTGTTCTATGATTTCGTGTAATCCTCCCCCTATCTTTTCCCCACAAAGCACACATCTCTCTCTTCTTCTCTTTGAGAAAACTGGCATAATAAGCTTGGGACTTCAAAACCATGCAGGGAAGTCCTCTGCATAAAAGCATTTTGCTATGTCATGCTGCTTCCCTGGAGTAATAAAACACCAGGTACCGGGATACATTCTCAGAAGAGCAAATGAGATAAAAGGAAAAAATACAGAAGGTACAAAACACAAATTAATGTCTCAATATTTTGTCCCTACAAAGAAGCTAACATTCATTGAGTTGTTGCAATAGCCACGAGCTGACTAGAGGTTCTCACACTTTCTCAGTTCACTGAGCCCTTATTAGCTTTTTCATGGTACCTGTAGACCAAAAGAAATACCTAACACTTCCATTTATTACATCTAAATTACTATTTATATTGTAAAGTCTTAGTAGTAATTTGAAAAAATGACACACATATTGAACAAAAAATAATATTTTTATTTAATTCTAAAATACCCACAATTATTTACTAAAGTGTCCTGTGCAAATATTAGGCATCACACAGTTTCTCAAAATTTGAAACCACTTTGGGCGCCATCACCTTCATTTTCTGTTCCATGTCGATTTTTGCATGAGACTTGCTTTCTGTCGTAACTACTGCCAAAACCCAGCTTCACAAAGAAAAAACACTATCAAAAGGAATGGAGAGCAATTTCATGTTGAAATTGTAAAGCCAGCAGCTTATGGGATGTCCATTTTCCCTTGAACACCGATAATCTCTCCTATGAGTTGGGACAGCACTCAGGTGCACAAATGGGGGAAACAAGATACTAAACCACTTCTATATATTGTCTCATATTATCCATATGGTAGTCCTGTGAGCACGGGGACTTTATCAGTTTTTAAAGATGAAGAAACCAGGTTTTTAGGTTTAAAGTTTCAGCTAGGACAGAGGAAGATGGGGATTTGAATCAGGGACTCCCAATCCCTGCCCTTCACCTCTACTCTCCAATGATTATATTAGGAAAACATGTATATATGGTTTACATTATTTTGTTAATTTCATTCCTTAATTTATTCAGTCATACACAGAATATTTAATGAACTCTAACACTGTGCTCACTGCTGAGCTTGGGGCTGGAAATCCAGAGTGAGACCGACCTCAGAAAAATGATGGAGACCAAGAAGGACAGTAAAATTTGTAAAGGTACCATCATAGAGTTATCTTAGGGTGCACAAGACCTCATGGGGTGATCATAAAATCTTCACAGAGGATCTAAAGAGGGCGGAGAAACTTAGATGATAAAAAGGTGCTATCATGTTGACTGTTCTTAAAATGCTACCTCCGGCAGAAGCAGTCATATACACAAAAGAACAAAACTATGAGAGACGCTAGCCTGTCTGGGAGAAAGACAGCATAGGGAGTTAAGGAGGTGAGGTGAGAACAGTAAGACATATCTAGATATGTGGTTGAAGAGGGAGGGAGGGGCCAGATTATCAGCATTTTCTGAGAATATATCCAGTAATTAATTCAGTGTAATTAATTCAGTGTTTCCCAAAGAGTGACATTGATGCTGGAAAGATGCCTCTTTATAAAGGGATCATGTGACTGTTAGAGATCCCCTCTTGGAGTTTCAAAACGAACATAAGCATTGTGAAAGCTTTGAGAATGTCTGCTGAAATAAAAGGACAAACAAAAAAGCTTTTGGTTAATGGAGTGTTTATATTTCTTGGATATTCTCCTCTGTAAGCGCCAGTGCTGGAGGCAATAAGAGCTTTAAATTCTCACTCACCTATAGTGATAACTTTTCCTTAAAGAATTTCAAATCAATCTAGTCTTCTCTCAAAGAAAATGTACCTGCTAACTTTGCTTCCTATTTCTCTTTTTTGGGAACTTGGAGAGAGAGGATGGATAGATATAAGGACTATGCTTTTAATCCAAGTGACTCATGTCAATGCCTTACAGACCAGGGATGCAAGTAGCTGCCAGAAAGCTGAGGTATGACAATGCATTTGCACCCTGAGTATCTCTGGTCTAAGGCACTGAACAGAAGCCTGCTTGACTTCAGTCACACATTCTATTAAAGAAGCAGAGCCCTGTAGACAGGGTAGAGTTCAAATACATATGTATGCCAAAATCACCTTCAAGGGGAGAGTAAGGTTGTCTCTGCTCAAGGGTAGAATTGGCTCTGTTACAATTCAAACATACCATAAAAATGCTTAATGATGCATTTTCACAAGCCTTGCCCGTCAAAATCTCCAAGTGCCTGATCTTACAATTACAATGCTAATGGATCAGAGTTTGGAGAGAGATTTACTACCAAATTAATGGGGGAAATGTTCATCTACAAATAATGGTCATAATATATTATTTTTAATGTGCCAAGGCTGTGTAAAATATTTTATGTGCGTCTGCTGAAATTGCAAACAACGCTGAAGAGTCACTGTTTGCAGTCCCAATTTTATAGACAAGGAACTCAATAGTAAAGTGTCATACCGTTATGTAAATAGCAGAAGCAGAATGGAAATACAACTATACATAAGCCACAATCCATGGTCTTACCCACTTTTTCTTTTTTAAAACAAACATATAACAACAAAACCATTTCCAAAAACATTTGTGCTTTGGTTTGTGACATGATACCAAGAGATTCCTGTTTTTAGACCCCTGGGAAACTTTGCTTTTTGAAGCTACATTTCAACCATCCCGGATCCTTGCCTCAGCTGCCAGAACCCTTGGAGAGAGGAGAGATGGATGGATCCTTCTCATGGTGCTTTCTGACAACCTCTGGGATCTGATCCAGCAGTGGTGGATGTGACTGGGAGCTCTGCCTATAAATGATCCCTTCATCAGAGGTTTTAGACACCTGGCTTTACTGAAATGCTTTACTCAAATTGTGTATGAAAGATCCCTGACCTGCTCTGGGTAGTGGAAGTGTAGTTAGCAAGCAGTTCTAACCTGTATTTCTTCATTAGTCAAGTTCTTATTATGAGTAAACGAAGAGGTTTTCAAACAAAAAGGAAAAGAAGCAAAACCACCAAAGGAAGAATATATATTTTAAAGTCTTGGGGGGAACATTAGAAAAAAAAGAGATTTTTAAAGTTACTTCAGATATTATTTGTGGGTCAATATGATTCTGAAACCATCACAACAATAAAAAAAGATTTGGAGTACTGATTCACCTTTAAAATTAAAAAGAAAATTAAAAGAAAAGCCTTTGTCATGCCACTCATCAGCAGGGCTATGGTTAAGGGTCTATCAGAGTTTTCATTAGCCTTTTTCCCCGACACCACTGACAGCTACATTCCTCCTAATTAAGATAAAACAACACTCCAGCAAATCTGTAGTGTACAACAAAATCCTCCCCAAAAAGCTGAAAATAGAGAAACACTACACTACCAAGTGAAGCACAGCATAATAAATGATTGTAAAGATCAAAATTTAAAACACAAAGCAGGGGGCTTCCCTGGTGGCGCAGTGGTTAAGAATCCGCCTGCCAATGCAGGGGACATGGGTTCGTGCCCCGGTCCGGGAAGATCCCACATGCCGCAGAGAGGCTGGGCCTGTGAGCCACAACTACTGAGCCTGCGCGTCTGGAGCCTGTGCTCCGCAACGGGAGAAGCCACGACAGTGAGAGGCCCGCACACCGCGATGAAGAGTGGCCCCCACTCGCTGCAGCTGGAGAAAGCCCTCACACAGAAACGAAGACCCAACACAGCTAAAAATAAATATAAAATAAATAAATTAATTAAAAAAAAACACAAAGCAGGTATAAGCCAGTCACAAATAAATACAGTTGTATTTAATAATTAAATATGGCTTTCTTGGTTTTGAGTGGTCTCTACTTGTCATAGATTGGGTTATTGTTCAGCAGTCACTCACTCCCCACGCTTCCTTGAGGTGTGGTACTTCCTTATCTCAAAGGCTTTGGGTTTGGCCGTGTCACCTACTTTGACCTTTGGACAGTGAGCCGATGTGATGCAGAGAGAAACCTGAAATGTGCACGTGTGGTTTGACCTGTCTTCCTGCACTCTGAGGATGGACATAAAAAACGCATACCCCAGTGAGACACTGCCTCTTCTCACATGGGGCAGAACCAATCCAAAACATCCCAGCAGACATGGAACCTCCTGAAACAGAAACTTTCTAGATGACCCACAGACCCGTGAATGAGAAAAATAGATGTATGTTCTTGTATTGGGTGTGGTTTGTTAGACGGAATTATTGTAGCCTAACACCGCACCTCACTCCACCTCCAAGGATGTCTAATGACAATTTATTCTAGATAAACTCTATACAACCAAGTAGTCTGGGGGTCAAATTAAGTTAGTTCTCGGTCTCTAGCCAGTACAAAATACCCACTTCAGTGTTCCTCGCCACTGGCACAGATTTCCTCTTCCCATTCCTCTGATCCAGCTTCTACTTTCATGTAACTTGGATGGGACCCTTACCCAACAGGTAAAGGAGGGACCAGACTGTCTGCCCATGTGATTGTCTGCATCTCAGGGTGGAGAGAGTTCATACTTGGTTCCACATAGCTCTTCTTTGCCTGTGTCCACTACTAGAGTTCTCAAAACTCTGGTCTCGGATGTTGCTAGTCTAGCTATTCACATTTTGGTGGTGGCTCTCTTGTCATATCTGATGTCTAATTCTATATTTTGACAGGTAAGATAGTCTTGGGTGCCCAAATTGGTTTCTTCACAGAATTCATATATGGCTGAGACAGTGGAAACCTAGCTCCTTCCCCTAAATCCCACTCACTGTTGGAGTTCCCCTCATCAGCCTCTTTGGGGAGATGACAAAATATAAAACGCTTCTTTCCAATGACATCGATGTTCTACCACAAAGACCATGGGGAACCTGGGAATACCTCCAGAAACCGGAGAGTGGTCTTTACTCTCTCCTGCTCAAGGATGTCACTTGTACACCTCTTTTTGTCCTTCCCTAATACCAGAGTGAGCCCTTAGGAGGTTTTCAACCTCAACTCTGCCAGATTTCCCAGGTTTGCCAAAGTTATGTGTTGCCCTTTGCCATCACAGGCAGGAAATTTAAACAAGAAGGATTCCAGCTGGATTAACGTAGGAGTGAGTAATTTACTCACTGCTAAGGCAGAGATCAAGAAATCAAGTCACGGACTTCCTGGTGGTGCAGTAGTTAAGAATCCACCTGCCAACGCAGGGGACACTGGTTCGAGCTCTGGTCTTGGAAGATCCCACATGCCACGAAGCAACTAAGCCTGTGTACCACAACTACTGAGCCTGTGCTCCAGAGCCTGCGAGCCACAACTACTGAAGCCCACGTGCCTAGAGCCCATGCTCCGCAACAAGAGAAGCCACCGCAATGAGAAGCCTGTGCACCACAAAAAAGAGTAGCCCCCGCTCGCTGCAACTAGAGAAAACCTGTGCACAGCAATGAACACCAAACATGGCCTAAAATTAAAATTAATTAATTAATTAAAAAAAGAGAGAAATCACGTCGCTTTTTTGCAACTTGGCGTGAACCTGGGGCAAAAGTACTAATTTTGGGGTGGAGAAGAGAAGATTTAATGTTAATCATTAGAGAACTGAGTGCTTATGTTTTCCACTGTTTTCTATGTTAGGTAGTTAGAAGAAGTAGGGGAAAGAAAGCAGAAATCAATATCTTATGTTTCAAGTTATTGCCACCATGTTTCACATACAAAGTCACTGAGGTCATTTTTCTTTTAAGTGAATGCATCAAAAAATAAGTTTGGATTTGAATGGTTGGATATTCATCTACAGAATATAAGTTCCATGAGAACAGAGACTTCCTTCCTTTGTTCACTGCAGGGAATTTAAAGTCAGCTACTTAAAAAGTGTTAGTTGAGTGAATTGATAAAATTAGCCTAAAGCTATTTTTCCCACATTTACCTTTGACTTAGAAACATCTGGAAAAGTTGGGATCAACTTAAGGAAAATAGCCTGGATATTACTTTTAGTTTCCCCATGTCAGTGTTTTATCTAGCCAAGTACAAGCTCTTCTTCTTACTAGAAAAATGTAAAACATTTTTTACATATATCACCCATATATGTCTAGCTCTTTGTTATTCAAATCCCCACATTATTTTCATTAAACGTAGGTGTAAGCATCATTAAACATTAACATGTTCATCATATTTAACAGTTTTTATTCATTAAAAGTAAATAACCCATTTTCAGTAACAAAACCCATAAGGTTATTTTTTTTAACTTCTTGGTTAACAGAACTATTTTGAATAATGTAGCTGGAGTTTTCATAAAAGATTTTCCAAAGTTAATAATTTGATCTTCATTCATAGCTAAAATCTCTTAACTACTTTTTTGTGTGTGTACATATATAGAGAGATTTATTTTAAGGAACTGGCTCAAGCAATCATGGAGGCTGACAACTTAACTTTTACACAAGAATTAGGTTGTTCAAAGCCTTCATTAATTTCCTCTGGAAAATACAAATCTGACTCCAAGGAAAAACAGTTTGAAAAGGTAACTTCATCGATATATACACCCACTATTGACTATAGACACTTTGGGAGATGGCCACTCCCAAATTAGCAATTAAATTGAAAACACAGAATCTCCCTTATTTTCCTCTGATATCTTCATGTCCCTCTCCACCCCTTAAATTCTGAAGATTACAGATACACCCTTGAGAAGTGAAGGAAATCAACCTCCTTTCTACTTTTTACTTCATTCTCTTCTCACACAGTAGACTAAGATCTGATTTGAGAAAAAAAATGCTGAAGTTCAGCCAGCAGTCAATGTAAGATTGGTGGGTAAGACACATTATTGAGAACCTTCACAGGACAAGAAAATGTCTGCCTTCACTCGTGAAGAGTAAGACACAGAGGTCTCATGCACACACAGCACACCCAGTCCTTTAGGAGTAGGCACTCAAGAGTGTATCCTTCCCCATGATATTCATTTGTGTATTCATCCCCTGTGTAACAGTATGGATGATTTGGGTAGCTAGCCTGTAGTAGAAAACGCCAGCCCAAATTGGCCTAAGCAATACTGAGATGTATTCTGTCGTTGTTGGGAGACAGTTCCTGATGGATTTCTTATGTTTCTGTACATCTTGTGAGCAGAGACACTGGCTCTCTTTCTTCTGGTCTGTCTTTTCAGAGCTGTTGTTGCATGGTGAATAGCCTTGGAAGATAGAGATAGTGCATCCCTCCAAAGTCAACAGCAGGCTTATTTAGTGTGCAGTATAATAAACAATAATGGCTCCTTCATGACCAAAGAGCAGGCATGCTTACTGCCCATTATAACATGAGCTTACTGCTCAGGTTCCCTAAGCTCAGGGTTCCTCTCCTGTGACACAACCCACTGTGAGAGCAGGTATCACTTGACCTGCTTCCTGAAGGAGTAGGGGGACCAGGGAACCAGAGTACGTGCTGATACTCTGACTGCCACTATCGCTTTAAGAACTAAATCATCCCTTGTTACTTACTCAGGAATCTCATGCTATCTGCCAGCATCCAGGAAATTGTGGCAAGCTAACTTACTGACTTGCAAGAGGGTAAATTTTCAGATGCCTCACAGATCTTGACCATCTCATGACAAGAAGACTAAAGATAGGGTCGAGCCCAGGCGTACATCTGGGCTCCAGCACTCCTCCTCTGTGATTCTCTCCTGTTCTTCCCTCTTCTGTGTGCTGGCTTCAATCTCAGTCTGCTAGTGAGATGGCTGTGGAAGTGTTGGTTTGCAAACTGACCCTATACATGGAGGGCAAGGAGAGACCAAAGAAAGAGACAGATCACTCCATATTGGTAGGTAGCAAGATTAATAAGCAAGGGAACTTACATATGAGACTTGTCTTGGGTGGTCACAAGATGAGTAAGATCTCTGCGCCCATCTGCCAGAATATTAAAAGTTTGTATAGAGGCCTTAACAGGGTTCAGTCACTTATTCAGTCCAGATGGTTTCAACAACACCTTCCTCTCTCAAGGCTGCATCCTTGAAATAGCTCCTAGTATGAGAATAGTGGGCATAGTGTACATTCCAAGAACAGCGTAGAGGGTGAGGAACCTCTGATTGCCTGGGTCCAGCTCACAGGTCAGCCAGCAGTCACATCCTCTCAATGAACTCCTCCAACAAGAAGTTCCAGAAGAAACATCCAAGCACAACATTGTTTAGCAAAAATGAGGGATGATGCATTTTGGTGTAATTTTCAAGAAAAAGAAAACTTTCCCAAAAGGCACTGCTCACAATCTATTGTCCAGTCCTGGGTTACATGCCCATTCATAAACACACAAACAGAGAATATTGGAAAGACATCCCACTGGCCAGCACTGAGGGTCACATGCTCTCTCCTATAAGCCATGGCAATAGCAGAGGGAAGATGAGGGAGTATGAACTGAGCTTATCCCAAAGAGGGTTAGTGTGGCTAGAGTTTGGGAATGGGGAAGACAGAAAGTTGTATAAGGAGCAGTTGAATTCCACATGAATACTGATAGTGGTAGAGATAGACAAAGTGGCTTATTAAGAGGGTTTGCCATGAATTAAGTATGACTCTACTCTCTCCCCCTCTTCACACTTAATAGTGTTGAGACAGTAAGCATAAATTGCTGTTGTCTTCTATTACTACTATATAGTTTTTTGAACTACCATTCCAACATGCAGAGAACAGGCTGTGTAAAATATTAGAGGTGATATCTGATTGAGGCTTTGTTGAAATGGGAAAGTGGATAAAAATAAGTCTTCCAGAAAATTACATAATTGTGACTAATAAAATCCCTGGGAAATTCTTTTTCCCAAGAGAGACAAATGTGTAAGTGCTTAGCTAATTTTTCCAGTCAACAAAATAGGGGGTATATGGGTGAGGGGTTAAGAAAATAAGAGGTAAAAAGAAAAAAATACTTCTGAGTGACTAGAAAGCATAGTCTGACTTGCAAGTAATTTCCCTCTTCTTTCTTTTTACAGGACCAGGAAGTGGCAGATAGATTTTAGCTTATGTCCTGTTGCCTCAGTTTCCCAAAGCAATTTATCTCTGTAAGGTTAAAGTAGAAATAGTTTGTGATGATTTTATTTGTCAACCTGACTGGGCTGCAGGGTGCCCAGTTGGTCAAACATTATTCTGTGGATGTGTCTGTGAGGGTGCTTCTGGATGAGATTAACATTTGAGTTGATAGAATGAGTAAAACAAAGTGTCCTCCTTCAAGTGGGTGGGCCTCATCCAATCAGGTGAAGACCTGAGTAGAAGAAAAAGTGCCAAATAATTCCTCCTGCCTGACAGTTGAGCCATAGGTCTTTCCCAGCTTCAGACTCCCATGGACACAGCAGCTCTTCTTGCATCTCAAGCCAGCTGTCTTCTGGACTGGAATTTATACCTTCAGCTCTCCTGATTCTCAGGCCTCGGACTCGGGCTGGAGCCATATATCAGGTCTTCTGAGGCTCTAGCTTGCTGAGTGCAGATCTTGGGACTTAACCTCTATAAGCAATTGTGTGATCCAATTTCTTACAATAAATCTTTTTTTGTGTGTGTGAGTGAGTGTATGCATATCCCATTGGTTCTGCTTCTCTGAAGAACCCTAATACCCACTCCTCAGGCAGTTTTATTTGGTCACATCTGCCGAGGCACACACATGCAAACAGTGTCAGTTAGACAGCAGGCTGCTTTAGGTATCTATTGGTATCCACCCCCAATAACCTCGTCAACGTTCTGTTTCATGTGGTAGTCACTAACCAGGTGTGGCTCTTTTGATTCATATAGAAATCATTAAAATTAATGAAAAGTAGAAATTCAGTCCCTCAATCACACTAGCCACATTTTAAGTATTGAGTAGCCACATGGCTAGTGGCTTTCACATCGAATGGCACAAACATAAAGCATTTCCTTAATTGAAGAATATTCTATTAGACAGCCCTGGGTTATACAATAGTGGATTCCTATCCCATTGACACATAACTGTAGAATCCTTCTGTACCCCTTGATTTCATTTGACAGTTTCCTACACAATAAAAACAAACAGGGAACGCATGGTATATAGCCCAAAATGACCCTTGAAAATCCACCAAGTCATGGGTAGTTTGTGCATATACCACTACACAGATATGTAAAGATATATAGGGCATTATTTAAATACATGTATCTGAAAAATACATGTATATGTAACTATATAATATAGTATTTAAATATTTCAATTATTCTCTCAATACCCCTGACAGAAAGATCATTCCTGTATTTGTGTTAGCATAAAAGTGAAACTCTTCTGCTCCTTTCCAGTTTTCAGCTTTACAAAGGCTCTCTTATATTGTTCTAGTCGATTTCCAAGCCTGGCTGCAGGAAGTCCATTCCTGAGTGTGCTGATTTCACTGCTGGTCTGAAGGTACCCAAGGCAGAAACTGACTCATCAGTTACCATTATGATAGCAGGTACCTCCCCCACTGTTGGTAGGTGGGTGCCTTCCTCAACCTGGATGAGGAACCAGAAAGGAATTCATCTGGGAGAGAGAACAGTAAGAATGAGAGAAATCATGATTGGTTTAGGCAGGATCAGAGGTAACTCTGGAACAGAAAATATTAATATAATATGGCCGAGTGAAAAAAAACAGGTAAGAAATTTCACTTGGAAAAACGGAAGAGATCTAAGGCACAAAGGTGGGTATTGGCAGAGCTAGTTTTGAGAAAGTAAAGCCCAGAGCTATCCAATGTCTTATCTAGGCATCAGAGTCCACCTGAACTGCCCCTGTTTCTCAGCAGGTCATTCATACATCCTCTCTCTCATCTTCCCAATCCACTTGCTGTCTGCTCCCGCTAAAACCCCCCAGAACTCCTTCACCAGGGAAACTTATTCTGCTCTCACCTCCCCATCGAGTCCACCTCTCCAAAGCCTTGTCTGACTCCTGCTCTTGCACGCTCTGAGTACGTTGTTTATCCTCTACACTTTCCCAATCACATGCTCATATCTCTTTTCCCACTAAATTTTGAACTGCAGGGTGCAATACGTGTGTCTTACTAACCTATGTTCTCAGGGACCAAAACATAGTATGTGATTCCCCGGCTTTAGAAAAAGTAAACTGATGGATTAATAAATGAAAAACAAGCAAACCAAAAAGAATAATAAATGCATGAGACAGAGAGTGACAGAACAACTCAAGCCAGTGAATTACTGAGGTCTGTGTGGAGATAGTGGAAGTGCTACTAAGTAGACCAGAAACTTTTCCAACTTTTATCAATGTTTCTGAATTACTCAGGACTGGTTTGCAGGAGACAAAAATCCAACTCAAAGTAGTATAAACAAAGGAAGGATATCTTGGCTTCTGTATTTGATGAGGCCAGTGGTAGAAGCCTTGGAGGTAGAATGACTCCTCAGGAATCAGCTGTTCCAGCTCTCAGCCATGCTCTTTTTCTATGTTCAATTTGTTTTCAGACTGTCCTTTCAATGTGGTGATCTGGCAGCTCCACGATGATCAGAGCTGACTATCGCTAGTTCCTGTCCCACCAACTTTCATGGAAAGAGATCCTCCTTTTCCTTATTGTGCCAGCAAACTTCCAGGTGAACCAATCTTTGTACCAGTATAGACTACTCCGGCACAGTGTACGTGGTGTCGAGTGTGAGTATGGGATGCCGTGGTCGTCCAAGTTTGGGGCACATAATCATTCCTGAAGCCAGTACTGGGCTTAGCCCTCCTGGTCTACATGGATTGGCAGTCGAGCTGTGGTATCCCAAAGTAAATTGGGAAGAGGGGGAACAGACAAAGGGAAGACCAACACAAATATGCTCCCAGTGGTTCCTTTTCAATGCCATTCTCTTCCTGTAATATTATATGAAGAAACTGTGGTTCATTACACGTCTTTATTTCCTCTGTGGTAAAAAACATGATGCTAATGCTTATTTCATAGCTGTCTCCAGATCTACAAGTGGCTGTCCCAAAGAAGAGAGTGAAAGCAAGTGCTACTTGTTGACACATTCTTTTAATCCTCCTAAGGGTCATTGTTATTATATTATAATGAACCTCTTCCCAACACTAATCTGCTATTGCTTACCCATTAACCATGCGATTCATGTCCAGGTTGGTTCACTCGTTTTTTCCTCTCTGGCAAAGGAACGTGTCAAACAAACCTTTTTCCCACTCTTCTTTCTGACATTGCTCAAAGAACTCCATCTAAATTGGTGTTTCTCCACTACTGGTAGTGCTATGTGCTTTTAGGTGGCCTTAAGCAGCATTAATTCACGTGGTGAAGAAGTTATTTTTCCTTACATTCTCTATATCTCCTAATTAAGCGGTCAAGAAAATCTTAATTTGAACCCAGTATACACTTTTAGCATTTGCCTTTACCAAGGAGAACTAATTTCACTGAGTCCTTAGTGGGCACCAGTATCTAGTGAAAATCTCATAATATTTTTGTGGTTTTCTTGTCTTCAGCTGTACCACTAACAACTATGCATGTCAAATAATGGTAGTTTCAATTTAAAGAAATGCTGAATATATGATTTTATATACAGTTATGTAAGTAAAAGAAACCAGCCAATTATTGCTAAGATATTAAATGCACAGAAGTACAGATGCCGTGTTGTAATGCAGAGGTCAGTAATATCATTTAGATGATTATGGGCTTGAAAGCGCTGCTGACAAGTGACTCTATTCAGTGCCTTCTCCAAGGCCACTTTCGCTTATATACTTATATAAACAAAATGGGATCTAGTAGATTTTTTTTAAGCTTCCAAATTGTTACAGAATATGTTTAAATATGCACTGAATACGAAATATTGTATGAAGTGATACTTTGGAGATGTAAATGTTAATGCAAGATTGTGTTTTATTGAATTAACAGCCAGGTGGGATCTTTTAATAGTTGCTGGTTTTATATCAATTTCTACTACACAATGGGAAGCAGCATGCCAAGGGTCCTTCATGTCAGTGGGATATGGAGACCAATAGTTCCAAAATGATAACTTGAGACAACCGCCAAGGTGCTGGAGTAAACCTTCTCAGGGAATTGCAGATTTGCTTTCAGTGAAGTTCAATCACAACTGTTATTAAATAGCCAGAGTTAGTGATTAGGGACATCCTCCTCGCATTCAGAAGATAAACTGTTAACAAGAATTTCCTTCAAACTCAAATGACTTCACAGTAGAAGTCACTTGGAAAGATTGTAAAAGATAATAACAGGGCTTCCCTGGTTGCGCAGTGGTTGAGAGTCCGCCTGCCGATGCAGGGGATGCGGGTTCGTGCCCCGGTCCGGGAAGATCCCACCATGCCGCGGAGCGGCTGGGCCCGTGAGCCATGGCCGCTGAGCCTGCGCATCCGGAGCCTGTGCTCCGCAACGGGAGAGGCCACAACAGTGAGAGGCCCGTGTACCGCAAAAAAAAAAAAAAGCACCAATATATGTGCTTTTTTTCATATGCACAGAATCTGTGCATATGAAGCACAGATTCACCTAAAACAAATAAAATGAATTCAGCAAATGATGAGGAGTCAATAAATATTTTGCCCCTCGTGGGATTTCAGTAATGTTTTTGTTCCACTAAGAATAGAGGGTAAGTGCAACCCAAGAACTGAGGCTGCTCTTCCTGGAGTGCTAGAACATGGCTATTAGATTCTAATGGGACACAGAAAATAGACTTCATAATGAAAGTTTCCTGCAAATTTACTCAATAAGGAAGACATTTGTTTTCTTATTGCCCCTCATTTCCCTGGTAGCCTAAAGAAGTAAAAGTTAAAGACTAATAACAAAAATAAGTTCGGTAATTATTACACTGAAGTTAAAAAAAAAAAAAAACATAGTGAGGAAATAAGAGGAAACAATATTTCTCCCAGTCTGGGGCACTGTTTATTAGCAAATATACTCTTTCAAACATTAGCTGAAACAGGCCAGCTATTTCCTACTGCTCCACTCTGTATTTTAACAGCATCAATTTCAGCTTTAGGTGCAATATTATGAAGTTTAAAAATCCAAGCAAGTCTTGTGGAATTAATACATTTTAGCAAGCAAAGTGTTTAAACTTGAATTATTTGGTATAGAATTACTTTAAAATGGTGCACATCATAGGCTACATACTGAAATTACATATGGAAAAGACAAAGTATATAGCTTCTATTAAATATATAAGGTTATAGTAGTAATTCTATAAATAATAGTAACAGTTGAAGGAAAAGGCCAGTGTCAAATTTCCATTGGATTTTTTTTCAGATTTAATATAAAATAAAAATAGCATTCTCAGTGTAAATTCATTAAAAGCACATCTTGTAAATCTCTGAGTTATAGCTGCATCCCCATAAAAACCAAATAAATCAGATCCTTTTTTAAAATGTCCTCAAATATTGACAATTTAAAGAAGCCCTGTGAAAATAAATAAAATATGGAGAAATAGAGCAGATATTATAAAGTAATATATTAAGAAAAATAAGTGCTGGTTCTGTGCAAGGGAGGAGAGAACTTAATAAATACACAGAGTGCTAACAATCAAATAGAAACACCTGTGGAAATTCCAATAAAACTGCAAAGGTAAGAATTACATATACACAAAATTTGGATTAAAAGAGGAGAAACTCTTTTTAAGTCATCAGCATCTTTAAGTCAGGAAATAATAGTTAACATTCTATGTAAAATAGATTGGTGTCTGGGGAAATTTTAAATGATCAAAATTGACACCTACATCAAATAGTATGCTGTATGTCAATTATATCTCAGTAAAAAGGAAGAAAAAACAAATAAATAAAATAAAATAAAAAGTAGGCAAATGACTTGAAAGTATTTGAAAGAGACATATCCATGTGGTGGCATTATAGCATGGTTGAGAACATGAACTTTTGGTTTTGGAGTCAAAATCAGATTCCACCATTTGCTAGCAGTCTGACCTTGGGCAAGTTCTTAATCTTCCAAATGCCCTTGGGCCCTCTTTGCAAAATAGAACTTATAATGCTTATATCATAAATTGTTTCAGTGAGTTAATAAAGTCACATATATACAAAGAACTTAGCATTACATCTATCTCATAGTTAGTTTTTAATGTGTTGATTTTTATTACATTGAAAAAACACACACAAAAAATAAACCGAGAAAATATTCACCAAAAAAAAAAAAAGGAATTGACTGATTTAATTATGATACTTCCAAGGAGATCAATATATCAAAATTAAAATAATAAATTTGAATGATATTTAAGGACAAGCAAAACATAAAAATAAATGGTAAAGGAAAACAATGTGAAATTGTATAAAGAGGGTGGTACAGAATTTATTAAGAGAGGGAGAGAGGAACTTGGATAGATGCACTGAAATGAACACTAGACGAAAACATACCAAACGATGAACAGAAGCCCTCTCCGGGTGGTAGGCTTATGGGTGATTTTCTAATATGAACATGTGTTACATTTTTAGTAATAGAAAAAATAAAATAAAGGCATTCTTAGGGAATTAGAATAATGATATCCTAATACAGATGTATCTAATATATGTATTTCAATGATCATTAAATCAAATTCTTATAAAATTTTAGAATGAAATTTTTATAATTTTATAAGGAAATAAAACTGATATAGAATTTTTCCCATTGAGATTTATGTTCATAGTGTCTAGAAATCTCAAGTTTTCATATTTATTTTCACTTCAAAAATTTTCAGATGGAAGACAGAGCTCCAATCTAGCATTTCTGAGGGGTGAGTAGATGGGAAAGATAACTCTAAAGGCCATGAGGAAAGGAAAAACTTGTACTCTTAAAATGTCCTTGGAGAATCAACCTAACAACCTAAATTGGTTTCTTAGGAGACTAGTAGCAAGTTGTTTAAAAAGAAGGTCCGTGTTTCCAGAATTCTATTTTCTTCTCATCTAAAAATATCTTGGAATGTGATAGTCTTGAAACCCCTTTGGAACTTGGCTTTCCTGAATGGCATTTCAAAATAAATTCAGTTGCTTTATTATGGAAGATTTTGTTAGGCTTTTAACTCACACATTATTTTAGACACTGACAATGAATCCAAAAATTCAAAACATAAGCAAATAATTCAAAATTATCCTTGAAAAGCTACAAATGAGGCAGTATTTGTAGTGAAAAGAATATTGAACTGGAAGAGGATAGAGCTGTATTTCTGGATTTGTCACCAATGTCTGTGGTGATTCATTTTGATTTATTGGGGTCCAGTTCTCTGATCTGAAAAATAAAGAGGCTGGATGTGATGTTTTCCAAGTTTCTTTGCAAATTTAAAAAGAAGTCTGTGAACTGTCATAAGTTAAATGGTGTTGGTATTCCTAGGACATATGAATTCTGTGACTAATGAAGTGTATTAAAATCAGTACATTTCGACTATCTTTCAGTGGGGAGAGATATAATCAAAATATTAAGTGTAACCCTGAAATTCTTAATATAGAGCATTTTAGTAGTGCAGCATCATCAAAGCAAACCTTTGAATCCCAGAAAAATCCAACAGCAGATTTTCCTGAATTATCTTAGTAAACTGGCAATGACCAGAAAGGCCGTATGTTCAGAAAAAGTGATGAACTTTAATTCAATGGTGGCCCATTAAAGGCAGAATAAAAACCTGCTGATATAGATCCTCCCATAAGGGCTCATTCTTCAAGCTAGGCCAGATTTAGTCCTTGATATTGTCTGGATGCTAATTTCAATGTCTTTCTCCCTGTCTCTGTCTTTCTCCCTGTCTCTGTCTCTGACCCACACACATCTAATGAAGGAAAACAGTCTTTTTTAAAAAATATCTTTTTAGTTCCATCCAAATATTGATAAAATTTTAATAAAATCTACTTGGAAATTGGAGAAATGGTTGATTCTAGCTTCCCAAAATATCCAAGTTCTAAAATCTCTGATAAAGCTCTCCTGACAAGTTCCTAGACAAAATACAGTATCATGGAAGTCTAAATGTAAAAGATAATGGGCGTCCATATATTGTATGATTATACACGTCACATGATAATTATGTTTATATGACAGCATCTCCCTCTGTGTTCTGAGCTCTCAGTGCAAGTAGCTGTCTCTGTATAATTCCACAGGGCTCTGGACATGGTGGATGCTCAGTGTACGTCTGCAGAATTAATGTTGGATGAATGAAGATTCAAGAATACATCCTGGATTTAAGGCATATTTATTTAGGGTTTTGCTTTTGCTTCTTTTTATTTAAATAAATTATCTTCCTCTCTGCTTTAGTATTTTGACAAGTAAAGCCAAGTAATTGTAATATCGTAGAATCATTTGGTGATGAAATAATATTTGTAAAATTATTTTACTGTATAAATATGTATCCTAATATGTTGCTATTATAATTACCAATATGATGTAACACTAAGAGTGAAAGAAGTCCTCCAACTCAGCAGTTACTCTACCAATTTTAATGTCACCTGAAAATTCTTTGAAAGATGTAGAGTCTTTTCTTCTTTTTCAAGACAAGACTGAAACCAAATATGGTTGTGAGGACCAGCAGAGTGACATGGATATATACCAATTACTAACGTCAGATTTTTTCAGAGTTGGGTAGAGGAAGAGATAAGTGGAGCAGGATATGGAATGGGCAAGAGAAGGCTTGCGAGGAGGGGTGAGGCTTCAGGTTTCCCAAAACTAGCCCTCAGGATGTTGATGCCCTGAACTCTTCACTCAGAGGAGTTTTTAAAATACCTTTTTAATGTTCCAACTTTTAAATAAAATAATGTGCAAGCTCTTTCTCACTCGAGAATAAAAATGGCAACAAATTTAGCAGAGGGACTGTAGTCTGGGGGTGAAGACTATATAATAATAGATTCTGCCCCATTGCAGTCTTGACTCCAGCACTTACTAGCTGAGAGACCCTGGACCGTGTCATCACTCTGAACCTTGATTCCTCATTTGTAAAACTGGCATGATGTTTCAGAGTGTGTCGTTGTGATTTAACATTAGCCTTCTACCCGCCACGCCCGCCTTACGAGAGTAGGAGAACTACCTGAGCTTCATGGTTTTGCTATTAGCCACACACATGACAGTATCAACCAAACACGAAACACACTCAAGGAAATAAAGAAACCGCCTCATCCGAAGTGGAGAGGGTCGGGTAGCTCAGAAGCACAAGCTCCTTAGCCCAGCTTCTCGTGGGGTGTCAGTCTGTACTACATTCAGATGAATGAGCTTTTCCTTATGCTGTTTTTGGAAGGAAGTAATTTAGGCACAGATAAGTTAATGTCCTTTTATTACGAAAACCTTCTTTTCTTCTAATGGAATAATGTTGCTTGTAAATCTTTCATCTGCCCCACAGACAGAGGTGTATGCCTGTGAGTCCCTACAGAGATTTAAAGAATTCATGTGCTCAAGGGTATTGTTCTAATTGTTGGAAAGACATAAAATGGGAGTTTGGTTTGATGATTTTGCAAAATCTCTTATTTTATTAATAAAGTTTTTATTTCCTTTAAATCTACTCTGTAATACTTGTTAACAGTACTCCTGCTAATATCTTTTATAAACATATCATCACAATGTTAGCAGTAAATAAGGGAAAAGGCTTAATGGAAAGAAAATCTGAAAAGATTTAGGTAATATTAAAAGCATAAAGTACAGGGACTTAGTAGTCTCTTTAAGTAATTCGTTATGAAACCGCGTGTACTTAAAAACTCTATTAGGCTAAATGCTCTGCATAATATGTCAGCTAGGCTTACGATCAACCCCCTTTATATCAGAAATAGGGCAAGTGGGAACTCACTGGTCTTTTACTAGCTGTGCTATGAAGTCATGGATAGCTAATAAATCTCAATATGGAGCATCTCATACTGCGTCCCCATGAGCAAATGTGTTCTATCCACGCTGGTTTTTCCTATGCTTTGCACCTCATTCTACTTTTGGCTTTCACTCTTATATCCACTTAGAATCCTGCTTACAGATTTTGACCTGGCCGTCTCACTTCACATGTCACCTCTTCAGGAAGGACTCCCATACTTTAAATGGTTCTCCTTTTATCCTGAAACTCTGTTTTATTTTTGCAACATTACTTTATTGTATTCTCAATGTCTAGAAAAGTGCTTGGCACTTAGAAAGCAACAGATGTTGAATGAATGAATGAATGAATTGGAAAATTGTCTTATGTTAACCCCATGGTAGAGGCGGATTCAAAACCAATACAAGCCCACTTCCTAGAGAAATAGAAATAAAAACAAAAATAAACAAATGGGACCTAATGAAACTTCAAAGCTTTTGCACAGCAAAGGAAACCATAAACAAGACCAAAAGACAACCCTCAGAATGGGAGAAAATATTTGCAAATGAAGCAACTGACAAAGGATTAATCTCCAAAATTTACAAGCAGCTCATGCAGCTCAATAACAAAAAAACAAACAACCCAATCCAAAAATGGGCAGAAGACCTAAATAGATATTTCTCCAAAGAAGATATACAGACTGCCAACAAACACATGAAAGAATGCTCAACATCATTAATCATTAGAGAAATGCAATCAACACTACAATGAGATATCATCTCACACCAGTCAGAATGGCCATCATCAAAAAATCTAGAAACAGTAAATGCTGGAGAGGGTGTGGAAAAAAAGGGAACACTCTTGCACTGCTGGTAGGAATGTGAATTGGTATAGCCACTATGGAGAACAGTATGGAGGTTCCTTAAAAAACTACAAATAGAACTACCATATGACCCAGCAATCCCACTACTGGACATATACCCTGAGAAAACCATAATTCAAAGAGTCATGTACCAAAATGTTCATTGCAGCTCTATTTACAATAGCCCGAAGATGGAAACAACCTAAGTGTCCATCATCGGATGAATGGATAAAGAAGATGTGGCACATATATACAATGGAATATTACTCAGCCATAAAAAGAAACGAAATTGAGCTATTTGTAATGAGGTGGATAGACCTAGAGTCTGTCATACAGAGTGAAGTAAGTCAGAAAGAGAAAGACAAATACCGTATGCTAACACATATATATGGAATTTAAGAAAAAAAAATGTCATGAAGAACCTAGGGGTAAGACAGGAATAAAGACACAGATCTACTAGAGAATGGACTTGAGGATATGGGGAAGGGGAAGGGTAAGCTGTGACAAAGCGAGAGAGAGGCATGGACATATATACACTACCAAACGTAAGGTAGACAGCTAGTGGGAAGCAGCCGCATAGCACAGGGAGATCAGCTCGGTGCTTTGTGACCTCCTGGAGGGGTGGCATAAGGAGGGTGGGAGGGAGGGAGACACAAGAGGGAAGAGATATGGGAACATATGTATATGTATAACTGATTCACTTTGTTATAAAGCAGAAACTAACACACCATTGCAAAGCAATTATACTCCAATAAAGATGTAAAAAAAAAAAAAAAGATCTTGAAGTAAAAGAAAAAACTAATACAAGACAAAAGAAGCCCACAACCAATGTTTTATAATAGTTACTTTGGAATTCTATGTTTTATTCATTCAAAACAAGACAAAACCAACCAACAAAAAAGCACTCCAGGGGTGGGGTGAAGCAGGACATAATATAATCAATAGTGGAGAGATTTCTTCTGCTCTAAATATGCCAGGGTAGGTTGGCCATCATTTATGCCTTGACAGCTCCCTCCTTGGTGGTATGAAGAAAGAAAGACAAGGCAGGTCAACATGGGAGTACGTGTGTGGAATGACCCAGGCATCTTAGGGAGGCTTTCCCAGGCTCTGCCTGCTGCCCCGCTGTATAAAGGCAGAGGGAGTTTTATAATATTTTGTAACACAATTGGCAACCAGAATGAGTACCTGGAATCTCATTTCATTCTGCCTCAGATTCCAGCTTTTGCATCATCAATCAAGCTGCCCTAATGTTTTCTTGAACTAAAAGAACAAAACAGTCATGGAAATATAAATACTTCCCCTAGCTACTTAAAAATTCTTGCATGTCGGGCTTCCCTGGTGGCGCAGTGGTTGAGAGTCTGCCTGCTGATGCAGGGGACACAGGTTCGTGCCCCGGTCCGGGAAGATCCCACATGCCGCGGAGCGGCTGGGCCCGTGAGCCATGGCCGCTGAGCCTGAGCGTCCGGAGCCTGTGCTCTGCAACGGGAGAGGCCACCAAAAAAAAAAAAAAAATTCTTGCATGTAAAAAAGGATATCATCACTCAGAGGTAAAACAAAGAAAAGAGAATAGAACTGAACTATTTTATGGGTTGATTATAGGGAAAAACAATGTTTTTTGCCCTTGGTATTCTACATACTCAGAAGAGGGAAGAACAGAAATATATTTTACGTATCTCCATATATAAAATATAATGATATATATAAGTGAGAAATATAATGTGTGTGTGTGTATATATATATATATGCATACTAGCTCTGTACCAGTCACTGATAATACAGCAGTGAACAAAATGGCTGAGTGCTCTGCTTTTGCAGGAATTACATTCTATTGTAACTGGGAAGGCAAAAATAAATGAATCCATGAACAATACCATTGCATAGTGTCTTACAAGTATCACAAGGAAAATAAAGTATTATGAAAGATATGATACAGATAATTGGAGGATGATAGTGTGCTATAACTTGAGAGATAAGGAAAGATCAAAGTGGCATCCCTGTGGTGTCTGGGAAATTCTGAAAATAGAAAATGACTGTCCATGATCAAATAAATCCCTCTCTACATGATAATATCTAACACATAGGATATTTTCCTTTGGGAAATTATACCAACTCTGGAGACTTTCAGAGAGCACTCTGTCCTCTTCTTTCTACTGTGTGCCCGTCTCCGCATCACCAGCTTTGGCTCACTGTGAAGCTTTCTGTCTGGCTCAGCTTCATCGGCTGTGTTCAGTTCTCGGCTGTTCTCTCTACTTCAAGGAATCGGAAGTCTATTCATCGTTTGCCCCTTCCTCCTGAGGAAGAATTCTTCCTTCCTACTTTTCCAATGTTGGGGTACACTCATGGCCGAGCTCTTTCCTCTCTGGCTGGTTTTTTCCTGAGCTATTCCCTGTCACTTGGCTTGACCCAGCCGCTGGGATGCATTTCTTTTTTTTTTTTTTTTTGCGGTACGCGGGCTCTCACTGTTGTGGCCTCTCCCGCTGCGGAGCACAGGCTCCGGACGCGTAGGCTCAGCGGCCATGGCTCACGGGCCCAGCCGCTCCGCGGCATGTGGGATCTTCCCGGACCGGGGCACGAACCCATGTCCCCTGCATCGGCAGGCGGACTCTCAACCTCTGCGCCACCAGGGAAGCCCGGGATGCATTTCTTGTATGTTCTTCCCAGAGGCCACCTTTACCCAAGAATGTCAGTTACATACAAGATTTTGTGTGTGTGTGTGTGTGTGTGTGTGTGTGTGTGTATGAGACAGAGAAAGAGAGAAAGGACAGAGAGGGAGAGAGAGTGTTAACTCAGGTCCACGGTGTCTTTCTACACATTCCCCAATGGATTTAAGCATTTCCAAATAGTCCAAGGGCTTTAAAAGGTATGAAGTGACAGGGTGCTATTTCCACACAAGGAATAACTAGCACATTTTCTGAATGATAAGATGGTATATCCCCTAGTGCCAATACTTCAAACCCAGCATTCTTTTCAATTCCTTTGTTTCCAAGTATACGTGAAATAAATTACCAGTTTAGGAAGGTCCAGCAACAAGCTGGAGGAGGCAGATTAAGCTAAAGCGATGCTAAAATTGAATTGGATCTTAGGAAAAAAAAAGATATCTTTAGTATCTAAACAGAGTGTTAGGTAAATGGAAGAAGAATCTAGGCAAATTGCAATTAGTGGATATATTTAAACTCAATCTTAGAAATTATCTGTTAAGAATAGGAGTCAATAGCTCTTCCAGTGACCTTGAGCAAATTGTATAGTTCTTCTTGAAGTTAAAATTTTCCCAGTCTGTAAACCAGAGTTAATACCATTTCCATATACTGACCTCAAACAATGATAGGTCCTAGTGTGTATGTATTATGGGTTGAGACATACCTATAAAAAAAAAAAGCTATCTTAATAGAAAACATCATTACTTTGTTGACAACTCATGTTATGATATTTACATAGTACCTCAAAGAGTTAGAAATTTATACTCCATTTAACCCACGAGGAGCAGCTGAGTTTCTGCTCAGTTTCCCCACAGGTATTAGTTTGTGTGTTTCCAATATGAGGCTTTTATTCTTTCCTGGCCATGTTTCTAACCTTTTCAGATCATTCTTTTTCTTTTTGTTTCTGTTGTGTGTGTGTGTGTGTGTGTGTGTGTGTGTGACCAAGCCACACAGCCTGTGGGATCTTAGTTCCCCAACTAGGGATCAAACCTGGGCTCCCTGAAGTGGAAGCGCAGAGTCCTAACCACTGGACCCCCAGGGAATTCCCTCTTCAGATAATTTTATTTTTTCACCCTCACTTATGAATCCAAACCATCCAATTTTAGCATCATTAGTAAATTTAATTAACATGTTTCTGTCAGACGGTTAGTAATGATGTTAAACAAAAACCCTATGTGTTACTACAATGACACCAAAGTCAATCCCCTTTTTGTGACAACTGGTGACACAAGAGAGCAGATGTGAGAGTTTCCTCCACAAAAGGTACAACTGAGAGTAGAATATAGCAAACTGGGGAAAATGGGATTGGATATTCTTACTATTATATTTTATGAAGACCAAGAAATTTAATCAGAATATCAAAAGCAATGGGATAGCCAAACTTTTTTTTTTTTCTTTTTTTGGTCCCTTGAGGTCAGTGTGAGGAATGAAAGGAAAACTCTCTGAGTTCCTTCCCCCTTGAAGTCACTAGCTGGTTGGAAGTTAATAATTATAATATCTGGTATTGAATGAAGAACTCGTGGGCATTGAGCTTGGCACTAGAATAAAAAAAAAAAAAAACCTAAGACACAAACCTTGATTTTAGAGATCTCACATTTTGTTAGGGACAAAGAAGTATAATTAATTTTAAAGCAAAATGAGAAGTGTAAAATGGGCCACAGAACACAGAGGAGAGAGTGAACTGCATGATATGGAGGAGGTCAATGAAGAAATGACATTTAAATTAAGTTTTTAAATAAGAATTTGATCCCTGGAGAATAAGAAGTTTATCAAAGGGAGAAATTTATGTGTGCAAAGGCGTTTGAGAGTGAGTCACTTTCTGATGCTGGGAAATTGCAAATTGGCAAGTGTGGTTGGAATAAAAATATACTGGTAGTAAGGGCAGGTGGAAATGGCAGAAGATAAAGTTTGAAGACAGAACAATGGATCTTGAATGGCTTGGAAAGTGTTTGAAGGGTACCCTGTAGGCAGTTGAGTAGAGTTGGAGCAGCATAGAATTTTAAGTTGGACATTAACATGATCAATTTATGTTAATATTGAAAGCTGGACTGGTGTGTTAGGGGAAATTCAATCCTGTTTCAATATTATGCCTTTCAAATCATTTCAATAGAAGCTATTTCGTTCTGTTGTAATAAGCAGATATGCAAGCAGAAATTCTACAAAATATTAATGAATATCTAAGTTTTGCTATTGATTTCTCCTCCATCCCTGAGAAGAAATTTATAATCATTAAAGTTCATACTTCTCCAAAATGATATCATATAAAATGTATTATACACTGAAAACAGAACTAATTCTAATGTTCAAAATGACATTATCTATTTTTCTCTAATTTTCTAGTTGTTATAATTAATTAAGAAAGCTTTTTTAAAGCCTTGCTTTTCAAACATGGCTATTTTAAAGACTTGCCTAATTATATATTATATTTATTTAATGTATTTACCTAATTTTCTAGTTATTTTACAAATAACTAACAGAGTCCATGCTAGAATTTTGAACTCTGCGATTAAAAAAAATCCTAAATCGTTTTGATACACTTTCCTACTTTAGTAAATATAATTACCATGGTATTAGTGCTGATGACACGCAATTTTGCAGTTAATCCGAGTTAAAACCTGAGTAACAATTCCCTTTTATATACATTAGCAAACATCTGAATGCAGAGGGTATAAAAAAGAGACATTTTCACCTCAAGAGATTATAAAAAGCTTTGAAACTTTTTAAAAAATTAATTTGTGAGCACAACATGTTGGGTTACTTTACTCCTAAATAGAAAGACAAAAGGTTAATTAATAAGGCTTTAAACTAATAGCACTGAGCAGGACACCATCCAGATATTAAATTCGAGAGCTACTTTTGCTCAATGAATCAATGGATCTTCGGTTAAATCACTTGTAATGTAAATTGATTAAACACTACCTGTTTTACTGACAGCTGTTCACCATTTCCCTGAGGCTTACAACCTGCTCTTGTCCATTTTTACTGAGCATTCACAAAGATTTAGGCACTGAACACACCCGGCGCATCGTCTCCCTGACTCATTGAAGTTTACTTTCTCATAGGACAACACCTGGCCTCTACATACATTAAACATGTCACAGCAAGACATAAAGGTAGTTCCACTTACATATTCATTCAACCCACATTCTCTGAATTATTTGTGTGCCCTGCACTAGGTTAGGTGCTTGAGATATACATAGAGAAAGAGGGCAAAGGATGAATGTGGTCTCTCCCTTCATGGAGTAGATAATTAGCAATGTCAAAAATGCTAAGAAAATTAGAAAAATAAAAGTGCTGTGGTATTCCATAGTTTGGGAAAATCTCACTAGGTTAAACTTAGAAAGTAAAAAAAAAATCTCATTTCTTGTAGTTTCTTCAGTGTTGCCCTAGGTACTTATTTTTTTTAGGCCTCTGGTTGAGATACAGGTACCATTTTTTTTCATTTCAACAAAGTTATTCAGTTTTGCAGTCACGTCTATCAGTGTGAAACTCAGAATGCTTATCCAAGTAATTTGGAAATATTCCATTTATGATAGGGCCATCGGATGGGACAGATTTAAGTGAGGAGCTTGTATACTGCTGCCCTGCAGAAAACATCTTATAATTATGATTTATAAATTTCAAGCTGTAATATGCAGTGAAGGTTAACATAATGGGAGATAGGAGGCTAGTTCAAGAATATTAGAACTTTGGTGCTGCCCTGGTGGCACAGTGGTTAACAATCCGCCTGCCAATGCAGGGGACACGGGTTCGAGCCCTGGTTCAGGAAGATCCCACATGCTGTGGAGAAACTAAGCCCATGTGCCTCAACTACTGAGCCTGCACTGTAGAGCCCGTGAGCCACAACTACTGAGCCATGTGCCACAACTACTGAAGCCCACACGCCTAGAGCCTGTGCTCCACAACAAGTGAAACCACCACGCACAATGAGAAGCCCACGCACCGCAACAAAGAATAGCACCCGCTCGCCGCAACTAGATAAAGCACTCGCACAGCAACGAAGATCCAACACTGCCAAAAATAAATAAGTAAAATAATAAATAGATTTTTAAAAATAATATTAGAACTGATAAAATTGAGTAAATTATGTGAAGAAATGAAAGGAGACATTGGAAGGTGTCATTAGATTCTTAAGAAAATATCTTAATTATTTCTTAAATTGGCTTTGCTGTTACCACAATCATAGAAACAATGGGTGACATGGCGTTTTTAATTAAAACTCTATAAATCAAGAAATTATAGAAAAGAAAAGAAAAGAAAAGAGGAAAGAGCCAAAAGAAAAGAGGAAAGAGCCAAAAAAAAAATTAAATCTGAGTGATTTGGGTTTCCCTGGGGGCGCAGTGGTTGAGAGTCCGCCTGCAGATGCAGGGGACGCGGGTTCGTGCCTCAGTCTGGGAAGATCCCACATGCCGCAGAGCGGCTGAGCCCGTGAGCCATGGCCGCTGAGCCTGTGCGTCCGGAGCCTGTGCTCCGCAACGGGACAGGCCACAACAGTGAGAGGCCCGTGTACCACAAAAAATAAAAAATAAAATCTGAATGATTTTCTTCTGTATTACAACATTTTCCAAGTGTTATTCATCTTTACTTTTCTACACCCAAATTTATATCCAGTATTTCAGCAATCAAACCAGTTTAGAAATGAAATGCATAATGTTTCATTACTTTCATAGAAATCTGAGGAGCAAAGTTCATGTGGCTCTTTTATCAATCAGAATTTTGATCACCATTGTGACTCAGAAAAGATATGACACAAGAGGTGAGGTGAATTTTCTGCCCATGTGAATATGGTAATAGAAAAATGAAGGTGACATTATTACTTCTTATCTGCTAAGCTTCATTATTCATCTGTCTAATGTCATTTCCCAAGCACATTATCAGTTCGTCTTTCCTTGGGTGTTTCTGATACTTAACAATGGTTTAATTACAGTTACCCAGAATAATATGGAGAACAAAATGATTATACACTATAAAAGATATTTAATTTCCCAGTGTTGGCCACGAAACAAGTTTCATCTAAATGCCTCTATTCATTATGACCAGAAGTCTAGTCCCACATCTACAGTCATGGATGGTAACATTCTCCAGTGTGTTGGCACCCTCCTTTGATGTAATCTATTGGATAAAACATATGACCAAGAAGATACAGCCATGAGTAATATATGGATTCCCTGCACCTTCCCCACTTTCTCATTACACAACTCTCTTCTCTCCCTTTCCTATTGTAATCCATGACTAATTTACAGCAGCTGAAAGCTGACCTCAAAGAAAAAACTTCCCTTCTGCTATCCTTTGATCACTGTGGCAGCTACAAACTAAAACACTTTGCAAATCCCTCAGTCTGGGCATCCAGGGATAGATTGTCAGTCAGGTGGTAACCTTTACTGAGTCTCAGCACGCGTGCAGGGCACTGCTCTCTCTGGCAGCTCTGGGATATCACAAAGGTACTGAAGAAATTCCTGCAAAAGGCCTGACCATCAGGGGCTCTTAGAGTAAAAGACAGCAATCAATTCCAGGATGAATCTATGACTGTATAAAGGGGGTCTGTTCCTGCTAGAAATTTTCCTGTGAACTTTCCTCTTCGACCTCTGAGCTTACACCAAGATACTGATGGGATTGCCTATGACATGATTTTATAATTCAGCCGCCCAGGTTCAGTCCTGCCCAGAGAAGTCAATAATTCTAGGGAGAGAATAATGAAAAGCATTTCTCTTGGAAGGAAAAAGCATCACTGGATACTCAAGAGAAATAGTATAGTATTCTTTTGATATGGGCAACTGCATTTCAGTTGGCAAAATATTTAAGACTTTTTTGTCTTTTAGCAGTTAACTCCATTACTAATTTGGAGAGCTTTATAGGAGACATTTGTTATTTGTATGTATGTCATTCCCACATGGGAAGAGATAGACATGGATTAAAGGGGATAATGACTAAGGAGCATGGGATTTCTTCTGAGGTGATGCAAATGTACCAAAAATTAATTGTGGTGCTACAATTCTATATACTAAAAGCCATTTTATTGTGATTTTTCAATGGGTGAAGTGTACTATATGTGAATTATATCTCAGTAAGGCTCATTAAAAAAATTCCCTCTCTGTATCTGTGGTCTTCTTGTCAAATAACATCCACAACCATCGTACTTGCTCCTTTCTTGATTGATCATATTTGACTATTTACAAAATTCAGTTTACTCGTTTTCCCTAGCCAACATAAAAGAAAAAAAAAAAGGCTTTGAAAGCTGAGCTTTTAAGAGTCTGAATCAGATTATTACCTAAGGCACACACTTTCATGAGATGCAACATTTTTAATTACCCAGCTACATTCAATGATCCAAAATGCAGACCAAACACATAGCTGTTCTCACCATTCTCTGCCTTGGAGGGGGACCCATTTAACTCTGTCTGTATGTGGGCTATTGAGGTTGTTTCTCCCTAATTTTTCCCCAAAATAGATGTCAAACTGACTGTGCTGAGACCCAAGCATTAGTTTAGCAGAGTGCGACTGAGTTGTTTTCAAAGAACCACTGTTCCACAATTCCTTTTTTTTGTAGTCCATTATAACTACATAAAAATGCTTTAAAACATATTATATTATTCCTAAGTAAGTCATAGAAAATGCGTGTGTTTTATGATTTGCTTGCTTTCATCCTTTCCCAAATGGCAAAAAAAATATTAGGTTGTCAGGTGTATGTGAAACAATAACAAAACAAAATCAAACCAGAAAACCCTAAACATATACAATAATTCTAGAGAGAAATAAAAAGATGCCAGGTACATATGGGTGCTTGCCAGGTACAAGATTCCAGGTACATATGGCTACTTGGCTACGATAGCTAGAAGACAAACCTTTGTGAAAGCTAAATTGTGGCTGTCGTTTCCCCAAACCCGTTCCCTGCCCCACATTCCCTTCTGAAATCAGTTTGGCTCTACGGCAAAACCCAGGATAAAAAAAAAATATATATGGAATTGGTTCTTTAAGTTTATTTTAAGTTCTAGTTGTTCCCAGCTTGAAAGATATTCTGAAGTTAAGGCCAACTCCAAGGCCAATTTGAGGCTTAAAAAGTAATCAAGATTATACGTCAAGTGTTTGATAAAGAAAACAGGGGGATCAAAGAGATAACTCAGTATAGACCTTCAAACCAGTGCTCCTTGGGTCACAATAGCTCAGTTTTTCATGCTTAGGATTAATCTTTTTCTGAAACCAACAGGGATCATTTTACTTTATTTTTAATTGGGGTATGACTGACACATAACTTTGTATTAGTTTCAGATGGATAACATAATAATTCAATATTTGCATATATTGCAAAATGATTACCACAATGTCTGGTTAACATCCATCACCATATACGTAGTTACAATTTTTTTTTCCTTATGATGAGAACTTTTAAGATCTACTCTCTTAGCAACTTTCAAATAGTCAATGCATGCAGTATTATTGACTATAGTCGGCAGGAATTGTTAAGAATTTTCAAAACTTCACTCATGGTTTATGTCCTGACAATTGATAATATACTGGCTCATAAGTGGTAACTACCTGAATCATCAAATCTCTCTTTTCTTTCCTAGCTAAACATGGGTTTTCTTTAAGACTCATTATTTAGCCTCTGCTAATCTCTCAGTTTTCATCATTGAGATACACCCCTTCCTCATGGATTTACCTAGCTCCTTTAAGAATACCAACCAAATCCTTATCTCCCGTCCAGCACTCTTATTCAAGTGGCAGGACTCCAAATGCCAGTCAGATACTTCAGTTTAGACTTCATAAAAGCATCACGTCCATGACTGAACTCTGCACACACACCCATCCCTAAAAGAACCTCCCATCCTAACTACTGTGTTTTGTCAGAAGCTATTACCATTTTCTCAATTTCCCAAGCTATAAGAAGCGTCATTTCAAAACATCATTTTCCTTCATTTTCTATATCCATTCAGTCACTAAGGCTTATTGATTTTTCCTTTAAATTGTTGCATATTTGCATAATCGTTTATATTTACACTGTACAACACCTTAATAAAATTTTCCCTGGATTACTGTGACAGCCCCCTGGCAAACCTCCCCATTCTGCCCTGATTTCAGAGTTGGCCTCTTCAAATTAAAGTCCAACATCACTCTCAGGTAATCTCCCTTAATCATTGCATGTGTTTGTTAGTCCCAGGTTTCAAAAGCCTTGCTGGCTCAATGTTATGTGATCATTTGCCTGATGCCTTTCTATATTTAAAAGTCAAAAACCTTTACTGGAAGTCATTTAAAAATTTCAGTTTCTCCATATACTCTGCTTTGATTAAAACTTTCATTAACTCCCACTCCTCTGAATTACTACAGAACATAGGATTCATATAAACCGAAATGATCGATGAATTTCATAAGGCTTTGTTTTGTCAATATTTTTTTCTTGAGTGTTAGTTGAGATTCTTGGTCATAGGACTTAAGTCCTGTGTGGTTTAATGATAAGGGTGGTTTAATGATGATGACACTGATTTTCACAAATCGCTCACAATAATAAGGCACAGCTATGTTAGAACATAAACCGATCACTCCTGAAGGAAAGAAAGCGTAAGCCAAGGCTGGCTGGCTGGGTTTAGGGAAAAAGTTCTTCCAAGAAATGGACAAGAACCAAATCTGTAAAGATAAGGCATGCAACAAGTGCCAAGTTTGGGAGAAGAGGTAAAGAGCAAAAGGGGCTTCTGGGAAGTGGATTCTGTCCAAATCAAAAATCACAGAAGTCCCTTCCAGGCAATTTGGCAGATTCTAGAAGCAGAATAAACACTTGAGAAAAGAGAATGGTAGTAACTACATAAGAGAGAGAAAGATTCACAGCCTATGAGACTGGAGTTTGGGATTGTGGTTTAGTAGACCAGGGGGTGGGATCAAGAGACTAGAAGTGGGAGCTAATGAGGAAAACTATGTTGGCCCTTAGGTAAAACAAGGGGGTCATGGCCTGGTCGGCTAAACCCTTCTTATACAGAGGACAATTTTTGTGGGAAAGCTTTTAGGAAGAGGGATTTTCTACAGCTGTTTCTAGGTTCTTTCCTATTGGTCAAAGCATGAAGTGAGAAATTCTGATGGTGGGTGCTAATCTGCTGGCCCACGTCTTTCAATTAAGAAAGCTAATAAGTAAATCCATAAACGTCAGAAATATGGTATCTTTTTTCTTTCTTCTCCTTCCTGGACCAGTATCAGGCAGTAACCTGGGCAACTGTCTAGTCTGAAGACTCCAGTCCATGGAACATATCTGAACCAGAATGGGTGTATAAGAGGAAGGGGAGACAGAGAAGTAGCAGTACACTTCACTCTTGTACTAAACCATTTTCTCCAGCATCAGCTATGAGTGCAGAACACACTGCATAGGAGAAAAATGTCTGTCATCTGTTCAGAGATGATTTTTCTGTCCTTGGATAAGATAGGATGAAATGTTCAAAATTAGTTTATTATCTCAAATCAGAGAGAGCCAGTTTTCTTAGTACAAACTGGAGGATTGGACATATTCCTGAGACAAGTCTGAAAATATAGAGGTCAGACCTGTATGCCAAGGCTTTGTAGTGGTTAGCAAACCATAGGTTTAAGGAACCTTGCCAAGAAACCCTGCCATATTTCTCTACTTCAGCAATGAGAGATATGCTGAAGGGTGTCTTCCTAGACATTTTACATTAAAACAATACGAATGTCACCAAAAAAAAAAAAAAAAAAAAAAGCAAACCAAAACAAGAAAGCCTTCTATTTTGTCCCTAAGGACAAGTTTTGTTTGCTATTCAGCATGGAATGAAGATTTCCCCAAACCTGAAGTAATAGAGCTAAATAGTAATTAATTAAAGGCGGGTCTTCTAAGGGCTGGTTACATGCTTTATTATATTTTGTTTAATACAAGATAAAGTGCGGTTCATATTAAAGAATAAATGGCTTACTTTCACTGTAAGATAGATCTATGTTTTGAAGAAGGAAATGAATAAAGCCTTTGGAAACATTAAAGATATCACACATATACTATCTTTAAGATAAAGCCAGATTCAGTCATTCCACAAAATCTTATGTTATGTCAGACACTGTTCAAAGCAGTGAGAATATAATGATGAGCCAGGCTAAGGTCCCTGCTCTTAAAGAAATGACAAGGGAATTGAACACTGCCAGGAACATTTTTGAGCTCTCTTTGTCTATCATTTCGGCTACTCTCTGTGTGTTGCCTTTGTTTCATTAGGGTGGCTTTCTTTATACTGTGAAGGCATAGATGCCTATAGTTCTTGGCTTTCCAGCTTTTCAAGTTTAAAAAAACCTACGGAATTTTAAAAAAATTTCTCATTTTGGCTGGATAGCCATGCCTTGTGCAACACATAGTGATTGAAATATGTGTCTAAATTTGTAAGAAGGTAGCAGTCTTATTTGAAAAATGTAGTCATAGTAGAGGGAAGAACATTTCCTGAAGAAGCGCCAGTAGAGTGCTCAAAAGACCAAACAATATACCACAAAGAGCACCTGACAAATTCTTCAAGTACACAGTTTACATTATCGGAAGGTATAGGAAATAAAAGAAATGAACAATGAAAAAGAAAGTTCAAAAAGCTTTGTGAAAAGCAACAGGTAGGGCTTCCCTGATGGCGCAGTGGTTGGGAGTCCGCCTACCGGTGCAGGGGACGCGGGTTCGTGCCCCGGTCCGGGAAGATCCCACATGCCGCGGAGCGGCTGGGCCCGTGAGCCATGGCCGCTGAGCCTGCGCGTCCGGAGCCTGTGCTCCGCAACGGGAGAGGCCACAACAGTGAGAGGCCCACGTACCGCAAAAAAAAAAAAAAAAAAAGGAAGCAAATAGTGAAGATTGAAAGCCATGAAGAAAAGTATTTATTCAGTAGGAGCAATTTCTTATGCTCAATCTCCTTTACAATGACATTGCTACCTACTCAGAATAATTGAGTTCAGGATCCATTTAGGGATCTATTTCTTAGAGAGAGATACTAGCTAGAGGAGTCTCTCTGTTCCCACACCTGGGCCTCTACTCTACAGTATATTTGTTATGTGAAGAGAACTTTGAACTTAATAAGGAGAAACTATCTGAAATCGTTGAAATAGACAAAGCAATGGGAATGAAATCATACGATCTTGGAATCAGCAGTTCCAAGAGACAAACACTGGACAAATCAAGATCACTGCATGTCTGTAGCACTACGTCTAGATAAGACAAGCAGCAATAAATAGGTATCTATGTATTACTTACTAAGTGTCATTCAGGGTCATCACATGGCACAACTCTAGGAGGTATCTTCCATTTGCTTAGAGTTGTGTTTCAGGAGGGTCCATCCACAGACGGTAATGTGAGCTGTCACCCCCGGAGGTACACAACATGGCAGGTGGCTCAGGTGTTATTTATATATGACAAGAATGGTTTCAAAGTCTGGGAATAACTACATGGTCACCACACTCAGAAAAATCACATCTTGAGGCAGAAACACAAACACACATGCACCTGCTCACACACAAATTTGCACACACACACACACAATAATTCCAGCATAATAAGCTAAGCACTGCATTGTTGTACGTAACAAGTGGTTAGAAACCTTGTAGAGTTAGGCAAATAGTCATCAGAATTAGACATGGTCTTCAAAATGCATCATGAAGAATTATGAAAGGAACAGTAGTTTTTAGACATATGTAACAATTACAGCAATAAAGAGAAATGCACAAAACACTACAATTCAATAACACAACTCTAATGTTGAGTAGAAATCCATATAAATGCTGTTTTAAGAGAAAAGCCTAAAATAAAGGGATGCAAGCAATTTAAAAGAATAATAATAAAATACTTATTAATAACACTGGGAAAAATAGTAACTCTACAGTGAAGAAAACTTGGAGACACCATCTTAATCAAGTATTCTAAGCTAAATCACCAGTAATGGAATAAATAGTTATCATGGGCCTCCTGATATAATGCACTGAGAATCATTCTTGTGGTATTTCTGAAAAACAAAAAAGAAAGAAAGAAAAAGCAGAGCCTAAATCTAATCATGGAGAAATATCAGAATAACTCAAATTGATGTACACTCTACAAAACAGCTGGCTGGTACTCTTCAAAACTATCAGAGTAATGAAAGGCAAAGGAAGTCTGAGAAGGGACACAGAGAATAGACTCGTGGTTGCCAAGGCGGAGGAGGGTGGGAGAGGGATGGATTGGGAGTTTGGGATTAGCAGATGCAAACTGGTATAGAATGGATAAACAACAAGGTCCTACTGTATAGTACAGGGAACTCTATTCAGTACCCTGTGATAAACCAGAATGGAAAGGAATGTGAAAAAGAATGTATGTATTTGTATAACTGAGTTACTTTGCTCTACAGCAATAATGAACACATTGTAATTCAACTATACTTTGAATTACATTGAATACACATTGTACAGTCAACTATGCTTTAATAAAAAAGAAATTAAATTTTTTTTTTTTTAAATTAAGAAAAGAAAGCCTGAGATTCAATTTCAGATTTAGAGAGACTAAGGAAATCTGACAGCAAAATTCAACGTAGGATCCTGGATTGGATCCTGAACCCAGGGGAAGAGACATGGAAAAGAACATTACAGAGACAACTGGCAAAATTTGAATACAGATTGCAGATTAGATGACAGCATATAATCAATGATACATTTTCTGTATTTGATAATGGTACTATGGGTATTTAAGAGAAGGACCTTTTTCTTAGGAAACACTCATTGGTGTATTAGGAGAAATGGGATATGATGTCTGCAGTTTACTCTCCAGTAATTCTGAAATATAGATATACAATAGATCAGACCTGTGAGAGAGGAAGATAATAGATAAATGATAGATAGACAGATAAATAGACAATGTAAAGTGACTGGTGTAAAAATGTTAAAAATTTGTAAACTTAGGTAAATAGTATATTTGAGCTCTTCATACGATTCAACTTTTCTGTAAGTTTCAAATCATATTATAAAGTTATAAAAATGTTGACTTTCACTGTGAATAGATGAAGACTCCTAATGAAGTGGTGAGTAGAGGGTTGTTCTAATTTTGTTCATTTCTTAAGAGCAAAGAGGTTAAGAGCAAAGAAATAGAAATACTTCTTTTAATATCTAGCAAAGGGACAATTAAGAACCATATGGAAGTTATTTTTCAATATGAAATATTAGATCTAACAGAAGTTTTTCCATGTGATCAACTCCTTATACATTTTAACAGATTAACATCAAAAATTATTTTTCTTTTGATCTAAATTGTATTTGAAATTCTTTCAGGACTCTATCATGAAACAAATTTAGTAAACAAGTGTCACAGGGAACACTTTTCAGCCTTAACATCTCTCAAGATCTAGGTTTTTGGAGGCTAAATTATTCATTTCCCCCCTTTAGTTTTGAAGGAAGGGTGAAAAATACATATACTGACTCACTTACTTAATTCAGCTCTCAATTCTCACTGCAGAAGTGACATTGCCACTTTGGGGGGCCACTGATGCCATCGGTACTAAAGTAGGGAAATTAGAAATAAGTATGTATTCTCTGCTCAGTAGTATTTTTTAATTGCCATGCCATTTAATTTCTTCCCTTAAGAAATTTTAAAATAGGTTCTCTCCTTCCCCCCAGGTTATGTGTCTTAAAAATGGTGATGTAATGTTTCTCAAAGTAAAATTAGTAACATATAGAAAAGTATGAAATCTCTAAAATCTCTAGTGAAGTAAAGCCACAAAAGTTCACATTTTCTCATTTCCACTGTTAAAAAAAAAGTTAACTTCTTTTACTTTAGTGAGAACATTACATTAGAATAACTAAAAGTCAGAACAAAAACTACTCACTGTTCCATCACCTAACGAAATCATTGTCTTTATTCATGGTGCCCTTGAGCTCGCCTGCATGCAAATTCTATTTTTTACATGTATGTGGCAATACTATAGATAGAATATTATTCTACATATATGACACCATGCATGCATTGCTATTTTGTCACAGCACTTTTTCTTGTCTCTCTTCTGTCCTTTTCTTTTTCACTCCCTAGCCTCCTACTCATGATGCCCAATGTTAACAAATTGATACATACAGTTGGTCCTCTCTATCCACGGGTTCCACATCCGCGGATAAGGAGGACTGACTGTACTGCGCCATTGTATGCAAGGGCCTTGCCCATCTGCAGATTTTGGTTTCTGCAAATGCTCAACATTTTTACAAGGGCCTTGAACATCTGCAGATTTGGGGGTCCTGGAAACAATCCCCCATGGAAGGGACAACTGTATCCTTTTACATCTTCTTCCATGCTCAACAGTATGTACAAATACACATGATCAAAGATCTATCTCTATCATAACTGGTAGTTGCTCAGTAAATGGAGCATAAAACTTATACACACGTAACTTGAATGTTTTATTAATTTAGTCACATACACTTAAACACAGGGTATTTTTTAGAGTATAAGCCACCTGTCTGTAAATTTTCCTGCAGAAATCACACCAAAAATTCCAGCTTCTGTTTCTTTCAAGTGGTTCAAGATTTTGAAGACATTTGCCAAGCAATTTAGTGTAGAACTTTCCTGTATTTTTATAATTTTCTTCTCTGCTCTTTTCACAGTGTTCTTGCCCACACTTACATTCTCAATATATTTATCAGTGACTTTCATTTATGGCATCTTTTCAAAGTTAAAATTTTGTTTTTCATGAAGTAACAACTCTTTTTTATCACATTTATTTATAATCACTTTGTGTAACATTTCATAAGATGTCAAAATTCCAATAACAGTAGCATGTGGCACAAAGGAGTCTGGTAACAAACAAAGCTGACCCTTAGTAAGTAAAGGTAGGAACAGGACTGTTTGGATGAGTACATGTAATCCACTTTCAGGGGCTAATCCACGTGCCTTTTGCACGTTTTATAGAGAGAATGGATGACATAGATGAGTTAGGTGTGTTGGCTAAGTGGAAGATGGTTGAAAGAACTAACTTATGTATGTTTTTTGTCTTTGCTTTATGTAAATGAAATTATCCAATACGTTTTCATAAGCAACTTGCTTTTCTCACTTAATGACATAATTGCTATCTTTCCAGAACAATGGCTTAGGTCTAACTCATTCTTTTCAATAGCTAAATGATATTTCATAAAATGGATGTGTTAAAAATGCAGTCAACCTTCCCTTATTGATGAGCATTCAGAGTATTTCCAGGTTTGGTCACTTCAAACAATGTTTTAATGGAGATCTTTATCCATACATCCTTAGATACCACTGCATGTATTCCTACGATAAATTCTCTTAAGTTTGTTCTTCTCATATTTCAATTTCTACTTTTAATATCCTTAAGTTTCAAGTATTATTATACAGTATTTTAAAACAAGGCCAGGGCTCAAAATGGATAATTGTAATTCATGTTTACACTTGGCAAGATTTTCACCAGTTTGAAAATTTCAACCAATCTGTGGAGGAACCGCTGATAATTTTGAATCCACCAGTATTCAGAAGGCTATCATCCATCTATTAGTTGAATAGTTTTGTAAGTAAATTTCCCTGGTCCCTGTACTTCTTGCAAATGGAGAGTGCTACATCTAGGACAGCTCTTATTTATTCCTGTCATTTTTTTTACTGCGAAATTTGTCCTTGAGTACAAAGAGAGAACAAGTAAAACATTATATTGAAATGGTATGGGGAAATACGAAGCATTTAAACACATAAAATGTTAATATAATATACTTCTAAACACATGATTTCCATTTCTTACAAATCAGAACAGTATAATGTAAAAATTAGGTCAGTTTATTTCTCATGATAATGTGATTTATTTTCAGTTTTACTGTTATTATGGGCCAGTGGGCTATAACATACCAGCTTGTGATCTATTCTCCTTAAACAGTGACCAGCATTAGAAAGCCATTTTAAGGAGACTCAAGGCTTGCAAATATCCCAGGAAAGTTTCAGAGCCACCAGGTTACATGACTCTTCACTTTAATGATTCCAGTCATGTAATACATCTTCTGAATCAGCTGCAATGTGTGAACATCTAATGATATCTGACTGCTGATTCTGCAAGACACATTTCCACGTGCTTCAGCGTACAGGAGACCTGATGTACGAACATGATCGTTGTTCTCTTGCTTATCAATATCTTTAGTTGTGCAAATTTTATAATAAGGAGAAATTTTGAGAGTTGGGCTTTTTTGCAATTTTTTCTTTACTCATTTTAGACATCCCTAGTATACATAAGTTACAGATGCAGATGACTGGGGTTATGAAAACATACCTTGCATGTTTTCACTTATTGCAAAAAGAAGCATTTCTTTCCTATCTGACTCTTCTAGAGTAAGTCAGAGATTTTTAAGGAAATTAAACAATTGTGTTCAATGAAGTAGATCTGTACATTGACGGTTCAGAGGAAGTATGCATTGCCTCCTGCCCTCACAGATCTGGTTTAGGCAAAAGGACAGTGATGAAGTCTGTCTTGAGGTTGGTATTAATATTTGGCAGGCACCCATTAGCTACTTTGGGTTTATGTCAATCTTGTACTATTTACATACAGAGTTACTGCATCGGTAAAAAATAAATACATAGGTGATAGGTTCGCCTTGTATGCTAGATTATGGTAAAATCTTGATCAAGAAAGTCAATATGAACCTTTACCCTTCAATTCCTGGGTTAAAAAAAATGAAATTGTGTAACTAACTGAATTGATCAAATCACTTGCTAGAAGAGACCTAACCATAATGTTTATGACCCAATATTTCCTGCGTGTCATCTTTATGTTATTTTCCACTCAGGATTTTCTCCAAAACCACTGGATACCTAGTCCTTAGTAGACAGAGCAGAGAAGCATTGTAGAAAAGTGGGCTGTTGCTTGTAGGAATGGTTTCAGAGTCAGTGATATGCTGGTGGGGCTTGACCAACAGATCTCAGGAGTGGAGCTGCTCTGATTTGTAGCATTTGCTGATTTCCATGATGTAAATATTATCATTAGGAATGATTTCCAGCCACCAGCGTGATGTCACTAAAAGCAGATTTGGGAAGAGATGCTAATAATTGGCTCTCAAAAGACAGCACCAACTTCTGCCATCACATCAATTAAAAATGTTTTACCCTCCATCATCCTGTTACATCTAACCAAGTGAAATTGAATAGGGGAAGAAAAGTAGAACTGTAGAAGTTAAAAGAGTAGTTGTGTTTCTGATTCACTGTTCTAAGAGCAAGTGGCTAAGGAGAATCAGAAAGGAAGTTAAATTTCAGATATGGTTTCTGTAAGACTGTATTTCCAAGTCAAAATCACTTTTATTTTCTAATGTGCTTGAGAAAATATATAAATTTATTGTTCCTAGCAGGTCTAGGGCTGACTAATGAAACAAATCATGACTCATAATAGGTACCCAGTAATTCAGGGGGAATTTTAGGGGGTTACATAACCAGAATTTGAAAGAACTTTCCGTATGCATAACAATGCTAGCTATTTGGGATAAATCTGAAACTATTCAACACAATGTATTTTTCCCATATAACCAAGACAGGACATTTATATTTGAGGCAGTATAGTCTTATGTGTAATCATGTAAGACAATAGATAGATAGATGATAGATAGATAGAATATAAAATAGATAAGATGACAGGTAGATAGAATATAGAATAGATATATAGATATAATACAGACAGATGATAGGTATTTAGAACACAGAGTAGATATATAGATATAATATAGATAGATAGATAGAGAGAGAGAGAGAGAGAGAGAGAGAGAGAGAGAGAATATAGAATAAATTTATTCTAACCCCTTGATCTTCCATGAGACTTTGTGGGAACTCACTCAACTATTCAGCACCAGAGTTTACTTCTCAACCACAGAGTTTACTTCTCAACCATGGATATTGTTTTATACTCATCTTCTTAGAAGATTATGACTAAGTAGTGTAAATAATAGGGATGTTTTGAGTAGTAAGTGGTCACCAATACCACCACAGACTATAGAACAATACTGTCAAATAGAACTTTCTACACTGATGGAAATGTTCTATATCTGCACTGTTCAATTGAAAATTCAGTTTCTCCATTGAAGTAGCCACATTTCAAATGCTCAATTGCCACTAAATAGAATTAAATTAAATCTAAATTTAAATGGCCATATAGGATTAGTGGTTCCCATTTTGGAAGTGCAGATCTAGAAGACAAACCACCAATGTTTACTTCTTCTTCAACAGCAAAATTGACAGCCAACAATTCTGTCCCATGTAGTGTCAAGCATGGCATTTTGGGGAAAAAAAAAAAACTGTTCATGAATTTTTAGAACTGTGTTTTTTGTTAATAGTGGCAAAAATAGAAAGAAATTGTATATATTCTCACAAGAAACTGATCAGTTCACAATTTTCAGTATCATCTTCCATCTTATTTAAAACATTTTAAGCCCTAAAACTCCCCTAAACCAAAATTCAAAGTAAAGTTTTCTTAGAAAATATTTATTTCTAGGAAAATCTATTCTAGAAATATCAGTTAAGTTTTAAGAAGAAAATGTATTGTATTATTAACTAAAACTGTTTGAAACCCACAAAGCGTATTTTAATGGCCTGTGTGATTTTATAGTGTTTATTAAAATCCAATTTCTAAATGTACATTCACTGTATTTTTGAAGTAGGAAGTAAACACATTTTTCAGCATATAGCTTTTCAAAGAATTTATTTTCTTGCACAACAGGAACTTAAAACATAGGTGAAAACTTAGCTAGAGGAAGGGAGAATAAATATTAAAAATGAGTGCAATTGTAGTAAATAAGTGAATATTTGAAAGAAGTCTTGCCTCTTCAAGATTCATCAAAATGCCTAATAGCTCTTTGTTTTCCTATCATTAGTTTAAAAATATATGCTGCTGGTAATATAAACATGTGAAGAGTTACTTAACACTTAGAAATGTAGCTAAAATCATCTTATAAAGCTGAAAGTTGATATTTAGTTGAGAATCAATTTACCATAATATTCTAAAATTTCATTTCATTTAAAAATAGCCTATGGTTATCCTAAACTTGATGAAATAACTTCTCCAATTGTTTCTTAAAGTACTTTTGGACCTGATTTAAAGCAAAACAAAATAAAAAACAGCAACAAAAATATATATAATTCAAAACGATTAACTGAAGTTTTTATAGCTATATTTTTTTGTTCACTGATCTTCCATTATGCAGCATTGATCTCTTGGCAAAACTGTTTGAACTATCTAAATCATATACCCAGGAAACAATATGTATTCTGCTTACCTGCCCAAGAAGGGCTTTGAAAAAAGCCCTCCTAGTTCCTCCAGTTAAAATGTCAAAGGCATGCACAGAAGAGTTTGGCTGGTAAAGTCAGTGATAAGGAAACACAGTTTTAGTTTAATTCATTTTTCTAAGTGCCATCTGACAAGCTTGCATTGAATTCAATCCAGGTTCAAAAGTATAATTGATGTCAGCCCAATTCTCAGCCAAA
This sequence comes from Tursiops truncatus, assembly GCF_011762595.2. Lineage (NCBI taxonomy): Eukaryota > Metazoa > Chordata > Mammalia > Artiodactyla > Delphinidae > Tursiops > Tursiops truncatus. Next base: position 13,049,900 of record NC_047040.1, read on the forward strand.
GACAAACACTGATTCTGTTGCTGTTGGCTTTGTTTTGGTTTCAGGTGCAGGGCCCCTGCCATATGGTATCCTTGGGTCAGGGTTTTTGTTATGGCGTGTGAGTATGTATGTGTGAGTGTGCTTGTTAATATTGCAAACATCCTTCAGTCGCAAAGCAAACAAAGGAAAGTCAATCCACTCATTGCTAGAACCACTACAGACCACCGACTGCTGAGTACTATTAAAGTTACATAGAACATTAAACAAATAGAAGTCCCTGTTCAAGATATTGCTTCACCAATGAATTCTTTATTTGCCCTTGACATCTTGTTTTCTTTTCACCACCAAATGGCTGTGCATTTATAATTAATGAATTAACACTGTATTTTTAATATGAAATTCAAGATATTTTGCAGTAGACCAGTGTGTGTTTTCCAAGTTTTGCGTCCAAAGTGTTTAAACATCATTGCCTGTGATAGTAGAACACTTATTTATTGATGTAAAAAACACTTGATTTGAAAACAAAAAATCATTTGGACTGAATGACAAATGAATGTTTGTGGAAGAAACAAATAGTTAAAATGTAGATATCCCAGCATGATCAATATATTTAGTACTATATTCAATAGATATGAAAAATTTAATAGCTTTCTTCCTTGTTTATATGATTACAACCCTAATTACTCAAGTAATTATCAAGGCCCTAAGTTTAGGTATTTCACAAGGCCTTACAAGAAACAGACATAAAGCAAAAACTCCACACTCAAAATACAAAGAGTTTTCTTGTCTAATAGGAATACATATGAAACAACAGTGAATATTATAGGCAGAATATAATCATTAAGTATAAATAGTAGTATAGACCTAAAAACCCAAGGATATAAATGTCCTGAGAGGGTCCATAAGGAGATGGGATTTAATGCAATTTTGAGGAATGAATAGATTTTACATAGAATGACCTGGATATGGAACATTATTCCAGGAATGAGTAATAGCATGAAGAAAAACAAAGAGGTGAAAAGGAACATGCTAGATTATTGGTAAATATCAACATCAGCAAAACTCGACTGGAGGGCAATAGGGGATACAGTTAGCTATCTGAATTGGCAGGATTTGCGAACACCTGATTTTAAGGCACTCAGACTTGATGTGGAAGAAAGTGTTTTCAGTGAGATCTGGGATTACAGATGAGTACATTCAAGGCCCCTGAAGGTGTCTGGTTAGACAAGGAAGGTGGGTTCCATAGGAAAGCTCCATGTTAGCTTGTTTTATACATGGGAAGACTTTGTAAGATTTTAGTGGCTAAATTGCATTGTATTATTTAATTTAAAAAAGTTTTGAAAGACAATAGCAAACTTCTATCTCCTTCAATCCATAACGGGATAAATTTGGCCCCATGTAAACACATGCAATGCATTTACAGTGCAATGATTTTATCTTTCTGACTTGGTCATCACTGTGAGTCTTAGTAAGTTATTAACAGAGGACAAAAATTTACAAATCCTGACTCTAGTTTGTACCTACACTTTTGCTATACTATACACTATTGCAACACAACTGACAAACATGTCCCCAGATAAAAAATAAATAAATTAGTTGATCCTATGGAGGAAATATAGTACAGAAACTTAGGTGTTAAGTTGCTTCTGCTCGACATCTTAGAAGGATAAATTTTCAAGACAATTATAGGTAAGAAATTTTCCTCCTGTCATTATTGCACTCTCCATGAGCTCAAAGACTAATTTAAAAATATTGTTTCACACGTATTAGCTTCATCTATATCTTATTTTTTTTCTTCTGGGCCTTCATACATCTAGTAAATCTCAAAGACCAAATGTGCAAAAAATATGGTTGATAAAATATCCATCTCATGAGAGTCTTGGCTAGAGTCACTTAAATAATTCTGTTTCTAAAAAAGTCAAACTCCTGCTAAATAGTATGACTTTCTAATCAGTCTACCTCTAAGTACCTCTCTGGCAGTTACCAAGAATTATGTTTCAAGTATCCTAACTCACATCCTTATTCTTAGGTGAATTCTTTAGTTAGATAGCTAGCTGGATATTTAGACATTTGTCAGAGTTTCCTTTCTGAAATTTTATATTTAAGAATCAGGGAACATTTTTTAAAAAATTACTACAGACTAAATTAGCATGGATTACCTCAGTCTGGACAAAAAGTGTTAGAAATAATTATAATCAGTTGGAGATTTTACAATATAAACCAATCAATATAGATTCCAAATACTAGAGTAAATTACTTAAGTGTCCTCAGAGTAAAACATGGGCAAAATATATTTATAAATTATCCTGAACTCTAAGTTAACTTTAAGATTCACCTTAAACTAACATGTAAGCAACTCATTGACTTATAAACCCTCTGGTAGTCAATGTTTCCAAAATTTCAAGACAGAGAAAATGAGTGGAAGGACTATATGTAAAGCTCTCCTCTTTAGAGGGCACCAGCTCTTCAAGATCTCTGACACATTCCTGAAAGAACTAAAGAATTGTTTCATCTCTGCTGGAAGTAGTCATTTACCATCCAGTAGTCCACTGCTCCCAGAGCTAGTGCCCCTGCACTGTTGAAGCTCAGCCTTTTCTAACCCTCACCAGAGCCAGCAGGGAAATCAGTAAGCAAGTAGGATAGGGGACAAGAAACAGGAAGTGAGACATCCTCAGACCCTTCTCAACCACGCACTCTCCTTCCTTTTCCCTCCCCACTCTATCACCATGACAACTGCAGGCCAGGGAAAAGACCAAGAAGAACACTGCTTGTTTTATTTTTCTAAATGCCATGAAAAATACTCTAAAATGAAATAGCATCAATAGGATAGTGCTTTGGGTTACAAAAACAGAGAGGTTTTGGGACTAACATTACCCCACCCCCTACTGTCTTTCTTAAATGTCTGTATTTCTCTTACTTCCTTGGCACTCTCATTTTCAACTGACCACAGCCCTATCAATTTGCCCACCAGATAAGATTTCCAGATCTCTCATTTCTTTCCTCCTCCCTTCCTTTGACTTTTCAATTGATTCATTTTCTCTCTTTACAGGAGCCTTTGGTTGGTATCTCTGGTTTCATCTTCCCAGTTCTTTTTACTCTCCATTCTGCTGCCAGGATGATTTTCCTAGGGTTTCAAATCTGATTATCTAATTGTTCTGCTTTCTAAAAATAAGCAAAAAGACAAAATTCCCATTGCTTCCTTGTGCTGATGGGATAGATACAAATTTTTCACCATGGCATAAAAGTCTTTGCATGACTTGTTTCCAGTCTCAGATAAATGCCTCATCCCCTCCTCTGCCATACCTACCTTGTTTTCCACCAACTCAACTCAGAACCTTCTCACCATTCCTTCAACACACCACTTATTTTCTTGTTCACATAAGCTTGCATATGACATTCTTCCAGGACAGGAAAGAATAGCAGAATTAGCATTTATTGAGCTCATTCAATTCGACAAGCGTGTAATCTGCACAGCATTGGAAAGATGTAAGAATGATTGTTTTATTTTGCAGGCAAAGAGAGGAGAAGAAAATTGTCCAGACACCTGGCCATGATCTATGATGTTGCCTGGCTTAAAATCTTTGGCATTTCCCCTGTGTGGAATACCCTACACCTAATTTTTTTTGCCTGAAAACTCCTCATTTGGCCTTTAAATCTCACTTGAAGTTTAGCTCTTCTCTAAAGCCTTCAGGCAGAAGAATGGACTAACTTTTTATAGTGGCACAATACCTGTCAGGGTGATCCCAGGATTTCTGTATGGGGAGCTCAGGAGAGCAATACATGTGAAAGGAAAGGACAGTGGGGACAGGCAAGAAGATTTATCTTGAAGCTTTGTTTACATAATGAGTACACTGTTTCTATTTTATGTTTTATGCTGATGAATATGACGCGGATGCAAATGCCCCCAGACAACCTATATGTTGGCATTGCAATATGTCCTCTCTAATGATACAAGTTATATTCAAATTTCCTGTTAATATATCTAACTGCCAGGCTAAAACAGTGAGTTCCTTAAGATTTTGCACATCTTATTCATCTTTCTATTCCATGCCCTTGTCAGGGACCAGGCTTTATGTAGGTGCTCAGTAAGTGTGGAACGAATGAGAATAGGACTGAATGGAATGGTTCTTTCCTGCCATAATAACCCTTTGGAATATTTTTATTACACTTCATCAGAAGCCAGTTTGGAAATTTGGTGTTTTCAGTTATCAAGAACTATGGTTCTAGCTATCTGTTAATACCATGCATGGTTATTTTAGTAATTAGGTTTTAATACATTTAAACAAATAGCTCACTTTAATACCCAAAGTCAATGATCCATTCATCCAAGTAAGTGTCATAATTTGCTTCTGAAAAGATAGCCTCACAGTTAATTCACTTCAATCTTGGTAATAGCTATATTTCTATTATTATGAGTCAATTGAAATGAAGCCATTTTTTTAAAAAAATTAAGCTCAGGACTTGGATAGTTCAGAGGAAAATAGTGATTGCCAATTGTGAAAGTTCTAAGAAAACGTGTCCTTTATGGTTTTATCCCCTCAAAGTGGAAACATCAAAAGGACAGGACTGTAATTCTTGAGGGAAACCTTAGAACTAAGATATAATATGTTGTTTCAGATTTTGAGGGAGAAAGTTGACAGAGACTACGTGCAGCTCATTGTTTCTTCATACATTCAGTGAAAGAAGACAGGAGACAATCATAATATTTTAATTCTTTCACTGATGCTATGATGATCACAGTGACTGCTATTTGAGTTTCTATCAAGCAAAACATTAGATTCATGGCATAAACCATCCCATCTAATTATTACAACATACTCTAAGGTAGATAGTGCTCTAAGGTAGATAATGCATCTCCCGTCTCTATAGGTGAGGCTCAAAGAGTTTACATAATTGCCTAAAGTAAGTAAGGGAGAAAAATTTGAGGCCACGATTTGACATGTGTCTTCTGTAACTTATCTGATACAACCTTGCTCTTATATCTGTAAATTCTGCTTAATTATTTCAGACATATGTAATTCTTTAGGTTCACAATATCATTTAGAATCATAAACATTCATAGAACTTAATCTTATAATGCCTCAATTTACTTCATAAAATTATTTTGAGGATGAAATGGTAGAACCAATGTAAAGCCGTCAGCCTGGTGCAAGGCTTATAATAAGCACTCAGTAAAACTTAAATGATGATGATGATGTTGACGATGATGATGATGGTGATGATTTATTCCAACCTATTCATTTTTCAGTGATTCATTAAGAAATCAGCTCAGAGAAATCAAATGCCAAGGACGCATAGAGAAATGGCAGATGCAGATTCTCATTTCTCTATAAGGCCTGTTTACCTAGTGATTGCTTGATAATACATTATAAAAAAAAATCACCACGTATATCCTGGCATGGTTAAAAAAACAAACAAAAAGAGATGACCTTCTCTAGGTTAAGGGTGATATATTGTCTTGTTTCACAGACCAGCAGCAACTGTATCACTTTGGAGCTGGTTAGAAATGCAGACTCTAGGGCTCTCCCCAAGACTTACCAAACCAGAATTTGCATTTTAATAAGATATCCAGTGATTCATAACCTCATTAAAGTTAAAGAAGCACTGCTATAACACATATCAACATGGAAGCAAAATAAAGATTTGGAAGATGAGCTATGGAGTAAGAGAGACCTGAGTTCCAACCCTGTCTCCACCACTTGCTAGCTGTAAAACCTTGGACAAGATCTCTGAAGGATTAAATGTTATAAATTATTTAAAGCACCAAGCACAATATGGAAATACTATTATAATAATTAAGGCAGACCAAACTAAACTCAGATTAAGAAGCACAATTTACATGACAATGAGAAGAAAGATTTGGGCGTGAGTACAAAACTTCCATCTTCCAAATGAGAGTAAAACAGATTTACAGAGAGAAAATTTTAAGGGTAATTAGGAAACATATAAGTTTAGTTTAGTTACAAAAATTATATATATGCATATATACATATATATGTATATAAAATTATATGTATATGTATATATACTTATATATATTTCTCAGCTGTATACAAGATATTTACTATCATTCATTATCATCCCCAAATAAATACCATATTAATGCAGGAAAAACAAACCTGATCCAAGAGTATATTTTAGACTCTGTCTACTAGCCATGGCTAGATTCTTAACTGACCATCATATTATGCCATAAATCAGATTGTATAGAAATATACATTTTTTATTTGTTGAGTAGAGAATTAAGTCAGTATTAATTTTTGTCTTAGTTTTCAGTGTATTTAAAAGCTGGAATATTGATGAGATAATCTCTTTTCTAAAGCTTTGAAAATGGCTTGGCCAAGTAAAAATGAAATAAATCTAGACGAACTAGATATGGTCCATATCGCAGCAGAAGATAATGTTAACCAGAAAAGACGATGAGGTGCCCATGAGTTTTAGAAGAAGTTAGCTTTTCTTTTTTTAATTAATTTATTTATTTATTTATTTTTGGCTGTGTTGGGTCTTCGCTGCTGCATGCAGGCTTTCTCTAGTTGGGGTGAGCGGGGGCTACTCTTTGTTGCAGTGTGCGGGCTTCTCGTTGCGGTGGCTTCTCTTGTTGCGGAGCACGGGCTCTAGACACACAGGCTTCAGTAGTGTGGCTCGCGGGCTCAGTAATTGTGGCTCACGGGTTTAGTTGCTCCGCGGCAGGTGGGATCTTCCCGGACCAGGGCTTGAACTCATGTCCCCTCCATTGGCAGGCAGATTCTTAACCACTGCGCCACCAGGGAAGTCCTGAAGTTAGCTTTTCTTTGGCAAGAACGAAGTTATTTTATTAGCAGAACTTCACAAATGCTTTTAAAGTCTCAGAGTATCATTTTCCACATTTATAAAATAATGAAATTATGATGGCCAGTGATGAAATGCTATTTTAAAGCAACTTTTTGGATTTTGGAGCACATTCTATCATTCCTAATGCAATATAATTAATCTGAGTCTGGGCCAATTGTCAGCCCTTATGAGGAGAGCTATGAGATAGCCACTTTATAAATGAAGATAGAAGGACCTTCCTCTACCAGCCATGCCTGGTGGCATCTACTAAATCAATTCTCTGTCACAGGACCAAAATATGTGCTCTTTAAATTTGTTTTGGTTGGTGTTATATATGAAACATGAGTGGTTCTAAACTTATGTGATCATCAAAAGGCCTTAGCATAGGTTGGATAATGAGATAATAAATATTAAAATTTTTCTACAGAACATTCTCCTCCCTATATGGATAATTATATCTTCTTCATCTAATTGCTTTTCTGAAACTAATAAGCAAATTATATGTTGCTGGCTGTAATTGTCAGATTTCAGTCTGTATTTTTCACTATCTGATGTTGGTCTTTAAGTATTCTACATATGATTGGGCCACTAAGGTTAATGTCTAGTTTGGGACACCTAATCTTTGGTTCCATGATGAAGGAGTTCTAAAGCCATATAGACAGATTGATTTTGGTGGTTTAAAATTAATTTGACCTTTTCTTTTAAGTCACAAAGTAGTCTGGGTTGTGACAAAGATCTACTGACCTATTTCTCAACAAATTGTTCACCAATAAAACTTAGGACTTAATTTTTAGTCATTGTAGGAAATTCTCCTTCCATTTATTATCAGTTCACACCATGGACCTTTAGGGAATGACTTGTCAGTGCTGATTTTTTGTCACTCTAGAGATCCTTGAAATATTATATTTGATAACCATCCCAAGACATGATTAAATTGCCTGTGATAAGAGCTTTTTTTTTTTTTTTCCTCTCGAAACTCAGCCAGATAAAGTCCACTACAGCAGTTACCAGCAAGCCAGAATGACTTCCATCACCCTTCCCTAATCACAGCCTGGATAAATCACTTCTTTCTGATTTTTGAGGTTAATATGCATCAGATTTCTCCCTCTCACAATGATGATGTCACGTAAGTATCTGGAAACAATTCTTTCACTCCATTATAATATTGCAGTCTTCTTTCTGTAAAGGCTTTTACTTTAAGCTATTCTTAAAAATATTTGAGAAGGTCACTGACCTTAAAATTGCTATTATTATATGGAATCAAAACATATAGATCATTGTTCACAGATTATTTTCAACGTCTAAAACAAGTTACAGAATGTGCTTTAAATCACCCTCTGTATTCCATGCACTGTTCTCGTCTGCAACTACCTTACACCTGAAGTACTGCATAAGAGCCCAATCTGCTCTATCTGCTTCTTTTCTGTTTTCAGTCATTCTTTAATTATTGGATTTATTAACACTATTTTCTGGTACCAAATACATGCCCTCTGTTAGGTTCTCTAAGTACAGTAGAGAGCTAACAGAGATAGATTTTCTGTCCTAAATAATCTTAAAAGCAAACTGACAAAAAAAGAATCAAAGACACAAAAAATGTAAAGTTGCCAATTGATTAGTGCCAGACGGGAGAAGCTATGCAATTTTATGGGGGTCAGGGTGGGAGTGGAGACACTTCAATAGGGAGATTTGACCTGGGCCTGCAGGTCAGGAGAGGCCTTGCTGATGAGTGCTGTTTGAGCGAGAGCTACAGGATGACTAGGGGTTAAGTAGGCAAGGAGCAGGGGAGGCATCCCAGACAGAGGGTACAGATACGTAATGATCCTGTAGAAGGAGGCAGCAGGAAAGCCCTGATTATGCAGCCCTTGGGAGCAGGGCGCAGGGAGGCTGGAGGGGCTGGCAGAGAGATGTGCATGCCTGACTGTATGAGCCAAGGGGAGAAGTCTTGCCTTCAACCTAAGAGCAGCGGGATGGCAACTGGGGATGGGGGATGATTTTGAAAATTCCCTCTGGCTTCATGTGAATGGCAGGGGGAGGGTAGAGCAGGTAAATAACTTGGGAGGCTATTAAAGTAGTAGGGACTTCAATAATGGTACTGCTGGGGCTAAGGAGAGAGTGGTGGACATGAAGAGGAGTAGATGTGTGAGATTTTTAAGAGCTAAACTTAAAAGAGAAGTTAAGTGATTGAGAAAAGCTGGTGATCGTCCAAATGTCACTGTCCTGCTAGTCTTCTCCAATAGTTTTGCTCTTGTCTCCAACTGATCTGAGAAGAGGGTCATTGTCACTGAAAAACATACAGCTCTCCCTTGACTTATGATGATGTTAGAGCCTTATGAACCCATCATAAGTTGAAAATATCTTAAGTCAAAAATGCAATAAATACACCTAACGAACACAGCTCAGCTTAGCCTACCTTAAATGTGCTCAGGATTCTTACACTAGCCTACAGTTGGACAAGATCATCCAACACAAAGCCTCTTTTATAATAAGGTGTTGACAAGCTCATGTAATTTATTGAATGCTGCCCCGAAAGGAAAAAACAGAAAGGTTGTATGGAGGCAGAATCGTAAGTTTATCCGTTGTTCCCCCTCGGCTGACTGGGAGCTGACTGGGAGCTTCAGCTGCACAGCATCACGAGAAAGGATCCTACCACACATCCCAACTCCAGGAAAAGAGCAAAATTCAAACTTTGAAGTAGGCTTTCTACTGAATAAGTATCACAATAAGTATAAATGGTAGGTTGAACCATTATAGGTCGGGGACCATCTGTATTTATTGAACCTCAACCCAATTTAGGCACCATGCTACTCTCTGGGAAAGTACCTTCCAGCTTGAAACTCTGGAAGCTGGCATGCAAACCTCTCAGTATGACCCTAACCACCTCATGGCATTTATTTTCTATTACTCTCCTCAAAGAACTCAAGTATGTAAAAGCTACCTAACACAGTGTCAGATAAATGTGAGCTGAAGATGGTTTCCCCTCTTCCCTCATCCCTCCTTTTTTTTCTAGCATCAAATTTCTGCTTCTTTACGAAAGCACTTAGTTCCCCTTTGATTGCTTTTCTTACATTGATCCTCCCCACATTTGCTCTTCCCTAAACCCTAGCTGGAATTTTTTTCTAGCTTTACCATTTTTTCTAAGTCTTACCCTCTCTGCAAGGTCAAGCCCTAATAAAAATCCTAGCTCCTTCATAATACTCTTCTAGAACATTTCAGTCTTCTTGGTCACCTACCCTTCGATTTCGAATTCCCCTATTTGTCAGTTACTCAGCATGTGCATCCTAGCTTTCACTCACCTTTCTGTGAAATAGTTTAGCTTTTAACCTGAACTGTACATGAGTCAAGAACAGTGTTCCTATCTTAAAACTCTTATTTTCCAAGAGTGTAATATGACGCAAGGTAGGCCTGAAGTCATATCCTCATACCTGTGGCTAAAGGGCTACTTTGGTCCCATCTAAACCACATCAAAGGGGACTTCGTTAGAAACCCTTTGTGGCAGCTACCATGTAACACCGCTCATCATTCTAACAAAGTAAATCACTATATTGTGTAAAGAAGACAATTAAGGAATAAAACATGGACAGTATGTTTCCACCAAGTCATTAACAATTAAACTTAAACCTGAATTTTAATTTGGGAAATTAGGTGAATAAAACCAAGAGTGGGGCTTCCCTGGTGGCGCAGTGGTTGGGAGTCTGCCTGCTGATGCAGGGGACACGGGTTCGTGCCCCGTTCCGGGGGGATCCCACATGCCGCGGAGCGGCTGGGCCCGTGAGCCGTGGCGGCTGGGCCTGCGCGTCCGGAGCCTGTGCTCCGCAACGGGAGAGGCCACAGCAGTGAGAGGCCCGCGTACTGCAAAAAAAAAAAAAAAAAAAACAAGAGTGTTTATTTGCCTAGTAAGCATTCACTTAGGGGTTTTGGAAACCATTTAAGAGTAAAAGACATCAAAATAAGTACATAGAATTAATACCCAAATAAGAATTCAGTTAGATGATGAAGGCTACTTCTAACCAATTCCTGCTCAGATCAAAGTAAAGGGATATCATCTCTTTAAGACTTACCTTGTTGGGCTTCCCTGGTGGCGCAGTGGTTGAGAGTCCGCCTGCCGGTGCAGGGGACACGGGTTCCTGCCCCGGTCAGGGAAGATCCCATATGCCGCCGAGTGGCTGGGCCCGTGAGCCATGGCCGCTGAACCTGCGCGTCCGGAGCCTGTGCTCCGCAACGGGAGAGGCCACAACAAGACTTACCTTGTTACTGTTACCAAGTTCAAGCTCGTACTGCTCACTGCACGACAGGCCGATAGGCAAGGAATAGGGACTTTATTTGGAAAGCCAGCAGACCCAGACGATGGGGGACTAGTGTCCCAAAGGACCATCTTCCCAGAATTAGAATTCAGGCTTCTTTTATACTAAAAGAGGAGGTGGTAAGGTCCTGTCTGGCCAGACTCCAGAGGGGATGTGATAATTTCTTCCTTCCTGCAGCTATTCACAGGTGGGTCCAGTCAGGATGTTTCCTGTGAGCTAAACAAAAGTATTTTAGCTAATGCTCATTACCTGGGAGACAGGGTTCCCAGGGATGGGCCACTATGTATAATTTAACCTTATAGGCAACATCCCTTCAGTGATTAACTTGTAATAGAATACAAAGTTTCTTCCCTATTACAGCCTTGCATCTTCCCAAGGGCTGGCCACAGGCTTCTCACGTTTGCGGTAAATCAGTCTTTTCATCTCGGCCAGACCTTGATCCTGAACAGCTGTGCCCCACTTTTGCTGGTTAGTCAGTGAACTTTGCTCCCTCCACCGCCAACCTTTCAGGAAGCAGTCACTCCACTGATGACAAAGAGGTAACAGCACTTTTGCATCCTGACCTTCCTCTAAGTAAGAAAGGCTGCGTTCACCCGAAGTGCCTCCCTGTAACCATCTGACCACTGCCCCCCGTCTCTTCCCTTAACCCCCATCCCAACTTTGCATTTTTGTGTGTCTTTGATTCTTTTTTTTGTCAGTTTGCTTTTAAGATATTTAGGACAGAAATTCTATCTATCTCTTTTAGCTCTCTACTGTACTTAAAGAACCTAACAGAGGACATGTAGTGGGTACCAGAAAACAGTGTTAATAAATGAATCCAATAATTAAAGAATGACTGAAAACAGAAAAGAAGCAGATAGAGCAGATTGGACTCATGCAATACCTCAGGTATAAGGTAATTAGTTGCAGATGAGAACAGGGCATGGAATACAGAGGGTGATTTAAAGCAACATTTTTTTTTTTTTTTTTTTTTACTTGCGGTACGCGGGTCTCTCACTGTTGTGGCCTCTCCCGTTGCGGAGCACAGGCTTCGGACGCGCAGGCTCAGCGGCCACGGCTCACGGGCCCAGCTGCTCCGCGGCATGTGGGATCCTCCCGGACCGGGGCACGAACCTGTGTCCCCTGCATCAGCAGGTGGACTCTCAACCTCTGCGCCACCAGGGAAACCCTAAAGCACCTTCTATAACTTGTTGCAGACGTTGAAAATAATCTGTGAACAATAATCAACATGTTTTGATTCCATATAATAATAGCAATTTTAAGGTCAGTGACCTTTTCAAATATTTTTAAGAATAGCTTAAATTAAAAGCCTTTACAGAAAGAAGACTACAATATTATAATGGAGTGAAAGAATTGTTTCCAGATACTTACGTGACATCATTATTGTGAGAGGGAGAAATCTGATGCATATTAACCTCAAAAATCAGAAAGAGGTGATTTATCCAGGCTGTGATTAGGGAAGGGTGATGGAAGTCATTCTGACTTGCTGGTAACTGCTGTAGTGGACTTTATCTGGCTGAGTTTCGAGAGAAAAAAAAAAAAAGCACTCTTATCACAGGCAATTTAACCATGTCTTTGGATGGTTATCCAATATAATATTTCACCAGTTGTATTTGTTTCCTATTGCTGTTGTAACAGCTTCCTACAAACTTGGAGGCTCAAAATCAGAAATGTCATTCTCTGCCAATTCTGGAAGCCAGAAGTCCAAAATCAGTGTCACTGGCTTGAGGTCAATCTGTCAGCAGGGCTGGTTCCTTCTAGAGGATTTAGGAGAGAATCCTTGTCTTTTCCAGCAACTGGAGGCCTCCTGCACTCCTTCTGGCATCACTCCAACCATTGTCACATCACCTTCTGCCTCTTCTGTAGTCAAATCTCCCTCTGCCTCCCTCTTACAAGAATTCTTGTGATCATATCTTGGACCCTTCTGGATAATTCAGAATAATATCCCATCTCAGGATCCTTAACTTTATCACACGTGCAAAGTCCCTTTTGCAATATAAGATACATTCATTTGTTCTAGGAATATGGACATGGACATTTTATGGAGCTGTCGTTCAACTAATCATATCAGTCTTCTTTCATAGGAGATTTATTATTTCACTGTACCCATTTATTTAAAAATTATTGAGCATATACTATAAATATATTTCAGGCAAAGTGCTCTTCAGTGGAATGATAACTTAATAATTATTGGTTTGCAACCTTGGGAATCCCCAGGTGAAATTCGAAACTGACCCCCATACGTGGAGGGCAAGGAGAGACTAAAAAAAGAGGCAGCCTTCAGATGGGTAGGTGGCAGGATTAATAAGCAAGGGAACTTACATGTGTTGCTTGTCTTGGGCAACCGTGAGACGAGTAGATCTTCCTACCTGTCACCAGAATCTTAAAAGTCCGTAGAGAGCCCTTAACAGGGCTCAGTTATGTATTCAGTCCGGGTAATCTTAACAACACCTTACTATCTCAAGGCTACATCTTGAAACAGCTGCTAGTATGGGACTAGTAGGCAGAACCTACATTCCAAGAACAGGGGAGGGGGTGAGAAGCCTCCAGTTGCCTGGGTCCAGCTCACAAGTCAACGAGCAGTCATGTCCTCTTGATGACCTCCTCCAACAATAATAAAATGCAGAGGTGGGGGAATATGCTTTAGAAATTCCTTGAATTTTTCTGCATTTCCAATAAATTCTGTAGTGTCATATTTACATTATAACATTACCTGAACACTGCAAACCCGCTTCACCTTTGAGTCTTACCTAAATGTCTGGGTTCCCATTCCACTATGAACCTGCCCTTTTATACTTACACAAAGGACTGATTCTCTAGTGCCAGGCTCAGATTCCACCTTTACACCAATTTCCAGGCTCTTCTCCAAGCCTAATCTACTTCAGAATACATACCCTGCTCTATACCCCTAGTCTTGGCTCAGTCTGGCCTAGCTGATTAATTCAAGGATCTTATTTTTAGTCATTTGTAAATACAGCCTTTGAACAGAATCATTGAGAACATCAGCTGACATCAAATTAGGCATCAGAAGCCTTCGCTCTGTTCACCCATGTCATCATTATACATGAATTAAGTGTAACTTCAACCTCTTATCTATTTTAAGTATAGATAAAATATTACGTATCCATAGCATTCAGACACTTACATCACTTATGATAAAATAAACATTAAAATTCTAGAAGTTTGTTTATTGTCTAAAGTCATCGTTTATCATTACTATTGTTATTATTAACAAGGCAATTTAATAGATGTAGCATAAAATAGTGTTAGGAATATGAAATGTCAAGCATACCTTTGATATTAAGCCTTCTTTCAATTTCCACAAGCTCTTATGATGTTGATTTATTTCTCATGGACAATTATTATCCTGTGAAATAGAGAGGAATGGTTGGAAGGAAAATTGGTGGAAAGAGAGAAGCTCCGGGTCCTGGTCTTAGTTTGGTGAAGATAAAATTATTTTAAGAGTTTGTTCTATTTAAAGTGGTCTGGAAATAGGAAACAACAAGATCCTAGGGGCAAAGGAGAGGGCTAGGGTAGTGGAAAATTGTCCCAAATGCTTTCCTAAAGTCTTTGAGTAAAGACAGAACAGTTAATTAAATAACATGTTTAGAGTTAGGCAGAAAAATTGAGAAAAATTATACTTGGAATTCATTGGATTCCTGTCAATAGTCTCTTTGGTAGGTCAGAGGTAAATATACGCTTCCACCTTCCCTCAGAAACAAGTTCTTTTGCTTTTTTACTCATTGGGTATTTCTTTTTGACATTTTTTTTCCTTTCGACTATATTATTTACAAAAATAAATTATCTCAAATTAAATACAATGTTCCAGGTGTAGATAAATCAGAATCAAGCAGACAAGTGAGGAAAATTGACTCTGAAATATGACATAATTTTCCCTATAATGATAGCTCAATATAGTGTTCCGATTTTCCATACTTTATAAGCCCTAAACTAGGAAGTGTTGACATGTTTTATCCTTCTGTTATTCTATTACTCACAGGTATCTTACCATATTGGATAACATTTAATGATTTTTTTTTTAAATTTTCCCTGGAAGGACATACATTTAGTGTGAAGAACTTGGAAAGCAGGAGATGCTATTAGTGATGCAAAGGCCAGATGGGGAGAGCAGATTAGTTACCAGTCTGTGAGATTCTTCAAGGGGACACCAGGCCAACACGGTTGGAAGTTACACACTTAGGGATTCATTGCATGTATTAATTTCATTAGTGAAAGATCATTTCTTTATGTTGAAAAGAAGTGAAAATATAAATTTTATTTAGGAAGGACTGGAGTTTAACATAACATCCTTGTTGAAATAAGTTCAATAAGAATAAGAACAAAATGGGAGAATCTGAGAAACCAAGTCATCTCTAGACTTACCTAATTATTTATAGAAGCCAATATGGAGGTGATTACAACTGAAATGCCTGGCATCTGCAAGCTGAGGTCCTTCCCTACGGAGAAGCAGCCTCCTTCTTTGGCATGCTTGGTTTTTCAGTGGGATTCAGAATTTATGTATGAATGGAGGATATGCAAAAAAAGAGACATGGCACACAAAATGCAGTGTACGTATGATTGTCCTTTGTGCAATTTCACCAGCTGTGTGCAGGCCAAAGTATCAGACCCATATTATGAAACAGATCTCAGCTGTAGCTGTCACCAGGGCCCTTGGTCATTTACTTCTTTCCAGTATCTGCAGAAACCAGCTTAGCTTGGGTACCACTGGAGAACGTCTCTCCTCCCACCCACGCCCTGGACCCCTTATCTGTTGCTCTGTCTTCCCCTGTCCAAATGAAGCATGAGACCCTTGGGACCTGCTCAGTGGGATTTAACATACTGCAGGGTGGACCACTGACCAATGAGATGAAATAAAGCATCCAATGGACATACTATCCTGAGATGCTGGTATGCATATAGCTTCTCTAAAAATGGTCCTGTGAGACCAAGTGATCAGTTATGTTTGATACCAAGCAGCAGCCAGAAAGCTAAAACACTGCCCTGTGTTTGCTCTCCCACATTTCCTGCTTCCCTTCCCTTCCCCTTCACTCTTCATTCCCTGGGACTGTTCTTCCTAACTGAGTATCCCATATAAGCCTTTGCTTATTCCTATGTCTTCCAGGAAACGTGGTCTAAGATAAGTGGCTGTGGGCAAAGAGGCACACAGGTGGGCTCCTCTCCCAATACAGCCTCTGACAGAAGGTTGAAATGAATCTAAAGGTCCTCTTTAGTTTTACATGAAATTCTAAATTGTCTCTTGTTTGGACATTTTGTCACTTTGGGCACTTGATTCTATGGTTGTACCAGTCTTTTTGGAAGTGAGCACAATATTATATCATATAATGTACTAGTATATTCAGCTGTAAACTGTACCCCGCCGATAGTTTATGTAACAGAATGAGAAAATCACGATTTGGGCTCTGTCATATTGAGTAGGGCTAATAACTGTGATTTTCAAGGTAAACACTGAGTAATTGTGTTAAATCGAAGTCACATCTACTGCTCAGTCTCACCTGAGTACATGAAATTGTCTATCAATAGGCTCTTCTCTGACCCAGGAGCCCTAAGGCAAGCTGTGTAAATTGGACTCCATCGAGAAGCTGAGCAATGTGGTAGAAATTCTCAGGAGATAGGAGGAATGGACCCATGTGAGGCATTAGGCTTAAGCATGGCAAAAGCCCTCGCTCCTGACACTTGGACATAATGGGGTCGAAGTTCTGATTCCATAAATTCATGTAACTTACAGTATACTTTCAGGGAATCCATGGAGACCACGTAAATCATGCATGGAGCATTTTGGACACTGGTTCTTAAACACGTTGGTCTCAGAAAGCTTTTGCACTCATAAAAATTATTGAGTTTTGTTTATGTGGATTATATCTATCAATATTTGATATATGAGAAATTAAAATTGAGACATTATAAAATATTTAGGTGGTAATTCACTTAA
The DNA here is from genome assembly GCF_011762595.2 of Tursiops truncatus. Taxonomy (NCBI): domain Eukaryota; kingdom Metazoa; phylum Chordata; class Mammalia; order Artiodactyla; family Delphinidae; genus Tursiops; species Tursiops truncatus. The sequence continues at coordinate 13,066,940 of NC_047040.1, forward strand.
AATAATAGTAAACGTATTTCATGCTAACAGAGGTAATATACTTTTAGGAAAAAATATATTTCTAAAACAAAAAAACACTGAGAAAAGTGACATTTTACATTCCTATAAATATATTCTGTATATTCTCATATTATATATATGAGAGATATATATACATATTATATATATATAACAGATATTCTCATATCTGCTCTATACTAAATCTGCAGTTGGGAAAAGAAGAAATATTTCAGTAGCTTTTCAGAAAGCTATGGCTATTCATCTTCTATACTACACTCAGACTTGACAAGAGGTATTTCTTAACGTTTATATTTTACAATGCAGATTCTAAAATCACATCAGTGATTTAGTTTGTACTCTGTTACATTGAAATCCATGCAAATCTAGCCTATTTTGTATTTTGAATAGATCTTTTATCTGTACATGATTTTGTAACAACATACGTAGGTCAGTTGGAAAATATCAGTTCACTTAGTTATGAATATCTTCCCAATGCTCATATATTTTAATATACAATATCAAAAATATCACAGTTGTTAACAGCACCACCAGTATTATTTCAAAAGTTTTTAAGTATTGGTAAATTATCAAGTTCGCAACAGCAGATACAAATTTTCTAAAATTCTTATTATTCCTAGAAAGCTCAAATTTTATCACTGACAATAAATACTGTCAGTTATTTGCTGTGAAGACTCACTCAATTCATTCATTTTTGAGAAAATGTCTTCCACAGACCCAAATCTGATCACCACAGTTTGTCAGTTTTCCAAGTAAAATTGGAAGAAAAAAAAAAAAAGAACTAGTTCAGCTCACAACTAATACAATCATACTAATCAAGAATGCTTTATGTACTTACCATCTTGTGGCAGAGGTTAGAATATTAAATAATATGTATTCAAGGCCAATATTTAATAAAGTTATAAAATGAATACCTTATACTGCTTTATTAAATACATTCTTAAATGAAATTGGCCTTTTGTGTGTATATGGGAGTGTGTGTGTTTGTGTGATGGTGAACAAGGTACTAATACATTTTGGTACCCTTGTCTTGATTTGTACCAGTAGTTTTGCCCACGGTTGCTTTTGCACCATCTGTGCAAATATTAACACAGAGGAAAAGGAGAGTAACATCTTACTGTTATAAAAACAGTTTTGATCTCTAGGAATCTCAGAAAGTGTCTTGTCAACCAGCAGGGGTCCACAGACCACACTCTGAAAACCTCTGCTTCAGGGTATTTTGAGGGTAGGAAGGGATATAGGAAAGTGATTCTGTGAGTCAAAGGTTTTGGCAGAGGGAGGGGGGAGCTTCTCTACTCCAGCCTTTGAAGCCATGAGAATAAAAAGTACACAAGCATCAAAAGACAAGGGAGAGGTCAAGGTGATTCCTCCTCATAAGGTTGCTTGAATGTGTGGCCAAATCAAAGATGGAGATTAAAATAAGAGATTGCAAACCCTAATACCAAGTTAAGGAATCAGAGGATTACATAGATAAAGAAGAAAGTATTAGTTAGGATGTCAGTGAGAGAGAGGCCCTGGGTGAATTTTGGAAAAAGACAAAACCCCAAAGCTGCTTGTTGTGATGTCTGCATGATGTAAACAGGAGGGGTGGAATATAGTGACATTAATTAGGCTGTCTAAAAGGAGAAAATATTCAAGAAAACCAAACAATAATGTGCTACAATCAAATTCAATAGTTTAGTAATTGTGGAAAAATACAAACCACAAACCACAAGCTATAAATAATACATCTTTAAAACTTCAACAGTAAATACATCTTGAATAGGATTCAGAGTGTTACTCTCTTATTACTGTTCTCCAAAAGACTCTAAATCATCTTTTCTGTAATTCTTTAAGCTCAGGTATATTGTGGTTAAATATACATAGAGTCAAACTTACTCCTTTTAAGGTAACATGTATTTTGACAAATATATACACAAATATAATCACAACTACCGCAATCAAAACATAGAACATTTCCATTGTCTCCAAGAATTTTCTTATGCCCATTGGCATTCAGTTCTTACTCCCCAACCCCAGGGGAGTTTTATTTCTGTCCCCATACTTTTCATTTTTCTAAAATGTCATATAAATGGATTCATACAGGATGACCCTTTTGTGTCTGGCTTCTTTCCCCTAGCATTATGCTTTTGAGATTTATTCATATTTGTTCACGTAGCAGTAGTTCATTGGGGTTTTTTTGGTGAGTAGTATTCTATTATTTATTCATTCACCAGGTGATGGACAATTGGGTTGTTTCCAGCTTGGGAAATACTATAAATAAAGTTTATAAAATCACTTTCAGGTATTGGTATAGACATTATTTTAATTTCTCTTAGGTAAAAAATCTAGGACTAAGATCTCTGGGTTAGATGGTAAGTATATTTTCAACTTTATAAGAAATGGCCAAAACATTTTCCAAAGTGGCTGTACCATTTTGCATTCCAACCAGAAATATATGAGAGTTCCAGTTGCTCTTCATTCCCACCAGCACTTGGTACGTTTTTCCATTTTAGTCGTTATACTAAACGTGTAGTAGTACTAAATGTGGTTTTGATAGACCTAATGTTGAGCACATCTTCATGAATGGATACCTGCCATCCATATTTCTTCAATAGTTGTATCTATTCAATTTTTTTTGCCCATTATATGTGTAGGAAAGGGTAGAGATGACTTGTAGAGGCTGAAATAAATAGTACTTATGCCCAGAAATACTCTGCTTCTATTGGGCAGTTAGTATGGGAGTTGAGTCTCTTTGTTCAGGAATTGAGCTATGTTTGTTTTTTGTTGTTGCTTTGGTCATCAGTGCATCAGAAACTTCAAATTCCTCCACCTGTGGGTTGCTCTTCCCTTGAATTTCCTGTGGAGTCAGGGCAACAGCTTTCTCGGTATTCTTCCTTCACTCTCAGATTCCAACACTTCCCACGTGTTTGTGTCAAAGATGGGATGCGCCTCTCTCTGCCTCACTGCTCCTCCACCAGCAGTAAATTTCTTCTGCTTCTTTCTCTAACCTAGGCTACTAGTGCAGATGGTGGGGGGATGGAGGTGCAGCAAAGAATCTTGGTCTTCCTTGTCCAGCCTCAGTCTTGGCCTGAGTCTGAAGGATGAGCCTTTCTCAGCTCTCTCACCATTGGAGGCAAACCTCGGCCTTGTAACTCTGGGGGATCATGGGCAGGAGAGTCTCCTGCCTGCTCTGAGTCGTCGCAGACCTTGGCTTTGCATTGGTGTAGGGTCTGCAGTGTTTCCCGGCCTTCTCCTAGGGAGCAGTTGGTTTTTGCTTACTTCCTTCCACGAGGAGCAGGGTCTTGTCCCTCCCAGAGCAGCCTAAGCATTTCGTTTCATGTGCAAGAAAGGTTCAGAGAAGTTACACCTATTCCAAGAGGCAGCCAGTCACCACCTGCACACCTGTCCCACCACAGAGGGCGGGGGGTTGTTTTCTGTGATGTCATTTCCTGCATCCCCCAATCTTTGTCATGAGAACTCAGTCCAGTGCAAAGTCAAAAAAACTTATTGAAAGAAGACAGGAATAAAATACGCTTAAATGTTAATAGGTATATTTTTACGGTAGTTATAGATGAATTTTTAAACACTTGGTACTTTCTAAAACTTCTAAAACAAATTCATCATTTATTGTAATGATTATTAATAATCAATAAGAATATGACATAAAACTTTTTGAAACATTTACTGACTATCTGCTTAATGGAAGGCATGACTGAGCACCAGAGGTTCAAGGGTGAGAAAGACATGGCCATTGCTTTATTGAGTTCCCATTTTATTAGTGAATAAGACATTGACTGGAATTTATGTAGAATTTTCATGGATGTTATTTCATTTGATCTTCACTCTTGCTTCGTGAGACAGGCAGGTCAGGGATCACATTGGTTTTGCATGTAAGCAAACCAAGACATAAAGAAATGAAATGATTTGTCGGTGTTCTTGTTGCCAGTGCTTCATTTAAGAATAAAAAAGTCTCACAACTGTACATTCACAAGCAAAAAAAAAAAAAAAAAAGAATCCAGACACAGACCTTGCATTTTTCATCAAAATTAACTCAAAATAGATCATAGATCTAAAAGTAAAACACAAAACTATAAAAACTCCTAGAAGACAACATAGAAAGTCTAGATGAACTTAGGTATGGTGATGCCTTTTTAGATACAACACCAAAGACACAATTCATGAATGAAGTAATTAATGATTTGGACTTCATTAAAACTAGAAACTTTTGCCCTGCAAAAGACAGTATCAAGAGAATAATACCGTGTTCTTGGACTGGAAGAATCAATATTGTGAAAATGACTATACTACCCAAAGCAATCTACAGATTCAATGCAATTTTATCAAATTACCAATGGCTTTTTTCACAGAATTAGAACAAAAAATTTTACAATTTGGATGGAAAAACAGAAGACCACAAATAGCCAAAACAATCTTGAGAAAGAAAAATGAAGTTGGAGGAATCAGGCTCTCTGACTTTAGACTATACTACAAACTAGAGTCATCAAAACAGTATGGTACTGGCACAAAAACAGAAATATAGATCAATAGAATAGGACAGAAAGTCCAGAGATAAATGCACACACCTATGGCCACCTAATCTATGACAAAGGAGGCAAGAATATATAATGGAGAAAAGAGAGTCTCTTCAATAAGTTGTGCTGGGAAAACTGGACAGCTACATGTCAAAGAATGACATTAGAATACTCCCTAACACCATATACAAAAATAAACTCAAAATGGATTAAAGGCCTAAATGTAAGGCCAGACACTATAAAACTCTTAGAGGAAAACATAGGCAGAACACTCTCTGACATAAATCACAGCAAGATCTTTTTTGATCCACCTCCTAGAGTCATGAAAATAAAGACAAAAATAAGTGAATGGGACCTAGTGAAACTTAAAAGCTTTTGCACAGCAAAGGAAACCGTAAACAAAATGAAAAGACAACTTTTAGAACGGGAGAAAATATTTGCAAACGAAGAAACCGACAACAGATTAATCTCCAAAATATACAAACAGCACACATAGCTCAGTATCAAAAAAACAAACAACCCATTCAAAAACTGGGTGGAAGATCTAAATAGACATTTCTCCAAAGAAGACATGCAGATGGTAAAAAGCACATGAAAAGATGCTCAACATCACTAATTATTAGAGAAATGCAAATCAAAACTACAATGAGGTATCACCTCACACCAGTCAACATGGCCATCATCAAAAAATCTACAAACAATAAATGCTGGAGAGGGTGTGGAGAAAAGGAAACCCTCCTACACTGTTGGTGGGAATGTAAACTGGTACAGCCACTATGGAGAACAATGTGGAGGTTCCTTAAATACTAAAAACAGAGCTACAGTATGATGCAGCAATCCCACTCCTGGGCATATATCTGGAGAAAAGCACAATTGGAAAAGATACATGCACCCCAGTGTTCATTGCAGCACTATTTACAATAGCCAAGACATGGAAGCAACCTAAAAGTCCATCAACAGAGAAATGGATAAAGAAAATGTGGTACATATATATATAATGGAATATTACTCAGCCATAAAAAAGAACTAAATAATGCCATTTGCAGCAATGCAGATGGATCTAGAGACTGTCATAGTGAGTGAAGTAAGTCAGACAGAGAAAGACAAATATGATATCACTTATATGAGACAGTCAGACAGAGTCTGACTCACATATGTGAGTCTTCACTCACATAGTGAGTGAAGTAAGTCAGACAGAGAAAGACAAATATGAAAGACAAATATGGTATCGCTTATATGTGGAATCTAAAAAAATGGTACAAATGAACTCATCTACAAAACAGAACTACAGTTATAGATGTAGAAAATAATCTTATAGTTACTGGGGGTAAGGGGGGAAGGATAAATTGGAAGATTGGGATTGACATATACACACTACTATATATAAAATAGATAACTAATAAGGATCTACTGTATACCACAGGGAACTCTACTCAATACTCTGTAATGGCCTATATGGGAAAAGAATCTAAAAAAGAATGGGGGGATATATATATATATATATATATATATCCCCCCATTCTTTTTTAGATTATATATATATGTATATATATATGTATATATAACAGATTCACTTTGCTGTGTACCTGAAACTAACACAACATTATAACTCAACTATACTCCAAATAAAAAAATTTTTTTAATAAAGAGAGTAAGACAAGGCACAGCCAGATAAGTGTTTGCAAAAGACATATCTGATAAAGGACTGTGCCACTGCATTCAGCAGCAGAGCCAGAACTAGAACACTGATCTCTCTCCCAATCTGGTTTTCTTTAGACTGTGTCCACCTCCTTTATGAACGTTTCATGTGTATTTTTAATTATGCCTTTTCAAATTGGAAACTGGAAGGTCGGAAGGGTTTGAGAGTGCCACTGCAACTCTCACATTAACATCCCTTTTTAATTAATTGATTTTGGAAACAATTTGTCTATATGTATTCAAATGAATTCAGTGCAAAATCATCAATGAGTATCATCCCATTGAAGATACTGTACAATCTTTACTCTCCTTTACTGACGTAATCCCACAGAGATTTTATTAAAAGTTTCATAATCATCATATGTAATGAGATTTTGTTTATTCATGTATTTTCTCTATCAGCTCTTGTATTGAAAGGAATGCCTTCATTTGAAAGTAATTTTGCATACTCTTTAAAGGTTTGATGTGTTTAGCCTGCTCACTAACAATCTTTGGTCAGTTTTGGTAAAGGGATCAAGGATGGACCTACCCTAACATGAAGGCTATAAACATTCTCACCTGATAACTAAAGACTGAATTTAAACACTGATTTGAGTCCAATGGTGAATGTTTGAACTAAAGATAAACCTCTTCTTCCCTTGAGAAAAATAAATTCTGATAGGATGTTCCATCACAACTGACAAAAAATCTTTACAAAAAACTGCTATAAAAAGCTGTACAAAACAGAAGGCAAAGGCACTTATATGTCTTTAAGACTGATTATAAGGTCTTTGTACAGCAAAGAAGAAGATGAACTTGTCATAATTTGCTATAGAAATCCAAGTGATCTCTTAAATTACTAGTAACTCTTTCATCCAAAGAATTCAAAATTACTCTTGCCATTATACCCAGTGATCTGAAGAGTATAAAAATTTCAGTAGCTGAGTAGGATACAGTGCAAATCACTTCATCATTACTAACCTATTATACAAAGAAATATAGTGTACTGTTAGTGGAGGGTTTTGTTGGTTTTTTGAGAATTATGAAGACATGCTCATCGTCCTGAGCCCCTGGGCATTTTTCTGTGTTGCAGTACACTGAGCCACTAACTTCTCTTGCTTTTTCTTCCACAGTTGATACCATTTGTAATAGAAATTCACATGCATTTGAGACTAAGACATAAATACAGCAAAATATAAAACTGACCAACAGAAAATTGACTCAAAATCTAGACAAAAAATGAACCCAAACCAATATTGGTAGGAGTAAAAATATATTAATTGCCTTTTCTGATGGTAATTGTATGGCCATTTTTAAGAAAAATCTGTTTTTGTTGGACAAAAGGACAGTAATATGTGGATATTTTCCATCTACAGGATAAAAAACAAAATCCAGATAAGACATAAATACTGGCTAATTTATTAATGTTTCTTTTCATTTACATCCAGATTTCTTTTATTCTGTCCTAAATTCTTTCAAATTGGTTGCATGCACAATCTCACTATGAAAGAAAGAAAAGAAAGAAAGAAAGAAAGAAAGAAAGAAAGAAAGAAAGAAAGAAAGAAAGAAAGAAAGAAAGAAAGGAAGGAAGGAAGGAAGGAAGGAAAGAAGGAAGGAAGGAAGGAAAGAAGGCAGGAAGGAAGGTAGGAAGGAAGGAAGGAAGGAAGGTAAGAAGGAAGAAAGAACGAAAAGGAAAGAAGTGGGGGAGCAAGGAAGAGGGAGGGAGGGAGGGAGGGAATCAAATCTGGTTGTTTTTATTGGTTGATTTTTCCTGTCTTTTCATTGTATTATATTATGTGGATCCATTTCCTGTGTCACCTGTTGCCCTCCTCTATTTTGTGCTGGCATTTAGTATTGAACCCTGTAATATTAGTATATCTTTTTCTTTCGTTATTCAACTCTCTGAGCAAGTGGATCTGTGTGAGCCTGAGAAAAAAACTGAAAGAAAGGGCTTTAAGAAAGTTTTTCATTTCATCTACCCAAACATTTCACAAGCCCAACAGGGTCTGCTTTCATATATAAAGAAGTTTCTCCATAAGGAACTTTCATACTTCTGAATACATAACAAATTCCCCCAAATGCAAAATCTAATTAAAATATTATCAACAGTAAGATTTTCCCCAAATGTCTTAAACAGAGGACTTTACAATAGAAAACTAATTCAAGATAGGGGACAAGAAAAAATGTCTTCAGAACAGCTGGATTACTTCAACGGTTAGGAAAACAAGCCAGTCTGTGCCTCGAGTTATTTTTTAATCTTCTCTATGCAGCTAATGGAGTGGCTTAGGATGCCATACTTTTAACTTGGCTTGATTCTGTTGACGTATGCATAGGGTGAGCAATAAGGTGTGAAGGAGAAATGTAGGGTTTTTTAATCTTCTTCAAATGAGAAATAAATAACACACTAGTTCTTTAAAATTCTTTCTTAATACAGCTTTCATCTTTTCTCCTCTCAGCAAAATGACATCAGGTGGCTTTGTGAGACGAAGTCCTAAGCAACGTACGGATTGTAACTGAATCCGATTTGTGTAAAATAACAGTTCCCTTTCCCTAAAACTGTTAATTCCTGATTTAAGGCACATTGTCACCTTTAATTTACATGTCGAAGTTTACTCATGCAATGGACTTCTGAATTTTAACTCTCTCTGCTTTTCAAATTTTAGCAAGCATCAGAATCACTTGGAGGGTTGTCTAAAACCCAGATCTCTGGGATCCATCCACAGAGTTGGAATCCGTGTGTCAGGGTTGGCACTCATTCAGTTGCGTTTCTTTTTTGTAAAATTATTTTTATTGGAGTATAGTTGATTTACAATGCTGTGTTAGTTTCTGCTGTACAGCAAAGTGAATCAGTTATAAATATACATAAATATGCATATATCCACTCTTTTTTAGACTCTTTTCTCATATAGGTCATTACAGAGTATTGTGTTGATTTCCCTGTGCTATACAGTAGGTCCTTATTAGTTATCTATTTTATATATAGTACTGTGTATCTGTCAATCCCAATCTCCCAATTTATCCTCCCGTCCTTTTCCCCTCGGTAACCATAAGTTTGTTTTCTACATCTGTGACTCTATTTCATTTTGTAAATAAGTTCATTTGTAACATTATTTTTAGATTCCACATATAACTGATATCGTATGATACTTGTCTTTCTCTGTCTGACTTACTTCACTCAGCATGACAATCTCTAGGTCCATTCATGTTGCTGCAAATGGCATTATTTTGTTCTTTTTTATGGTTGAGTAACAGTCCATTACATATATGTACCACATCTTCTTTATCCATTCGTTTGTTGATGGACATTTAGGTTGTTTCCATGTCCTGGCTATTGTAAATAGTGTTGCAATGAACATTGGGGTGCATGTATCTTTTTGAATTATGGTTTACTCCAGATATATGACCAGGAGTGGAATTGCTGGATCATATGGCATTTCTAACAAGTAATGTTAGATGCCAACTGAGGCCAAAGCTTCATGCCCGAAGACTGTGCTCTAAGTATCAAGGCCCTGCAGCCATCATAAGATTCAAGTCCTCATCATCTGAAGAAAATCTTCAATTTTCTAGTAGAGACACTGAGTCTTACTATATCCCAAGTATAACTTTAGTACATTAACAGTTATTTCCCATTTCATTCAAAAGAAATGCAAGCATGCATTTAAATATGCTTTACATAAAAATTAAATAGACAAAAACAGAACAAAAATTACTCATCCCTTATCTACTCAAGTACAAATTTGCATAGAGGTTTTCTGAAATACTAGCCTGATTTACACTTTGTATGTATATTGAGATATAGGTTTTCACACATAAACACACACAAACTAACTCCAGTTTTAGGAAAACTGGATAAACGTGCCCCATTGCCAACATATATGTTTTAAAAAATCCCAACAATTTAGGAGTCCTCATTGATGTTGACTAATGAAATACAAAAAATTAGCTGCATTCATAATTTTACAACTCATGGCTTCAGATATTTGCTCTAGGCTTTGCCATGTCTCACAGAAAATATTGTGCTTTTTTCTTTCAATTCAAAACTCTTTACAAAGAACTTACTATGTGATAGATGCTCTTTAGGCTTTACGGAGACTGCAAACCCCGACAGACTGTCAGGGAGGGTGCCAACACTTTCAGGACAGTATAGAATCTATTCCCTTAACTAGGTCACAAAGCAGAGAAAAGTACAGAAAGCATGGCATGGGACTTTAAAGAAGAAATATTATTTCCACCTGGAAAAATAATTAAAGGACCATACTGGAGCACTTGGAACAGAACCTGAAACACAGGAGATATTCATCAAGCCACTGTTGAATGGAAACACTGTATGGCTTAGGGTTTTAAGGACAAATGTAGGATCTGGTCACAAAGAGGCGGAGACATTAACATTCCAAAAGTAGGTAACAGAATGATGGAAGAAGGCAACTAAAGCACAGGATTATATGGAAGAGTTAACCTAGTTTTATGGCAGTGGAAGGTGAATGAACTAAAGATAAACCTGGAAGTTAGTTGATATTAGATTGAGGAGGGATTTGGGTTCTACACTAAGGATATTAGTCTTTATTTGACAGAAAATTGGGAACTCTTGACTGTTGTGAATCAGAGCAATTTTTATAAAGATTAGTCTAGCAGCATACACAGGATGCTTTAGCACGTAGAAAGAATAGAATCCGGGGACCAATTAAGAGGCTGCGATAATAGTAGAGTTCGTGTTAGGGTAGACCATGTGGATAGGAAGGGATGAATTGGACTAATGCTACATGTGTAGAATTCATGCTACACAAACTGGCATTTATGTGTGACAAAAGAGTGACCCAATAATAACTACAAGGCTTCAAGCCTCTGTGACCAAGAGTTTTGCGTCTGGTATGATGATGATGAGTTCATCTGGGGACATAAATAGTTTGAAGAATAGTTTAGTAGTCATATTTATTTTCTATTTTTCTCATGAATGGGAAACTCTCTTATAATGCTTTTTTCCCCTTTCTCTGCCCTAAATTAGATTTCAAAAATACGTATTCATAACCTGCAGCCTTTTTTGACCAAGGAAAACAATTGCTAGAATGAAAGCAATTGTACTCATTAATGGTCAAATTTGCTGGCTTTAAAATTGCTAAAATGAGATTTCTGGCAGGCCAGTGCATTTTCAAAATAAAGAAATGCACTCTTCTCCATGCCGACACTACGGTGAGCTGCGGTGGCAGGTTAGTCCAATTGCAGCTCTGACAATCTGTTCATGGTGGACCTCTCCAGAATCAACCGAGTGGAATCATTCATACGGTGCTTGTCACTGAACATGAGAATGACAGAAGTCAGCACATTGGCAAAGCCATCATCCATTCATCTTCCTTCTAGGAAAGTATCCTATACCATTTATATCTTGATTCATTTTTTCTAGCTTATTATTCAAATGAAGGACACAGCTCAAGTACATCTAAAAGGACTAGACACATTTCTTTGATCCATACTTGATTTTGAGAGATTAAGTTGCATGGCCCAGGATTTCTTAAGGGTCAATAACTTGGTTGGGAGTAGATTTGTGTGTTCTCTGGCTGAAGCTAAATAAAAATATTAATTTGTGGACTCTCAGAGGCAATTTTTAAGACTTCAGAATTTCTATTCTTAATGTCACACAAGAAAATTTTATTCCAATATATTGTTTCCTTGCATTGAAGAAAAACATTTTACATAATAATGATAAGCTTCTTGAATATTCTGTGCACCTCCAAAGAAGGAGCCATCTTACACCTTCACCTCTAGGGTAGTAGTGATGCCAAGAGAAAGAAGAGGACAAGGTGAGTTTGAAAACACTTTCAATATAGTGAAATTGTCACCGATTCTACCTTTTGTCTATGGATCATAAAGTGCTGTACATAACAGTGTTCTTCCTCAGCCCTCACTGAGGTAGGAATGTATTACCTGTATTTTACAGTTGGATAAACAGAAGCTTCATCAAGTTTAAATTTGCACAGTAGGAGAGCTGGGAAAGAGCCCAGAAGATCAGATTCCCAGTTAGTGGCCAGAATCATTAGTGTTGCTCTAGATACATTCTTCTCCTTGGCTTGGCAGTGAACTGTAACCCTAGAAAATGGGGAGAGAGAAGAGAAAGGGAAAAATGAAGAGAAGAGAGAGAGGAGAAGGGAAAGAGGAAGGAGGATGGCTATGGACCCACTTTATTTTTGTACAAGTGCTCAGTGTGGAAAAACTAGGCATAAATGAATCTGTCAATGCCCACAGACTGTATGAACACCAGCCTCACACCTGCATACATACATACACAAACACACATTCACACACACACATATACATACACACATATACACACTCTAGTTTTTTTTTTTAAATAGAGACAACACAGCACAGTATAATGGATCATGTCTGCTTATGTTATTGTCTTATTCTGACACTTCAAGTGGTATGATCTTGGACAAATTAGTCAAACTCTTTGGGCCTTGGTTTACTTATATGTAAAATCCAGATGGTAATTCCTACATTATTGTTGTGCTGATTAAATACAACTCTTCTTGTGTAAAGGATATGAGCCTTACCGCTGTCCAGTCCCACCCAAGCACATATGCCCAGGATTTTCCTGCTCCTACCACAACTGCCTTTCTAGATTTCAGAGACCCCGTCCTTCATATTAGGGCCATAGTCAAGACTTTAAAAATGGGCACATTTTTGCTAAAGAGTTTGGATGGGAAGTTTAGAAAAGTCCGGGTCACAACTGGGAATCACTTCTGCTGGAATATCCATAGGAGATACTTAGAGAGCTGTGGATGGAAGGATTTATCAGATGGCAATGAGGAAAGCAAATGTGACATAGGCAAGATGAAGAGCTTACCTGAACCCTAATGGGATGTTCCAACCCCTGAGATCCAGTGATGTGGCCCTGCCAGCGGAGAGAAGAGCTCAACAGGAAGCCAGTGCTGACCAGAACCTCCTTCTGTGGGTCCCTCAGATTCTAGCTCATTGACCTCCACCAAGGTCAAACCCTTTCCTGCCCTTCCCACCATCTCTGGCCCCAGTGCAGTTAATTCCCCTCTTGTCTTTCTGACAGTGGGCTAGGCTGGGCCTTCTTATATTCTCTTTCTAATCTGTTGTGACATAAACTCAATGCCTTGCTTCCTTTGGGGTTATTCCAAAAGCTTTTCCTTCCCTTAAAAAAAATAAGCTTATTTCAAATGGAAAACCTTGGCTTTCAGGGTGTTGCTCCTGTTAAGACACCTAAGAGCCTGTTTTGAATGTTTTAACACTAAAATACAGTTTCTTCCCTCACTTTTCCCTTTTGTGATGATTCTAAGATTCCTTAAGGCAAAATGGATGCCACTGACCCAACTACAAGAAATGCTGAAAAGCAAAGTGCAAAGATAAATATTTCAGAGCATTATTTTGCTTCGGACATGAAGCACTTAATGCAATGTCACATATTAAAAATTTAATAAAAAACCTGTTCCTATTCCTCTTAGGTGTGTGGCAGCCTAATGTGAGTCTGACAAAGCTTTCTGCATATCTTTATGGTTCCTTACATCATCTATACACATTCGATTGTCTACTAAGGATGGCCCTATGTGCCAGATACTTTGCTTGTTGCTGGGGAATATTAAGATACATGCTATGGCCCCATCTTTCAAGATCAGCATTTAGGGGCAGAGGCAATCAGGTTAATAGGTTGCTTAAAAGAACATACTAGAGAGATGTAATAAGATATTTTAGGGAGTCCAGGAGAGGAAGTGATGATGAAAGATGGAAGATGTCAGATTTGTCAGAGAAGGTAATGTTCGAGCATGGCTTTGGGGGAGATATGTTTTCCAATCATGCTAAGTGAAGTAAGTCAGACAGAGAAAGACAAACATCATATGATATCACTTATCTGTGAACTCTAAAAAAATGATACAAACGAACATATTTACAAAACAGAAAGAGACTCACAGACTTAGAAAACCAATTTATGATTACCAAAGGGGAAAGTGGAGGAGGGATAAATTAGAAGTTTGGGATTAACATATATACCCTACTATATATAAAATGGATAATCAACAAGGAACTACTATATAGCACAGGGATCTATACTCAGTATTCTGTAATAACCTCTATGGGAAAAGAATCTGAAAAATGAATAGATATGTGTATATAACTGAATCAGTGGGCTGTACACCTGAAACTAACAACATTATAAACCAATTTTACTCCAATATAAAGTAAAATTTAAAAAAACACTGATAAGAATGTAACTTCAGGCAGAGGGGTCAGCATGGGCAAGCATAGGGAGGTTTTAAAGTCATAAGCTACAAGTTCAGTTAGAAACTTAACAGAAGGATTGGCGGGGAATGGTGGGAACCAAGAAATTGAGAGGACTTGGGTCCAGACGGCGAAAGCCCTGACACGCAGGAAGGGGTTGTGGGTAACTTTATCCTGTGGGCAAGTGGGACCCAGTACAAATGATGCTTTCAGGTGCTTTCACTAAGCAACTGCTGAAACCCTCCCTCCTGACAAATATTTCACCAAAAAATGTCAATGTCAAGCCCTGATCATTTTTCCCAATGTTCAAAGTGAATGTTAATACAAATCACAAGAGTAATATTAAAAATGGGGTTTTTTTTGTATTAAGTGGTAAAAGAATCATTGCTGATAAAGGTTAAAAAATTATATTTTACAAAAGTGCCATTAGAGGATAGTTCAGCTGATGTGAACATTGGCATGTTAAATCAACAGTTTTGAACTTCTCATCAGTAGAAAAAAATGAAATACGAGTGACTGCCTTCCCCAGGATGAATCACAGTAACTACAAGTCAGACTTGATAACTTTCAGTCCTAGGTTAGAAGGGCCTCAGGCACATCACTTAAGACATTTTCAGGACTGTAGGTGGCTCTTTCTGTGTCTTCATGTCTTTCTGATGCCTGGCCCAGAACCTGTGTCCCAGTTGTCAGCGCAATTAGTCAATGGACAACAATGAATCATGAGGCTGATTCTGTTGGTTTTATGATACCTCTACTTCCAAATAGCTGTCAGAAATGGGATTCTTCCACTCTGAAAACACACAAAAAGGCAGAAGGTAGGAAGGCATGAGAGTTGAATAATACTGTCAGCCCTGGGCTGATGAGTGAGGATTACGCACAGGCTCTGCTAGTCTGCCATGCCTTTTGTTGAGAAAACCCTTCCAAAACACAAAATAAAATAAAACCCTTAATCATGTGCATGACTATATTAATTCTTTAAACTTGGCAGAATTCCATTTGGCTAATCCAGTTGGAATTATACACGTTTCTTATAGCAGGTGTGAAAACACTGTTAAGAGAATTCTGTATTAGCCGTTAATAGAGGTGCAATGTGATTATTATTTTTTCCTTTTCATTGTTGCCTTTGGCCACGTATGATCACAACCAGATTAACTAGTAATAATGTTGGAGTCATTGAAAAATCAATATAATCTCTTAGACCCGCAAGCACAACGTTTTCTCACTTGATAGCTGAGGACGGTCCCTGCGGTGGAGGTGTCCCATATCCACTGGAACTTGCATCTACATGCCCGAAGACTGCTTACTGCAAATGCCCTTGACTGCTTGAAGATGTTGTTTCTGACCAAGGGAGTACAATCACCTAGTATACAGAACAGTTTTCTACTACAAATTATAGATCCAGATTCAGGTAGGGATGTGAGATGAAAATATAGACCAATGCTTAGGCATAGATATAAATATAAAATGATATAAGATAGATGGTATGAGGGACTTCCCTGGTGGTCCAGTGGGTAAGACTCCGCACTCCCAATGCAGGGGGCCCGGGTTCCATGCCTGCTCAGGGAACTAGATCCCGCATGCATGACGCAACTGAGAGTTCCCACGCCGCAACTAAGAGTCCACATGCCACAACTAAGAGAAGTCCGCATGCCGCAACTAAAAGATCCCGCGTGCCGCACCTAAAGATGCCAAATGCCGCAACTAAGACCTGGTGCAGCCAAAATAAATAAATAAATATAAATAATATAAATAAAATAAATATTAAGTAGATGGTATGAGAAAAATGACATCAGAGATACAAGTAATGAGATATAGAATGATATTAAAGATGAGATGATATTAAATATGATGATATTAAATATAGATATAGGTTTATGGTTGTTGTATTTTACCCAAAATGTCTGTGTGGTGGCGTAGGTGGGGCTCACTGCACCAGCTGAGTGTGTCATGTTATAAGAGATGCCTGCCATTTTTATACCATATTTATTTTCCTCTTTTACCCCCACTATAACAAGAGAACTTTGTTACGCTTTAGTCGTTCATTTTAAAGTTATTGATTCATACTTTCCAACTAAGCATTGTTTCTGAAGAATTTAGTTTTTTATTGCTACCAGATCTTAAAATCAAGCATTGAACTTCTCCTAAAGGAGTGAATGAAGTGGCATATTATATCTGAAGGACTTAGACCATGTCTGGCACAAGGTGAGAGATAGATGGGCACGTGTTATGCTGATATTGTGGTGGTTGTTACTGTAGGAATGGAAGGTGGAGTAGAGGAAACATTTCTTCAAGTCACAGATAACATCCTTAATTAGTGTAGTTATGTTTCATATGTGATACTTAGTTCTAATTCTGCCTGGAGTGCTGTGTTAAGAGGAATCTGAGTGCACTAAGCTCAGTGAAAAGAATACCATTCTTGGACAAAAAAAATACCCTGGTGAAGAAAACAAAGAACTTTGCCTTCAGACAATTACTTGGTAGTAACAGGGATTTGAACCCATGGCGTCAGACTCCACAGCCCCAGATTTTAACGGCCATATGGTTCCCCTGGGTTTGCAGAGAGAAATGGGCCCTGAGAGATCAGATTCCCCTGCAATGAGATTCTGTATTTCTTGGATGCCAAGGTAATCTCTTTGGGTAATGAACCACCATCAACTCAGTACTTCATTCAGGAAAGAAACTGCAGGTAACAGCTGCATCATTGTCAGATTTCTCTGAAATCTCCACCCTTTTTTTTTATTGTATAGTTTATAAAACTTGAAATACACTAATTTAGCCTAAGATAAGGCAGAAGTGTTGCATATTACATAGAATTTAAACCTGGTTTATTTGCCGTCTTTTTATTTTTTTTTTTTTGGTTACCTCTTTCTTCCAGTAACAAGAGTAGAAGGATATCCAGACTAAGTATCTCAGGGAATTATTTTAATTTACTTCACCAAAAATGCTACAGTACTGAATATTCCCCAATTGAAAGTAATTAAAATGGTAAACCTCAGTTTTAAAAATGCCCAGAGACTCAATTGACCCTAGATACCTTACAAAAGCAATATAAGTTGGAGTCATAATCATAAATAAAACATACAGGAAAAAAGAAACAGAAAGGATGTGAAATGCTATTAGATAAGCCAAGGGTACATGTGAGTCTGGGAATTAAATTGTATTAAAAATACTGGCAAATGAAACACTAGGGGTTGACTAGATATTGAAGGAGAATATTCATAAGAATTTGAAGTACAACAAAGTCATTGTCTATTTTATTCAAAGTCAAAAAATATTCCTCTTAATGGAGATTAAAAACAGATTTAACATTAATTTCCTAAAGCAATTTTGAAGTTTCCCCTCTGGCTACACTTAAGTATCAGCTGTGTCCCAGGTTGAAATCTACGATAAACTCATCTATCCATCTCTGCTCCCACCTCAAAATCTGGATGGAAATTATGTACTCGATACCAGGAAATTAGAACCATACCTTCACTCAACCCTAGCATGAGTCCTCATTTAAGATCAGAAGCTAGACAGCCCTAATGCAATTTGCACTCAGCTCCTTCCCAGCCCCGATATCCCTGACTATTGAATTCACTTGTTTTATTATTTGGGTGCATTCCTGTATGTATGTTTTCTCCACTATTTTTTCTTTGAGGGCAAGAGGGCATCTTCATTCACCATTATATCTCATACATTTCCTCACAATAATATTAACTGCTAATTACAAAATATCTACTATGTGGTGTCCACCCTCTTTGCATGTGTTATTTCAAGCTCTTCCATCTCTGCAAGTATTTTATCCCCAAGGTTATCAATGGTATTAATTAAAACACCCTGATAAAAAACCTTCAAGATGACCTCATATAGTATGAGGCATTTCCGAGTGGCCTTTCTTGAATGAAGGCCATTCTGTCTCCTCAAAGAACTGTTTTAAAATGTGTGCAGCTGACTCTTATGATAACTATAGCATGCTCTTGGTATTTAATAGGTGGGAAACGAAGATGCTAAATGCCTAGGAGTGCGAGACACAGCCTCCCTCAGTAAAGAATAATCTTACCCGAAATGTCAACTGGGCTTCATGGAAAAACATTGGCAGGCGGTCGTTTGTTCATTTCTCTTGAATGACTCTCTCTCCTTTTATGTAGTGAAACATCTTAAAAGAATTGCATCCAGCTTCATTTAATCTTCACAGAATAGTGCCACTCTAACAAAGCAAAATAAAACAAAAAAGCATTTAGGAGAAATAAAGGAAATGGGGAGAGATTAGTTTCATCTGGCTTCCTGTCTTCAGCACATCTTCACAGTGAGATTTCCAGTCACTTAATACAAGTGGCTTTTCTCCCCATCAACCCTGTTAGTTAACTGATAATGCAAAAGATGTTAAATGTAATATGACTTTCCCTTGATACTTCTCACACTGCAAGCAAATTAAGAGTTCTCTTTACATCACTGTTTACTACGGGAATAATAAGCCTAGGAGTTCAAAATATATTTTTATGTACTTTATGGAATAAATCATTTGCAAGTGATATTACGCCCAGATCTGTCTCCTCTGACAACTGAGTTGTTTGCAGTGCTGCCGAATGGAAATGACACTAAAAGCATGCGGTGATTTAAGAGGTTGGTTGACTTATACTAGCAATGGCAGAATTGATGGCGGATGGGAGAGGGGTGAAAGAGAGTTCAGAATATCTGTATATTTCCATTGCCCTGTGAAGATTAGGCAGAAAGGATTTCAAAATAAACTTTTGTGCATCTACTCATCCTTGGCTTTATAATGAACTTAATGCACATTTAATCCATGGGTTTTAGCCTTATCTTACCATAGAAAACCCTTTTTTTTTTTTTTTGTGCCTATTTTGACAGCACCAAAATGCCATGGGCTGCAGCGGATACGTGATGGTGAGATAGTAAACAGTGCAGTGGATAACAGAAATCCCCCTAGAGGTAGACCAGTTTGGAGAAACAGAAGGTGGTTGGGAAAGGAAACTGTCTCAAATTAGTGTTAAGTTGCCAACGGAGGCCTGTGTTCTATCACACCCTCTGCTGGCGGAGGGAAGAAACAGCAACGGATCTTGGTCCAGGCCTCACTGATTAATATAGCAAGTTACTGCTCAGAGCATTTGGTCGCCACCGGGTCAGGTGAAAGACCTGCCTTGGACAAAACGGTGTTAGAATGAGTCCTCAGTGTCCTTCTCTCATCTTCTATGTCACATTCCCCCGATCTTGACCCTTTCTCCAGTAGAATTTCTAGTTTAAGGAGAAAATCAATTAGAAAGCTTATTGCAGATCTTTGCTTCCTTCCTTCCATACTTTCCTTTTATTTCTTTTTGATGTATTAGAAGCCACAGGAATAATGATTTCACTCAACACAACTATTAACTGTGCAACATTCATTAAGCATTCTGTGCTGGTGTTGGAGAGTTTAATGATGTTTATCACATTTTAGTAGCCTCACATCAAGAACAACCAACATTTACTGAGTGTAAACTGTGTGCCAAGCTCTGTGTGGACTGCTTCATTATTAATATGACATCCTCCTTGCTATGGGACAGCTAAATTCTATAAGGCAAAAAGGTAAATAAAGGATTTCAAAACAATGGAATGAGTAGCTCACAGTACAGAGGAAGCCCAGTGAGCCCACGGGGAATGGGGGTGTCCAGGTAGGTTTCAAGTTGGATATGAAGCAGTTAACCAGATAAATAAAGGGCAAGGGACTCCAGGTAGAGGAAGAAGTTTGCATCAGTGTTGATTAGCATGGTGTGAATGGGGGCTTGCTGAAATTCAAGGTTGCTAGCTCACTGTGTCTGAGGTAAGGTGTGGCAGAGGAAAAGAAAACAGAGACCAGGTCAGGGTGAGTCTTTCTGATGTGAACAAAGCTCATACTTCACCATGTAGGCCATGCAGAGTCACTAAGCATTTTTAACATGGATGTTAACATCATAAGATTTCTATTTTAGCCAGAACACCCGACTAGTAGTATGGAGGCAGGATTTGTGGGAAAGCAGAGATCAGTGAGGAAGCGCTGCAATAACTCTAATGAAAATAATTTGTCTGAATAAGGGGTAAAACTCATAGATTCCAGAAACTTTTAAGGCTTCGTGATTGACTGGGCATGGGAATACTAAAGGGGAGAGGAAGGACTCAAAGCCAACTTCCAAGCTTCCTACCTGAATGGATACTGGTTTTCTTAGGTGAGATAGATAATACAGAAAGGCAAATACGTTTGGGGAGAAAGAAACTGAATTCAGTTTTGATCCTTTAGATTGGAGATTCTCATGTAGTATTCATGTAAAAAGTGGAAAAGATGGGGGTGGAGATATGTATTTAGGCATCATTCTCATTAAAAAATAGTTAAAACCATACAAGTGGATAATATTGCCCAGAAGAGTATTATAATAAGGAGAGAGGTATTTACTAATATGACCACCTTTATTTTTTTTTATTTCATATTTTTTCATCATATCTTTTTTTGAATTTTATTTTATTTTTCACACAGCAGGTTCTTATTAGTTATCTATTTTATACATATTAGTGTATACATGTCAATCCCAATCTCCCAATTCATCCCACCACCACCCCTCCCCCTGCCACTTTCCCCCCTTGGTGTCCATACGTTTGTTCTCTACATCTGTGTCTCTACTTCTGCCTTACAAACCAGTTCATCGGTACCATTTTTCTAGATTCCACATATATGAATTGATATACAATATTTGTTTTTCTCTTTCTGACTTCACTCTGTATGACAGTCTCTAGGTCCATCCACGTCTCTACAAATGACCCAGTTTTGTTCCTTTTTATGGCTGAGTAATATTCCATTGTGTATATGTACCACATCTTCTTTATCCATTCATCTGTCGATGGGCATTTAGGTTGTTTCCATGACCTGGCTATTGTAAATAGTGCTGCAATGAACATTGGGGTGCATGTGTATTTCTGAATTATAGTTTTCTCTGGGTAAATGCACAGTAGTGGGATTGTTGGGTCATACAGTAATTCTATTTTTAGTTTTTTAAGGAACCTCCATACTGCTCTCTATAGTGGCTGTATCAATTTACATTCCCACCAACAGTGCAAGAGGGTTCCCTTTTCTCCACACCCTCTCCAGCATTTGTTGTTTGTAGATTTTCTGATGATGCCCATTCTAACTTGTGTGAGGTGATGCCTCATTGTAGTTTTGATTTGCATTTCTCTAATAATTAGTGATGCTGAGCATCTTTTCATGTGCCTCTTGGCCATCTGTATGTCTTCTTTGGAGAAATGTCTATTTAGGCTTTCTGCCCATTTTTTGATTGGGTTGTTTGTTTTTTTAATATTGAGCTGCATGAGCTGTTTATATATTTTAGAGATTAATTCTTTGTCAGTTGATTCATTTACAAATATTTTCTCCCATTCTGAGGGTTGTCTTTTGGTCTTGTTTATGGTTTCCTTTGCTGTGCAAAAGCTTTGAAGTTTCATTAGATCTCATTTGTTTATTTTTGTTTTTATTTCCATTACTCTAGGAAGTGGGTCAAAAAGGATCTTGCTGTGATTTATGTCAAAGAGTGTTCTTCCTCTGTTTTCCCCTAAGAGTTTTAGGGTGTCTGGTCTTACATTTAGGTCTTTAATCCATTCTGAGTTTAGTTTTGTGTATGGTGGTAGGGAGTGTTTTAATTTCATTCATTTACATGTAGCTGTCCAGTTTTCTCAGTACCACTTATTGAAGAGACTGTCTTTTCTCCATTGCATATCCTTGACTCCTTTGTCATAGATTAGTTGACCATAGGTCCATGGGTTTTTCTCTGGGCTTTCTATGCTGTTCCATTGATATATATTTCTGTTTTTGTGCCAGTACCATATTGTTGTCATGACTGTAGCTTTGTAGTATAGTCTGAAGTCAGGGAGTTTGATTCCTCCAACTCCATTTTTTTCTCTCGAGGTTGCTTTGGATATTCAGGGTCTTTTGTGTCTCCATACAAATTTTAAGACTTTTTGTTCTAGTTCTGTAAAAAATGCCATTGGGTACTTCCCTGGTGGCGCAGTGGTTGAGAGTCCGCCTGCCAATGCAGGGGACGCGGGTTCGTGCCCTGGTCCGGGAGGATCCCACATGCTGCGGAGCAGCTGGACCCGTGAGCCATGGCCGCTGAACCTGCGCGTCCAGAGCCTGTGCTCCGCAACGGGAGAGGCCACAACAGTGAGAGGCCCACGTACCGCAAAAAAAAAAAAAAAAATGCTATTGGTAATTTGATAAGTATTGCATTGAATCTGTAGATTGCTTTGGGTAGTAGAGTCATTTTCACAGTATTGATTCTTCCAATCCAAGAACATGGTATATCTCTCCACCTGTTTGTGTCATCTTTGATTTCATTCATCAGTGTCTTGTAGTTTTCTGAGTACAGGTCTTTTACCTCATTAGGTAGGTTTATTCCTAGGTATTTTATTCTTTTGGTTGCAGTGAAGAATGGGATTATTTCCTTAATTTCTCTTTCTGATTTTTCGCTGTTTGTGTATAGGAATGCCAGAGATTTCTGTGCGTTAATTCTGCATCCTGCAACTTTACCAAATTCATTGATTAGCTCTAGCAGTTTTCTGGTGGCATCTTTAGGATTACCTATGTATAGTATCATGTCATGTGCAAACAATGACTGTTTTACTTCTTCTTTTCCAATTTGTATTCCTTTTATTTCTTTTTCTTCTCTGATTGCTGTGGCTAGGACTTCCAAAACTATGTTGAATAATAGTGGTGAGAGTGGACAACCTTGTCTTGTTCCTGATCTTAGATGAAACACTTTCAGTTTTTCACTTTTGAGAATAATGTTTGCTGTGGGTTTGTTGTATATGGCCTTTATTTTGTTGAGGTAGTTTCCCTCTATGCACACTTTCTGGAGAGTTTTATTTTAGCATCTTTATTGGAGTATAATTGCTTTACAATGGTGTGCTAGTTTCTGCTGTATAACAAAATGAGTTAGCTATACATATACGTATATCCCCACATCCCCTCCCTCTTGTGTCTCCCTTCCACACTCCCTTCTGAAGAGTTTTTATCATAAATATGTGTTGAATTTTATCAAAAGCTTTTTCTGCATCTTTTGAGATGATCATATGGTTTTTATTCTTCAGTTTGTTATCATGGTGTACCACATTGATTGATTTGCATATATTGAAGAATCCTTACATCCCTGGGATAAATCCCACTTGATCATGTTGTATGATCCTTTTAATGTGTTGTTGGATTCTGTTTGCTAGTATTTTGTTGAGGATTTTTGCATCTATATTCATCAGTGATATTGGTCTGTAATTTTCTTTTTTTGTAATATCTCTGTCTGGTTTTCATATCAGGATGATGGTGGCTTTGTGTAATGAGTTTGGGAGCGTTCCTTCCTCTGCAATTTTTTTAGAGGAGTTAGAGAAGGATGGGTGTTAGCTCATCTCTAAATGTTGATTCTCTCTTTGATTCCTTCAGTGACCTCTTGGTTATTTAGTAACGTATTGTTTAGCCTCCATGAGTTTGTGTTTTTTACATTTTTTCCCCTGTAATTTATGTCTAATCTCATAGTGCTGTGGTCAGAAAAGATATTGATGTGATTTCAATTTTCTTAAATTTACTAAGGCTTGATTTGTGACCCAAGATGTGAGCTATCTTGGGGAATGTTCTGTGTGCTCTTGAGAAGAAAGTGTAATCTGCTGTTTGGGGATGGAATGTCCTATAAATATCAATTAAATCTGTCTGGTCTATTGTGTCATTTAAATCTTGTGTTTCCTGATTAATTTTCAGTCTGAATGATCTGTCCATTGGTGTTAGTGAGGTGTTAAAGTCCCCCACTATTATTGTGTTACTGTCAATTTCCTCTTTTATAGCTGTTAGCATTTGCCTTATATATTGAGGTGCTCCTGTGTTGGGTGCATATATATTTATAACTGTTATATCTTCTTGGATTGATCCCTTGATCATTATGTAGTGTCCTTCCCTGTCTCTTGTAACATTCTTTATTTTAAAGTCTATTTTATCTGATATGAGTATTGCTACTCCAGCTTTCTTTTGATTTCCATTTGCATGGAATATCTTTTTTTGTCCCCTCATTTTCAGTCTGTATGTGTCCATAGGTCTGAAGTGGGCCTCTTGTAGACAGCATATATACAGGTCTTATTTTTGTATCCATTCAGCGAGCCTGTGTCTTTTGGTTGGAGCATATAATCCATTCACGTTTAAGGTATTTATCGATATGTATTTTATTATTTTCATTTTCTTAGTTGTTTTGAGGTTTTTTGCATAGGTCAGTCTCTTCTCTTGTGTCTCCCACTTAGAGAAATTACTTTAGCATCTGTTGTAGAGCTGGTTTGGTGGTGCTGAATTCTCTTAGCTTTTGCTTGTCTGTAAAGCTTTTGATTTCTCTGTCGAATCTGAATGAGATCCTTGCCAGGTGGAGTAATCTTGGTTGTAGGTTCTTCCCTTTCATCACTTTAAATATATCATGCCATTCCCTTCTGGCTTGTAGATTTTCTGCTGAGAAATTAGCTGTTAACCTTATGGGAGTTCCCTTGTATGTTATTTGTCTTTTTTCCCTTGTTGCTTTTAATAATTTTTCTTTGTCTTTGATTTTTGTCAGTTTGATTACTATATGTCTTGGTGTGTTCCTCCTTGGGTTTATCCTGCCTGGGATTCTCTTCACTTCCTGGACTTGGGTGACTATTTCCTTTCCCATGTTAGGGAAATTTTCAACTATAATCTCTTCAAATATTTTCTCGGGTCCTTTCTCTCTCTCTTCTCCTTCTGGGATCCCTATAATGCAAATGTTGGTGCGTTTAATGTTGTCCCAGTGGTCCCTTAGGCTGTCTTCATTTCTTTTTCTTCTTTTTTCTTTATTCTGTTCCACGGCAGTGAATTCCCACATTCTGTCCTCCAGGTCACTTATCTGTTCTTCTGCTTCAGTTATTCTGCTGTTGGTTCCTTCTAGTGTATTTTTCATTTCCATTATTGTATTGTTCATCTCTGTTTGTTTGTGCTTTAACTCTTCTAGGTGTTTGTTCTTTAATTCTTCTAGGTCTTTGTTAAGTATTTCTTGCATCTTATCAATCTTTGCCTCCATTCTTTTTCCAAGGTTCTGGATCATCTTCACTATCATTATTCTGAATTCTTTTTCTGGAAGGTTGTCTATCTCCACTTCATTTAATTGTTTTTGTGAGGTTTTATCTTGTTCCTTCATCTGGTACATAGTCCTCTGCCTTTTCATTTTGTCTATCTTTCTGTAAATGTGTTTTTCTTTCTACAGGCTGCAGGATTTTAGTTCTTCTTGCTTCTGCTGTCTGCCCTCTGGTCAATGGGGTATCTAAGAGGCTTGTGCAAGCTTCCTGATGGGAGGGACTGGTGGTGAGTAGAGCTGAGTGTTGCTCTGGTGGGCAGAGCTCAGTAAAACTTTAATCCACTTGTCTGCTGATGGATGGGGCTGAGTTCCCTCCCTGTTGGTTATTTGGCCTGAGGCGATTCAGCACTGGAGGCTACAGGCTCTTTGGTGGGGCTAATACTGACTCTGGGAGGGCTCATGCCAAGGAGTACTTCCCTGAACTTCTCCTGCCAGTGTCCTTGTCCCCACAGTGAGCCACAGCCACCCTGGCCTCTGCATGAGACCTTTCAACACTAGCAGGTAGGTCTAGTTCAGTCTCCTATGGGGTCTCTGCTCCTTCCCCCTGGGTCCTGATATGCACACTACTTTGTGTGTGCCCTCCAAGAATGGAGTCTCTGTTCCCCCCAGTCCTGTCAAAGTCCTGCAGCCAAATCCTGCTAGCCTTCAAAGTCTGATTCTCTGGAATTCCTCTTCCCATTGCTGGACCCTCAGGTTGGGAAGCCTGACGTGGGGCTCAGAACCTTCACTTCAGTGGGTAGACATCTGTGGTATAATTGTTCTCCAGTTTGTGAGTCACATATCCAGCCACCTTTAAAAATGGATAAATGGATAGAGGAAAAGGACCACAGAAGGAGGAAAGAAGATAAAGTAACATTTCATAGAAATCATAGAAGTTTGTTTTTTTTTTTTCTAATTGGAGTATAGTTGCTTTACAATGTTGTGTTAGTTTCTGCTGTAAAATGAAATGAATCAGCTATATGTGAAGTTTAATGAGTGTGTGCGTGTGTGTATGTGTGTTGCAGGTGGGGGTGGGAAGGATGGTGTAAGATCTGAGAAGTGAATGAAAATGAAGAATGGGAGAAAAACAAATGAACCAGAAAAGAAAAGGCTCTGCCATGTGTACATGACTCTCTCTAGAATCCTACATGAAAGACATGACAACAGCAAAAAGGATGCCAATTTAAAAGAGTTGTTTTTTTTTTTTTTTTTTTTAGAATTGGACATGACCAGAAAATGTTTAGCACTAAAAGAGGAGATTCAATCTGCAAGGATGAATCTGCAGTTATGGCAGTAGAGAGAATTACACTGATGAAGGAAGTTCCCAGAGAGATGGGAGTGCTGAGAAAATAAGTGAAAGTGAAAGAGCTGGCATCAAACAGCATGAAAAAGACCTCCTGTAATTGGAGGTTAGACACTGAAATGAAGATGAGTGAAGAAGAAATGTTGAGGAGGTCAGAACATGAGATTGATTGATTTCCCCAAAGGTCTTCATTTTCTTGTCAATACCAATGCCAAGGTTTTCAAAGCTTGTATGGTGGTGGGACAGGATAGTGGGCTTGAGGAGAGCCATTAAGGTTCTTAAAGGCCATTAAATGAAGAGTCAGCAATGGTAAAGCCAGAGTGTGGATCAGCAGCATTGAGGATCCAAAAACAAGGGGATTCTATACATTTCTAGAGGTACCAGTCCAACCAGTTGGGTCCTTTTTTACACAATTCTCAGAAACCCAGATTGGAGACAAAGGGTAGATTGTTGTAGGGATTCCAGAGTTGAGATATTGTTGAGTGTAAGTTGATGATAAAGCTTATAAGAAAGTAAATTCATGTCATCACACAGGAGGTTAAGACAGGAAGACAGAAGAGAAAGGCCATAAATAGGATTTTTCAGAGAGGGAAAATAGGATTAGCACAGTGGCAGGCTAGACCCTAAGGGGCTCACAAGAATTGGTTGTGCACCTTTCTTTTTAACTTGGTTTCAATGACCTCAAGTTGGTAGCTTGAATAAAAGCTCTGGTGGGAGTATTTATGCCACAGATATTGGCAAGCTTGACAAATTGGGAAGCAGGGTACCAGCACACCTTTAGATTAAAGAGTGGGAAAGTGGTCGTTAGCCATTTAGAAGGATAGGAGGTCATGGTCAGAGTGTGAAAAATATTGACAGTTAATATCTGTGACATGGAAGGTAATGAAAAATGCCAGGCTGTTTTTGTTTTGTTAGTTAGATTTGGTTTTGTTTTTATTGGCTGAAGCAGAGGCGAAGAAAGAAAACCACATAAATGGAGTTCAAGGCTATTGTAGTAGATGGTTCATCAAAGAGGAAATCAAAAAATACCTAGAAACAAATGACAATGGAAACACAACGACCCAAAACCTATGGGATACAGCAAAAGCAGTTCTAAGGGGGAAGTTTATAGCAATACAAGCCCACCTTAAGAAGCAGGAAACATCTCGAATAAACAACCTAACCTTGCACCTCAAGCAATTAGAGAAAGAAGAACAAAAAAACCCCAAAGCTAGCAGAAGGAAAGAAATCATAAAAATCAGATCAGAAATAAATGAAAAAGAAATGAAGGAAACAATAGCAAAGATCAATAAAACTAAAAGCTGGTTCTTTGAGAAGATAAACAAAATAGATAAACCACTAGCCAGACTCATCAAGAAAAAAAGGGAGAAGACTCAAATCAATAGAATTAGAAATGAAAAAGGAGAGGTAACAACTGACACTGCAGAAATAAAAAAGATCATGAGAGATTACTACAAGCAACTCTAGGCCAATAAAATGGACAATCTGGAAGAAATGGACAAATTCTTAAAAATGCACAACCTGCCAAGACTGAATCAGGAAGAAATAGAAAATATGAACAGACCAATCACAAGCACTGAAATTGAAACTGTCATTAAAAATCGTTGAACAAACAAAAGCCCAGGACCAGATGGCTTCACAGGCAAATTCTATCAAACATTTAGAGAAGAGCTAACACCTATCCTTCTCAAACTCTTCCAAAATATAGCAGAGGGAGGAACACTCCCAAACTCCTTCTACGAGGCCACCATCACCTTGATACCAAAACCAGACAAGGATGTCACAAAGAAAGAAAACTACAGGCCAATATCACTGATGAACATAGATGCAAAAATCCTCAACAAAATACTAGCAAACAGAATCCAACAGCACATTAAAAGGATCATACACTATGATCAAGTGGGGTTTATTCCAGGAATGCAAGGATTCTTCAATATACGCAAATCTATCAATGTGATAAACCATATTAACAAATTGAAGGAGAAAAACCATACGATCATCTCAATAGATGCAGAGAAAGCTTCTGACAAAATTCAACACCCATTTATGATAAAAACCCTGCAGAAAGTAGGCATAGAGGGAACTTTCCTCAACATAATGGCCATATATGACAAGCCCACAGCAAACATCATCCTCAGTGGTGAAAAACTGAAAGCATTTCCACTAAGATCAGGAACAAGACAAGGTTGCCCACTCTCACCACTCTTATTCAACATAGTTTTGGAAGTTTTAGCCACAGCAATCAGAGAAGAAAAGGAAATAAAAGGAATCCAAATCAGAAAAGAAGAAGTAAAGCTGTCACTGTTTGCAGATGACATGATCCTATACATAGAGAATCCTAAAGATGCTACCAGAAAACTACTAGAGCTAATCAATGAATTTGGTAAAGTGGCAGGATACAAAATTAATGCACAGAAATCTCTGGCATTCCTATATACTAATGATGAAAAATCTGAAAGTGAAATCAAGAAAACACTCCCATTTAACATTGCAACAAAAAGAATATAATATCTAGGAATAAACCCACCTAAGGAGACAAAAGACCTGTATGCAGAAAATTATAAGACACTGATGAGAGAAATTAAAGATGATACAAATAGATGGAGAGATATACCATGTTCTTGGATTGGAAGAATCAACATTGTGAAAATGACTCTACTACCCAAAGCAATCTATAGATTCAATGCAATCCCTATCAAACTACCACTGGCATTTTTCACAGAACTAGAACAAAAAATTTTGCAATTTGTATAGAAACACAAAAGACCCCGAATAGCCAAAGCAATCTTGAGAACGAAAAAAGGAACTGGAGGAAGCAGGCTCCCTGACTTCAGACTATACTACAAAGCTACAGTTATCAAGACGGTATGGTACTGGCACTAAAACAGAAAGATAGATCAATGGAACAGGATAGAAAGCCCAGAGATAAACCCATGCACATATGGACACCTTATCTTTGATAAAGGTGGCAGGAATTTACAGTGGAGAAAGGACAGCCTCTTCAATAAGTGGTGCTGGGATAACTGGACAGGTACATGTAAAAGTATGAGATTAGATCACTCCCTAACACCATACACAAAAATAAGCTCAAAATGGATTAAAGACCTAAATGTAAGGCCAGAAACTAACAAACTCTTAGAGGAAAACATAGGCAGAACACTCTATGACATAAATCACAGCAAGATCCTTTCTGACCCACCTCCTAGAGTAATGGAAATAAAAACAAAAATAAACAAATGGGACCTAATGAAACTTCAAAGCTTTTGCACAGCAAAGGAAACCATAAACAAGACCAAAAGACAACCCTCAGAATGGGAGAAAATATTTGCAAATGAAGCAACCGACAAAGGATTAATCTCCAAAATTTACAAGCAGCTCATGCAGCTAAATAACAAAAAAACAAACAACCCAATCCAAAAATGGGCAGAAGACCTAAATAGACATTTCTCCAAAGAAGATATACAGACTGCCAACAAACACATGAAAGAATGCTCAACATCATTAATCATTAGAGAAATGCAAATCAAAACTACAATGAGATATCATCTCACACCAGTCAGAATGGCCATCATCAAAAAATCTAGAAACAATAAATGCTGGAGAGGGTGTGGAGAAAAGGGAACACTCTTGCACTGCTGGTGGGAATGTGAATTGGTTCAGCCACTATGGAGAACAGTATGGAGGTTCCTTAAAAAACTACAAATAGAACTACCATATGACCCAGCAATCCCACTACTGGGCATATACCCTGAGAAAACCAAAATTCAAAAAGAGTCATGTACCAAAATGTTCACTGCAGCTCTATTTACAATAGCCCAGAGATGGAAACAACCTAAGTGCCCATCATCGGATGAATGGATAAAGAAGATGTGGCACATATATACAATGGAATATTACTCAGCCATAAAAAGAAACGAAACTGAGCTATTTGTAATGAGGTGGATAGACCTAGAGTCTGTCATACAGAGTGAAGTAAGTCAGAAAGAAAAAGACAAATACCGTATGCTAACACATATATATGGAATTTAAGAAAAAAAAATGTCATGAAGAACCTAGGGGTAAGGCAGGAATAAAGACGCAGACCTTCTAGAGAACGGACTTGAGGTTATGGGCAGGGGGAAGGGTGAGCTGTGACAGGGCGAGAGAGAGTCATGGACATATACACACGAGCAAACGTAGTAAGGTAGATAGCTAGTGGGAAGCAGCCGCATGGCACAGGGATATTGGCTCGGTGCTTTGTGACAGCCTGGAGGGGTGGGATAGGGAGGGTGGGAGGGAGGGAGACGCAAGAGGGAAGACATATGGGAACATATGTTTATGTATGACTGATTCACTTTGTTATAAAGCAGAAACTAACACACCAGTGTAAAGCAATTATACCCCAATAAAGATGTTAAAAAAAAAGATTGTTAAAACTTCTCAGGTAGAGGACAGGAGTTTATTCAGGCACCCAAATCTTCAATTAATCAAATGGGACAATCAGAAAAAAAGGTAAATACCATCTATGAGGAAAAGGACAGAAAGTTGTATTGTGAACCACAAGGACTTATTTTTATGCAAGGTGTTTCCTACTGCTGCTGTAATAAATTACCATTAACTGAGTGGCTTAAAACAATGCAAATGTATTATCTTACAATCCTGGAGGCCAGAAATCCAAAATGGATCTCACTGGGCTAAAATCAAGGTGTCAGCTGGGCTGTGTTTCTTTCTGGAGGTTTTAGGGGAGGATCTCTTTTCTTGGCTTTCTTTGTTTCTAGAGGCTGCCTGCATTCCTTGGCTCATTGCCGTCTTCCATGCTTAAATCCAGCAATGTCCAGCTGAGCCTTTCTCATGGTGCCAGCTCTCTGTTCTGACTCTTCTGCTTCCCTGTTCCCAATTTAAGGACCCTTGTGAATACACTGGGCACACCTGAATGTCCAGGATACCCTCCATCTCAAGGTCAGCTGATTAGCAACCATAATTCTAATTTCAGTCATAATTCCCCTTGCCTTGCAAGAATACCTACTCACAGATTCCAGGGTTTATGACATGAATATCTTTTGGAGGGAAGGGGGCCTAATTGTGCCTACCACACAAGAGAAGAAGTGCACTTTTTCTCCTAGATTTTATCAGACCTATTATATTTAATGAGATTTAATTCAACAGACTTTTATTGTTCATAATATTATACTAGATATTATGATGGGAAAGAGTATTTGATAATGAATAATTTAAACCTTTATGGGAAATATTATTTTATTTCTCTTATAAAACATTTGAAATGAAAGGTTTAGTGGCAAAAGGAAGAAGGTTTTTTTAAAAATTTAGTTCCGTGGAACCCACTGGTGTAAGCTAGCTCATTTGAAGGTTGCTAGGGAGTTGCTAAGGGATATTGTATAGAGAAATTTAAGTTTTGCATTATCTGTGCTGATCAATGATAAAAGGGACAAGGCTTATTCTTTTTTCAAAGAAGTTTAAAAATAATCACAGACCATTCCCAGCTGAGTGCTTGGAATGTACCAGGTGTCCGATAAACATTTTCTGAACTGAATTGAATGTCACTGAATGCCCTTCTCATTGGAAGATTTTTATTAATTAACCTTTATTAATTTTTATTAATTAGATTTAATTTTCCTTTATTGTGGTGAGTTACCTTGGCTGTGACCATTCACCCCTCATTTATTTTCTATGGATAGAAGGCAGAACCACACTGAGGAGGGAAGTTTCTCTCTCCCCCTCTCCTCTTCATGGCACTAAGGGCCAATATCTAAGACAAACAACATTTTATCCTTCACCTCATCTTTTCCCAATGCCCCTCTCAAGACATTTCTACCTCTCATCTTAAGACCCAAAAGATCCCATTCATGATTAAATCGAATATGAATATGAAAATTTCATATGAAAATATGACAGGGAAAGGCCCAAGGATAAACTTATAAACACACAGGAAAATGTTTTACTGACATCTTAAAAAAAGATATGCTTCCATGGTTATGAAAGGAATAGATACTAAAAAGATTGGAGTGCCTCCCAAATTCTTGTGTAAGGCAAACACTAGAGTGAGCGAGGCCAAGCAAAATCTCAAATGACATTTTATATTAACAAAATCGTTCTAAATTTTATCTGTAACTTTAGGCACTAAGAGAAAACAGCAATTGTGGAAAAAAAGTTATCATGAGAGAAGACCTACTCTACCATATATGTAAACACTTTGAAAAGCTAAAAATTATCTCAAAACAATGTGAAATTAATATAGTCTTATAAAATAGTTTGGCTTAGTTGTCTGAGTGTTTTGAAAGTAAACAATGGATAATCTTACCTCCAAGGTATAAATTTCAGATGAATTATTGTTGAGGAAAAACATAAGCTATCTTGTAGTAGACACAGTTAGTGTTTTTCTCTAGCCTCTCAACAAACACAATTTGAGTGAAATCTGAACAATTTCCAAAGGCCGGCACCTGCATCCAGAGATTATTCTGTTCCACCTGGTGATGGACAGAAATTCCAGGGAATGAAATTCGCCTCCTCCAGGACCCCCAGTCAAGGGATAACAGGAGAGTGTAATTACCCCAGCTCCCAAAACCCTGAATTTCTCAGATCCATAACAGGATTAAACTCCATGTACCTGTGCTGACAACCTGCTCAGACAAGTTAAATACCTTCTTCTCTCCCCATCTCAATTCCCCACTCTCCTACCAGTGTTTTCCAGGATCACCAACAAAATCAATTAATTCTCATAATCTGGTTTTAAGGCAGCTTCTGGGGAACCCAAATTAAGACACACATCCCTTCCTCCCACAAAAAGGACATGAAGACACAAATCATGAAGGAAGAAAAGTTATCAACATGAAATTCCTGGCTCACAGTTATCAAAGAAACGAACAATAAAAAAGAAAAAATATTTTCTTATTGATCAGATTGTCCAAGATTTAAAAAACAATCCTCAGAGTTATAAAGGCTACGTACAGGGAATCCTCCCATACTCTGCTGATAAGAACACCCATCGCTAAAACCATGAAAGAAAGAGATTTGACAGAATATGTAGTTTTAAAATGTGGATGCCCTTGTGCTCATTGGATACACTTTTATCTTTCTTTATTCATTTACTCACCAAGCTAAATTAAATTAATTAAGATGTCACTTGATTTATAGCATACTGTATGCTAAGTTAAGATCAGAGAAGAGGGGAACCCCCCAGTACAGGCTCTCAGAGTGTTAGTTATATTACGGGAAATTGGCAAGCGTAGGGGAGGAAGGGTTAATGAAGGAATAGACACATGTTCCCTGGAGTCTCTTACCTTTCTCCTTCAATCATTTCTCTTGGCTCCGATGCTGCACTGGCCTCAAGGCCCTGGCTCTGATGCTCACCATTGCTTAAGTCTTGGCATCTCTTTCTCTTGGCCTATTTTCAGATCTTAACTCTTCCTGAGCTATGATATTACATTTCTGGCATTGGCTTACCTATTCTTTCCCTAATATCTGACTTGGATCTCACCCAATTTTCAATGTTAATCCTTTCACAGGTCAATGGTAATCTATTCTATTTTGTGACTCATTTTCACCCAGACTATCCTTCCATTTACTGGAATATACCACCATGTTCCATGCCTACAAATCATGTGCCAACTGCACTATTTTACAATTCATGTCCTCAGTGGTGATTGAAGAAAAGTAAAACGAAAGGACTTTAGACATATATATTCCAGAGTGTTAGAATTAGTGTTTCTTAAATGCTAGGTATCAGTTTCACTTTTCTGCAAAAATTCATACTAAACCAGGAAAATCACAAACAAAGGGTAAGAGCCCACAGTTTGTTTTTTATTCATATTTTCCATGATGGGCACCTTTTCTGTTGAGTTCTTTTACACACAACAAACAACATTAACAAATAAAAAATCTAACTCTTTTTGTCATCCCCACGATATTAATTATAAGGACTTTTAAAGATAACTCCAAGACTTCCTAGGTTCTTACTTAAGGAGAATGAAATTTTGCTGAGTCTCAGGTTATGATATGATGGGTTCACCTGTGGCAGCTACACATCCCAGGGATTCTCTAGTGCTTGATCAACTGGCCACCTGCCAAGATGTTCTGGTGTCTACAGGGAGGTGCAGAAATGTCACCGAACCAGATTTACAGATGTAATCGCAGTTGATGATCAGAGCTGCTGCTGATATTCTGTTCAAAAAATGCCAGGGAGTTGGGCTCCAAACTTGGACTCGCATCTTAGTGAAGAGAAATGTACATATCAGTCTCAAAGGGCATTAATTCCAAGAAGGTAAAAGAGGGTATAAATCTGTTGTGAAAATTTTAAAAAAAACCTTTAAATTTATTGCCAGCTATTTAAAAGTGAAATTTACTTTTCATTATATGTAAAAGAATCTGTCACATTTAACACTCTATAAACTGTGCAATAAAGTGTATTCATCCTCCTGGTACAAATATGATCTCTTTGGATTGCTGATGGATTTGTGGGACCAGACTTTAGGCAATTTCCACTCTAAAAGTGTGTCATTGGGCAGAGTGATACAAGTCTCACTTCAGTTTGCAAAGATGTACTGATTTGGGGCAGCTATCTTTATTTGCAAGTTTCAGTAATCAGAATGAAATTGTATGGACCCATATGTATAATTAGGTGTCATCTACTCTGGCTCCCCCCAACCTCCACCTACAGTTTCTCCTCACCCTGAGGCTTACATCATCGTCTATGTATGGTTCTTTTGGCCATAAATATGGCTTGGCTTCTAATGGAGTTAGCCATACTGCTTTGCTCCATTATTGGGGAATACCCTTGTGATGAAGCTACACGTGGGGGAAAAGTAACAAGTTTGATCTGACACCAAAAAATTAAGAAATAAAAATTTAAAAAAGAAAAATATGTCACGCTGGCTTAGATCAACATGATCAAAAATCTCAAAGTGTCAAACTGCATTTGACTTCGTGTTTCAATACATGAAACTCCATGCATATCCATTTAGATCTTTTCCATTATACCTGTAATAGAACTATATAATTTGAGTAGCTTTCACAGATTGAAAATGCTTTGGGAGATATTTAATGTTATATGTCAGAGAAAGTATTTTTTAACTACTAGAAATAATAAGATATAAGGGTCTTATATTTATATAGATATCTGCTTTCCAGGTATTTTCATCGAGCTACATGCAATTTATGTTTACAATATACTTGTAAAGCAAAAGGAATGAGCAAATCCAAAATTCCACTTTCCCAATGAAACAGAGCAGAATCAGGAATTTGCTAGAGGTCAAAAATTATGTGGTTTAACAGGGACCTGAATAAGTATATCATTTGCTGCCTCTTCTTTGTGCTTTTCAACATACATAGGTGACCTTGAAAGAAGTAATCTTCTACGGACAGAATTTTATGTTTAATATGATAATGAATATTTATTGGTTTTCCAGATAATATTTTAGCAAATCAGCTCTGAGTGAGACAGTTATTTACTTTCCAGCGAAGATAACCTCTGCATATGATTTTTCATACCTTATAATTATAGTCTGCATATAATGAGTTCATTTTAACCATGTGCCATTTAGTTTTTTATTAATAATATTGTTTTAGTCCAGCAATTCGATTAACTTTACATATCGTTGGTGATTTCTAATGATTTCCCATTTTTAAAAATGAAAAATAGTACTTGGTTTGTGCCTTTTAATGTACCAGATGAAACAAAAATGTTTACAAAGTGACATTAGTCTACTTTGTGCAAGAAAGTAAGATGGAGACGAAATGCGTTCATGATGAGAATAAAAATAAGTGGAAGCTCCTGAGAAAATAGAATCATCATACTGGACTCTATAATATATCAGATATAACAATAAAGCATCCATTGATGTACTGATCCAAAATTTGCAGAAACCTTTTGTAGGCCTAATGTCACTCAATCCACAATGGTGGAAGAGTAACCAAGGAAAGATGAGGGACAGTCTGCCCTGGTACAAGCAATGAGCACCCCTCCCATTTATTGGTGATTTTCATGATTTAGAATGAATTTCTACAGAAATGTGAAGCCAATATCCAGTGTTTGAAAAAATAAAAAAAGTCTACTTCTTATATTCTGGAAAAGACATGCAGAAAGTCTTTTCAGTTTATAGTTAATCAGCCTATAGCCCACTCTCACATCATTAACAACATTAATTGTAAAATACTGAAATTGGTACATGATATTTAGACATGAGACATGGTAGTCCATACTAGAAAATGGATCAGTAGTCTGGATGATAATGTCACAATATAGAATGGGTTACCACTGAATTGTGAGAAGAGTGACATTGAAAACTGGGTAAAATCCAAGTCAGACATTTGGCAAAGAATAGGTATGCCAGAAATGCAATATCACAGCTCAGGAAGATTCAAGATCTAGAAACAGGCCAAGAGAAAGAGATGCCAAGACTTAAGCAATGGTGAGCATCAGAGCCAGGGCCTTGAGGCCAGTGCAGCATCGGAGCCAAGAGAAATGAATGAAGGAGAAAGGTAAGAGACTCCAGGGAACATTTTTCTATTCCTTCATTCGTCCTGCCTTTTCCATTCTTACCAATGTCTCTCATAACATAACTAACACTCTCAGAGCCTGGACTTAGGTTTCCCTCCTTTCTCCTTTTATACATAGTTCAAAGGATGCAATTAATCAAAATGTTTTCTAATTTACTAGATGTAATTTTCAAAGAGATCAATAAAGAATGAATAGAAGTGGGCATGTTAAATTGAATGGTATAAACATTTTTGAAAATACATGTGTACATAGTTTTGCCAAATATTCTTCTTTGATGATTGTATTGAATTGTATTTTCATTATCAGAGTATGAGAGAATTCTTTGAATATACTCAATAACAGAGTTTTGTTTCTTAATCTTGGACAATCTGACTGAAAAAGAGGCTCTTCCTTAAATATTCATTTCTTTAAAAACGAGGAAGGAAACGTTTGTTGTTTTTTGGGTTTTTTTTTTTCATACTTACTTTTCTTCTGCTTCTTCTTTTAACTGATTGAGTACAAGGAAAGACATATCCAAGGAGGAGCCTGTGCCCTGAGCCCAGCCAGCTTTCTAAGGCTTTAACCAGGGTAGCAACATGGTCAATATTTGCTATTTAGATGAGTCACTGACATCTGGGCAGAGGATGAAGTGATGACCTGTGGGGATAGTGAGACCAGTTGATAACTTATTAAATACTTAAGGCTGCTATAAAATGAAGTCAGCCGGGTGTTTAAGACAATGTTATAGCCTGGTAGGTCAAAACCAAGCTCTGGAGCACAGCGGGGTAGTGGGGAAGGGTTGAGTTTTATGATTTGTATATTCTCTCTTTAAAATGTTATCAAGGTGCGCCTTTTTGATTCTCATCGGAACTTTTCCAGAAAGTAGTATTTGAGTGGAAGCAGTGAGTTTGGTTGGTAGTTTTGGGAAACTCTGGTCTGAGAGAAGGAAAGTGAGACAGAGAGATGAAGGTAACTGATAGAAGGTCTGTTTTTGACTAGGTTCTGCCTTCAAATCACCCCATTCAGGGCCTAGGGAGCTGGGATATTTCCACAAAGACTGTAGCCACTCTGTGGTTAGTGGGTGTAGGGGGCTGAGGATTCACTCCCTGGCACTTCCAGCCTGTCCTGGGTGCAATGCTCAGGGGAGGAGAAATAGGTGCTGGCTTCACTCCCACAGTATCAGCCCAGCAGAGTGGGTGAGGCATCAACAGTGTCCACTACAAGGTAGCCTGTTGTTTTTGAGGTTGTGTAAAAAAACTTTTCATTTTGAAGAATATTAATTCTCATTTTACTGGCAACTATTTTTCCTAATTTATATTTTTTTTTATGGAATTTTTTCATGAACTATTTAAAAATAATGTGATTCTTTTCATTTTCATTTTGTACATTGCTCTTATACTTTAAAGTCTTTTCCTATTAAGAGATGTAATAAATATTCACCAGTGTTTTAAATTAGTTTTTATTTTTTTAGTGTTCAAAATACCATAAGAAAACACAAAATAACTGGAGTGTGTCATATTCTGGCTGTGAACATTGAATTTATTTAAATATTTACTAATAATTAGGCACTTGTTGGTTGCATAATCTATAAATACTCCCCCTCTCTTCCCTTCCTAATGGCAACAAGAGTTTTCTTGGTCAGCTCTTTTGATAAAGCAATGCTCTCTCCACAAGGATGAGAATAAGGAAGCCATTAACTATCCTTTCTTGCACCCATCTTGCAGTTATGGTGAAGCAGCCAGAGAACTCAGCCAACACAAATTAAAAAACCACACTGAGGGAATCACAGATGAATGGACCCAGGGTCTTAACTGGGTTGTTACTACTCCATTGCTTCAATGGCATCATCCAATAATTCCCCCTTATTGTTTGGAGCAATTTTTTAAGGTATAATTGACATATGACATCATATTAGCTTCAGGTGTACAACATAAAGATTCTGTTTGGAGCAATTTTTATTTTATTTTCTTTGACTTACAACAGAGTCCTGATTATATGGAAGCAACCTAAATGTCCATTGATGGATGGATGGATAAAGTAGAAAACAATGGAATATTACTCAGCCATAGAAAATAAAGAAATAATGTCATTTGCAGCAACACGGATGGACCTAGAGATTGTCATGCTGAGTGAAATAAGTCAGACAGAGAAAGATATCATGTGATATCACTTATATGTGGAATCTAAAAAAAGGGTACAAATGAACTTGTCTACAAAACAGAAATAGAGTTACAGAGGTAGAAAACAAACTTATGGTTACCAGCGGGGAAGTGGGGGAGGGATAAACTGGGAGATTGGGATTGACATATACACACTACTATACATAAAATAGATAACTAACAGGGACCTACTGTATAGCGCAGGGAGCTCTACTCAATATTCTGCAATGGCCTATATGGGAAAAGGATCTAAAGAAGAGTGGATACGTGTATATGTATAGCTGGTTCACTTTGCTGTACACCCGAAACTAACAAAACATTGTAAATCAACTATACTCCAATAAAATTTTTTTAAAAATTAAAAATAAATAATACAAGAACGTGCAAAAAAAATGAATATATGTACTTTTTGTTAGGATTATATTAGATGCATTTTTAGTCGGAAAGGAAAATCCTTCTCTGGACTCCAAGTCCCTTCATTCTTCCCAAACACACAAGTCTCCATGATATGCAGATTTCATTGAAGGATAAGGGCACTTGAAGAATGACAGCTAAGAAGAGAATCCTTCTCAAAATAGTATTTTTGTAATATATGTGTCTCACTACAAATGCAGTAAATAAAAATATCTTCTAGTGAGCCCAATAATTTTGAAATGTCGATGAACGTAAAAATTTCAAAAGATCTGCAAAAACAATATAATTTGAAAATATCTGTGATTCCTATTGTAGCAAAGGTCTAGGAATACTGCTAGCTTTACTATATTTGGGGGGGAGGGTTATATTCACAATAAAAGAACATGCTAACTTCTAATTAGAGATTAGTCATGAGAAAGATATAATGTTTCCCACCCAAATGCACGATTCCTTGAATTCTATCCATTGACCTCAGTTCAGAACTCCTTTGTAAAACTCTAACCCAACATTCTGAATATTTAGAGAGCTCAGAGGGGGAAAAAAAGAAAGTCATTCTGCCTCCCCAAGAAAGAATAGATTTAAATTCAATCTGTAGATGTTTTTTGAGTACCTACTATGTGCAGGACATTTGTCAAGAAATGTGGTCAAAGGAAAGAAAACGCTTTACTTAGAGCAAAATTAGTCTGAAGAACAATTTTCTACCCATTCATGTTGCTGGCTTTACAACAGAATTTCAACTGTTCCCAGAGGGAGTCCTGTTTCAATTATTTAGACTTATGTTTGATCTAGTTTAACTAACCTACTTTCAGGGGGCCTGGGATTGGAAGAAGGAGAGAGATGCAAAGGATAAGGCTGTTCTATAGTGCACTTTTGTGATAACTCAAAACCCAAAACTGATTCATCAAAGATTACCAAAATGCAGGAGTCTTAAGCAGTAGTAAATATTTAAAGCTCTGATGGAAATGGAATTAGAAGCGGGAATTAAGTCGTCTAATCCTTTCACCTGCCCTGATGCCATGCAAGGGCTTAGTGAGAGAACCCCTTGGATATTTGCTGATGGTGAGTTTGTGTGGTTCCCTTCCATTACTGAACACATGGAGAGAGTAATTTTTCAAA
This sequence comes from Tursiops truncatus, assembly GCF_011762595.2. Taxonomy (NCBI): domain Eukaryota; kingdom Metazoa; phylum Chordata; class Mammalia; order Artiodactyla; family Delphinidae; genus Tursiops; species Tursiops truncatus. The sequence goes on from NC_047040.1 coordinate 13,107,934, forward strand.
TTGACATTTACTTTTGAAAATGCTTTAATGTGTTAAAATAAATCCAACAAACGTAAAGAACCCATTATTTTAAAGGAGATGAGGAGCAATAAGCTGATTCATACCATGAGAATAATTTTATCTTAGCAAATGTCTTCTGCATATAATCTTCAAAGCACCTGCTAAAAATAAACCCTTGAGGAACTAACCCGAATTGCTTTTTTTCAACATGTGTACATCCTCAAAATTCTAAAGCTAAGAAAAGAATTTGACCAGAGTACTGGTCACCGTGTCCTTTTGAAAGTTGAGTTGCCACTAATTTGCCTAATTGTTTCGCTAAATAAGCCTGTTATTCATAGAAATAGGACACAGGTAGATGCATTTAGCAGAGCCTGGCAATTCAGAATTAATAACTCACTCTTGGGTGTCAGCTTTAGTGTCTCCATTGCCAGGAAGATAGTAAGATGCTGATCTCCCAGCCCTAATTCCGACACTGACCACCAGGCTGCAGTTCAACTATGGTACCAGCAGTGGTGAGGGGCAGGGTCAGAAGAACTAAATTTGACTCTTCCTTTTACCACCTGGATGGTATTGAGCAAGGGCCTTATCCTCATTAAGGCTCAGTTTAGGTACCTGCAAAGTGGAGCTGATAGACTTTCTTCAAAGGCTATCAATGAACAACATATGAAATAATATATTTGAAAGTTTAATATTATAAGCTGTAAACTGTAAAATATAAGAGCCTGACTGGTACGTTATCTTAACTCTCTTTTTTTTTCCAATTTTTAAATTAAGTGGCACAGGTGAAATGAAATCAAGCATCTTAGAAAGGACAGCATCTCTCAAGTATTATGTTATACTTAAAGAGGAATCTGTAAAGTTCTGTATGTGCTCTTCTGAGGACCAAGGAACATATTTCAAAAGACAGTAGGCTAATGACAAGGGGTTTGCTCATCCTAGTAAGAGTTCTAAGGTTCATGAGTGCTTTGATGGACTTATGGTACGATGAAATGGCCCTTTAAAACAATCCAACAGAAAACGCATATGCCTGAAAAAGATTTGGTGTCCAGGATAAATAAAACACTCCTAGAACTGGACAATAAGAAGATACACACCAAAGTTAAATGGACAAGAGATTGAACAGACGCATCACCAAAGAAGATATACAACTCAAAAGTAAACACAAGAAAAAATATTCCATCTCATTAGTCATCAGAGACATGAAAATAAAGCAAACACGTGAAATAGTACTATGCGCTCGTCTAAATGGCTAAACTGTAAGAATTACTTACAACACCAATCTCTGCCAAGAATATGAAGCAACCAGAACTCATACATTGAAGGAAAGGGACATGAAGTTATGGGATTATTACAAACCAGCATTTCTGAAATTGTAAACAGCCCAGATGCCATCAACAGAAGACTGGGTAAAATGTGGGATAATCATGTAATAATAAAAAGAAACAAAGCACTGATACATGAAACAATAGGGATGACTCTCAATCCTCACATTGAGTAAAAGAAGCCTTACAAAAAGCACGCACACTGTACGATTCCATCCACGATATGGTCTGAACCTAATCTATGGTAAAAAGTAATCAGAACAGTAGCTTTGGGCAGATGTAGGTGGCGACTGAAGGAAAGAGGCATAAGGGAAATTTCTGAGGTGAGAGAAGGAGTATGAGTTACACAGATGGATGCAAATTTGTAAGAAATTCAGCAAATGTACACTTAAGATGTGTGCATTTCATTGCATCTAAATTTGACATCAAAATAAAAAACTCTAAACAAACTTTGAACCGTCGTTAACATATGCACACTGAAGTATTTAGGGAAAAGTATACGGATATCTATTAATTATGAAATGCATCAAAAATAAGATAGACAAATGAATAGAGACATAACAAAACAAGTTAAGGTGCAATATAGAATCTAGGAGTTGGGTATATCAATGTTTACTGCAAATTTTTTTTCTATTTCGCTATCTATATATTCAAAGTTTTTCATATTAAAGTTTTGGGGAAAAAAATGTGTAAAAACACATCCAGCTATTCTATCAGTTGTGAATACTCTTATAAGAAGGTTCTTACTTGCAGAATGCAGTATATTTGTATTCTCTGCCTCTATAGCTTGAAACAAAGCCAGACACCAAAAGCCAGAGGTGGGGCAGTAGCTCTTTCACCTAATTATGAGCCACTTTAATTGTTTTAACCACTCTCTAACTCTGAAACTTCTTACTTGGAGAAGATAGGAGTCACAGGGAGGGCACCTCACTAGGAGCCATGATAATATTTCCATTAAGCTGAAAGCTGAGACTACCACCAAATGCTTCTGGGGAGCAAGTAGAAAGGTAGAGTGATGTTGAGCAAGACGAAGCCTTCCATCACTGGGATATGGTCGCTATTCTAGAGTGGAGACCTTGGGGACTCTCTACAGCACATTTTGTGTCCAGCAGTGAAAGGTAGCAGAAAAACTACAACAGTCCTAAATAGACAAGATAGCCTACCCATGAACAAACCCTTCAGAATTGAAAGTGTGGGTGAACCCTGGGCTTAGAACCCTGGCCAAGGAAGAAAGAATAAGAAATAAATAGAGGAGGGAGGCAGTAGCAGACACCCCTCTGGCCTTAAATTTCCCCTGTATGTTAGCTTTCTTTTCCAGCTTTCCTCTGGACATTTGGTACAATGGTTCAGAATGACAACCAGTGGGCTGAATCCAGCAGAAGATGGCTCACACGGTGTCTGGTTCCATTTTAAAATTTTAATTTAAAATGTCTTTCACTTAAAACACCCACTCTCCTGTTCAAACAGGCTGCATTTCTCACATCTGTCTTACACCTGTCCAGATTTACACATTTATATTACCTCTGTAACCTCTATATGAATTCGAATTTACCGCCACTTATTTGAGATATTTCCTGCCTTTTTTCCTTATTTCTTTTTCTCCTTATTTCACTATAGCAGTCGATCCAGTTGTTGTCAGCTTTAAATTATCTTTTCTTGTCGTTGTTCAGTTATTGGTAGATTTAGATGTATTTTTTTTTTCAAGTCTTGCAGAACCCAGAGATTGTAAGCACTGAGACCAACTTATAACACTACAGCAATATCTCCTCCAGCTCTAGCCAGTAGTGTGTTACATGGGTACCATCTTGTCAGAGTGGAATGAGTATGTTTGTACTTAAACATATGATTATTGGAATATGCAGGGTTTGGGTATTTCTGTGGCTTGATAAATAGGGTGACCCCCTAAAAGCAGGACATAAGGGTCCCAAGTCCCTAGGAGATTCCTTAGCCCCAAATATGCTCAATACTTGTGTTTTCTCTTGGATGAATAAACCAATCCAATAGAACTTCTCCCTTGGGAAATATAAGTAAGCGAGGCAAGAAAAGATGGCTCTCTAGAACTTAGATTTTATCCTTAAAACTCCTGGGCTTGGGGTCCTCTAAGTCAAAGTGCATATTCCAGTCTTAGAAAAACTGGAACCAAGAGTACTCCTTGACTGAGGAGACAAACATCCCTACTCTCTCATTTCCTAATAAGTCCATGCACTAACACGTCACCAGCAAAGATAAGCACATGCCTCTTATTCAACACTTGAACAAGTTTCCACGAACAGGTCGTTTATGTGCTCATGTATGTGTATCAATCTAGTATTATATGAAACGTGTGTCACTGTGCGTCTAAAGCCAGCCAAGTGCTCTGAACTCAGCCAGCATTAATGAGACGTCTGTTGCTGCCATGACCTTGTCCTAGGTGCTGAGGACACCAATTACTCACATTAAATATTTAGTAAATGAATGAATAACTTTCCATAAGCACATCTTAGGTCACAGTTAGATGTTACTCTGAACTTTACTCTGTAGAGCTCTCAGAAACTTGAGGGGTAAATAATTAGAGTCACATACTTTTATGAGAGAAGTAGTTGGTCATATGGAGATCATTCACTCTGATGTCCTGATTTTACACATGGCAATTACCCACTAAAGGCAAAATATCCCAGAATAGGTATTTGATAACTTTAAGAAAGTTAACTCTCCAATTCTGTCAGAATGAAAACAGTACAGAATAGTTCACGTTTCTTCAGTTTAGACAATTGGAAAAAAATCTATTATACAAGAAATATCTTGATGAATGTTTTCTTAAAGTCTAATGCCATGTAAGCAGGGGTGTTATCATGCTTATTACCAAACCAGAAATAAAGTTGCTGTTTAACAATTCAGTTCAAAATAATTAGCCTCCAAGAGGCTGTGATTTAGAAATGCTACCCATAACTCCCATTAACTTTGAGTTTACAGTGCTTGTAGAAAAAAAGGGAAAGCATAGCATTGCCTTTTAAAATTAAATTTAGGGTGAACTCAAGAATTATTAGCCTCTTGTTGACCTAGATTTTCTCCTGAAATCATTTCCACAATTTGTTTATGACCATTTCACATCATTAACTTTTTTTTCACATCATTAACTTTTATACTTTATTTATTTATGTACAGTAGGTATTGCCACAGCTTTTTCTTCCTTTCAGGGCTCCTCAGTTGTAGATTTCTAAAATTATTTTTGAATGGCTAATTATTTCCCAGTCACCGTATTTCTTCCTAAGTCAGTCTTTGTCATTATCATTATGTACCTGGTTCTCCTAGTCTATTTACCTTCTCCTGGAGTTCCACTGTTGTTGTGCATACTTCCTGATTATTTCCCCAATGAGAGCCTTGCCACATACTAATAGCTAAGTCTAATTATCTACTGCCTCACTCTAGCTTTTCCAAAGAGACAGTTGCTTTTCTTTCACATCGAATATATGTTATATTAAGCACCATAGAAGAAAATCTAAATTGAAATCTGGACCTTACCTTGGGAGAATTATCAAATAAAACAATTCTGGGAAGACAAGATGCTAATATAAGATAGAGACAGAATGAGTGGGTGGGGGAAGAAGAGGGCCCACTGTCACTTTCCATAATACATACACTCTCTTTACCCAAATTTTGTGCTCCTACTGGGGTCTCTACTAATGGAGTTAATAGACATTTCCCCTCAGTGTGACAACTTCAACTTCTTTAAAATCATTAAAAAAAAAATTCCAGAACATAGAAAAGTATAGAAAAAAACAGTTCCATTTACCAGATATCAAATTTTAATTTTTTTCCATTACTGCTTATATTTATCTTCTACTGCTGTGTAACAAATTACTGTAAGCCTAGAGTCTTAAAATAACAGAAATGTATTATCTCACAATTTCTGTAAGTTATAAATCTGGTGCAGTGTGACCTAGTTCTCTACTCAGGTGTCTCAAGGCTGAATCAAGGTGTGGGCTGGACTGAGTCCTCATCTGGAGACTCTGGGTGAAGTAAAAATCTGTTCCCAAGCTCATTTTTATTGTTGAAACACTTCAGTTCCTTGTGGTTTCAGGACTGAGGTCCCTGTTTACTTGCTGGCTGTCAGCCAGGGGCTGCTCTCAGCTCCTGGAGGGTGTCAGCATTCCTTGCCTTGTAGCACCCTCCTCATCAAGCCAGCACTGGCACAGAGCATCTTTCTTGTGCTTTTAATTTCTGACTCCTCTATCCCTGACCTCTAGACATAGATTTAAAGGGCTCATGGGATTAAGTCAGGCTCACCCAGATAATCTCCCTTTTTAAAAGTCGACCTGGGCCATTTAAGCTAATCTAATCATTGGGCATAAAATCTATCATATGCATAGTGTTGGGGATTGTGCAGGACATGTATGGCATCAGGGATCTTGGGCAGCATCTTAGAATTCTACCCACCACACTACTTCAGCAATTTCTTATTGGGTCAAAACTTGAGAGCTTCCCAAGCGAAATCTAAATTGCCCATCGTACATGGAGGGCAAGGAGAGCCCAAAGAAAGAGGCAGACCACTCCAGATTAATAAGCAAAGAACTTACATAGAGGCTTGTCTTGGGTGACTGCTAGACAAGTAGATCTCTGCACCTGTTACCAGCATTTTTAAAGTTTGTATATAGTCCTAAACTGGGTCCAATCACAAATACCATCCAAATGGTCTCAACAACACATTGCTCTCTCAAGCCATCCTCCTTGAAAGTGGCAACCACTATGAGAATGGTGGGCAGAACATGTACTCCATGGACATAGGAGAGGGTGAGCAACCTCTGATGTCACAGATCCAACTCGTAGGTCAACCAGGGGTCAACCCTTCTTGATGAATCCTCCAACATTTCTTAAATAATGTACTACAAACATACAATAACATACTACATTGCAGTTGAAATAAATGAGAATTTCTATATGGATCAACATGGATAAATCATCAAAAACAAATTTCAGTGGAAAAAGCAAGTTTAAAAGGATATGAATAGTGCAATACCGTTCACGTAAATTTTATAAATGCTGTATATATATGACATGCATTATGCATGAGAGGTGAGTGGACCAACTTGAGAATATTGGTAACTCTGGAGAAGAGAGGCAGAGATAGCAGAGGCTGGGTATACTTGGTATTTAAGTGTTGCAGAACACACAACTTCTCTATTCCACATTCCAGTACATTTCCCAGAGCTCTCATCGGCTGCTGGATCCAAGTGAGCCCTTGCTCTCACACCATTTTTCTCTATGACTATCATTTCTAGAAGAAAGCTGCCTAGCTAACTCAGGAGGGGCAAGACACGGGAAGCCCAGTTATATTGGGTACTGATTATCCTGCCCTGGGATAGATGTCTTTTCAGCAGACCCTTCCACTGATATGTTTTTATTTTATTTCATTTTCATTTAGCAGTCTGAATAAGTCGAAGTTGATGCTATTCCCTTTTGGATAGATCTCATCCAGCTTCCTCCTGGCTTTGTTGCCACCTCCCTACTAATGACTCCAGCGATGGCAGAAGCTTCTGTCTCCAGAGAGCTCCATCCCCTTATCATGGCTCTGGCAAAGCTCCTCTGAGAGTCTGCCTCCTCTCAGGACCCACCACTGCCTTTGATTTATTCAGAGGGATAGTGTTGAGCCCTTACTATCTGCCAAACTATCTGCCTTTCTTCTAGGGATTGAATACTGCATTTTATTTACTTATTTATTTATGGACCATAAGTAAAGTATATAATAAATACATATTGCATGTTAGATAGTAATAGTGCTATAGAAAAAAATGGAAATAAGGAATAGAGTATATGTGTTGGGTGGTGGGTAAACTACAATATTCTTTGTTATCATTGCACCCATTTTTACAAAAGGAAAATGTTTTTCATTCTCCTCTCATATGTTATCAACCCTTTAAACCTAGAGACCATGTCTTCACTAATTTCACAATTATTTATGAAGCTTTCATTATCTACTAGGTAGTGAGGAATACAATAGTGAATAGGTGTACAGGGGCCCTGTCCTCTCAGAGCCTAGAGTTTTGAAGGGAATGCTGGCATTAAGCAGATAATCTCAAGTGTCGTGAGTGGACATTCACAAAGTCATGGTCGCATCAATGGGAGAGCTGGAATCCTAAAGTATTCTCCTCCAGTCTCCTTTGTTACTCTTTTTTCCTTGGCCATAAAAACAGCATTAGTCTTCCCATTTCAGCTTTCCTGTAACACATACTCTGAGCAACCCGATGTCTGAGCTGCATGTGGTCTGAAATTTCCTGAATTATTTGGTCTCCCCTAGTTGCTGGCCACATATTAGACCCTCAATAAATTAGAGACCTGCATTGCTTACAGCTTCCTAAAACTACAGCTCTAACCTTCTTCTGCCTAAATAATGTTAGCTGTACTGCCATCTCACCAACACTAGCATGCTTTTTCAATGAAAGGAAAACTAAACTTTAGCAATAATATTTAAAGGCTGTTGGTAATTGAAAAGCAGAGTAATTCTAGAGACAACCACTTAGCCAGAAAAATCTGAATTATTTTGTATTTCATTTGCCTCGCTCAGATTATTAGAAAGGCATAAAGCACGGCAAAAGTTTAGAATCATCATTTTATATCACTTTGAAATATGATAACATCTGCACGCTCATTGGTTAAAACTAAATTACTCACTACTGCTACTGGCTGCCTAGGTGGGTGACTGGCATAATGTAAGCACTTAATAAATTTGTTGGATTAATTAATAAATAAAGTAGCATTATAAAGGGTTACCTAATTTCATATTTTTGAAGGTAAGATCAGTATTGTTAAATATTCTTTCCATCGAATAAATAGTAGGAAAAATCATCTTTTCTAAATATGAGATAAGGTGAGGTATATGAATTCTATAAATGAGACATTAAATGGAGATATATAATAAAGTGCTTGATATTTAACAGGTCCTTAGTAAATATTAGTTCTCTTCCTTTTTTCCTAATTGGACATACTTAATATATCAAAAACATAATTTCTCTCATTTTATATTTTACCTCATTTTCCTTTAATTAAAATGATTTCTTTTCCTCTATGGGTTATAGTTTGCCGATTTTCTTTTTTTTTTAATCCCTTTATATGCTTTCCAAAACAAAGTCATCAAACTATAATAACCCATTTGCAAAACTGGGTAATTAACTTGGTTCATGTTTTCAAAATGATTTCTGGTATTCATGTCAATTTGCTTGTCTTATTCAAATTGAATTCAACTTTTATTCACAAAATGGTTATATAGAGGATTAGCCTAAAGCTTCAGTTACTAGTAGTAGTAGAAGGAGCCAAATCAGCTACAATTAAAGAACACAGTAAAATAAAAATACATAATTTTGTGATTGAAGATTATTGTGCAGTTATTGGTATCTTCCACTTACAATTGGGGAACACACCATGTTATTCAAGTATGCTCAGCAGGAATATCTGACCTAAAACTGAGGATTTTTACATTGTGCAAAAAACATGGTATTTATGAGAAATATTGTTTTTCTGTGCACTTGTACAACTGATCAATCTAATAAACAGTGGGAATAACTATCCCATTGGAAGAAACCTGTACTTCTTGATTACAACGTGGTGCTTCTGTTATATTTATATCAAGGCATCATCATCGTCATTCATGTTCCTATTTCCTGGCATTCAACATTTCCATTTTAAAATCCTATTCAGCCACTAATACTCCATTATGAAGAGTTCTATTGGCTAACATTGGTATTTATACTGCCAATAAGCTCAGCAGCATATTTTCCATGTGATGATCAAATTTATTCCCTCTGAATGATACCCTTTGATGGCTCTATTCTGCCTGTTTTGCTATGGATTATTTCTATTATGCATAGTTACATCAGCAAGCAAATGCAAACGCATTTTCAAGTCTCTCAGTAAATGCTCTTATTAATGAGGATTGCTACCATGGTTCTGCTCACAAACCCAGGCATTTTTACTGTCATGCACCTTAACTCACTGCCTTATTTGTCATCTCTCAATATGGCACCTTTTACTTGTAAAGAAATCATCCGAAATATTTAAAAACCATTATCTGTTATAAAAAGCAGTGACCCACTCTCAAAGTGTAATGTTTCAATAACAACAAATCAATTGCCTAAAATAAACTGCCTACTACTAGAATGGGATTGGAGAGATGAAGACAAAAAAGAGAGAAGAGATAATAACAAAAGCACATAAGGTGTTCTTATCAACTGTCTGTGGCTTAACTACCCCCCTTAAGCATCACAGCATGGGGTAAGGGTTATTTGAGAAACATCTCATTTATTTTCTACAAAGTTAGGGGCTGGTCAGAGGGAATCTGTGAAAAGCGGGCAAAAACAGGGAAGATTTCACGTGAGGAAAAAATTGACATTAAATTCAATTGTGCTGACTTAGTAATCAACTACTAATCATCTGTTCATGCTTTAGGAGGTTGAAACTAAAGCATGTAGTTGCTATTACCATATCTAGGAATTGTATGAAACACCAGAGATAAAATTATGAATAACCACTGGCATAATCATAATAATAATAACAAATAATATCATATATTGAAAGCTTCATAATCATCAAGCTCTTTGCCATGTCCCTTCCTTGCCTCTCAAAACCTCTCATACATCGAAGTAGGTACTAAACCTAACTGCGTTCTGTCAGAGGGAACTAGGTTCTAGCTGTGTGATCCTATCTGTCCCTCAGTTTGCTCATCTGTGAAATGGGAATAATTATAGTGCCAAACTCACAGGGCTGTCACAATGATTAAATAACCAAACAAATAAATAAGGGCTTAGAACAGTGCCCAGCATAAAGTAGGCACTAAGTTAGAGTTTAAGTGCTATGATGACATTGTATAAACTGCATAGGTTATAACATCATGTTCAATATGAACACAATTTTATTTACCTACACACTCATAGCAGAAAGTTTATGCCCTAATATGTTAATACTAGTAATCACCAGATGGGGAGGAAGGGATAGAGTACAAGTTATAGCCAGTTTTTTTTCCCATGTTTTTGGCATTTTCCAAATTTTATAAAATAAACATGAACTTTTTACTAATTAAAAATGAAAAAATTTAACAAAATAAACTGAAATTAGCAGTAATTTCTTTTCTTCCTTGAAGCTGCAAATAAAGTTACCTTAAAAGAATATTCCTAAACATGAAGCAGTTTTGTAAGTTTCTTCAAATCACCTGCTCCCCTATTTGCCTGAGTTTATTTTTATACCATAATATGTGAAATGACATTTTCCACATTATCAGTTATATTGTGGAATAAAATAATATGCATTTCCCAAGTAAAAATTTTCCTTCTGAAATTAATTTTGAAAATAAATATACGCTTTTTATTACAACTCATTTCCCTTCAGGTAATGCAAAGATGAAGAAAGTTCTGTTATTTCATGCCTGCAAGATTAATATCTTAGCAACTATGGATATTCCGAGAATAACTGTAATAAGCCAGAATGAAAAAGTGGGGCTGATAACATCTTTAGTTCACCTCTGAAGAACATGCCGAGCCAAGATGAGTTCATATCCAAGCTCTACTGAACTCACTGGCGCGCCCAAGAGACAAAATGAACCTAAATTGAATACACACATATTAACTCTTTGACCATATGTAAGGATTGATTTTCTCAACCCATACCACATTGCAAAGTATTGTTTCAGACTCTGCAGGGAATTGAAAGAGGTTGACAACCCAGATTCCACTTCCATGAAACCTGCAATCAACTTGGGAAAGTAGGATTAAAGTATTGAACAACAGACCTAGCAATGAGAAGCAGTAAGTACATGGTCAGTTTCCATGGAAAGGAAGTGGCTTTGAGAATTTACACAAAGTAGCCTTGTAATACATCCAATACTAGATCAATTAATTCCATGACACCAGATGAAACTTCTTGTCAATACATTATTCTCTTGTGTGTGTTGCATGTATATGGTTATTATATTGACCCATCCCTCTTCAAGAATTAGAACACTATTTTTCTATAAAATATATGATCTAAGTATTTGTGTTGAAAGCCAGTGAATGACAGCTTTCTTGGGCAATTTCTCTTTCATAACGCTATTTCAACACCCACTTTAGGAGATTAATTTTGGGTACACAGGTTCAATTCTCTCAACCCAAAAAGATGGAGCAGAATAAATTTTTCTTGTGAAATCTTTTATTGGAGTTGGCAGTACATAATCTGTGGAGGCATTTTTATTTGGCAATGCTCTCCAAACTTGTAGTAATATAGCATGCTTTGTTTAGGAACTTAGAATGCACGATACACTTCTACTCAGATTAACTCATTTTATCCACAAAGAGGCTGTGTGGATGGGTATTATCCTATTATTCTGCAGTTTATAGTACGTGGCTCTAGGACATGACCAGACTTGCACTCACAGATTGAGACACAAAGCCCATTTTCAGGAATTTTGTCATGATCACTGGGCAGAAAAACTAAAGGGTTACATTTATTGGCATAATTAAAATTTTAACTTTTTAAGTTAAAAAAATAAGGCCCCAATTACCCTAAGTGTATCCTGAAGTACAGATTATAATGCCACAGCTATTCAATGCTGAGACACCATTGTTTTAAAACTCCCCCAATTTTTCCTCAAGCTAATCTTAGTTTACTCCTAACCAATAAATTCTTTAAATACAAATTCAGATCTTGGATTCTACAAATTACTATAATTTTTATTGTGATTTTTGATTATGATTATTTGGAAAGCACTGGAAAACTCCAGGAGCTAAAAATATCTCTAACTCGAGATGTTTCACGTGAGGTACTCCTTAATGAGAGAAAATTGTTAATAACAATCCTACAACAGTAAGACTCAGCTGTTGACAATCTTTAAATGTCACAGATTGCAAAGATATAGCAGTCATTATAAACAGTAAGCACCTAAGTATTGACCCTGATGATGGCCGATACGTAAGTGGCTCATTCACTGTGGGGTCTCTGTGATGTCTTAACATATCCTCAGATGTTTCAGCCTCAGCAGAACTGGTACTATCACCCTAGAATCCATTGACTAGGCTGTGTTATCTCAAGGCTTCTGACCTTTGTACAAGCTGCTCCACCTACCTGCATATTCCTCCCCCTATGGTGACTGATAAATGCCTCATCCTTAAAATTTCAATTCAGACATTACCTTCCTCAAACCAAAGCCTCACCATTGTAGCCTGGATTGCTGCTGCCCTTTAATGTTCCTGTGCAACCCTCTAGATTCTTCTTTATTTATCCTGATTTTATTCATTTATTTACTCATTCACGTGTTCAGTAGTTACCTAAATGTTTTCTCCATGCCAGTCACTGTCCTAAACACAGAAAATACAGTGGAGAACAAAAGAGAGAAGGTCATTGTCCTCCTAAAACTTATAGTCTAGTGGAAGAAGACATCAAATATATGATAAAAATAATGAATAAGATTATTAAAATTGTTATGGCTATTAAAGGGGAATAAAGGGTAATGGATTTGTGATAGAATACAAGTAGATGAGAAATTATATAAATGGTGTTATCACGAAAGGCTATTCAAGAATAAATTTGAACTAAGATATGAAAAGTGAGATCCAGAAAGATATTTGAAAAACTGGGCTAAGAGCAATCCACTCAGAGCAGTCAAGAAGCAAGAAAACTTTCAGGCAAGAATGGGCTTGGTATGGCTGAGGATCCAGAAAACCTCTGGGTGGCTGAAGCTCAGAGAACAAGGGAGATGTGGTACGAAATGAGTATAAGGCACATGCAGTAGCTGAAAGGTGCAAGATCTACTGACATTTTAATTTTATTCTAAAAGAAATGGAAGATATTGAATTGTTTTAAAGAGGGAATGACAATTTTACTTGTTTAAAAAAAGTTATTTCACGGGTTTCCCATTTAATTTTCCATACAGTCTAACAGATCAGATTATCAATCAGCTCCTTTTCTTTTCCTGTGTACCTCCTTCTCAGAGCCCTTCATCTCGCAGCTCCATTCTCAATGTGTTGGCCTCCAGATCTAGTGTACAGTAATCACCCTGAGAATCTCTCTTCACTAACATCTTGGAAGTCAACTTGCCTCTCTTCTCTACCTAATATGGCTACTATATTTTTATTTTCAGTACCTCTTTCATGGAACCCTTGGCTACTCTTTCTGTGGTAGATTGTACAATTAGTCTACACCTATTTATTCTCTCCCCACCCTTGTCATAACTTCACTGCAGGAAAAGTAGTTTCCTCTGCTCCACTACTTTGGGATTATTTTGGACAATGGAATGTGAGCAGACATTATACCAGGTCCAAGCAAAAGTTTTAAATGCACTGACATGGTTTGGTTCTTTTCAGTTCTAGGAAATTTTTCTTGCACTAGTTTTAAATTTTTCCTCACTAGTTTCTTCCCTTTTTCTATTCTCCTTTTCTGCAGCTCCTATTAGTGGCATCACTGATCTTCTATATTGATTCTCTAGTTTTCTTATTTCTTTTCTTTTTCAACCTATTGTTTTCGTTTTTACTGGAGAATAATTGCTTTACAAAGTTGTGTTAGTTTCTACCTCACAGTGAAGTGAATCAGCCATAAGCATACACACGTTCCCCTACCTCTTGGACCTCCCTTCCCACCTCCCATCCCACCCAACTAGGCCATCACAGAGCACCGAGCTGAGCTCTCTGTACTATGTAAGACCGGACACTATAAAACTCTTAGAGGAAAACATAAGAAAAACACTTTGACATAAATCACAGCAAGATCTTTTATGACCCACCTCCTAGGGTAACGAAAATAAAAACAAAAATAAGTAAGTGGGACCTAATTAAACTTAAAAACTTTTGCACAGCAAAGGAAACTATAAATAAGATGAAAAGACAACCCAAAGAATGGGAGGAAATGTTTGCAAACGAAGCAACAGACAAAGGATTAATCTCCCAAATATACAAACAGCTCATGCAGCTCAACCAATTGTTTTAGTTTTTTCTACTTTCTGAGAATTCACTTAGTTATGCATTGATATCCTTTTATTGACTTCAAATCTTGGTATAAATAACTGGGTAGAATGCATTGTCATTTACTGTGATTTTTAGGACTGGTGGAGAAATAGATTTGTGAGGGGGAGGGGAAGAGTTCTATTTCAGTATTAAGTTTGGCTACTCTTGGAGACTGTCATGGATGCAACAGTCTGGACTCATATACAAGGTCTTAGCAAAAGACATTAATTTGGCTATTATAAGCATATGCATGGTAGTTAAAGCTAAAAGAATGGATGAGGTCATTGAAAGAGAGAATGTGACTAGGGAAAGTTCTACAACCAAGTCATTAGAAGCTACAGCAATTAGAGGATTATGAGATAACAAGAAACTGAGAAGGAAATCCAAGTGAGATAGGAGTGAGTGTTGCAGGAATCAAAAGATGTACTTGTGAATGGTAACAAATCAGAGACTAGCCTACCGCATTGGACAAATGGATGTCAGCGATGCCCTGTACACAAGGAGTTTCAGTGGAGTAGTTGGTAAGGAAGCAAGACTTAATAGGGTTGAGGAGCAAAAGACAACTCCTTAGAAAAAGTTTTGTGAAGGAGAATAAACAACCAGAATGTGTCTCACAAAGACTTGGGCTTCCCTGGTGGCGCAGTGGTTAAAAATTCACCTGCCAATGCAGGGGACACGGGTTCGAGCCCTGGTCCGGGAAGATCCCACATGCTGTGAAGCAACAAAGCCCATGTGTCGCATCTACTGAGCCTGCCCTCTAGAGTCCGCGAGCCACAACTACTGAAGCCCATGTGCCTAGAGCCCGTGCTCCGTGGCAACAGAAGCCACCACAATGAGAAGTCCGTGCATCACAATGAAGAGTAGCCCCCCTCGCTGCAACTAGAGAAAGCCCACGCACAGCAACAAAGACCCAACACAGCCAAAAATAAAACTGAATAAATGAATGAATTTTTTAAAAAAATCTATCATTTAAAAAAAAAAAAGAAAATGAGATATATATATAGATTCTCAAAGTATCTCCCGGGAAAAAGAATAATAACTTTCCAGTGGGGAAATCTAGCAGATATCGCCATAACCAAACAGTCAAAGTTAGCATCACCAATTAATAAGACAAAGTGACATCATACCTCTCCTGATGTGCTGCAGTGAGAAGATCATAATTTCTGCATCCTTCCTGTAAAAAGACATCACTTCTGTGGTATTCCTGCCAAAAATGCATTACCTGAATCTAATCGTGATGAAGTATCAGACAATCCTAAATTGAAGGGCTTTGAGTTTGCTCCTCAACTGGCCTGTACTTTTAAAAACGTCAATGTCATGAGGATAAAGGCTGAGAGAACTGTTCCAGAACAAAGGAAATGAAAGATACATGACAACTAAAGCCAGTATGTGGTCCTGAAATTGCTCCTCCTGAATCCAAAAACATGATTCATTGCTGTAAAGAACATTACAGAAACTGCTGGCGAAATTTAAATATGCTCTATGTATTAGATAATAGTAGCATGCCAATGTTACCTTTATTGAATTTGGTTTAATTGCACTTAGGCTTATGTAAGAAAAACTATTTTTTCTTTCAAAATACTGAACTACTTAGAGGTAAAGTGTCATGCAATTTACACCTCATATCTAGATGATTTAATAGTAATAACAATAATAATAGTTATCTATATAAAGGGAAAGAACAAATATGATAAATCACAAATCGAGGTCAAAATTATAAAGAAATTTATTGTACTTTTCTTGTAAATTTTTTGTTTGATTTTTTTTCAAAATAAAAAGTGAGAAAATTTTAAATTGATCTTATTATAATATGACTTTTCTGATGGTTTCTCTTAAACCCCTACAGTAGTTTCCATTTCTGTTAGAATAAAAACAATTCCCTAAAAGACCCTGACCACCACTCCAGCCTTCCCCCAAGCAAATCTTGTGATCATACTGGTTTTCTTTCATTTTCAAGAGAACACCGAGGTCTGTAATGTCTCACAGATGCTCTTCTTCTACTTGTACAGGTGGTTTTCTATCTCTCTATCCATCATCTATCTTCTATCTCTATGTCTTCTTTTCCTTTCTTTGCTTTTGTCTATTTTATAAAGCTCCCAGATTAATAAATGTGAGCTCCTTAGAGAAGTGTTCTGTGACTACTCCACCCCATCCTCAGTTTTCTCTGAGTTCCTTACCTATTTCCTTCATAGCACTTTTAAAACTGACAGTTATTCTATTTAGTCACCTCTTTACCGGTGTGTCAGTCATTTCATTTGAATTCACCTTTATGGTTCAATATATCAGGAACCATGATCACCTTGTTTTACTCCCTTTTCCAGACGAAGAAATAGAGGGGTTAAATAATTTGTCCAAAAGCACACAGCTAATAAGTGCTGGAGCCAGGATTTTTACCTTCATTATATATCAAGCTGATTTTAATGAAATAAAAAGGGAAATTTAAAGAAAGTAAATAATGTGAATAAATTAGTCAGTTGCTGATACTACAAATTGCAAAATAGGATGGATAAGTTACTAAGTGCGTACTTTTCCAGTGGTTGGGGCAGGGTTGATGTTGGTGGGTAGTACATGAGGAATGGAAGTTATATAATATTTTAGGTGTTAAAAAAACATTAAAATGAAAGACTTAGCATCTAATCATTTGGCAAGTCAGATCCTTATTATAATAGCATGTCTAATATTGGTCATCAGCCTTTAAAGGATTCTAGAACAACTGGAGAGAATCCAAGAAATAGAAACAGAAGTAATGAAACAGGCAAAAAAAATCTGGTATAATAAAGCACTAAAATTACTTGCTAAATGAATACACAAATTAATGAATGAAATTGGCTTTTCACTGCAACAAAAAATACTAAAGGGTGACCTAATTACAATCTTCAAGGATGAAATGGAGTTGTTCTCTGCATCTGTGGGGATTTTTAGGAGGCCCTAAAAATCTTAAGATTTTAAGAATAATTTCTTTATTATCAAAATGACATGATAGTGACATAGAGGGTCAGGTAAATGGTGGACATTCGTAAGTGACAAAGAAAAGAATAGAAAATGATTTGTTATAAATGACTTGGGCTTTTGGAGTCAGAATGCATGGGATCTAGACAATAACTCCCACTGTGACCCCCTCCACCTCTACTATTCTTTAATTCCTGGTACAAAAACTAAACCTTAGAATCACAAGGCTGGAAAGAATCTTAAAGGAACATTTACCCAGGAAGTTCTCATGTCTTGTCTTTCCATTTTGGTAATACTGTAAGGATCTCGGTTCTTCTCTCCTATTTCTCTCTCTCTCTCTCAAATCAGATCAGTGTTTTTATTACTTACTTACTAAAGCTAAAAAGGACTAAAATAAGAAATAACACCATAAGTATCATAAAAATTGCTGAAGATTAGCCTAAAAATGAGAAGGAATATAATCAAGAAGAAAGAAAAGAAAACACACTATAAACTGAATTCATTTCTTTCCCACTAATCACTTTTTGGGGGGTATGTCTACCCATTCTTGGGACCACCTTACTCAAAGACACTCTGGTTTAATCCATTCACTGTCTTTAAAAAAGAGAGAACAACATATTAAGATATTGCATGCATATATCAAAATGGTCTAATGCCCCAGCATTTCAATGACACAATATATTGGTTTGAATTATGAAGTACCATTTTTAGGAAACTCATAGTAAAGAAAACTCATAGGTACATGTCCCATCCAGATGTTGTTTTATAAATGGTTTGTATAAAATAAATAGCATCATAAAATTCAACAAGACTTTTGCACAAAGAAGCAGTCTTAAATTCAGGGAAAAAAAAAAAAAAAACAGCAGAAAACCTTTGCACCTTCACAGCAATGGAGCTTAGGAATTCAGATACCTCTTCCTTCATCTTCTCCAACCCACCTTATAATTTCTCATACAGAATAAGCTTTAAACAAACTGTACCTGCAATCCTCACTGATATTATTATAACTTGGAGTTTGAAGTTAGGCATCGTGAGTTTAAATAGGAGCTCTGCCTTTATTTTGTGTCTTTATTTTTTCATAATGTACTTTGTCTTTTTAAATCCAATCCCTGCCTCAACTTATTTTCTCTTTCTTCATTTTTATTACTTAAAAAATATAAACATTATCATTGGTAATTTTCTAGTCTACTATTTTGAGACAAGATGAGGAGTAAAAAAAAAAAAAATACACATTTACATGCATATATGTAGCCTGAATTTTCCTTTACCTCAGGAGTTTTTGGGTATATTATCTCAGATGAAGAGTTAAAAGCAAATCAAGGTCAGGTACACTGGTAACTTTTAGACCACTAATTCCCAGGATCTCGTATTTTCTCCTACATCTCCATGAATTCTCCAAGGTAGTCTTACCCAATTCATTGATAATGTGGCCTGTGCAATTCCCAAATCCACCACACAGTCCATAGAGACCCTTCAGGTCTATACTCTGTCCCTTCATTGTCATGGCTCTCTGCCACCCAAGGGTTTAACTTTCATCCTCATGGTACTTGATATCTTTGAAGTCTTCGAAAAGTAAGAAGCTGAATGGCTCTTAATCCCTGAGAACATCAATCTATGGGGATCTCAGTGCTAAGTTATTTGCCCCCATCATTGCTGTGAAATTAATCCCCCCCACATATATTCATGTCATCCTGAATATGATGATGGATGGATTGAAATATCATCAGATTCTCTATAACCACAACTACAATTTCCTTCCAACATTGAGACCTTATTGCTGAATCCAGTTTACCATGTACCAGCTCTTTGTTGACTTAAAGCAAACTCTCAAGCAGGGAAACTTGTTCATTCTGCATTTTAATATGGTTTTCGTGTGCTTCACAGCCCCCCCCCCATCACTACTACAATCACCCAACTTTACAAGATGTATCCGCATGTACCTGAATTCTGATTAAGGACATATATTTAGAGTTTTTGTTTAGTTTTGTGTTTTTCCTCCAGTGGCATATCTATCCATATAAATGAACAGATACAACCAGGTGTTTGGTGAGGGGCTAGGGCAGAGGATTACTCTTCTCCAGAAATTAAATGTAGATGTATCTAAATCTCAGCCCCATCCCAATTTAGATCTGTTCTACAGAAACATGGGCTGTGAATTGCTAATGGATATACAATGCTGGGCATTATAGCTAACATTATAGCTATAGTAGTGGCTATTCAATACATCTGATTTTCTTTTCTTTGCTTCTAGGAGGCAAAGCTGCTTCAACTCATAAGATACCTTTTCTGATTTTTATGGTTTCTTCAGTGAACTTTATCATATTGCTATGCTCAAAGATAGTCAATAGTTGTTTACTGAGTAAACAAAAATAAAGCTTCAGTAAAAGAGATAAACAATGTTTAAGAAAATTACAAAAGATGATTACAATTACAAAAGATGAAGAGATTTAATATTTCCCCCTCAAAATTGGTTTAAATACGCTGGTTTTTCATTCAAACTTTGATATGTTTATATCAAGTTTCATATGTGACCATGATCTCTTCATCCAGGTTAATCACATTCCCACAATCACAGTAAATTTCATCAATCTTCTAGAGAAGGAGGAATGTAATAAATATTTTGACAACAAGAAAATTTCTTAATATTTTTAGTAACCACACTTGGGCTGACACTCTGGTGACTTTGGGTCTCAGGCTTCTTATTGGCCGAAAGTAGTATCTGAATGATCTGATTTATATGCTGTCATTGCATGTTCAGATTAACCTACAGAGTATATACTCCTAATTGCATCACTAGGTTTGAAATTGTAGAGTTATACAGAGAAACCAAGTGATCATGTTTAGAGAACATCTATGTGTTTACTGATAATGATTGCTGCTACTCCATCTCAATGTGAATATTGCCTGTTATTCAATGGAGTCAAATATTTTTGGAGGTATATTTCACATTGACTTTTCCCTTTTTGTAATCCTTCAGGAAACTCCAGTGTTACAGTGGTATTTTAGTCTTTTTTTTTAAGCTGTCTAAAATTTACACAATTATTTCTATTCAATGTCAAATACTATTATGAATTAATCCAAGATGGTTAGTATGATTCCTAACAACTGCAGTTTCTAAAAGGTAGCAGAGAGCTAGTGATTAGGTCTTATTGAATACGTAGTTCTTGGTGCTAGTTAACAACCTTCTTTTACTAAAACTCTTGTATAACCTCCTTCCATAATCCTGTACCCTGGAATGAATGATATATTGGATGCCAAGTCCCCTACTCAGGAGAAAACTAGATATTGGTCCTTGAACAGGCTTAGTTACTTTTTAAATATTTTCAAGACTTTGAATTATGGTGGTCTAGATTTCTCTTCCTCTTCCTCTTTTTTTTTTTTTTTTTAGTCTAATGATCTTTTATGCCAAGAACCTTTCTCACCGACCTCCTATATCTAAGTGATTTATATACTTGCCCTGAAAGGAGGTATTTAACACCAGTTTCTGCATAGAAGGCAAAAGTGCTGTTTGTTTTTTGCTAGTCTGCCTGGTGTCTAATATCCAACGTCTATGACAAGTAGATAAGCAAATGAGATTAAGGACTATATGTCACTAACCTTTATGCTTGAAAACCTTTATATTTTCAAGCATAAAAAAGGCAGTAAAAACAGCAACAAGTCAATGAAGCAATGTCCTCATATAAATTATATTCACAAAAAGAATAAATTAGTTTTAAATTTAAAATGATCACTATTGTAGACCTTAAAAATAAATTCTATATACCTATAAAAGTATTACTTTCCTCAAACTAAGAATTCACATCTATTTTCCATAAAGGCAAAGATATATTTGAGCTATTTTAAAATAATAATTGACATAGGGCATTATCAAAAAATTAATGTCTGATTTTTATTTCTTTTTGCAGAAAAGTATCTAAAAATGATTTTCTGCTACTTTTACCTAAGCTATTAAAAGAATTTAGTTGTGTTTTCATATTTAAAATCACATTTTAAATATTACAACATTTGACTAAGAACCAGTTTCAGGATCAGGTATAGCTGTGTCTTTTGAGCTCTAAATTCTTGTTTCATTGTTATTCCTTATCCATAACCCTATAAGTAAATAAGGGATAATTATAGAACAAGAAAATATATTTGTGTAAGATTTATGCATGAGGCAATCGGAGAACGGAAGGGCAGGGAAACAAGACTTTTTGTTTAGACTATATTCAACATTTGACATTTATTCATTTATTTTGTACTGAAATGTTTACCCCATTAGACAATGTGCTACACTCTAAAGTTTTAGAGTGGATGACAGATTGAGTCTGCAGGCTTACAGTAAGCTTACAAAACATCAAAATACAATGTGTCTAATGGTGTAAAGATCTGTGCTTAAAGTGATGTGGAAACGTGGGCAGAGCCATACACATTTTAAAGGAAAGACTTCATAAAGAAGGGAGACCTTGAGATGATTTTTTAAGTAAGTTTTGTTGGTTTTTTAGGTTATAAAAATAGTCAAAGCTCGTTATAAAATTGGAAAATGTAAAAATATAAGAAGAAATAAGAAAATAAAATCTTTGTTAACTGATGTTTTTCATCATTTGTTTTTAATGCAAAAAGGCTTTATTTTTATATAGCAAAATTTATATATAAAATGTTTTAAAATAAAACCAGGCCATAAGTAAGTTTTCATCTTATCATATAGTTTTATAAACATCATTTTTTCAGAAACTATTTTTTATCAAACAGCAATTCACACAGGTCATACAAAATACCAAAAAGCATACTGGTAAAATTAAAATCATCTGAAGTCTTTCCAATGTTACAATGATCTGCTCTTTACTGTTTTTGTTTTGTACATTTAATATGGCATGTATATCCATATTCTTTTCCACTATAGTTTATTACAAGATATTGAATATAGTTCCCTGTGCTATACAGTAAATTCTTGTTGTTCATCTATTTTATATATGGTAGTGTACATCTGTTATTCCCCTACTCCCAATTTATCCCTCTTCACCCCCTTCCCGTTTGGTAACTAAAAGTTTGTTTTCTATGTCTGTAAGTCGGTTCCTGTTTTGCAAATAAGTTCATTTGTACTATTTTTTTAGAATCCACATATATATGATATCGTATAATGTTTGTCTTTCTCTGTCTGACTTACTTCAGTTAGTATGATAATCTCTTAAATCCACCCCTGTTGCTGCAAATGGCATGATTTCACTCTTTTTTATTGCTGAGTAATTTTTCATTGTGTGTGTATATATATAAATATATCCATTCATCTGTTTATCCATTCATCAGTTGATGGACACTTTGGCTGCTTCCATGTCTTGGCTATTCTAAATAGTGCCTCTATGAACATTGGAGTACATGTATCTTTTCAAATTACAGCTTTTGTCTTTTCCAGATAGTTGGCTATTTTAAATAATTCGGAGGAGAAAATTTTTGTTCAGAATTATTTTTCACATTTGGGATAATTTCTCAGGAATATATTCTAAAGTGTAGAACACTGGGTCACAAGGAAACTAGTTCATGCAGGATAAATAGAACTGTGATTGGATTTGGGTATAGGGATGAGAAAAGGAATGTATACCTCCCAGGGAGAGGAAAGAACATGCCCAAATGATGGAGGTGCTGATCTCTATCTGCCAAAGAAGACTGATTGGGCTAGTGTACAGCTCCATCTTTTATTGAAGCTCTCAGAATGAGACCTCTTTCAGCATCAAAATTTGTTTCATTCAGTACAGGTATTTAAGGTCATATTACAAGAGTTGGGAACCTCTGCATTTTGTAGAGACAATAGCACTGTAATTGCTGATAGTTATTAGTAATCTAAGCTGCTGAAAATGACCTATAAGATCAGTTGCAGTAATACGGATACATAAAAGAGTTCTG
Organism: Tursiops truncatus; assembly: GCF_011762595.2. Lineage (NCBI taxonomy): Eukaryota > Metazoa > Chordata > Mammalia > Artiodactyla > Delphinidae > Tursiops > Tursiops truncatus. The sequence continues at coordinate 13,131,023 of NC_047040.1, forward strand.
CTGATTATAGAAGGCAAGAATTTTCTCCACGGCCTCAAATAATGATGAATAGTCAGATTGCCTAATTAAGGTCACAGAAAATGATATAATTTCTAAGGTCTCGCCAACTCTAAAATTCTGGTAATAATATCATCTAATGGTTCCCCCACTATAATTCTGCTGGACACCTGACTAATATAATTACTTCTACCTCAAATTCTTTTGTGAAATGAGGTTGAGTACATAGAGATGATAGATAGAGAGAGAGAGAGAGAGATGATAAATAGATGATAGATAGATAGATGGGCAAGCCAATAAGTAGATTGGGTTTTTTAAATATTCCTGATTATATATTTCTTCTAAAGAAAAGGGAAATTGTTAGAACAACGGATTCAGAGCACCAGTATAAAAATTCTAATATCGTGTTGTTTTTCTATCCTTTTGACTTTTATGCAAATTGGTATCTTGTAAGAAGCCCGCAGCTGTGATAAAGAATCCATTCGATTATTTTTATGAAGTTCACAGTCTATTTGCTAAATGACAGAGTGGGGAATAGTGACTACATTGAAGCAGATAGTATTCATCTTACTCTGTAGACCATTCTTCCCAATTACCCTAGCAAAGATTTGTATTAAGGAGTTTAATGAACAGAAGCTACTATATATAGCATATAGTTGTCAGGGAGTACAGACTGCATATGGACGCTGAGAATTACCAGGCAGCCTCAATCTTTAAATGCCCTCAAAGGAACCCTGTCATTTAAGTTTCTCAGTTTCCAAGATTCCCTGCAATTCCAGTGAATAGACTAATTAAGACCTTTCTGAAACCCATTCTCTTAGACTGTTCTGATACACTAGTTTCCACAGAAATACAGTGACCATTTACCCTGACCAATACAGTTCAACTGCCCCAGGATAATTATTATTAGTGCCCAGTGTCACTAAAAAAGATTAGATGATAAATTGTATATTACTCTGCATGTAAAAGATTCTCAAAAATAGTTAGGGAGGAAGTTGTGCAAGATGATGGACTGAGAAATGTGGGAACCACCTCTATTCACTCTATACATAGAAAAATGCTCAGTAAAATGTGTTTAAAGAATTAAAATGCATAGCTGAGCTCAAAGCAAGAAAGCAAAATATGTCCTAGAGCCAGATATAAACCTAAGAACTGGTATACTGATGCCTGCTTGGGATGGGGTTTGTTACCAGAGAGCTAGTATGGGGTCTTTCACTGAAATGAAACCTTTCTATCAGGTGATGCAGATCTTTGGCACACAGGTCATGTGTGGAAGCAAGGTGTGACATAGCAGTTTTAGGATGCAGGCATCTGTGCCACATTTACAATGCTCATGTGGAAAAGAAAACCCAGGACATAAATGTCAAACCTTGTTTGTATCTAATGACTTCATGCACCCAGACAGAGGCAACTCTGAAACTGCCAACAATAGGAGATCACCAGAGCTCAAAGGAAATTTTCAAATGTCATTTTCAGAGGATAAATTTTCACAGAAATTGAGGTCACAGACAAATGTCACAAAAATTTGAGCAAGTCCAACACCAAGAAAGATTGATTAGAAACCCAATAAAGAAGATAACTGAACTGAGAAACTCAAATGAGGAATTTGAAAGAATCTTTATAACTATGTGTTAACTGTTCAGTGAGATAAAGTAATGCCAAACACAAAACAAGAGGAGATTATAATACAGAAACAATCAGGTGTGAAAGAAAAAAAAAGTGTAACTCAGAAATTCAAAACAAAGTTGTGGAAGATTTTTAAAAATCAACAAAAAGGATTAAAAAATTGATTAGATATGGCCAAAGAGATAATTAATGAATTGAAGACAGAGAGTATAAACTTCAGATTTCTTTCCAGTGGAACTTGGAAAAGTGTAGAAGTAACAGAGGATTCAGAGTAAAACAGATTTGAATTTGAATCTTGACTTCACTACTCATTACCTTTGACTTTGAGAAAGTCACAATCTGTATTTCAGTTTCCTCTTTTATGGAGGAAACAGTGTTTTTATAAAGACTAAGTGAAATATGTGGGACCATACAATGCACGGCCTGGCACCTACTAGCTACTCAAAAAGTTTTGTTTTTTTCCTTTTTTTAGCAACTGCTTGCTGGACTCTTTTCTAAATACTGACGAATAAGACACTTACAATATAATGAGTGTTTATTATGTACACTGTTCCTTATGTGCATTTACCTAATAATAATTAAACCCTATGATTTTGTATGATAGATAAATCCAGATTATAGAATAAAAAAGTGAAACTGACAAAATAATGTATATGTTCCAGGTCATGGTAAATAGCAGAGACAGATATTTGATGCAGGACTATTATATATCAAACCTCACTTTATTGACCCCTGATTCTTTTACCTTTGTCTTGTAGAAACCAGCAAAGACTATCAATCAATCAATCAATTAATTTCCCTTGGTATAGCCTGGGCAGAGAGAGGTTCCCAAGAGGTTTCTAGCAAGTTGCAGAGGCTCTAAAACCGGCTAGTGCTTAAGACCAGATTTTATAAATTCTACCAGTTTTCCTGTGTTACATCACTAACTTACCTCACCTCCCTTTAGAGACATATAGGTTGAGATATAAATGTTAAGGGATAGCTTTAATTAAAGGTGGATTTCTTCTTTATTATCAAAGAATAAAGTAGTGTGTTGGACATACCATTTATTGATTATATCTCAGTTTCATGGCTCTTTTTCTACATATGGTAAGAAGGCATTTTATATTTTATGTTCAAAAAAGATATCATTTTGGGCTTCCTTGGTGGCGCAGTGGTTGAGAGTCCGCCTGCCGATTCAGGGGACGCAGGTTCGTACCCCGATCCGGGAAGATCCCACATGCCGCGGAGCGGCTGGGCCCGTGAGCCATGGCCGCTGAGCCTGCGCGTCCGGAGCCTGTGCTCCGCAACGGGAGAGGCCACAACAGCGAGAGGCCCGCGTACCGAAAAAAAAAAAAAAAAAAAAAAAAGACATCATTTTACAGAACAAAGTGAAGTGGCACTTCATCACACCAGCTATTTTACAGAAAAATAGTCTTTGATTCTTTAATTTAAAAAAAACGAGACCCTAAGCACAATACTTTTTATGTAGCAGTTTCCAGGAAAGAAAAGAAGACATTTTAACTCAGTTTTTGAAAATTTGAAGGAAACCTAAGAAAGATAATAGAATGCGATCCACGAGAAAGCAAAAATCTATGTCTTCTTAGGCCCAAAGCCCTAACAGTGCTTGTTACATGATAGATTTATTTTTCAGTAGATTCAATAAACAGATGTTAAATTATCTCAAAGTAAGGTTTTGTTCAATTTGCTTGGAAGAGTTTTGAATAAGATTCTTCACAAAATATTCAAAACTGACATATGATCTTCTCTTCTAATTTTACTATTACTTCCTAGTAATACTGGAATATATATTCTATCTATATTATATATAGTTCTGATATTTAAATTGTCAATTCATTTTGCCAGATAACTATAGCATGAGTGAGTGTTTGGAATGATTTACAAACATCATCTTAATTTCAATAGTAATATTTATGTATCTACTATTCATTGCTTTCAAAGGGAGCGCTGGATTGAGAACTTTAGATAAATGAGAAAATTATTTTCATAACTTTCTTTAATAATTGATCAGAATTGGCTCTCCTATCATAAGCATGCTCAAGATTTGTTTATAGCATTTTTGAGGAGGGGTGGGGGAGTTTACCCTGACACAAGTATAAAACATCAGCTGAAACTGGAAAATATGATCATTTGGTATAGCCTTTACGCTTCTGATCCTGGATAGTAGCTTTCATGATTCATTTACTTCATCAATGAATAAATATTTAATGAGTATCAACTGTATGTGTAGCACTGAGCCAAGCGCTAGAAATGCACCTTGGATAAGACCTGGTCCCTGTTCTTAGAAGTTTACTGTTGATTGTGAGACAAACAAGGAAACAAGTCATTACAATACAATGTGATCAGCGCTATTACGGTATTCAGCACAGAATGCGGTGGGAGTGCAGGAGGGACAAGACCCACGAGAACATCCTAACAGAGGTGACAGTTAAATCTAGAAGGACACCTAGGAGATAAACAATGGGAGCAGATGAGGGTAAAGATATCCCAGGAGAATGAAGCTGCTTGCATTTTTAAAAAGGAGCAAAAGACACATACATGTGGAAGTTCAATGATGGCTGGGGCGCAGCTTTGATGGGAACTCAAGAGGGCAGCACGGGCTACGTTAGGAAGAGCCTTTTCATGACACTACCAAAAATTTTACTGTCACATTCTCAGGGCAAAGAGGAAACACTCAATATGTTAGGTGAGTATGATGGTCAGTTTTATGTATCAATTTGGCTGGTCTATTGTTCCCATTTATCCAATCAAACACTAATCTATGTGTTGTGAAGGTATTTTGTCCATATGATTAAAGTCTATAATCAATTTATTGTAAATTAGAAAGATTAGTGCAGGTAATCCAGGTGGGCCAGCTTCAATAAGTTGAAAGGCCTTAGGAGCAGAACTGAGGCTTCCCCAAACAAGAAAAAGTTCTACCTTTGGACAAGAGCTTCAGTGAGTGCCTCAGTAAACCTGGGTTTAGTGTAAAGGCAGCAGGAAGCTTAGGGGGGTGGAATGAATTGGGAGATGGGGCTTGACATATATATATACTATTGATACTATGTATAAAATAGATAACTAATGAGAACCTACTGTATAGCACAGGGAACTCTACACAGTGCTCTGCAGTGACCTAAATGGGAAGGAAATCCAAGATAGGGGGGATAGATGTATACGTATAGCAGATTCAATTTGCTGTACACTAGAAACTAACACAACATTGTAAAGCAGTTATACTCCAATAAAAATTAAAAACAAAAAAAAAGACAGCAGGAAGCAAGAAAAAACAGGAAGCAGTTCAGCCATGGACAGACTCAGGGTGAGCTGGAAAAGTTTTCTGTGTGCAACATAACTCGGGCACCCTGATTTTCTTAACACACCCCTCCCCCAATAGCAGGCGTCCCCTGCTGCCCATTCTAGCGTTCTGCCATAATGATGACCTAGTCACTGGCGTTGCTTCTGATGTTATGACTACCTCTCATATTAAACTCTTCAAGAGAACATCACCAATGAAGGTAATGGTCTTTCAGGGAAGCTAAAGTCTTTCATGTTCCTGACTTCCCCTCATGTCAGCCCCCCTTATTCCAGCCCCTCTAATGCTACAGCCAGGAGAAAGAGTAGGAACCTGATGGTCATATTTGAGAACAAAGGTTGGGCTACACTTTCTATGACTGAAACTTTTAAAGAAGTAATAGATTAGCTTAATTTGGTGTGGCCCATAATTGTCCTCACTGCATGGGACCGATAACAGCATGGCCCGCTCTCTCTCTCTCTCTTTATTTAATCTTCTAGCTTTTTGCCTCTACTCTGCTTGAACAGTAAGAGGTCTAGAACTATTCATAATCTAAGGTATTTTTTCTTCATGCTACTTTTGAAAGGCTGCTCCTGTCCTATGTGGCCACCATGCTTGAGCTACTGGATTAATTTATTAAGGTCTAGATTCTTGGGCCAGGGGTAGTATGGACATTGAGACCAGCAAGCTTTTTTCTATAATATGTACACAATTGAGCAATCACTATGTCGCAGGCATTAGAAATCCAGGCTAGGACTTCCGGGAAGATGGCGGAAGAGTAAGACGCGGAGATCACCTTCCTCCCCACAGATACTCCAGAAATACATCTACACGTGTAACACCTCCTACAGAACACCTACTGAGCGCTGGCATCAGACCTCAGGCCTCCCAAAAGGCAAGAAACCCCCCACATACCTGGGTAGGGCAAAAGAAAAAAGAAAAAACAGAGACAAAAGGATAGGGACAGGACCTGCACCAGTGGGAGGGAGCTATGAAGGAGGAAAGGTGTCCACACACTAGGAAGCCCCTTCGCGTGCGGAGACTGCGGGTGGCGGAGGGGGAAAGCTTCGGGACCGCAGAGGAGAGCACAGCCACAGGGGTTAGGAGGGAAAAGCGGAGAGATTCCCGCACGGAGGATCAGGGCCGACCGGCACTCACCAGGCCGAGAGGCTTGTCTGCTCACCTGTGGGGGCGGGCGGGGCTGCGAGCTGCGGCTCGGGCTTCGGTCGGAGCGCAGGGAGAGGACTGGGGTTGGCGGCGTGAACACAGCCTGCAGGGGTTAGTGCGCCACGGCTAGCCGGGAGGGAGTCCGGGGAAAAGTCTGGAGCTGCCGAAAAGGCAAGAGACTTTTTCTTCCCTCTTTGTTTCCTGGTGCGCGAGGGGCGGGGATTAAGAGCGCTGCTTAAAGGAGCTCCAGAGACGGGCCGTGAGCCGCGGCTAAAAGCGCGGACCCCAGAGACTGGCATGAGACGCTAAGGCTGCTGCTGCCGCCACCAAGGGGCCTGTGTGCGAGCACAGGTCACTCTCCACACCCCACTTCCGGGGAGCCTCTGCAGCCCGCCACTGCCAGGGTCCCGGGATCCAGGGACAACTTCCCTGGGAGAACGCACGGCGCGCCTCAAGCTGGTGCAACGTCACGCCGGCCTCTGCCGCCGCAGGCCCGCCCCGCACTCCGTGCCCCTCCCTCCTCCCAGCCTGAGTGAGCCAGAGGCCCCGAATCAGCGGCTCCTTTAACCCCGTCCTGTCTGAGCGAAGAACAGACGCCCTCCCGCGACCTACACGCAGAGGTGGGGCCAAATCCAAAGCTGAGCCCCTGGGAGCTGTGAGAACAAAGAAGAGAAAGGGAAACCTCTCCCAGCAGCCTCAAGAGCAGCGGATTAAAGCTCCACAATCAACTTGATGTACTCTGCATCTGTGGAATACATGAATAGACTACGATTCATCCCAAATTGAGGAAGTGGACTTTGAGAGCAAGATTTATGATTTTTTACCCTCTTCCTCTTGCCGTGTGGATGAAAGCTCTTGGTACTGCAGCCAGGAGTCAGTGCTGTGCCTCTGAGGTCGGAGAGCCAACTTCAGGAAACTGGTCCACAAGAGACCTCCCAGCTCCACATAATATCAAACGGCGAAAATCTCTCAGAGATCTCCATCTCAACACCAGCACTCAGCTTCACTCAACGACCAGCAAGCTACAGTGCTGGACATCCTATGCCAAAAATCTAGAAAGACAGGAACACAACCCCACCCATTAGCAGAGAGGCTGCCTAAACTCATAATAAGTCCACAGACACCCCAAAACACACGACCAAACGTGGACCTGCCCACCAGAAAGACAAGATCCAGCCTCATCCACCAGAACACAGGCACTAGGCCCCTCCACCAGGAAGCCTACGCAACCCACTGAACCAACCTTAGCCACTGGGGACAGACACCAAAAACAACGGGAACTATGAGCCTGCAGCCTGCAAAAAGGAGACCCCAAACACAGTAAGATAAGCAAAATGAGAGAAGACAGAAAAACACACCGCAGATGAAGGAGCAAGATAAAAACTCACCAGGCCTAACAAATGAAGACGAAATAGGCAGTCTACCTGAAAAAGAATTCAGAATAATGAAAGTAAAGATATCCAAAATCTTGGAAATAGAATAGACAAAATGCAAGAAACATTTAACAAGGACCTAGAAGAACTAAAGATGAAACAAACAACGATGAACAACACAATAAATGAAATTAAAACTACTCTAGATGGGATCAATAGCAGAATAACTGAGGCAGAAGAACGGATAAGTGACCTGGAAGATAAAATAGTGGAAATTACTACTGCACAGCAGAATAAAGAAAAAAGAATGAAAAGAGCTGAGGACAGTCTCAGAGACCTCTGGGACAATATTAAACGCACCAACATTCAAATTATAGGGCTTCCAGAAGAAGAAGAGAAAAAGAAAGGGACTGAGAAGATATTTGAAGAGATTATAGTTGAAAACTTCCCTAATATGGGAAAGGAAATAGTTAATCAAGTCCAGGAAGCACAGAGAGTCCCATACAGGATAAATCCAAGGAGAAATATGCCAAAAACTAAATACAAAGAAAACATATTAAAAGCAGAAATGGGAAAAAAACAAATAACACACAAGGGAATCCCATAAGGTTAACAGCTAATCTTTCAGCAGAAACTCTGCAAGCCAGAAGGGACTGGCAGGACATATGTAAAGTGATGAAGGAGAAACACCTACAACCAAGATTACTCTACCCAGCAAGGATCTCCTTCAGATTTGATGGAGAAATTAAAACCTTTACAGACAAGCAAAAGTTGAGAGTTCAGCACCACCAAACCGTCTTTACAACAACTGCTAAAGGAACTTCTCTAGGCAAGAAACACGAGAAGGAAAAGACCTACAATAATGAACCCAAAACAATTAAGAAAATGGGAAGAGGAACATACATATTGATAATTACCTTAAATGTAAATGGACTAAATGCTCCCACCAAAAGACACAGATTAGCTGAATCGATACAAAAACAAGACCCATATATTTGGGTGGAGACCCATATATTTGGGTCTCTACAAGACACCCACTTCAGACTTAGAGACACATACAGACTGAAAGTAAGGGGATGGAAAAAGATATTCATGCAAATGGAAACCAAAAGAAAGCTGGAGTAGCAATTCTCATATCAGACAAAATAGACTTTAAAATAAAGAATATTAGAAGAGACAAAGAAGGAAACTACATAATGATCAAGGGATCGATCCAAGAAGAAGATATAACAATTGTAAATATTTATGCACCCAACATAGGAGCACCTCAATACATAAGGCAAATACTAACAGCCTTAAAAGGGGAAATCGACAGTAACACATTCATAGTAGGGGACTTTAACACCCCACTTTCACCAATGGACAGATCATCCAAAATGAAAATAAATAAATAAACACAAGCTTTAAATGATACATTAAACAAGATGGACTTAATTGATATTTATAGGACATTCCATCCATAAACAACAGAATACACATTCTTCTCAAGTGCTCATAGAACATTCTCCAGGATAGGTCATATCTTGGGACACAAATCAAGCCTTAGTAAATTTAAGAAAATTGAAATTGTATCAAGAATCTTTTCCGATCACAACGCTATGAGATTAGATATAAATTACAGAAAAAGATCTGTAAAAAATACAAACACATGTAGGCTAAACAATACACTACTTAATAATGAAGTGATCACTGAAGAAATCAAAGAGGAAATAAAAAAATACCTAGAAACAAATGACAATGGAGACACGACGACCCAAAATCTATGGGATGCAGCAAAAGCAGTCTAAGAGGGAAGTTTATAGCAATACAATGCTACTTTAAGAAACAGGAAACATCTCGAATAAACAACCTAACCTTGCACCTAAAGCAATTAGAGAAAGAAGAACAAAAAAAACCCAAAGTTAGCATAAGGAAAGAAATCATAAAAATCAGATCAGAAATAAATGAAAAAGAAATGAAGGAAACGATAGAAAAGATCAATAAAACTAAAAGCTGGTTCTTTGAGAAAATAAAAAAAATTGATAAGCCATTAGCCAGACTCATCAAGAAAAAAAGGGAGAAGACTCAAATCAATAGAATTAGAAATGAAAAAGGAGAGGTAACAACGTACATTGCAGAAATACAAAAGATCATGAGAGATTACTACAAGCAACTCTATGCCAGTAAAATGGACAACGTGGAAGAAACGGACAAATTCTTAGAAATGCACAACCTGCCAAGACTGAATCAGGAAGAAATAGAAAATATGAACAGACAAATCACAAGCACTGAAATTGAAACTGTCGTTAAAAATCTTCCAACAAACAAAAGCCCAGGACCAGATGGCTTCACAGGCGAATTCTAGCAAACATTTAGAGAAGAGCTAATACCTATCCTTCTCAAACTCTTCCAAAATATAGCAGAGGGAGGAACACTCCCAAACTCGTTCTACGAGGCCACCATCACCTTGATACCAAAACCAGACAAGGATGTCACAAAGAAAGGAAACTACAAGCCAATATCACAGACGAACATAGATGCAAAAATCCTCAACAAAGTACTAGCTAACAGAGTCCAACAGCACATTAAAAGGATCATACACTATGACCAAGTGGGGTTTATTCCAGTAATGCAAGTATTCTTTAATATATGCGAATCAATCAATGTGATAAACCATATTAACAAATTGAAGGAGAAAAACCATACGATCATCTCAATAGATGCAGAGAAAGCTTTCGACAAAATTCAACACCGATTATGATAACCCTGCAGAATGTAGGCATAGAGGGAATGTTCCTCAACATAATAACGGCCATATATGACAAATCCACAGCCAACATCATCCTCAATGGTGAAAAACTGAAACCATTTCCACTAAGATCAGGAACAAGCAAGGTTGCCCACTCTCACCACTCTTATTCAACATAGTTTTGGAAGTTTTAGCCACAGCAATCAGAGAAGAAAAGGAAATAAATGGCATCCAAATCAGAAAAGAAGAAGTAAAGCTGTCACTGTTTGCAGATGACATGATACTATACATAGAGAATCCTAAAGATGCTACCAGAAAACTACTAGAGCTAATCAATGAATCTGGTAAAGTAGCAGGATACAAAATTAATGCACAGAAATCTCTGGCATTCCTACACACTAATGATGAAAAATCTGAAAGAGAAATCAAGAAAACACTCACATTTAACATTGCAACAAAAAGAATAAAATATCTAGGAATAAACCTACCTAAGGAGACAAAAGACCTGTATGCAGAAAATTATAAGACACTGATGAGAGAAATTAAAGATGATACAAATAGATGGAGAGATATACCATGTTCTTGGATTGGAAGAATCAACATTGTGAAAATGACTCTACTACCCAAAGCAATCTACAGATTCAATGCAATTCCTATCAAACTACCACTGGCATTTTTCACAGAACTAGAACAAAATATTTCACAATTTGTATGGAAACACAAAAGACCACGAATAGCCAAAGCAATCTTGAGAACGAAAAACGGAGCTAGAGGAATCAGGCTCCCTGACTTCAGACTATACTACAAAACTACAGTAATCAAGACAGTATGGTACTGGCACAAAAACAGAAAGATAGATCAATGGAACAGGATAGGAAGCCCAGAGATAAACCCACGCACATATGGTCACCTTTTCTTTGATAAAGGAGGCAGGAATGTACAGTGGAGAAAGGACAGCCTCTTCAATAAGTGGTGCTGGGAAAACTGGACAGGTACATGTAAAAGTATGAGATTAGATCACTCCCTAACACCAGACACAAAAATAAGCTCAAAATGGATTAAAGACCTAAATGTAAGGCCGGAAACTATCAAACTCTTAGAGGAAAACATAGGCAGAACACTCTATGACATAAATTACAGCAAGATCCTTTTTGACCCACCTCCTAGAGAAATCGAAATAAAAACAAAAATAAACAAGTGGGACCTAATGAAACTTCAAAGCTTTTGTACAGCAAAGGAAACCATAAACAAGACCAAAAAACAACCCTCAGAATGGGAGAAAATATTTGCAAATGAAGCAACTGACAAAGGATTAATCTCCAAAATTTGTAAGCAGCTCATGCAGCTCAATAACAAAAAAACAAACAACCCAATCCAAAAATGGGCAGAAGCCCTAAATAGATATTTCTCCAAAGAAGATATACAGACTGCCAACAAACACATGAAAGAATGCTCAACAGCATTAATCATTAGAGAAATGCAAATCAAAACTACAATCAGGTATGATCTCACACCAGTCAGAATGGCCATCATCAAAAAATCTAGAAACAATAAATGCTGGAGAGGGTGTGGAGAAAAGGGAACCCTCTTGCACTGTTGGTGGGAATGTAAATTGATACAGCCACTGTGGAGAACAGTATGCAAGTTCCTTAGAAAACTACAAATAGAACTACCATATGACCCAGCAATCCGACTACTGGGCATATACCCTGAGAAAACCATAATTCAAAAAGAGTCATGTACCAAAATGTTCATTGCAGCTCTATTTACAATAGCCCGGAGATGGAAACAACCTAAGTGTCCATCGACAGATGAATGGATAAAGAAGATGTGGCACATATATACAATGGAATATTACTCATCCATAAAAAGAAACAAAACTGAGCTATTTGTGATGAGGTGGATAGACCTAGAGTCTGTCATATAGTGTGAAGTAAGTCAGAAAGAGAAAGACAAATACCGTATGCTAACACATATATATGGAATTTAAGAAAAAAAATGTCATGAAGAACCTAGGGGTAAGACAGGAATAAAGATACAGACCTACTAGAGAATGGAGTTGACAATATGGGGAGGGGGAAGGGTAAGATGTGACAAAGCGAGAGAGAGGCATGGACATATATACACTACGAAAGATTAGGTAGACAGCTAGTGGGAAGCAGCTGCATAGCACAGGGAGATCAGCTCGGTGCTTTGTGACCGGCTGGAGGGGTGGGATAGGGAGGGTGGGAGGGAGGGAGACACAAGAGCGAAGAGAGATGGGAACATATGTATGTGTATAACTGATTCACTTTGTTGTAGAGCAGAAACTAACACACCATTGTAAAGCAATTATACTCCAATAAAGATGTAAAAAAATTTTAAAAATTAAAAAAATAAGAAAAGATATCCAGGCTAAATGCTTTGCTTGCATCTTCTAACTGAATCTTCACAGCAACCCCTTGAAAGTACAGGGTCTGATTATTCTCATGGAAGGAAGGATGGTACTTGGTTTGAGACTACTTGAGCTTGCTTAGGAGTGGGAAAGTGATAACCTCCATGTGCTTCATCCTGGATCCTTCCAAATATTTAGAACAAAATCTCCAGCTAATAAAGAGTGATTTCACCTTTATTCTCATATATATGTTTCAGAACTTCACAAGGAGAAATAAATGTTCAGGAACTCCAGATGAGTACTTCCACATAACCTGCCCCAGTATCTTTATGATTGTCTCCCTCACTGTGTTTTTATTTTTCCCCTTTGTTTTTAGTTTATTGTTTCTATCAAGTGGCACATTCATGCTGAAAGTAGCAGAACAGAAGCTGGGTTTTGAGATGGAAATATAAACCCATACCTGCCAGATAACTGATGGCCTTTCTGTTCTGGTGACGCTCTGACTCTTCATGTAGTGGGGATATTTTCCAGAGGAACCTGGGACAGGTTTTCAACTTTGCATCTGTTACCTATTTAACCACAGATCTTTGAACATGCTGTGTTTACATGGAAATGCCCTGCATCTTTCTGAATGTACTGGCAAGTGTTCTGCACGGGATGGGCATATGTCCATTTTAAGAATGGACCGACCTTAATTATCACTGAAAAATTAGAACAAATTCCATAACACAATGATGGAGATGACTTCTTGTGTATGTGCAGTCATAACTCATGGCATAATTCCTCAATTTTGATAAGAAAATTATTAAAAACTGAATGCTGGTGACTTTGCCTCAACTTACTGGCATGCTACATCTTTCAGCCTCAGTTCTCTCCTTAAAGTATCTTCTCTCTTACTTGGAAATGTGGGTTGTTTCAGCAGACTTTCAGAATGCCATAAGCTCCTCTCCAGTACATCTGTGTGCTTGATAGTCTACCAGTTATGGGGAAAAAATTAAGATAAATAAAGGAAAATAGGGCTTCCCTGGTGGCACCGTGGTTAAGAATCTGCCTGCCAATGCAGGGGACACGGGTTCGATCCCTGGTCCAGGAAGATCCCACATGCTGCAGAGCAACTAATCCTGTGCACCACAACTACTGAGCCTGCGCTCTAGAGCCCACGAGCCACAACTACTGAGCCCACATGTCACAACTACTGAAGCCCGCACGCCTAGAGCCCATGTTCCGCAACAAAAGAAGCCACTGCGGTGAGAAGCCCGTGCACCACATGAAGAGTAGCCCCCACTCACCACAACTAGAGAAAGCCCACATGCAGCAACGAAGATCCAACTCAGCCAAAAATAAATAAATAAATAAATAAAATTTTAAAAAGGAAAATATTACTACCCAGGTTGTGTGCTCAAGATGGTTCCTACAGGTTTGGGAGAGCTGAGTATCAAATTTCAGGAACTTTGCAAACTAGTTGTTAAAATAGTCATTATTAAAAATTAAATGACATATGTTTAAAAGTCAATGTTATATTAAAAGCAAAACAACTCCAAAACAATCATCTACTAATTATTTTAGTGCATGTTACTAATATCTATGCTCTTGAGGTTATTTATATCTATTGTATCTATAAGGTAGAAATATACGCTATAATGGTATGCTAGTGTGCGTCTCTTCCCAGGCAAACCAGTCACATCCAGTGGTTCTCAAACTTTAATGTGCATCAAAAATACCTGAAGGGCTTGGTTTTGTTCTTTTACACACAGGTTGCTGGGCCTCACAGCCACTGATCTGAGAAAGGACTTGAGAATTTGCAATTTTAAGTTCACAGGTGCTACTGATGTTGACTCTGAGATGGCCTTTTGAGAACTACTAGTTTACTAAACAAGCCCATGTGATAATCCTTATCATCTTGATTTAAAGATGGAGAAACTGATTTATAGAGTTCAGGCACCATATTCATTTACACCTAAAAAATACATGTAATTATTTGTCTCAAACATGTATTTTCTGGAGGTTCCTCAAAAAATTAAAAACAGAACTACCATGTGATCCTGCAATTCCACTGCTGGGTATTTTTTCAAAGAAAACAAAAACACAAATTCAAAAAGATACCTTCATTCACACGTTCATTGCAGCAATGTTTACAATAGCCAAGGTACAGAAACAACCTAAGTGCTCACTGATGGATGAATGGATAAAGGAAATGTGGCGTATCAATACAATGGAATATTATTCAGCCATAAAAAAGAATAAAACCCTGCCATTTGCAATGACATGGATGGGTGTCAAGGGCATTATGCCAAGTGAAATAAGTCAGACAGAAAAAGACAAATACATTATGATCTCTCTCACAGGTGGAATATATATATTATATATATAATATTATATATTATATAATATTATATATATATTTGTTTTTTTAAAAAGACAAATATAAGCTCATAGATACAGAGAACAGGTTGGTGTCTGCCAGAGGTAGGGATGGGGGTGGAAGAAATGGATGGACCTGCTTTTGTTTAGTTTAGTTTAAAAAATTGGGAAAAAAAGAAGCAGCAATAGTGTATTTAGAATTATAATAACTTAGCAGTGAAAATCCAAAAGCTAGTGGCAGAAGGTTTGTACATCAATGCCCAGCTGTTGGGACCTACTGACTCTTACACACTCTCTGTCTTCCAGATGGTCTTCTCAGATCCCTCGTAAAGGAGAATTCATTACACATGGTGCTTTTGTAAGTAAATCTAAGGTCTTATGTGCAAAATACATTGTATTAATGAAATGAAAGAGAAAGAAAGAGAATTAAAGCTTTTATCAAAGCCCTAAACATATATATTTTTATTTACTCTTATATTGAGTGAGGCAGGGGTTGAAGGGGCACCATTTGATTTCCAATAGTTTCCAGATGGGATCTCTGTCTTTTTTTTTTTCTTCTTAGTTAGTCATATTTCTTGATAAAGCAGCTGTATTATCAGAGGAATGTCTTGAAATATGAATGCCATGATTCTCAAGTTCAAATAAAGTTGAACAAATAATTTGAAGAAAACCTATATTTTCATACCACAGCTGATTCTTGACCACAATTAATACTCTGACACAGAAAGCTGGAGTTATTGCTGCAGCAAATTATCCAGACAGTCGTAAAACGTCCGTGTGACATTTTGATGACATAGATACACAATTCATACGCTTACCTGTAAATAACTAAAGTTCTTAGCCTTTTCATCTGTCATTTATTGGGCCATGTTCTATGTTTGGTGTTCTACACTAACTGTAAAAGTCCTGAAATTCTGTTATTTCTCTCCTTTACAAATGAGGAAACCAAGGCTCGTAGATATTCATGACTGCCCACAACATTTGCTATGTGACTACTATCTAAAGACGAAAAATGATTTTTCTTTGACCTGCCACAGGGTCTAACTTATTTTTATCACAAAATACTTCAAGTCCAAATACAGAATAATATACATGACCGATAATTCAGAAGGACTTCCATTCTCTCAGGCCACTGCTAGCCTTAAATCAGGCGCCACTGGCCTTCTAATCTTGCTCCGTGGAACCACCATGTAATTTCTCAGCCTTTTCTTTCTTTTTACTTCACATGTTTGTGAATTCTTTTCTTACAATCACGGGCCGACAGTGATTTTCTAGCAGTGCTCAACAATGAAGCCTCAGTACAATCAAGCATTATTTAAATTCCTGGGGAGAAAAAGCACATGTGGCATAAAATTCAAGCTCTCCCTTAACACTCAAGCTAATAATATCTCAACCTTCACTCAGATCCCAGACATCAGAGATCAAAAGTATGCGTAGATGGTTTTCTTTTTAAAGGGACAGGTTTTAAAGGACAAGCCACGGAGAGAGGAAGAAAAATTAACACAGATGCTAAAACGAAGGCTCTTTTTTTGTCTCAAACATTTCTATTCAAATCAGAACGTGAAACGGTGAGGTGGTCATGTATTAAGGACCACAGTTAGCACTGAAGAAGGTGAATAACACTGACCCATGAGAAGTCACAAACTCATAGTACCAGCAAGACAGAGATTTCCACCTGGTATCATGCAAGTCAGACTCAGACACAGAGAGCTATGTGAAAGGGGTCTGAAAATTAACATCGTTTTACCAAGATAGTAAGAATGTGTGTGTGCTTATATTTTTAAACTGTTATTGCTCAGCTTTCTTTTAAAGTAAAACGATAAGAAAGGTGTGATATTGTGTTGATAATAAGAAATACTGTTTGTACTTTGTCCCAGTTTCTGGCACAGAGCTCCTAAATCCATTGGAATTTCCCCTGAGGAACAAGAGAGTTCAAAGTGTCTTTTGTTATGTTAATGAGGTGACTTTTGGAAAGCACCTAGGTTACTAAGGAAGGGAGCTGGTTGCCAGGAGAATCAACCATTGGATTAGAGTGTTGGGACTTTCAGTGCCCCTCCCTCCTCCTCCAGAAAGGAGAGGGGCTGGAAGTTGAAGCAATTGCTAAGGGCCAATGATTTAATCAATCATGCCTATGTAAGGAAGTGTCCGTAAAAATCCAAAAGGATAGGGTTCTAAGAACTTCCAGGTTGGTGAACACATGGTGATTTGGGGTGAGCAGTGCACCTGGAGAGAGCATGGCAGCTCCTTGCCCTTTCCCCATACCTTGCCCTATGCATCTCTTTCACCTGGCTTTTCCTTTTATAATAAACTGGCAATCTAGTAAGTAAAATGTTTCTCTAAGTTCTGTGAGCCACTCTAGCAAATTAATCAAACACAAGGAGGGGGTCCTGGGAATTTCTGATTTATAGTTAGTTGGTCAGAAGCACAAGCAACAACCTGGACTGTGAACTGGCCTCTGAGGTGGGGAAGAGGCGGTCTTGTGAGACTGAGCGCTTAAACCATGGGATGTGATGCTGCCTCCAAGTGCATAGTGTTAGAATTGAGTTGAATTGTAAGACACCCAGCTGATGTCTGAGAGTTGCTTGGTAGTATGTGGGAAACCTCCCTCCCGTTATGACTGAGTACAGAATTGTTCATTGGTGTCAGAATCTTAAAAGGGAAAAACGAACTGTATGTGAGTAGAGAGGAGGAAGTTACCAAAACAACCAGTGTGGAAAGGTCTTCAGAATGGACCCCAGAGACACTGGAATTAGTTTTCAAAATGGACCAGAAGTAAACTGAGCAGAGAAGCAAGATCATTTCACTCTCAGGAAATGGAAAAAAAAACACGAAGAGGCAAAAGTATGAGTCCAGGGATGGGAGAAAAGTCTTATTTTGCCAGGACAGTGATCTCAAAACTTTAATCATGCCACTTACACATTTCTGCTTTACTTATTACTGCTTTAATGTTGCTGCTTTTAATTTTAAAATATTTAAAATGAGACATTGTGTCACTAAAATGAATAGACTAACAGTGTCTCTCCATGTGAATAGAAAAGCCCTTATAAAAATAAATGCAATAAAATTTTGATAGAATGAAGTGATTTCCAAAAGGCTCCCATCTCCTGGTCTCTTATGATGTTCAAGGTCACGCCCTTCTCCTGTCTCCCACCCCACTTCTCTGTTTTACAAGAACTGAAACATAGCATTTGAAATTATATTCAAATATATATCTATTTCAATGCAGTTTCCTGCTAGTAAGCCTACTTAAAACTAAGCTTTCTCTCCTCACACGTCTTCTCCTACAATGCAGTGAATTGCTCAAAAGTATCTTCCGTATTACCAGCAGTGCCATATTTCAGAAGCATTAAGCTGGAATATAAGGTATGTGAATCAGAACCAGGAATCTCCAAAAATGAACCTCAAAATGATGTAAGGGCCAAATTGTCCATGACTTTTAATTTCTTGTTAAAGATAAAAAACCATCAGGTGTTTGCTTGCAAATATCCTAAATTAATGCCCCCTTCATTTATATATAATATGTATTACACATTTGTTAAACTAGGCACTCTTTCCACTACTCTTCCACCTGCTTTGAAAATACAGAGACATGAATGTTGGGCAGTTTTTGAAAATCACTAATATATCATTCCTGTCTGATTTTTAAGGCAAATTTTTTATCTCTTCATTTGTTTTTTCCAAATTTAAATCTAAGTCCACCCTGGTGCATCTGATGGGGCCAGTCAAATCTTCAGATATTCTCTACTCTCCGCCTAGATTTCAACATGTATGAAAATAATAAGTACAAGAGAATGAGTAAATATCTAAGGAGCATCTATTATGTGAAAACACAATAACAATAGCTTACCTTTTGATATGAGCACATAATTGCTAGTTAGTAAATGACTGGGCTGATTAAGTTGTTTTTTATTAATGTCTGAGAAAAACTTCCCTCTACAGAAAAACATATTTATAAACTGATGTGCCTGATTAACGTTTGCCATGTGAAAAATAGAATGTTTCCCCATTTTCGTCCAAGAAAAGAACACCTCAGACTCCTTGAATTGATTTGCAAGAAGAATTTCCCTCATGTCCAAGTCCAGCTTCTGCAAATGAGGTAAAAAAAACAGGAAAGAAGTAGGAAATCTGAGTTATCTTGTCATCAAGATTTGGTAGATTTTCTTTAATGTCAAATCATTAAATAATGCACAAATAGCAAAATAACAATATAAGAAGTTTCCTTTAAGAAATGGAAATCAACCATGTGTTTGCACACGAACTTTACAACTGACTACCCTCTACAGTCCATAGAATTTCAGATCTTTAGTTTTATTCAAATTTCCTATGGAGTGTTTAAGTGATGGATGTGTCTGGGACATTTTAACCAATCTTCCAGGCTCCATCTGCCAGGCCATCTGGATTCTGCACCCACAGAGAACTACTTGGTGAATGATTACAGGCATGATTTTTTAAAAAAAGAAAAGAAAAGAAAAGAAGAAAGAAAGAAAATAATGAATTGTAACATAAATACAAATGAAACTAAAATCATTTTTGCAGTCTTACATAAAAGGAAAAAGTTGAAAAATAAGGAGGAGAAATGCATTTTCTTGTTGTTTTTTATTTTTTCCATCAGTCACATGAATTACAATAAGTGCCTGACCTTTTTCCATAAGATGTTTAAATGGCAGCTGTTAGGGCTACAGTATACCATTTGATCAAAAGCTCTTGAGGACAATAGTTTGTTTTGCAAAGGTCATTCTCCGTATATAATTGTGAAGGTGTTCAAAAGGCTTACCAACTAAATATACAGGATTTTCATTGAGACTAAATTATATAACAGCTTTCAAATTAAATCTAAGCCAAGAAATCTATAGGGAATACTGTAACAGAACTTTGAAAATCCATCTCACAGTTTGTAAAGAATACACTTTTAAAACAAGTTAACTTGAATTAATAGGAAATGTAGGGTCTTGTATTAAATGATTTATTAAAATTACTTATATAGAAACAAGCTACTGGTTAAATCTTACGTCATATATAACATAAAAAAGTAGACATGTTTAAATATAAGAATATGCAACAACTGGCAGAAAAATAGGAAAGAAGAAGAGTTAGTGTCTTGTCACCATGTTTCCAATATCAGGTCTTTTCTTAACTCTAATATTGATGAGGAAGCCCCAACACTTGTAGTTTATGTCAACATTAGAATACTAAAATCTAGAATACTAAAGTCTAAAATCACTAACTGATTGGTCTTTCTAGAAACTAAGGGGTTTTTGTTTTATTTTGTCAGGTGTATGGAGGTATAATTTTCATAGGATAAACTTCTTCCTTTGGAGTATACAATTTGGAAAGTTTTGACAAATATATATAGTTGTGTAATAGCCACAACGATTGATACGTCATTTTCATCAACATGTAAAATTTCCTTCTGTCCGTTGGCAGTCACTTCTCTCTCCCCACTCTAGCCATTTGACTTTGTACTTATGTTTCCTATAGTTCTGCCTCTTCTAGAATGTTATATAAATGAAAACATTCAATAGGTAGTGCCTTGTGCCTAACTTCTCTCAGTTATCATGATGTTTTTGTGATTCATACACGCTCTTGCATGTATTAGTAGCCTGTTCCCTTTTATTGCTGAGTCCATTCCCCAAATTAGATGCACCACAAATTGTGTATTCATTCACCACTTGACGGACATTTGGATAGTTTTTAGTTTTGGGTGACTAGTTGCCATAAACATTTGTATACAAGTCTTTGGTCATAATTAACCAAAAAGCAGGATTACTGTATCATAGGGTAAGCGTACAGTTAACATTATAAGAAACTGCCGCATTCTTTGCAATGTGGTTGTACTGTTTTATATTCTCACCTGAAATTCGTGAATGTTTCAGTCACTCCCACACCCTCATCAGCACTTGATATTCTCACTGTTTTTAAACGTTAGCCTTTCTACCAGATGTGTAATACCAATCAAAATCCCAGGCTTTTTTTTTTTTTTAATGTATTGGCAAGTTTATTGTGAATTTTACAGAAGTGCAAAACACTAGAACTGTCAAAACAATTTTGAAAGAGAACAAAGTTGGAGGACTCATATTTCTTGATTTCAATTTTATAGAATTCAATATTTTATGGTTTTGACATAAGAACAACCATATAGATCAATGGAACATAACAGAAAGTCAAGAAACAAACCTACAAAAGTATGTTTAATTAATTTTTGACAAAGATGCCAAAGGAAATCAATGGGGAAAGTATAGCCTTTCACTGTATGGTCCTGAAATAATATTTTTTTAAAAACACGATTCTTATCTCAAACCATATATTGATTAACTTAATATGGGTCAGAGATTTAAATGTAAGAACTAAAATTATTAAAACCTTCTAAAAGAAAATATACAATAAAACCTTTGAGTCTTTGGGCTAGGCAAACACTTTTAAATGGGACACAAAAAGTGTGAAACATAAAAGAAAAAGATAGTTTGGATTGCATCAACAATTAAAATTTTCTACCCTTCAAAATATACTGTTAAGACAGTGTGAAGACAGCCACAGATTGGAAGAAAATATTTCCCAAACACATATATTATAAAAATTTCGATCCAGAATATATGAAGAACACTTACAACTCAATAATAAGACAAATATCAATAAAAAACATTGGAAAAGATTTGCACAGTCTCTTCAGCAAAGAATGTAAATAGATTGCAAATAAGAACATGAAAAGATGCTCATCATAATAGCCATTAGGGAAATGCAGGTTAAAACCACAAAAATATGCCATTAAAATTATTTTAGAATTCTAAAAACATTTGGGGGAGAATTTAGATCAGAGTATGATTTTTAGTATATTATAAATAAAACAGATTAGAAAACAATTTAGGAAAAGAACAGATTTTGCCATTAATATATAGCATAATTACCTGTAAACACAACAAAGCGTTGTGGAATATTTTTAATACAGATTTTTAAAGGTTACTTTTGATGCTTTCTATTTCTTTTTTTTCTTTGAAAATTTTAGACAGTATCTGGACTTCCAAATGATCAATTCTAGATTCAGTTTCAAATTCCATGCTTAATGTTTACAGAGGGAAAGTATTGGTTTTTATTATTTAATAACTAAACCAAATTTATGTGGCAATTTTTTTAAACATTTTTTTAATTTTTTTTTTGTTGTTTATTTTTGGCTGCACTGGGTCTTCGCTGCTGCGCGCAGGCTTTCTCTAGTTGCTGTGAGCAGGGGCCAGTCTTCTTTGCGGTGCGCGGACTTCTCATTGTGGTGGCTTCACTTGTTACAGGCTCTAGTCGCGCGGGCTCGCGCGGGCTTCAGTAGCTCCGCAGCATGCGGGATCTTCCCAGACCAGGGATCGAACCCACGTCCCCTGAATTGGCAGGCAGACCCTTAACCACTGCGCCACCAGGGAAGTCCCAATGTTGCAAAATTTATATGAAAGAAACAGAGTGAAAATAAAGTAAGTTATAAATAATAGGTTAAATATCAACTAACAAAGAAAAAAATGTCTTATTGGCAGTTTTAGTTTGCATTTTTTCAATAATGAAGTTAATTTTTTTTCTCATAGATGTGCTTATTGATAAAATCTCTTCTGCAAAGTGTCAGCCTTTTTTTTTCTGTTGTAATTTTGGCAAATATTTTTGCTGCTTTTTTCTTTGCCACAATTCCTTTTGACAGAATATTCTAAAACAAAAGGGCCCTTATGTTCACCATTATACAACAGTAAATCTTCCTTCATAATTATGATCAGTCTAGAGTTTTGGCTACATGATGCCAAAACATCTGGCTGAAAAGCAAAAACTAAAAACAAGCTTAATGTGCTGTTTTAAGAACTTTTGAAAACAGACTGCGGAATTGGGAGCTTTTGAAGTACTGTTTAAATTTGTTGAAGGTGAATTTACATCAAATAATTTTTTTTAATTCTGTATTTTAGTTGCCAGATACATATAACATTTCTTTATATTACTTGTGGTAAATATGAAGTTTTGTGTTCAAATATATAGGAGTCCTTGAAATATTTTTAAAGTTGTAAACTTTGCAACCAAAAATGTAGTGCAAAAACATTATATGTGCTTAGATATAGTTAGATATAACATGGATTTTATAACTCTAAGAGATTCCCAGTTTTTTAAATATATCAAATCACAAATTTGACTTTTATACTTTCACTCCTAGCTGCGGTAGAGTAACAAGAACTGGATTTACACTTCAGCCTTTGAAATAACCACATATTGTTTGATTATATTCTCATGAAATGTCCAGAATGGGCAAATCCATAGAGACAGACAGTATACAAATTATTGCCTGGGAGTGGAGGGATGGGACAAGTAGGAGTACAGGTTTTCTCCAGGGGGTGATGAAAATGTTTTAAAGTTAATAGTGGTGAGAGTCACACAACTCTGTAAATATAATTAAAGACTACTGGATTGTGCACCTGAAAAGATGAATTTTATGTATATGAATAATAACTCAGTAGAACTGCTATAAAAATTACGTGAAGAAATGGGAAATGCAAAGAGAAACACACAAATCCAAAATTTGCTCAGAGATTTCAATATCCTTCTATCACTAAGTACTCCTGTAGCTGCATCCCATATATTTTGATATATTGTGTTTTTATTTTATTTTCAATTCAAACTAATTTAATAATTCAATTCAAAGTAATTTATGACTTCTATTTTGATTTCTTCCTTGACTCTTTACTTCATAAGAGTATTTCGTTTCTGCATATTTGGGATTATATACATATTTTTATGAAATTGCTTTGTACTTTAAATCTTTCATACAACTTATTTTAGTGATTTAAATCCTATTAATTTTTTTGAGATTTGCTTTATGGCTCAGAACATGGCCTATTTTGGCAAATGTGCCATGTGGTCTTGAAAAGAATGTATTCTTTTAATTGTGGACTGTTCCAAAGAAGTCAATATGGAATAACTTCCCCTAAAGATAGTATGAACTATTGATACAGAACTCCAGGAATAGAGAAATATAAATTAGTTTGTAATAATGTCTGATCTCTCATATTTTTGCCAAAGTATATTTACCGGCAACCAAATCAAATAGCTCTCAGGAATGCCCCTGGCATCGGGGTGAATAATTGTGTCTAGGTTGTGCGGAGTAAGAAATCCAATCAAATAGAGTGTTCTTCCCTAAAATAATTCCTGAAATTTTGACTGAGATTAGACCTCTCATCAGCCTGGCTGGAGCATAATTTTTAGCTGCTCTCCCCTTTGGCAACCTCAACTAAAACAAATCTTTAGTTTATATTCAGTTTGTAAAACATAATACCATAATAAAAAGTACTTGATAACATAAGAAAGTACTTAATAAAATAATAATTAATGTACCATTATTAAATGTAATAATTTATTATCTTCAACACCCTGAGTCATTTTCTCCGTGGTGTCTGTTAGCCATAATCACTTATAAAACAATCACCAGTAAGATATAGGAACAGAGTTAGTTCACCAGTATTCAAGTGACTTTCATCTAATGCATTGAGAATAACTGAGAAAACGACTAAAATGTGAACAAAAGCTAAATGGGAGGAAAATATGCTTTTACAAGATGCCAGGTGAATGGAACACAGCCTTGGTCCTCATCTAACACTTTAAGAAAAGATAAGACACAAATCAGCTCTAGCTGGAATTTTCTCTGTAATTTCTCCAAGCTCATGCCCATTCTTTTCTGTAGAACTCCTCTATTCCTTAATCAAAATATAATTATCTTCTGGTCTCTCAACTATATGTTTGCCGATGTGACAGAATTACATGAAATAAAAGATGGACTAGACAGTCTCCCAATCCAGTAATATGGGTGCAACGTGTGTAGATTATCACAAACTAGCACTGAGTTACATAAACAAAACAGAGTCTCAACAGTCTTGCCTAGCTATTTCTAGCCTTGACCAATCACACATTCAGCAGTAGGATCCAATATTCATATCCTAAAAGGGATGTAGACGTGCTTCTAGCAAGATAGTTCATCTGGAAAGCCTTACGCATCTTAGAAACCTTAGAAACATCTGCCTTAGAAACACCCACCAAATTATCCTGCCACTGGGTCAAACCTTTTTGTAGTTAACCAGTTTTGTCTATCTCTCTAGCATCCATTCCTGCTTCCCCCCATAACTGTCTCCAGTTTCTAGTTCTCTATTCATGTTGTCTAAGTAGAGCTGCCTTAGCCTCAGGGCAGGACACAAGCGCGATCAGAGGCAAGCAGTGTTTTCTATCTCTGTAACAGCCAGACACCCAATAGAAACAGATGGCACACTCCAGTCAGGATAAATTGAGCAGGGCTTACTTACAAACAGACTGGTTGCAAAGGATGCACAGGGTATAGAGGAACCTTAAGGGTTAATGTGAAAAATCCAAGTTCATTGGTGCTGCTACCACCCATAGACTTAAAGTATTTGGAGAGGAAGAAATGACAGGAACCTGGAAGCAGAGAGAATCATGTAGAGCTAGGACCTGTGGGCTTTTGGTGAAGTCCAAAAGGACCCCACAGGGGAAACAGAGGGGTAGTTATTCTGACACGCTCTACTCCATGCCTGTGATTTCCAGCTGAGCTCAAACCTATACTGGAGGGTTGGGAGCCTGCTAACGTCATCCATGCAGATCAGCCTCCTGCAGCTCCTGCAGGAGGAGAGGAGATCTGGAGAGCCAAGAGAAATAGCCCACACAGTCTTCCCAGCCACAGTGGTTGGACAGGTGAGTAGGTATCCACGGCTCAACTACATACTGGGATATAGTGAGCACGAGGCTGTGGGCCCACCACCTGGACTCAGACAACAGAGTCAGCCCATGGGAAGCAAAGCCCAGTGATGGATTCAGGCAACATTATGTGAGTCCTGATCACACCTAAGGACAGAACTTTCTACCTAAAACTTGCTTTTTTTGTTCCTTAAGCCAATCTGAATTTTGTTTTTATTGTTAAAAACTGAAAGAGCCCGAAGTGATACACTCTCGGCCATCATTGAGAGCCAGATTCAAATTTGAGTTCACGTGCTCTTTTTCTCTTCTTTTTTTTAATTGAAGTATAGTGGATTTACAATGCTGTATTAGTTTCAGGCATACAGCATAGTGATTCAGTTATACATATATAGTATATGTAATATATATTATATATAATACATAGATAATATATGTAATATATATTATATTGTGTATATATATGTATAATATTTCTTCTTCAGATTCTCTTCCTCTATAGGTTATTACAAAATACTGATTATACTTTCCAATACTATACAGTAGGTCCTTGTTGATTATCTATGTTATATATAGTAATGTGTATATGTTAATCCCAAGCTCTTAATTTATCCTTCCCTTTCCCCTCCTCTTTGGTAACCATGAGTTTGTTTCTTATGTCTGTGACTCTATTTCTGTTTTGGAAATAAGTTCATTTGTATCTCTTTTTTTTTTTCAGATTCCACATATAAGGGATATCATATGACATTTGTCTTTCTCTGTCTGGCTTACTTCACTTAGTATGATAATCTCTAGGTCCATCCATGTTGCTGCAAGTGGCATTATTTTATTCTTTTTTATGGTTGAGTAATATTCCATTGTGTATATGCGACACCTTCTTAATTCATTCATCTATCTATGGACATTTAGGTTGCTTCCATGTCTCAGCTATTGTAAATAGGGTTGTTATGAACATTGGGGTGCATGTATTTTTTCAAATTAGAGTTTTCTCTGGATATATGCCCAGGAGTGGGGTGGCAGGATCATATGGTAACTCTATTTTTAGTTTTTCAAGGAACCTCCGTACTATTCTCCAGTGTGTTTCGCTGCCCAAATTCAGACCTCTAGTGATCAGCCTTTGTTCCAGTTAGTTCCCCAGCCCTGCCCCAAATTTAGCCGTCTCCCAACCTCTGCAGAAGCTCACCTCCGAGTCTGAGGTTCCTCTCATAGTCAAACTGTGCATGTTTTGACAGAACAAGTCCTTTCAAAAATATTTTTGCAAAGACTTTATGGGATACTTTTTTGTAATCCAGGCATATTTGTTTTCAGTGTTCCCTAAACCCTCACAAATAATGGTTGAGCAAAAACTGACAGCACTTAGCTGACATTTTTCTCAACTGCAGTGTCACTGCCAGTTGTGAGATGCATCGCAAGGAATGGATTCTAAATAATAAGAGCACTAACTTTGACTTCTTTTCTCTTTTTTTTTCCTGAGAGGAGTTTTAATATTAACCCAGCAGTAATGACACTCTCAGTCATTTGCACTGCAATAAACTTTCCACAGTGGGAGAGGAGAGAGATGGCATTAGAGTTAGCATACAAGGAATGACATGCCTCTTGGCCTAGCTCATCTATGGTACTGTCCAGTGAGAAGTCTTTATTGATATACCATTCATGATTGTTGTGACTCAAAATTATTGCAATGCTTGATATTGCTGGGGAAAAAATGAATGTTTTCTCAAAATCGGAGGAAGCCTACATATATCAGTTTGAGTTCTCCAAGGAGCAGATACTGAGGCAGAATTTGATATTCAAAGGATTTTTTGGTGAAAATGTGTGTGTATTAGTTATACATTGGTGTGCAACAAATTAGTGCCATACCTTACAGCTTTTCACAACAAGTATTTATTATATTAAACATTTTCTAGGGCTCAGAAATCCAAACGTGACTTAGCTGGGTGGTTCTAGCTCAGAGTCTCTTAGGAGGTGTAGTTGTTAGCTGGAGATATAGTCATTTCAAACTTGACTGGGGCTGGAAAATTTGCTTCCAGGCTCACTCACATGGCTGATGGCGGCCTCAGTCCCTCACTAAATATTGCTGAGAAACATTATTCCCCATTATGTTGGCCTCTCTGTAAGTTGGTCATAGCATGACATTAATTTCCCTCAGAACAAGCAAGAAGTCAGAGAGAGAAAGACAGAGGCAGAGAGAAGTATTGCAAAAGCAAGAAAAAGAGTGCTCTCAAAACAGAAGGTACACCCTTTTATAATCTAATCTTGGATGTGACTACACAAAGTTGTGGATCTAGGATGGGGCGCTCACTGAGGGCCACCTCTTAGAGACTAGATATTACCATATGTGAAGAAAAAGGAGGTAGGAATCAGGAAGAGGTAAGAAGGGTCTTCAGATAATGCTGCAGATCTAACACCTGTGAAAATAGAGAAGGAAGAAATGAGTAAGGAGAGTCTCAAGTGCTGAGCAATACTGAGAAAATTTTATACAGGCTAAGGGAGAGGGCTCAGGGCAAAGTTGCCCCTTGGAAGACTCCCACAAGTGGAAAGGATGACTAGATTCCAGTTGCCTGCTGTGCTACTCCTGCTGGCCGTGAGTAGCTTGGCGGAAGTGTGGACTGCCGTAAATATTGTGGTTAATCCAAAGATGTGGCCATTGGAAGCTGTCAATCAGAGATGCTCCCTGCAGCAGGTTCTCTCGAAGGGAGTAGCAGAGCACCTCCATGGACTTTATGCCATGAAATGATGTTCTACCTTTGAGCATATTCATTATGTGTGTTACTATAAGCCAAAGAAGGAAGCACTGCCGATGAACACTCATACCCTGACAGTGATTACGAAACTAAAGGCCTTCAGAATCTAGGCAAGGAATGGAGACGAATGAATCACCCTAGTTGACCCAGGGGAACTAGGGGGTGCATGCCCATCAAAAGGGGTGGCTCACATATATCAGTTCAGTCTAAAAGCTTCTAAGTGGACATGGCAGCCTTCCAGTCCCAGATTTTTAAATTTTCCAAAAACAAAAAAATTCAGAAATCTGAAATTTTAAATGAACTTTTATAAATTTTAAATGTTACTAAAAATTCAATTTAAAAAAACACAGTAGGCCAAATAAATATGTCTAAGGCCATAAGTAGACTAGTGGCTACCATTTTGTACATCTTATTAACAGTGATGCAGAGTAGTGTACTACAAAATAAAGCAAACGGACATATATACTCACCTAAAGAAAAACTAGAACTAGATCCAGTCAGTGTTAATTTCTTCCTTTAATATTACAGAATGGTGGTCAACAACCAAAGTCTTTCTATGTACAAATCTGCATATTTTTTTCTCTTAAAAAAACATTTGCAGGTTTATAGTGCAATTTTTAAAAACTAATTCAACAAATGTAATTTTACTATTTTATTCTTTCTAAGGTATTGTATTTCCTTGGATATATTTAGCTTTAACTTATTATTTTTTTAAAAAGTCACTTCTAATTCTTTTAGGTCTTTTAAAAATTAGATATGTATAACAAGTTAGTTTAAAGTGGAAGATTTAAATATTTTAATAATGACCAGTGATAAACACTTAATTGCATGTATATTCATAATAAGATGTATTTATTCATTGGTGATTGATCTTCACTGTTGAAAATTAAAGAAGCTACAACTTTTAACATTTATTTATTTTATAAAGAAAAAAATCCACAAATCTATCTTCCCTCAAATTTCACAGCCTTTCTTTATTTTTAATAAACATATTCAAACCCTATGGTGTAAAGGAAGGATAAAGAACCCACTGGGATTTACCTCTGCGCACAGTTTTCTCTGAGCCCTAATTCACTTCCTTTGAAGTGGAACTTAATTCCATACATATACCCAACCACAATCCCTAACACAAATGTTAACTAAAAGAAAGATTAACATGCTTCTCTTACTCATTCAAAGCACCTAAATTTTCTTTAGCATTATTTGTCAGGGTACAATAAAATTATACTTTTCATAGATTTGATTTCTAAAGATTTTAAATTATTCCACATTATAGTTTCTGGTGAGATATACATAAGCTAAGCAGATCTTCCAAATGTTGACACATTTTATTATACAATATATTTAGAAGCTCATTCCATAATACCATCATCAGACTCATTGAAAAATTTCGTGATAGCAGGTACAAGTTTTCAAAATTTCATTTTTTACATGAAAGCCTGAATTTTATCATTAGCCAACTGTTTTCCTTACAGAGCTAGCTCATTTTGTTCACTTCAGAAGAAATATCTACCAAATATTCAGATCTAAGTGTGCATAGTTTGTTTGCTAGTCATTCTTTCGAGTAGAAATGGTGTTCCAGGAAAAAAAATGTCCAACTGGGCTGACAATTCAATTGCACGAGGGCTTTTCCTTGAGACAAATATCATAATTTTGGTATGCAGCAGAAACACTTTATGCCTATTTCCTATTTTACACACAAAACATTAAAAAGATGTGTGATTAAAAGAGATTTAATATAATTTGTATTGCTTCATTAAGGACATTCTTAAGTGAAACTGCCTTTTTCTCTTCCTTACTAGTACTACCTTGCTCCGTGCTAAGTTGCCCCAAGTTTTTCTCACCATTGATTTTGCACCATCTACAAATATCATCACAGAGAAAAAGACAAATAATATCTTACTATTATTTTGAAAACAGTAGTTTTATTCATGGATCTCCTAAAAGAATTTCAAAGGCCCCCACAGCTTCACAGACCACATTTTGAGAACCAATAGTGCAGATAATTATTTTATTGTATTAATTTCATAAGAATGATCTGAGCATGTTGAGTTTATGTGAAGCTTGGTACATTATTCATTCTAATCTTTGTTATTCTCCATTAAAAACGTATCTAAGATTTTAAGATACACTGTCCAACTTAAACTCTGTACAACAGACTATATTTAGTCTACATTAGTTACTACAGTGTACTTACATTGTGTGAGATCTACACTCAGTATAGGTACCATTTATCCAAAAGTTGGATTACATCCTATTTGGAACACAGTGATGCAATCAAAATTCAAAACAACAGTTAACACAGAGTCATACCTGCACATTTAGAAGAAAACGCTTGGAGCTGCCCAATGAAGCCTCATTCCAAATCCTGCAGACTGAATTGTGTGTAACTAAGATAATTGGCTTAAGAGTCCTATATATGTGCTTTTCCATGGCAATGTGGAAATCATTTCATTTTGTTTGTTGCAAATAGGAAAATAAAGGATCTCCTTAAGAAATCTTTAAAATCAACTACAATTGAATGTGCCTCTGCAAGCTTCAAGTATAGTATTGAGATGTAGTATAGCATCAAGGTCAAATGAGCTGGGGTCAAGTCCCACCACTTGATACATGTGAGTTACTATCTGCAAAATGGGGATAGTAATACTACTTCCTCATATTAGTAGTAATAGCTATTATTATTAATAATAAAATAGTTTTTGAAAGTCAAAATGAAGTAATACATTAAAGTTCTCAGAACAGTGCCTGGAATAGTAAGTAATAAACATTTTTAATTTCACTTTTAGGAAAAATCGTGAAAGGTTTTGAAATGGGCAAAAGGAAGACTCCTAGTTGTTCTGTCAGTCCACCCCTTTAGATTATCCCAGTCTTTACTTGTCTTTGAGCTTATTTTACAACTTTAGAAATCATAGAAAACTGATAGTAATGCAAAAGATTCTTGTGGGGCAGAAAAAAAAAACAACTATTAACTTGTGGATATTGACTACGTTTACAACCCTGTGTAAATTAATTTCAGCATTCCTGTCCACCAGTGTATGTATATGTTCTTTGAATTTTCTTTTGAGCAGGTGGGAATGTTTTTCTGGATTCTTCATTAATTAATGAATTATAAAATCTGCAATGACCATTTTATGTTTATATGAGCATCATGATTTTAGCATTTTAAAAAAATTATTCTTTAACTCGTTATTATTATTGCAAAGAAATGTGACATTAATGAAAGGGGAAAACACACTATGAGGAGAATTAATGTAATTTGGGAATATGGCAGGACCAGGTGGCATAGCTTATTGGAGATATCATTGGAAATCCTCAGGGAGCATCATGTTAATGACATGAGTTTGAGTTCAAAGGCAATCAGGTTAGCCTGTTCACTACTGAAAAAGGTAGGGAAGTGAATACAATATTTTTTAAATTAGTTTTTTAATTGACAGTGGTTAAATATTTTAATTTAGGCGTAGTTAGCCAGAATATTTACTTAGATAGAAATTCTTATTTCTTGACAAAGCTACCTATATAAAATGTTATCTACAAAAATCTAAAAATTTTTCTCTCTCCTGCTCTGTCACTAATTTAAGTTGATTCCCTGAGTGGTTTGTCCAACGTTATAATTCTGGAGCTGGAAACAGTAAATCATCAGTTGTTCCCATCCCACTCTTTTTCCACAGGCAGTCTGAAATTTCA
This sequence comes from Tursiops truncatus, assembly GCF_011762595.2. NCBI lineage: Eukaryota > Metazoa > Chordata > Mammalia > Artiodactyla > Delphinidae > Tursiops > Tursiops truncatus. Next base: position 13,163,055 of record NC_047040.1, read on the forward strand.
CTGAACTACCATATTGAATTTCTGATCCATTATATGATGGCATCTCATTTTAGTATTTAAAAAACTGGCATTTATGTTATTTCATACAAAATTTATAACTGAATTTTTAGGAATGTTTAAATATACCTGTGTTTGAGAGTGCTTTTATTTTTCTTTTAGTATCACCCTACATGTTAAAATACTAACACAATAAAACCAGGAAGTTAGAGCTCAGTAATTTAGAAGTCTTAATAAATTAGGCAGGGAAGGACTAAATTGGCATTTACCTTTATCTATCTATTCATTTCAGAAAATGATTTATTGAGTGTATTTAGTATGAAATAGTTCAAAATATCTATGTTTTATTTATTAAAGGAAGTAAAATAGTGTAAGATCTTTAAGCGTTCATTTCCACATAACGTTTTTGATATGACAGATAATTATTTACTGATTTAAGATATCTATTTTTAAACTTAAGATAGTCTGAGTTCCCAATATACACCAAACATACTTCAGTGGCTTTTTGTAACAATATCCCATAATTCAAAGCAATCTTCCTCATAAATAAGCAAAAACGTGGGTGTTTCTTTACATGCATAGAATATAAAAATGTTTTTATCCTAAAATATCTGAATGTCACTTTATTTGTGCAAATTTATTAAACACATTGAATTGCCTGTTTTATAGCAAGGACTCAATATCCGACTTTACTTTCCTGCCATTGCTTTATTAAAAGAAGCAACTTAATTACGTCCTCCTAGCCATATGAAAAGAAAAACCTGATACATCAACATAACAGAATCAGGCTGCGAGCAAAGAGGAGAGCTTTGCCCATACATTTCTCCAGCTATTACAGAACTGGAAAGCTTTAATAAAGATTTGTACCCTCATGCCAAGTTTCTGACATGCAATTATGTAAGCAGAAGTAAAACTAAAACCTTCTGGAAAATTGGTGTTTAACCAGCATAAAATTCAGTACTTCCCAAATGACCAGTAATTGCATGCAGTATTTCTGAAAAGTAGATTAATTCCCTGCATTCTGATGTGAGTGTACTCAAATGATCTCTAATCTTGGACCACTTGGACTGGTCAAAAGACTCTACTGATCAAACTCAGCAACTTCTACTTATTACCTACCAATAAAGGAATCAGAGAGAGTCAGAGGGCGAGGGAAAGAAATCCCTATTTTTGATGAGACACTAATGAGATTATGTGGACTTTTCACTAAATTATAAAATCATCTTAAAAACGAAGCTTGGTTTATCACCCTCCAGTCATAAATTATGCAAGCTTGCTGCCAGTTGAGAATTCTTAACCATGTGGGGAACTCTTACAGAAAACAGTGATCTATTTGGAGAAATACCGCAAGAGACAGAAGGAGGGCTACTCCAGGCAGCCTTGGTATAGGAGGCCCAAAATCTATGAACTAGGAATTAGGGTGAATGCCAGAAGCCTGTACTGCTTCCACAAGCTCACTCTGTGGTTTCAGGTCACTGACCTCATTCGGACATTTCTTCATTTATCTCACCTTTTCTCTAACAATGCTTTAGGCCCTGGACTTATTTAAATTTGACGAGCTTTAGCATTTTTTTTTTTTAATGAGTAAGAAAGTAATATCTAATTCTTTTCAATTTTATAAGAAAAGATGGATTTTCACTGAACAAATTAGATTTGGAACCATTAGGGAAGAATGAGTCATCTTTAAAAACATAAATTAAAAACTATTTCAAGACTAGGAGCAAAATAACTTTTTTTTGACCTTATATGCCCATTACTTCCCATAGTGACCTTACACTATATTTATAACTAAAACAAATCTCCTCAGTAAAATAACATACCCTGAATTCTTTCTGGGGTTGTGATAAGAATTAAGTACAATAACTTGGCTAAAGTCCATATACTTATAGTTTAACTGTAACATAATTTTATAAATTCAAATAGTAACACGAGGGCTTCCCTGGTGGCGCAGTGGTTGAGAGTCCGCCTGCCGATGCAGGGGACGCGGGCTCGTGCCCCGGTCCGGGAAGATCCCACATGCCGCAGAGCGGCTAGGCCCGTGAGCCATGGCCGCTGAGCCTGCGCGTCTGGAGCCTGTGCTCCGCAACGGGAGAGCCCACAGCAGTGAGAGGCCCGCGTACCGCAAAAAAAAAAAAAAAAAAAAAAAAAAAAATTTCATGAATTCTGTAAGTTCAGGTTCACTTCCTTTCACTACAATTGCAAAAGGCATGATAATAGGAAATGCAAACGGCAATAAGTAGATTTTTTTTAATGCAATGTTAATTCTGGCATGCTATCTTCTGACCTTTCACAGGTCAAGTCTGGAAAGCAGAAATCTCACTCTGCCCCAGCAAAATGCTTTATTCATGACTTTGAAAATGCCAAGATCAAAAGGGGGTGTATTCAATTCAATTCAATTTGCTCAAGTGGACAGAAAAGATGTTCTTTTATTCAAACGACAAGGACATTTGATCCAGAAAAGCTGTACTACTTCATTCTTGAAGAAGGGCACACACCTTGCTTTATGAATTCCATTTTGAAAATGTATTTGTTGATCGGCTTATTAATAGTCAGATCCAAATAACCATCTAAAAATGAGGCAATTGGCCAGTCTTTGTTTAAAAAAGGAAACAAGATGCATTTCATTAGCAACAGCCAATGAACATAAAGACCCATCTATAGGATTCTGTTCCTCTGGAAACCTTGGGTGGATTTAGGGGGATTCCACTTAAGCTCTGTGAATTGAAAGAAAAAAATAATTCACATAGTGTCAATAAATCTACCTGGTTTATTTACCAAAGGCCAGAGGACTACCCTTGTTCTCATCTCTTGGGGACCAAATAAGGGAAAAATAAATTCTTTTTCTGTAAAATAATTTCCTAAATAGTACCTATGCCACTGGCATTCTGCCAAAGGCTAGGGAAAACCTTAGAGTCTTTCTTTGCTCACATATGAGCTGTTTGTTTTAGTGGATACACCAATGCTTGGTCATATATGATAAGGAAACATGACGAAGAGACCAAAGGGGACTTGAAAACACAAAGTACAATAAAAAATTACATTAAGGGGCGTGGGAGAATGTCATTCCATTTGAGTGAGTCTTTTGGGGGAATGTGAGATTTTAATACCCATGTAGAACTCCAAGTAAAATATGGATGTTCCATTTCAGCTTGCCTGAAATTTGGTATCTCACCATCTCTCCCTGATCAACCTCTTAAATGTCAGCCCTGGCCTTTCAGTCCCATTGGGTAGAGGAGTTCCTAGAGATGGGGCAGGGTTCTCACCCCTGTCTGCAAATCAATATCACCTGGAGAGCTTTTATAGCATGTGTTAAGTTTGAGTCTCTTTTTTCAACCCATTAAATCTGGGTCTTTGGGCTGTGAGTCCCAAGCACCCCCAAATGTTCAGCTAGAGTTGAGAGTCATTGATTTGGGGGGAAATACAGGATTTGCAAAGTGGAAAGGTAAATTTAGGACATATAACAATTCAGAAAATAGAAATGTATAATACATGCATTCTCTCTCAAGACTCACATGACATGTCGTGACCTCTAGATACCACTTTTTCTCTCTTTGCTATTTCCTGGTCAAAGAGGAACTACACTTGTCCATTACCACTGTTCCACACTGTCCTCTTTCCTCTTCTGTGAATCTTCCTTAGTCATAGACAATATTAGTGAACTATAAAGAAATTCATTTTACACTCACATGGTGACCTCCTAACACAGGTCCCTGCTCCTATGTATCCACTGAGTTCTGTTAGAAGACAGTTCAGTCCCTCATGAATGTCTCCAAATATTTATAACTTGTGGTGGATCAGGGCATTAAATAATTCCTACTTTCTTCTAGTTCTTACTTATTACTGATCCAGTTATATTCTAGAAACTAGATGGATTATACACTGCAGGTTGCTTAGCAGTATAACTAAAATGATATGAATCCAGCAATGCCAAATACTCCAACTTGAACAATTTGAAATAGATTAATGATAGACAGGTAAGTAGAAAATCTGAAAGTGCTTCTAACTTGAGTGAAACATGATGCACAGTCTCAAAACAGTACAAAAGTCAGTCTCTCTCTCTCACTCTCTTTCTCTTTTTCATTGTCCTTAGATCAAATCCTGTGGAAGCAATGAGATAGGCCTGGCTTGTTTCCATGCTCACCTCTTGGACCAGTCCAGCATGAGATAATTATCAGCATTATCTCATGCTGATAATGAATGAGATTCAATGACTGGCCAGACTCAGAATGTATGTTGAGATTGTCAGATCCACTAGAACCACATGGGATCAGAGAGAAAAAACTCCTGCATTGAAAGATGACTGAGTAGCACCAATAAGAAGTGACCATACTCCTAAGATGGATAAGAGGTCATAACCACCTCTCTTGTCCTAGTTGCATCGAGGAGAGTCTCACTCAAGTGTGCCTGTACCTAGCTCCTTCCTGAGAACTAATAATCCAGCCATCTTCCACTGGGAATGTTTTAGCATCTGCTTCCCAGATACTGGGGGGAAAACCCACTTGCCTCTGATTCGAAACACTCCTATATTCTTGCAAATTATAGAAATTTGCAGTTGTGGTACCCAAAGTCCTCAAGTTTTCTTCGACTTCCCTTTTCCTTGGTGTCAACCTGTATATACTTAAATACATTGTCTATTTCCCTTTGGACCCTGAATTTGTGGTATCTGACATGTGTACCTTAAGTTTGTAACAGGAAACTCTCCAAACAAAGTTCACAGCCAGTATGCCCCCAGTCATACACTGCTCTCCCCAAATCTCATCTATACTCAGAATTTCATTTTTTCTGGGATTTGCATAAATCATGACTTTTTTAAATGATAACGGAAACATTCTTTTCTATGGTATTTTTCCTGATACCAGATGCCTATGTCTCTATTTCCTCCAGGTTTCCATTTCTATTTCCTTCTGTTATTACCATCTCCTTCAAGCAGATCTTAGCTGAGTTTTTTAAAGTTCAACCTGCTTCATCAATTAGATCCAATTTCTCTTCGACATTTGTGAGGCTAGATACTCATTAGATCAGAGTATTCTCTTCTTTCTTTATTTTTCCCATGGTTCCTCTTTTTACCGCAAAACAAACTTTTGTGGTTCTTTGTTTGGCTGGTTACTCAGCTAATACTACTACTTGTGTTTCAGATTTTCCTTTTCCACAGCCTAAGCAGTAATTTTACCTACTGGGTAATTAATTCTAGCTTGCGCAACAGACAAGCCCTGAAATCTCAATGACTTGACCATGATAAACGTTCATTGATTGCTCACGTGATAGTTAAAGTTCGGACGAGTGCCCGTCATCCGTAGCAATGCCATCTGGACCACACAGCCTCCAATCATCATGGCAAGAGAAGAGAAGGCCAGAAGACTGGATGGATGGTTTTAAGGCTTGTGAGTAGCTTACATAACTTCTTCCACTTTATGTTAGCTAGAAATTAACCACATGACCTCAGTCTAACTTCAGGGGAGCCTGACATAGCTGAATGGACACAGGCCTGTATAGACAGGATGCAGGATAAGCACTAAAACTCATACTCTACATTTGCAATTTTCCTCACGCTCACAATTTTTCTCTATCTCAGAGCAACTGTGGTTGGACACTGGCAATGTAGCTAGTCTAAACTGAAATATGCTGTGAGTGTAAAAGACACACTGAGTTTCAAACACAGTATAAAATAAGGATTAAAATATCTCACATTTTCTATTGATGACATGTTGAAATGACAACATCTGAATATATTCAGTTGAATAAAATATATAACTAAAATCATTTCTGTTACTTTTTGCTTTTTGTTTAATGTGACTGCTAGAAAAATTTTAAATTTCATTTGTGACAAGTGTTGTCTTTTAATTGGACAACACTGCTCTACAGTGTTCCAGACATAGGCTTGCCTTTAATTATTTTCAATGATCGCCCTGCAATGATTTCTTTGAGGTTTTCTTTCTCTAAAGCCAGGAGACTGACATACTTTTTATAATAAATATCCTAATTTTTATTTATTTATTCATCAATGATTTCCACTCCTTCACTATATGTATATCTGCTGTCTGGATTTCTGAAATCCAGAACCAGGAGGAGGATTTAACCAATAAACATACAAGACCCAACTCGAGAGCAAACAGTGGGACAGATTCTGGGATATCATAGCCACACGAATCCCAAGAAGATTCTAGATAGTAGATACACTAAGGAACATAATGAAGCAGTTGATCTAATACTACTGGTGTCAATTTGGCACCACTAATATAAATAATTAAAGATTCACACATTAGAACTTGGCATATGCTGAGTAGTGTCTACCTTGAAATGCAACGGTACTCCACTGCTCTTGTTACCTGAGCAAAAACCTGCCCTGGCTCCAAAAATGCATCCTTTTCCTCAGATTAATACCAGAGTCTGCCTGTAAGAAGCAGAAGTCATTCCCCAGCAGAGATAGTTGGCTAATCCTTGCTTTCTTCATGTGGTACTTGTTCCTCAACTGCTAGTTCCCTTGGTAAATGCATTAGGACTACTGAAACCATAGCAAATATGAGAAACCAGGGTGAGATTTTGATGGCCTAAGATATCATTATGTCCAGGTCATCAAACAATAGCCCCAGCTGTAGCCAGAATCTTCAAAGATCCTGGTGAAGATAAGCACGCAGGAATGAAAACAAACGTTTTGAAGTTCTTTTTTTCTGAATCTCTGTATCTCAAGGAAGAACTCTGACAAACTAAGCTGCACTTAAGTTGGTAGGAGGTAGAAGCCTATGAGGTCTCCTTCCATACAGAAATCTGCCCCCAAATCTTAGAATTTAATAACCTGGAATGTTTAGAGACTAAACAACCTATTTCCACTTAAACCCAGACTTGAATTTCTACATTCTTGCCAACCACATGGAAGGGCCTGCTCCAGGACAGAAAGCCTGGGATGAGTTTCCTACTGCAGTTAGAAAGGTAGAAGCAAAGAGAGCCAAGCATACCATAGGCTGACATTCAAGTGCATGGAGTTCTCAGTATTCTAGCCCACTAGACAATCAGTGTCCCAGAAACTGAAAAATCAATGACACCACTTTTATGGAAGAGAGTGGAGTGGGCGCAGTGGAGGTATAAGGAACAGGAACAGAATGATCCTGGAAGTCATTTTCCTGGGAGTAACAGCCAACTCTGGGCCAAAACTTCAAGAAGAATGACTTCCAAGTCAATTCTACTTCTTTTTGGAATTAAAAAAAAAGCATATTAACACAACATTGTAAATCAACTATACTCCAATAAAAAATTTTTAATAAAGCATACGTAAACTCTTATTTTCTCCCAGTATGTTATGTAAATATCTACTAAGTTAAAAATATTTGTTGGAATTAATAGGAAGATTTAATTGTTGTTGTTCTATCTTTAACGTGGGACTTGAGGTTACGGTGACGTTGGTTTCCCCCAGATGCACTGAGCATGTCCGCATCCTCTCCTTTATTCACTCTGTCTCAGCTCCTAGAGCATCTTCCTGTGCATTTATAGTCCCTGACACATGACCTGATATTTACCATTTGGAATTCATCTTTTCTTCCTCTTAATTCTGATATAATTATACATGCTTCTCTAATGATACACTTTTTATATAGTTTTCATAAACATGCCTGAGTAGGAATTTACATCGAAATATAGTCTATTTTTGTGTTGAATGACATATGGAAAAGGAATATTTTCTAATATTCTTTTCATTAGACTGTCAGCCTGGGCCTTCTAGAAAGCAGAATCCCAAGGCAGGAATGAAATTGCTGATACTATTTGGGAGGCACGAAGAGCAGAGCCGTGAGAGTGAAGGTGAAAGGGAAACGATGCGTAGCACTTGGCCTTCCAGATCAGCTGCAGAGCTAGGGAGCCACATTCATGTTAATAACTTATTCTTATAATTAATTAGTGATAGCAGCCTGTCCATCTGTCTGTCTGGGGCATCTAAATATCAATACCAAGACGTGAAGAGTGAACATGAGGAGAGCTGCGAAGAAGCTGTGAGCCAGAGGTGAAGCTGCAACACACCACCAGAGAGCTCAAGTCATGCAAAAGGACTCCGACTCTGTCGACTGAAAACAAAAAAAACCGCACAACTTAAAAGTTGAGAATTAGGTTTTACTTGGCAGACAAAACTGAGGACTTAAGCTCCGGGATGCATCCTCTCAGATAGCTCTGAGGGACCGCTCCCAATGTAGTTTTTGAAACACACACCAGATACTTACAGATTACTATTAATTAAAGGAAACCAGACATCTCAAGTCAAAGAATGTGCTGCTTTTCTGTGTATGGGAAGATGCAAAATTCTTGAGCTCATTGAAATCATTCCTTTGATATGCACCTCAGCTATCTGGGGCCAGTATCCTGTGTTTTCCCATCCTGAGTCTCCTCAGGGTGCACCCCTGGGGGGTGGCTGCAGGGACTGAGGGCTGGATGGCAGGCATCCTATTTCTATCCTGAGTTCCGTCAGGGCTCACCCTCGGGGCAGCTCTAGTGGCTAGATGGCTGCAGCGTCCTTTGTTTAGCAACGTGGCAGGCAACATTTTGTCACTCACATGTCCTCTCACCCACCACAACAATAGAGTATTGTTAACTGTAATCACCATGCTGTACCTTAGATCCCTAGAACTTAGTTATCTTATAACTGGAAGTTTGTTCTATTTGAGCAATATCTCCCCATTTCCCCCACCCCTCAGACCCTGGCAACCACCAATCTACTCTCTGTTTCCATGAGTTAGGTTTTTTTAGATTCCACATAAAAGTGATACCATATGGTGGGTGCTGAAGTCCCTTATATAAAATGGCATAGTATTTGCATATAACTTATAAACATCCTCCTATATACTTTATTTATTTATTTTTTTTAATTTTATTTATTTATTTATTTAGTTATGGCTGTGTTGGCTCTTCGTTTCTGTGTCAGGGCTTTCTCTTGTTGCGACTAGCGGGGGCCACTCCTCATTGCAGTGTGCGCACCTCTCACTATCGCGGCCTCTCCCGTTGCGGAGCACAGGCTCCAGACGCACAGGCTCAGTAATTGTGGCTCACGGGGCTAGTTGCTCCGCGGCATGTGGGATCTTCCCAGACCAGGGCTCGAACCCGTGTCCCCTGCATTGGCAGGCAGATTCTCAACCACTGCGCCACCAGGGAAGCCCCCTCCTATATGCTTTAAATCATCTTTAGATGACGTATAATACCTAATACAATGTAAATGCTGTGTAAATAGTTGTAAATGCTATGTAAATAGTTGCTGTTATGTGGCAAATTCAAGTTTTACTTTTTGGAACTTTCTGGAATTTTTTTTCTAATAGTTCAATCCACAGTTGGTTGAATCCTCAGATGTAGAACCCACAGACATGGAAGACCAACTGTACTGTTGAATTAAGTTTGCTAGTATTTTGGTGAGAATTGTTGCATTGATATTCATCAGGGATATTGGCCTGTAGCTTTCCTTTCCTGTAACGTCCTTATCTGGCTTTGGATAAGCATTACCTTATCAAGATAATGCTAGCCTCCTCATAAAATGGGTTTGGGAGTGTTCCTTCCTTTTCAATTTTTTGCAAGATTTTGAGAAAGATTGGTGTTAATTCTTTAAATGTTTGGTAGAATTTACCCATGAAGCCATCCTGTTCTGGGCTTTTTGTTGTTGGGAGGTTTTGGATTACTGATTGGGATCTCTGCTCGGGCACCTCTGCCCACGGGGACGTGGTCTGCCAAGTTCTGCTGCACCCTCATTGCTGTGAGCCCCGTCCCCTTTCCTGGTCTCTACCTGACTCTCCTGGTGATCCCTAGGAGGTGGTATCTCAGTGGATCTCCCAAGAAGCATCCTGGAATGCTGGTGAAACTGAATGTCCACATTGGGCTCTTCTTTTCCACTGAAGGAACTGTAGGCCCAGGGGGAAGCTCCTTGATGCCAGCCTGGGGAGTGGCAATGTGATCAAGTGAAACCACTCCCCTTACCCTTCACATGCAGTTTTTCTCAGGTTTCTGTGGTCCACAGTGGTGATTCAGCCTCACACTGGTTCGGGATCTTCAAAGACACCTTCTCTATGGCTGTTTACTCGCTGCCCACTGTGTGGGACACCAAAATCAGGAACCCCTCTATTTCACCATCCTGCTGATGTCACACTCATTTACCCATAAGTTTTATCTTGATAAGAAGAAGTGGAAAGTTAATAAAGATATAAATATGTAAAGAAGATCATTTTAGCTTTTTTATAAGCACTATGAAGCAAATAAACAGAATTATATGCTGTAGAATAATTTGGAGTGTGCAGGAATGCACGGTGTGGGGTGGCTTGAATCAGATAGCCCAGAAAAGCCTCACAGAGAAGGTGATATTTGACCTCAGAGTAAAAGGATGTAAAGGAGCCAGGCATCTAAGGACCCAGAGAATGTGCATCGCAGGCTGTGAGACTAGTGTATTGAGTGGCCCTCAGACAGGAAAGTGCTTGTGGTTTTTTGTAGAAGTGAAAGTTAGCCAATGTGGGAGGAGTTTGGTCAGCTAGAACGTAGATCAGCAGTTTTTTTCTATAAATGGCCAGACGGTAAATCATTTAGATTTTATAGGCTAGGTCTCTGTTGCAACTACTCAGCTCTCTGTTGTAGAATGAAAGCAGCAGTAGACAACATATATTCCAGTAAAACTTTGTTTATAAAAGCAGGATATTGCCATCAAGCTGTAGGTTGCTGACCCCTGAATTAGAGGAGAGTGGTGGAAAAGGTTAGGGAGGTGGGCAGGAGTCAGAGCAGGAAAAGCCTGGAAGGCCATAGTATTGATACATCAATTATCTAGCTCTGCGTAACAAACCAATCCAGCTCCCTGTGTCTTAAATCTACAACAACAATTCATTTGCCATAATTCTGAAATTTGGGCAGGGCTCAGCAGGATGGTTCCTTTTGGTTCCCCACAGTCTTCATGGGGGGGCTCAAGTGGACCTGGAGAGTCTGAATGGCTTCACTTTCTTGCCTGGTGTCTTAGCTGAGGTGGATGGAAGAGCCAGAGGCTACCTGGGCTTCTCTCTCTTTGCCTTTATGGTCTTTCAACCAGCAAGTGCCCTCTCTCTCTCTCTCTCTCTCTCTCTCTCTCTCTCTCTTTCTCTCCACAAGACCTTTCTCTGCAGTAAAGTAGTTGGACATCTTTGGTAGCTGGTGTTATATGGTACAAGGTGTCCTGAAGCCCAGGTCTGTAATAGGCATAATGTCATTTCTGTCACAATTTCTTGATCAAAAAAAAGTCACAAGGATAGTCTGGATTCCAGTGTAAGGAAAACAGAAATTAATGAGAAAAATTGTCGTTAGCCTTATCTGCAGACCATTCTTGGCACATTATAAGGAGTTTACATTTTTTTCTCAAGTGAATTAGGAAGACATTTTATCTTGCAAAGGAATGACATGGCATAACTTATGATGAGAGAGAAATGTCTTAGCTGCATATTCTTGTAACAATCTTTTCACGATGCCTGGGAAAGATCAGCAGAAACGTGGAAAGCAAACTATAAGAATTCAATGGCTAACGAAGAAGCAATGAGTTTCATAGCACTTGGCCTGAAATTCTCCATTTGAAAAGGATCTCAACTCCACCAAATTGTATAGAGCATATATAGCAGTATGTCAGGGGTGTGGACTTGATTCTTTCATCCACCAACTTGTTCAATTTTATTCCATAATTATGGACTAAACCCATAATGCCTGCTATCTATCTCACAAATCTGCTCATTTAACCACAAGGTGGATCAATTTGGCAGAAACCAGGACTTCGTTGGATTCGTATCCATCATAACAACTAGAAAAACTACCAAAGTCCTTGTCCTACTGACAACAGGTCATTAAAAACAAAATGATTTTGTAAATTTACTAAGCTCTTACATTATCAGCTTAATTATCCTAGCATTAAATTAATAGGTATATCAGAAGCCAAAATGTTCATTGTCATGCTTACAAAACACCTATAAATGCAAACATAAGTTGCAACAGTATTAGCTCTCCCAAATATCTTTTTACATAAACTTTGTTCTTCAGTCACTCATCCGTTTTATATTTTCTATTTTTAATCAGATATTTTTTATTGATATTGTGTTATACAGTAAACACTATTACTTATTACATTCTTCTTTTGGAGACATAAATGTCCGTTTGACTTCGGTCCACTTGAAACTGTATTCTGAACATTTATGTATTATTTATTTATTTAAGCCTCTTTCAATAAGAACAAATGTCTCAGGTAAAATTTACAGTGAACAATAAGATTTAGTCCCAGTAGTAGGTGTGTTTTCTAAAATAAAAATTAGAAGTATCAGGCATCCAATCATTAGAAAAGTCATTAACGATAATGGTGATCGTGCAATGGCCTTACTTCTCTGTCATTGAAAATAAGGCAGAGAATTGTGCTCTAAAAGAATGATTCGAGAATAGTCTAACAAAACTAGCTAATCAGCTACTTTTCCTTAGGTAGTAGAAGTAATATTACAATTTCTTTCCTGTCATAGTATCGAGGGAATAGAATAAATGTGTTTCAAGCATCACCTGAAAGAGAAAAGAGGAACAATTTAGAAACATTCTTATTAAGCTTAGCATGATTTCATTGTCCTTCAGCAAAACACATTTCTTATCAGGGAACTCTATTTTGCTATTCTCTTGAAACACTGGCTTGGGGAGGGAGGCATGAACAGCTTGAATAATTTCTTGCCAGCTCAATGCTATTTTCTTACTGGTGCTTTTCCAGTTATTCCATAAAAGTAGACTTGGCTTTACCTAAAAGTTAGAGTGCAGATATTATGTTTATGAATTGAACCACAATCAGCAATGAAAAATTTTTAAGAGACCCTTATTAAATTTTCTTGTACAAGAAAGAATTCTTTTTTAATACCAATAAGGAGCCTTGATTTATTTACACTGGACCTGGGGAAAGACTGAGAAACTCATGCCACAGGTTGAAGGAACTGATTAAGGATTTCTACAAAGCATGTGAATGACAAGAGAAAAGGATATGGCCAAAGGAGATATAAGAGCAGTGGCTGAAGAAGAGTTTGCTATAGGTGCTCCCCACTCTGACCACAGCTCCCACGGTGCCCTGGGAACTTGTATATTCCATCTAGGATGGCTGCATGCAGAAACCAACAGAGTCATTTTCACTCTCTGATTCAAAACAGTATCTCTTCAACATCCAGGTACAAACTTTTCTATCACTTCCAAGGGAAAGAAGATAAAGAAGTGATGGGAAAAAGTTTCAGGGGAAAGAAGGTTCAAAAAAAACCAAAATCGGCATGGACTGTTATGCAATTTTGGCATAATGACGACTTCATATAATGGACTGCCATTCTAACAACTCGAAGGCCATAGCGCTCATCAGTACCAGAGAAATCACGGGGTGTTCCCATCAGAAGCCAGTGTTGCCCAAGATGGCAAAATAAGGTGGCCAGCAGAGGCAATAATGTACTATGGCCTTTGTCCAGATTCCATGCAGCTGATGAAAGAAGAAGAAAGTGGTGTTGGACTAGCAAGCAGGATTTGCTTGTCAGTTGATATGTCCAACAGCACATATATTTTTCTTTTTTTTTAAACATCTTTATTGGAGTATAATTGCTTTACAATTGTGTGTTAGTTTCTGCTTTATAACAAAGTGAATCAGCTATACATATACATATATCCCCATATATCCTCCCTCATGCATTTCCCTCCCACCCTTCCCATCCCACCCTTCTAGGTGGTCACAAAGCACCAAGCTGATCTCCCTGTGCTATGCGGCTGCTTTCCAGTAGCTAGCTATTTTACATTTGGTAGTGTATATATGTCCATGCCACTCTCTCACTTCGTCTGAGCTTACCCTTCCCCCTCCCTGTATCCTCAAGTCCATTCTCTACATTTGCGTCCTGTCCTGTCCCTAGGTTCTTCATAAACTTTTTTTTTTTTTTTTAGATTCTATATATATATGTGTTAGCATACGGTGCTTGTTTTTCTCTTTCTGACTTGCTTCACTCTGTATGACAGACTCTAGGTCCATCCACCTCACTACAAATAACTCAACTTCATTTCTTTTTACGGCTGAGTAATACTCCATTGTATATATGTGCCACATCTTCTTTATCCATTCATCTGTCGATGGACACTTAGGTTACTCCCATGTCCTAGCTATTGTAAATAGAGCTGCAATGAACATTGTGGTACATGACTCTTTTTGAATTATGGTTTTCTCAGGGTATATACCCAGTAGTGGGATTGCTGGGTCATATGGTAGTTCTATTTTTAGATTTTTAAGGAACCTCCATACTATTCTCCATAGTGGCTGTATCAATTTACATTCCCACCAACCGTGCAAGAGGGTTCCCTTTTCCCCATACCCTCTCCAGCATTTATTGTTTGTAGATTTTTTCATGATGGCCATTCTGACTGATGGGAGGTGATACCTCATTGTAGTTTTGATTTACATTTCTCTAATGATTAATGATGTTGAGCATTCTTTCATGTGTTTGTTGGCAGTCTGTATATCTTCTTTGGAGAAATGTCTATTTAGGTCTTCTGCCCATTTTTGGATTGAGTTGTTTGCTTTTTTGATATTAAGCTGCATGAGCTGCTTATAAATTTTGGAGATTAGTCCTTTTTCAGTTGCTTCATTTGCAAATATTTTCTCCCATTCTGAGGGTTGTCTTTTCGTCTTGTTTATGGTTTCCTTTGCTGTGCAAAAACTTTGAAGTTTCATTAGGTCCCATTTGTTTATTTTTGTTTTTATTTCCATTTCTCTAGGAGGTGGGTCAAAAAGGATCTTGCTGTGATGTATGTCATAGAGTGTTCTGCCTATGTTTTCCTCTAAGAGTTTTATAATGTCTGGCCTTACATTTAGGTCTTTAATCCATTTTGAGTTTATTTTTGTGTATGGTGTTAGGGAGTGTTCTAATTTCATTCTTTTACATGTAGCTGTCCAGTTTTCCCAGCACTAGTTATTGAAGATGCTGTCTTTTCTTCATTATATATTCTTGTCTCCTTTATCAAAAATAAGGTGACCATATGTGCATGGGTTTATCTCTGGGCTTTCTCTCCTGTTCCACTGATCTATATTTCTGGTTTTGTGCCAGTACCATACTGTCTTGATTACTGTAGCTTTGTAGTATAGTCTGAAGTCAGGGAGCCTTTTTCCTCCAGCTCCGTTTTTCTTTCTCAAGATTGTTTTGGCTGTTCGGGGTCTTTTGTGTTTCCATACAAATTGTGAAATTTTTTGTTCTAGTTCTGTGAAAAATGCCATTGGTGCTTTGATAGGGATTGCATTGAACCTGTAGTTTGCTTTGGGTTAGTATAGTCATTTTGACAATGCTGATTCTTCCAATCCAAAAACATGGTATATCTCTCCATCTGTTTGTATCATCTTTAATTTCTTTCACCAGTGTCTTATAGTTTTCTGCATACAGGTCTTTTGTCTCCTTAGGTAGGTTTATTCCTAGGTATTTTATTCTTTTTGTTGCAATGGTAAATGGGAGTGTTTCCTTAATTTCTCTTTCAGATTTTGCATCACTGGTGTATAGGAATGCCAGAGATTTCTGTGCATTAATTTTGTATCCTGCTACTTTACCAAATTCATTGATTAGCTCTAGGAGTTTTCTGGTAGCGTCTTTAGGATTCTCTATGTATAATACCATGTCATCTGCAAATAGTGACAATTTTACTTCCTGTTTTCTGATTTGGATTCCTTTTATTTCTCTTTCTTCTCTGATTGCTGTGGCTAAAACTTCCAAAAGTATGTTGAATAATAGTGATGAGAGCAACAGCACATATATTGACCAGAAATAATTGAATGGTTACTTTAAATGGTGGCTATATGTACATCAGAGGGCAACTGCTGTGTTTCTAGTCATCTAGGACCGTTTCTCTCTTAACTAATGGTGGCATGATTTCCACTGGGGAATTATATCTCCCCTCATTGTGTGTTGTCTTGTTTATGTGATAAATTATGGTGCCCTCTCATTATAAAAACCAAAGAGAACCCCAGGGACTTTGACAAATCACACCTGTTCCTGCCTAATAAAGGCCATGATGCAGAAACATGCCCTAAGTGATAGAAATTGGCCTCTCTTCCTAAGCACTTTGACATGTGAGCATAGCAAAATGCATTAAGCACTGAAGAAATAGAATGAGTTGATTCCTCCAGTGAAGGCATCAGAGCCATAAATGTCAGATAAGTTATATTTTGAGATTCCCCTAAATCAGTGGTCCCCAACCTTTTTGGCACCAGGGACCGGTTTCATGGAAGACAATTTTTCCACGGATGGCGTGGGTGGGGATGGTTCAGGCAGTAACGCGAGCAATGGGGAGTGATGGGGAGCGTCAGGTGAAGCTTCATTCGCCCGCCTGCCGCTCACTTCCTGTTGTGTGGCCCTGTTCCTAACAGGCCACGGACTGGTACTTGTCTGCAGACCAGGGGTTGGGGACCCCTGCCCTAAATTGACTATTACTAGTTTCTGTTATTTCCAGACAATATTATGCTTTTCCTTCACTCCTATTAGTTTCTTATATATCTACCAATACATTCATTTTATGCTTAAGAAAGATATAGTTTTTCCTGCTTATGAGAAAAGTATACAAATAAAATAGTATAAATTTTATAGTAAAATAATGGTCATAATTGTCATGTCTTTAAAAAACCAATGTGATATACAACGTCTTACTTCATACAACGTGATATTATTAGAAGTCAGATTTTAGATGCATCATTGATCTATCAGCCCAGCAGTTTCTGTGTGGTGTGTTATGTGATAAGACCTTGGTAACAGGTCCATGACTGTACCTCCTTTGCTGTAGACTGGGTCCCTTGGCCTGAGATAACTGTATGAGATATACTGTGTCAAAGACTGTCAGTGGGTCAAATACTGTAGGCCTTCAGTAATGGCCATAAAGACAAGAAAGACACAGCCATGCCAGGAATAAGTATCATTTCCAGTCAAGATGAATCATTGCCCATTCCAGGGTAGAAGGAGTCCAACGTGATCAACTTGTCACCAGTGGTTGACCTGTTGCTTTGAGGAATGGTCCCATATCCAAGGGCCTGTTATCTATTACTGTTGTTTGTCTGTTGGACCTTCAATGAAGGCAGTTGCTACATCAGCTCTGATGAATGGGGACCCATCCTCCTTTTCTAGAAATGGGTCCTGAGTCTGAGAACTGACTCAAGTCAGAAACTGGACAAAGGATTATATTTTATTGCCCTAAGCTTTCTTGTTATCCATCTTTGATTGCTTTTGACTGTATACATCTATTATATATATATTTTAGACCATGCCATGCAGCATGTGAGATCTTTGTTCCCTGACCAGGGTTCGAACCAGTGCCCCCTGCCCCTGCATTGGGAATGCTTTTGACTGTATATGTTGAACAAGATCCTGTCTGTCCTAAAGCAAAGCCACATTCTGCTAACCATCTCAACAGCTATCTACAGGACAGGACAGCCTGGCTGCCGCTTTGATGTGCTGCTCATTATGGTAAATATGCACACCTTGCTTCTGAGGGTTGAGCGTCTCTATTATTTGGGGACTCCATTACCTCACTTTAATCAGGGAAAACAGTTCTATTCAGTATCTCTACCATTTTCCCTACTACAGGGGATAGCCACTACTTAAATTCTCCCTGATGGTGACAATAGTATTCCTCTCACCAGCACGATCTTATATCGATAAATGGAGTATTCCCTGGGCTCTCTCACAGAATAGAATTGATTTTCTGGCCTTAGGTATTATATTAATTCTAGCATGCCATGTCTTTGGGCCTTGCATTTATTCCTCTATTGTTTGTATAACAGTCCTGGCATTTCTTTTGCACTTAGAGCAAGCCTTAACTTTCTCCAAGCTTGCAAGAACCAACATAGGAGCATATTTGCATTGTTTCCCAGCTTTGTTAGGGAGTAAAATTCTGTCCAGTCCCATACATATGTTCCTGGATCTTGCTGTTATATGTTGACTAGGTTTTGCAGCTCTATCTGGAAATAACCTTTTCCTCTTTTTTTTTTTTTTTTTTTTTTTTGCGGTACGCGGGCCTCTCACTGTTGTGGCCTCTCCCGTTGCGGAGCACAGGCTCCGGACACGCAGGCCCGGCGGCCATGGCTCACGGGCCCAGCCGCTCCGTGGCATGTGGGATCTTCCCGGACCGGGGCACAAACCCGTGTCCCCTGCATCGGCAGGCGGACTTCCAACCACTGCACCACCAGGGAAGCCCACCCTTTCCTCCTTTAGGAGAATATACTAGAATGCACTGGCCAGGTTACCTTGTAATAACCCCAGTTATTAGTCTGGCATCCAGAAGCAGAGGTAGAGATAGATCCTGACTTGCAAGGTAGCAGCTTCTATATCCTCAAGCTGGTGCAGAGTAGAAGATTTTAATTAGCAGGAGGGGACCATTTCTGCAGACCTAGTGTATTAAGCGGTATCGAGGGTTTTCAAGGTTCTAGTATATTCATTACAGGTGTCCCCATCTCAGTTCTCAGGTTTCAGACCTTGCCAACCATGACACTAACCTTGACTGTAGCAGACTTGTTAAGGATGAGAATTAGAATTCAACCTTCTCCGATGCTCTGCTACTCATAATTATACCCTGGCCTGATGCTCCGCTTATCCTGGCCCCCAGCTGCAAAATATGGACTCTTTTCCTGTGCTGCCAAATAGGCCCTCTGATTTTCACATTTTACCTTGAATTGTTGATTAATCACCATCAGCCTTTCATTGTCTTCGTCCAATGCATCAATAGTACTCTGATTCCATTGTCCTTATAATTGCTACTTCCCCCAAACCTCTCAAACATTTGAGATATTGCAGTAGCCAGTGCATTACCTTCCCCAACTTCCCATTTCAGTTCACCACCAGGGAACATTTTAACAATTGTTTTGCTACAGCAGGTCAAAGGCCACCGGTGCTCTACCTACCAGGGATGTGATCCACATTGCCAGCTGGCCTGGGGTGAATCAGCTCTGAATTCCTGTTTTTAAATCTGCTTCCTGGAACCACTCTTGGCATCAAATATGTAAGGCCAGTTTCCCCATACATGTGTACTCTAAGACAAAGATTTGTATGCAGAAAGTTAATTGAAGAATACTCACAGGAACAGCATCCATTAAGGATTGAGGGAAGAAGAATTGGTTAGAAGATGAAGTTGAATGCAATGAGTTTGAAAAAAGGTCTCAGCTGGTCCCACAAGAGGCACTCAGCTAGAATGACCCTTCAGAGTTGTCCAAGATTGAGGCCAGGGATGGGTCTCTGCACCCGTGGATGCATGAGGTCATAGATGTGGGCTGCCCCTGCGGAAGGGGTATAACCTTTGTGAAACAGCTTACTCAGGCCAACACTCCCCCAGCTAGTGGCTCAGCCCTGATTTTGGAGCCATCCTAGCCTCTACTACATTTTTGCACATCACACTAGATTGTACAATAGATTTGGAGTTTGAAAAAAGTCTTAATTTATATATTGGCCCTACCAGCGACAAGAAAAATGACTGAGCAAGAGATTTAACTTTTCTTGGTCTTGGCTGTCTCTCTTGTGGAAAATAATCTACTTATTTTTCTTCTTTTTCAACATTATCTTGGTTATTCTCACTTCACTATTCTTTCAGATGTATTGTAGATTTATCTTGTTAAAGTCCTATTCGTATTAAAATTCTACTAGTATTTTAAATGAAATTAAAATAAATACATGGATTAATTTGGAAGATCATTGTATCTCTTCTATTGTGGATTACTGAGTTTTCTTTCTCTTCTTTATACTTTCTCTCTCTCTCTGTCTGTCTCTCTTTCTCTCTGTCTCTTCTGTTTGTCAGCTCTGTCTGTCTCCCTCTCTCTCTCTCTCTCTCACTCCCTCTCCATTGTGAGTGGTCACTCTAGATCATCCTCCCTCTTTCAGAGAGCCTTTAGTCAGTCCAGGCTGCTACCACAAAGTGCCATAGACTGGGTGACTTATAAACAGTAGAATTTTATTTCTTACAGTTCTGGAAGCTGGGCATCTGAGATCAGGGTGCCAGAATGGTAGGATTCTGGTGAGCACTCTCCATAGGATAGCAAATTGCAGACTTTTATTGTATCCTCACATGGCAGAAAGAGGGTAAGAGAGCTCTCTGGCGTCCCTCTTATAAAGGCACTAATCCCATTCATGGGGGCACCGCTGTTATGATCGAATTATCTCCCAAAGCCCTCACCTCCCAATACCATCACATGGTGGTTATGATTTCAACCTATGAATTTGGGGTGGGACCCAAGCAGTCCATTGCAGATCACCTTCAGTTACGTTTTGGTATGGTGAACAGGCATTTCTAAAGGTTTCTGGTAATTGCTGTAGGGATCTGTATCCTCTTTTAGAATTTAATTTTTAATTTGCCAACTTAGTAAACTTCTAGTTTTAAATGGGATGAGGAATTTGTTCACATTTTCTAGGGAGAAAATTTCATTTATTTCATTTTAACTGATATCTCATCTTTTCAAATTTATCAGCACTGATTTCAAGGCAATATTTTCTTACATTTAAAAATCTTTTGGGATCATAGTTTTGTCTGCCAAAAAGTGGGATTGCTGGATCATGTGGTAATTCTATTTTTAGTTTTCTGAGGAACCTATATATTGTTTTCCACAGTGGCTGCACCAACTTACATTCCTACCAACAGTGTAGGAGAGTCCCCTTTTCTCCACACCCCTCCAGCATTTGTTATTTGTAGACTTTTTAATGATGGCCATTCTGACTGGTGTGAGGAGGTACCTCATTGTAGTTTTGATTTGAATTTTTCTAATAAACAGTGATGTTGAGCATATTTTCATGTGCCTATTGGCCATCTCTATGCCTTCTTTGGAGAAACATCTATTTAGGTCTTCTGCCCATTTTTGGATAGGGGTTTTTGTTGTTGTTGAGTTGTATGAGCTGTTTGTATATTTTGAGAATTAAGCCCTTATTGATCACATCATTTGAAAATATTTTCTCCCATTCTGTAGGCTGTCTTTTCATTTTGTTTATGGTTTCTTTGCTGTGCAAAACCTTGTAAGTTGACTAAGTCCCATTTGTTTATTTATTTATTTATTTATTTTATTGCTTTGGGAGACTGACCTAAGAAAACACTGGTATGATTTATATCAGAGAAGGTTTTGCCTGTGTTCTCTTCTAGGAGTTTTATGGTGTCACGTTTAAGTCTTTATGAAAAACTATAATTCAAAAAGATACATGCACCCCTTTGTTCATAGCAGCAGTATTCACAATAGGCAAACATGGAAACAGCCTAAATGTCCATCGACAGATGAATGGATAAAAAAAGATGTGGTATAAATACATATATATAATGGAATACTACTCAGCCATAAAAAAGAATAAAATTTTGCCATTTGCAACAACATGGATAGACTTGGAGGGTATTATGCTAAGTGAAATAAGTTAAACAGAGAAAGACAAATATCATATAATATCACTTATATGTGTAATCTAAAAAAATTCAACAAACTAGTGAATATAACAAAAAAGAAGCAGACTCACAGATATGGAAAACAAACTATATTTTTTATTTTTTACAGAGAATTTTAACAAATACCATATTATTCTTTATTGATTAGACACATTTAGATTTTTAAAATTAGACATTGCGATGAACAGGACATGTGAACCTCGATTTATTGACTTCCCCTGGTGAAACTACAAACATTTTTGCATGTTTTTAATTCCCTCTACTCTAACCTTCTCACTTCCAGAATTTTTTCTAGGACCTCAAAGAAGGTGAAGGTTGAATACAAAAAAAATTTGGAGCATAACATTTGTTTTGAAGACAACATAGATTTTTATATCATCATGGAAAGTTTCCAGCATATAGCAGTAATGGGTATTGTGCTAGCAAAATGTGTATATTCTGACAATTTCCCAAATGATAAGTAAAGTGTTTTTATGCAAGGGTGTCTTTTTCTAATTCACACGAATATAGACTATTCCTGGGTCTGCTTAATAAAATATACGTTTATTATAATTTAAATTAAATCTCTTTCAAGATTTATTGTTAACATTTTTCTAAAGTTTCATATCTTCATTGAAAACAATATAAATAAAAAACAGAGGAAATTCTGCTTCCAACAAAGATGGAGTAACGGGAAGGCAACTTATCTTTCTGCCTTAAACAAATAGAAAGCCAGAGAAAATAACGGTGGTTTTCAGAACTACTTTCAGACAAGTAGTTTTTGAGCAATGAGCAGCTCTTGTTGGTGACCCCTGGGGAGGGCAAGCAAACGTGGGGAGCCTTCCGTTTGCCCCGGATTACTGCCTGAGTGTTTATACACTGAAGGGCAAGAAAGGGAAACCAAAACAGAGCCTCACAGCCTCTCTGACTCAAGAAAACCAACTTGAGAATTGAGTAAGACCAGGGCAGCTGGAATTTGTGGAGCAGATGACCGGAATGGAGAGAGAAGTCTTCATAGAGAGAGCTCTGGAAATCTGCAGAAGGTTTTCATAAGTTTTCACACAATATTGATCAGCATGTACACATGAGAAAACTCTAAGAGGCCAAGCTAAGAGGCACCAGATGTACAAAAGTGGATAGAATTCATCACCAGCAGCCCTGCCCTGCAAGACAAGATAAAGGAAGTATTTCAAGCCAAAGAAAAAGGATACCAATGCTCAGATCTTGGTTTTGAAATACTATTCTCCAATAAAAAGAATGCAGCCTCCTTAGAGAAATGGCTGATTCTCGTATTGGGACACAGAAAACTCTTGTAGCTTGTAATCATCTTGTAGAAGAAGTCAGTACTCAAAAAAACAAGAGGACAGAGGCATTTCACAGGGACACAAATGCCAATCTGAAAAAACTCAGATTGGAATTTAAAACTGGAATAATTTATGCAATAAAATAATATAGTAATGGGTTATAAGCCAAAGTATAAAATGCATAAAATGAAGTCCATACTGATATAAACAAATGAATAAATAAATAAATGGAGATGCAAGGAGAGGCAAAACTTCCTTATAGGAACATTACAGATAACATAAAATTTTATTTAATTTAAGGGTTGTCCTCAAAGTTTGTACATATTACATGAGAAACTTTGGGTCAGTCAGTTTCCCATAATAAAGTAGATCACGCTCCATGCCCATGGGAGGCTGCGTGATACGTGGATTTCCAGGCTCCTTGCTTACCTAAGCTTGAAGCTTACCTAAGCTTCAAAAAGCCAGGAGGAAAAGAAAGATTGCAAGCCTTCCCAAAGCATACAGTGTGACATAGTGCATTGCCTGTTCTGTATTCTCACATAGCACCTCAAAGGCATGTCAAATTCATCATATGTGACCTAAAGTCATAGCCTACCTCCAAAGCAGCTACCCTGTCCCATGCAGGCTGTCTACTATTATTTCCTATCTTAATTAATGACAATATAAACCAATAAGCATCATAAACTGATCATTTATATCTCTCAAATTCAGTCTACTGCCATGTCCAGTTACTCTTATATCCTAGATGACTCTTAAGCCTGTCTATATATCTTCTGTATATCTTCATTACTCTACCCAAATAAATGGCCATCAACTTCTTTCCTGGACTAAAGCTGTATTTTTTCCTAACTGGTTTTCTTGCCATCCCAAACTCCACACTGTAGCCAAAGATTTCAAAAATGCAAATGTAATGATATCACACGTTTCTTAAAACCTGCCAATGTCTTCTCATTGCTCTTGGAATAGAAACAAAAATGTTTAAAATCTCACACAAGACCTTTCATATTCCAGACTTTGCTTATGATTCCAGATGGGCTGGCAACAACTCAACATCACTACCATCTCCTTCTTCTAAGAACTTGCCTGGGATGAAGACAAATCCAGGAACTACATTTCCCACAGTCCTTGGCACTCACGCAAGATCCTGAAAGCAGAAGAGAGGAAAATCCATTGTTCTCCTGAGACTGTGGCAGCAGAAAGCATGAGCAGCTCTGAGAGTCACAGCAGCTCCTAGCAAGCTCTTAAAAAGCACATTCTTTGCTGAAATCCTTGAAAGCAGTTCTATTTTTCTCCCTGCCTTTCAATGGTATTTGCCCTGACCTTCCTGACCTCCAGTGATGACTTCTATGATCCTTCAGCTTTCAGCGGTTGCCTACAGCTCCGAATTTCAGACCCACAAAAATAGAGAGTGACGTCTGTTTCCCTGACCAAATACTGCCTCACACTTTATCCTGGAGTTGGTAACAGGGAACAAACTTTAACGATGAGACTCTAAAATTGGTTTGCAGGTCGGATTAGATTTAAGGCGCTAACGCCCTCATTGCCAGTAGAACGTGACATCTTTGTTTCATTTTCCCCAGAATCAGACCTTGAGTCAAAAATGTAAATACAAGTGACAGATGATTGTAGTGAGCTCCACTGTTAAGAAAGTAGGGAAATGAGGAGCAAGGAGAAGGAAGACAATTTAAAAAGTCAAGAGTTCACTGCCATAAGCAGCTGGAGCTCACCAGTGCTATACGAGAGCTGTAGGAGAGGCAAGGTGTATTGTCACGCAGAGGAAGCCCAGCTGAGGGAGGATGCTGGGGTTTCTATCCACTAACTGCCCATTTATTTTTGGTTGAAACCTTCTCTCAGGAACATTGACTCTCCAGCCTATTTGACTTGCCCTGAATGCACACTGAGTATGTTCCTGCATCAGGAAGAAAAACAGAGCAGTCCTCAGGCAGAGAGCCACAGGTATTCGCAGTAAGCAGCCTACAGCCTATGGAAGAGAGTGCAGAGGAAACATGGGTGGGGCACAGAGCTCCAGTGAGACATGGGCAGTCCCTCACATTAAATGGAAGGAGAGCTGTTTATATTATAAACTTCAGTTGCATGGTGTCGAATGTCTGTGCAATGCAAGGCTTTAGAAGACAAAGTAGTAGTTGCAATAGATGTGACTTTATATAAGTGCACTGGAGAAGCTGGAGAAAGAAACTGACGAGCTCAAGATTTTACATTCTCAGATAAAGAAGATGTGGTACATATATACAATGGAGTATTACTCAGCCATGAAAAAGAATGAAATAATGCCACTTGCAGCAATATGGATGGACCTAGAGATTATCATACTGAGTGAAGTAAGTCAGAAAGAGAAAGACAAATATACCATATGATATCACTTATATGTGGAATCTAAAATATGACATAAATGAACCTATCTAAGAAACAGAAACAGACTCACAGACATAGAGAACAGACTTGTGGTTGTCAAGGGAGGGTGGTGGATTGGGAATTTGGGATTAGCAGATGCAAACTATTATATATAAAATGGATAAACAACAAAGTCCTACTGTATAGTAAAGCAAACTGTATTCAATATCCTGTGATAAACCATAATGGAAAAGAATATGAAAAAGAATGTATATATGTATAACTGAATCAGTTTGCTATACAGCAGAAATTAACACATTATAAATCAACTATGCTTTGATAAAATAAATTTTAAAATAATAATAAATGTTGAAACATTAAAAAAAAGAATTTACATTCTCAATTCAAGTCACAGAGTACTGTAGAGATGATAAGACTTCCTTGAAATTATTCCTTATAATTTAAATTTACAAAGTGAGATTTCTAAACCTGATCCTGTAAGTGGTTGAATTATTATACAACGGGAATTGAATTACAGCCTTGATAGGACTCTTATGTTACAGTTAAGTCACTGATGGAAAAGAATGGAATGTTAATGATAAGAATGAGCATATTTCAATGAATCTAATAACCTTGACCCACCCTCAGAGTTTCCTGAGTTTTCCTTAGCAACAAAAGCAGCCTCTCCCCTCCTCTGGGCAAGATTATTGGCTTCTCCTTGCCTGAAGACCATAAAATCATTGTCAGAGTGTTCACCATGGGGATTATGCTGAATCCTTAACACTTATTATTTTCAGACTCATAAATATTCTTTTGTATGTGTGATAAAATATAGACAACATAGTATTTACCATTTTAACAGTTCTGTGGCACTAAGTACATTCACATTGCTGTGCAGCCATCACCACCTTCCATCCCAGAGCTTTTTCACCTTCCCCAGCTGAAACTCTGTCCCCATCAATCACAAACTCCCCATTCCTCTCCCTGCCAGCCTCTGGCAGCCACCATTCTACTCTTTATAAATCTGATGACTCTAGGTACCTCATAGGAGTGGAATCGTACAATACGTGTCCTTTTGTGACTGACTTATTTCACTTCACATAGTTCCATGCTGTAGCATATGCCACAGTTTCCTACCTCTTTAAGACTGAAGAATAGTTGACTGTATATATATTCCACTTTTGTTTATCCATTCAACCATTGATGAGCACTTAGATTGTTTCCACCTTCCAGCTATTGTAAATAATGCTGCTATGAACACTGTTGTACAAATAACTCTTCAAGTCCCTTCTTTTAGTTCTTCTGAACACCAGTGAGCTTGTGAGAACCACCTGTGATAGTGCTTCAAGCTTCAAACTTTGATAGAAGTTCCCGTGGCATTTGATATTCACATCTTTGATAGCTGTGCCCCAGCTTTTCCATGTTACATATGCCCTTGCTTATCTTGAACATATAGAATGGTTTCTGGCTTCCTGGCTGTTCCATTTAACTTTCATGGTTTGTGCTCCCTCCCACTCATTCTCTGTGCTACAGTGATATCAGCATTCTTTATGTCTGTTTCACTAGCCATTCTCCTTACTACCCCAGGGCCTTAGAACCTGCTCCTCTGGGTGCTTGGGTTACTTTTGATAGACACCTCCCCCCAACCTTTTTCCCCAATTAACAGCTCATCTTTCAAATCTCAGCTCAGTGTCACATCCTCAGGGAAGCATTTCCCTTCTCAGGTATCTTTGAGTACTATGTCCTCTTCCCTTAGAACACTTAACTTGGTTTCACATTTTACATTTATCTGTGTTCTTAATTAACATTTCCATCATAGTCCAAATGCTAAGCTCCAGATGATCATAGATTCTCTGCTCAGTTAATATTTCTAGCACAAAATTGCAACACTGAGTAGCAATTACTATGACTTCAAGTCATTTTGGAGGCCTATTAAAGAACTATGAACTCCGATAGATGCTAGCGCTCTCTGGAAGGGGCACTGAGGGATACAGTGGAGGTAAAACCAACTGGTTCAGGTTGCTCTTTGAGTCAACAGCTGAGAGCAGATGTCAGAGCTGAGAACACACTTGCTCATATGGGCAGTAGGAAGGGGAGGTGATTCTGGTTGACGGGGTGCTATTTTAACTTTGTTCAGCATGGTGGAGATTGGGGGCTTACATTTTAGACCTCCTTGAGGAAGGAGAGCATTGACTTCTCACTGTAAAAGTTGGGGTCTTCAGGGAGGCATCAACTCTGCAACACCCAAAGCCATTCGAGCTGGAATCCAACCTTTGTAAAGGGAGTATAGTGACTAAGGAGCGGTTAAGTGAGTCTATTTTTTTTTCACAGATTATAAGCCTCTAGATCTCAAATTGCAGTCTTCAGAGATTCAGAAAGAAAACACACAAGTACACAGGAATGGAATAAAAAGAAAAACATAAGTATACCAATGAGAGATAAGTTGTTTACGTATTTTTAAAGGGAGATTGTTGCTTCTGCTTTCCTTATGAAGACTGCACATAATTGTCAGACATCATTCTCCAAGCCTGACAAAGAGAGTTTCCGAGTTGATATTCCGTCCAATTTAAGCAAGGATAAAAAATATAACACTATGCTCCTAACTTAATCATATATGTAATTATGTATATGTGGCCTTATACATATGCCCAACCAACCCCCAAACTTGGGTTTCTACCAAGCCTGAACACGAAAAATTATATTCTCTCCAAAACCGAGAACTGAATCGTTAGGTTACAATTACAATTTTATAAGTCTAGTCATGAAGAAGAAGCCCTATGTACTTATTCTAGGTGACTCTCTAAAGAACTTCATTGGAACTCCTAAACTACTAGTTTTTCTCTTCGGATTCACCCAAATTTCTGATGCGACTAATGCTTTGATGATAATGAAAGGTAGCCTAAGTAATGCATTTAGTCACCATCTCACAAAGTTTTCTTCAAGGAAAACAGGCTCTAATGATACAGTTAAGTGCATGATAATTGAGTTCCAAGGCATGGCAATTCAAAGCTGCTGCGAGGTTTGGTTTTCATTCTTGTTTTAGTTCCTCAAAGTTTATATGTTCTAGGTTATGAGTAGAAATAGGAAGAGAGGAAGAGAGTGTGGACCTGAGGGCACAGCTTGAGGGAAAAGGACATAAGTTGATGCAGGTTCCAGGAAGCAGTCAGGTAAGAAGCCTAATCAATCAGAGAAAGGCAGAGACCACAGGTATTGGTAAAGAGGAAGGCCAAAGACATCCATGCACCCTTCGCAAACTGCAGACTCTCAGGACATGAAGAAACACGAGCAGGTAAGGGCAGGGAGTTGGAAGGTCAAGCAACTAGTCAACCAAGTAGCTGGCAGCCCAGCAAAAGACAGGCAAAACACAGATTCTGTAGAGCAGTGGGGACAAGGAAGAAATTCAGATTTGGTGGCAGCTGTCTCTGTTTACCTGTCCCCCTGGAGAAAGCGATTCCTGAGTGGACCCAGACTGCAGGCTGGAAGTGATGATAACAGAGAACAGCAGGTGGCATAACAAATGTGCATGTGGGGAGCAGATTCAATTCTCTGGCAAGGAGACATTTCCCTGAAAACCAGAGTTTCCTTGTAATGTTATCTTCAAGGTCCACGTTAACAGTACACACCCTACAAACAAAACCATGCTATAATGAGTACTTTTGCACATACCCCCAGAAACTCAAACCCTCCTTGGAGGGAATTCAAGATTGGTCCAATGCTTGATTCCAGCCTTTTGGATTTCATGTTATGGTATAGTTCCACCCTATAAATGTGAAACTCTCAATGAAACCATATGCAATCATATTACAGTTGTGTACATGACATGAAAGCTGGGCTTCTCTGATACCATCAACATAAGGAAAATGAAAATTCCATCTGCCACCTGGCTACGTGGACTCTGGAATGGAAAGCAAGTGTGTATTGGGATGACACAGAGACTATCTGAATGAGAGACTCCTTTTCGCTTGACTCCCTTTCACTTATTGTGACATAGATGTAATCTTAAATTAAGGTAGAGAAATTTGATTTTCAAAGGATACTATTCTTGAAAACCTCTGAATATTTAATCTACTCTGTGGGGTGGGTAAAAGCTTAAACCTATAGTGAGAGAAATGGGAAGTTTTATATGCTTTCACCTGGTCCCTGGGTTCTTTTCCTCCATTCATCAGCTCTCATAAAATAGTTATGGTCATGATATATGAATGTACAATGCTACAAGCACGTTTGATCCTCTTCAGATTCTATTCCACCATTTTTCCATCCCCAAACCAGTTCGGATAGGTTCAGGAGGAAGAACAGGGGAGGCTAAGGAAAGCTGGACAATTGTGGACATGAGTAAAGAAGAAATCAGGCTATGGTGCCAAGGTGAGATCCCTCAGTCATAGTCACAACATCTTTCACGCTAACATGGGTTTGATTTATTGAAATTATCCCCACAAGTGTACCCTTCATACTGAAAATTCACCTTAGGTACTGTCACTACACCCCAAGCAAGAACACTCTCTAAAACTCATTAAACTGATTACATTTGCATAATCAAACAATTTTTATAATGCACAGTCCAACCTATGACTTTATCCCATTTTGTTTGCAGCTATCAGGATTACTGATGGAATCTCAAACAATCATTAAGAAAGCATTCCAAAAAGGAATTTCCCAATATTGCTCCTGAGTACTTACTCTTAACTTAATTCATGAAGGCTTTAATACGACAGCTGCTAAATCTTCACAAAAATGCTATCGTGCCCCACAGTTTTATCAAAAGTCTAATTAAATGAACCACTTGACTATGGTGTAGTTTTATCTAAGGCAGATAATCTTATATGACATAAGTCAAGTACTTAGAATATATGACTTAAGAGGGAAAATACTTAGAAAAAATATTTTTCCTTGAGATAGTTCTATTTTTAGGTTGAGTAGTCTCTTAAGTTATATACAAGATAACCATCTACTCTGAGCTACAGGTCAAACTAAATATTATCCAAATAGCATCAGCAGGGAACTCAGTCAGTGGAAGGGAGGTTTTGCAGACTCCAGTGGACTCACATGCTATTTGGAAATCAGTGGCATGCTGGTTGCCCAGTGCAGCTGTGGTTGCTATAGGGATGGAGTCCTGTGAGTATTCCATCTGCTACAAGGGGGACAGCTTGGAAACCCCTCACAGGTCTTAAGAAGAAATGAAGCAAACAAATGATTCATCTGGTTAGGAAGGCTGGTTTTGTCTAAGTAGCTATTTCAGCAGATTTCAAGCATATACATACCACGAATCTGTACTCAAACCAGAAAAATCTTAAATTTCAAAATTAGTTGCAAAAATTATTCAAATTTCAGTCAATTCCTTCGAAACTGTACGTGTTTCTCAAGCACAATGTGTTGCAACATTTTTGTGTTAAATTTAGCAAATGCACTTTTATGTAAGTGTTTAATCCACATTTTCCAGAACAATTAATATTATCTACTAAACAAAATGAAAGGCTCATTGAACAGACTTATTTTGGAGAACACAGCAAAAACAGACTTGTGTGATGAGTCCATATGGAATGTGGGGGTCTCACCCATGCTGAAAAACATTAACTCAAAGTTGTCTGAAAGTATATTTTTTAGCATTGTCCCTCATTAATAAACAGAAAGATTGATAGAAAACTTGGGCATATGCTCATACTATTTTTAAACTCTTACACCCATCCAAACTTACAGAATTAAGTAAGGTCCAGTATCATGCATCTTGAAAAATTAGAAAAGCCCCTGTTTTTTAAACTCTCAAAAGGAAACCAAATATCCTAAAGGGAAATCAGGTTGTTGGACACTGAGGTTTCAGAGAACACAAAATACTTGCAGACATGACTGAGAATGCCACCACAGTGCATTTTTCTGACTTAATAAAATAAGGTTTTGCTTATTGATTTGGTAGTGGAAATATAACAGCTCCTAACTCATGTAGATTTCATTTTATATAATTACATGATATGGCTAATGCAGCAGAACCATGTCTAGGTAAGCTGGATCCTCAAAGAATTTCCTATGGAAAGGTGTATTTGAGTAAAATGTGATCTTTTATAAGTTGTCCCCTGAACAGCCTAACTATTCAAACACATCAAACAAAAATTAGATAGTATTTGAGAGTTCTGTTACTTGAAATGGTACCTCCATAGGCTACCTCACCAAACTGTCCCTGAACAAATGACCCTGCTTTCCTAGAGGACAGAGAACTTATCTTCAGAGACTCACAGGAGAGGCAGAAGGGATATACCCATGGTCCAACATTTTTGTTGAATCAAAGAAAACAAAAGCTAGAAGACAGTTACATTTTAACATAAAACTGATAACACATTCAGATATGACCTAACTCTGTGTCTTCAGGTAGCCTTGCTTCCCAAAGCTCTCCTTCTGGGGTTCTGTCCCTGGCATGACTTAAATGCCAATAACTTCCCCAACTCTCCACCACTATCAAATTTAGACACCATCTTTTCACTTTCTCATGGTCTTCCCATGTTATCTAAGATGTTAATGACTAAAAATGAATTCATGTGACATCCCTCCCACAGGATGCCTTTAAAATTTTTATCATAAGCCTTGCTTTCTATATGCTGATAAGTAACAAATGATATGTTTAAAGCATCATCACAGCGGTCTCCAACCTTTTTGGCACGAGGGACCGGTTTCAAGGAAGACAATTTTTCCATGGACGGGGTTGGGGAGTGAGGAGATGGTTCAGGTGGTAAGGCGAGTGATGGGGAGCGACGGGGAGCAGCAGATGAAGCTAAGCTCACTCACCCACCACTCACCTCCAGCTGTGCGGCCCACAGGACACAGACCGGGCCCGGGGGTTGGAGACCTCTGATGTAGAAGGCACTAAGAGATACTTTGGAACCAGGCAAAGGAGCAAGAGAGGTTTCAATACCTCTAATTCTGCCACATGCTAAATGGTCTATTCTACTTAAATGTAGGACAGGACCTTTGCTTACCCTGCACATAGTGTATTATAAAAATATCAGAAACAATAATTTTTGTACTGAGATACTTTTGAAACCATTAAAGGGATAGTCTCCAAACAGCGTTACATATACACATTTTACATAAATGTAATATGCATTTTATTTTATTAATTCTCTGAAAATTCATGATCCACTCATGACTGAAGGGAGTCTGTTTATCTGTTTAATGGGGAAGAAAATCAGAAAGACAAGGCTTAGGATAACCAGGGACTAACAAAAGACGGCCAAGTCATTGGTTTGACAGTTTTACAAATATGGAGGGAAGAGATGAAAGAAAGACAAGATAGGCTAACTCGGAAGCAAATAGTGAATAAACCAATTTTGTAGGATTTTGTTTTAAATAATTGTTTGACCCTCTTAAAAAAAATCAAAACAACAATAAAACCCCTTAGTAGAAATTTGACACATCAGGCAGAGTAAGAAAAGATTCAGATATCTCAAGATTCTAGAATCAGGCTCAAAATGAGGTAACCAGCTGGATAGAAAATCTTCCTCTTCTCCCTCTCTCTGCCCCTCCCCCTCCTCTTCTTCCTCTCCTCTCCTTCTCCTCCTTCTCCTCCTTCTCCTTCTTCTCCTCCTTCTCCTTCTCCTTCTCCTTCTCCTTCTCCTTCTCCTTCTCCTTCTTCTTCTTCTTCTTCTTCTCCTTCTCCCTTCTCTCTCTCTCCTTTCCTTCCTTCTTCTGCTTTCATTCAACAAGTATATCCCTAGTGCACACACTTCTGGATACCAGGATACAACAATGAGCACAACAGCCAAAGTTCCTTTTCTCCAAAGTTATGTTCTAGTCAGGAGAGACAGACAATTAGCAATATGTCTGTGCTGATAAGTGCTATGAAAATTGTTGGTCTGGATAAGGGAATGAGAGTTTTGGAAGAAGAGCTCCCTTAAATATCTTGGTCAGAGAAGATCTCTCCAATGAAGTGATATTTGAAGGAAGGAAAAGGAATTGAACAGTAATGATATCTGTGTGAAGCATCCAGAATGCAGAGGGAATGATACATTAAGAGACCCTAAACAAGTACATTTGGTTCTTTGAGGAAGAGCCAGGAGGTCATATTGCCTGCAGCACAGTGAGCAAGGAAGAGGTGACCAAGGTTGAAGCAGTACAGGTCACTGAGGGCCATATTGGGAAGGCTTTCTAAGCCAGGGTAAGGATTTTTTTTTTTTTAATGAGAAGAATAAGAGTTTTGAGCAAAGGAAAATCATGTACTGGTTTACATTTTTAAGGGAACTTGAAAAATTTAGCTAATATTATTGAATCGCTAAATACCTTTATCTACTATCTCATAGAAAAATATCAATTAAAATAATTACTTTATTGAAACAGATGTGAAAGTGATAGTAATGTATGTCACAATTTGCACAACTGGAAAGATTCTGAAGAAATTATTTTTTTAAAAATCAAGACCTAGACCTTAATTAACAGCCAAACACAGACCAGTTCAGGGTTTTTGAAGTTGCAAGGGCCCAGCAAGAGGGAAGCTATGGATCACCTAGTCTAACACTGCCACTTCATCGAGGAGTTAATGGAATCCTCAAGAAATGTACTACTTCTTTGGTGACACAGACAAATAAAGGCAAAGCCCTGGACAAGCACACTGTGCCCCTCATTTCTACCTTGTTTCTCTTTCCAAAGCATTCTATTATACTTTGAATATCCTGAACACATAGGTTGGAAAACATACAGTAGATATGAATTAACTTGAAAGCCAAACAAAATGTTTTTGAAGAAGATCCATCAAGCAGGACCTTAAATTGTTCCATTGGGACCCAGATATTATGTAGAAGATTTATTTGCTTGTTTGTTTGATTTAAACAGAATCAATGAGTGGAAGCTTGGAAACTAGGGCTTTGACTTCTTAGCCTCCCTGGCAACTTTGACTTATTAATTAATAGCTAGCTTCTTTATTTTTAGAGATGACATTCAAGAACCTGTGTGTAGAATAAACAATAGGGAAATGCATGCAAGAGTTTATGAAGGACCATGTCAAAACTAAAAAGCAAAAAAAAATTAAAAGAGAGAGAGAGAAAACAACAATGGAGCATGAAATTTGCATTATTTTATTGATTTAAAAATAATGAAAGCAAATTTATTGGAAAAGAATTATTTTATTTATTTACAATTAAAAGAAAAATTGACTATATTGACAGGCAATATTTAAAAATCCATTTGAGAGATCAATATTTACAGCAATTTTTTAAAATCAGACTTTAACAAATCACCAACTAAATCATAAGGAATAAGTACAATTTTGTAAGCTTTTTTGGCAAGGCAAAATGTATATTATGGATAAAAGGTTACTTGTGACTATAAGCTATTATTTTCTACCCTAAATGCATGCTCAGCATCTGACCACAGGATAGCATGAAGAGCATACAATAGTGGATATCAGCCAAAACTTCAAAATTACATTCAAGATTTTATCTGTACTTATAATTGGACATGACAATGAATTCACTGTCTTCAAGATATTGAAGTTGTTCTTCCAAATATTTAAAACCAGTTAATTTTCTTAGAATATGGATTTCAAAATTGGTCAGCAAAATTCGCATAATATATTAAGCTCATAATGATGCCAGGAGCATACTCTTTCTATCTGTTAATTTTTTTTAGTAATTGTGAAAATGAAAATAGAATTAGAAATATTCTAATACTAATTACATCATATTATGTATTTACTAATTATATATGTACTAATATATTGTATATGTACTATGTATCAATATTATGTATGTACTAATTACATAGTATTTCGTATTTTCTAAGGTTGGGAGGAAAATTCATTGTTTTTGGACCAAGGACTTATTCAACTACAGTCCTGTGTTTCAAGGGATGAAGTGCTCAAGTGTTTTAGCTTTTCTAATAAACATTAGTGTAACTCTAAACTTATATGGCATGCGTATTTAATAACTTTCACATCTTTAGTCTTTTATCATTTTAATGTGTAGAGCCCACCTATGTGAGTAAAGAAAGGAAGTGGTTTACAGAGATCATCATTAGAAAAGAGAATGTAATATCTTTTCTGTATCATCAGGGCTTCAATCTGATATTATGGCCTCAACTGATTATATTTATACTACTATTATTACTATTATTACATTACTGTTATTGTGTTAAATAAATTTGTATGGCTCATTACAGGTCTTAAAGCACTTTCATATATATTCTCTCACTTGATCTTTAAAACAAGCAGTTGGAGTAGATATTATTATCTCTCCATTTTGCACACAAAGTTATTGAATTTGGGTGAGTAACTGCTACAGTGAAGATTCAGAATGAAGTTCATAAAACTGTTCTTTTCTGGTTGTTTAATGGGAGCTTTGTGATGGCTGTAATAGATGTGGGAAAATAGATGTATAATCCACAGCACTTATATTTAAATAATTTATGATATAGTTGAGAAGGATGCACAAAATTATCATTTGACAGGTGAAGAGTATACTCAGTTAATTCCTCCATTTAAAATCTTGGTAATAAGTGATAATAACAAGGTTGCAGGATACAAGCTTAACATGAAAGTCAAGTGCCAACAATAAGCTATTGGAATGTGAAATTAAAAACACAATCCAGTGGCACTAAAAAATGAACTATTTAGGTATAAATCTAACCAAAAATATATAGGATCTACCTGTGGAAAACTACAAAACTGATGAAAGAAATCAAAACGGTTGCTGGGGGAGGGTTCCAGAGAAGGTAAAACTTAAGAAATATGCCCGATGGAGAAGATAAGAAAGATTAAGATTGGGATTGACATATACACACTACTATATATAAAATAGATAATTAATAAGAACGTACTTTACAACATAGGGAACTCTGCTAAATACTCTGTAATGACCTATATGGGAAAAGAATTTAAAAAATAGTGGATATATGTATAACTGATTCGCTTTGCTGTACAGCAGAAATTAACACAGCATTGTGAATCAACTATACTCCAATAAAAATTAATGAAAAAAAAGAAGAAGGTAAGATTCCAAGTAGGGGAAAGGGCAAAACTGACGAAATGCCAGAACAACCCACACAAGCAATCTAAGTTGTATGATTATACACACATCCTGTCCTGACACACATTTA
The DNA here is from genome assembly GCF_011762595.2 of Tursiops truncatus. NCBI lineage: Eukaryota > Metazoa > Chordata > Mammalia > Artiodactyla > Delphinidae > Tursiops > Tursiops truncatus. The sequence goes on from NC_047040.1 coordinate 13,199,141, forward strand.
CTGGTTCACCCACCTGGAGAGGAGGGGACTGTTTCTGATGTGTCATTGGCTGATAGATGGGTTTCTGAAGAATACATCCATTGAATCACAGCACAGCCAGCTCTGATTTTTATGTGCTCTCCAGTGAGGGGCAGGGGTGGGGAAGCATTCACTTGAACACAGAAAATACTCGAACATGTTCAGATCCTCAAAGCTGTACATTGCATGCACGTTTGGATAAAGTGAGAGCACATTTTGGATTCCTATCGGTTTAGCAAGATCAAGGAATAGCACATTCAAACTGCTTTTAAAGAAAAGGTTTTTATTAGAGGGAAATTAATAGGAAAATACTTGGAAAATGATAAACAAAGGTGAATGTCTGTCAGGATGAGGTAGAAATTTTTCACGGAAAGATTACTATCCATGGAATAATGAGAATTCATGCATAATCAAAAGAGAACAAGAGATTTTAAAAAACATTTTTATATGTTTCACAATCCAATTTTAAAGATAGAAGACTTTATTGAATAGTGTGCTATTGAAAGACTGCATTTTTCCTCTTAGTAAATGATCGTACAAGTGAATTAAAGTAACTTGGCAAACAAGTAAATTTGCCCATACTAAAAATTGCTATTTTTTCACCAAAAAAAAGGACACAGAAGAAATTCAACCACGAAGTGTGGGTGGGGGGAGAAAACATGACTCTAATCATCATGTTACCTTTTCTAAAATATAATTATTTGTGATTCACTTCTATACAGTAAATTATGGCAATAATAGTTTATTTCTACACAATGATTGTTCCCATTTCACTTTGGTTTTCTTTGGGAAAGTGTCCCATTGCCCATCCCATGTGATTCTAAAAATATCATGAAATAGAGCGCCCACTCATCTCCTAGACAAAGAGGTGAGCATGTTACCCAAGTCCTGTCGATCATGGTCCTATATCTCCCTGTCAACAGCAATTGGTTCAAGAGGCAGGTGTGTACCAAAACTAGGACCAATCAGAGTACTGCTATTCTATTTATTGTCCCTAAGAAATAAAGAGTTTCTCTTCCTTTTAGATCTCATGTTGTAAAGATACAGTCTTAGGGCTCTCTGCAATTCTCTTTCCTGCAGCAGGAGAGAATGAAGTTAACCAGAGAAAAAGCAAATCTAGAGATGGAAAGAAAAAGATCCCTGGTAATGTTATTTTGCTTGAGCCACTGGATCAATCACACTTAGATTTCCCGGCTTTATGAGACAAATTCTATGGGTTTGAGAGTTGTTGGGTTCTTTTAATACTTTTTGTGTTTTGTTTTCACTTAAGTGGAAGTTTGAGTTGAGCTTCTGTCAGTTACACCAAAAATTGTCCTGATCAAAATATGTTTTTCCTTGAAAATATGACTTAAATGAATACTGATATGGCAGGATAATCACAGAATTACTTTAAAAGATAATTATAAAAGAAACTCAGTGCTGGTTTGGTATAGCTATGTCATCATTAAGGTCTACATCTATTCTAATGTGTCAGTAACTATGCTCAACCAGTTATTTGAATATTTTGGATGTCATCTATGAATAGAAACTTGAAGAAAGAGAGGACACGGAGCCCAGATATATACAAGTGATAATGCTTTGTAAACCATAAAATGCTATAGAAATATTAATTATTGATGATCTCATTCAGATAATCCATGGGACATTATACTTCCTCATTCTTTGAGAGTTTGATAAAGAAATGTATCTCGAAGAGGAGTCAAGTTTCTCTTACACAGTTTCACTTATTCCAGTGCATCAACCAGGTGAGTGGGTTCCCAATGCTTCTGCAAGTCAGGTAAAGACAAGCAGAGAGACTTGTCCAAGGTAAAAGTATTGATAGCTTGTGGCCAAAATAGTCTAATGAATTCTTCTATGTTTTGCTCTTTGAAACATACCCCAAAAATGTATCACTGTCCAGTTCATATCAGGGAAATTAACACTTCTCATGAAGTCAGATACTAATCTCATAATTTTTTGTAAACTATTCATTTGAGGTCACACCTACTTTCTCTTTCTGGATTAAGTATGCTATCAACATGTTTATTTCCTATTTCTATTTTTTATCTTGGTAATACTACCAAATTTCTGTAAGGACTTCTTTCTATCTCTGTACATAACTTTTATACATTCATGTATGTATGTATAATCTTTACATTCTTAAACTGTAAGGTAAAATGAACTCCTCTTTTTCCTCAGTCTAGCATATACATTATCTCATTATCCCTACCAAATGATCATTTTAAATGAAAAATCTTCTGCTTACCTGTATATTTTATTTGTGCCTTACATTTACATCTGAATATATCCTTCTTTTTGCAAGTGTTTATATCACACTTTGACCCTATTTTTACATTTTCATAATTTCTAATATGAAGTCTGCAATTCAATCTACATACAAATTGATATGTAAAACTAGATTTTAATGATTTATACAGGATAAAAATAATTTATAGCTTTCTCATGAAATCGTTATGTTTTCTAACATTCTCTCCTCTTTCTAAATGGCAGAGATATGATAAGGTTTTCTAATCCTTTGTCCATGAAGATAAATGCCATCTTTAAAAATTCAATGTATTTTCTTCTACAACCCCTATACAGCAGTAAATATACTCCTACTAGGTATTTGTTTCTTTGGGTATCCTTCTGCTCAACTTGGAAGACTGACAATAATACCACCTGAGCCCTGTCCCATTAATGGTCAATACTCAGCTGGGTTTTCAAGCATGAAGAAACTAAAAATTAAACCTATAGCTTTCAATATTGTGTCTGTAACACCAGATGTTAAGATACTGAATAAAAGCCCACAACGTCACACATAAAAGGAAAATCAAATAAATGAAGAAAAGACTTTTCAAAAAAAATCTTTTAAGTTAGGACAACATAATGATCCCAAATCTCAGACACTTTGGCAGGAGTTCAGATTATTACAAACACATGGAAGAAAGTCCACGGTGGGCTTTTGTATATGAATTTATATTTTGCCCACATGCAAGCAATGGAGTCAGGTTCTCTTCCCAGTGCAGTTCATGCTGTTTCTCCCTGCAGAGACAGAAAGCAAAATTGGACCATGGGTGATTTATGTTCCTGGACCTTCCAACTGAAGATACTCCATGCTACCTTTAGCCAAACAGCAGAAAAAAAGAGAGGTTTCTGATGTTAGACACACTAAGGTTAGTCTACACAATACTGAAGCAATTAATTGATGAAATGAAAAAGTTGCTCAAATTGGTCATTTGGTAAAGGAAAATATAGAGGAGCATTTGCATAGGGACCCCTTTTATAGCACATATCATGTTTATGTGTCTGCTTCCACTACTAAACTACCATTTTTAAGAAAAGACTTATGTATGACATTTAGTTCTATTGTCCATATTCTAGCAGGGAGGCTGGGTGACAGTAAGTACACTACAATTTGTTGTTGGATAAATGGATGAATGAATGAGTGAGTGAAATATTGCTCTCACACACCTTACTACTAGTTTAAACTAAATTTTGTCCTTATTTTTATGCCTAGTGTCAGTCAAGAATTTTTGTAACATGGCAGTTCGTCCTGAGACCAGTATGCTAATGAGTCTAGAGTCTAGGTAACCACTTTTAAGTGATTCAGAATGTGCATTTCATTATGATGAAAAAAAATTTAAACATGTCAAGCATCGGAGTAAAGGGTATGCCTTATTTTTTCCATTAGCCATGAAGGAAAAGGGAGAGCAAAGCATTAAAATGCTCATCTTCAAACAAATCAAATACGAGATGTTCGAAAGGGATCTGTTTAAAAAGGAAATTGTCTTCCCTGACCTTTGCAACATCCATGAAAAATAATATACTCAAAGTATCAAAAAGATTAAAGGTCTGTTTACTAAGAATTAAGACTAGTAACAAAGCACAATTTTACTTTCAAACTTCATTTTGTAAAAAAGACCATTTCACTCTGACTTATGAAACACTGAATTATAGAATACTGTACCTGTCTCTGACCAGATTGGAGGTCACACAGTGCAAAGGATAACACCATATAAATATGGCATTTTTTAGAGAGAAGAGAATATTTGAAAGATAATCAGCATCTGACCTTTTGAAACACTCATTCATTTTTCACAGTTCAAAAGCACTGATGTTTACTTACTTCTCTTTTCACTCGGATAGAATAGTTCTGATAACTAGAAGAGAGCACTTCCTGTCCCAATACTAATAGTCTTTGTCTTATAGCTCTGCATGTTATTACACACACATACACACACATACACACACATACATGCAAAAACTAGCAAGGAATAAAATATTTTAATTCTCTAAACTCAAAAGGATAGGAAGATTTCTTTCCTCTTCAAATCAAAGCTCCTTTAAAAAGTAGACTACTCCTGTTATCTCAGTCTTCATGTTCTCCATAATTCATTCATCAATAAATATTTGTTTTGGACTTAATCTGTGCCAGAAATTGTTGTATGTGCTGGGAAATCAACAGTAAGCATAACAGACAAAAATCCTTAGATGTGAGTATCTCATCATAGTGTGAAGGGGTTAGACAACAAACATCATGAATAAGTAAAGCACCTAGTACATCACTTCCACGGATGAAAAAAAAAATCACGGTAAGTATATCAGAGCTCTAGTGAGGGCATCATTTTTAGTAAAATGCTTATGAGGTGAGCAAAGATTTGATGAACGTGAAGGATTTAGGCAAAGGGATAGTAGAACACTCTAGGCAGAGAAAAGAGCCAGTGCAAAGGCTCTAAGGTGGAGTGTGTCCCTGAGTTTGAGCAATAACAACAGGAGACCAGTGTGGCTGGTGGACCTGAGGTCAGAGAGGGAAAGAGGGCACCGGAGTATGCACAGCCTTGCAGGCTATTGTAAGGACTCTGGTTTTACAGGATTTTGAACAGAGAAATGACAAGATCTAACTTAGAACTTTAAAAAATTTAAGTATTAATGTTTCAGGTAGGATTTAATGAATAACAGACTACTCCAAACTTATTGGCTTAAATCAATAAACACTTTTTCAGGTCATGATTTGGAGGGTCAGCAATTTGAGCAGGATTGGGCTAAGCTGGTCTGTGCTTCTGCTGGTCTCAGGTTCATTGATGTCTGTGGTCAGCTGCTGGTCAGGTACGTGACTCAGCTTTTGGAGGTTACATAGTTGTCACCTTGGAAGATAGAGCAACTGGACCACGTGCATCCCATCAACCATCAGGCTAGCCTGGGATCCTTCACCTCATTGTGACTACAAGCATTTCGAAGAGCAGAAAAAGGGCAAGTCCAAATAAATGCACACGTGTTTTTCACATCTCTGCTTGCATCACGTTAGCATGTCCCACTGGGCAGAGCAAGTCTCACAGCTATTCCAGTTTCAAGAAGTACAAAAATAGACTTTATATCTTGATGGGAGAGAAAGGGCATTCAGCAATTTTTTAAGTCTACCCCAGCTGATATTAGACCGTGGAGCGGGGGTAGGGGACAAAAGTCAGACGGGGTTATGAGGCTTTTGCAATAACCCGGTGAGAGGTATGGTTTTGGACAAGGTAAGAAATATTTGCTTCCTGAATATATTTTTGAAGTTTGAACCGAAAGGATATTCTAGCAAATCGGAACTGCAGTATAAAATAAACAGAAGAGTCAAAAAAAAGAAAAGTTTGGGGCCTGAGCAACTAAGAAGATGAAGTTGCCGTTAACTAGTAAGAGCAAGTTGTAAGGGAAGTTTTGATGTTCACTTTGTGATTATTAAGTTGAAGATGTTCACTAGATACTCAAGTGAAAAAGCCAGATTGAAGAGGATAATTTATATCAGAGTTCAGTGATGAGGTCCAGTGTTTAAATATAAATTCGGAAGTGGGCAGGATGCATATGGGACTGGATAAGATTACCAAAGGAGTATGTTTAGGTAAATCAAAGGGAAGATCCAAGGACTAAGTCATTCCAAAATTAAGAGTTCTGAGAGAAAAGGAGAAATCAGCTAAAGAGACTGAAAAGGAGCTGTCAGTGTAATAGGAAGCAAACCAGAAGCATGTGCTGTGCAAGTCAAGTGAAGAAAACATTTCAAAGACAAGAGAGTGTGCAGCCGTATGTCAAAAGCTTCTGGTAAATCAAGGAAAATGAGTACTGAAAAGTCCTTTGGATTCCACAATGTGGAGGTGACCTATGACTTTGATAAGAGCAACTTCCGGTGTAGTGATAGGTTCCAAAGCCTGAGTGGAGAGGAGACATTCAGGAATGGGAGGATAGAGATAGAGGAAAATGGAAGTGGGTAACACTTTCTAGGAGCTTTGCCATAAAGGGAAGCAGAGAAATGGGGTGACAACTGAACAGGGCAATGAGTTTAAGAGAAAATATTTAAGATGGGAAAATGACATGTTTGTATGCTGATTGAAAAGGCCAAGTGGAATGCCAGAAAACTGAGATTATAGGAGAGGGAGATAAACATTGTTGAATTGATACTTTAAAGTAAGAGAGAGGGTACAGGATCTGATGCTTTATTGGTTTTAGAAATAAGCAGAGGTAGTAACAGGAAGGAGGGTGTATTATATGGAAGAAGATGTGATGATGAGAGTTCATGAAATTTCTCCTCCAATTGTTTCAATTTTCTCAAATGAATAGAAATCAAGGTCATCTGTAGAGTGTAAAAATAGAAGAGAAGGTGCTGGAAGTGTGAGGACGGGGGGCGGGGGAAGAAATAGTATTGAGGAAAGAATGTGTATGAACCAGGAAAATGCAGTATAATTGCCTGACTGCATTAAAGGCCCATTCGAGGTTCACAATTGTTCATTTATCTTTTCTCTTTAATTTTTCACACAGTAAAATTCACTCTTTTTGAAGTAGAGTTGAGTTTTGACAAATACATAGAGTCCTCTAACCACTTCCACAAACAAGATACAGACATTTCCATCAACCCCCCCCCCGCCCCCGCAAAGTTCCCATAAGCTTCCCCTTTCTGGTCAACAACTTTCACCATCCCCACCCTCTGGTAATCACTGATCCTTCTTATGTCTCTAATTTTTTTTCTTCTAGAAGGTCATAGAAATGAAATGATTTGTAACATTTTAAGTCCAGCTTCTTTCACTTAGAATAATACGGTTGAGATTTATATATGTTGTTGGTTGTATCAATAGTTTATTTTAATTGCACAATAGTATTCCAATGTATGTATGAGCCACAGTTTGTTTATTCGTTCACCAGGTGAAATCAGTTATGAAAAAAGCTACTATAAACATGTAAAACTTTTGTATAAACATAAATTTTTGTTTCTCTTGGATAAATATCTAGAAATGGGATTGCTGGATCATATGGTAAGTGCATGTTTAAGTTTATAAGAAATTGTCAAAAGTTGAAAATCAGCTTCCCAAATGGCTGTGCCATTTTGCATTCCCATGAGATATGTACAAGAGTTCCAGTTGCTCCACATCTTTGCAAGCACTTGATATTGTCAGTTGTGCTGTTTGCCCATCTAGTCTCAAGATGTTTAATGGAATATAATTGAGGTTTTAGTTTGTGTTTTTCTAATAACTAATAATGTTGAACATCTTTTCATATGTTTATTTGCCACTTACATAGCTTCTCTGATAAAGTTTCTGTTTGAATTTTTTTGCCGAGTTTTTTCAGGTTGTTTACTTTCTTCAGATTCGTGCTATGTCCCCAGTATAAAGAGTAGATGGGTCAGGAAACAAGGAGAGGAAGGTGGAGTGACCCCATTTACTTTCATTCCCAATTACCCACTGGAAGACACTTTTCTTCCTATTTCCACACCGCTGGACTTTATAGAAAGGTCCTGGTCCCCATAAGGGTGGAAGCACTATTATCAGGAGACATGTCAAGGGTTTCATGGAAGAACAAGCTACAGCAGCCACCTGGCACTTTGGACTTCGTGTGTCTGGGAACTAGTAGGCAAGAAAAGGAGTCATCATCTTGGGGTAGTATTTTCCCCGATCATCAGGAGGAGTCAGGGCTGCTGTTACACAATGAAGCAGGGAGGAATATGTATGGAACCCAGGTAATATGTATGGAACCCAGGGAGCAATATGTATGGAACCAGAGTGCCTCTAGGTACTCACTTACTCACCTGTGACTGTGAATGGACAAGGGAGGCAGCTTCAGCCTAAGAAACATAGGGTTTCTAGGATCTCAGACCTCTCAGATCTGCAATGGTGACACCTGGAGGACAGGGGAATTTAGAACATATAGCCTGTAGGGAGACAATGAGTACCAGTTGGAGACCCAAGATCAGTTGCAGTAGGGGGACAAGAGCTCTGGTTCATTTCACTAATCTCCCTCTTTTGAGGGTCCTCTCAGGAAGAGAAGCCCACTGGAATTCTGGAGGAGCTGCTTCTCAAACCTACATGGAAAATTGGATCTGCGCAGAATGAGGTCTCCACTGTGGCAACCGTGGAGGGACACAGCTGGGACAGACCAGCTATCCCACAGGCGTTAGCTGACAGCTTCCAGCTTTAGAGCCTTCAAGACCAACCTCAGTTTCCAAGTTCTTCCCAGACAGCCACCAGCCAATAATGAAGCAGAATGAAGATCTTAGGGCCTGGCCATTTCAGTCCAGTGCAGGATTTTCCTCATGGGGAATTTTTGCTTCCAGCGTTTTCTGTTGGGTGGACTGAGACTGTCAGGTCTAGTTCATAGTCTGGGGTTCTTCCTACCCAATTCTGCCTCCTTCCCACTTTCCTTTCACAGATAATAGATCTGCATTGCTTTCTGAAAGCCTTACCTTCCCAGTTCTGCTCCCTGTTGATTTAGCTTTCATGAGCACCACTCCACAATCTATCCCTGGCATTCTCAGTTCTGCCTCAGCTTCTGCTTCCAGAGAAGCCAAATGGATACACTAGCCCATTGACAGAATACCCAGACATGCATAATAATAACTTAAATGAATCATCTATAATATTTTGCCAACTTTTAATCATAAAATGTACCTTTACATAAATGTACCTTTACATAAAATGTACCTTTACATGTACCATTACATTAACCATCAGCTAAGTTACTAAATAATATTGCCAGCTTCCAAACAGCTCCGTATACTTACCAATGAAATTGATCTGGAATATCCTTCTTCGGCTTTGGAAACACAGCAAAAGCCAAAAACTCTTAGCCACTATTTTTTTTAATTCATCATAGTGGGTTCCATCCTAATCCTTGCCCAATTCCAATGATCATATAATAGATGTATACGGAAATCTTTTTCAGTGGCTAAGTTAGGTCAACTGACAGAGGCAATGTGTCTTCTCTGGGTTCAGTCTTTCTGTCATATCTCGAAAAATCAATCTTTGTGGAGGAGAATGAACGGATGATATTTTACTAGGTGTGATGCTGCAATTGCTGAGCCTACAATAGTAAATTGCTCTTTGACCCTTCCATGTTCATTTTGCCTTTAACTTTGCTCAGTCAACCAGCCTAAGGGAGCACCCTCTCTCACAGGGTGCTGATGAAAACCCCTGGGTCTTAGAGATTTCCTCCATAATGGAGGAGGGGAGAGATTAATGCAGGTTGTTCCCCTGACCTTGAAGGAAATACGAAATCACTGGTGTAAAGAGACCACACAAATTTTCACCCACAGGAGGACCGCTGACTCTGCCAATTGTGATGAACGATGAATTGACAGAAAGGGAAGAGGTATCAGAAAATGCCAAGAAAGCTTCAAGCCCCATTCTGTGGCTTGTTCAGTCATAAGGGGGAAATAGCCATTTGTTCCAACCTCATATGTCATATGTCTTTTGCTAGAGGCAAAACGACAAGCTAAAGCCAGCACAGAGATTTCTGTCCCTCTTTTCCTATCAGCTCGTATGAATTATAGTTACTTCTCCTAAAGAGTTGGCTTGCGTTGAGACAGTCCTTTAACCTCATAAGGAATATCATAAGCATTCAGTAGATGTTACGATGTCTGAGAAGAAAATTGGGCACCCAGGCACGCTGCTGCACGTTATTCATTTTCAGCCGCTGACAATAAGAACCTGTCTGGGAATCCTAGGGCTGAGGTCTTTCCTGCTGGCACCTGTGCCTCTTCTTATCTTGGACAAGCCATCTACAGGAACTTCTCTGGAATGCGTAAATGCACACACAGCATACATATATTTTCTAACTGTGTGTGTTGTGAGTTGAATTGTGTCCCCCAAAAAGGCACGTGGAAGTCCTCATCCCCAGGACCTGTAACCGAGACATAATTTGAAAATAATAAAGATGTAATCAAGTTAAGATGAGATCATACTGGATTAAGGGGGTCCCTAAATCCAATGACTGCTGTCCTCATAAGGAGGAGGAGACGCAGAGACACACAAAGAGTGAAGAAGAGCACGTGAAAACAGAGGCCGAGAGTGGAGTAACGCTGCCACAAGGTGAGGAATACCGAGCATTGCTGGCAATGGCCAGAAGCTAGAAAAAGCAGAGAAAGGTTTTTTTCTCCAGAGCCTTCAGAGGGAACTTGGCCCTGGAACACCTTGATTTCAGACATTTGGCCTCCAGAACGCTGAGAGGATACATTTCCGCTGTTTTAAGCCATCCAGTTGTGGTAATTTGTTACAGCAGGCCCAGAAAATATGCAATATGCACACACACATAAAGTGCATGTGAAAGATCAGATTTTTTTTTTTTGGATGTGGAAAAGTCATAAGAAAAAATACACTGTCTCTGTCTTCCAGTTCTACAATCTAATTGAGAGACGAAGTCAAATTAACAAACTTGCCAGCAAACCACTGCAAGGCAAAATAGCATCAGGTGCCAGATTCTATGGGACGCATTAGAATCATAAAGTATGAAATTAAATTTTTAAATGGAATGATTAGGTCAGTGATTAAGTCAATGATTAAGTCAGCAAGACCTAAAATTTCAAGTGCTTCTTCGACAGCTTTGAACCTGATAGGGCCCCCAAAGACCCAACCATGATATGTTCTCCCCAGAGTTGCCCCTCGCCCAGCAGGAAAGACTCTGCACCCACTAGCTGCAGGGCAAGCTGCTCTCCCCCTGGCCCTCAACCTCACAGTCTTGTGTCCCTGCCAGACCACAGAATTGTTCAAACAAGCCAAGCACATCCACCCAGCCTCCCGGCACCACGAAGCCTGCCTCCACAGCCTCTGCAGGTCCACTCTTTTCCCAAGTGCAACCCCCTTGTGACCCTGTATGTCCTTCCCCCGGGGGCTGTGAGTATATGCCACTAGTCAACTGCTGTCAACCTCATCTGACCTGTGTCAGGTATCCTGTGCCCAGCAAACCCCTAGAACCCTCAGGCAGGAATTTCTCCTTCACCTACGAGATGAAGAGGAGGTGAATAAAACAGGGAAGGACATTCATTAAGGGAAACAAAAAGAGCCCTAGGTGGGGGACATTTGAGCTGGATTTTGAAAAAAAAAAACAACAACAGTAAATACCAATTAGTGAAGAAAATATAAGACAACACAAAAGTGTAAACAAAAGAGATTAACAAATTGAAAACAGAGGCATTCACTTCATCATTTGAGTGAGCAAAAGTATCACATTTACAACTAGGAGTGATTGGGTTGAAACAGAACTCAGATCCCATTAATATCACTTAAAGATAGAATATAAGGCAAAGATCCACGACTCAATGGGATTATTTTCAAATAAAATTTCCCAGTCCGTATTTATAGATTAAATGTGACTGAAACTAAGAACTATTAGAGAAGTTAATTCAGCCTTTCAGTTGAAACATATGAGTTTCCTTTGATTTTTATATACCTTTCAGAAATCTAAAAATATTATCCTGGATAAAATCGAGCCAACATTGAAGCTCTACAGAAGGCAATCACCTAAGACCATGAAAAATGTGCCAGGCTAGTATCATTTTTGTCCAACACATGTTATTACCAAAAAAACAAAAAAAAAAACCCTTACACTTCTGGGTTTTTCTTCAAGAAAAAAGTATCAGTGTATGCTCAAATCAACAGTATTCCACTTATATTTTTCTCTTCCATATAACACTGAAATTTTCTACTGTTTTAATGAAGGTAATTTACTTGTACTTTATCCAATGATTGAGTTCAGTACTTATTTATTATTTTTGGTTTTTTACATTTGAGAGCAATGGGGAATAAAGTACATTTTCCTGTTGTCAACTTTTGAGAACCACAGACAAGAATTATTAAAACATCCTTTTAGGCCAATGAATGATCATAGCTTTTTAAAAGTAGAAAAATGGAATTATTGGAATATCAATTGCATTTCTGTCTGCCATTTTTCAAATGTGTTTTTTGAGAATTATGAGGTAGCTACAATACCAGCAGCTAAAAAGAGAAGGAAGAAAATTAATGGAGCTGATTGAGTCTAAATAATAGTTTCAGGATAATATTCTCTAAAATCAACTTTACTGAGGTATAATTTACCTACAATAAAATTCACCTATTTTAATTGTAAAAAAGTAAATAAAATAAAATTTCCCAGATCTGCCACCCACAATTTATAAATATAATATGTTCAATGTAAAGATATGTATATTTGCAAAATATACTACATATGTATATTATATTACATGTATATATATTTACAACCCCATAGGTCTCACTCCGCTGCCAGCCTACACAATTATTAAAAAATGTATACAGGGCTTCCCTGGTGGGGCAGTGGTTGAGAGTCCGCCTGCCAATGCAGGGGACACGGGTTCGTGCCCTGGTCCGGGAAGATCCCACATGCCGCGGAGTGGCTAGGCCCGTGAGCCATGGCCGCTGAGCCTGAGCGTCTGGAGCCTGTGCTCCGCAACGGAAGAGGCCACAACAGTTAGAGGCCCGCGTACAGCAAAAAAAAAAAAAAAAAGTATACAAATACTACATATATATATTATACTACATGCATACACTACATGTGTATATATATATTTACATAATATAATACATGTGTATACTATATTATTTATAATTATACAATATTTAATATTATATGCTATATATCCCATCTTGTTGATTTCACAAGTTTGGAAAACAAACATTATTTTAAAATTACTAGTATATAGTTATATAGAATATATGACATAATATTATTTACTATATACATAACACAGTATTTAATACATGTATATGTATACATATGTTTATAATATAGAGATAGATGATAGATAGATACATAGATAGATAGATAGACAGATAGATAGGTAATGTATATATAATGCACCTAAGCATGCAATCCCATGCTTTGGAAAGTGTTGATGATTGGTGACCAATGAGTTTCAACAAAGGTTTTGAAGGAATAATATTGAGCTCTGTGAAGAGCCCAATCTGTCCCAAATTGAATACATTTTTGTCTTCAATTTTCCATCTATGACTCTGAAATTTCTAACTTTGTGGGGGTTATTTCATTCATTTTCACACCATAAAGTGGAGTAAAACCCTTAACAAATCCTTTGGAGAAGTTTTACCACCAGGATTTTAAGGGACGAGGGTCAATCTATAGATAAAATGATATTTTCATATATTTATTTTTATCTATTCAATAAAGCAGGTATTTTTAAGTGCAATGGACATTTTATGACTAGTTTCCACAATCTACCTGATAAGTTGTGGTCGTATTATCATTGTGAATATGGCCTGAATCGCATGGTACGCTCTAACCTTTTTTTATGCCCTATTATATCTTCTATTTTTTCCAATTGTTCTCACCTTTTAGAGATTATAATATTAAATGCATGCAAGGGGATGCCTGATATTAATTATAAGTTGGTTTGGAAACTCCAGAAATTTTGTCTCCTTCATTTGCTGACATTTGCATAATGCATTTCTTTTGTTCCTTTTATTCCCAGATAATTGAGTTAGAATATCTTTGTTAAACAAACAACCTTTCAGAAGACCCTTGGACTTAATTGTAACCATAGGTAAAATAAGACTACAGGTAACAAAGTAATGTCTCTTTTTCCTCATCTGGAGCATAAATTCTAGAATATAAGGTGTTGAAGCTTGTCATGAGGAATTAAAAAGAAAGAAAGAAAGAAAAAAAAACCTGTATTGCAGGCTTATTTGGACATTAAAGGGACAAGGGACAAAAGTGGCCATCTTCAAGCTGCATATGCCAGTAAAGTTCATTTAGTTTCCTACCCCCAGCAGGTGAGAGGGTGCTGGGGTAAGATGTGGGAAGATTTGATTGGCAAAACTGGTTCTTTCTAACACAGAGGGCCCAAAGTATGAGAAGGCACAGTGACCTAAAAATCTTCTTTGCCTTGTCAATGACGTTAATACTATTTTTATTATTTAATCAAATGATATAAACTTTATTCTTAAAATTCTAAACAAGTGTTTCTATATCTCTTGGAATAAGCCTATGTCATCAGTTCATGTTTCACATTTATCGGTTCATTTTTTCCTCATTTTAGATGCTTTTGTATTTTTGCCATGTGGCTTATCTGAGAAAAAAGCACAATGGCTTTGACCTTCATGTTTATATTCTTTATGCATTTTTTTATTATTTTGGGTTTAAACGTTATTTTTATCTAGTGTTAATCAGTTGGTTTTACTCATTTCTATATTGTCCTAATATTCTCTCCTGACTTTTCAAAGTATCCATTACAAAAGGTTGCTGTTCTACTATGGTGTAACTGAACTGCTGTTTTAATTTTATTTTTATTTATCTCTCTGCTTCCAGCATTTCGTTTCAGGATGATGGTCTGAGTACTTTTTATAATTCATTATTTCCTACAGCCTCCTTTACCAGAGTGATCTATGCTCCCATATTCTATTGAACTATCTCATGTATTTTTATATTCATTTTATGTTTATAATACCTGAACTCATGAATATCTGTTAGTGTTATGCTATTCCTCCTCTTTTTTCTATTAACAAAGATATTTAAACCACCTATTGCTATGCAACCTCCTAATTTTCATCTCTTCATAAGTATGATATCAGCTTCATTTCAAGTTAGTACATTAATTCACTCTACTTGTGAATGAAGAAGATGTAAATATACTTTGCGATGAAAAACAGCACAAGATTTAAAACTGATATCAGAATATGGGTTTTAAAACATTGAGAGAAAAAAGAAAATTATGTGAGAAAAAGTACAAGATAGATGGATTCTCATAAAATATGCTATTTTATATCAAAATGTGATTTTGTTGTGTGCTTTTATAATCCATATGTTCCAATAAGACTTAAAAGATAAAGTGCTAACCTGTAGATAAAGAGCCATATTGGTTAAGAGATGCAGTCTCTCTTTTTGTGAGCAGTAATGGCCATCTTTGGTGGGTTTGCCCTACAAAAGATAGACCTTTTTTCATAGAATTCAACCTATCACCATTCAAATGAAGTAGCTCTATCTGTATTACCACTTACCACAATGATTGCTCCGTACAGTAAATTAACATGCTATATTACTTAAGGTTTTGTTTCATGCTTAATTATATTTTCCTCCATTTAATTACAAGTTAAAGACAATTATCAAACCTCACTCTAAACTTCCGTCTGAGGCTAATGAATTTTCCTATCTGTCACAGAGGGAAGCTTCCCTATGCCATTTCCCCAACCCCAGACCACGTTCCTTTCTTCTATGTTCTCATATAAGAACGACATCCTCCACTTTCACAGCACTTAACACAATTGTAATTGTTTTATTTTATTTATTGAAGTAGAGTTGATTTACAATGGTGTGTCCATTTCTGCCGCACAGCAAAGGGATTCAGTTTTACATACATATACAATCTTTTTTATATTCTTTTCCATTATGGTTTGTCACAGGATATTGAATATAGTTCCCCGTGCTATATAGTAGGACCCTGTCGTTTACCCATTCTACATATAATAGTTTGCATCTGCTAACCCTAACCTCCCACTCCATCCCTCCTTCTCCATTCTAAGCCCCATGTGAGCACAGCCTAAAGCCATTCTGGTTAATGCATGTCAGTGATAAAAGCTCAATAAATATTTGTGGGCTGAATGTGGAGTAAACTTCAGTGTTATATACCCAAAACTATTGCCAAGAAACTTCTATGACAGAATACTTAAGGGTGGCCAAAGAATGACACTTTTGTGAATTAAACTATAGATTAAAACAGTTTCCACTTGACTATAAACACTCAGCTTCAAATACCATAGCAAAAAGTCAGCACCTATCATATTTCATCTGTGAGCAGCATTGTTTGGGGGTATTTGGGTAAATGCTTTTAAGCAGATGGAGTGAATGAGCAAACTGAAAAGAAGACAAATTTTGGCTTAGGATTCTCTTTTAGTTCAGCCCAGTGACCAATATGTACAATTAAAGGTACTAATGCCTCAGAGGGAGAGGAGTGTTATACCTTGAAATAATTATTTTTTTGGAATGGTGATTCCGTTGCGGAATACAAATCCAGTCTTACAGCTGGTCACTCGACAAAACGGTTCTGAGAGAGATTCATTAGTTCTTTTGTACGGTTTTGCAGTGGGCCAAGCACTATTCTTGATGCTTTTCTCTTCCTTTTATGTTATGTGTGTATGAAATCTCAATATAGATGCTTATATAGTTCACTCTATAAAGCACAGCTGTGAGATTATTGCTTACTATCACGTTAAAGAAAGAAACACAATCGCGAGGCCTGGATACAGTGAATAACTGATGAGAGCTATGATTGAAATGCCTTTTCCCTGCTTCCACATTTCCAAATGTAGTAGCAAAAAAGGAGGTCATTTGCATATGCTATGGGAGTGGAATACAATCTTAATAATTTGTATACTTTAAACCAAAGCTGGTTTTTGCTATTATTATCTTTGTTAATCAAACTGAACGTTCATTATTTTCTGTTATTATTACTGCAGTCTCCATCATAATATTTTTTAAAAATTAGAAGGAGGGGATCATTGACATTATTTAAAATCAAATGTTGACATATATATTTCACTCCTCCATTTACAAAAATAACCACGTTATCAGGCTCCTGATGTAAGAAAGAGAAAGAAGAAGAAAGGGAGGGAGGATAGAAAAAAGAGAGGATGGAGAGATAGTGGAGGAGAGAGAAGTAGTCAGGAAAGGAAGAAAGGAGGAAGGAAGGAAGGGAGAAAGAAAGGATTTTGAAAGTCTTTTAGCAGGCTAATTTGAAACTAAAGCTAGCCCTCTGCTGCAGCCTGCTGGCAGATCGGAGAACTACAAGTGAGAAGATACTTAGCCTTGGCAATAAAAAATTTATTACAAATATTTCTTTTAGATCCAGAAGTCTTCATAATTTTATTATATATCATACAGTAGGATATACCTGAAACAAAGCATCTGTATTGTTTCTCAATTAGAAAATAGATTTACTCTTTGCAATAGAACATATAAATATTATACTTCTTCATAGAGGGTAGAGATTGATTCTCCAAATTAGAACGTAATAACCTGCCTTCTAGTCATCCCCCGGTTAGTTAAAGACTCAAGTTCATGTTCACACAGATAAAACCATGGTGGGGACAGAGCACAGATGAAAATCACTGTATAAGGAAGACTGTGCTCAACAGCATTCAAGGATCCATATTTGACCAGAAACTCCAAGACTACATCTGAGTGTTTTAAATATCTGAGAGTCCTGCAAAAAGATCAAAACATCTGTTGTAGGGGCTTCCCTGGTGGCGCAGTGGTTGAGAGTCCGCCTGCCGATGCAGGAGACACGGGTTCGTGCCCCGGTCCGGGAAGATCCCACATGCCGCGGAGCGGCTGAGCCCGTGAGCCATGGCCGCTTAGCCTGCGCGTCCGGAGCCTGTGCTCCGCAACGGGAGAGGCCACAACAGTGAGAGGCCCGCGTACCGCAAAAAAAAAACCACACATCTGTTGTAAAATAGCCAGAAGTTTGTTTTGTGGAACTGCAGGTGGAAGCATACCTGAGAATTTGGGGTCAACTTTTTCTCTGTTCTGGTAAGGCTCACTGGCTAATCCGCTTAGTCAAAACTCAAGAACTCACTTACTCACCAGACACTGGTGAGGAAACCACCACATAACTGCTTAAATACATGTCTAATAATACAGAAGGCTTTTAAAAGGGAGTGGAGGACTTTCTGTCAGGGATAAACACAAACACACACACAGAATTACTTTATGTGACTTTATGATTTTCCTAGTAGGCTGAAGGACAGGACTTTAGAGCTTCTAAAACAGGGGAAAATAAGCCCTGAAGAAGAGAGGCTAATCTCGGTTGGAAAGGCCCCCACGGAGATGATGGTGCTCAGGACCCCAGCAAGGAAAATCACCGAAGAGGTCCATCTATGGCCGTGGAAGCAGGCACTTAAGACCAAGTTTTCTGTGTTGCAAGACTCTCATGATATTTTCACATTTTTAGTTTAGTTTTAATGACTACAACTGGTTGACGTCTTAGTTTCCAGAACTTTTTTAAATCCCTGAGAATAAGAATTTAAAGGAAAAGTTTTAAATGTAATAGGTTGAGCAGAACTTCTGAATTTTTCCTCAAATTTCCTTAAAATGTATAGTATGTAAGTACCTTAGAAATGAAAGAAGGAGTCAGGGATTAGAAGTTGGGTGCAGAATGGCTTCATTTCAAGAAAAAAGAAGAGAATAATCTTTGGTTTATTATTAAAGAAAGAATTCTCTTTTTGTTGGGGGGGGTGGGTACGCGGGCCTCTCACTGCTGTGGCCTCTCCCGTTGCGGAGGTCCGGACGCGCAGGCTCAGCGACCATGGCTCACGGGCCCAGCCGCTCCGCGGCCTGTGGGATCTTCCCGGACCGGGGCACGAACCCGTGTCCCCTGAATTGGCAGGCGGACTCTCAACCACTGCGCCACCAGGGAAGCCCAAAGAAAGAATTCTTTTAGTGACAAAGGAGAAGTTCCTGGTGGCTTAAGAGATAGAATTTGAGTGAGATTTTAAAATCCTCCTGTTCAAAGGAATTATAATAAAATATAGGGGGTGGTGGTGCTAATCTTCCAGAATTTCTAACTACTCCAGGTGTGGGCTAGTGGCCTCCTATGGTTTGGGGAAAATCCCTCAGACTTACAGAGGCAGATACTAGCTGTTGGGATTTGGCTGAAGCATGACTGAAATGCAATGAGATGTCAGAGATCGGAGTCAGTAGGGGTTAGTGATAGATTGGACCAATTCAAGGGTTACACCTTAGCAGGACAATTGTGTTGATGATGCTGCGATGGGGAGGATGTGGTGGATGATCGACAAGGTGACAAGGAAATCTGATAGAGGGCCAACCATGTGGGGCTACATACACAGGACACATCTCCCATGAAACGCATAGAAATCCTCAATGGCACTGTGAGAAAGGCTAGGATTTGTGGCGGTCACGTGCGGCCTCCTATTATCATGATTTGAATATACTAGAAATATGACCTCATTTGTAGCCACTGAAGAATGACACCTAGAAATGTGATTTACATGATAACAAGATGGCCTGCAGTTTATAATCTCCAGAATTCTATAAATTGTCGAGAGAAGGGAATGAAGAAGCTAAACATGAACATCTATAAAATCTACAGCAACATTAGATTTATTTGCTAAACTGTAATCGAACTATATGACAGTGGCCCTCAGATTCTCTTGGCTTCTCAGCAATCAGATATTAAATTTGGCTTACCAATGGACATGACGTAAAGTAAATGAAATCATTACGTTTAAGAATTTCAATTGACATTCTGTTAGGTTCACCAGTGTAAAAAGAGGTAACTTTGAGGGATGTAAGCCGGCTATTTTACGTCTTTTCAAATGAGGCGATAAAGCCCATGGGTTTGCTAACCACCTCTGACATATAAAGCACTCACAGGCAGGAAAAATGAAAACAAAATTTCTTCACTCTAATAAAAAAAAAAAAAATACTTGCCTGGGCTTCCTAGTCACAAAACAATCCAATTTACATTGAAAAATACATTTAAAAAGAAAATATAACAGAATTTTCTAACAATATCCTTCCTCATGTCCTTGAAACACTGCCTCTTGTTATTTTCTTCCTTTCCTTTCTTCAGTGTATCAGCTGACAGCTAAAATTGGCCTAGACACCCTTTCTCATTTGACTCCTCTCTGACCCAGTTCAGGCTCCCGAGTTGGGGAAGCACAGAAGCAAAGCCAACATTCGGAATTTGTTTACTTCTTTATGTTTCAAATGATGGTACCACTAGAAAGAGTCCGGGAATAATGTTTCTTTGTTTCGATGTAGCTTGCGCACCTGCGGGGTCAGTGCAGGCATTGTTTTGTGGTTTTCTCACATGCCGGACCAGATGAGAAAGCAATTTTGTTATTGCTTTGTGATTCAATCTACCAAGCTATTCTTATTCCCACAAAACGTGGGGAGAAATGTGTATGGGACTAAGCGCAGACTTCAGAACTCTAGGCAGTTATCAACTTTTTCTCTGTTTTACATTTTCTAGCAGGTGTTGATTAGGAAAAATCTGGACTGCAGTGTTAATCCAGTTGCTATGAGATCCTATCAGTAACTGGTGGTTTCACCATTATGCTATGAAAATTGCTTCTGTGAAGCAATTTTCAGAGAATTATAATGCATTTTCCACCGTTCTACAGGACAATTTTTTCCCAATGTCTCTCTTTGTGGTTGACCAAATAGAAGATATTTTTACTCTGCAAAAAATTATCTGGAAAACTGCTATTAAAAAGTTAATTGAAGAAATTGTTAATTTATTCATTTAATGATGCATTGTATATTGTGGACAGTTCACTGGTATATGTAAATACAAAAATTATTACGCCAAATTTTTCAACCTATATTGGAGCTCAGTGGACGTAAACTATTTATAGTTAATATGCTGAAGGCATTAGTGGTAAACAAGGGGCCAGCATTACCGTACTTCTGTGGATGATGATATCAGTATACTAAAAGGCCGTTGAGATTGTGACACAGGGTAGAGTGTAGGGTTCCAGAGGAAATAGACAAGCAGAATCCTCCCCGTCTTAGCAGCAGTCAAAAATTAAATTTGGTTTACCTACAAGACTTGAGATATACCCTTATCCACGCCTAGATTTTGAACATTTCACTTATGGGTTTGGTTTCTGGGCTGTAAATTGCTTGTCTCTCGGGGGGCAGTGAGAATTAAGAGTTGTCATATATTTTGGCAGTTTGGGGGAGACACCAGGAGATACAGTCTCCCACAATCTAGCACTGACTGCCAATATTTATACTGAGCATTTCATAAACAATGAAATATCTATTTCATTTGTACCACTGTTGGAAAATTTCAGGCCCTAGGGATTTCTGGATCTCACAGATGTGACAGAAATCAGATGTCAACAGCTTTTGAAACCAAAATGCTCCTACATAGGTAGAAATTCCTACTGTGGATTTCCGTACTTTCTATGAACATTTTAAAAGAGAAGGAGCAAGTATTTGAAAGCAAGTACTTGACTTTGTTAAGGATATTTAATACCTATGACACTCTGCTTTGTTGGAAATTATTCAGTTTTTATGACATTTAAGAACAAATCCACGAGATGCAGTTTAGAAAAGCAGCAGGCTGGGAATCAGACAGAACAAAGTTTAAATCTGGGCTCTGGCATTTAAGAGTTTTCTACCCTTGGGCAAGATACTTAAACTTTCAGAACTTTTAAATTTTTAATTAATTTATTTATTTTTATTTACTTTTGGCTGCATTGGGTCTTCATTGCTACGCGCGGGCTTTCTCTAGTTGCGGTGAGCAGGGGCTACTCTTCATTGCGGTGCACGGGCTTCTCATTGCGGTGGCTTCTCTTGTGGTGGAGCACATGGGCTTCAGTAGTTGTGGCTCACGGGCTTACATACTCCTTGGCACGTGGGATCTTCCTGGACCAGGGCTCAAACCCGTATCCCTTGCATTGGCAGGCAGATACTTAACCACTGCTCCACCAGGGAAGACCCAGAACTTTTAAAATGTTTCAGTTTTTTAATCTGTTTTTAATACATAATAGGTCTAAGGGAATGGTTAAAAAAATTGTGAAAGCATCCAGGGTACTGAGAGCATAAAGTCCACACAGTGTTGAGTGACATGAATCTAAATGGAGTGTGTGCGGTGAGTATGCCCACCAACAGCTACCATTTCTGCATTTGGAGGAGGATTGTCACAGGGCAGGTGTCTCAATTAGGAAAGGCAGGGCCTGTGGCATAATCCATAATGCAGAAGTGAGAATTGAGGGGGTTAAACTGCTCTGTAAAATTGAATTTAAACAAAGGAGGAAGGGTGTCCTTTGAGCTTGAGATGTTAATTTCATGTAGAAATGATTTGGGGGTTCTTCGGGGTAAGGCTGGAGAGGTAGGAGTCGGAGGACACTGAAAGTGGGGAACTGGTGAGACAAAAAGGGGGGCTCTGGATGAACACTGGCCACAGCAACTGGAAGTAGGCTGTGGTCAAAGGATGGAGACAGCTGAAATTAATGATCTTCCTGTGCTGAAGTTCAACTTCTAGACTTTAGAGACAATGATGTCTGATGTCCAAATTTAATGATTTTCCCACTGTGTAATGGAATGCCCTGCCACTTACCACCCTCTGGTATTCAGTAAAGGCTTATCAACCACTAATTTCATGCTGGCCTTCCATGAATGTAACCTTAAGGATTAAGACGAGGAGGTTTTGACCATGTTGAGAGAGGGAGAGTGGTCCAGAGAAAACTGGATCACAAGGAAAATACAGCCATGAGATGGCCAGGTTCTGTCAAGGAGCCCAAGAGCAGCTGGGACCAAAATTTCAGCGTGACAGGCCACAAACATGATATAAAAGCAACCTCTGAAATTTTTCAACAATTGTTACAAGGAGACTGAATTTCTTACATTTACATCTAGGTGAGACTCATTATTTTGTGCATTGAAAAAAAAAAAAGATAAACCCTAATTTCAGGAGAACTTGAGGACCTTTCAGTTACATAAAGTGTCAGTAAATTTTAATTTATAAAAATAGTACACAAGTAAGAAACTAAAAAAAAAAATCTGCAACCAAATTGATTTAATACGCCTCGTTGGGTGTTATTCAATGGTTGTTAAGGGCCAATAATCTACCTACAAAGCAATTACGTAGAAGGGGAAAGAAGACGGAAAATAAATTATGCTGAGTCCTGTCTCTGTGCCAGGCACCTCAGGTTATCTCGTTTTGCTCTTAAGTCATTCCTACCAGGGGAATCGTGTTTCTATTTTAGAAACGAGACCACTGATGCTGTGAGAGGTTAAGTAACTTGCCTCAGTGAGTCATTCAGCCATGGCAAAGCAGAGACGGAAGCCGGGGTCCTTTGACTCTCACCTCCCTGCATGTTCCAGGTCTCCCCAATGAGCTAGCAACGTTCCACGTCAGGAAAGCGAGGCTGGTGCCTCATCATCACAAGGGCACACAGATTCTTTTAATCTATTCTGATTGTTCCCAGAGAAGAATGAGAGTCTAATTTCATTCTCTACTAATATCACTGCTACATGAAATGTAATAAATTTTCCAGTTTAAAAACAGTGGTTCATCATTACCAAATGCATTAGAAAACATTTATTAATATCTGAATTGCATATAATAATGGTAATATTTATAGAATACTTAATGCCAGACACTGTATTAAGTGCTTCACATAGATTACATCATTTAATGCCCACAAAACCCATAAGGTCGATATTATTCTTTTCCCCATTTTATATTTGAAGACATTGAGACTCAGAGAGGTTAAGCAATTTGCTGAAGGCCATGCAGCTAATAAGAGTCACAATTAGACCAGGCGGTCCAAGTGGAGAGCTCACATTTTTAATCAACATGCTATAAGTCCTCCCATATAAAACTTTACCAGGTACTGGGCACAAAGCCTAGACTTGGTCTTTCTCATGTGGAGCAAAATCCACACCAAATGCAGGAAAAATGATACTTTATAGATATTCACAAAGAACTAGGGAATAGAAGAAAGGGAGAGAATGTGAGAGACCTGAGTTACTACTGAGTTTTCCTCCCTCCCATCCATGCCCCCAGCTCCTCAGTTACAGTGTTTCTGCAGATGAAAGCAAGAGGACTAGAGAGATTAAACAACTTGCCCAAGGTCACCTACCCAGAGCCAAATCTCTTGACCTGCAGGTCAAAGGAACTTTCACAATACACCTCAAGCCCTGATAGAAGTTAGGCTATATCCCAGCAAAAATCCAAACAGTGGATTATATTTTCAGAACTGTCTTTTGAAGATAGCTTTGTTTTAGAGAAATATCCAGCAACCTTTCCTTTATTTAGAAAGGTTTGTCAATGAAATGGTTGATTGATGGGGGTTCGTGATTTTCATACATACCTTAATATGACAACAATTTTAATTTTAGGTCTTGACATGGCCATGAAGAATGGAATCGTTCATTTTTTTCTCCCCTGGAGGTGTGATTTTATGATTCCAGACTCTGTTATCAATTCTGTCCAGGCTTGAAATGGTAGTATTGTGTCAAGAAAGAGAAAATTTCCTACGGGGTTACATACTTACTTCTGCAAGGTTTGGTTTTCTCCCCACAGTATTAAATAAGTTGGCACTGAATCTTTGCTGCATGTTTAAAACTTGAGTCCTTGGGATGTGTTATCTGGGGTCTATGGGTCATGAAGTCTGACTACCTTCATTAAGGATTCATCAGAGAGTTGTTGAAGTTGGTCCCATTTGCAGAGTTTCTGTACCTGCAATATTCCATCACCAATAGAATGACAATGGATATGGATGATAATTATTGGATATGATGATAGCTAACCTTCCAAACTTAAAATTCCTCATGTTATATTTCTTTACATCTCCTACAGTTCTTAGCATATTACAATCCAATCCACACAATAAGCTGAAGCAAGATGGGAAAAAAACAGACCAATTGCTCTGTTATATCAGTATGGTAGAAACAACTAATTACTCCCTAAAATTTACTCCTTCATCTGTAGTAGTAAAGGTGAAGGTCACTCTTGACTGCCAACTTTGGCTGTCAATGCCAAATGAAATGAGACAACAATTCTCAGCCTTCCTAAAGACTAGATGTGGTTGTATGATTAAATTAAGGCCAATGGGATTGAACGTGGATGATGTTTGCAACATGTGGATGATCTTCAACTTAAAACACAAGCCATTTGCCATGGAGTTCCTCTCTTTTTCTCTTGTTCTGTAAAACAGACACAATTGTGACCCAGCCTCAACTATGCAGGTGAAAAGAATGCCTTAGGGAGTAGCAAAGCAACAAGATGGAAGAAATTGGTCACATGGCAGGGCCACCTCCCAATCTAAACTACTCACCTCAAGACCCTTAAATGAGAAAGAAAGAAATACTTTCTCTGTTTTTGGGGTCCATTGTTATGTAAACTTAGTTTTTACCTTAACTTTACTCTAGGACTGCATTCATCAATAAAGGGCTAACTCCTGAATTCCTATGCCCAACGACGAGGCATGTGCATGACTCACTATTTTTATTAGTAAAAAGTAATTATAATCATTTTGTGCAAGGTTTTATTTTCTTTGGCATTGTTAAATAACTACTTTCCCTACCATATGTGAGGAATTAAGAGGAGAGCCAAATGAACTGTTCAAAGTTGTGCTGTCATAAAGTCATTTTTTCAAACTACTCTAAAGCTTGCTTTTATGGTTAACTGATCTCTTTGCTCTATGTTAGTATAACAGGAGAGATGTTTCTTTTAAGAAGGAAACATAGTATGCAGTAAATGATCCTAATTTTTCATACTGAAGTCAAATCATTATTATGACCAAAACATGCAAATGGAGATAACCTGTGATATTGCTCTTGTTAATGCTTGTTTTTCAAAAGGTAAATGACAGATTTTATTAAAGTAAGATCATTTGAAAATCATTACATTGAATCATGTGAAGATCTGAAAACTATACAATAAATACACCTACTGGGAAACTGGAGCAGGACAAAGAAACTGGTGCAATAACTGCAGTGCTGATTTTATTAGTGGCAAAAGTTACTACCGATTTCTACCGATTCGCCTCAGAGATTATTTTTGTAATTTTATGCATTTAAAGAAATTCAGAAGAGTGTTGTGAAAATAACTATGACTAAAGAATCCTAATATTGACATCATTCAAGGGTAAACACATCTCCAAGAAATAATTCTAAATTTTGTATGGAAGCACAGAAATAAACATTCTTGGGAAAGAAGAACAGCGCTGGAGGAATCACACTCCCTGATTTCAAGCAGTACCACAAAGCTATTGTAAACAAAACAGTATGATACTTCCACAAAAGCAGACACATAGAACAATGGAGCAGAACAGAGAGCCCAGAAATGAACCCACACTTATATGGCCAATTAACCTATGACAAAGGAGGCAAGAATATGCAATGGAGAAAAGACAGCCTCTTCAATAAACGGTGTTGGGAAAACTGTACAGCTATATGCAAAAGAATCAAACTGGAGTACTTTCTTACACCATATACAAAAATAAATTCAAAATGAGTTAAAGACTTAAATGTAGGACCTGAAAGCAATAAAACTTGTGGAAGAAAACATGGCAGTATTCCCTTTGACATTGGTGTTGGGAATATTTTTTTAGATATGTCTCCTCAGGCAAGGGAAACAAAATCAAAAGTAAACAAACGGGATGACATCAAACTCAAAAGCTTTCACACAGTGAAGGAAACTATCAACAAAATGGAAAGGTTGCACACTGAATGGGAGAAGATACTTGCAAATGATATATCTGATGAGGGGTTAATATCCATAATATACAAAGAACTCATGCAACTCAATTAAAAAATACTAATTAAAAAATGGGTAAGGTACCTGAATAGACGTTTCTCTGAAGGAAATGTACAGATGTCCAATAGACACATGAAAAGATGCTCATCACCACTAACCATCAGGGAAATCCAAATGAAAACCACAATGAGACATAACCTCACACCTGCCAGAATGGCTGTTATAAAAAACAAAACATAAGAAATGTTGGTGAGGATGGAGAGAAAAGTGAACGCTCCTGCACTCTAGGTGGGAATGTAAACTGGTGCAACCACTATGGAAAACAGTATGGAGATGCCTCAAAAAATTAAAAATAGAACTACCATACCATCCAGTAATTCCACGTGTGAGTATTTTTCCAAAGAAAACAAAAACACTAATTTGAGAAGATATATTCACCTATATGTTCACTGCAGCATTATTTACAGTAGCCAAAATATGGAGGGAATCTAGTGGCCATCAACAGGTGAATAGATAAAGATTTGGCATATATATGCAATGAAATATTACTCAATCATAAAAATGAAGGAAATCATTCTAATTAATTTATCTTTTTATTATTTACTTATTTATTTTTATTGGAAGAAAATCTTGTCATTAACAACAATACTGCTGGAGCTAGAGGGTATTATGCTAAGTGAAATAAGTCAGACAGAGAAAGACAAATACCATATGATTTTACTTATATGTGTAATTAAAAAAACAAAACAAGTGAACACACATAAGTCAGAAACAGTCATAGATACAGAGAACAAACAAATGGTTGCCAGAGGTGAGGGGGACTGAGGGGATGAGTGAAAGTTACAAGGTAAATGAGTCATGGGGATGAAATGTACAATGTGGGAAATATAGTCATTAATAATATAGTACCTTTGTATGGTGACAGATGACAACTAGACTTATTGTGGTGATCATTTTGTAATGTATAGAAATATTGAATCACTGTGTTGTACACCAGAAAATAACACAGTATTTAGGTCAATTATACTTCAAAAACAAACAAACTCAGAAAAAGATATTAGCTTTGTGGTTACCAGAGGCAGAGGATGGAGCTAGAGGGAATTGGACAAAGGGGGTCAAAGGGTACAAACTTCCAGTTACAAGATAAATAAGTACTAAGGATGTAATGTACATAATTAATATAATTAACACTGCTGTAGACTAAATATGAAAGTTGTTGAGTTCTCATCATAAGGAAAACATATTTATTTCTTTTTCTTTTATTTTTTGTCTATATGAGAAGGTGAATGTTCACTACAATTATTGTGGTAGTTATTTCATGATGTATGTAAGTCAAACCATTATTCATTACACATCATATCTTGGGTCACAAATCAAACCTTGGCAAATTTAAGAAAATTGAAATCGTATCAAGTATCTTTTCTGACCACAATGCTATGAGACTAGATATCAATTACAGGAAAAAACCTGTAAAATATACAAGCACATGGAAGCTAAACAATACACTACTTAATAACCAAGAGATCACTGAAGAATTCAAAGAGGAAATCCAAAACACCTAGAAAAAAAATTACAATGAAAACACGATGACCCAAAACCTGTGGGATGCAGCAAAAGCAGTTCTAAGAGGGAAATTTAGAGCAATACAATCCTACCTGAGGAAACAAGAAACATCTCAAATGAACAACCTAACCTTACATCTAAAGCAATTAGAGAAAAAAAAAAACAAAAAAACCCCAAAGTTAGCAGGAGGAATGAAATAATAAAGATCAGATCAGAAATAAAAAGAAATGAAGGAAATGATAGCAAAGATCAATAAAACTAAAAGCTGGTTCTTTGAGAAGATAAACAAAATTGATAAACCATTAGCCAGACTCATCAAGAAAAAAAGGGAGAAGACTCAAATCAATAGAATTAGAAATGAAAAAGGAGAAGTAACAACGGACACTGCAGAAATACAAAGGATCATGAGAGATTACTACAAGCAACTCTAGACCAATAAAATGGACAACCTGGAAGAAATGGACAAATGCTTAGAAATGCACAACCTTGCGAGCCTGAACCAGGAAGAAATAGAAAATATGAACAGACCAATCGCAAACACTGAAATTGAAACTGTGATTAAAAATTTTCCAACAAACAAAAGCTCAGGATCAGATGGCTCCATAGGCAAATTCTACCAAAGATTTAGAGAAGAGCTAACACCTATCCTTCTCAAACTCTTCCAAAATATAGCAGAGGGAGGAACACTCCCAAACTCATTCTACGAGGCCACCATCACCCTGATACCAAAACCAGACAAAGATGTCACAAAGAAAGAAAACAACAGGTTAATATCACTGATGAACATAGATGCAAAAATGCTCAACAAAATACTAGCAAACAGAATCCAACAGCACATTAAAAGGATCATACACAGTGATCAAGTGGGGTTTATCCCAGGAATGCAAGGATTCTTCAATATATCCAAATCAATCAATGTGATAACCATATTAAAAAATTGAAGGAGAAAAACCATATGATCATCTCAATCGATGCAGAGAAAGCTTTTGACAAAATTCAACAGCCACTTCTGATAAAAACCCTGCAGAAAGTAGGCATAGAGGGAAATTTTCTCAACATAATAAAGGCCATATATGACAAACCCACAGCCAACATCGTCCTCAATGGTGAAATACTGAAACCATATCCACTAAGATCAGGAACAAGACAAGGTTGTCCACTCTCACCACTATTATTCAATATAGTTTTGGAAGTTTTAGCCACAGCAATCAGAGAAGAAGAAGAAATAAAAGGAATCGAAATTGGAAAAGAAGAAGTAAAGCTGTCACTGTTTGCAGATGACATGATACTATACATAGAGAATCCTAAAGATGCTACCAGAAAACTACTAGAGCTAATCAATGAATTTAGTAAAATAGCAGGATACAAAATTAATGCACAGAAATCTCTAGCATTCTTATAAACTAATGATGAAAAATCTGAAAGAGAAAGTAAGTAAACACTCCCATTTACCATCACAACAAAAAGAATAAAATACCTAGGAATAAACCTATCTAAGGAGACAAAAGACCAGTATGCAGAAAATTATAAGATACTCATGAAAGAAATTAAAGGTGATACAGACATATGGAGAGATATACCATGTTCTTGGATTGGAAGAATCAACATTGTGATTCTGTAGATTCTGCAATCTACAGATTCAGTGCAATCCCTATCAAACCACCACTGGCATTTTTCACAGAACTAGAACAAAAAAATTCACAATTTGTATGGAAACACAAAAGACCCCGAATAGTAAAAGCAATCTTGAGAAAGAAAAACGGAGCTGAAGGAAAAAGGCTCCCTGACTTCAGACTGTACTACAAAGCTACAGTAATCAAGACAGTATGGTACTGGCACAAAACCAGAAATATAGATCAGTGGAATAGGAGAGAAATCCCAGAGATAAACCCACTCACATATGGTCACATTATCTTTGATTAAGAAGGCAAGAATATAAAATGGAGAACAGACAGCCTCTTCAATAAGTGATGCTCAGAAAACTGGACAGCTACATGTAAAAGAATGAAATTAGAACACTTCCTAACACAATACAGAAAAATAAGCTCAAAATGGACTAAAGACCTAAATGTAAAGCCAGACACTATAAAACAAGAAGAACACTCTTTGACATAAATCACAAGATACTTTTTGACCCACTTCCTAGAGAAATGGGATTAAAAACAAAATTAAACAAATGGGACTGAATGAAAAGTAAAAGCTTTTGCACAGCAAAGGAAACCATAAACAAGATGAAAAGACAACCCTTGGAATGAGAGAAAATATTTGCAAACGAAGCAACTGATAAAGGATTAATCTCCAAAATATACAAGCAGCTCATGCAGCTCAATATCAAAAAAACAAACAACCCAATCCAAAAATTGGTAAAAGACCTAAATAGACATTTCTCGAAAGAGATATAAGATTGCCAACAAACACATGAAAGGATGCTCAAGTCACTGATCCTTAGAGGAAGTCACTGATCCTTAGAGGAACTCAAATCAAAACTACAATGAGGTATCACCTCACACTGGTCAGAATAGCCATCCTCAAAAAAACTACAAACAATAAATGCTGGAGAGGGTGTGGAGAAAAGGGAAGCCTCTTGCACTATTGGTGGGAATGTAAATTGATACAGCCACTATGGAGAACAGTATGGAGGTTCCTTAAAAAGTTAAAAATGGAGCTACCATATCACACAGCAATCTCACTACTGGGCATATACCCTGAGAAAATGATAATTCAAAAAGAGTCATGTACCACAATATTTATTGCAGCACTTTTTACAATAGCCAGGACATGGAAACAACCTAAATGTCCATCGCCAGGGGAATGGATAAAGAAGATGCGACAAATATATACAATGGAATATTAGTCAGCCATAAAAAAAAGAAATTGAGTTATTTGTAGTGAGGTGGATGGACCTAGAGTCTG
Organism: Tursiops truncatus; assembly: GCF_011762595.2. Lineage (NCBI taxonomy): Eukaryota > Metazoa > Chordata > Mammalia > Artiodactyla > Delphinidae > Tursiops > Tursiops truncatus. The sequence goes on from NC_047040.1 coordinate 13,230,114, forward strand.
TCATACAGTGTGAAGTAAGTCAGAAAGAGAAAAACAAATACCGTATGCTAACACATATATATGGAATCTAAAAAAAAAAAATGGTTCTGATGAACCTTGGAACAGGACAGGAATAAAGATGCAGACGTAGAGAATGGACTTGAGGACCCAGGGAGAGGAAAGCGTAAGATGGGACGAAGTGAGAGAGTGGCATTGACATATTTACACTACCAAATGTAAAATAGATAGCTAGTGGGAAGCAGCCGCATAGCACAGGGAGATCAGTTCGGTGCTTTGTGACCACCTAGAGGGGTGGGATAGGGAGGGTGGGAGGGAGACGCAAGAGGGAGGGGATATGGTGATATATGTATAAGTATAGCTGATTCACCTTGTTATGCAGCAGAAACTAACACATTGTAAAGCAATTATACTCCAATAAATATGTTAAAAACTAAATAAAATATAGGTTCATTGATGTTGAGATATAATTAAACAGATGATGGTCCAAGATTAATGCTAGAAGAAAAATTGTAATTAACTGAGAAGGAATAAAAAATGTTCAAGTTTCCAAAAGAAAAATATAGAAGGCTGGACCAGCAGCCATTTTCCAGGGTTGTGCTATGTTATTGCACAAATGCGGCGCCACTGACGCTCATCACACTGCAGGCCATGGAGGGGGTGCTCCAAGGGCTCTGTGGAGTTGTGCTTTACAGGGTTCCATTATTCCCTGGAGTGGTGCTGCACAGTGCCCTGGATTTACATCTGATCCCTCAGGAATCGCTCTGTTAGTCGGGGGGCACTTTCCCTACACCCTTTCAGCTTTTCCTTGACTCCTCCTGCATCTTCTCTAAGTCTAATAGTAGAAACGTCAGAGAACAGCCAGGCAGAAAGGAGAAGAAAAATAAGTGTCTCTCTATACTCTATGGGTGGTCACTTTTGGAGCAGAAGCGCTCAGAAGAGATTGAGGGTGGGGCTGGCATGGAACACTGGGCATGCTCTGGGGTGTGTCGCTTCGCACCTGCGCAGAGTTCCAAAGGACCACACTGTGAATGCTCAAGGCAGAAGTAAATGCCATTCTGTTTCCTTTTATCAGTAGAAGCAGAGGCAAGTGCTCCCGCCAGCCCCCATTCCAGCTATAAAGTAAAAGTAGATAAATGCACACTAACAGGAGACCTGAGAGCCAACCCACATGACCTCTTTATTCACACACTCACCCTGGACAGATTTTGCCTCTTTAATGATAAATAAGAGTGGGGGGAAATGCATAGGGGTCAGGAAAATGGAGATCTATGGAGAATGAAGTAACAATGGTACTGAAGGATCCAGAAGAAGGTGGCATCTTTCATAAAATACACTAAGAAAAGAAATTCAAGGCATAGGAAAGAAAACAAGGTAGCATGATAGGGAAGATGGATTAGATAAAGAAAGAACACTAAAGACACAATATAGGAATGATAAATTGAAACAGAATGGATGCTGTTGTAAATTAAATCAATATTGTGGAGAACAAATGTGAGCCGTTCTCCCAGAATAAAGATGAAAAGGACCAGGGGAAAACAGTGGTGTGAAAACAAGAGAAGAGAAAACATAGAAAAGGAGTGAGGAGCCATCCAAGAGAATAGACCTTAGGTAAAAATAAAAGAGAAAAAATAAATAAATAAAACACGTGCGTCCATACAAAGGGATCCCTGTACTCCAGGCAAAATCCATGGAAAAGTAGAAAAAGAAGACTAGAAAGTGGAAAGAAATGTTTAATCATTTTACATTCTGGGAACATTTCTGAACTACTAGCCTTTCATTTAAGGATGAACAAAGATTAATCTGGGCAAAAACAAGAGGTTATACCTACCACCACCACTTCCTTCAGAAAGAATAACAATAATAACAATGAGTAAACCCTAATCACAGACAGAAGATAGGGAAGTGACACTGGCTTAGACCAGTGGTTCTCCAAAATTTTGATTTCAGGATCCGTTACACTCAAAAATTATTGGGGATCCTGAAGAGCTTTTATTCTGTGGATTACATCTGTCAATATTTACTATGCCAGAAATAAATGTGAGAAATTTTAGAACATATATTTATTCATCCATTTTAAAATAAACCCATCACATATTTAGCTTTTTTTTTTTAAGTTTTCCTAAACAATAAAAATTTAATGAGAAGAGTGGCATCATGTTACATTTTTACAAATCTCAATGTCTGGCTTAATAGAAAACAGCCGGATTCTCACATCTGTGTCTATGTTTAATTTGTTGCCCTGTTACACATCACATAACCTCTGGAAAACTCCACTGTACACGCTGAAAGAATGAGAGTGAAAGGGCAAATAACATGCTGGTATTATTATGAAAATAGTTTTGAATATCTGAAAGGGTCTCAGAGACCCCTCAGGTTCTCACGCTTTGAGGACCGCTGCCTTAGGCTAAAGGATATTTATGAAATACTATAAATAACAAAACTATGGAGGGAAGGTGAGTCCAGGGTTGCTTATTTCCCTGGTTCATTAACATGATCAAGAACTCAGGTTCTTTCCATCTTTACCGCTGTGCCATTCTCAGAGGGTGCGCCTCTCCTCTTTGCCTGGCTTCCTTGTCCTTCTAAAACTGCCAGGGTTCCAGACCTCAACCCTCAAGACCAGAGACAGAAGAAAAGTTTATTTCATGAACACTTTTCCTAGTGAAGAAACAATTTTAAGGCACCTAAGCAGACTTCCCTTATGCTCACTGACCAAAAATGAATAATGTGTTATTCTTTGATCAGTTAGCTGGATGAAAACACCACACTTGGGCTTCATACACATACACGCACATACGCACACACACACACACACACACACACACACACACACATATACATATACATATCTTGAGATGTGTATATTTCCTTTGAATTTGCAATTCTATTTCTAGATATTTATCCTAATGCAATTATCAAACATGTGAAAAGAGGAATGCATGTTGATATTTTACATGGCATTTTAATATTAGTGTATAATTTTTTAAAGTCAATGGTCCAATCATAAGAAATGGGTTAAATAAATAAATTTTTTTGTGCTTCCATCAATGAAATGCTTTGGAATCACTAAAAGTGATGATCCAGAATTACACTTATTAACATGGAAATCTGTTCACAGCATATTATTAAATAAAAAGTAAAATTTACAAAATAAAATATATTCAACAATGTGTGTAGAAATATGTCAGAAAGACTATATATAAAAATAGTAATAGTTGTCATCTCTGGTCATATTGAAGGTCATTGGTTTCTCATACTTTTCTGAATTATCTGACTTGTTTATGAATATTTTTATGAACACATTATTTTATGATAATAATTTAGCAGAGCTATTTCCATCTTTAAAAAGTGGATGTGGGCTTCCCTGGTGGCGCAGTGGTTGACAGTCCGCCTGCCGATGCAGGGGACATGGGTTCGTGCCCCAGTCCGGGAAGATCCCACATGCTGCGGAGCGGCTCGGCCCGTGAGCCATGGCCACTGAGCCTGCAGGTCCGGAGCCTGTGCTCCGCAACGGAAGAGGCCACAGCAGTGAGAGGCCCGCGTACCGCAAAAAAAAAGTGGATGTAATGCAGAAATGTTTCTAGTTCACTGATACCATGTAAATAAATTTCATCTGAATAACTAATTATTATCACTAACTCCCCTTCCTTCTCAACATAGGAAAGATGTTACAGTTTTTAAAAAATTATCATGAGTATACAATTGTTAAGTAATTTAATGTGACCAGTTTATATTCTGTGTGATTTCATAGCAATACCAATGTAAATCAAAATCATCAATCACATTTGAAAGTATGTATATCTGACTCACATTTCCTTAAATCATAATTAGGGTTAATCCTGGGCTGTAAAAAAGAAAACAATGCCCTCAGTCTCTCTGTAATTGGTTTGAAAGCACAGAAATCACACATTTACTTGAGGTCAGGAAGTGTTTGTAGAATTATAACCTCAATATCAAATATAATCCACTCACTTGATTTAAGTACCTGCAACATCTCATTCAAGAAATGCTTCTTTAATTTACCTGCTTAGGGGTCAAAATAATTTCTATCTTCAATTTACTATTGATTTTTCATGTCCAGTGCTCTCTACCACTGCCTAACATTATTCATTCATTCATTCCCTGAAATTATTGACAACCTAAAATGTCCTGCATACAATGATGGGCCCCAAGGCTACAAAAATAAATGAGAAAAGTCCTGCTCAGACAGATGTGAGACATGGGACTGGTGAAGTGGTGTTTTTGTTGTTGCTGTTTTTTATCTGAAATGAGAAGGAAGCAACGATGCAAATATGAATCATTTTATGGGGAGAGAGGCTGAGATTCAAGAGAATATATGCCTGAGAGTGTCTACCTGCTCTGTAACGTGGGAAGCAATGTCCTTGGCTAAGACTCAGCAAGGATGTGTGGGAGACAAGGCAGGCTGTGCCTGGATGCTTGAGTAAAGAGGTGAGAGTATGGGGTATTCTTCTGGGGAAAAGACAAGGACATGCACCAGAAAGAAAGAGATAGATAAGTGAACTTGAATTCTCTATAATTTCAGAACAACCGATAGAATTATTGGAAATTGGGAGGAAGAAGGCAAGGTAGAGTGATGGGTCAGAAAGCCTCAACTTTTACTTGGAGAAGTTGAAAGACCAAGAAGTTATAGTATAAACATGTTAATGTAAAGTAAGTAGGCTCCCAAAAGAACTAAAATAGGAATGTTTAAAAGGAGTTTCCTCTGGTTAGTAGGGTGAGGTGGGGCACGGTGGGGTAAGAAACTGGCTTTTTGTCATTAGCTCCTCTATATTCTTTGGCTCTTTTTCTTTGTGTGTCTATTATTTTATATCAAGTGTTATAAAAGAGAAATGGACTCTTTACTGTAAACTTTTGGTGGCAAAGTGTGGGTGTTATTTCTTTTCTTTTTCACTATAATTATTTTCTTTCTAATCTAGAGGATGCATCTTTAAATGGCTGTTTTCCACTTTCTGTCCCAATGCTATCGTTAAAATAATAAGCAATTCTGTGGGTAAAGAATAAATCGTTCAGGGGTTGAGACCCTGGAATGAGATGATTAAATCACCAGGGGAAAATTGAGGTTCTAACTTAGCTGCTATATATGCAAGAATATCCAAAGTTTAAAACCATATGAATTTTTTAAATTACTTATAGATTTTGCTGAATTGATTACAAAGTATAGCGCTTGATCAGAGAAGTGATTCTATGTTATTTTTATCTTGTTTCTTTCTCAGTTTTTTTCATCTGCATCTCATTATAAACGGGCAAATTAATATTTGAGCAGATACAAATAAGGATATTCATAAGCTGCAAAATAACATGTTTACCTTTAAAAAAAAGCACTTAGATGCCCCTTCTATTTATCAACTTCCTGAAAGCTAACTCTAATCTCTCTACCCTGCCTTCATTTCTTTTCTAGATACCCCCTCCTCATTTCCCCTCAATCCTCAAGGTTTCCAATGAGCTATTCTTGTTTTGTTGCTTGTATTCATGTGTCTCTCAGCCAGCCTGGGACACAACTGGCCAGTCCCCACTTCTCCATCCTTCTCCTCTTATGGCATACAGCCTGGTTCAACTCTTTGGACAAAACGACTCACAGGGCACATCCACAGTGATTTACTCCTTTCCTTAACTTCCAGATCACTGCTGGATCTCACCACCACAGTTCCAGATCTTTCCAGATTTTAAGTTTCTCAAAGTCACGGATCAAACATTCAAGCTTGCTTCCTTCTCACATGGTGACCAGTACAGTACTGGGTAAATAATAGGTCCAAAAGATATTACTTTTTGTTTAAAACTTTAATGATTGACTCTCCAGATTCCTAACATCTGTATTCTAGTGCTGTGCCACAGTCTGGCCAATCCACCAAGCAAATGCAATGGCCTCTATTTTTGTGTAATTGTTTTCTTCTCCTTCAATTTATTTTATTTTACTTTACTTGGTATAACTTTTCTCAGTAACCCAAATATTTTCAGAAACTTGATATTTTCATGGTCTATATAATGTATATTAGTTCTCTTTTTCAAAATACTCTATAAAACTAACATGCAAATGCAAATGCAAAATATAAATTATTTTATAATATTCTAGACTTTTTAACATGTATAATATATATCCTCATCAGCTTTTCAAGGGTATCTGAGTTGACGTGCAACAAAAAACTTATATCTAATAAGCTTATTTAAAATGAAATAGATTCTGGAAAGCATTATATTTCAGACCAAATTTCCAATTTGTATTCTTTTGGCAAAGGCAAGCTTTGGCTTTAATTTTTAGCTTGGAAATAACATGATTAAATGATCATTTTAGGAAAACTTGTCTTCTGGTGTTAAAATATCTGTCTATGCATCTCTAACTAGTGGATGGAGGAGTTTCAACTTGGGGTCTAAACATGAAAAGATTTCATTTTGTTCCAGTAACTGTTCCCTAATTGTGCTGTATTCATCCTACCTTTCCCACTGTGTACTTTAATGACACCTTGGCAAGATTCAGTAATTTTCTACTCAGTTTCACTTATTTGAAATGTCTCATTTTCAGCAATAAAGAGTCAAGACTCTAGCGGCTTGTGGGTAGGGCTGATAGGGGAACTGCTGGGAGAGAAGGTGCTCCAAGTCAGAAGGAGGAGGCTGCTTTTGAACCCCCTCTCACTCTGCCCTCTTCTAGGGTGAGCTGGTCCATTGTGTTGGGATGATGAGGAGGGAGTGGTGAAAAGGCAAGCCTCTCTCTCCTGGCTGAGCAGGGAGCAGTCTTCTCCTTGATTAATTGACGCTCTACTCCTTCAAGGTCCTTCACATGGCTAGTTCCCAAATGTTACCACTTTTATGTGGATGGGCCCCTGTGGGGACCTCTACCCTAAAAGAGGCAGTTCTAGTTCTAGATAGCCATCTTCCATCAATATCTCTTACACCTAGTGCCTCTGACTGGTGGACTTTCCTTACCCAGAGGGTGACCTCTTGTGTGGAGTGCCTGAGTAAAGGCTTAAGCTCAGCTCTCTGTACAGTGTCCACTTGACTTGCAGTGAACATATGTATTCCTGGCATGCCTCTCCCAAGTTTCTACCTTGCAGCCTTACTAGTTCTTCTCCTCTGCTCTGAGGACACAAAGAAAAATCATGTCCCCTTGATCAGCAACCAGGAGCACTCCTAGACCTAAGTAATGGGCATCTTTTTAGTGGGCTGGAAGGAGGAGAACAGGTTATTGACCTTATTGGGTGTATGTCTTTGAATTTTCACTTTAGCTAGAGTATAGAGAAAAAATAATGGATTGGGATAGCCAAGAGGGAAAGTGAGAGCTGAAATACCGGTAGCTTGATCTCAAGTGGTGAGGCTTTCCAGAAAGAGTTCAAGGTACCAAGAAGTAGCCATCCTAATGGGATATGATGAACAAATAATTAAGTAGGTAAGACGATAATAAGTCATGGTGAGGAGAGCCAAGCTTATGGCAGAACAAGAAGGAACAGGATGTAGACATGAACCTAAACAAGAGAGGTGAGTGATTTCAAGCTCAAGACATAAGGCATTTCTCCAGAAACAGAACTGAGGAGTGCATCTGAGCTGGTGGAAAATCCAAAGTATAAGATAAAATACCTTTGGGAAATCAGAGCATGTCTGTAACATGAATGCCATAATGTTGGGCAGTAGAGCTCACCACAGGTAAGAGTTTCTCACATGATTCTAGTGGAGAAAGGAACCACAATTAACCCAAGAAGCACAGAGTGACAACCTGCCACACCTGTGAGGTCCTGACAGCAAGCATTACATCACCAGATTTTCCAGGGTCATTAACAGAAACAAGGTAAAAATAGGACTCTGCAGAGGGACACTGTTAACACTCATAATCACATATTTTAGATGCTGCAAACCATCAGTGCATTGCAGCAAGGAAATTAGGAGGCTGAATTAAGGATTTCTCCTGAGGAGAATGCAGATAATGAAGTCTATGTTGAATATAAACCAAAACCAATTAGTTCTCCGGCACTGCTGCACAGGACTATAAATTCTACTGACGCAGTTTGAACCAACAAAATGCAAAACACTATGAACTTATTTATTAACACTAAAACAAGTTAGTCATAGGACAAACAAGCTATCTTATCGTTTAATGGCATGTCAAATAATAAATCGTTGCTTGACATTCGTGCTCTGTTGTTGAAAGAAACAAACCACTAATAATCAGATCTCCAATAACCACTCCAAAGCTTCATAATGATTCCCCTGTCCCCAGTATAAGCCTATCCCAAAAGGAGAGTAGGAGTCTCTAAGATTTTATAGGTGATAATTGTTGCTTCACTGCCAAACTTAGGAAATGCCTCCTGCTTTGATGGAACTACCTCGTCCAACTCTTAGTTTGCAAGGTTTTTCTGGGGCCTCACTATGGGATACAAGGGCAAAGCAGGTGACCTTAGTTTAGACCAGTCAGTACATTTCTTCCTAGCGATTGGCTCAGGGATGGAACTATGACTCAGTATAGCCGGAGAAGGAGTGAATACTTTGGCTTCCATGGGAACTATCCAAAAAGACTGTTCAGCTGGACCAACTAAAGGAGTAAGGTTAAGGCAGCTGTAGCCTCCTTGTGACTGCAAGTTCAGAACCTTGTTGCTCATGGAGCCAATTTGGAAAAAGTAGAGCTGAGAGATAGAAAGAAACATGTTCTAAAGCCAAACATACTCCTGGACTTTTCATTTACATGAGTCAATGCATTTTCCTTTACATTTGATTCAGTTTGGATTGGTTTTTCTATCACTAATATGAGAGAATATCTTAATTGATACGGTATGCAATACAATTGAAGAAACCCAGCAGATATTACCCTCACTCATCTCATTTACATGGTATCTATTAGATGCTGCCATGGTTCTTGATCATGGGGTCTCACAGCCCATCTGGGGAAAGGGTATTTGCCATATGGAATAAAAAACAACAACACAAGCCAACAAGGGGTAAATACCAGATGAAACGTGCCAGCCGTTTGGTGAGCACCAAAAGTACAAGAAGATACAACATGGTACCTAGGATATACCAGCACCCTCCACCATGAGAGCTGTTAAGGTTATCAACCCTGACTATAATGTTTATCTTTACAGTTCATGGGATTTTGTGTTTGTTCAATTTGGGGTATAAATAGATCGACGATTAATTCCCACACTGTATATGCATAAAAATCCAACAATGTCACAAGTTATAATGTAAATCTTCTCAACCCATCTAAAACTTCTAAAAATAACCTAAAGCAAACAGAAAGCAAAGGCAAAATGACATACAGTAAGGCCTTGAGTTTCACTTCCCTAAATTCCACTGAAATTTTAACTAAATAATTGGGAAAATTATTTCTTATAATTTTTGTTCTAAAATAATCATAGATTCAGAAGAAGTTGCAAAATAAAAATTTACAGAAAGATCGCACGTATCCCAGCCTCCCACAATGACAATATCCTGCACACCCAGAGTACAATGTCCAAACCAGGGAACTGACCCCAGCAGGATCCACAGAGCACATTCAGACTTCATCAGCACTGCATGCATGCACTCGTGTGTGTGTGTGTGTATGTGTGGGTGAGTGAGTGTCTGTGTGTGTTGGGTGGGAACCCATATGATAACTAATTGTAGAGACCTCATTGCTACTTTCTGCCTACCAGGCCTTCTGAAAGAAGGGTCCATGGATTCATCTCAATACATTTATCTAACTTTTAAACTCTCCAGTTTGAGAGTTTGGGAGTCAGTCCCTTCACTCTAGACTTCTGGATCCTTCTGGGATTTCATCTGACCCTTCCCCAGAGCTCTATATTGTACTAGGAAGGCCAGTCTTTGCTTGGCCCTAAAGCGGTGGGTGACAGCTTCCCTTAACCTTCCCTAACAAGAGAAGTCACCCAAAATATTTTTATTCCAAAAGATCTTCTCCAAGTTGAATTGCCTTCTGGATCTCCAAACATGGAAGTGGATAAAATAGTTATTTCTTCAAATTCCACCTCACCATACACCCTAATACAACTCCCAAGATGCCTTAACATTTCTAAACAAGTTTAACGATAACAATAACCCATGTAGCCCATGATTTAAAGTCCCTAACGAGGATAGAAATGGAGAATGTTTATATGGAGTGCATGCGAGTTTAAAACATTTAAGAGTTCAGATATCTCTTCAAGTTACTGGTTTCATTTCCTTTGGATATATATCCAGAATTGGGACTGCTGGATCCTATGGTAGTTCTATTTGTAATTTTTTAAGGAACTTCCATACTGTTTTCCATAATAGCTGTACCAATGTATACTCCCACCAACAGGTATACAAGGGTTCCCTTTTTTCCACATCCTAACCAACACTTAACTTTTGTCTTTTTGATAATAGTCATTCTTATAGGTGCGAGGTATATCTCATTGTGGTTTTGGTTTGCATTTCCCTGATGATTAGAGATGTTGAGCATTTTTTCATATATCTGTTGGCTATTTGTATGTATTCTTTTGAGAAATGTCTATTCAGGTTCCTTGTATGTTTTTAAATCAGATTATTTGTTTTCTTGCTATTCAGTTGTTTGAGTTCCTTATACATTTTGGATACGAACCCCTTGTCAGATATATGGTCTGCAGATATTTTCCCTGATTCCATCTCATCACTCTGTTGATCATTTGCTTTACTGTGCAGAAACTGTTTAGTTTGCTGCAATCCCATTTGTCTACTGAAGAAAAATTTTATAAAAGGTTTCCCAATTCTTAAACTTTTGAAGTGGCAGTGCAGTAGAAAGGGCAGGGGATTTATACTTATGAGAATCTTGATTCTAAGCTCTAGTTTCTCCCACGTACAGGTTGTATGACCTTGACATAAACCTTTCACACACATTTACTGGATAACATTCTATGCTGAACGCTAGCCTCCAAGAGTTCATGGTCCAGTAGGAGAGGCAGAAAGTAATCAACTACCATTGTAAAATGTTATAATTGCCAGAATGAAGCATGCAATGTGTTTAGGGTGCTTACAAGGCAACTTATTCAGAGTGTGGAGCTCAAGGAAGGCTTCTGTGAAGAAGTGATATCTCAGCGGATTTACTGGATTTCCGGAGCCTCCTTTTCCTCATTCTGTAAAATGGGAATAAACACTTTATTGCACAGAGTGGTTGCACAGATTAAATAAGTTAATCCAGCACATTATTGGCACTCAACAAGTATTAAATAACCTCTCCCCCGCCCCCGGCCTTTTTTTGGTTAAGGAATCCTAAAAACAATCAATGAAAATGAATACAGAGAACATAACATAGAGAGAAGCTTCTCCAAGTATAATGAGGTATAAAGCAATAATAACTAATGGACCTTAACCTTTCATTCTAAATATAAAGTGAAATCCCCCCAGGTTCTGCCTTCTCCATTTGGTCTTCATTTAATCATACTTTATTTCAGAGCAAGAATTGCTTCCTCTATATTCTGTGCAGTGCTGTGCCCTGTATCCATTATGTTGTTGGATGAGACTAAGTAAATTTTATTTAAATTAAATTGACATACACACTCATAGTCCATACTCTGCAAGCCATGTCTAATCATCAAGCCAATTAAGAACCCTATAAGGAGGTTATATTCCTCCCATTTAATTATTCCTGGTTTGTAATCCACGGTCAAGGAAATCCGGAGATTGAAGCCTTCTTCTCGGCCTAATCAGTAGCTAATGAAGATTTAAAGGAAGGCTTCCTGGTTTCCTTTCCTTTAACGGAGATGCCAGTCCCTTTTTCCAGTTGATGGTTAATTTATTAAGAAAAAATCATTAAAAGGAATTAAAAATTCTATTCTCCTCTGATAGCCACACATTACATTTCAGAAGTAGACCTTAGCTTTCTTAATGTAATAACAATAGATCATCTTAAAAATTTGCATCCTGAAAAACAAGAATAGATTTTAAAGTTGCAAAAAGAAAATGCCTTTAGTAAAATAAAGTCAGTTTCTACAGATAATTAAGTAGTAGATTCATTATTTTTAAGCTTTTGAAATAGCTGAAGATTTTAGGTAGTTTAAGATTTTTGTTTCTGTCTGGTTTTCATTTGCTGATTTTAGCTTTAACCCTATGACCATATTTGTAGGACATTCCACTGGGGACAAAAGAAGCATGATTTGTGATTTTTAAATCAAAATTTTGCTGAGTTCATTATAAAAGAACTACAGCTAGGATAAGCTGGAGCACACAGTAGACAAGCAATGCATTGAGGACCAGTGATTACTGAATGCTACAGCTGGTAGGGACCTGCAGACTCTAATCCAGAGATTGCTAAGGTTGACACTGGGAGATGTATGTATATGTATCTATATACATGTATATATATGTATATACTTTTACTTTTTAAAAAACAAAAAAGCTAATAAACTACATATCTATATATAAATCTCCTGCCAATATGGAGTTCTACAAATTTTTTAACTAGTTCGGAAACTTAAATTTTGGAGATTCCATCTAAAAAAAATCTAGATTTCTAGCTTCTCTTGAAAAATAGGTAGATATGGCAACACAGGGCTCACATTCCTGCGTGATTATTTTTGGCTGGAGCTGAGTAGAAGCTTCCTTTTTAGAAGGGGTGAATGTTGTATCATCAAACACCATCCTCTTTCCTTCATTTACTGTGCCTTCCTGCCCTGAAGGCAATCTGAGTTTGGATCACCAGCCCTATCCTAACACCCTCGTGTTGCCAAGAAGGAAATTTATCCAGAGGAACTAGAACAAATTACTTCTATGGCTCTGGTAATGCTACATAACAAAAAACCCTCAGAAGCTCAACAACAAACAACAGTAAGCATTTGTTTTGCTCATGTGTCTGGGGGTCAGCTGTGTTCAACTAATCTAGGCTGGGTTGATCTGGGGTGACTTGGCTTTTCTCCACGTGTCACTTATTCTCCTTCTAGCACCAGCACACCAGCAGGGCAACTTCTTCTCAAGGCAATGACAGAAATGGAAACGGTCAAGGGGAACACATGAGCTCTCTTAATATCTAGGTTCATAGCTAACATGCCTTCACATCTGTCTCTTTCAAGTGGGCAAAGCAAGTCATACGGCTGGCCTAAAGTCAAAGGAATGGGGAAAGGTGCACTGCCTCTTTAATGGGGCGACCTTCCAAAGCATATCATGGATGGGAGCAGGGGTAAGGTTAAATAATTAGAGCCAGTAACCCAATCTACCATGGAAGGGGTAGTCAATCACCCATTGCACAGTCTCCATCAAGCCTAACCTCACTCATTCATCTCCCATTTCTGCCCTGGAGTCATCTGATTTGGAAGCAGCTGGTCTAATCTCATGACACAGACAAGGAAACTTGAGCAGAACCAACAGAATCGGAGCCCTGAGAAGACCCTGCCTCTTAACCTAGTGTTCTTCACTTCTCATTTTGATGACAGAGCACTATTTTCTTACCTGTGTGAAATAAAACAATTCCTCATAGTTTTTGCCAATAGAATTTCGTATTTGGAAAGAGCTACATTAAAGCTTAAAAGGCATTACATAATTGGACTACAAATCACTCATTAGGATGAGTTCCAAGTACTCAAAGCAATCTCCTCCTTAATAATTCTCAGAGTCTAATTGCACCTTATGTGGAAATATGGCACTAAAGACCTCCATTAGGGAAAGAAAAGAGCTTCCTACAAATTAGACAGCATTATTTACTTTAGGCTGGAAAATCTCAGCAGGCTTCCCTTTCAGAACTGTAGTTTTTCTTGTTCTCTGCTTCTAAGACTTGATACTTTTAAAAAAACACTATACTCAAAAAGCTAATAGACCACTGAATCGCTCATGGATGAAGAAAGGAGAAACAAAGCTTAGTAAATGAATTTTAACATGTTAATTTGGAAGGTCTCCAATCAATGGCCATGGGGATCCCTTAATTCCTTACAAGGGAAGCTCCACTCAGACAGAAGCTCCTTTTTCCTGTAGCAAGAGTCCCTGCACAGCCCTTCCTCCTCTCCTAGCCTGCAGTCCCCCAAAGACCCCCGAGCTCTGTTTGCTAAGCCTAGAGGCAGCCCCAGTACCCAGCTCCCAGGGTTTTTCTAGGACCCAACCCTTGTAGCTTTAGCTTTCCAGAGGCGCTGTTGTCACACAGGCAAAATCAACCTCCACCCCACAAAATGAAGAGGCACAAATGTAGAAATCAGAAACCAGGAAGGTGCCAGCAGTTCACAAGACCTAAAGCTTCCAAAAGCACCTGCAGTCCCAAAGTTCACCACACGGACCACGCCCCAGCCATGCTCACACACCTCAGTGTTCAAATCCTTTCCATCCCTTGACCTATGATACTTCCCCAGCCTGATTTTGTTTTCTTGGGGAAAGGTAGACTGCGGAGGAAGGAGAACAGACAAACGGGAGTCTCTATATCTCTCCTCCCCTCCTTCCAAGTCTAGAGTAAACTATTTTTCTTTCTCTAAAATCTTTCCTACCTACGATATAAATATTTTGTTGACAGCTTTGCTGGTTCAAGCCTTTCCACGTGAGCCAGCCAGCTGGGTCCATGCTATGGTGCCTCGCCCAGGCCCTGGCTCACACCTTCGTCTCCTGTGAGTACGTCATGATAACATCACCCTTCCCCAGGGAGAGTGAAGTGCATGGAGAAACAAAGCTCACCTAATAATTGGACATTGAAGAATTCCATAAGGAGTGCATCCCTCCATGAATGTCAACATATCCAGCAGGGATGAGAAACAGGATTTCGAGATAAAGCACTTTATTATCTGCCTTCAAGGATTTAAAATCACTTAAACCACACAACCATGGTGAAAGTTTGCATTTTCATTTTGTAGACCAGGTGGCGCGGGGGCTTGAAGTTGTGAGGCACCAAGTCATATGTTCAAAGTCACACGTAGTAAGGAGTAGAGCTTTTGTCATGGGGGTGGCAGTGGGTGGGTGGAGGAAGATCTTGGACGCTGCCAGGCCCCTTTGTCCTTGATTAAATACTACAATTAGAAGTCCTGTTAAATGATCCTTTCAGTGCCTGTAAATATATGTAAGGAATAAAATCAAAGTTCTCTCTCTCACAAAACGGTTGATCTTGCCATTACAAACTTATGCTTTTGTTTGTTTGTGTGTCTCTCTGAGATGGTTTCTGCACATATTTTAAAGCTGTTTTGGCAAAGCATTAATACTTTCTGACTGTATTTTTCTACAAGAATTCTTTAGGACAAATTGACTGGTACCAAGAAGCTTGGAATCCAAGAGCAGAAGTTTCCAAAGTCTTGGTTTCGGATAATTTCAGAAATTGTGTCAATGTGTATAAAACCTGCCTTCCTCCAGACAGCGGGAGAGACTAAGGATGTGAGTGTGTGATGGGCAGAGTTCAGAAGCCTTGCCACGCAGCACTTCCTGTGGTTTAGATTTCCATCTGTTCTTCAGCTGCCAGGGTGACACGGGAAAAAATGACCAGGCTGTCTTGGGCATAGTTGCAATAAAACCTTCACCGCTGCTTTTTCCTACTTTTTTCTACCATTAAAGATTAAAAATATACTTTTGCAAGGAAGGAGTATAAAATATAAAATTTTGTGAATATGACAGAATATGACAGTCTTTGTCCTAGTTTTTGGCCTAGTGGGAAATTGTCTCTGAAAGCTAATGCAGTCTCTATATCTTATAGTTATTTGGCATGCTTTATAAACGTCTTTGCACTATATGAATGCAAATAGCATTCATAACCGTAATTCAGCTTCAATTTGAAGGATAGCCATTGTTCTTTCATAATTTGTTTCGGGACTATCAAAGAAAGTTCGGGCAATCCATCTTGATATAGGATGCTTGAAATATTTCCAGTGTTCTGGGATATAGCCTTCCGGAATTTCTACTAACCTCAGCTTCACCAATAAATACATTCACCAGAGTTATGCCAGTTGCTACTGGAATCCCAGTCAACAAAATGTAGAATCTCATTCATTTCAAAAAACGTCTGTCATAGAACCCAGAAGTCTTGATGATAAACAGTCTTTTCCAGCGGTCTCCACTGTGTCGCATAGGAGCGACAGTCTTAGGGAAGTCACGGGTGAGGAAGCCCCCCCCAATCCAAGTCGAGTGCCAAGGCGGCGGGCCGGACAGAGCGGCCACTGCAGGGACCGAAGCCCGCTGCAATAACTTCATGGCCGCCATGGCTACTATCTGTGTTGCTTTTAGCTAGAACTAGAAATCATATCAGGGCTCTGGTACAACAGCCACAGGAAACTAATAGACATTAAAAAAAAATAAAAGTTTCCAAATAAGCTTTTTCTGAAGGCATGCTTTTACTACACCCGGAGACACAATACGTGACTTTTCAGTATCCTATCAACTGACTGATACCTTACCGAGAGACATCACAAATCCCCTGGCTGGGCAGAGATGCAAATAATTCTTTAAAAACAAATGTTGGACTTCGTCATTTTTTTTTTTCTGTTGTAACACCAGAATATCAGTGAGCAAAATCAAATGTAGAGGAGAAGTAATAAAATATTGGGGATATATTCTTCAAAATACTTGAAAATATTTTTTCGTGTGATAGTAATATCTGCTTCAGTTGGATTTCAAGCAGTAATGGGTCAGAATAGAGGGTTTCCCCCAAACCATCTTGTCATATATTCATCCTTGACTTTTGGTACTTGACAAAGAGATACTATCAATATTGATTAACTATCAATTTTAGACTGTTGTGAATTTTTACTTTTAAAGCACATTGATAAATATCTAAATCATGCCCTAAACTGTTCATTTAATTTTCAAAGGTTGTGATAGAGCTATCATTCTTAAATGATAGAATTCTGAAAGTCAGGAGTGTGTTCTTCCATACCACTATTTTTGCAGTTGAATGACAGCTTTATTTATTTATCCCAAAGTTGATGCCAAACTCTGATTTCTGACTCTCAAGGAAAAGAATGAAAGATATGGGTCTCTCTGAACTCCGAAGGATACCAAGGCAGGTCCCACCATGACACACTCTCCTGACACTTAATAATTTTCCTTGACAACACCTGCCACAATTATAACTAATAATCAGTTGTGTAATTCTTTATATGATGTTTTCCTTTCTCTACTAGCATAGGTCCCAGAAGAGTAGGGTACATATATACCTCATTTACCTTTTATCTTCAATGCCTAACATTGCTTGGCTCATAATAAATATCTGTTGAATGAATGGATACAATAAATGTATGATATTGTCATTGCTTATTGAGCTTCCCAAGTTATATGCTTAGCTCTGATATTAATTGTTGCATAAATGGATGGGAAATCTGTGTCATATGGCATATCCCCCACTTGAGAATATGTCAATCTTAATAGTACATTTATAAAACCACTTTATTTATATTATTTGAACATTACAAGGAGGATAAAGTCAGAAATATTGGGACTGGGTATTAAACACAATCGATAAAACATTACATGACATAGAGAATACAGCATCAGTATCTAGCACTGTGACTATTAAATTAACAATGCAAGTACCAGACAGGGATTTTTCACTTAAATAATTTACAACCTTATTACATCATAATAAATGAGAATGATATGGCTTTTTATTCATGCATATTGATATTAAGAAAAAGTTATTTTATCTGCCTTTAAGATACATAAACCAAGATCCCAAAGTAAAATATTTACAGATTATTGTAATTAAGTTCTGATCATGACAATATATATTAATAACTACTCAATACATGTACATTGGATGAAAATGATATGTAAAGATACTGTGGAAGATACAAAGAAAAATGACATCCTTCCTGCCACAAGGAGACTAAAATTACTCAATGTGGGAATGGTTCAGAAAATCAGCCCTAAGGGTACTACCCATCCTCCCTCCCCACTCCTCAACACCTTCCAACTCCTGCACACACCCGTACCTCCAACCAACCTCCCTCACTGCTACATAAGCAGGGTCAGTTGGTCTGGTCAAGGAAGGAATCAGGGGAAAAGATGGCTTGAGCTGCAATTTGAATGATGGTTAGAAGTGAGATAAGCGGTGAGGAAATTCCAAGCCAAGGAAATCACTTTGAAACAAAGTTGCAGAAATAAAAAAAACATAAAGCATATTAAAGATAATGAATAGGCCTATTGGACCATATGTCTTAGCAAGGGACATGCAGCAGAAGCTATTGTGATGATAACTTCTATCCTCTTCTACGTGCTGAAAAACTTTTTTCCCCTTTCTGCCTCCAGAAGTGTATAAATTTTTTTTCCCTTTCAGGGCTGGCCTTGAAGAACAGCCCCACTCATGCTATTGAGGGATGAGGCAGGAATTGCTCCACACTGAAAAGCTGATGCCTGGACTAGAAACAGAAGTCTGAGCCTGCAAAAGCGACATGGACTTTCTGGAGGAATCAGTGAGGTAGCTCAGTGGCCCACTCCCAAGCCTCAGCTCCACCTGATCACTCCTACCTCCTTCTCAACCCCCTTCTCAGCCCTACAGTGTATGCACCAGCTTTGTACCATGGCTGCCTTCTCCCCTTCTCTCACTCTTATCCTGGCTAAACCATCTTTGGAAGATCTTATATAATTTTGTAATTATTTCTTCTTTGAATGTTAGAACTGGCCAGTGAAGTAAACTGGACCTCAAATGTTCTGTCAAAGACTGATTCAATGAACTTACCCTAATGATCATAGGACTATTATGATTTCCTATTGTTTATTAAGTTTCAATAAGCTATATTTTTCCAGAAACCTTTCCATTTCATCTAAATTTTCTAGTTTCTGCCACAAGCTTTCTTATTAACTTTTTAATTTCTTCTGGTCATTAGTGATTTTCTGTTTGCTATATCTTCTAATAATCTACCACAGGCTTTTACTATAACCCTAATATTAGCATGTGTCCCTTCTATTTACTTGATCAATCTCTCCAGAGGCTTATCAATTTTATTTTTTTCTCTTTAAAGAACTATTTTTGGCTTTATTAAGCCTTTTTATCATGTGCTTGTATTCTCTTTCATTAATTTGTGCTGTCACTTTTATTATTGCCTATCTTCTACTTTCTTTCGGTTAATTTTGCTATTGTTTTAAAAAATTTCTTGTAAAGGCTGTTTAGCTTGTTAATTTTTAGATTTTTTTAAATCAATATAAGTATCTAAGAACATATATGTTCCTCAAAGTGCTGATCTAACCCCAACTCACAAGATTTTATATTTAGTATATGTGTTATAGATCAGTTCAACCTATTTCTAATTTCCATTGTGATTTTTCAAGTATTTAGAAGTATATTTTGTAATTCGAAACATATGGAAATTTTACAACTTTACCATTGATTCATATTATCTTCATATTGTGAAATGGAATAAATGTTGTACGATTCCAATCCTTTGATATAATTTGTGTATTCCTTTTTGTCCAATCTGTTAATTTTTATATCTGTTCCATATGTATTTTTAACATGCATTGAATAAAATACAACTTACCCAAATTCATGGGATGCAGCAAAAGCCGTGCTTAAAAGGAAATTTATAGCATTGGCTGCTTATATTAGGAAAGAAGGAAGATCTAAAATCAATAATCTAAGCTTCCATCTTAGGAAACTAGAAAAAAAAGAGTAAGTTGAATACTAAGTAAACAGAAGAAAAGATAATAAGAACTAGAAGAATAAAAATCATGAAATTAAAAACAGGAAATCAATAGAGAAAATCAAAAGCTGGTTCTTTGAAATAATCAGTAAAATTGATGTGCCTCTAACCAGGCTAGACAAGAAAAAAAAGAGAAGACACAAAGTACTAATATCAGAAATGGAAGAAGAGACATCACTACAGATCACAACTCTATGTCCACAAATTTGATAGCCTAGATGAAGTTGACCAATTCCCCGTAAGACACAATTTTCAGAAACGCAGAAAAGAAATAGACAATCTGACTAGGTCTATTCTGTTTGACACTATAATGTAGACTCATCAGTTGTAATTAATGTGCCAGTGTCATGCAGGATATTGATAGCTGAGGAGTCTGTGAGTTTGTGGGGATGGAAGTAAATGGGAACTCTGTACTTTTCAATTTTGTTTTGAACCTAAAACTTCTCCAAAAAATTTTTATTAAAAAAAGAATACATGTTCTGTAGTTGATGCAATGATCTCTACATATATGTAGAGATATATAGATCTCTTTTGTTAATTACGTTGTTCAAATCTATATCCTTGCTGACTTTTTGTCTATTTATTATAAAACAACACACACACACACACTCACAAACACATATTTAACTTCAATTTTTCAGTTATCCTCACTCTCAACTACACATCCCACCATTACTGGAAGCAGAAGTTTGTGTCATGGCAATTCTTTATTAGTCTATGCCATTCTCCATTTCCTGCAAACAAACATTCATCCTGTCAAACTCCTACTCAGGCTTCAAGATCTTCCTTAAGGGTGACTTTTCCAAACTGGTTTCCTGACTGCCTAGCACAGCTAGTGACTTACGCTTTGTCACTCTATTTGGATTATCATCATACTCTTGTCAACTGTTATTTATTCCTTCAAGGGCAGAATTTTTCTATATCCAACACCTAAAACGGTTACTTCAAATACTGTATACTAAACAAATGTTGGCAGCATAAATGGATGATAAAATTCATTTGGCAGAATTATAATGGGAAAAATGGGAGATTTGGCCAAACTCCCTCCAACCTCAATCCTTTCTCCTATTCACGTTGGCTTACAATTTTTCTAAGGTTTCTGACACTTGTGTTTCTCCTGCTCAGATACAGAATTATATCATTTCTAACTTGGCTAAGCAGTCCCTGTTCCTGCTTCCCGCTCAGATTAGTGATGAAAGACCATGTAGAAAGAGAGGCCACAAGGAAAAGTCTGAAGGCAGCTCAGCAGAGAAGTGAGGCTGTCTCAGATGTTCCAGCCTCAGCAGAGCTGCTAGCTGAATTCAGCCACATGAGTGAACCCATCAGAAGAACTGCCCAGCTGATTCCAACCAACTGCAGAATCATGATAAATAATAAATCATTCCAACGTATGGACACCAATGGGGGAAAGTGGCGGAGGGGTAGTGATGGTGGTGTGATTAATTGGGCAATTGGGATTGACATGTATACACTGATGTGTATAAAATTGATGACCAATAAGGACCTGCTGTATAAAAAAAATAAATAAAATAAAATTCAAAAATTAAAAAAAAATAATAATAAATCATTGTTGTTTTAGTCCTAAAATAAATCATTTTAGGTTTTGGAGTGGTTTGTTATACAACAACAGATATGGGAAATACCACCATATCATTCTGGGTATTTGAGGCAAAAAGAAATGTAATAAGGAATTTAGTTTTACAAAATCATTGGAAAGGCAAGATGAACCCCTCCTGGACTATGGAGTCCAAGGTTACGGATACACCTCCTAACTGTGATCCAGATGTCAGGAAGCTTCCATGGCTGCTACCGCAGGTGTTGTCACAACTGCCTCTCAAACCTCAAAGCTGGTGACTGAAAACTGAGTGCTTGAGTCTGCTTCTACCTACTCACCCCCCCACACACACCGCGCCTTGCATCCCAGCCACCACAGCAGCTGGAAGACGGCACGCACGTCACTACTGCCTTCCGAATCTCTTACCACTGCTTCTAACTGGCACACCTTCCATCATATCCAGAATCCTAGATTCCAGAGACTTTGAAAAGTGCAGGTTCAGCTCTCCAACCTCAAAGACTGGAAGGTGCATGGAATGAATGATGAGAGAAGTCTAGTATTCATGACCACAGTCCTCTGGCTCTGAATTTAGTCAGTATGACACACAGAAATGATGTAGGAATGGGAACACAGCAAATATGATTTCCCATTCTGGTTCTGATGTTTATTAAGTGTTTGAACTTGGTCAGTCAGGAAACCCTCATCCCTGATTTGGAGGGTTTTTCAAGAACTCAACACGGCTTTCGTAAAGTTCCTGGCAAAGTGCCTGGCACATAGTAGGTACTCAGTGATTGATAATGGTTATTATTAATGGAGGAGAGGACAAGTGAACAAAAAACTACAATATACAGAAAGTATTATTTGACCATGTAGGAATGACATCTAACAGATTGGGAGAGAGAAAAGACATCTTAAAGAAGGTGATTTTGAAATTTGAGATGGGCCAGGAAAAAAAATGGCACAAAAGGGAATTCAATATATTGAGGTCTCTCTCTGGCCCCTTCCATAATTCTCTAGGTAGGACCATGACTCTGGCAGCTCTGTGCTTATTTCCAGAACACTTCATAAGAATGGTATTTAGTTTAATGTCATTAGCCTCTGATTTTCTCCCTTTCATGTTTCCAGCTTCATGGTATAGTATTGGAACAAACATTGGACTAGAAATATATCTGGGTAGCAATCCTACCTTTGCCACCAGGTAGTTTTATCAGCAGCTGATCTGAGATACAGCACTTAGCTTCTGAGTTTTCACCTCCCCTTCTGTAAACAAAACCTACAACTAAGAAAGCAAAAGCAAACAAACATGACTTAGATAATTTCTGTGACCACTTCCAACTTTGACAATCTCAGAAATACCTTGATCCACTTAACCCCAAGCATAGCCCAGTGGTTTTTAACAGTTGACTCACCATCCATATATCAGGCACTCTACCCCTATCCAAAATAGGAATCCAACAAGAGAATACGTATCCAGCGACGAGATGAAAGCTTACTTAGTAGATTTACATATTAACCACTAGGTTTGGCCTTCATAGATATACTTCATCACACTGATCAACATTGGTTGGATAAATGTTGGCGCCAATGGGAAAAAAAAAAGGGTAGTAAAAACCTGGCATCTTTATGAAATACGTTATTGATCTCCAAGAGTCATATTCAGACGCTTTCAAGTAGCTCCCACCCAAGCATCTCTTTAACAGAAGGTAGGGTACTTGGCAGGTGTTAGGGAACAAGCTCTCCAAGAGTCATATTCAGACGCTTTCAAGTAGCTCCCACCCAAGCATCTCTTTAACAGAAGGTAGGGTACTTGGCAGGTGTTAGGGAACAAGCTCTTGTTAATGTGAGCTTGGAGCTTTACGCACATGATGCTAATAGTACCCTTTTAAAATATACAAAAAGTACTTTGACTTCATTAGGATTTTTTTAGACTAGTTGCATAATAATTCTCCTATTGCTTTAAAAACTTTATAAAAATAACTATTTTCTTCTTTTTGTCCCTCTAGCAAATAAACAAGCAAGGAGAAAGGGGAGAAGATTCACGATTAGCTCAGAACAGAAATACATTTTCAAGTCTATACATGAGAAAATGCTAGAAGATAAAGCTATGAAAAATCCTAATGTAGTCATATTAATAAATTCTAATGATCACATGGGGAAGAACAAAAGCCCACTGACTTTCGTTTGAATAGGCATCTTCAGTACTCGTCAAACTGCCAATTTTGTTTCAGGCTTTGGAAACGCGTGCACAGTTTGCATTGTTTTTCTCCCTCTGCCTTCTCCTTTTTCAAAAACTGAGCTCTGGGCAATGGTGTTATATTTCTATTTCACTTCTTTTTAACACATCAAGGGCAAGGGTAAAGCCGAGCATACGCACAGGAAATGGGTTAGTGCAAATGCAACTACACACCAAAACCACATGCCTGGGAAAAGACAGTGACAATGTTGCATAGACTTTTTTAAAAGAAAAATTTCCTGGAAATAAAAGAGTTTCTTTACATCAATTATATGCACCAAAAGCATATTTCCTCCAACTGTCTTCAACCCACCTAATCAGGGTATAGAATTAATGCTTTGAAAAACTTTATAAGCATAGATTAAATATTAGTATGTTTCTTTCTGAGGCTGCCTATTAGGAAATAAAACACATCCTTTATCTCTTTTAAATAATCACTTGGTATTTGTTAGGTGTATATTTGGTGTAACACTCTCTTTACTAGATGAAGAAAATGGTAAATGATGCCATGACTTCTGATTACTGTTAGCAACATCCAGTAGTGAAAACAACAAACTATATATATATACATAAATATTTGACTTATATCCAGAATATATAAATTAGACTTTAAAATGAATGAGATAGGCTGACAACCTAATTTAAAATGGCAAAAAATTCGAATAGATTTTCTTTCCTTTTCTAATTCAGAGTTTCTCTCTTAAGAATTTGCCTATTTCAGGTATTTATCTTGTCAGTTGAGATCTTTGTATATTAGAAATATTTGCCTTTCTTGTTTATTTTTATTATAAACATTAACCCAATTATGTTTGCCTATGGCTTTTTTATTTTTTCTTTTGCCATAATGAAAATTTAAGATTTTATGTATTTAAATATTACTATGTTGTCCTCCTATAATATCTGGGGTTCCTGTCTTGATTAAGAGAGTTTCACCCTATTAATGAAAAAACAAACAATAAAACATAGTCAAATTAATAAAACTCAAGACCAGTTCCTTGAAGAGACTAATATAATAGCTAATTCCCCTCGAGAACATAATTAAGGAAAAAAAGAAGAAAGTAAGAAATTCAAGATTAAGAATGAGAAAAAACTGGATAAAGAAGAACAAATTAAACGTCAGTAAATAGAAGTGACACAACTGAGTTCGTCTCTTCAACAAGTCAATGTTATTATCAAAAAGGAGGAGGAGAATGGTTTTAAATTAAAGACTTAAGAGACAAGACAACCAAATATCTTCTATGATTAAATTCGGGATTCGGCAAATCAGCTATAAAGTGTTTGGGGAACAACTGGAGAAATTTGAATATGAACTGGATGATAAAAGTTATTGAGAGATTGATATTGCAGTTATGCGGGAGAATGTTTTTACTCTTCGGAGAGAAATGCTGAATTGCTTAAAGACGTAGGGTTATGACTTCTCTAATTTAAAATGGTTAACGATAGCTGGGGGTTAGTTGGGTGCTCACTGTATTCTTTTGAAACTCTTTAGACGTGTTTAAAATCTTTATAATAAAATTAAAAAGAATACAGGATGGGGGAATATATATAAGTTAACGCTACGTGCAATTCTAAAGCAAAATGTTTTTGAAACCTGGAAAAATGGGTGCTATTCATTGTAAAACATAAATTATTAAGAATTAAAAGAAGATGTGTAAATCTTGCCTAGACCAATTACTATAGAAAAGATTTGAAAGTGATTATAGATCGTCCCTTAAAAAAAAATGCACCAGGACCAGATGGCTCCACAGCTGGATTCTATTCAATCTTTGGAGACCAAATGATCCCAATGTTTTAAAAATGATTGTAGGCCATGGAAGGGGACAGCAATTGCTCCAATCCACTTCAGGAAGCTAAAGAAATCTTCCTGGCAAAATGAAATAAAGTCACTTCCACAAAAGAAAAGATGACCAATCTCACTCATGTATAGAGCTGCAAAATTCTCAAAGAAATAATAGAAGACAGATTCAATTTTATGTTGCTCTCTTTAAAAAGTAAAAGAAATAATTATGTTATAATTTGTTATATAAGGTGTATTTCTGTGAGAATTGTGAATGCCTGGAGTAATCAACATATTGAAGAATAAGAGAAGGGCATTGAAATGCCTAGAAGAATAAAATAAATACAGGGTTTAACTATGCATGTAAGAAATTGAAAAGTTCCCATTCTATGTTTACTAATCATTTCCTTCTTCCTCATATCAAGCCAAAATCTGCCTCTCAGTAATTTTTACAGATGGAGAAATAAAGGTCCTGGGACATTAATTCCCTAAGGCCAGACTACAAATTAAATCCAAAGCAGGATAGAAAACCCAGAGACTGGTTTCCCGTCCAAACTGTTCTTTCCTTTCAAGTATGTGCCTCTCTTTGAGATATGCCCCAAGGATTCTGGTGGACTTATTGTGCTCTGCATGTGGCGTGTGGGCAAAATATACAGCCCAGCAGAGAGTTTCACATTCAAATCACATTATGTTAAGTGAAATTTTCTTCCAAAGAGTGATCTGTCTTCTAAACACGGTAACAAATCCATATCAAATTTAATTCCTTTGCCCATAAGCAACATGGAGGCACTCAGCTTTGTCAAATGGCTCTGGCTCTGGCAAAGACTAATGCATGCCCATAAATATCACACCTCTCAAATCATATTTTCCTTGCTGCTTTTTAATATTCCCTGGGCAAGGTGAAGAAAAATGGACCTTATGAAATAGGATTCGGCCAAAAAGCCACTGGAAATAAATTCAATTGTTTAATTTTTATCTTAATATTAGAGAACAAAGAAATGTTTATGGCAAATATTTTTCTTATATTTTGGTTTGAGATTCTGATACTTTATTTACTTATTGCTGAATAGGACAAATTTTATACTTTCAATAGCCAAATACAATTATTTTAATTTACCCACCCCAATCACAGTCACTACAGTGCCATGGCAAGTCACCTACTTCTGTGGACCTCTTTTCCTATTATAAAAAGAGGATAAATGTACTTTTCCCTAGATAGGGAACTAGGAAGGAAGTCTTGATAATATCACAGAATAATTTTAGCTTAGACATTTGTACCCTAAGCCTTTTTTTATTAATTAGCAAAATGCTCCTCCTTCTAATTTCAATGTTATTAAATTATCTCTCAGTTTTGTCTTATGGACAGTGGGGGCAATATTTCATGCTTCATCTGCCTTTTAGGATGAATTATTTTAGAATCAAATGACATAGTGACTATATTTTGTAGACTGTGTAACATTAGGCAAACTTTAAATGGTTTGAGACCTTGAAACCTTGAGACAGGCTGATGGCCAGGCTGACACCTAGGGTGCAGTAGACTTGGTATCACTTAGGAAAGGTGGCTTAATGCCATGGAATTAGTACAAGGGGTATTGTCCTAGTTTCTACAATCTCTGAGTACCAAAACCTGGACTCACAGCCAGGTCTTCAGACTCCTGGACTAACAACTAATGGAATTTTCACACTATTGTATCTGTTGTATCTCTAGATACAGTAAAGATAGTACAGTTTTCACTTTTATACTTATTACTGCTAAAGTTCCTGAGAGCTTTCCTTACTCATAAGACTAGTGTTATCAGCCCTGGGCAAAGTCACGGAGAAGGATGATAGGAGAGGACTATTGACAATTTTATTTTTCTAGTTGTACAGAGTTTCAAACTGTACCAGGGCAGGTAATCAGTGCTTACTGCATCTTAAGAAAGCCATTGATGCTTCTGAATAAGGAGGGAGAGTGCCTGAGCTTTAAAGAAGGAAAGGAAGGCAGGCAGGAAGGAAAGAAGGAAGGAAGGAAGGAAGGAAGGAAGAGGGAAGGAGAGAGGGAGAGGGGGAGGGAGGGAGGAAGCACCAGAAAATCCCATATTATTGAGACGAATGTTTTCAATCTTAGAGCTCTAAGAATATAAAATATAAAACGTTAATATGGGTCCTATCTGAGAGACTCCATTTCCAGAATATTACCCTCCACCCCTCACTAGTGTTTTACATCAGTTTCTCTATTTGAAATTAAGTTATCTGAAGGCAGAGACCATTTGCTTTGCTCCCTGCCCCCATGGCTTACGTTGAGATCCTGTCCAGAGTTGAGAGTCCATAAATGTCTACTATTGAAAGTGGGGTCATTTCTTTCCTATTAAATGGCTTGGTCCATGCCACCTCAAATAAAGAGGAGAATTAGAACTTGATAAAACTTGATTGCAGGCTATGTGTTCTAAATATTAGGAAATATGGAACAGTAAAAGATTGAATTTAAGGTCATTGAACAAAATTTGTCACTTCATAACTTTTTTTAACTTTAAAAATTTTTATGGAATCTGTAGTTAATACCTTTTGTCATTTCATTGTAATTTCTTTTGTGAAATATTATTTTACTTATTAGTTTGTGAATAGGTTATTACACATGTGATACAAAATCCAATAAGCACACAGGGTGTATATATTAACATGTATATTAATATATATCGACACTCCTGTCCGCCAGCTGTCAAGTTCCCCTTCCCAAAAGCAATAACTGAAATCTGTTTCTTGTGCAACCTCCCACACGATTAATTTTAGAACATTTTCACCATACCCCAAAGAGACTGTGTACCCATTAGCTGTCACTCCCCACCTTCCCCCAACCGCCTCCAGCCCTAGTCAACCACTAATCTATTTTCTGTTTCTAGATTTGCCAATCCTGGGCATTTCGTTACAAAGGGTATCATAAGTGTGTGATCTTTTGTGGCTACCTTCTTTCACTTCGCATAATGTTTTCATGGTTCATCCACATTGTAGCACATACCAACACTTCATTTCTTTATTGCCAAGAAATACTCCATTGTGTGGATATACCGCATTTTGTTTATCCATTCAATTGGTGGATATCTAAGTTTTTTCCACTTCTTAGCTATTATGAATAAGGCTGCTGTGAACATTCTTGTATAATACAACTTTTTATGTGAATATATGTCCTCATTTCTCTAGGAGTGGAATGGCTGGGTCACACGGTAACTCCATGTTTACCATTTTATCGAACAGCCAAATGGCTTCCAAAGCCGCTTGCCATTTTATATCCCTGCTACCAAAGCACAAGGGTTCCAATTTCTCCACATCTCCCACATCTCCCCAACACTTGCTATTTTCCATATTTGCATTATGACCCTCCTCGTGGGGTGGTATCTCATTATGGTATCTCACTGTGGCTTTGATTTGCATTTCTCTGATGACTAATGATATTGAGCATTGTCTATTTACATATCTTCTTCGGAGAAATGTATGATCAAATCCTTTGCCCATTCTTCCATTGGGCTATTTGTCTTTTCATTGTTGTGTTACATTGCTTTCTTTGTTTTTGTTTTTTTTAACTTTTGTTTTTAGAGCAGTGTTAAATTCACAGCAAAATAAAGAAAAAAATACAGAGATCTCCCCCTACCTCCCCACCTGTAAAACCTCTGCCGTTATCAACATCCCCCCACCAGTGGTACATTTGTTACAACTAATGAACCTACACCGACACAGCATAATCACCCAAGTGCCTAGTTTACATTAATTAGGATCTCCACGGCACTTTCATAGGTTTGCCTTTACAAAGCATCTTAGCCATGTCTCTCTAGGGAACTGAGAGATGGGTGACCAGCAAAGAGTCAGAGAATCCCAAATTAGCAGACCTGAAGTTGTGCCTCTGCAGCAAAGAATGTGTGTGTCTATGCAGACACTCAGTACTCGATCCTTGAAATCCAGAAGGCAGTTTAACTAAAAGCTACATGACTGTCAAGGGCCGTTATTGAAATGTCCTGAGTGTAAAGGTCACTTACATTTACCCTCCTTCTCAGCGTGAGCCATGGAGTGAACATCATACAGGGTAAGGGTAGGACAAATAGGCATCTGTTCATCAAATCCTCTCACACTAGTGCTCTGGGTAACCCCCTGAAGCTGGAGAAAGCGAAGTTTGCGGTAATAAAAGATGGGCGAGTGATTTTCTGTTACTTGATACTCTTAAAGAATGGGTTGCGTGGGATCTCGGTGTTTTGAAGCAGCTCAGTGCCTTGCTTGCCATACCAAGGACACATTCTGAGGAATTTTCAGGTACGCCAGCCTTCCCTTCCAGCACACCTTTCTGTCTGTCTCTACCTCAGGCACTCAGCTCTCAGACTGCACCAGCCCATCGAACCCTTGGGAAAGTCATCCGCAAATCAATATCAGCGAGCAACTCCTGGGTTCTGAAACCATGGAGAAAGACTAGATACCTCTTCTTGGGAAGCTCAAGTTCTTTCAAAAGTGCTTAATGAACTATCTCTCTCAAGAAAGTATGCATTTGAAAGCATCACCACAAGGCACACCTGTTAGAGGAGGGTGTGGCTGGAGGGAGATACTCCCATAGAGATCTTGTGTGTCACCACAAGGCAACCACCTACTTTGCTTACCCTTAAAGGTGACCTTGGTCACATATTGGGTACCAGTGTGAAAGCATATGACGCAAGACACAGTAGTTTGCTCTGAAGGGTATAGTAGAGCCGACCAGTGTTTCATATGGCACGTCCCAAACCTTCCAGAGCCTCTGTCCGTCACGATTTCTAAATAGAATGCGCTGAAATGATGCCACACCAGTACCTCTGGCTAACTGAATCCCAGACATCAGAGAGCTGCCTCAAGTGCATCTATCAGCCACTTAAGAGTTCTTTATACCCAAATGCAACCTTGTGTTAAAACTATATATTGGCTTGGGAAAAACGTCAGGGTCACAGATTTATAAAAAGCTGTTAAGAAAAACCTAGACTACTTGGAGTGGCTGCCCTGAATCTCTTCAGACTGGTATCCTAGGGGCGGGGGCTGCTCTTCCCGACTCCCAGCCCCACATGGAGTTGGAGAACCACCCTGGGGTGTGACTCAGGATGAGAATTCTCAGAAGACTTTAATCAGAGAGCTAGGGACAATGTGCAGGCCAGATGCATGTGTGGCAAGAGTGGGAGAAGAAAAACAACACAAATATAAGTCCACCCGCATACCTGACCCACACCACCTGGCAAGGCCACCGTCAGTTCTAGCCAGTTCACCCTATGTGCTACTCCCCAGCTTCTTACCTCACATTAATTACCCTGATTTATTGGTTTCTAGCTTGTATTATCTGAAACTCCCTTGTTCACATACTTGTATTCTTTCATTAACTTGGTTATCTGCTGCCTCCTACCCCAAGCTCAAAAACCTCGTCAGCCCCTCACAGCCTTAAGGTGGGGCTGGTAGGTTCCCCCTCTTAGCCCAGTTTCCAGAACAACGTGCACTGGCACATAGTAGGCGTTTCATGAATACTGGTTGAGGCATCTATGAACTTGCACGCTTATTCCAAGGCCCTGAGTGAGGACTTCGGGCAAAGGAGACTTTGAAAGCCTGGCTCGGGAGATGCTGCGGAGATCCCAGCCACCAGACCGTTTATAAGCCTCTGACCTGATTCCAAGGCTGGAAGGGCGAACTGAGCTCTGCCCGCGCCCTCTCGCCAACCCCGGAAAGTCGGGGCGAAACCAGCGAACGCGGCCAGAGCTCCAGCGCCGCAAGGAGCCTCCAAATGGGCACGAGGGCGGTGGGCAGGCCCCGCCCGGAGCCCCGCGGCCGCCGCCGCCCCGCGCCCCTCCCCCGCCACACGCCGGTCCTGGGGGCTGCGGGCACAGTCGCGGGTGGCCGGCTGAGGCCGGGGGTTGGCACGGGCAGGAGCCGCCCCACGCGCGTCCCGCGCTCCCCACTCCAGAGGCGCAACAGCCGGGTCGGGGCCGCCTGCCGAGTTGGCCGCGCGCGCCCGCAGGAGCGCAGAGTTTGGAAAGTCGTCGCGAAGCTTCGGCGGAGCGCAGGGGGTGGGGGGTGTCAGAGAGAAAAACCCGCCTCTTGCGAGTAGAGCGAGGAAGGCGGGGGGGGGGGGGGGCGGGGGGAGGCTCCGAGTTCCGCTTCCTGAACGGCGGTGGGTAGAGGAGGTCGGCGCCGGCGAGGGCAGCGGGACGCGCGCTCCGGGCCCGCGACGGGCGATGGCCAGCGAGCGGACCCGCAGGTTCACCCGGAGCCTGCTGCGACCCGGGCAGGCGGCCGAACTCCGGCACAGCGCCGCGTCCGCCGCCGCGGTGGCTGTCAGCAGCCGGCAGCAGCAGCGGGTGAGTGCAGCGCGTCCTCCGCGCCTCCCCGTGCGCCCCGGGCTGCTGGGGGCCCGAGCCCGGCCTCCCGGAGCCCTCGGCGCCCGGTTCCCTGCCGCCCCCCGGCTCCCCCGCCCCCGCACGGCCTCCCCCGCCGCCTCGCCCGGGGCCGCCAGCGCCACCTCTGCGAGGCAGCGGCACCGACGCGTGAGGACCGGGGGCACGTTTGGGGACCGGGGACGCTCAGAGGATCAGCCGCGCGGGCAGCAGAAGCGCAGCGTGGGAGAGGATATGCCTGGGTTTGGGGGTGTGAGGAGGTGACGGGAACGCATCGCGAGCCCCGTGGGCGTTAGGTTGTGGGGTGCCAGAGACCCGAGGGGTGGATAGTCTACGGAGCGGAACCCCTCGGTCCTCGGGTCTCCGCGCCCCCTTCACCCCTGGCGACTAGGGCGCAGGAGGAGAGGGTGTGATCCGAGGTCCTCGCCCGGGCTAAAGCTGGGAACCTCATCTGAACGCTCTCGCGGAAATAAATGCCCTTCTCACCCCCCTCCCTCCATGGGGTAAAAACCCACAAACCGCTTTATAGGAGTCCAGAAAGGGCTGAGGGAACTAGACTGGAGGAGACGTGGGTCGTTAAGTATCCAGTGGTTCCTGGTATTTTTCTAAGATGTTCGCAGGGTTCTCCCGCCAACTTTACTGGTTACTTCCTTATTGAAACGCCTTCTAAGAGAGCCGGGTGATTTCCGCGGGAAATCCCTGGGGCAGCAGCCAGGCGTTCTCATCTGATGCCCAAATCATATCCATACCTCCCCAGATGTTCGTAAGTTCCAGTAGGTGTCACACTCCGGGTTGGAAGTGTCAGGAGGAAGAAAAATGAACTCTTGTGGGAAAGGGAAGCGAGTGGGAACAGACTTAAAGCAAGACTTGGGTTCAGCAGCGACACTCTTGGCCTGCCTTTGCTGGACCGGAATCCCACGTTGTGGGTTTCATTTTACTTTTTGCCAGGAAACATCATTAGGAATTAAACGGCTTCTTTTAAGAGTGTCAAAGAAAGTGTTACTCTTGCAAGTCACCCATCAGGAGGGAGCCAAGAGCTGCCCAGAGCCAGTTCCCACAGCCAGGACTTTTCTCTAAAGCCAGAGGTTGGAAAGTTGAACAGAACGGAAGCTAATTGCCTGGCAGAGGAAAGAGGCATCAGATGCCCAAGAGGGTGAGGGTGATTGGAGTGTGAAATGAGTCAGGAGTCAGTGGCCAGGGTGCCTTCTCTTTCACTTACCACTGGCTGCAGTCTGCAGGCACCCAGAGGGGATTTAACTGTTAGCAGACCCTGTGCCAGGGGCTGCCCTGGTCCTGATATCAGCATGCACATTTTCAAGGCAGGAAGGATAATCGGTCAAAAAGAACATTTGAAAGAAAGGTTCAGCTAGAGTAAAAATAGAGATAGTAAAATCCTCAGGCATGCATAGAACGTAATTTTCACTTTGGAATGATTATTCAGGATGGTGGCTTTGTCATTGTCTGCCATTTGCTTTAAGAGAACTTTATTTTGCAGTTGATTCATTTTACCAAATCTCAGTAATGATCTGGTAGACAAGTGCACAGAAATAAGTAGCATTCAATTGGAATAAACAGCCCTAAATGTTGTTTTTGATTTTTGTTTTATTTTTAACGGGGTTCTCCTAGAGTTTTTGGAGCACTCGACTTTTCTCTAAAGAATATGTATCCTGGATACCTTTGTACGCGGACATACACATTACTTTCTCCAAATTGATGTCAGATTTGAAATCCTAGGGTATCTTGTCAAAATGAATAAGCCCAGTGTCTTAAAAAGAGTTGGGGGAAGGAATGATTCGCTGGGAAAGGTGTCCCTGCCCCCCTCCCCTCACTTCAGCACCGTGGCCAACACCCTGGAGCCAGCTCTTGCCAAGACATATCAAAGGATCTTACCCATCTAGTCAGGCAGCTTGGGCAGCGATTCTGGCAGCACGGACTTATGTGCCTGGCATCCATCCCATCAGTTAACTCTTAAAGGGAAGCTGGAAAGTGAGGCATTCTCTGAGTTGGCACCCAAACGCAGTGGGATTCTGTGGGGCAGAGCATCCCTTTTGAACCTAAAACCTTGTAATGGGACTGTGCAGTGAAGATGAAGCTTAGCTTACATTGATCCACTGCCTTAAGACTCTTTGTGTTTGTTGCTTCAAGTCCTCAAATCCTGGTTGTCAAGGGAGAAAATGAATAGTCTGGGGGAAGAAGATAATGGGTAGCCCACTTCAATACAGCAAGTGGAATAGTGTGTATTGGAGCAAGCTGTCATCTACTGAAAAAATATTTGAGACACACTAGAAAGTCTTGCTGAGAAAACCTGTCTCACTGCTGGATTCATACAGTACCCTTTCTGAAATCTCTCTTTTGGGGACCGAAAATATAAATACAAAAAATATATAAATATATATACATACATATATATCATACAAACATACACATAATAGGACAGGAAATCTTCAAAATGTGTTTGGATTATGGAGATCAGAGAACGAAGGGATGCTGAGTGAGGGCATTTACCGGGGGGCCTACTTCCAGGGCAGTTGCTGAGGAAAGTAGAGGTGGATTCCACAGCAATCTTGATTTTAGTTTTAACCCAAGGCACTGTAGTAGCTCATATGCAGGCAGACTCCTAGTGAGGACCCGCCTTAGTCTACATTCCTCTTAAGAATAATAATGAAAAATTATCTGCACTCCCAACTTCATTGGAGCATTCTACACAATAGCCAAGATATCCCATTACAATGGATATATAATATTCCATTGGGGGTGTGTGTGTGTGTATACACACACACATATCATTTAACCTTAAAAAAGAGGGAAATAGAAGGAAATCCTGCCATTTGTGTACATTATATTAAGTGAAATAAGTCAGACACAGAAAGACGAATACTACATGAACTCACGTATGTGTAGAATCTAAAACGGTAAAACTCACAGATGCAGAGAGTAGAACAGTGGTTGCTGGAGTGGGGAGGGGAGCAGAAGGGGAAATGAGGAGATGGTCATCAAAGGGTACAGATTGGTCACCTCTGCACGATGAATGAGTCCTGGAGCTCCAATGTACAACGTGGTGACAATAGTTGAAAATACTGTATTGTACACTTGAAATTTGCTAAGACGATAGATCTTTAAATCTTCCCAACACACACACACACACACACACACACACACACACACACACACACACACACAATGGTAACTAGGTAGAAGTGATGGATAAGTCATTTAACTTGATCATGGTGATCTTCCCACGATACATCAAAACATCAAAGTGTACTCCTTAAGTATATACAGTTTTTATATGTCAAAGGTCTCTCAATGAAGTTGTTGGAAAAAAAAAAAGAAAAAAAGAGTGAGAACAATAAAGAAAAATTATGAGCAAAAGCCATAGATTTTGAAAACAGAAATATATCCTCCTTAGTTATCCTAAAACTTTTTCATCGAAAACAAATGAATCACAACTCATGCCAAAGCCAATCTCAGGATCAAGCACAGCTTAAGTATTTCCTGACCGCCCCCCTTTCATAGTAGTCCCACAAAGCAAACTTGTGTATCGCAGAATCGCAGTTCAAAAATGATTAGGAACATTTCTCTCATGTCAGGGCTTGAGTGTTTTATTTTTTTTTGGTTGAATATACTACTGTATTGGCCACAAAGTTGTAATGCCACTAATTAGAGATTCTTTTTTGCTAAGAAGCTCTTCTTTTAAAAATGTGTGAAGTGCATTTGTACTTTCACATGAATTAGTTCATCTAAATAGCTTTCTACAGTTGATTAAGCTATAAACATAGGATTGGTGCTTTTTTCCGCATATATATTATATTTGTTTGAGAGATACGGACTTTTATTTCTGGAACATGATTGGGTGGGTCACAGGAATGGAAGACTGAGTAACAGAGAGGCTAAGAACTAACTAGGATCAGATGATGGGAAGGAAACACAGAGGCAGGTGGAGGTTTGCCAAACACCAACTAATCATTTGGTCAATTTTTGCCTAATGCCTTTTATGTGTTTCCTAGATGAGAACATACCACTTTATTTACATGTATTCTTTAGGACATTTACTCTGCTGTTACACAAAAATAGCTCTGCAACTTGTGTTTGGATTGTATCCAAATTTATTAATTTCTTTTAAAAAGGAAACATCCTGCTAAAAGCAACTGTACTTAATCAGTGTGTTTTCTCCCTCCCCACCCAGAAAGGCTAAGAGAGGAGAGTATTGATTCAGTATTCCCCCAAATTCCATATCTTTGCTTTGATTTGGTGTTTCCTAACTACCTCTGCTCCCCAGTGGTACTCCTATTAATATTTTAGGCAGCTTTGAATAAGCAGAACCTTTGACCGACTGAAGATTTCTGGTTGAGAAGCTATGAATATGGAAACATGTTTACAGGGGCAGGAGGAATTCTTGGAAGGAAGACTTTCCTTCCCTCTGAACTTTGTGATATTTAATGGTTGAGAGTAAGAGGGTTTTAAGAAATTGAGTGGGAGATACTAGAATTTCCACAAACTCCTATGCCTGGAGTAGGAGTCAGTGAAATGATGTGGGAAGTGATATTGAAGAAAAATGAAACACTTGTTTTGCTGTCAGTGTCTAGAATGAAAGCAGTAGGCAAAGCAGAGGCCTGTTAGTTTGGCATTCCCAGCACCGTCTTGTTCTGTTCCAGTTTTTTTTGACAGGGTTCTTCATAACAAGGGTGTTTACATTTTAGCAGAAGTCACAGGCTTTAGCATAAATCCCAATCCCACGTTTATGTTTTCAAATGAGGAAAGTCCCTAGCCCGGTGAAGAACTTAGTTTACAAGTTCTAAGATCACAAACTTAGTTTACAAGATCAAGGTTGAATGTTGTTATTGACTGTATCAACTCATGTTTTTGACTTCTCAAGGGCATTGCAGAGGTCACTTTAAAAATATATGGTAACAACGGTGGGCTCTAGAGAACTTTTACGTGGGTCAAAAAGTGAAAGAATGAATAAACATTTTCGTCTGTCTCTTTCTTTACAACCTTTTTCTCTAAGGCCTAGCATAAAGAAAGAGAGCAGTAATAGTTGTTATATAATAAACCATTTGCTGAGAACCTACAAAGTGCCTGACACAGCATTGTTTTATTTAATTCTCAGAGCAATCCTATGAGGAAGTCATTATAGTTACAGATTACAGAGGAGGCCACTGAGACTCATAGGGTTAATACCTTGCTCTGAGTTAAGTAACTGACAGGGGACCTCTTTGCATCCTGAATAGCAACCAGTTTTGTAGCTGCTTCCAATGGCATCTCTAAGTGGGAAGACACAAGGATTTTACTTTGGTTAATGTTGCCTTTTGATGGGTAGCTCTACCTAAGGAAGAACTCTGTCCTTCCTACTGGCATTTCAGAGTACCCGTGAGGGGTCGCTTCAGTTTTCCTCTGAGGTTAGAAGCCACAGGAGAGGCTGTTCCAGTTACCCATGTTAATAATAGATCTTCCCAAGGCAACCGGAGCTCAGTGGTTAAGTCCTTAAAACATGAACTTACTTAGCTAACCCCATGCCATCTATCTGGCAAAGCCATAAGTGAATTGTGAAAGAGGGCGGAGTTCATTCTTCTCAAGTCCACTTCTCTCCCAGGACTGGCTGCTTCTCCATTCTCAATCACTTCACCCACTCCAAGCAAGGGCCTGAAATTTTCCAATGCGTCATGTGTCCTTGACGATGCACACTTCCATGTGACTGGGTTGTGTTGAGATTCTTTTCTCACACACTATCTTATTCAAAGGAGTGATTCCAAGTGTCTTACAAAGATGCAAGTAACATAGCAGCAACGAAAAATATAGTGAGGAGGTAAAAAGCAATATTAGCAACAACAAAAAGCAGTGTTAGGAAAGGTAGATGTAGTCAGGAGTAGGTCAGTGGAGTACGATCGTATACAAAACGCCTAACCATTAAGTCCTGTAGTCTGGCTAAGGGTGCATCCTAGAGAACCAAGTCAAAGAGGAAAACATGATCAGCCGTGAGGTTAAGAGAGCCATAAGATAAAAGAAGATCATTTGCTCTAGACTTGGTCAGCTTTAAACTTGTACTGAGACTCCAAAGACAAGATAGTCTTTCTTCTGTAATTTTTCGCAAAGGGCAGCATGATGCAGTGATAGACCCTTATTCCTTAGAATGTGGTCCATGGGCCAGCATTGGCATCACCTGGTCACTAGAAATGCAGAATCCCTGGCTCTATACCTGACCTCCTGGATCAGAATGTGAATATTAATAAGATCCTCTGATGATTTGTAAGCACGTTGAAACGTGAGAAACACATACACACTGACACACAAAGCTACAATTTTAGCCGTAGTTTTGCACTGTATTGTCAGGTAAAGGCAATTGTGTGAGGGTCTAGTACACCATGGTTTATTCTGCAACTCTTTGAAAGAGTCTCTTGAGACAAAGATAAAGTTTAGACCGCCTAAGGATAAAAATGAGATTTGTTCATTGCTAAGTGACTTTAGGGAAGTCCGTTGCTTATTTGCTTTGTGTTTTCTCCTCCATCTAGCACCTTAATTGTAGAGTGAACTTAAGTTAAGCTTCTAGGTTAAGGAAAAAATTCTGTAACGTACATGACATAGTTGCAATGTGAATCTGCAGAAGTTCTCACCCTGGTTATAACCCTAAAGATGGGTTCCAGGATGAGGCCAGTGTCACCCCACTTCCCAGAGAATTTGAAAGCAGAATCACTCCAACTCAGGTAGGACATGCAATGATGATTACTTATTGCTTTAGAAGATTTATGTTCCCATCATATTGAAACCCTTAGTTATTTGAAAATAATTGGTTATATCAGAATATCTGATTGCTAGAATCAGAAAATGATGAACCTTTTTTCTTTCAGTCATTGACTCTCAGAAAAAAATGGTTTTTCTTGTTCTCATTTGAATGTCCTAAGGATGGGATTCCATGGAGTTAAAGACCTTGGTTTTTCCACATGTTGTAATTAATGTGGTCCAGGACCCCTTTGATTGGCTGTCCTTTACCACCATCTGGGGACACTCTTTCCTCTCGACGGCTGTCCAAGTTGAAGTTCCCTCATGCAGTTTGAACCATTTGGCCAGTTTGGGAGTTGGTGTAGTAAATATCAGATCCCGTGAGACTGGAGACCAGAATTCCAGCCCTGGCTCTGTGACTCTTTGCTGAGTCACTTCCCTTTCTGGAGTCTCAGTTTCTTGATCTGTGAAATTAGGACATTAGATGATTGGATCCTTACATTTGCCCTCTCTCTGCCTTGGAGTCCTCACGGCTTCTCCTCCTTGCCCCTCAGGTTCTCAGATGTCATCTGCTGAGGAAGGTCATCTTGGATTCCCAACTGCAAGCGGTTTGCCCAGCCTCCCTCTGCTACAGACATCTCTGACCCATTACTGTTCTTCACTTTCCTCATAGCTCTTACCACTATCTAAAGAGATCTTTCTACTTATTTAATTTCTTATTTCTCTTTTCCAGGCTTTCTGCCTTCAAATATAAATGCCATTGAGAGAAGGGAACTTGTCAGTTTCACTACTTTTATGCTGTATTGACTATATGAAAATAAGGGGCGGGGGTCTCCCTTCCCACTGCAAATGAGTGCTTAAGGAACGTCGGGAGAGTGGGCTGGGTGTATATCAGTGAGAGACTGTAGTGGAGTTATGACTTCAAAATGTCAGGGTTGTCAGTATCTGCTTATGCTGTTCCTTGAGCCATCTTCTTCACGGTCTAGTTGGTAAGTGGCAGAAATGCAATTAAATAGAAAGATATTGAGCACATCCTGTGTGCCCGGTACTTGACTCGTACAGTCTCTTTTAATCCTCATGACAACCGTATGGGGAAGGATTTCTATTCCTATTTTATAGACGAGGAAGGAGATGCTTGGAGATCAGGAACTTGCCCCAGATGAAATGGCTGGTAATTGTTGCATCCAGGAGTCACATGCAGGCAGTCTGACTCTGGAGTCTGTGTTGCCCACGATTAGTCTGTTCTGAAGACAGGTCCACCAGGCAGACAGGC
Source organism: Tursiops truncatus (assembly GCF_011762595.2). Classification (NCBI taxonomy): domain Eukaryota; kingdom Metazoa; phylum Chordata; class Mammalia; order Artiodactyla; family Delphinidae; genus Tursiops; species Tursiops truncatus. The sequence continues at coordinate 13,269,548 of NC_047040.1, forward strand.
AGATCTCATTAAACATGCAGTTAGCATCCGTGTGAGAGAGCAAAGAGAGAAAAGGAAATCTCAGAGTACCAGCCGTAGGAAGAGGTTTTTAAAAAGAGTTTCTCAACAAGAGAAGAGCTGCGGTTACTTTTGCTCTGCTGAACAATTTTTCATTTATGACATCTCAGCAGAGTGGGATACTGGGAGTGACACCAACTTTGGACACTCTGTCAGTGTGATTCTTTCCCAAGGACAGGACTGGCATGGAGTGTGTTAAACTGTGCAAACAATGGCTCCTTCATCTCTTGAAAGGGGCATCATTTGGTTCTTCTCCTTCTGTAGGAATACATTTCTGGCACGATATGCATGGCGTAGTTGCAGTTGCAGCATTGCATCTGTTACATTGTCTTTTGTAGTCTTGATTTGAATGTTCGTGTTTACAAAGGAGAGGGTTTTTTTCCCACTGAAGTGAGGTTTGTTTGCCTCTTATCATTCACAGCAGTGTCAGTGGGCTGGAAAGAAATGCTTGTGTTCGCTGGACTTGACATGTTGACGTACATTAAATGATGTAGAAATAATAAAATTTAATGAATGTGACCGAGTTACTGGCTATAGAGCAAAACACTTGCCTTTGAAAACGTTAATATTTGTAACTGGATTGCAGTGGAAGTGTCTGCCTCTGAGAATAGCAGAGTTAATGGACCCGAATCATCAAAAGTTCCTTTAATTGTGCTGCTAAATGTGAAAGTAGTCAGTTTTCCTAATTCAGTTTCAGCACAACCCCCTCCCCTGACACGTAGAACTGGGGAAGCGAGGCAGCTCTCTACGTTAAACACCAAAATGGCAGAGTTTAACGATAGGGTGTGGAGGAGGGTCTATTGAAAAGGACGGCACCATTTATGATGACCACAGTGAGCTTTTCTTTATACAATTATTTTGGTAATTACCAATCTAAATGACTAATTAAGGCTGTCAAAATGACCAGTGACTTTGGGGCTTTCAAAACACACATTCTATAAACAGAACACAGGCCTGAGCATCTGACTTGGCAAACAAGCGAACAAAAAAACTTAACAAAATTCACTATTCAATTAAATATGATAATTAAGTTATTTTCAAACACGGATTGTTTATTTGATTAGCTCTTAAAAGTCCCTTTGTCACGCTCTTCAGAAGGAGAGAATGGGAATTAACTACAGCTGAGTAACCTTCACAAAAATGAAAGTGACGTCAGAGCTCAGTAACTTCTGTTTTTTGTTTGTTTGTTTGTTTGTTTTTTGCGGTATGCGGGCCTCTCCCGTTGTGGAGCACAGGCTCCGGACGCGCAGGCTCAGCAGCTATGGCTCACGCACGGGCCCAGCCGCGGGGCATGTGGGATCTTCCCGGACCGGGGCACGAACCCATGTCCCCTGCATCGGCAGGCGGACTGTCAACCACTGCGCCACCAGGGAAGCCCTCAGTAACTTTTTTGGAGAAGAAAATTCAAATCTGGAGAACTCATATTGAAAGTCATTTACTTTCATGTTTTTTACATTATTTATTTTAAAATCAGACATTTATTCAAAAGAGGATTTTATTTTCCAACGAAAAGTGTTCCAGTTTACTTTAAAGCCTGTATATCTACAATAGCTATAAAAGTTCCCTGTGTAACTGCCAGTAATAAAATTTATTGGCATACCAATATGCACATATAAGATTCTTTCAGGACCTTTCTGAGTGCTAACAGGGAAGGTTCATTTATTAACTTCCATTTTTCAAAGTCAAAAGCCATTATGTGGTTGCTACTCAATCAATTTGAAAAATGTATCTTTTTATCATTAGGAAGCAATGGTTTCCAGGCTCTGTAACCTTGGCTATGTCTTTAAGCTTCTTCGGGTTTTAGTTTCCTTGTCTTTAAAACAATAAGGTTGGACAGTAAAACCTTTAAATGTGCCTTAGTTCTAAAAATCTAGGGAGTTATTATTCTTAAGAGGTTTTCATAGATGGTTCAATTTTTTTCATTTTAATAACACCATTATTGATTAAATAGCTGGTTTTAGCAATAGGTAGAATGGTTCCAAATGATCTACAACCAAATTTGTATTTCAGAGATGAAAATGGTAGCACAAAGTGGTTATTTGAGGATGTAATGAAGGGAATAGCATTTATACACCCAAAGAACAGGGCTAGAGGCATCAGAATTGGCAGAAGGACAGCCAGCAGTGACTGCTGGTGGGCAAGACAGGTCCCTCCGACGTGGTGGAGGCTCAGAGGCAAGCTTGTAACCTCATTTCCCACTTTCTATTCCTGCAGAGAACTGTAGGCTCCATCTGCTTTTAAGACCACGAGCTCTCCGGTTCCCATGCCCAGTCTTTGTAATTGCAGCTCTCTGGCTTAATGTCTGTGCCAGGCTCCTCTTAGCGCCCACATGACTAGGGTATAGACCAGGGTGGGGGGAGTTTGAACCATCCTCCACGCTCCACACCTCTTCCCTGCCATCGAAAAGCAGTAAGAAACTCTTTCTTTTTCAAGTTCTGTCTCTGTCACCTCCTTCTCACACCTGAGAAAGGTAGTATGATCTTTCCTTGTGATCTGTCTGGTGTGATTTCCGAGCTGTTGAAAAGACAGCAAAATCTTCCTTCCCAGATCATTCTCCTAGCAGCCTGTTCCCTAACAAGGTCCAGCATATTTCATTCAGCAGTTAGAAGTCAACCTTAAAGATACAAGATGAACATTGACTTGAATTCACACCAAAGTATAAATCCATTCCCCAGCAGGTGTACCTTGGAAATCGCCTTTATAATAAATGGGCGTAAGAATGGGAGGCTTGTACCAGAAATAACGTTTCATCTTTTACTGGTAACTAGTCCGATCTCTGGCATGTAAATGCGTGACACGTGTCCCTGTTGTCTCCCCTGGAAATGTAGAATGAAGTGTGGTTTTGCCCTCACATTTCCAAAACCCTGAGAAACCTTCTGGATAAGCACTGTGGTTATTGTTTCCATATTTCCAGGACAGCAAGGTGGCATACAGCAGTATTTACTAAATGCTTGTTAAATGTAAGAAAGAAGGTCACCCTTGGAGACGACAGAAGTACATGTTAGGCGTGTGAAAGGGAATCTAAGTGCCTGGTTTGCAGTAAAGAAATTCTCAGGTATGTTTCAGAAGAAATACTTTGGTGAACATCTGACTTGGCAAACAAGCGAACAAAAAAACTTCACAAAATTTACTATTCAATGAAATATGATAATTAAGTACAAGCATGTGGAATGTGCTCAGTTGTCACAAACTGAAGTATCCTGAATGGAATTGAATTCAAGATTCCCAACAAAAGCTATTTAAAGATAAAAAAAAAATTAAAATGTTAATCGGCATGAACGGATGCTCTTGGATAAATAAGACTCAGCCCAGCAGGTGTTAGTGTTGTTCTAACACCAGCTCCTCCCCTTGTGGGCGCCTCAGTGGCACACACAGGCTTCACTGTTCGGCCAGGGGTGTCATTGTCATTCCCTCAGACGCTGTTAGCAGTCACAAGGCTGGGACAGAATAAAACTCTGGGCGGGCTGCAGAAAATGATGGATTCAAATGCAGGAAGTGTGGGCGACAGAGTTTGGACAGCAGTCGGTCCCCAGTCCCATGATGGAGAGAGGTTTATGTTTTCAAGAAAACACTTCATAAATCACCAGAGCTGTATGAGGTTATCAGTGAATGTGAGAGTGCTATTTGAGTTCTTAAAAACTCTGCTGCTTTTCTTTAGGTCAAGGAGCTTTCCTGACACTGTTTCAGAGGGTTGTAATAACTGTGCTCTATGTTCTCTTTTTACTTCCAATTTTCATCTAATAGTCTCTTTTTACAGCTGTACTTTGAACACCTTTATTAAATTGATAACTCAACATATAGGTAATAATGGAAAAATAAAAGCAGTGATCACCCATAATCTTACCACCCACTGGTAACAGCTTTTGGTGTGCTTATTTTAAACATTTGTCTGTTCACAAAAATATCCTTTGACACACGTTTAAGCTAATAGTGAATATTTAAATTTTTCATGTGTGTTCAGTGATTCAAGCTCAATTTTGTCCTGAGAATTCTTTCTTCTGGTGCTTACGGATACCAACTCCGCGTGAAATGTATGTTGGGAATGAGAAAAGAGAAATTGTGCTGCATTTCTTGGTGTCCTACCATCATAAACATTTAGACCTAGAGGAAAAAGTCTAAAATAGATCAGGAAGTTGAGTCACAGGGAGGTTGAAGTGGATATGGTCAGGGTGACAGAGCAAGGTTGATGAGCTCAGACCCAGTGCCTTTTCTCCCTCAGCCCAGGGCACCGTGAGCAGCCCGAAGTATAATTTAATGTCATAAAAGGAAAGTCTAGAATTTTACTCAGATTTCTATGGGGCTTTCCAGTAAGAGTGAATAAGCCTTAAAGCCAATAGAACACCGCTTTCAAAGGAGTTTAAACAGTAAACACACACTTAACCCGTGCGTGCACACGTGGCTTACTTCCTGAACACGTGAGGGGGGTGTTACCTGTTGCTGCTGAGACTCTGTGACCTGTGTTTAGCAGCAGGTTGAAGTTGTGGGTCTCTGATTTGTGAGCGCACGGAAGGGTGCGGTTGTGCCCTTGGGCTTCCTGTAAGCTGACACTGATGCCTTTTGCTGCCACCTTGAGTGATCTGAATGGTGACACGTGATCTCTCAGGGCCCAAAGAAATGATCAGAACTTGACCGAGTCTGGGCTTCTGTGACTTTGTGGAGACACCAGCCCTGTCACTAGATTTCTATTGCTGCCATAACAAAATTACTACAAATGTGTGGCTTAAATAACACAGATATATTATCTTCCCATAAGGTAGGTAGGAAGTCCACAGCAGTCTCCCCAGGCTAAAATCAAGGTGTCAAGAGGGCTGAGTACTTTTCCGCAGGCTGGAGGGGAAAATGTGTTTCCTGCTCATGCGGGTTCTTGGCAGAACTTCTTGTGACGGTAGGGTCAAGGTACCTGTTTTCTTGCTGGATGAAAACTGAAGGCCATTTCCAACTTCTAGACACCAACAGCTTCCTTGGCCATGGCCCCTTCTTCCATCTTCAAAGCCAGCAATGGTGGATCGAGTCCCGGATGTATCACATCTCTCTGACTCATTCTTCTGTTTTCCTCTTTTGCTGTTAAGGACTCATGTGATTATGTTGAGCCCTCTGGGTAATGCAGGATACTCTCCCCATTTCAGTATCCTTAACCTTAATCACATTTGCAAAGTCCCCCTTTCCAGGAAAGTTAGCATACTCCCAGGTTCTGGGGATCAGAGGGTGGACATCTTTGGGGATCTTATCACACATGCATTTAGAAGGATTATTAAAAGGACAAATTCTTCCCCAAGTACCCCTGAATTCCCTCTGTTGGAGGTCGGGTTAGGGCCTAGTCTCTGACCAGGCCTCATTATTTTATGTGAGAGTAACTCTGATCCATGGTAGATCTCAACCCTACCAGACCCTGAACTTCCTTCTCCATGTTGTCTTTAGTTTCATGTACTGAGGACCCTGGTGGGCAGGACCAAATATTCTGTGCAGACAAGCTGTCTACAACTTTGTATACATGGACTCAGTAACCATTACTCAGAAACAGAGGCTGAAACTACCTTTTATCATTTTACCTAATGGCTAAAAGAACCCTTTAACACAAGCAGTCTTATTCGAAATGGCATCTTTGATTCATTAATAAACAGAGACTCGGTACATTTTGGGGCACAGAAGACTGGATCAAGAATTACTCAATATATTTTCAGATCATGGAATACCTCTAGGGGAAGTGGACCACTTCATGTTGGAATTCACCAGGGATCTAGCCTTAGATCTTCTTTTCTCTGTCTCTCCCCAAAAAACCTCCCTCCTTGGTTCATCCTCCCACAGATTCAGCAACGCACTTATGCACTGATGTTTCCAACTCTGTCTCTACTTCGTGCTCTGTATCTGAGCCCTGCCTATTGATGCCTGTAGTTTGGAGTCCCCTAGTGACTTCAAACTCAACAGAATCCATATCTAATACAATTTTTCTTGCATCATAAATCTGTTATTCTTGTTACCTGAGTTTTACATCTCAGTTGATCCTTTAATCTCAAACTGAAACCATGCTGAATTCTTTCCATTCCCTGCCGCCCTGCAGGGGATCACGCTCCGAGCGTTGACAGCTCTACATCCTAAGTATTTCAAGCATCGCCCTGACCACAGTGATCTAGGTAAATCGCTCGCGATTTCTTCCCCAATGCAATTGCCTTTTGCAATGTCCTTGAGGTTTTTCTCCAGAACTACTTCCTGTCTCTGTTCTCCCCACCCAGTCATCCACCTTCCACACTTCATCTGCCTTATCTTGTGAGCACAGACTTCTGATCATGATATGTTTCTTCCCGAGTGCCGTTCATGCGCTTGATGACTGCCCCGGTGGATTGAATCTCACCTGGTTCCAAACTTGCCTTTCCAGCCTCACTTTCCATTAGGTTCTTTCCTCACTGTGCACTATAGCCACTTAAGGTGCTGGGCGTTTCCTACGGATGCTGTGCGCTTTTATGCCACCGGCTGCTCTTTTTTCTCTTCTTGTTCAGCTCCTACTTGCCTTTCAAGACCCAGCCCTTCACCTGTTACCCTCCCTAAATCTATAGGCAAACAATCTCTTCCTCTCCTGAGTTTCCATAGCACTTCTTGATATGTGATTTACTTTTCATTGTAATCGTTTACTTATTGTCTCACCTCATCAGACAGTTAGTTTTATCATAATGTAATAAATGACTGGAGAGATGTCTGTGCATATTTACAGTTCTTTTAAATGTTCTAACCACTCCATGTTCTTTTGAAAGGGAAATGTACTGCAAATATTGTCGTACAGGAGAAGCAGTAAGGCATTATCTTTCTCCTCCTTACTTAGATGCTTAAATATTACCTAGCTTTGCAAATAATAGCCCAGCATTCAGTCCAATGCTTCTGACAAAAAAATGAAACCGGTTCAGAGATTTTTTAAAAGGACCCATTTTAATTATTGCCTTTCAAGAATGGATGTGGCTGTGAGGAAAAATTGCATTTTAGGTCTGCGATTTCTTTATTTTTCAAAGCGCACCCCCTGTCATTTCTCATTGAACATTTCTAACATTTCTAAATATTTTTTTCTAGTTGCAGTTAGTTACAATAAATTGGACATTAAATGTTTATGAATTATCCAGTTTGCTGGGGGAAATACAGACACATTTAATTGCCCCAGTGCTAACACTGAAAATCTTTGATGTGGTAGTTCCAGACCCCAGCCTCCCTTTGCTCCCTTGTCAAAGGCCCAGGGGCCACCTCTGAGCACCTGGTGTGCAACATGCACCTGTGAGGCACGGCCCTGACTGGGTGTTTCCCAGCCCAGAAGGCTCTTTTCTCCCTCACCTGCCTTCTCACATACCAGTTCCTCCAGGGACCCTTCCCTCATCTCCAGCCAAACCCTGGAAGCTTGAGTTGCACTGGGTACTGCCTTCTGTGGCAAATATGGGTTTCCTGGTTATAAACTATGAATGCTTCATATATAAAAAGAATATCTAGAGCCTATGTTTATTCCTGAAAGACTAGAGATGAAAGTGCTGTTTATGAAACGCTATGAGCAGCACCTTCACAGGCCTCTGTCCGCCTCTCTGCATCCCAAGCTCCTCCTTCCTGCGAAGTAGCCACTAAACAAAATGTCCTCAGTATTCATTCCCCTGCTTCGTTTTTTCCTTTTCCTTTTTTATTTTGAGGAGCATTCAGATTTATTTTTTTAACATCTTTATTGGAGCATAATTGCTTTACAGTGGTGTGTTAGTTGCTGCTGTATAACAAAGTGAATCAGCTATACCTACACATATATCCCCATATCCCCTCCCTCTTGCGTCTCCCTCCCACCCTCCCTATCTCACCCCTCTAGTTGGTCACAAAGCACTGAGCTGATCTCCCTGTGCTATGCAGCTGCTTCCCACGAGCTATCTGTTTTACATTTGGTAGTATATATATGTCCATGCCTCTCTCTCACTTTGTCACAGCTTACCCTTCCCCCTCCCCATGTCCTCAAGTCCATTCTCTACGTCTGTGTCTTTATTCCTGTCCTGCTCCTAGGTTCATGAGAACCATTTTTTTTTTTTTAGATTCCATATATATGTGTTAGCATACGGTATTTGTTTTTCTCTTTCTGACTTACTTCACTCTGTATGACAGACTCTAGGTCCATCCACCTCACTACAAATAACTCAATTCTGTTTCTTTTTATGGCTGAGTAATATTCCATTATATATATGTGCCACATCTTCCTTATCCATTCATCTGTAGATGGACACTCAGGTTGCTTCTATGTCTTGTCTATTGTAAATAGAGTTGCAGTGAACATTGAGGTACATGAGTCTTTTTGAATTATGGTTTTCTCAGGGTATATGCCCAGTAGTGGGACTGCTGGGTCATATGGTAGTTCTATTTTTAGTTTTTTAAGGAACCTCCATACTGTTCTCCACAGTGGCTGTATCAATTTACATTCCCACAGCAGTGCAAGAGGGTTCCCTTTTCTCCACACCCTCTCCAGCATTTATTGTTTGTAGAGTTTTTGGTGATGGCCATTCTGACTGGTGTGAAGTGATACCTCATTGTAGTTTTGATTTGCATTTCTCTAATGATTAGTGATGTTGAGCATTCTTTCATGTGTTTGTTGGCAGTCTGTGTATCTTCTTTGGAGAAATGTCTATTTATGTCTTATGCACATTTTTGGATTGGGTTGTTTTTTTGATATTGAGCTGCATGAGCTGCCTGTATATTTTGGAGATTAATCCTTTGTCAGTTGCTTCATTTGCAAATATTTTCTCCCATTCTGAGGGTTGTCTTTTTGTCCTGTTTATGGTTTCCTTTGCTGTGCAAAAGCTTTTAAGTTTCATTAGGTCCCATTTGTTTATTTTTGGTTTTATTTTCAGTTCTCTAGGAGGTGGGTCAAAAAGTGTCTTGCTGTGATTTATGTCATAAAGTGTTCTGCCTATGTTTTCCTCTAAGAGTTTTATAGTGTCTGGCCTTACATTTAGGCCTTTAATCCGTTTTGAGTTTATCTTTGTGTATGGTGTTAGGGAGTGTTCTAATTTCATTCTTTTACATGTAGCTGTCCAGTGTTCCCAGCATCACTTATTGAAGAGGCTGTCTTTTCTCCATTGTATATTGTTGCCTCCTTTATCAAAAATAAGGTGACCATATGTGCGTGCTTTTATCTCTGGGCTTTCTATCCTGTTCCATTGATCTAATTTGTTTCTGGTTTTATGTTTATCTTAGTTTAGTATTTAGAGTTTATCATCATTGGTAGATTTGTTTATTGATTTGGTTGCTCTCTTCCGTTTTATATGTATAGATATATATATTTTTTTCCTTTTTCTCTTTTTGTGAGCGTGTATGCTTCTTTGTGCGATTTTGTATGTATAGCTTTGCTTTTACCATTTGTCCTAGGGTTCTGTCTGTCCGTTTTTTTTGTTTTTTAGTATAGTTTTTAGCACTTGTTATCATTGACAGATTTATTAAGAAGTAAAAACTAGTGGAAAAATCTCATGTACCCTTCTCACTGAGATTCCCCAAATCTTAACATTTTACCACACTTAATATTAATCATTCTCTCTCTCTCTCTCTCTTTCTCCCTCCAGGCTCTTTTTGCCTCTCTGTTTCTCTCTGTGTCTCTTTAACACACACACACATACACACACACGCACACACACACACAATATTGTTTTCCTGAAATGTTTGAGAATAAATGGCATACATGATACCCTTTTACCTCAAAATACTGCTTCAGGAATATTTCTTAAAGCAGTTCTCTTACATACCTATACTAGAATGATCAAAACCAAGAAATTAACATTGATACAATAATAGTATCTAGCCCATACATCTTCTTAAGATTTTGCCAATTGACCCACTGTTTTTTTTTTCTGGTCCCAGATCCAAGGGTGACATTGCATTTAGCTGTCACATCTGTTTAGTTTTCTTTCATTGGAACAGTTTCTCAGTCTTTCTATGTCTTTCTTGACCTTGACACTTTGAACAACACAGGTCCATTGCTTCGTAGAATGGCCGTCAGTCTGGTTTTATACAGATGCATTCTCACGATTAGATTCAAGCCAAACTGTTTGGGGCAGGTATGTAGCAGAAGCCATGGGGTATCCCCAGTGCAGCCTGTGGGGCGGGGGTGGGGGTACATGATGTCAATTTGTCCCATTGCTGGTCACTTAGTTGCAATGGTGTCTGCCATGTTTATCCTTTAAAGCTACTAGGTTCCTGCCTTAGTCAACTTGAGCAGCTATAACAAAACACCATGGACCAGGGGGTTTAAACAACAAACATTTATTTCTCACAGTTCTGGAGGCTGGGAAGTCCAAGATTAAGACACAGGCAGATCTAGGGTCTGCTGAGGGTTCTCCTCCTCATGTGCAGAACGCCATTGTCTCAGTGCATCCTCACGTGGTGGAGAGCTGAGACGGAAGCAAGCTCTCTGGTGTCTCTTAAAATGACATTAATCCCATCACTAGGACTTCACCTCCATGACCTAATTACCTCCCAAAGGCCCCGTCCCCAAATATCATCACGTTGGGAGACTAGGGTTTCAACAAAAAATTTGGGCCGGTGGGTGGGGGAACACAAGCATTCAGCCCGTAGCAGTTCCATCTGTAATAAACCAGTAACTTGTAGGGAGACCTCTGAGACCCTCCTCTGTTTCTCCTTATACTTTAGCCACTGTTTTAACATCTGGAGATGATACTTTCCTAAAGTAGTTATTGCTATGAATGGACATTTAGGTTACCTCCATTTTTTGTTTTGTTGTTTGCTATTTTAAATCTCCTGGTGCACAAATGCAGGGACTTCTCCAGGGCACACCTTCTTTAACTTTAGCAACGCTGCCAGATCGTCTCCAAAAAGACCATATTGCTTTCTATTCTCACACACACTTCTTAAACTTACTATCAAGGCTTTTTGATTTTTGTTGGTTTACTGGGTAAGATGGCATCCTATTGCTGATTTTATTTGCACTTCCCTGTTCACAAAGTAGAGCATCTTTTTATATGTTTACTCACTATTCTTGTTTCTTTTTCAAGCTGACAATTTAGCATATATTTGGAAGATTTGAGTTTATATCAATAAGTATTCCAGAGATTAAAGGTAGGATGATTATTAGAAGTCTTTTTGTAGAGGAAATTTTTTGAATTTAAGTTGCATTTTGAAGTTTTGTTAGCATTTTTTTTTTTTCCCTCAAAACTCTGTTGGTAATTAGGATCAGTCCTCTTCCACCATCAAGTTCATGGACTTCATTATTCACTACATTAGTGTCCTGTATAAAATTCTCATAATGAAATTCACAACAATAAATGCAAGCAGGTGTTTCCATTTAAGAAAATTCCATTTATTTGAACTTTTGCTCAAATCTAGGGACAGAAGGACTATTTGGCCCACAGACTTTCCTGGCCCCAAGCATCTCTTTTGCAAATGTTTTGTTTAAATCAGACTGAACTGAACAATATAAAAATGTTTGAGTTTGAAGTTGTAGTAAATGCCCAGCCTGAAGTCTCAATTTTTTTCTGGCACAGCTTCTGGTAGGAGTATATAGTTTTATATTAGAAGATTCTGTTAGACCTTCAGTTTAGGTTAACAGTTAGATTCTACACTTGTATGAAAATGTGCGGTTTTGCAAGTGAGTTTGATATAAAAGAATGGCTCGTTTTTACTGTCCCAGGGCTGCTGCTGATCAGGCTTGTGACGTGGAGCTGGGTGTGGGGACCCTATGGTACGGGTTCTGGCAAAATGAAGTCTTCAAGGAATAAGCGAAAGGGCACCTGCAGAAATGGAGCTGGCAGCTCAGTCTGACCCAACCAGAGTCATGGACTGAGTGGTTAAGTAACTTACTCAAGATTAAACAATTTTAAGTGGTAGAGAGAGCGCTCAAGCTCCAGAACTCACAATCTTAGCTACGCTCTTGTAAAATACTGTGTGTGTGTGTGTGTGTGTGTGTGTGTGTGTGTGTGTGTGTATGGACATTACAACATTATGCATTTTGGAGCATAATGTCAAAAATGCATAATTAGGAAAATGCCATTTTTAACGTTATTGAGTGTAGAATCCAACCTGATTTGTGTCTTTTTGTTACTTAATAATTGGAAAAGCAGTTTCTACAAAAGTTCATTAAAAATAACTTATTGAAATGAAAATATTTACAACTTTGTAGACCGTCGTAAATTATTTAATGTCTGGGTCCCATCTTCGTGTTCTGTGGTGAACTTCCAACTGATCGAGTTCCCAAAGTTAGCTCATGATTTCTCTGCTGCTTTGCCAATGTGCTCACCATCTTTTATCTTGGTCTTTGCTGTGACTCATCTGTTCTGCTCTATAGACTATATTGACCACAGATGAATATAAAACCATAACAGTTTTGTTATGCTGACATGTCGATTTATCTCTAGGAGTGGCCTTGAGATTCCTGAAGAGCACAGGCACTCAAATTTGTATGGCTTGGAGAAGAGCTGGGAGAGAAATAAAACAAACAAACAAAACAACAACAAACCTTTATGACTCTTCTACCCTCTATCCCAACTGAATTAGGAAATCAAATTGCAGATTCAAAACAGCTAAAGTCTACCAATATATATGATCATATACAGGAAGTAGCAATCTGTTGCAAGTATTTGATGTGCGAACCTCAGCACAGAATAGAATGGAGCTCCACCCCAGAGGGTGCAAGGTCTTCAGGGATAAATCCTCGCCAGAGCTTCTCTTTTTCCCACATTTCTCTCGCCTTCTTAACAACATGTTTTAAACAAATAACATTCATTCAAATAAACAGTAAGGGCAGTTTTGAATGGGGAAGTAGTCGTAAATGGGCATCCTGGGGTGGGTAGGTAGGGCCGTAGATTGGGATGAGGAGGCATTAGTATTTGCATAGCTTAAGTGGAAATGAAAGATTGATGAACTGATGATTTACTCACTGTTTAACCAACTGCCTAGTACTCTTGTCAAGTTCTCTGATGGACACAGGATGTACTGCTGAACACAATGTTTAGGATCTCTGCCATTTATTGGTCCCTGCCACATTAGTTGTTCAGCACAAGACACAGCTCTCCAACTCCCCTCACATTCAGCAGACTCCCTTGACTTTTGCTCAACTCTCCCCCAAAGTGAGTTCCTGAAACAAATTGCTGCTTGTTTTATCTTCACAGACGTGTTTAAAGCCAGTGAATATAAACAGTACATTTCTGTGTCACATATGCATTCCATCACATTTATGGAGTTGTCTTCATACAAGTGCAAGAGGGGTGTGTATGTGTCTGAAACACAAGATTCTTGGGAATCTAAACCAATTTTATTTTCTTGAATAGGAGGAAATGCTCTAGTGTATCTTAGAAATTAGACTGCTGAGGATGGAGATTGTCCTAAGTGATAGCAAATGTTGTTTCATTCATCTCATGTTGAGATGCTCGCAACACATTTTTAGAAAATGACATCATTTTATGATTGCCATCAAGTTGACAAATTGTCCCTTAGAATCTTAAAATAGCTACCTCTACTCAGAGGAGAGAAACCCTGCAAAATCCTTCATAGCCATCAGTGTCACTTTTGTTCATCCACATAATGTAATAAAGTATGATTTTTGGAGAACAATCATCATAAAGTATAGGGGAAGTTGCTTCTGAAATATTATATGTTGCTGTGTTAAATTGTTCGGCAGAAAAAAAATCCTTTGTTTCGTGATTAGCTCATGATTTCTCTGCTGCTTTGCCAATGTGTTCACCATCTTTTATCTTGGTCTTTGCTGTGACTCATCTGTTCTGCTCTATAGCATATATTGACCACAGATGAATATAAATGTATGTCTTATTCTCAACAAAATGCCGAGGACATATAGTTCAAAGTGTTACTCCTCCTTTTTAAAAAATATGACATACTTTAATAGCGATTTCAAGACCGTTCACTTACGAATCATTACAAACGTGAGGGTTATAAAATAGGAGAGCAAAATAACATTAGATTGTTGGCAGTTTCAAATTCTGAAAAGACATAGAGGTAAGTGCTCTGTCTGTGTAGACAAATAGCTACATATACGTTGAGTCTGTATCTCTGACTGAGCTAGATTCACAAGGAATGAGGCACGAGAACTACATGTGGGTGGCAGATATGCCTGTAATTGACACCCGTGTCTTCAGGCTTCAGCTTGTTGGTTTAGCCTTGTCGGTTGGTCACATCGCTTGACTGAAAGCATGGGAACTTACCTAAATTATACTGATTATGACTGCTGATTCTCCTCTTAATGGTTGTGAAATCAGTAGACCATCTTTGCAGAATGAGAACCCAACATTAAATACTTTCAATCTTTTTATTCACCCTCACATTCCAGCCTGATACCCAAGCCAGAGCTCAGGGCTGTGTTTGCTAAGGCGCTGCCAGCGATGAGAGGATAAACCATCCACTTCAGGATGGAAGACCTGGAGGCAGAGAAATGTGGAGCAGGCCACTGTGTTTGACAGCAAATAGTAGGCATTGAACAGCTGGAGACAAATGGAAGCCAGGAGGGAGTAGATGCCAGGAGTAGCAAAAATGGGTTTAAAGAAGAAAACCAGGCAGGAGCATGGGACACTGAAATGGGGTTGGCTTGGAGATTTGTATCTCAGCCAGGAAAACAAAATTAAACCATGCTCTCTTGAGCTTTGAAGTTGCCAGCCACCAAATTCACAGTTGTCTTCTTTTTTGTTAACCATGAGACTCTGCTTCAGATCTTGGAAACCTAGAGCCTGTATTAGTTGGGAAATGTGGTATTTCTCCATATCCATTCAGGAAACTACCACATCATGTGGTCAGGGTGACAGCCTTTACTCATTCAAAATCCCACACATCATAGCAGGGGTCCTGAGCATATGGAGGGCTGCACGGGCAGAGAACCTGATGAACAAACTGTAAGATGATTGGTCTCCACTGTGGCCTAACCCATAGGGCTGTTTTCTCTCTTACATAATTACCAAGTGTTCTTAACAATTCAAAAGGAAAGGTTTAGGGCTTCCCTGGTGGCACGGTGGTTGAGAATCTGCCTACCGATACAGGAGACGCAGGTTCGTGCCCTGGTCCGGGAGGATCCCACATGCCGCGGAGCGGCTGGGTCCGTGAGCCATGGCCGCTGAGCCTGCACGTCTGGAGCCTGTGCTCCGCAACGGGAGAGGCCACAACAGTGAGAGGCCCACGTACTGCAAAAAAAAAACAAAACAAACAAAAAAAAAAAAAAAAGGAAAGGTTTAGAAAATGGACAGGCACTCAAAAATAGATTGTTGCTAATTGGTAACAGAGCTTTTTTTTTTTAACGTCTTTATTGGAGTATAATTGCTTTACGATGGTATGTTAGTTTCTGCTGATAACAAAGTGAATCAGCTATATGTAAACGTATATCCCCATATCCCCTCCCTCTTGCATCTCCCTCCCACCCTCCCTATCCCACCCCTCTAGGTGGTCACAAAGCACTGAGCTGATCTCCCTGTGCTATGCGGCTACTTCCCACTAGCTATCTATTTTACATTTGGTAGTGTATATATGTCCATGCCACTCTCTCACTTTGTCCCAGCTTACCCTTCCCCCTCCCTGTGTCCTCTAGTCTATTCTCAAGTCTACGTCTTTATTCCTATCCTGCCCCTAGGTTCTTCAGAACCATTTTTTTTTTTTTTTAGATTCCATATATATGTGTTAGCATACGGTATTGGTTTTTCTCTTTCTGACTTACTTCACTCTGTATGACAGACTGGGCATATACCCTGAGAAAATCATAATTCAAAAAGAGTCATGTATCACAATGTTCATTGCAGCTCTATTTACAATAGCCAGGACATGGAAGCAACCTTAGTGTCCATTTACAGGTGAATGGATAAAGAAGATGTGGCACATATATACAATGGAATATTACTCAGCCATAAAAAGAAACAAAATTGTGTTATTTGTAGTGAGGTGGATGGACCTAGAGTCTGTCATGCAGGGTAACAGAGCTTTACATACATTTACCTGATAACTTGGAAAGGCCTAGAATTCCCCCCTCCAATTTTGGCTGCAATTTGGTGCCCTTCCATGAAACTAACTGAATGCTCTGTCCTAAGGAGAGAATGATGGTTAAGATGGGATGCATACTGCTCATTTCACAGCCCCCTGATTCAGTCCTGCAAGGAATGGCAACTCACCATCCCTTCCACTCCAATCCCTGGGTCAGCACTTCTCCCTTTCAGCTGTTCAGAAACAGAGATGAACCATTTAGTCCCCATGATTGCGATGATACGCAGAAGAGAATAGAGGAGACTAAATATTTTGTTTAAAATATTGGTTATAAAAAAGGCTTCCTCATGCACTGTATTTTTCTTTGAAAATGTATGAATTCAGCACTTGGCAAGCAAGTTGTCACCTCAGTAAAGTATTCCTTAAAGCTTTCTTTCTGTAGAAAATCCAGTCAAACTTGAGATGTGGCACAGCTCTAACCTAGGGGCCACCTCACTATGACCGTGAATGCATGTTATTCCAGCAGAGTAGCTGACATGGAAAGGCAGGCAATGGGGGCTGGCAACCAGACAGTGACCTCTGTTCTCTGTTGGCAGGGATAAGGAAGAAGAGATGCAATTATAAATAGAATTAGAGACCAAACCAGGATTCCTTGGATAACTCAGTCAACACAAGGTTTTGTTTGATTCAATTTTCTAGATGATTTCATCAATGATTAACCTAACTTTGTTAGTAGAGATCTAAAAAGAGAGCCAGCTTAAACATATTCAGCCCAGCCAGCATTTCCTTTTTGCTTTTTTTGAGTGGTAGGCATATCTCCAAATATTGGCTTCTTTGGCTAGACAGTGCTGTTCACGTTTTTTTTTTTTTTTTGACAAAGCAGAAAAAAAGTCACTAAGAGATTCTGTTTAGAAATCTAAAAGAAAATGGACAAGCTGGAGAACTATTCATGCTGAATAATTACCTTAGAAGTTTTACCGAAATGGCATACCAGGCCGGACTGCCGAATCAATCAATCAGTCTTTGACTGTCCCTCTCTCTGTTGCCCTGTTTCTCTCACTACAATGTCATTTTATTTCTGTTTCTTTCTGTATAACTTGTGACTCTTTTGCATGAACAGTGAGATTTGTTTCTTTGGCTAAGCTGTCTTCAAAAATAAAAGTTGGATGGTTAATTCCATCCCAAATGGTCATTTTGACGGACTCATAATGTACAGCCTTTGCAAATGCATATCAAAGGCCCAAAGCTGGACTGAATGATCCAACCACTCTTGCCATTTCCTAAAAGTGAAATTATTGGATACCAGATTTAGTTAAGAAATCCTTTCAAAAGTTTTTCTGGGTTTAATTTTAGTCTTCTTTGGGCTTTAGCTTGGGAAGTTAAAAATATAAGTAAGAGGATTTGCTATTCAGGAAAGAATGTACATTTAAATAATATCACCACCTAGATTTTTAATAACATATTTGCCTTCTTGCTCATATCAATCAACATGAAACTTTCTCTTTTTTAGTCAAAAGCTTCTATACAGATACAAATTATGACATATTATTAAAAGTGACCCATGTTTTGAGTATTAAATCTAAGAAGTTGTCTACATATTGTAAGTCCAAATAAAAACACAGAGTCTTGACATGTAGACCAACTATTCTGTTTTTCATTTTTACTTGCATATTTTATATAATAAAGGCCATAGTAAGACATTTAGAAAGCAACTTATATGCTAGTGACAAACCTGTTAACAAGACCCATTAACGCTATCTGACTCTAATGAAGCATCCACGATAGACTTGAGTACAAACACAAATAGTACATAATGTTTTATGGCTTTACAGTTTGCAAATAATTTTAAGATGGGATTATCTTAAAATAATCCCATCTCATTTAAGTCTCAGCAAAAACTCTAGGATGGGGAAACTGAAGCTTAAAGAGTCTGAGCGAAATTTCTGGCCCAAATGTTCTTATTCTGGTTGATTCGTTTTCTTTTTAGTTAGTGATATTTTATTTAGTTGACATTTCAAGGCCCCTACTCCACCTTTCCTATCCCTATCAGGTGTAAAGATTTTTAAAAGTCTTTCAAATAAAAATAGAAATGAAACAGAAACACAAAGCAGTAAGGGGAGACTGGAAACAAGAAACAGGTGGCAGAACTGGAAATAGAACAGGGGTATTGGCTCTGAGAAATGGGTGCTCATTCAAGGTAGGCATCTGAAATCAGACTCAAAACTGGAAACCAGGAATTGGAATGGAGCTTCAGTGTCCTTGAATAAGCATGGAAAAAGACATGCTTATGGGACCATCCCTGTCCCATTCCTAAGAGCCATATTCCTTAAATACAACTTCTCAGCCTTGGCCAGTCTACCAGCTGGCCTGGATCTTGGGTCTCTCCAGTCACCATGTGATGGAGTTACCAGGCCTGGGTGGAAAGACACCCCCTACAGAGTAGGAGATGACTCCCTACTCTGTCTCGAGTCTGCATGCTAAAATGCCAGAACATGTGAGGAAAATGAATGCTAACCAAAGTGTCCCCTTAAATCAACAATCAAAAGATGAATTTAGTCCTGATTACAAGGAAATAATAGTGTAATCTGGAAAATACTTCTTTAAAACTATAGTAAAACCCTGCCATCATCGAAAAGTGGTGATCTAATAAAAGTTCCATCACACAAAGTGCACAAGTTGCATTACTGTAAAAATAATGAAATATACTTTGGCTGTCTTCCAGCTTCTGTGGGAAAAAATAAAAGGAAAACGTTTTTATTTATATATTTTTACTTATTGAATATATTAGTAAGTTTAAAAAAAAACAGTTCACTATTACAAATTTTGTATCACACACTAAGTTGAGAAAATCCCAAATGATCATAAAGTGGTCACTTCCAAACTATGCCCTCCCCCACTGACCCAGACTCTCTGTTTCCAAGAGTCAGTAAGACTTTTATTCAACCTTCAGATGAGAACAGGCAGGTGATAAGAGATCAGTCACCAATTACATTATAACCACACAAAAGTATTTTGTGTCCCCTTACAATGGAGTTTACTTTAGAATATCCAAGAGGTAAAGACGAATAAGTGGCTGTAAAAAGAATAACAAAACAAGAACATATAGATTTTTAAAATCATGGAAATGAAAATGATAGCCCCTGAAATTAAGGAATAAACTTCAGACTAGACCCAGTTCAAGAGACAACTAATGTATTAAAAGATAGTACTGAATTCACACAAAATAAAATTCAGAGAAATTAGATCAAAGATATGAAAGAGAAAAATAATAAATTCAGTTACATTAAAATTCAGAGGAGAAATAAAATGTCGAGCTCCTAAACCAGCAGAGGAGAAAAAGAATTTAAAGCATATCTTTCCAACCTAACACATAATAAGAAAAAAGACACAAACAAAAGGCATGATTAGTAGACATCTCAAAATAAACTTTTAGACATTAACTACATCAATAACTAATCACAATAAATGTAAGCTGAGTAATCTCATCAATTACAAAGCAGAGTATACTTCGTATTTATACCAATACTTTGGTATACTATAATATTCTATAATAATAGCATAGCAACTTTTATTTTTAAAAATCTTTTCTATTTTTTATAAGGAAATTTCCCTACACTTAATTGCAATTTTTCAATAACTGAGCTTTTTCTCAACACAGAAACACCCAAAGTATCATTTCAAAAATATTCACTGTCTCCAAAAGATCTGTGAGAAAATAGGCTACCATGATATCTAGTTACCCTAGGAAGTAGGTAATATCATTTGAAAATTCCCAGAGGCAAAATGTGGGCTTAAAATCCACATTTTGATTTGAGAATTTTTATTCCAAATGCTATAAGTGTTTGTTTCCAATGAGTTTTTAAGTTGTATTTCTTTTTTAAAAATAACCTTCATATTCTGACTGCCAGAAATTTTTTAATGATATTGGCTACTTCTTACAGTTATAAAATGTCATAGTAGCCAAAAACGCTTTTCTCATATATTTTTTGGAGACATTGAGAAATTTCTGAAATGACATTTTGGATGTTCTTGTGTTGAGATCAGCTTAGTGGCTAAAACATTCTAATTGAGTGAAAGAAAATTTTGGATTTTATCTAAAAATGCTATAATATATTAAGATAAGGAGATGATGCTCTAACACAGTTTAATTCTACAGTTTAATACAATATAAATTATATTCAAGGAGAACATAATGCTAAGTACTATATATATCTAAAATTCTGAAATTCTTTGTGGCAGATATCTTCAAAATCCCACCATTATTACAACCAAACATCCTCACTAAAAGAAAAACTTTTTATGTTGGGAACCGTGAGGTCCTAGAAGAAAAAGGGGACATTCATTTCCATGGAGAACTCAAGCTGTTGTTTAATTTCTGTGCACTTTGATGAAACTCTTGTCAGGGAGCCCTGTCATGCCTAGTGGTCCCCTACTCTGGCCGAGCTCAGCCAAACTCCCCTGAAGGGGTCGATATGGTTCTCTTACTGGGCATCCGTCTATCCCTGGTCTTGGAGACCATGTCTTATCTTGGGCTTGCACAATCAGCAGATGAGTTTGGGAAGCTTCAACCAGCAGGGATGAGTCTGATTGTTTTTTTATTTAAATTCACAATGTCCTCATAAGAAGAACTAGACAAGTATGTTTCCTAAAGATTTTTAAATTATGACTGTTGCCTAAGGGGAAGTTTGCTAAAATACACAGAAAAAGGAAGGAAGAAAAATATGTAAGTTTCTTAAATGCTTGGAAAGCTCAATATTTCTTGAGCTACTTAACTACTTTTCCTCACCTGTTATTACCACCTCCTTTCTCTCCCTCCCTCTCCCTGCCCTGTCCCGCGCGCAACGAAGAGTAGCCCCCCGCACACACACACACCTACAGCCTGTGCTGACTTTTCTGTCTTAATTTTATGATGTCAGTGTTTCTAGGGAGTCAGTGTTTGAACAGAAGAGAACCAAAGGAAATTGTAAATTCCTCTTTCGAAAACAGGCATTGAACACATGTAGGATGCTATCCCTGATGGCTGTTATAAAGTAAGGTCAGTGGCAGAGAGATTAGGTTGCTCCAAACCAAGCAGAGTGAAGTGTTGAAGTGCTTATTATCTAGATGATTTGAGAATCTAGCTTGATTGACACACACGTCCTAACTCTCCACTTCACTTTGGCCACAGCAATCTGACCTACATAATTTCCTTCATGTCAGAATCATGAACTTTCTTTTCATGATTTTACCGGTTTACAGAAACACAGATTAGTGAATGGGGTTTAATTATATTTCTCCTAGAACCATTTCTGAGACATAATACTTCAGAATAAGCCTCACCATACCTTTCACAGCAGCACGTTTAAATCTTTGAGCACCATTAAATGTACTTTTGAGTGATCAGGGACCTTTATATTCAGGGTTTGTTCGTTTTTTTAACTAATTGTATTTATTTATTTATTTTGGCTGCGTTGGGTCTTCGTTGCTCTGCACACACTTTCTCTCATTGTGGCGAGCGGGGGCTACTCTTCGTTGCCGTGAGTGGGTTTCTCATTGCAGTGGCTTCTCTTGTTGCAGAGCACTGGCTCTAGGGGCGTGGGCTTCAGTAGTTACGGCTCGCGGGCTCTAGAGCACAGGCTCAGTAGTTGTGGCTCACGGGCTTTGTTGCTCTGAGGCATGTGGGATCTTCCCAGACGGGGGATGGAACCCGTGTCCCCTGCATTGACAGGTGGATTCTTAACCACTGAGCCACCAGGGAAGTCCATTCAGGGGGTTTTGATGATGCTTGTTATCCAATATGTAAATGATTATTTTCTTGTTTTCCTCTAGAGTACAAGAAACTCGATGTATTTGCACTGAAAGAGAATGTGGTTTGATTTTAACAAAGAAATTATGTACTTTCCTCGATGTTAATTAACTCGAGTATTAATCGAGACTGAATTATTATTTAACTGTGCTGTAGCTAGCCAGGAAAATAAATTTCTAAATGTTTTGATATGCAACAAAGGCTTATGAATATTAGAGCCTGTGTGACTTGGGACAACTAACAGAATCTTTCTGGGGTTCAGTTTTCTTTTCTGTAAAAATAGGGACAATAATCACACCTGCCTTACAGAGTTTTTGTGAAGATTGAATTTTTTAAAAAGCAAATAATTAAAAATTTTTTTCTAATATTTAACATTGAAATATAGTTGATTAACAACATCATGTTAGTTTCAGGTGTACAACAGAGCGACTTAACATTTTTATAGATTATACTCCATTCAAAATCACCTCAAAATAATGGCTATATTTCCCTGTGCTGTACAATACACTCCTGCAGCCTATCCACTTCATACATAGTAGTTTGTACCCTTCAATACCATTCCCTGTCCTGCTTCCTCCCCATCCCCACTGGTAACCACTAGTCTGTTCTTTTTTTTTTTTTAATCATTTTAAAATGTATGTTCTATTTTATTTTTTATTAGTTACCTGTTTTATACACATCAGTGTATACATGTCAATCCCAATCTCCCAATTCATTCCACCCCCACCACCCCCAGCCTTCTCCCCTTGGTGTCCGTACGTTTGTTCTCTACATCTGTATCTCTATTTCTGCCTTACAAACCAGTTCATTAGTACCATTTTTCTAGGCTCCACATATATGTGTTAATATACGATATTTGTTTTTCTCTTTCTGACTTACTTTGTTTGACAGTCTCTAGGTCCATCTATGTCTCTACAAATGACCTGATTTCGTTCCTTTTTATGGCTGAGTAATAGTCCATTGTATATATGTACCACATCTTCTTTATCCAGTCATCTGTCGATGGGCATTTAGGTTGCTTCCATGACTTGGTTATTGTAAATAGTGCTTCAGTGAACATTGGGGTACATGTGTCTTTTTGAATTATGGTTTTCTCAGGGTATTATGCCCAGTAGTGGGATTGCTGGGTCATATGGTAATTCTATTTTTCATTTTTTAAGGAACCTCCATACTGTTCTCCAGAGTGGCTGTATCAATTTCCATTCCCAGCAACAGTGCAAGAGGGTTCCCTTTTCTCCACACCCTCTCCAGCATTTGTTGTTTGTAGATTTTCTGATGATGCGCATTCTAACCAGTGTGAGGTGATACCTCATTGTAGTTTTGATTTGCATTTCTCTAATAATTAGTGATGTTGAGCACTTTTCATGTGCCTCTTGACCATCTGTATGTCTTCTTTGGAGAAATGTCTATTTAGGTCTTCTGCCCATTTTTTGATTAGGTTGTTTGTTTTTTTAATATTGACCTGCATGAGCTGTTTATATATTTTGGAGATTAATCCTTTGTCCATTGATTCATTTGCAAATATTTTCTCCCATTCTGAAGGTTGTCTTTTCATCATGTTTATAGTTTCCTTTGCTGTGCAAAAGCTTTTAAGTTTCATCAGGTCCCATTTGTTTATTTTTGTTTTTATTTCCATTACTCTAGGAGGTGGGTCATAAAAGATCTTGCTGTGATTTATGTCAAAGAGTGTTCTTCCCATGTTTTCCTCTAAGAGTTTTATAGTGTCTGGCCTTACATTTAGGTCTTTAATCCATTTGGGGTTTATTTTTGTGCATGATGTTAGGGAGTGCTCTAATTTCATTCTTTTACACGTAGCTGTCCAGTATTCCCAGCACCACTTATTGAAGAGACTGTGTTTTTTCCACTGTATATCCTTACCTCCTTTGTCATAGATTAGTTGACCATAGGTATATGGGTTTATCTCTAGGCTTTCTATCCTATTCCCTTGATCTATATTTCGGTTTTTGTGCCATTACCGTACTGTCTTGATTACTGTAGCTTTATAGTATAGTCTGAAGTCAGGGAGTCTGGTTCCACCAGCTCCTTTTTTTCCCCTAAAGATTGCTTTGGCTTTTCGGAGTCTTTTGTGTCTCCATACAAATTTTAAGATATTTTGTTCTAGTTCTGTAAAAAATGCCATTGGTAATTTGATAAAGATTGCATTGAATCTGTAGATTGCTTTGGGTAGTATAGTCATTTTCGCAATATTGATTCTTCCAATGCAAGAACATGGTATAACTCTTCATCTGTTTGTGTGACCTTTGATTTCTTTCATCAGTGTCTTTTAGTTTTCTGAGTACAGGTCTTTTACCTCCTTAGGTAGGTTTATTCCTGGATATTTTATTATTTCTGTTGCAATGGTGAATGGGAATGTTTCCTTAATTTCTCTTTCTGATCTTTTGTTGTTAGTGTATAGGAATGCAAGAGATATCTGTGCATTAATTTTATATCCTGCCACTTTACCAAATTCATTGATTAGCCCTGGTAGTTTTCTGGTGGCATCTTTAGGATTATCTACATATAGTATCATGTCATCTGCAAACAGTGACAGTTTTACTCTTTCTTTTCCAATTTGTATTCCTTTTATTTCTTTGTATTCTCTGATTGCCATGGCTAGAACTTCCAAAACTATGTTGAATAATAGTGGCAAGAGTGAACATCCTTGTCTTGTTTCTGATCTTAGGGGAAATGCTTTCAGTTTTTCACCATTGAGAATGATCTTTGCTGTGGGTTTGTCTTATATGGCCCTTATTATGTCAAGGTAGGTTCCCTCTATGCCCAGTTTCTGGAGAATTTTTATCATAAATGGGTATTGAGTTTGTCAGAAGCTTTTTCTCCATCTATTGAGATGATCATATGGATTTTATTCTTCAATTTGTTAATATGGTGTAACACATTGATTGATTTGCATATATTGAAGAATTCTTGCATCCTTTGGTTAAATCCCACTTGATCATGGTGTATGATCTTTTAATGTGTTGTTGGATTCTGTTTGCTAGTATTTTGTTGAGGACTTTTGCATCTATATTCATCAGTGATATTGGTCTGTAATTTTCTTTTTTTGTGATATCTTTTTCTGGTTTTGATATCAGGGTGATGGTGGCTTCGTAGAATAAATTTGGGAGTGTTCCTTCCTCTGCAATTTTTTGGAAGAGTTTGATAAGGTTGGGTGTTTGCTATTCTCTAAATGTTTGATAGAATTCACCTGTGAAGCCATCCAGTCCTGGACGTTTGTTTGTTGGAAGATTTTAATCACAGTTTCAATTCCATTACTTGTGATTGGTCTGTTCATATTTTCTATTTCTTCCTGGTGCAGTCTTGGAAGGTTATACCTTTCCAAGAATTTGTTCATTTCTCCCAGGTTGCCCATTTTATTGGCAGAGTTGCTTGTAGTATTTTCTTATGATGCTTTGTATTTCTGCAGTGTCCATTGTAACTTCTCCTTTTTCATTTCTAATTTTATTGATTTGAGTCCTCTCCCTCTTTTTCTTGATGAGTCTGACTAAAGGTTTATCAACTTTATCTTCTCAAAGAACCAGCTTTTAGGTTTTGGTTTGTTTGTTTGGCGGTACACAGGCCTCTCACTGTTGTGGCCTCTCCCGTTGTGGAGCACAGGCTCCAGATGCACAGGTTCAGTGGCCATGGTTCACAGGCCTAGCCGTGCCGTGGCATGTGGGATCTTCCCGGACCAGGGCACAAACCCGTGTCCCCTGCATTGGCAGGCGGACTCTCAACCACTGCGCCACCAGGGAAGCCCCCAGCTTTTAGTTTCATTGATCTTTGCTATTGTTTTCTTTGTTTCTATTTCATTTATTTCTGCTCTGATCTGCATGATTTCTTTCTTTCTACTAACTTTGGGTTTTGTTTGTTCTTCTTTCTCTAGTTCCTTTAGGTGTAAGGTTAGATTGTTTATTTGAGATTTTTCTTGTTTCTTGAGGTAGGATTGTATTGCTATAAATTTCCCTCTTAGAACTGCTTTTGCTGTATCCCATAGGTTTTGGATCATCGTGTTTTCATTGTCATTTGTCTCTAGGTATTTTTGATTCCCTCTTTGATTTATGCAGTGATCTCTTGGTTATTTAGTAACGTATTGTTTAGCCTCTATGTATTTGTGTTTTTTATATTTTTCCCCCTGTAATTTATTTCTAATCTCGTAACATTGTGGTCGGAAAAGATGCTTGATATGATTTCAATTTTCTTAAAATTACTGAGGCTTGACTTGTGACCCAGGTTTACTGAGGCTTGATTTGTGACTCCAGGAGGTGATCTATCCTGGAGAATATTCTGTGTGCACTTGAGAAGAAAATGTAATCTGCTGTTTTCAGATGGAATGTCCTGTAAATATCAATTAAATCTATCTGATATATTGTGTCATTTAAAGCTTGTGTTTCCTTATTAATTTTCTGTCTGGATGATCTCTCCATTGGTGTAAATGAGGTGTTAAATTCCCAAGATATTATTGTGTTACTGTCGATTTCCTCTTTTATAGCTGTTAGCATCTGCCTTATGTATTGAGGTGCTCCTATGTTGGGTGCATATATATTTATAATTGTTATATATTCTTCTTGGATTGATCCCTTGATCATTATGTAGTGTTCTTTCTTGTCTCTTGCAACATTCTTTATTTTAAAGTCTATTTTAACTGGTATGAGTATTGCTACTCCATCTTTCTTTTGATTTCCATTTTCATGGAATATCTTTTTTCATCTCTTCATTTTCAGTCTGTATGTGTCCCTAGGTCTGAAGTGGGTGTCTTGTAGACAGCATATATATGGTTCTTGTTTTTGTATCCATTCAGAATGCCTGTGTCTTTTGGTTAGAGCATTTAATCCATTCACGTTTAAGGTAATTATCAATATGTGTGTTCCTATTATCATTTTCTTAATTGTTTTGGGTTTGTTTTTGTCGGTCCTTTTCTTGTCTTGTGTTTCCCACTTAGAGAAGTTCCTTTAGCATTTGTTGTAGAGCTGGTTTGGTGGTGCTGAATTCTCTTAGCTTTTGCCTGTCTGTAAAGCTTTTGATTTCTCCGTCAAATCTGAATGAGATCATCCTTGCTGGCTAGAGTAATCTTGGTTATAGCTTCTTCCCTTTCATCACTTTGAATGTATCATGCCACTCCTTTCTGGCTTGTAGAGTTTCTGCTGAGCAATCAGCTTTTAACCTTATGGGAGTTCCCTTGTATGTTATTTGCCGTTTTTCCTTTGTTGCTTTTAATAATTTTTCTTTGTCTTTAATTCTTGTAAATTTGATTACTATGTGTCTCGGCATGTTTCTCCTTGGGTTTATCCTGCCTGGGGCTCTCTGCTCTTCCTGGACTTGCGTGGTTATTTCCTTTCCCATGTTAGGGAATTTTTCACCTATAATCTCTTCAAATATTTTCTCGGGTCCTTTCTCTCTGTCTTCTCCTTCTGGGACCCCTATAATGTGAATGTTGGTGCATTTAATGTTGTCCCAGAGGTCTCTTAGGCTGTCTTCATTTCTTTTCATTCATTTTTCTTTATTCTGTTCCGCAACAGTGATTTCCACCATTCTGTCTTCCAGGTCACTTATCTGTTCTTCTGCCTCAGTTATTCTGCCATTGATTCCTTCTAGTGTATTTTTCATTTCAGTTATTCTATTGTGCATCTCTGTTTATTTGTTCTTTAATTCTTCTAGGTCTTTGTTAAACATTTCTTGCATCTTCTCGATCTTTGACTCCATTCTTTTCCCAAGGTCCTGGATCATCTTCACTATCATTATTCAGAATTCTTTTTCTGAAAGGTTGCCTGTCTCCACTTCATTTAGTTGTTTTTCTTGGGTTTTATCTTATTCCTTCATCTAGTACATAGTCGTCTCCCTTTTCATTTTGTCTGTCTTTCTGTGAATGTGGTTATCATTCCACAGGCTGCAGGATTGTAGTTTTTTTTGCTTCTGCTGTCTGCCCTCTGGTGGATGAGGCTATCTAAGAGGCTTGTGCAGGCTTCCTGATAGGAGGGACTCTAATCTGTTCTTTTTATTTGTAATTCTCTTTCTGTTTTGCTATTTTCACTCATTTGTTTTATTTTTTAGATTCTACATATAAGTGATAACATGCAGTATTTGTCTTTCACTAAGCATAATACCCTCTAGGTCCATCCATGTTGTTTCAGATGGCAGAATTACATTCTTCTTATGGCTGAGTAATATTCCATTGTGATATCTATACCACATCTTCTTAGTCCAGTCTTCTGTTGATGGGCACTTGTGTTGCTTCCATGTCTTGGCTATCATAAATAGTGCTACTATGAACATTGGAGTGCACATATCTTTTCCAATTGGTGTTTTTGGTTTTTGTCACAAATATATACCCAGGTGTGGAATTGCTGGGTCATATGGTAGTTCTATTTTTAGTTTTTTGAGAACCCTCCATGTTCTTTTCCACAGTGGCTGGCTGCACCAATGTGCATTCCCACCAACAGTGTACTAGGGTTCCCTTATCTCCACATCCTTGCCAACATTTATTATTTGTTGTTTTTTGATGGTAGCCATTCTGACAGGTGTGAAGTGATAACTCATTGTGGTTTTGATTTGCATTTCTCTGATGTTTAATGATGTTGAACATCTTTTAATGTGCCTGTTAGCCACCTGTGTGTCTTTTTCGGAAAAATGTCTATTCAGGTCTTCTGCCCATTTTTAAATAGGGTTATTTGGGTTTTCTTTTTTTTTTTATATTGAGTTGTATGAACTGTTTATATATTTTAATTATTAACCCCTTATCAGCAATATCCTTTGCAAATATTTTTTCCCATTAAGTAGTTTTTTTTCATTTTGTTGATGGTTTCCTTTGCTGTGCAAAAGTTTTAAATTTTAATTAGGCCCCATTTGTTTATTTTTAATTTTGTTTCTTTTGCATTAGGAGACAGATTCAAAAAATATTGCTATGATTTATGTCAAAGAGTGTTATAACAGTGTTTCCTTCTAGGAATTTTATGGCTTCTGGTCTTACATTTAGGTCTTTAATCCATTTTGAGTTTATGTCTGTATATGGTATGAGAAAATGTTCTAATTTCATTCTTTTACATGGCTGTCCAGTTTTCTTAGCACCCCTTATTGTTTTTTCTCCATTGTTTATTCTTGCCTTTGTCATAGGTTAATTGCTTATAAGTGCATGGGTTTATTTCTGGGCTCTGTATTCTGTTCCATTGATCTATGTGTCTGGTTTTGTATCAGGACCATGTTGTTTTGATTACAAAGCAGTATTATACTGCTTTGTAGCAAGTCTGCAATCAGAAGCACGATACTTTCAGCTTTGTTCTTTTTTCTCAAGATTGCTTTGACTATTCAGGGTATTTTGTGGTTCCATATAAATTCTAGGATTATTTGTTCTAGTTCTGTGAAAAAATGTCATGGGTATTTTGATAGGGATTTCATTAACTGTGTAGATTGCTTTGGGTAGTATGGACATTTTAACAATATTAATTCTTCCAATCCATGAACATGGGATATCTTTCCATTTATTTGTATCTTCAATTTCCTTCTTCATTGTCTTAAAATTTTCAGAGTGTAGGTCTTTCACCTCCTTTGTTAAATTTTTTCCTAAGTATTTTATTCTTTTTATGCAATTATAAATTATAAATGGACAGTTTTCTTTAATTCTCCTTCTGATAGTTCATTATTAGTGTATAGCCAAACAACAGATTTCTGTATATCAGTCTTGTATCCTGCAAATTTACTGAATTCATTTATTAGTTCTGATAGCTTTTTGGTGGAGACTTTAGGGTTTTCTGTGTGTAGTATAATTTCATCTGCAAATAGTAACAGTTTTACATTTTCCCTCCCAATTTGGATGCCTTTTATTTCTTGTTCTTGTCTGATTGCTATGGTAGGACTTCCAATACTATATTAAATGGAAGTGGCAAGAGTGGGCACTTTTGTCTTGTTCCTGATTTTAGAGGAAAAGAAAAAGCAAGTTATTTTTAACATATTTTTTATACAGTCAGTGTTCATAATTATTAACCATTATTACTATTATTATTGTTATTATTTATGACATCAAATGAGATATGTGGTTTGTAAGCTGTAAGTGCCTTGTCAACTCTAACAAGGTGTATATACTAGTTTTATTTTTAATATCTCTTTTTGATTATATGATGGAAAAGCTAAGTTATATGGGCACTGTAATTTTTTGAAAGCTGAGTATAAAACTTAGAAAACAGATGTTGCTACACAAGTAGATTAAAGGATTTGGGAATTATCTTCCTTTTTTTTACTTTGAAAATAAAGTGAAAGCAGATGGAATTGAGTATGAAATTATTAATGAAATAAAATGAACTTAGGAAGTATATCTTGGATGATTTATATAGTCTCCCTAATTGTCATGCATGCCTCCAAATACTTTCCAGAGCTCCTTATTTAACACAGAGATGATTCAGGATACTTCCAGCCTTTGCTTTGTGTGAAAGGATCCTATGTCATTACTGTCCGTTATGGTCTGGTCCAGAGTAGAGTCTAACCCAGGTGGAGAGCCTTCAGCCTTTAGTATAACCTGTGACCAGTTAAGTCAGTGTCTGGGTCTCAAGTTTCCCTTTGTGCAATGGAGGGGAACTTTTTCCCCTGCCTGCTGTGGATTTCAAATTTTGAATGAGTGGGGCCTCATTCTGAGATATCTGGAGACATGGCATATATAATATTGAATTGTTACTGATAGTAATAATACCATGTAAAGCCATTTTCAAGTTCTCTCTCCTTAATGAATTCGGGTGGCACTTTGTTTTTCTTCTCCCAGGGAGTACACATGAGCTAGTTTCCATTCAGATCATACCTGCATCGAGCGTGCTCCTCCACCGGGCTGTTCTCAGTGGGGCTCATCTCAAAGAGCAGCTCAGGCCCCGTTGACTCTAGATACTTCCACTCACGCTGTAGCTGAGAGCAGCTAGACCTTTCTTTCAGAGCCTAACATTTTGGGTGCCTGTTTATAATGCCAGTGGCAATTTGCATATTGATGTGGCCTCTGTGCCAGTAGCCAGATGTTCCTCCAAGCCCCAGAGTCTTCCTTTTACTCATCTCCACCCAGCTCTGGACTTGGCTGAATTTCTTTCCTAAAACACAGAGACTCTTCTGTTTTGTTTACTCTTTAAGGATCAGGATTGAATAAATGCATTTCATTTTAAAAACGAAATCATAAAAATTTTATTATATTAGGAAAGTCATACCTATACTGAAGTCATAACTAAAGACCTCTGTTTGCCTTCTTGTTGGTTGGTGACACTGATCACAGTATTTCTAATAAGAGCTAAGTTAGTTTGTTTTTCACTTGTTTTTTAAGCTAACTTGATTATCCAACCTCTTTCCTCTAATGAAAGTGAATCCCTTTAAGAATCTAGAACTTCTAGTGTGAATTCCTCCAGCAGGTTTGTTTGTATGGCCGATATGATGCTTTTATTTAATTTTCTTCCCAGAAGCAAAGAAAGAAAATGTCTCCTGTGACTTCTCCACTTTCCATATAAAGCCCTAAGTCCTTTCTGGCAACTACTGTGACATCGTCTTTTTTGGGTTTTGTAGTAATCTTCATTGGCGTGAAATCGTCTTTGAACCTGATCATTTGGCAAGACTTGCTTGCTGTGAAAAGAACTTGGACTCTCCACGTATGCTATTATAGATATCATAGCAATATTTTCCATCACTATTTAACGTTATCAGAAAAGACATGTCCTGCTGTCAGGCAGAGTGAGTCACAGTCAGGCTCACTTCTGAGACTTAAAATATTTCCCTGTGTTTTCCTTCAAAATATTTGACGTGTCAGCTGAGAGGATATCAGACCTTTATTCACCATTGGTTTGATTGAGACCAGTGCAATGATGGGTCCATATGTGCTTGCTGTGCTGTATCCCTTATTAGCTGGTCTGCTTCATACAGGCTAAATACTTCTTTGGAAGAAAAGTTTTTTTGGATTTAGTTCTGTTTCTAATCCTGGATCAGTTGATGTCTCTCCTACAGAAAAACATCTGTTTTCTGTATTCTTTTTTCAAGGTTGAATCAATATTTCTCACTGACACCCTTTCATCCTTAAACAGTGTTGACCCTCCCAGATTGTATGAACTATCCGGCTTGAACCAAAGGGTGAAGTGCCCGAACTGATCTTGGAACCAATAAGAACCTGAAGCTCTTTCCTGGCCCCACCTGGGCTTTCTATAGTGGTAGTTCTCAGTGTGTGCCCTTCATCCCTCTTCTCTCAGTAACATCAGCATCACTTGGGAACTTGTTAGAAATGCAAGTTAGCAGGCCCAACCCATACCTCCTACTTCAGAAAGTCTGGGGCCAGGCCCAACAATGTGTGTGTCAGCAAGCCCTCCGGGCAGTCTTGATGAGCAGTACAGTTGAAAGCAGTAAAGTTGATTATCCCCTTTCTTCTTTCTCTGACTCTTTCTTTTGCTTTCTTGATCCTCCTTCCCTTTCTCAAATTCCACTCTTCAAGAGAAACAGCTGTCAGTTGTGTGTACCAGTGATTGAGACCTTTGTCTGTTTGTTTTGTGTGCCTTCCTTCTTGTTGGACCCTAGAAGACTCTGTCCCCTATCCTGGGAGATGGATTGAATTAACCTCCCCTGTTCTTCACACTTCCCTCTATCTAGGTGCTTTGGGGGTGCCTTCCCACATTGCCTCTGGGCTTAGTGTCATGATTCGCTTTGGCCAATGAGACAGTAATGAACAACACACATACAGAAGCTTAACAAGCTTTCGAGTGCCTCTGCTTCCTCTTTTATTCCTCTGCCTTCACGATGAGAAAATGCCTGGGTTAGCTGCTGGAGGATGATACCTAGTAGAGAACAGGGGAGTCTGCCAAGACCCCAGAGATTCTCAGAGCTGCCTGGCTGACCTGTGGCTGACAGCAGACCCATGGGTGCATTCCCAGCCAATACCAAAAGAACTGCCCAGTCAACCGATAGGCGCCTTAGCAATAAAAAATGGTTGCTTTTTTTTTCCTAAGCCACTGAGTTTTGGGGTAGTTTGTTACTCAGCAACAGCTAACTAATACACTGTTAGAGGAATGTAATGCTTCAGCCAAGGGGAGAGGGCAACACAAAGACCCTTCTCAGTCTATCAGAAATCGTGTCCATAGCAGCTTGCAGGAATTGACCGCATCATCAAGTATGGGCAAAACCCTAGCAAACTCTTGAGTCAAAATGAAAATTCGTAGCAGGCCTTTTTAAGTGGCTAGTTTGAACTCATTACTGTTACAGAGTTTTCCTTTTTAGGCAAATTCTGAACAGAGTTTTTCAGCCTTTTTTTAATCCCTAGGGCCTGCCTTTGTCCTTTTTCCCTTCACACCCTTCCATCTATATTTCTTCTCTGCAAACATGCTGCTAACTTCACCAGAGGCCACCCAGTGAAATGAGATTTGCAGGGATACACTGGAGCAGAGTAAATCATCTTTCACAAGAAGGATGATTGCAAAAGTCATCTCCCATTTGGGTGAAGCAAATACGTGTATTTTGTGGCTGTTTTACACTCTTGTTTTTGAAATCTCAAAGAGGGAAATTCCCCAAGTATTTTTATTAACTTAGAAATCCAGCTGAGAGTATTTTATTGTTCCGACAGCCTCCCTGCCTGGGGTTCACTCCTAGAGAACTTAATATCATCTGTTTTCAATATTTTGAGTCAATGATTGGTGTTTTATTTTGGTGGATAGAGTATTACATCTTAGCTAAAAATCGAATACTTATTTTAGTTGAAAAATTCTTATGGGGACATGAAATTTTAACTAGACTCTTTAAACTCAGTCATCCGTGACCCCTTACTTAGGAGCCAACCTGGTTTTTCAAGTAGTTCTCCCTAGAGGGCGCCATATGCTCACTTCACAACTTGGTCTGGAAAGGTTGGCTGCCGGCCTGTAATATCATATGTGAAGTTGAAGTCGTTTAGGTTAAAACATTGGAATCTTTTAGTAAATCTACCAGCAGTGGAGACTTCATTTTAACATGATAAATGCATAATTTACTGATGCATTTTGTTTAGGCATCATGGCAAATGAGACACAGTCTATGGAAGGAGGCGATAGTGTTTATTTGGCGTGTTTGTGGTTGTCAGTGAATTCTAGTCCACCTCTGTGGAATATTATGGACAGCTGGTGGAGCACTGGATAGAATACTGAGGATGGACTGAGGGGACCTGCGCTCTCATAATCTCTATGTCGCTTACAGAAGGTACTTACCCCATTTGTACTTCAGATTCCTCATTTGTAAGATTAGAGAGCTGGTCTTGTTTTTCTTCACAATCCCACTAGCTTTGTGATATGAACTTTGGTACATAACAATAGTTCTGTCCAGTTTGGTAGAGGAAGTGATACGATAACTGCTAATTCTAAGGAAATTTAGGTAGTTACCCGGTGAAATTTTGGTCAGCCTACAGAAAATATCTAAAATTTTGAGAAAAAATTATAGCTTGATTATTGAAAACCATAAATGCTCATAAATATGTTTTTATGTCTCTTCTTAAAGCATGAATATTTTCATAAAGTCAGCATAAGGTATTGGTTTAATAACTGGCTTGGAAGAACAAGTGTCAGCTAGCCAAGATCTATCACCATGTGTAACAAAGGGTCCTCACTCAAGAAATAGTTGTTGAATAAATGGCAAGATGGCTAATTTCATTTCTGGTACAGCTTTTATTTCTAGAATATTCTTTATTATATTGAGTCAGAATTGATCTCTATAAACTTCCAGCAGTGGCTTTAAATCTACTCCTTTGGGTTGTATTGACCGTACTGCATTTGCTATACATGGAGAGTTACTTTTATTTTTTTCCCACCCCACTACTAAAATAGTTGGGTGGTAATAGAGTTTCTGAAAGCATGGGATGCATACCACTGGCCATACCCATAAATTAGGCATAATTCTTTTTATACGGCCATTTTTAAGTTTTAGGTAATAATTCTCTTACCTGGTATAGTTACATCTTTTCAAAGCTAAACATCATCTTCAGAACTTCCTTATACATGTTTTTTTCAATGTCTTCATCACTCTCTTCTAATGAGTCCCGATTTGTTTGTATCCTTCCTACATGTCACCAAGAACTGAGCAGTTTTCAATGTTTCATCAATGCTAAGAAAACCAGGATTACCTTCACCTTGATTCTAAATGCTGTTTTTCTGCTGATACAACTTAACGTTACATTCTTCACCACATGTTGGTTCATACTAATACCCAAGTCTTTTTCATGATTGTGTTGTTAAATCACATCTCTATATCATTGTGATTTTTTAAAGATTTAAGTGAAGATCTTTTACTCTTCTTTGAAGTACATCTTCTTTTTTTTTTTTTTTTTTTTTTGCGGTACGCGGGCCTCTCACTGTTGTGGCCTCTCCCGTTGCAGAGCACAGGCTCCGGACGCGCAGGCTCAGCAGCCATGGCTCACGGGCCCAGCCGCTCCGCGGCATGTGGGACCTTCCCAGACCGGGTCACGAACCCGTGTCCCCTGCATCGGCAGGCGGACTCTCAACCACTGCGCCACCAGGGAAGCCCAAAGTACATCTTCTTAGACTTAGCCTGCATGTGGGAACATTTTGGATTCTGGGTATGTCCATCTACTAATTACTTCTGCTTCTACTTCATGTCATCTACAACAATACTGGCCCCATGACCTAGTCACATGTTTCATTTGTGCATGTGTGTAATGTAACAGAGCTAAGAGAGCAGTGATGCTCACTGCTAGAAACCACGCTCCAGGATATCAACAAAAACATCTTTGAGGTCTTGTCAGATGCCTTTATAAGATTCTTTCCATCATTCTATCTCAGGCCCAAGTAAAAAGAAACAAAATTATTGTGACCTGATTTGATGTAAGTGATCTATCTATATTGACTCTTCATGATCACCTTTTCCCTTCCCAAGAGTCAACAAACCATCCTGTTAATATCCACTTTAGAAATTTGCTGGAAATAAACATAAAACAAGATGTTGGACAGCAGAATGCACCTCACGTTCCTTTTATGAATTTTGTGATGCATTTGTGCATCTCAAGTCTTCTGGCCTCTCCATACATCCACAGAGCCCCTGATGGACGTTGAGTGAGTTCTTTCAATACACCACAAAGTAATTTCATGGGCTTAAAGTTTGAGTCTTCAGAGCTATTGTTGAGGGCTTCATTTTCTCCTTATCAAGGTTCATTTGCCATTTTTAAGCACGGATCACTGATGTTGAGAAGATAGAGGCAATATGAAAGATGAACTTTGATATCCATCAGTATTTTTCTTCAGCTCTAAGCAGCAGGTCTATCCCTTCCTTGTTGCTTCTCTTTCCAAATGTAAATTAAAACTATCAATAGTTGGGAAATATCTTCAAATAACTCATTTTGGAAGGTGTGTGATGAGCATAACAGGAGGAATAGAAAGGCATGCAGAAGAGGGAAATAACTTTGGTCACAGGGCCTCAGGAAATCTACTTTTTTGAGCTGGTCATGGAAAAAATAAGTGGGATTTTGACTGAAAGGATTCAGAGGGAGTCTAAGTGGGAAAAATGATAGGAGCAAAACCATAAATGGGACAGTGCTTAAATATTTAAGAAGTAGCTAAGAAACTGTTAATTTACCTAGTAGATAAGAGCTAGATTAACAAGGGCCTTGTGGATTGCAACTCAGTTGAATCATCTAATGGAGTTAAGGAAGATTTTAAAGGTTTCAACTAAAGCAGTGATATGAGTGAATTAGTAAACTTAACCTGAAAGACTGAAAAATTGCAGTTAGAAAAACTACTAGGGAATTTTATAGGAACCCGTGCCACTCCAACTAAGATTGCAGTAAATGGAAAGGATAGAAACAGCCCATAAAGCAGAGACAGGGAGAAAAATGAAGATGGATTTCATATTAATCAAATATTTAAAGTATACATATATTGTACTTGTTCTGTTTTGAAAAATTACTTTACTTGTCCCCCCTACCCCGAAATGTTAGTGCTCTATGCCAACGTGTGAAATGCATACCCATGATCATTCTCAAGATTATTTTAGGTGCTTTCCCACACAGCTTTAAATAACTTTGAATCATACTGTGAAAAAGGTATTTTCTCTTTCTTTTTTGACATCTTTATTGAAGTTGCTTTACAATGAAGTGTTAGTTTCTGCTGTATAACAAAGTGAATCAGCTATACACAAACATATATTCCCATATCTCCTGCCTCTTGCGTCTCAGTCCCGCACTCCCTATCCCACCCCTCTAGGTGGTCACAAAGCACCAAGCTGATCTCCCTGTGCTGTGTGGCTGCTTCCTACTAGCTATTTAACATTTGGTAGTGTGTATGTGTCCATGCCACTCTCTCACTTCGTCCCAGCTTCCCCTTCCCCTTCCCAGTGTCCTCAACTCCATTCTCTATGTCTGTGTCTTTATTCCTCTCCTGCCCCTAGGTTCTTTAGAACCTTTTTTTTTATTATCATTCCATATATTTATGTGTTAGCATACGGTATTTGTTTTTCTCGTTCTGACTTACTTCACTCTGTATGACAGAACCTAGGTCCATCCACCTCACTACAAATAACTCAATTTCATTTCTTTTATGGCTGAGTAATATTCCACTGTATATATGTGCCGCATCTTCTTTATCCATTCATCTGTAGGTGGACACTTAGGTTGCTTCCATGTCCTGGTTATTGTAAATAGAGCTGCAATGAACATTGTGGCACATGACACTTTTTGCATTAGTTTTCTCAGGGTATATGCCCAGTAGTGGGATTGCTGGGTCATGTGATAGTTCTATTTTTAGTTTTTTAAGGAACCTCCGTACTGTTCTCCATAGTGGCTGTATCAATTTATATTCCCACCAACTGCGCAAGAGGGTTCCCATTTCTCCACACCCTCTCCAGCATTTATTGTTTGTAGATTTTTTGATGGTGGCCATTCTGACAGGTGTGAGGTGATACCTCATTGTAGTTTGATTTGCATTTCTCTAATGATAAGTGATGTTGAGCATCCTTTCATGTGTTTGTTGGCAATCTGTATATCTTCTTTTGGAAAAATGTCTATTTAGGTTTTCTGCCCATTTTTGGATTGGGTTGTTTGTTTTCTTGATATTGAGCTGCATGAGCTGCTTGTAAATTTTGGAGATTAATCATTTGTCAGTTGCTTCATTTGCAAATATTTTCTCCCATTCTGAGCGTTTTCTTTTTGTCTTGTTTATGTTTTCCTTTGCTGTGCAAAAACTTTCAAGTTTCATTAGGTCCCATTTGGTTTTTTTTTTTGTTTTTATTTCCATTTCTCTAGGAGATGGTTCAAAAAGGATCTTTCTGTGATGCATGCCATAGAGTGTTCTGCCTATGTTTTCCTCGAAGAGTTTGATAGTTTCTGGCCTTACATTTAGGTCTTTAATCCATTTTGAGTTTATTTTTGTGTATGGTGTTAGGGAGTGTTCTAATTTCATTCTTTTACATGTAGCTGTCTAGTGTTCCCAGCACCACTTATTGAAGAGGTTGTCTTTTCTCCATTGTATATTGTTGCCTCCTTTATCAAAAATAAGGTGACCATATGTGCATGGGTTTGTCTCTGGGCTTTCTAGCCTGTTCCCTTGATCTATATTTCTCTTTTTGTGCCAGTACCATACTGTCTTGATTACTGTGGCTTTGTAGTATAGTCTGAAGTCAGGGAGCCTGATTCCTCCAGCTCCATTTTTCTTTCTTAAGATTGCTTTGGCTCTTCGGAGTCTTTTGTGTGTCCATACAAATTGTGAAGTTTTTGTCCTAGTTCTGTGAAAAATGCCATTGGTAGTTTGATAGGGATTGCATTGAATCTGTAGATTGCTTTGGGTAGTATAGTCATTTTCACAATGTTGAGTCTTCCGATCCAAGAACATGGTATATCTCTCCATCTGTTTGTACCATCTTTAATTTCTTTCATCAGTGTCTTATAGTTTTCTGCATACAGGTCTTTTGTCTCCTTAGATAGGTTTATTCCTAAGTATTTTATTCTTTTTGTTGCAGTGGTAAATAGGAGTGTTTCCTTAATTTCTCTTTCAGATTTTGCATCATTAGTGTATAGGAATGTAAGAGATTTCTGTGCATTAATTTTATATCCTGCTATTTTGCCAAATTCGTTGATTAGCTCTAGTAGTTTTCTGGTAGCATCTTTGGGATTGTCTATGTATAGTATCATGTCATCTGAAAACAGTGACAGTTTTACTTCTTTTCTGATTTGGATTCTGTTTATTTCTTTTTCTTCTCTGATTGCTGTGGCTAAAACTTCCAAAACTATGTTGAATAATGGTAGTGAGAGTGGGCAACCTTGTCTTGCTCCTGATCTTAGTGGAAATGGCTTCAGTTTTTCACCATTGAGGAGGATGTTGGCTGTGGGTTTGTCATATATGGCCTTTATTCTGTTGAGGTAAGTTCCCTCTATGCCTACTTTCTGAAGAGTTTTTATCATAAATGGGTATTGAATT
Organism: Tursiops truncatus; assembly: GCF_011762595.2. Lineage (NCBI taxonomy): Eukaryota > Metazoa > Chordata > Mammalia > Artiodactyla > Delphinidae > Tursiops > Tursiops truncatus. The sequence goes on from NC_047040.1 coordinate 13,308,683, forward strand.
TTGTCGAAAGTTTTTTCTGCATCCATTGACATGATCATATGGTTTTTCTCCTTCGATTTGTTAATATGGTGTATCACATTGATTGTTTTGCGTATATTGAAGAATCTTTGCATTCCTGGGATAAACCCCACTTGATCATGGTTCAAGTTACTTTTCATGTGCTGTTGGTTTCTGTTTGCTAGTATTTTGTTGAGGATTTTTGCATCTATGTTCATCAGTGATATTGATCTGTAGTTTTATTGTGACATCCTTGTCTGATTTTGGAATCAGTGTGATGGTGGTCACGTAGAATGAGTTTAGGGTTGTTCCTTCCTCTGCTATATTTTGGAAGAGTTTGAGAAGGATAGGTGTTAGCTCTTCTCTAAATGTTTGATAGAATTCGCCTGTGAAGCCATCTGGTCCTGGGCTTTTGTTTGTTCGACGATTTTTAATCACAGTCTCAATTTCAGTGCTTGTGATTGGTCTGTTTATATTATGTATTTCTTCCTCCTTCAGTCTCAGGAGGTGCTGCATTTCTAAGAATTTGTCTATTTCTTCCAGGTTGTCCATTTTATTGGCATATAGTTGCTTGCAGTAATCTCTCATGATTCTTTATTTTTCTGCAGTTGTTACTTCTCTTTTTTCATTTCTAATTCTATTGATTTCAGTCTCCTCCTTTCTTTTCTTGATGAGTCTGGTTAGTGGTTTATCAATTTTGTTTATCCCCTCAAAGCACCAGCCTTTAATTTTATTGATCTTAGCTATTGTTTCCTTCATTTCTTTTCATTTATTTCTGATCTGATCTTTATGATTTCTTTCCTTCTGCTAACTTTGGGGTTGTTTTGTTCTTCTTTCTCTAATTGTTTCAGGTGTAAGGTTAGATTGTTTATTTGAGATGTTTCTTGTTTCTTGAGGTAGGATTGTATTGTTATAAACTTCCCTCTTAGAACTGCTTTTACTGCATCCCATAGATTTTGGGTCATCATGTTTTTATTGTCATTTGTTTCAAGCATTTTTTTATTTCCTCTTTGATTTCTTCAGTGCTCTCTTGGCTATTTAGTAGTGTATTGTTTAGCTTCCATGTATTTGTATTTTTCACAGATTTTTTCCTGTAATTGATATCTAGTCTCATAGCATTGTGGTCAGAAATGATACTTAATACTATTTCAATTTTCTTAAGTTTACCAAGCCTTGATTTGTGACTCAGGATATGATCTATCCTGAAGAATGTTCCATGAGCGCTTGAGAAGAAAGTGTATTCTGTTGTTTTTGGATGGAATGTCCTATAAATATCAATTAATCCCATCTTGTTTAATGTATCATTTAAAGCTTTTGTTTACTTATTTATTTTCATTTTGGATGATCTGTCCATTGGTGAAAGTGAGGTGTTAAAGTCCCCTACTATGATTGTGTTACTGTCGATTTCCCCTTTTATGGCTGTTAGCATTTGCCTTATGTATTGAGGTGCTTCTATATTGGGTGCATAAATATTTACAATTGTTATGTCTTCTTCTTGGATTGATCCCTTGATCATTGTGTAGTGTCCTTCTTTGTGTTTTATAATAGTCTTTATTTTAAAGTCTATTTTGTCTGATATGAGAATTGCTACTCCAGCTTTCTTTTGATTTCCATTTGCATGGAATATCTTTTTCCATCCCCTCACTTTCAGTCTGTATGTGTCCCTTGGTCTGAAGTGGGTCTCTTGTAGACAGCATATATGCGGGTCTTGTTTTTGTATCCATTCACCCAGTCTGTGTCTTTTGGTTGGAGCATTTAATTCATTTACATTTAAGGTAGCTATTGATATGTGTGTTCTTATTACCATTTTCTTAATTGTTTGGGGTTTGTTATTGCTGGTGTTTTCCTTCTCTTGTGTTTCCTGCCCAGAGAAGTTCCTTTAGCATTTGTTGTAAAGCTGGTTTGGTGGTACTTAATTCTCTTAGCTTTTGCTTGTCTGTTAAACTTTTAATTTCTCCGTTGAATCTGAATGAGATCCTTGCTGGGTAGAATAATCTTGGTTGTAGGTTCTACTCTTTCATCACTTTAAATATGTCCTGCCAGTCCCTTCTGGCTTGCAGAGTTTCTGCTGAAAGATCAGCTGTTAACCTCATGGGAATTCTCTTGTATGTTATTTGTTCCTTTTCCCTTACTGCTTTCAATATTTTTTCTTTGTATGTAATTTTTGATAGTTTGATTAATATGTTTCTTGGCATGTTTCTCCTTGGATTTATCCAAGGAGTATGGCACTCTCTGTGCTTTCTGGACTTGATTAACTATTTCCTTTCCCACATTAGGGAATTTTTCAACTATAATCTCTTCAAATATTTTCTTAGTCCCTGTTTTTTTCTCTTCTTCTTCTCGGACCCCTATAATTCAAATGTTGGTGCCTTTAATGTTGTCCCAGAGGTCTCTGAGACTGTCCTCAATTCTTCTCATTCTTTTTTCTTTATTCTGCTCTTCCGTAGTTATTTCCACTATTTTATCTTCCAGGTCACTTATCCCTTCTTCTGCCTCAGTTATTCTGCTACTGATTCCTTCTAGAGAATTTTAAATTTCACTTACTGTGTTGTTCATCATTGTTTGTATGCTCTTTCGTTTTTTTAGTTCCTTGTTAAATGTGTCTTGTATTTTCTCCATTCTATTTCCAATATTTTGGGTCATCTTTACTATCATTACTCTGAATTCTTCTTCAGGTAGACTGCCTATTTCCTCTTCATTTGTTTGGTCTGGTGGGCTTTTACCTTGATCCTTCATCTGCTGTGTACTTTTCCGTCTTCTCATTTTGCTTAACTTACTGTGTTGGGGTCTCCTTTTCACAGGCTGTAGGTTTGTAGTTCCCGTTGTTTTTGGTGTCTGCCCCCAGTGGCTAAAGTTGCTTCAGTGGGTTGTGTAGGCTTCCTGGTCTGGGGGACTGGTACCTGTGTTCTGGTGGATGAGGCTGGATCTTGTCTTTCTGGTGGGCAGGACTGCATACGGTGGTGTGTTTCGGGGTGTCTGTGAACTTATGAATTTAGGCGTCCTCTCTACTAATGGGCAGGGTTGTGTTCCTGTCTTGCTAGTTGTTTGGCATAGGGTGTCCAGCACTGTAACTTGCTGGTCGTTGAGTGGAGCTGGGTCTTTGCATTGTGATGGAGATCTCTGAGAAAGCTGTTGCCATTTGATATTACATGGAGCTGGGAGGTCTCTTGTGGACCAATGTCCTGAACTCTGCTCTCCCACCTCAGAGGCCCAGGCACTGAGGCCCAGCACTGAGACCCTGTCAGCCACATGGCTCAGAAGAAAAGGGAGAGAAAAAAAGAAAGATAGAAAAATAAAATAAAGTTATTAAAATAAAAAGTGAAAAATATATTATTAAAAAAATAAAAAAGTAAAAAAAAAGAAAGAAAGAAGAGAGCCACCAAACCAAAATACAAATCCACCAATGAAAACAAGCACTAAAAATTATACTAAAAAAAATAAACAAAAAAAAATGGACAGACAGAACCCTAGGACAAATGGTAAAAGCAAAGCTATACAAAGCAAAGCTATACAAAGCTATACAAAGAAGCATACACATACACACTCACAAAAGGAGAAAAAGGAAAAAAATATGTATATTAAAAAAAAAAGGAAGAGAACAACCAAAGCTCTCTAGTTTTTTTGTGGTGCTGTCCTCCTCTGGTGTAAGGTCATAATTCTATCTCTTGAAAAAAGTTTTTTCTAAAGCGAACATGAGATCCCGTTTCTCAATTCACTTCTGAATTGATTCTAATACATCTAATGACCTCTTTTCTAAAATTAGTTTCATGAAGGGCCTGATTGATTTCAGGCTCTTTATGGATTGAATTTAATGTTCATCCTCCATTGTATTACTGCCCAGCATGCTTAAAGGTGATTATATATATGATGAGAGAAATAAAGCAAGGCCAGGATTGCTACTTTGGGGGCCAAGTGTAGAGCGGCTTTATCCCTGAATCGGGAAGCAGGGCCACACGTGGACTGAATTGCTGATGAACAGACCCTAATGGCTCTTTTAATGCAAGCAATTGATTCTGAAGGCGGGAAGCTGCTGGAAAGGCTGCCCTGAAACTCTGCATCAGCACTCTCGTCATTCTTGGTTTCTTCTTAGGAAAACAAATGCTCCCTAGACTGTTAAACCAGGCCTGTGGCTTTATGCTTAAAGCCCAGATTTTTGAGTCGGAAAGATAAGTTCAAACATGGCTCTACCATATATTAATGCTAGCCATGTGGCCCTGGGAAGTTATTTGACCTCTCTGAGCTTCGGGTTTCTCAACTTTAAAATAGGGATGCATTAGTGTCCCAGGGCTACCATAACCAATTACCACAAATGGGCAGCGTACAACACCAGAAATTTCTCACAGGTCAGAAGTAGTCAGCAAATCTAGTAGTCAGCAGGTCTGTCCTCCCTCTGAATGTTCTCAGGGCAGATCTTTCCTTGCTTCTTTCTTTTTTTTTTTTCCTGCGGTACGCGGGCCTCTCACTGGTGTGGCCTCTCCCGTTGCGGAGCACAGGCTCCAGACGCGCAGGCTCAGCGGCCATGGCTCACGGGCCCAGCCGCTCCACGGCATGTAGGATCTTCCCGGACCGGGGCACGAACCGCGGCAGGCGGACTCTCAACCACTGCGCCACCAGGGAAGCCCGAGGACGTATCTTTTTGAACGCCACATTAAACCCACTACAAGAGCTAATCATATGCTTACATCACAGATTAAATAAGAAAATGCTAAGTGAATAAGACATGTTCAAGAAATGTTAGTCATCATCAGTTTTAGGATTATCAAATAGCTTCTTGGTTTTGTCATTCTAATATTTACTTTCCATAGACTTACCAAACTTAACAGTGGGCTCTGTTATGATTAGGTCTGAGGAGCAGATATAAGTCTCTAGTTGCCTTTGAGCATTTCACAGGAAAAAACGTGGCTTTTCTCCCCAAAGTGGCTTGGAAGTCATTGACCTTATATTATCAGGATAAATGCATCTCATAGAACTTTCAAGACAATATTTCTTGTAGTTTTAGCAGAGAAGGAAAGTCATTAGGGATCAAGGATGCTAATGAAATACCATTGACTCCACTCCATAAAATTTGGAACAGGACTGCTTTTAGATAAAACCTTTTATTTGAAACTAAAATCAACGGAGAGTGTGTCTGTGCTTTGGATATGTGTTTTTTGAACAAAAGGTTCATTTGATTAAACGTGAAGTCAACGCAATCAGTAAAACATGACTTCAGGATTGGGTGTCTCCACTCTGACCCTAACTGAGAGCATTGCACTGCCAGAGATAGTTCTGCGGCTAAGATCCATCTTCTGGTGGAATATGGTGGAACAAAGGCCCACCTCCCACCCTCAGAAAGCTCAAACTGTCCTTGAGGATATTTACTCCAAATTCCAACTCCAAACTGTAACTGTAACCTCCTGAAATTCCTTTCCATTCTTAATTAGAGATGGCATTTGACACCTTCTAAAACGTTCCCTGCTCATTCGTCGGTCCTCACCTGTCCACCCCAGGGCAGTCTGCACTGACATTGTTCTTACCGACTCTTCAGTGGGTTCTGAGCACCTAACAACACTCAAAGCCCTTCCTGGGAGCTGTGGGTAATGAGAGGCTATCTACTGATTCCTTTCCTGCTGCATATGTGGATGCATCTTTCTGTCTGCCTGAGCCGATGACCAACTCCTTGAGGCGTGGCCCAGCTGTTGTCACACTGTGATAAGCAGTCTCTGAAACACTTTCTGTATCTCAGTCTACTCGCCAGTTAAAGAGAGCTGAACGGTTGACCAGATCTCAGCCACTAAGGCCGAAGAAATAAATGGAAGTAATTCTCTTCACGTCGGTCAATAAAGGGCCCTAAGAAGAAGCAGATTTATTTCTGCGTAAACTCATTGAGAAAGCTTTGCGTGTGGTTGTTATCGTTATTATCACAATTCCTGGTCAGAGCTCACCTTTATTCATTGTACGACTTAGGGATGAAACTTGAAGAAATGATGCTGAGGATGACACTTTTGTCATTCCTATAGAGCAATATGGCAAAGAGGATGAACGTTTGCACTTGAGGCCTCTTCTCACAGTGGACACCAGGGGGCAGTGCTTATAGTGAGAGATTTCAGCCTCAGGCAGAGAAGTGCATCCGTCTGCATAAGTGGGATGCCTTCAAGAGGGGCACAGCAGTTCACGACTGAAACCCTTTTCCGCACTTCACTTCCCAAATGTTTTTTAACCATTCTTTATAATGCCGCTCAAATCTTTTAGCCTCTAAACAAACCATATCTAACTGTCCTGGCCGAATTAACTGCCCCTCTCTGACCTTTCATAGTATTGGGTTGGCCAAAAAGTTCATTCGGGGTTTTCATCGGTTACAGGAAACCCCGAATGAACTTTTTGGCCAACCCAGTACTTTGAATAAAACTCGATTTTAGGCAATTTGTTGTATACCGTTGCACACCTCTGGTAAGCCCTGCCCATGGCTTAGCAACATCCCCAGCACCTGCTCTTGCCTTCTCTATATCTATTGCTAAATACATATACTCTGAAAGATTGCCGAAACTACTACTATTATTACTTCTACTATTATTAGCTAACCAGTAACTTTAAAGTTAATCATTTAAAAATGCTGTTAAGACTCACAGACTTAGAGAACGAACTTATGGTTACCAGACGGGAAGGGTGGGTGGAAGGGATAGTTAGGGAGTGGATTGACATGTACACACTGCCGTATTTAAAATGGATGGCAACCAGGGTCCTGTTGTGTAGCACAGGGGACTCTGCTCAATATTATGTAACAACCTAAATGGGAAAAGAATTTGAAAAAGAATAGATACATGTATATGTATAATTGAACCACTTTGCCTTACACGTGAAACTAACACATTGTTAATCAATTATACTCCAATATAAAATAAAAAGTTAAAAAAAATTTTTTAAATAAAAATGCTGATAAGATGCCACTTCTCATAATAATCTTTGCCTCCCCACTGTTGGCAGGAAACGGCACTAAACCAGTTCAGTAGGTTAACTCCTTCAATGCCAAATTAACACATCACTTTCTAGTAATTGCTTTTCTTTCTAGGAACAGCTAGAGCACTGTTCCGAAGCCCCTTTCTCTAAAGGAAATGCAGAGAGGCCATGGCTGGCACATGGACTCACATTCCAGTCCCTTGATCCTGCCCTACTTTTGGCAAAGACACCCTCCAGATGTTGTGACTGTGTTGAAATTCTGTTGGCCTCCTAGCAGAATTGGCGGTATTACTTTCCATGAGCTGTGGACAGGAAGTGCTCAAAACAAAACAGTTTAAAAGTGGGCTTGCTCACTCTACATCTATTTATTTTTTAAAGTGGGGAGGGGGAAAGAGGGGTTGCTAATCAATGGGTATGAAGTTCAGTTCTGTAAGATGAGTAGGTTCTCAAGATTTGCTGTACTACGTTGTGCCCATAGGTAACAATACTGTACTGTACACTTAAACATTAATTAGAAGGGTAGATCTCATGTTGAGCGTTCTTACCAAAATAAAGAAAAAAGAAGAGAGAGGAGGAATAAAAGGAGGAATAAAGTGGGTTGTTTCTTGCCCTGTTAAAGCATTTACCTTTTGGTCTTCCATACATGGAAAGCACAATTCCATTAATGACTGTAATAAACAGAATATATATTTCCCAACACTAAGAGTTCCTCAGAAGTCATGATTCTTTCCTCGTGTTTTTAGAAACCAGACCCACGAACCATTGGAAACTGCAGGAATGAGACTGAAGCATGACCTGTGAAGCTAGTAATTGTGTGTGTGTGTATGTGTGTGTGTAGCTTGAGTGACCCCAGGACTTTTTTATAAATAATAGGACATAATTTGTGTAGCTTCAGAAGACTCACCATGCATCAGCTCCTTGGGGCCAGCAGTATTTTTGCATATAAATTGTATGATATGAAAAGCCACATTTTCTTACCCTTTGATAGACCGTAGTTTTCTAATTTAAGGTCACTTGCCAATTTAACAGTGACTGCATCAGCACCTTGTGACGCCAAGCAGGGTGCGTTCTGAAGAGCCGTCAGAGGGAACTTGTTACATCGCACATAATAAAGCTTTCAATCCATCACTGAGTTTTTCCAAGTACTTGGCATGCAATAAAATAAATTCTAATATTTACTCTGTGTATTGTCAGATAGTAACTATCAGGTTGGAGACCTGGGAAAAGTTGCTTCTTTGGGCTTAATTTTTCTCCTCTGAAATTACGGACATTACACCAGGCAGTGCTCATTTTAGGCTAGAGAATCCTAAACACCATCATGGTATTTACGGGTAAGCTTTTCCTAAGAGGAAATCATATTTTATTTGAGACTGACATCAGAATGTGAGCCCCGAGGGGCAAGAGCTCTCATGTCCGTGTTCACTGCTCTATCGCCTGAGCCTGGGACAGTGCCTGGCACAGACTCACCTTTAGTAAATATTCATTAAATGGAGAAAACGTCTTCCTTTCCTTTCTTCCCTCCCTCCCTCCCTTCCTTTCTTCTTTCCATGCTTATTAGGAAGGAAAGGAGGGAGGGAGGAAGGAACGTTGACATATTAACACCTCATTAAGCTGAACCTGCTCCCTGGGATAGCCACGTGGAAGCAACCTTGAAGGTTTGCATGTGAAATTTCATGCTGTGAGTGATATTTCAAGAACAGTTTTGTAAGAGAAAAAGTACATTGAAGGATGTCAGCAATCTTTTTTCCATCTAGAAATCACATGGCTGGGCTGACTGGTGACCCTTTGGTGAAGAGAGTTCGATGAAGTGGGTGCCGGGGGGGTTAAGAAAGAATGGGAAAAGAGGAAGGAAAGAAATAGGGTCTTTAGATGATGCTTTCCAGTCGTTTGCCTGTGAGGGAAGGCGAGAGAGTGCGGTAGCCATAGAATTTTCAGGGTTGAGAGAGGTTTTTTTTAGTTTGTTTATATAATCTGTGGGAGAAGCATTTAGGCTGCCGAGGGGAAGGAGCCAGTAGAGGGGGAGGGGAATGATGGACGGAGCAAGATGCTGGAGAGTGCGCAGAGATAGGCCTTGCTTCTGACGCTAGGGAGAATGTAGGCAGGATGTGAGTAAACATTTTAAAAGAACAACAATAATACAAATAACACCACGGTGCTGAGCCAAGTAAAACCAGATGCTTCCGAATGATTTTAGTAACTCCGTTTGCCACTTGTTCATTCATTTTCATTCATCTGCTCGTGCTGACTCACAGACAAGCAGTAAGAGAAGCAAAATATTAAGAAAATACATAGAAAACTTATAACTCATGTAACATGTAACTCTAATTGGAAATTGGAAATAGATTGCCATTTATTTTTAGATTGCCATTTTTTTTTTTTTTTTTGCGGTACGCGGGCTTCTCACTGTTATGGCCTTTGCCGTTGCGGAGCACAGGCTCCGGACACACAGGCTCAGCGGCCATGGCTCACGGGCCCAGCCGCTCCATGGCATGTGGGATCTTCCCGGACCGGGGCACGAACCCGTGTCCCCTGCATCGGCAGGCGGTGTCCCAACCACTGCGCCACCAGGGAAGCCCTAGATTGCCATTTTTAAATCATCAATGTCTGGCTCTTGGAATACCATGAGATTGCAAGTAATAAGAACTAGAGCTGGCGTTGGGTGGCGCTAGGAATTGAGACGTGCAGCTGTGTTCACAAGTCCCTGGGAGATCTGAGGGTACAGACCTTCACAGATTTTGGAACCTATACTGGGGGAAACACAGACAAGAGATAGCTGGAGAGACGCATGTTTGTTCCACAGAATGTTGTCCATATCCCCAAGCCTACACACCCACATCCCTCTCTTCTGGAGCCCCCTTGGGCTCACCACTCTCTTTTGGACCCCGATCTTGCCTCTGGGAATCTGTCTCCAGATCTAAAATCCTCTCATGGCTTTGGATCACATGGCATGTCTGGTAGTGACTCTCTTTCTGGATTCTGCTCTGGTCCTCCTTGGCTTGCTGGGAGTTCTGGACTTCAATTCTCGGGCTCACTGTTCTTGAGATGAGCCACCTGCGTCATCAGGCCTGGGTTTCGCATGTATTCCCAGCACAGGCTGCTGTCTGATTACTGTCCTCCTGGCCTCTGTCAGCAGCGCCTGTGAGCTGGACTTGTTGCCCGTTGCATGTGGATGACTGTGAAGAAGGAGGTAGCAAAGGTTACCCCAAAGTCTGAGGAACAATGACGCAGCCATTAAAACCAAGAGGACCACTACTACATATAAAATAAATAATCAACTAGGGCCTACTGTATAGTGTGGGGAACTTTACCCAACATTCTATAATAACCTATATGGAAAAACAATCTGAAATAGAATAGGTATATGTATATGTATAACTGATTCGCTTTGCTGTACACCTGAAACCAACACACTATGAATCAACTATACTCCAATACAAAGTAAAAAATAAAATTTTAAAAAAAAAAAAACAGGACAGTTGCAAGGCAGAGGTGACTCAGAAACAAAGCCCAGAGGCAATGTTGAACTTGGCAAGGCACGGAATATCTAGATGGAAATGTGGAAATAGGCCTTTGGGGGGTTAGAGTAGATTTTGAAGGTAGAAGTGAGGATTTAGGGATCCCAGGTATAGAGGAAATCTGGTTCCTGGGAGGCCACATGAACGCTAAGTTGGAACTCTTTTCTTTCCTTCTCCTGCCCCTAAGCTCAGTCAGCATGACTAATGAAGCCTCAGACCTTGTTCCTACCCCTCCTCCAGCCTCATGTCTGGAGCCCACATCCCCTGCCAGCCTGAAATGTGCTCTCCTTGCAAGCCAACCACCTCCATGAAGAACCAACATCGAAAGCTGCTCAGCACTTATTGTCATGTTGTTCAAACTGGACCCCTCGACCCTTAAGTCCTGCTCATGTTACTAACATTTATTGACACTGTTATACCAAACACTCGCCTAAATGATTTCACATGGATTACCTTATCTGATTTTTTTTTACCTTATTTGATTTTCATAGCAATCATCCATGTTAGAAATTATCACCAAGGTGACCGTGCATCCAAGTTTGTCTGTGCATAGCCCCTATTTATGCCCAATGTCTTGGCATCATTATTAATAGCACCCTCTAAAAGGGTCCTGGTTTGGACGGTCAATTATATGGCCACTGTAACTGTTACCACACTTACTTTCCTCAGTTTACAGATGAGACACCGAGACGTGAAGTCCCTTATCCATCGTCACATTGATGATCCGTGGCTGAGCCAGGACTCGGACTCTGGCGTCAGACCCCTCATGCCAGCCTGTAAACCGCTGTGTTCTGATTCGTGTTTACCGGTCCCCTTAAGTTTTGAGGGATGCCTCGTCTTTAGGATTTATTTGCTGCTGATTTAGTTCTGATATTCTGTGTTGCACGGGGCAGCTTATCCCCTTTCGCCCCCATCCCCACCCCTGGTGAGCACCAGGTCCCACTGCATCTGACCCCCAGCTATAGCGTGAGCTTTTATCATGTGGGGCTGGAAAGGAGAGGAGAGAGATGGGGTGCTTGCTGGAGTGGGTAGAAGACTTAAGAGAAATTTAGTTTAAGGGCTGGAAGATGTGAGCCGTTTGGTACAAAAGACTTGAGCAAGAATTTTATTGAAGGAGAAATGGTTGAGCCAAGTAATGGCCCAGCCTTTTATTTTGGACAACTTACCCATTGACTCAAATTATCCCACAATCAATTCCAGTGAAACAAATAGTATCAATGACAAAACTGGCTAAAAGGCCTAAGAGCAACTACGCCACGTACAAGTGCACCTCATCTAAACAGACTTGGTTTTTGTCAAAATTGAATTTTGAAAATCAGTAGTGTCCTTTTCACGCTAAAGCGAGTTGATGGCCACAGGTGTGAGCAATGCATACTTAAAAACCTGCCCTCATATACAATACCTTTTCCTGAAAAAAAAAAAAAACACAAAAAAAGTTTAAAATGCAGCCATGGTCACTTTCCACATCCTGAAAATGATGAATTTACTAAGATTCACACAGTTAGCCATGTTTTCATCACCAGTGTACCAACGTCCACTTCCTGTCATAACTAAAAGTAGTATTCCAAGGGCCCTCCTGATCACACACCGTCTCATCCAGAGTTTGTCACAGGTGGGTAGGTCCGCCTTTGCACGGAAATAGGTAGAAATCTGAAACCACGGCTGTACATCAATACCAGGTGATGGGACCTTGCAGCACCGTTCCAAAACAGCCGTTACCATATCACGTATGTACTTTTACATGCATTATCTCTGTTAATTCTCACAGCAGTCCTCTGAGGTGGGTCTGAAAGTGAAGAAGAGTCACGTGAGTTGCTGAAGATTTTCAAGCGAGGAAGACACAGACCTGACTTTCAAAACCAGGCTGGAGTTCTGCGGAGTCCTCCATGCCCAGCACATATACTAGACAGTACTGCCTCTGATGACAAGGTTAAACTTGCTTCTTTTTTTTTTTTCTGTGGTATGCGGGCCTCTCGCTGTTGTGGCCTCTCCCATTGCGGAGCACAGGCTCCGGACGCGCAGGCTCAGCGGCCATGGCTCACGGGCCCAGCTGCTCCGCGGCACGTGGAATCTTCCCGGACCGGGTCACGAACCCGTGTCCCCTGCATCGGCAGGCGGACTCTCAACCACTGCGCCACCAGGGAAGCCCTAAACTTGCTTCTTAAGCTTATAGCCCCATTACCTCCTACAAAGGTGGTCATAATATAAATTGTTAGGCTATTCCTTTCCAAATAAATTTGATATATTAAATGAATTACAAAGTGATCTGAAACGCTACGTCCTTATTCATAGATGTGTAGTGATAGACTGCTTTAAAAGCCAAAATACGTTCATCGGAAATTCCTTCTCTTCATCCCTTGGTTGGGTGCACATTAAATCTTTATTAAGATTTGCACTGAGATATCTGGCATTGCCTTTGAGGAATGTAATAGAATCCTATCCTGATCACACATATACTTCTAAAGACCTAAGGGCACAGGCAGTTGACTTTGGGAAATCCTTGTATGGCCAGGTTTCAGGGTTTTTCAGAGTAGAAGCATGGCAGCGTGGAGGCTGGGATCTCAGCCTCACGGAATCCAGCAGCCCTGAGGAAAATGGCCATTGGCACTGCGGCTTTGTTCGCTGGCAGCTCGGCCACCTGCCGGGCTGCTTCCGGCTCCAGTAAGGACTGTGTAGTCCAGGCTGATGTTAAGCTGGCCACAGGCTGGGCAGGGCTTTTGTAGCCCCCTCCTCAGTGCAGGGCAGGGCTCCCGTGTCCTCCTTGGGTAGGGGTCATAGTGGGCGAAGGGGAGGGAGGGAGAGTCTTTCCCGTAGTCAGAATTCAGTTCCCTGAAATGTGTCTTCCTCCTGTTCCTTTCTGCTCCTGAATAGAAAACAGGATGACAATACTTTGCCTAAAGGGTAAACATTAACATCCTGTATTCTGTCTCACATTCTTCTCTTCTAAAATGCTGGGAGCCTAGAGATTTCTCCTACTAGGGGAGGTTTTCTGTTTCTCCATGACTCCTAATGTCGCCCAGCAGTGAGAGGCACACTGCCTCACTGGGTGTGTAGCTGGCAACTCGGAAAGTCCCCGAGTTGAGTTCATAAATAGCAAAGGCTCTCTATTTATTGGGTCCTTACTCCGTCCCGGGCACGGTGTTGAGCGTGTTAAGTACTTCGTTTGGATTATCTCAGTTACTCCTTCTCATCGTATAAGGTAGGGGTACACTGTCATCACCCCCATTTCACTGCAGTGGAAACGAAGATCAAAAGGTTGTTTGCTCAGGGCTTCCCTGGTGGCGCGGTGGTTGAGAGTCCGCCTGCCGATGCAGGGGACGCGGGTTCGTGCCCCGGTCCGGGAAGATCCCACATGCCGCGGAGCGGCTGGGCCCGTGAGCCATGGCCGCTGAGCCTGCGCGTCCGGAGCCTGTGCTCCGCAACGGGAAAGGCCACGACAGTGAGAGGTCTGCGTACCGCAAAAAAAAAAAAAAGTTGTTTGCTCAGGGTCACAAATACAGGTAGTGACAAGCTCAGATCTGTGGGACACCAAAAGGATCAACCTCTGGAGAAAAGCCAACCGAGTCTTAACCGTTCATTACCCAACCATCATCCTGCTTCCACTCCGTAGGGCGTTGCCGTGTACCTGTTAGAGCTCATTGTGGTGAAGTTTCTGGCTATTGGGCTGGATCAGGGAAGGGAGCAGGTAGGATAAAGTCCTTTTGGCTTCTCACTTGGCCAACGACTTGATCACCAAAAAAAGGAAATGGGTTTCGTTGGACACCCCCATCCACTACATCAGTTCCAATGTTTTCCTCCTCCCCCTCACTCTTTAGAGTGCTTTTACCTCTTTTTCAACATTGTTTGTGATTCACTGTAGCCTTTAAAAAAAATATTGGCAGGGGGAATGTGAGAGATACCAGCAACAACTCTTTCTATCTCCCCCTCTTTTGTTTGTATGTTTATATGTGACTGACCCCAAAGCCCAGACATGTGTTATTGGTCTTTGTGAATCTGCAGTTGGAGAAAGCTTTTAGACCCTAGACCTAGAAGGAACCTGAGCTTATCTATTCTAACTCTCTAACTTTATGGACAAGCAAACTTAGATCCAGAGAGAGAGAAGTAACAAGGACTGTCTGAAGTCTTAATTAGTGTCGGAGCCCAAACCCCATCCACTGCTGTGGCCATCACATCCCACTGGAATGCAGGGTACCCAAGTCACCCTGCAGAACTGCAGTAGCTTCATTTGTCAGTAGCAGCAACCGGAGATAATAGGAACGCAAACTTGAAGAATCCACATCCTGTAGTTTAGGGTTTAAAGAGAAGCTGAACATTATCTTATCAAGTTAATCTTTTGAATATAGCTCCGCCCCTCCTTCTCCTGCTGGGTTTAAACCTTGCTTTGTCCTCATTTCCTTTCAACAGCCTGAGCTGGGTGCTTTGCACCAATTCTAAAATTATATGTTGGGCTGCTCCCCTGAGTCCTGGCAAAGAATGCAGAGTTGAGATTTGCTCAGGTTGACATGATCCTTTTCAGCTCTTGAATCGGTTTGGAAAGCACATTTGTAAATGACTTAAAAGACTGCCATTTTCATGTTTGGAAAGCAATTCGTGATTTATTGTAAATGAGGTTTAACTTGGAATGTTTAGGACGTGGGTGGCTAATTCCGGCCACAATTCAAAGGGGTAAGAAATGAACACAGAAAATAAAATAGAGCAAGTACTGAAAGTACAGTTAATAGTTCATTGATCCAGCCTCAGCTGAGAACATTTTTTACATAGCTAACTTGGGAAGATCACAAAATTGACCCCATTTAATCATAAACTTTTAAAAACTAAAAGCAGTCTCTGGCAGAAGTTTATCTCGAATGTTTCACAGGTTTCTCTTCCTTCTGAAGCTGTCGCCCCTGGACATAATTTGACTTTTCCTGATGCACCAGTGTCATTATCGTGAGCTCTCATTATTGCCCTGGACTAGAACACTGTACAATTTACGACCTTTATGATGTTTATGGTCCCAGATGCTAGGGATACTGATTTCCTTTACTTTTGTCAGTCTGTTTTGTCAGCCCTTCCTTTTGTGGGTGCTTGTACCTTTAAGTTAGTTGGACTCAGGCAACTAGGTGGTGTAAAGGAGCCAAGAACGCTTCCTGCCTCACCTCACTCTTGACCTTGCCAGTTCATTCTAGTGCCAAGGCTCTCTCTTTTGTTTGTGTGTTTACATGTGACCGTATTAGCGTTGAACCTTGACTTACAGGACTGTTACTTACCCTCTTTGGCACTTTCTTGGAATAATAATGATAATAAACATAATAGTTTTATTAATAATGCAGGTAAAAGAGTGATAAAATCTACCATCTATGCCAGTGTTTCCTACATAGCATGTCTTTTGTTATAATAACTCTGCAAAAGAGGTCATCTTAGTTCTGTTGTAAAATTGAGGAAAATAAGGTTCAGAGGATTCAAACTTCGAATCACTTCCCAGGTACCAAGCTAGAACCATGAACCCTCATCTCTGCTCCAGATACACAGTCCGCAACCCCATCTAGTGGCATGGGTCTCGGTAGCCCGCTGGCTTAATTGCTGGGACCACCGCAACCCTCTGAAGAAGCTAGAGGCTGTCAGCACTCCATCCCTCAGCAGGGACATCCTTCCAGTTCTAAGTGGCTCGGCCCTGTTCCCACTGGACCAAGGCAAGTCAGAATTATAGTGCTTCTGGTCAAAGGCTGTTGCAAGCTTCGTTCAGCAGCCTCTTTGGAATCCTGTCTAAGGTGGCTGTAAATGGGTAAATGTACAAAGACCCCTCCTCTAAACCACTCCTGTAACCTTCCCAGATTAATGAATCGGGTGCTGTCTCTTTCTGGCCCTGCAGAGGTTGTTTCTCTTGCTTCCCGGGGCTTGGCTGTGATCAGAATAGTTGAGGTTGCAAAATGAGTGCCCTCTGGGTAAGTGAGGTATTATTATATTATTTCAAATGTGTTTATTCATGGAAAAGCACTGGGAAGGGGTTATGGAACTTGTCTCATGTTACCATGGGAGCTAACTTCAAAGCACGGAGGAGGCATGCCCAATACCCTCGTTCCTCCATCACACAGGGAACATCGTGTGTTACTCAACAAGGAAGAGTCCAGAGATTTTTTAAAAACACCACTTGTGAAAGGGACAGGGAAAAAGCAAGCAATGTTTGAAATCCTTAGATCTTCTCTCTTCTAGTAATAACTAACTCGCATGTATTGAATACTTACTTACCATGAGTCTGGCACTGTGCCAGGCACTGACATGGCGATTAGATCCTCCTGAGTACTCATTCATTTAACAGATGAGGAAACTGAGGTTTAAAATGTTTGCTTTAAGTCCCAAAGGTAGCAAGTGTCTCAACAGGGATTTAAATTTGGCAGTCTGCTTCCTGAGCCTTTGTCTTACTGCAACACTATACCATCTTCTACTAAGAATAAGAAAGATTTATTCTGACCTGACAAGCATTCAGTCAAACGTAGAAGCCTGAGAAATGTAAGGTATGATATTAATGGAACATTGACGTTATCCACACATTCTGCAGGAAGCTGCTGATGAGGAAGCCACCCAGAGAGGGATGCAGGATAATTTTCTGATGCATCTAAATGTACCAACCGAAGAGTACTCTCCTTTTAAGCCGGGCTGGTGCCAGAAGGAGGGAAATGAAGACAAAGAAGAGCTTGGCAGCAGCACCTGGATTTCTTAAATGAACGAACAGTGTGCCTGTTTCCAAAGTGATTAATTAATTGTACAACTCAATAAATGTCAGCGCGTGCGAAAGATGCCTGTAAAGAGGAGGCCACTATAATTAAGTGAAAATGAAGAGAGAGAAGCTGAAAGAAGAGAACTTTACAAATCACAGATGGGGAAAAAGAGGTCATGGTTACTATCAAAATAGACAAGTCCCAAGCTCTTGAGTAGAAGTAGCACCAGGAGAGGCAAAGATGCAAGTTGGTAAAGAGCCACTGGGCCTCAGGGAGCATCATTTCGCTGGGTTGTATTTTCCACTTTCTAGCTAAGAAAGCACTGATCGACTCCCTCCTATCCATTTAATTGAGTTTATATACCTGAGGGGACTTACCCATCTGGAAACAGACAAGTTAAAAGATTCATTCTAATCCCTGCCCTGGGAAAGTGGTCAGCTCCGTGACCTGGTTTTACTCAGCTTGGGGTTAAAGCCCCAGTTGCTTTTTTTTTTTTTTTTTTTTTTTGCGGTATGTGGGCCTTTCACTGTTGTGGCCTCTCCCGTCGTGGAGCACAGGCTCCGGACGCGCAGACTCAGTGGCCATGGCTCACGGGCCCAGCCGCTCCGCGGCATGTGGGATCTTCCCGGACCAGGGCACGAACTCGTGTCCCCCGCATCGGCAGGCGGACTCTCAACCACTGTGCCACCAGGGAAGCCCGCCCAAGTTGCTTTTAATCTATGAGGCTTCTCCTCCTTTGGGGTCACTTTCACTTGGGAACAATTGCTGAGCCTCTGGAAAACTTACAAAGCAGCCCAGCAGGATTCAGACTTTGAGGGTGATAATGATGAGGAAGAAGAGGGGGAGTTTGTTTTCGTTACATATTGATTGATTCACTCCACGAAGCACTGAGTTCCCATGGAAAGGCTGTGCTCCAACTTAAAGAAGTGGATGGAAGTTTCTACCTTGATCTCCAGTTTCTTTCCATCACACAACTCTGTATAGAATAGTGCTGGTGGTGAAGGAGGGGGCAACAAAGACTGGGGGCAGTTCCACTCCACCAATTTCCTAGTCCCCACCAAATTCTCATGCTGGCCCAGAAAAGCAGGTGGCTGCTTCCCTGTGAACAGCAAGGTGTTCAGGCTGTCAGCTTCCAATGGATTCCAGGGGGAGTGGCAGTAGACTTCTTCCTGGAGCTATGTCCAGGCTCAAAGGGTGTCCTAGGGTGATGGCTTCATTCTTGTTGGACCCAGAGTAGCCTCTTGGGGCATTTTGGTGTTAACCAGCATCTTTGTATGTAAGGACAGATGTCGCATCAGGGAGTTACAAAGCAAGCCAATCACAATTCCGTATTCGAACTGTGTGCTTTCAGAGCCAGTTTCGACAGGTGAGTCATTTCTGCCAATGAATGCTTCACACATAAACAGAGCACGCCTTTTTAAAAATTATCTTATCAAATTCATTACATTTTCAAATGTTTTAAAATGCAATTTAAATGATCACCCCAAACAGCTTGCTGACACTACTAGCTGCCTTCTGAAACTGTAATCCAAGGAAACATCACAAATTTTCCTCTGAAGGACAAACCAGCTCTCACGGGGGATGTTCCGGGGTTGCGTCCCTACACTTTGCCATGTGCCAAATGTTTCTCTGGTATAAATCCACCTTTGGAAGATACAAGGTTTACTTGGCATATATTTGGCTTTCAGAATTGGTTTTCAAAGGCTCAGACTCAGTTCAGATTCTGGCTCTGCCACTTAAATAGCTGTGAGTCTAGGAGCAAGTCACTTAATTTCTCTGTGCCTCAGTTTCCTCACCTGTAAAATGGGGGTGGTCAGAGCACGACCTCATAATGGAGATGTAAATGAATCAGTATGTGTAAATATTAAGTAGAACTGTGCCTGGTGCATAAGAAGTGCTGTGGAAGGGCTTGCTTTATTATAAGTTTCATTATTATTATTGTTATTATTCACTGAGCATCTACTGCGTGGTTACACAGGGCCTATAGTGAACGAAGCACAATCCCAGCTCTTACAGAGAGGGGACGACAGCTCTTAAAAATGAAATCCATCGGAATGTAATTTCAGCTTATGTGTTAGGAAAGAAGCCCACAGGGTGCAGTGATGGGACTGCGCTTCCTGATTACCTCGGGCTGTGAGACGAGGTCTGTCAGGGGAGGCTTCTCGGCGGCAGTGTCATGTTTAAGCCGAACCTGGAGGCTTTGGGGAGGAGACCGAGCTTTCACCCTCCCCATCAGCACAGGTAGTCTCACACTTGCTCAGTGAATGATGATTACGGGCCAGGCTCTCTATTGGTCTTTTTATTTATTTATTTGGTTGCACCGGGTCTTAATTGCAGCGGGCAGGCTCCTTAGTTGCAGCTCGCCGGCTCCTTAGTTGCGGCATAGCGAACTCTTAGTTGCAGCATGCATGTGGGATCTAGTTCCCTGAGCAGGGATCGAACCCAGGCCCCCTGCATTGGGAGCGTGGAGTCTTAACCACCGTGCCATGGGGAAGTCCCTCTGTACCAGTCTTTTCAGGTACTCTCCTCCCGCCGACATCCTGACAGGTGTAAAGGATTATCTCCATGTTACAGCGGATACTCTCAAGGCTCAGAGAGGTTAAACGACTTGCTCGAGAGTACACAGCTTATGGGTGGCAGAGCCTTGACTGAGCAGGAGTGTGTCTGACTCTGCAGCTCACTGGGAGCCTTTCTACTGCCTTCTGCTGCCGCCTCTTCCTCCAGGCTGCCACCGGGATCAGTTAGACTTGGACCTTGTGGCTCAGTACATACACTGTCAGTTCCTCTATGAATAAATCCAAATATAAGGAGGGTTCTACTTAGTTTGGGTAGCCTGAGTGCTCTGCCCTCCAGCTCTGGGAACAGGGAGAAAAGCCCTAGAGGCCCCCTTCTTCACTAGGTTCAGACTGATACCTGACTCTCAGCTCTCAAGCTGACAGGTGTGCCCATTGCCATCTTTTCTTCAGAGTGTGTGTGAGCCAGGCGGGCAGGCTGTAGACATGCCCACTTCCACCGGCCAAGGGGACCTGACACCTGGGCTACTTATTCTGGAATCTTTTGCCCTTCTGCAGAGAGCTACTGTGCTCTAAAGTTCTGTCTGCTGGGGTGAGGGGTAGGGTCCACTAGCTACTCTCTCACACCCAGTGCCTACTTTCCTCGAGCTTGGAGGGCCCCCTCCAGGGCTCTGTTGAAAACTGTGGCTCCTCTTTGCACGGCCTTCTCCTGCCCTGGAAGCTGTTATTCATCCTTCATTTTTGGTTATTGATCCATGTGACCATGTTCACTTTTCATCTTTCAGAGAAACTCTGAAAACTCTCATCTGCTCGAAGATCCATCCCGCCCCCAACTTTCTCACTGTCATTAATATGTTCCCTTTTATGCCGCTCTGTTGTCACTTCACTTGGACTTTGGGAAGAAGGGAAGGAAACATACATACTTCATTTCTCAATTACAGTATTTGCATCTGAGGGCATGTTTGTTTTCTAAGATAACGTCCTGCTGTCAGCAATAGTGTTCGGTGCACATTTAATGCTTGAAGGCCAAGTTAATGATTCATTTGGTTAATACTTCAAAGAAAATGGCAGACACCTGTGGGGAGTTGATTCTTCCTTTTTTACTATTTCCTGTGTGTCAACATCTATGCCAAATGTGAGGGAAAAAAGGTCCCTTATGTCTGTGGGTTGATTTCTATCTCTTCCCCCACCCTACCGCACCTCCAGCTTAATTTACTATTTCAAACTTAGAGCTCAGAATCTGATCCCTTTCTTGCAATTTTGCTGCACGTTTGAAAATTTTCATAAAACGCTGGACTGTATGTCCAGCTATTATTCTCTGATTTTCATCCTTCTGGTCTCTTGTCCATTGGGTAACTGTAGTGTGTAATGAATTCACAAGAAACTAATTCTTGGAGGTTCCCTTTCCTTGATGCTGGAAGTTGAGAGAGAGAGAGAGAGAGAGAGAGAGAGAATTCTGAGACTCTGTCCATAATAGCAGTGCATCAATAACGGATGAATTCCTCAGAGGCAAAACAGGGATCGATGAATAGAGCAGGACTCTAATAGCTAGAAAGCACATCGCTTTTTCCCCCCAAGACTTTGTCATCTGCCAAAACATCTGACTCCAAAAGCCACCCTAGAGGTTAGCCAGACTTAGCGAGAGGTGGCTAGAAAGGAATTTGGTATCAAACTGCCTCTTCCCTGCCAAGCCCATGGTGTGCAACTGAGGGATCCACCTTCCCTTTCCTGTTCCCCACAGGAGTTGCTGGAGTGTTTAAGCACCTCCAGTCCGTGTCTTGCTGCATTCGAGCTGTTCGGTCATGAGCAGATGACCAGAACCCGAGAGAATGGTTGGAGAGTGATAGGTCATGGGGTATGGGAGTGGGTGGACAGGGTGAGCACCGACATCCAGGGAGCCCCGAGGAGCAATCCTATTTGAAAAGACACATTCATAATCATGGAAACCCACTCGATGCTTTGTCTCTGGTGGACACCATTTATATAGATATTCAATACACAAGCCAGACAGGCTAAATTGTGACCTCTCTTCTGTAAATGCCCTAGTTGTTTGGAGTAAAAAAAATGGTTTAGATTAGCACCCGGGCACTCTGACAAAGGTCCGGAGGGAGTTCAGGGACTTGCCAGCATCATTAGCATTTTTTTCTTCTTTTTCCAGCCGCACTAAAATATGTTTGCTGAAAACATAGGGAGATGAAAAACTACTGGTAGCCAGTACCTCTTAAAAGAAAAAAAAATGTTTTACTTCTCTGGCAAACATACCAATTAAAACGAGGCTGTGTTGTGACAGATTACGGAGCAATTAATGCCTAATTGAGCCTTCTGCTAGATGCCTCTGCGAAAGCCACTTCACTGGGGTCACACCTTAGAGCAAAACAAACCTCCAAACTTCCTGCAACACCCTCTGCTCTGCGGAGCCCAGAAACCAAAGAAAACATTTTTGAATCTCCAAGAGTTACACCAAAAGGATTAGCTAAACGGAAAGATCTCGACATTGAAAAATCCTACCGGGGATTTCATAGTTTCTTCATTTGTAAGCAAAATCTATTTTCCACGAGATATTTTTGGTGCAAGCATCCCTTGCTGTCCTATTCTCTTAGAGTATACCATTAGATCTTGAGGCCATTCCAGGCAGGTCACGTGACTTCTAAGCATCTCTCCGGTTCCCTCCTAAGTCACTAGTCTCACAGGAGTCAGGGAGTCCTAGACTCTTAACTACCAAAGACCTCAAAGTCCTTCCTGAAGCCTTGAATTCTTACTGATAGGATGTGAAAATGCTGTACAGCTGCTTTTCCGAAGAGGTCAGCTTGGTGGAGCTCCCTGCCTGACCTCAGTAATAGAGATATTTTCAGCCCTGCGAGCCGCCTGTGTAAATATAAAAATGTATTAGGCTGCAGAACTGCATGTGTGGGAACAGAACAAGCATGCTATTGAGAGGAAATCACAGGGGGAACACTGGTGTCACTCACATGGGTTTGGTTAATGCGTGCATACTTTTGATAAATCATTTTGATTCAGCGGACTGCATGTTTCAGATGAGCCCATTTCATTTCTGGAACTTCTGAGCTCTGATAAGTAAAACCCCAGTCACTTAGTAAGGTGTCTAATAAAGTTTACTTCTGGAAGTTTTCACATTTGAAAACAATCATGTCACTCTTTGTATGACACTCATTTACCTTAAAAAAAAATGTTAGTGTGAAGTCAATTTTTCAGTTGTTTAATGTGAAAAAGAGTGATTTGTTTAAGTGTCTGAGAGGGAAAGATATATTTATTCAGACCTCTGAAACCAGAATCGAAGAGAATCGCTGTAATGAACAGGAAACATGCTCTTGAAATGAACTGAGCAATGCTGTCTGAGCGAAATGCTCTAATATCCCTGAGTGTGTTCAGTTTCGGTGGATCAAATCTTTCCCATCTCTGCATCCAAGCTATTTGGCAGTGATCAGATGATCAGAGCTCAAGGAAGTGATTGGAGAGTGAGCTCGCTGCAGCTGCAATGTAGGCTGTTTTCAGGGACAAGGAGCCACTGTTTTCAAACATAGCATCAACATAGAAGTTATTTTGTGGGCTCCAGGATGCAGCGATGGGCTGCGCTGCCAGCATTGTTCTGCTTCAGGCTTTTCGTTCTGTGGTCCAGAGGAGCTGTCCACACATTTGTAGACGACGCCAGGAGGAACCATCCCATGAAATTTTGCCTCTGGAAAGTGACGATGAAATGAGTAGACCCAGAACCCTCATCATAATGGTATGGTATCTGTGGCAGAGCAGCCTCCGTTGATGAAACGGTTATTATAGAAATGAGGTTGCCATTCGAGGTTTGGGTTTTCAGATAAAGAAATGTGTGACCTAGAGTTTACTACTGTGCTTTCCTGTTCGGGGAAAATCTTTCAAAATTGTTTCCTGTATTATTCAGAGAACTGGTTTTCTTTCTCTTAGATCTGTCATGAAAGTGTGCAGTTTATTGGTCTCTGAGAAACTGTCTTCTGCCTAACATTTTGTATGCTGTTATTAACTTTTGTGCAGAAACAGAAAATTTTGAAGTCTTGTTTAATTAAGCGGATTTTATTTTATAACTCAAATTTGAAAGTAGAGCCCCAGATAGATATTTTTATATCACATGTAACCCATCGAGTTGTGTAAATGTTGGTACTTAGATCTCTAACTTCAAAGTATTTGAGGCCTTTATTTCCAATGCTGCTGTGGAAATGCCTTTCCAAAACGCTTAACTTACACATAAAATCAGAATGAAGTTTTTGAGAATTTTGTGGAATGCATGGTGTTTTAATTAGAAAGCTGTTTCTTGCCACTTGTCAAATTACATTTTTGTCTGTGCTTTAATTATAATAGTGTTACTCCTTCTTTGTGTGTCTGTTTGATCAGCAAGAATAAAGTACAGGTTAGTCTCTCCTTACTTTAGGTTCAGGGAGAGATTTGCCTAGTCACTGAAATTCAACGTTGGGATGGAAGTAGTGTGCTAAAGTTTCCAAAACTGGGGAGGCGTTGAAGTCTGCGTGGTTTCAGCACAATCGACTTTTTTCTCTTAGATTTCAATGTTCAGATATCAAGGATGCAGTAAATAATGAATGATAAATACCTGTTACACTAAAAGTTTTTAAATGAAAGTCATTTAGCCTGCCTTTGACGGACAGAATACTAAGCTATAACATTCTATGCCAATTTCTCCAACAAATCAATACCTGGTTTTCAAAAGGGCAAGACTGTTCTTCAACTGTTGGGCTATGATGATCTCTAAGAGGAAACACTTAGTGGGAATATTTTCATACTCATTTTCCCATAAGTTTTCACAAATTAAATTTAAAAGGATTTGACACATTTGTGCTCCAAGTTTAACTCTTAATAGCAGTAACACATTCTATAGCTATGTGTATTACTCATGCCAGCTCAGTCATTAAAGCAGTCAGTTTTCCTAATTTTACTAATTAGACTATAAAATTTTGCAGCTAGAAATTTGCCCCTAAAACTGTTTTTCAAAGTAATTGAGAAATAAAAAATAATACATTCACTTAATAACAATGCCCTGTTTTTTTCAAAGATCCTTTTAATTCATAGGATACCTTTACTGACATTAAATGAGGTGATGATGGATTTATTGATGAGGAAAACAGGTTCAGAAAGATCGAATACCTTGTTTATATCACACAGCTGCCCAACGCCAGAGCCTCAGGTCACACTTAGATCAATTATTACAAAAGCCAATATACTTTTTCACTCTGTTCATGTCTCTAAGGAAATAATGATAAAACTGAGAAGCGTGAATTTTTATGAGAAGTCTGATGGAAATGTTGGACCACTCAGAGTAAAATACGCTCATAGAAAGTTATTGTGCAACTTGAACGTTTCCTCTGTGCCGCTTGAAACTTCACACACTCCACAACTATTTGTTGCCGATGCACTATTGGCCAACCACTGTTCTAGGTACTTGGAATCCACCAATGAACAAACCCATCCGAGATCCCCGTCCTAAGTGGCAAAATTTTACTGTGCTTGTATATTTTGAAGATCTCATTATGGAATTACTATATTAGGGTTGTGACGCTTAGTGTCCTAGTTTAAGTCAATGAAACGATTTCCTATTTTCCAAGATGGTGGTTTGAAACCTTGAATGTGTTTCAAAATCACCTAGGAGTTCTTTATGTTTTTAAATTTTTATTGGAGTATAGTTGATTTACAATGTTGTATTAGTTTCAGGTGTACAGCAAAGTGAATCTGTTATACATATACCTATTTGCACTCTTTTTAAGATTATTTTCCCATATAGGACATTACAGAGTATTGAGTAGAGTTCCCTGTGCTCTACAGTAGGTCCTTATTAGTTATCTATTTTATATATAGTAGTGTCAGTCCCAATCTTCCAGTTTATCCCTCCCCCCCCTTACCCACTGGTAACCATAAGTTTGTTTTCTACAGATTCTCTAACTCTATTTCTGTTTTGTAGAGAAGTTCATTTGTACCCTTTTTTTCGATTCCACATATAAGCAATATCACATGACATTTGTCTTTGTCTGACTTACTTCGCTCCGTATGACAATCTCTAGGTCCATCCAGGAGTTCTTATTTATACTAATCCTTGGGCTCCTGGCCCCAATGACTCTACATGAGAATGTCTGGAGTGGAGCTGAGGAATCTGCACTGTTAGCAAACACCCCCTGAGTGTTTCTGAGAATCTCAGATTCTGAGATTCCGATGGAGAGCGTGGTGGATGACGCTCTGAGAAACGGCGCTCTGGAAACTGATCATCTAAACCCCCTACCTTGCATCCTCCTTTAACCTGATATGCTAATCGCCTTCTCACTCTGGCTACAAGCTTCTGAGCAAACTGATTTTCTATTCTCTTACTTTCCCATCAACCACTAGTCACCAAATTTTGTATATTGATCGTGTGTGGGTGTGTGTGTAAGAACACAGGCTCTAGAGCCAGAGACTCTAGGTTGCAATCCTGAATTCATCCCTTATCGGCCGTGTGACCTTCTGCATACTTTTTAACTACTCTGTGCTCTTTTCCTCTGTAAGGTGGAGATAATAGTTCCCTCAACCCAGAGCTGTTGTGAGGGTTTAATGAGGTAAGAATGTTCAGTGCTTGGAATCATGTCTAGATATGTTATTAAGATTATCAATAAGAAGGATCGAGGTCATCCTAACTGAAAAAGTGACATTTGAGGGAAAGACCTGACGGAGGTGAAGAGTGAGTCGGAAATGGCTCAGGCAGAAGGACCAGCCAGGGTGAAAGTCCCTGATACGGGAAGAAGCTTGGGGTGTTTGAGGACCAGTGAGGAGGCCAATGTGGCTGAGTGAGCCAAGGAGAAGGCAGTAGAAGGACGTCGTGGAGGGAACAGGGGACAGGTCATGTGAGGCTTGGCGGGCCATCATGAAGACGTGGGCTTTTTCTGAGAGTGAGAAGGGACGCCGTTGGAGGGAGCAGGCACAGAAGTTAGGAGCGTGGGCTGTGGAGCCAGAATGTCAAGGTTTGAGTCCTGTGTCTGCCCTTCACTAGCTGTGTGGTCTTGACTTGTCCTAAGTGCGCCTGCATTTCTTCACTGATGAAACGCAGAGAGTCACAGGACCTACCGTGTAGGGCTATTGTGAGAATTCAGTTACTACTTGTAAAGAGCTTTGAACAGTGCCTAGTGGGTAGTAAGTGCCGTGTTAACTATAGGTTTGTTAATTTGGATGGCCTTGAGCAGGGCAGTAACAGGATCTATGGCTGCCAGGGGTCCAGGGTGGAAACAGGGAGACCATTAGTCAGGAAGCTATTGCAATGATACCAGCTAAAGACGTGGATGGTAGTTGCTGAGGTTGTAAGAAGTGGGTCGATTCGGATACATTTTAAAAGTAGGACCAGTAGAGGTTGCTTACAAATTGAACACAAAGAGTGAGAGAAAGGGAGGAATGAGGGATGAATGTATGGTATTTTGGTTTGGTTTTGTTTGTTTGTTTGTTTTTTGGCCTGCACAACCAGAGGACTGAGTTGCCATTCAGAAGGGGAAGGCTGCAGGGGAAGATTTGGCAAGCTAATCTAAGTTCACTGTAAGACATGTTAAGTTTGAAATGCCTGTGAGGTCTATACATGGAGGTTGCAAATAGGAAATTGGATATATAGCTCAGAGTCCCAAAGAAGAGTCTACAGAGAAGATATAATGCTTGGCACTGTATAAATACCAATTAATGATTGATGAATGAATACATGATCTCTCCTCTAATTTCCTGTAATACTTATAGTGTGTCAATCCATTTGTAGTTAATCATATCTTTAGCTATTTCATTGAACTTGTTTATTTACCTTATTATTCATATTTTTTTTTATCCCACTGGTAGGTGGAAAACCCCATGTAGGCAGGAACTAAGTTGGCTTTATACCCCAGTGGTGCCCAGCACCATTGCTTTTATAGACTAGAAGTTCAGTATCATCAATGATTTGAAATCTTTAAGCAACTGACACCAACTTGAAAAGTTCAACTGTTAAAGCTGCCTTCCTAACTCTTCATTGAAATGTCCAGGAATAAGTTAAGAATGAAGACAGCTACTACAATAAATACAAGGGTTTGAATGTTCTGCAAAAGGCTTTTGTACTCAAGTCATCATTATATCAAAGAATCTCATTGCTGAGTCCAGGTCCTGAGTCTTCATGTAGAGATCAGCTTTGGGCTGGCACTGATTATAGTTTAGCTGCATAGTCCAAAGTGGAGACACTTGGTACACATCAAAATAAATCATTGTAGGCCCTTTGCCTTTGCAAGGGACACATGAAATCCCACCATCTGAGACTATTTCAATGTCTATTAAAATGCAGCCAAATTTAACTGGGAGAAAATGAGGAAATTCCTTCAAAGCTCTAGTTTGTCTCTTCAAAAATTTTTGCTCTGATGGGAGAATTAACAGAAACCTTTTCATGAATTAGTTTTTCTTACATCCTTTATAGCATATTTTGTTGAAGGCCTCAGACACTAATTTAATTTATGGAGATCTGCTGTTTTCTGAGGAATGTGTATAATTTCTGATGTAATTTACTAATCACCAACCCTGGAAGTTGGCTTCTATTTTAAGGCCTATTTCCTCTTCCCCTCCCTGCCCCCCCACCCCAAGAGCATTTATCCATTTATATGATGCAGGGTAGAGATAAAATAGAAGGAGGACAAGAAGCAAGTGCTAGGCAGGCTGCTGGTCTCTCTCACTATATGCCCAACTCCCAAGCACAATTTTAGGATCTTAAAAGTGAAATGTTTTTAAAATCCATGAGCATTTGGGGGTGTCTCTGAAACAGTAGAAACCGTGATATTTACGTTTGTGAATGCCAGGGGTCTAGTGCAGATAGCATGCGAAACGTGGCTTTGTCTTTTAATTTTGGTTGAAGACAGAGGAAAATAAAAATAGCCTAACTTGCGGTGAGTCGGGGAGGTGAACTCTCTTCTGTGAGTCAAGGATGTGCACTTATAGGATAAACATTTCAAAGCCAGGGAACTTCAGGTACGCCTGAAGATCTGCATTACAAGTCATCCTTTGGTGGTTGCCAGGTGCAGGGCTCTGATGAACTATGGTATGTGGGTCCAGTTCCGCCCACAGTCTGTTTTTGTATGCCCTGTGAACTCAGAATGGTTTCCACAACTTTTAAGTTTTGTAAAACAAAACAAAAAAGGAAGAAGAAGACCACTATGCAACAGAGACCATATATGGCCCCAAAACCTAAAATATTTACCATCTGGCCTTTTACAGGAAAAGTTTGCCAACCCCACTCTGGTGAATGATGTGGGCTCAACCAAAATGGAAACTTCTCTTTTTTTTTTTTTAACTTATTTGATTTCTGCAGTGTACTTGGTCTCTGCCTAACTAGGTGTAAAGGAACTTGGGTTTTTCCTGGGCACCTTTTGTTCACCTGAGGGTCTGAGAATGGTTGTGATTCAATGATGAATCTTAGATTTGGAGTCAGAAGGCCCAGTGTCTGAGTCTCAAGCCATCACTTAAACGCCCATATCACCCAGACATGCTAATTCATTTGTCTGGGTTTGTGAAATGGGGACTACTCTCTATTCTGTCTGTTAGAAGCATCAGAATGTTTATTTTTATGGAATCACTTTGTAAATTAGTGAGCATTATACAAGGACAAAATCTTGCAGGTAGGGAGCTAACTTTACAGTACCAGAGATGCACTGTAGGTCACTGTCCCAGTGAGAGTTCATTATCCATTGGGTGACTCATCAGTGATGTGGGGAGGTAGTTTCCACTAGAGTTTTACTGTATTTGCTCCATGTCTACCCCAAAAGGGTGGTATAGTGAGTGTGGCCAGAAGAGAGGGCCCATGAGTGAACTGTCAAGCTTCTACTTGATTAGCTTTTTTTTTTTTTTTGGTACGTGGGCATCTCATTGTTGTGGCCTCTCCCATTGCGGAGCACAGGCTCCGGATGCGCAGGCTCAGTGGCCATGGCTCACAGGCCTAGCGCTCCGCGGCATGTGGGATCTTCCCGGACCGGGGCACGTACCCATGTCCCCTGCATCGGCAGGCGGACTCTCAACCACTGCGCCACCAGGGAAGCACTTGATTAGCTTTTTGATCTTCAGTAAATCTCCACATCTGTGTCCCCTCATGTAGAATAGGCATAATAGTCCTTCCTTCCTGGTCAAGTTCTTTGAGAACCTAAGATAAGGAAGGAAGCTAAATGAAGGACATCAATTATTTATGAAACTAATGGTGCCATCTCTTTGGAACACACATTTGTTTACTTATGTCCTATGAATAAAATCAGGACCAGAGAGAAATATACTATGGGAGCTACTTCAAAGGAAATAAAATAATCTCTCTTCTTACTCTACAATAAATATTCCAATTTAATAAAACTTTATCATCACCAAAGGGATTTTAACATGCTTTGCCCAGTTTCTGCTTTATGCATGTGGAGGAAACAACTTCCAAACATTCTCAATCCTGAGTAAATGTTCTTATTTCATTTTAGTGAGTTTGAATTTTGGATATACTAATGTAAGATTCCCCAGAGAAAGGAAGCTTGTGAAATGGAGACTGATTTGAAATGGTTTGCCGTAGATAGATGGGTGTAACGTGGAACTTAAAAGCACAGGGAGTGTTTGGCAGTTATTTTTCCTTGGGCACTGAATTTGCACTGAATCTCAAAGCCACAGAAAATGGATAAATGAATTGAACGGCTTCTCCATGGGTATAAGAATTAATTGAATGTGACTGAGGCTTCGTAGTTAGCAACACAAATCTTTGAGGCAAAGCCATACTAGATTCAAATTACATCTGGTATCATCTTGTCCAAATAATCTGGCAACTTTCTAGTTCTCCAAATAACACATATTTAGAAATGATAAGGAACAAAGACAAAATATTCAAAATCTAAAATGTTTAAAATATAAAACCACCACAGTGATAAAGAAAAGCAGAAAATCAGGTATATGGGAGTAGAAACTTATACCAAAAACAATTAGCAAATTCAACTATAGATAGATATAAATAGATATTTATATTATTGGTAAAAATATATATTATAAGAACATGTAGAAGATTATGCTTTTAGTAGGTATAACTGTTTGAGGGGAGACCATAAGGTGAAGATTAAGAAACAGTTTATTACAAGTAGAAACACACAGTTATATGGCTAGAAAAAGTCAAGACTCAACAAATAAGTGGTAACAAAAAGTCCCTTAACTTTTTTAAATAATCAAATATAGAAAAACCCTGGTTATGCTTGTTTTGTTTTTGTTTGTGTCTTTGCCTTCTAGAAGAGTAGATTTAAAACTTATCCTCAAGTTCCAGGTTTCAATACAGTGAAATCTTGTGCAAACTGAGTAATACAGTTGAGGATAAAAAGGCATCTTTTGGCAAACCAAATACAAATAGAGTATTTTTGTCATGCTTCAACAAATTTCTTCTGGATAGTTCTTTTGTTCTCTCATATTTTCTTCTCATGGAGCTGATTTACTCAGGAGCTAAAGTCTAGGAGTTTTGAAATTCATTTCCCATAATCTGCTTTGTTCTGCTGGAACACATTTTATTCTCTAAGACCATGTCCAACAAATTGAACATGTGTCAAACGAATTTGGATTGTTAATTAGCTAAACATCAGAAATTCAGTAGACAACAGAGGGACAACTACCCCTTACCTTTGACAGGCACAGATGGCAAAGGCCAGCCACTGACCTGCTTTCATGGAGCTTACAGTTTGATGGCAGAGACAGAAAGGACTCAAACAAATGTAAAATTGTAACCGTGATAAGTGTTTCAAATGAGAGTTACATTCTACCTTAAGACTATACCCTTTGAGCATCCAACCTCATACACACAAGCAAGGAAGGCTCCCTCTAAGGAAGTGACAAGGGAGCTGAAACCTGGAGAGTGAGTAGAGGGAGGAGTGCCATGTGCCAGTCCGAAGTTTTATTTTGTTGCCATGGGTTAAGAACCCTTGGTTCATGGACCTATTCCATCTTCAAAGTCAGCAGTATAGTGTTGTCAAACATCTCTCTGACTCTGACCCCTGACCCTCCTACCTCCCTGTTTCACTTACAGGGGACCCTTGTGGATGACACTGGTCCCACGTGGAAAATCCAGGATACTCTCCCCTTTTCTAGGTTCGCTGATTGGCCACCTTAGTTCCATCGGCAGCTTACTTCCCCCTTGCCATGTAAATAACATATTCACAGGTTCTGGGGCTTAGGATATGGACAACTTTGGAGGGCTGTTATCTGTCTACTGAGATATTTCATGGAGTTATTTTAAAGTTCAATTAGTGAATACAAATAAAGGATCTATTATGTACCTGGAACTTAGAAAGACCTCAGTAAGTTTTAGCTATTATGATTGCTTCAGAAACTAAGAGAGGTTCACAAATTTAATATACTTTAAAGAGTTATTTTAGGAAAAAGAATTGAACTGCTAAAAGGAAACTTAATTTGTGCTTCATAGAATGTGGAGAAATGGAAATTCAAGATTAGCGTATTTACACGAGCACTGTAATACTTACTGAATAGATTCTTCAAAGAACACCTACGTTTATTAGAGATTCTCTTCTATGTTGTCCATCAGTTGCCACTTTTCTAAAATTTAACTTTTAGTTTCTTTTTGTTTTCCCTTGATCATTTATAAAAGAATACTTCATCTTTCCAGGTGTCCAAATTATGCCAAAGTTAGAAATAAGGAACAAAGAAAAAACATACAAAATCTTAAAAAGAAATGTTTAGAATTTAAAACTTCCACAATAATAAAATAGAAAATCAGGTGAGAGAGAGAAGAAAAAGGATAATACATTTTAAGTTCAGTAAGGACAGTTGAAGTTATTAACTTAGTGATGAAGAATAGACTGCATCTTATCATTTTAAAGCTATTTCAGTGTTTCCTGATGTGAGCAGATTTTTTTTTATTACAGGTCTATAACCATTAAGAAACCTAAGAATGCAAAACTATGGAATCTAGGTTCTTCAACAAATTGGTACTCAGTAAAATGTTTGATGAATGAATGAATGAATGTAAGCCATATCTTACAGGTCATGAAAGTTATAAAAGTAGGAATCTGTGAGGTGAAAACAAAATATGGGTTCATTTGGTAAATTATCAGCATCCCTGCCATCCATTGGTCCCTGTGCTGTCAGTGGCCTTCTTGGCTCTCGTGCACTTTATGAGAACAGACTGAATATCCCACAGAATACTCCAAATTCTGTTTCGTGGGTCAGAGGAAGTAAGGATGGAAATCGCGTCCACAGAAGAACAGCTCTCGATTGAGCACGTCCAGCTATTTGTCAAGCACTTTGCTAAGAACTTTGCAGTTATCTTTTCTTATTGCCACAACAACTACTGGAGGAAATTATTTTTATTCCCATATCATTAAGGAAGAAATTAAAGCATATAGAGCAGCTCTGCCCAACTGAAATACAGCAAGCCACATAATTTTAAATTTTCTAGGAGCCATATTTTAAGAAGTAAAAAAAAAAAAGATGAAATTAATAATATATTTTATTTAACCCAGTATATCCAAACTCTTATTTTTTTGCGGTATGCTGGCCTCTCACTGCTATGGCCTCTCCCACTGTGGAGCACAGGCTCAGGACGCGCAGGCTCAGCGGCCATGGCTCACGGACCCAGCCGCTCCGCAGCATGTGGGATCTTCCCGGACCAGGGCACGAACCCGCGTTCCCTGCATCGACAGGCGGACTGTCAACCACTGCGCCACCAGGGAAGCTCCAAACTCTTATCATTTTGGCATATAATCAATATACAATTTTTAATGAGGTAGTTTACCTTCTTGTTTTTATCCCAAGTTTTCAAAATCCAGTATGTATTTATACTTATCACACATTCCAATTGGAATATTAAATATTTATCACAAATACTTGTGCAGTATTTAGATTTCATAAAATTTACATTTGAAAGTGTAAATTCACATAGCCAAGTTGTTTCAAAACTAGTTAAAGTTTTCCACTAACTGGCTACAGTACCAGTTTTTAAAGTTAAACCAAAATTAATTAAGATGAACTCAAATTAAAAATTCAGTTCCTCATTCACACTAGCCACATTTCAATAGCCACATATGGCTAGTGGCTGCTGCAGTGGACAGTGCGGGTATACCTAGTGGTTACCGAACTTGGCCAGGGTCACGCATCTGGTAGGGACCTGGCATTTGAACCCGGAGCGGTTGCTTGTAGCCACGGTGCCACACTGCCTCTCCCTTGCCACACCAGGGAGTGGTGAGAAGCATGAGGCTCGGCCCGCCTTCACCAGCGCGTTCTCTATTGCTTTCCCATGGGCATTTGTTTCTCTGAATTAAATAAAACTAAATAACAAAAAATAGGGCATTTAATTTCTTTAAAGTGTATAGGGAGGGCTTCCCTGGTGGCACAGTGGTTGAGAATCTGCCTGCCAATGCAGGGACCACGGGTTCAAGCCCTGGTCTGGGAAGATCCCACATGTCGCCGAGCAACTAGGTCCGTGAGCCACAACTACTGAGCCTGTGCGCCTGGAGCCTGTGCTCCGCCGCAAGAGATGCCGCGATAGTGAGAGACCCGCACACTGCAATGAAGAGTGGTCCCCACTTGCCACAACTAGAGAAAACCCTCACACAGAAATGAAGACCCAACAGCCAAAAATAAATTAAAAAAAAAAAAAAGTATATAGGGAGGGGGCAGGGGAGACCAGAGTATCTATTAATAGGAAGATTTGGGGTGAAGTAAAAATTTGTCATTTTTCACCTGTCTCTAGAAAATTTTTCTAAGGTGCACAAATATTGTTATCAGATTGGCAAATGAGCCAAAATAAATTTAAAAATTAATTAATTAGTTAATTAATTAAAAATGGAAAAGCTACCGAGCTTAGAGATGAAGTCAGGGGCAACCCCAGTGTGGCCCTTATCAAACCCGTAACTGCCACCTTCCCTGTGACCCAGAAACACCACTTCCCCCTTCCATGACACCCTCCTCCCTCACTCCACCCTCCTCCCTTCTCTGGCTCTTATGCAGCCACACCCACCCCACTGATTCACCCCCTTTCTCTCCACTCCTGCCACCTGAGTGGGCCCACTTTCCCCACTGCTCCCTCCTGCCTTCTGTCTCTGTTAACTCAGGGACTCAGGTCTCTGCCATGGCATTTTTCTGCTGTGTCCAGCGTGGCAAGCTGCTTGGTACTTTTCTTAAAAATTCAGAGTTTTCCATGTAGATTATATAAAATAATAACATGTTATGAATTGGGGATCATAGAATTCAGCTGCCTCATTTGAAAAGTGAAACCCAGAGCCAGAAAGACAAATTGACATATCTGTAGCTCTCATAAGAGTTGGTGGCAGAACAATGACCTTTGCCCAGGTCTCAAAATGATGAGACCCTCACTCTTTTAAACTACATACTCTTCCTTTCTCAATCCAGAGATAATGGGCCAGAGTAGGTGCACAGTTTTAGTTCAACCACATAAATGCTAACTGCAAAATAGTAATAACATCAGTAGCATAGTAAATTATATCCAGTCTCTGATTATTTAAAAGAATAAATTGATATAGGGATGGAAAATAATTTTGTCATTCAATAGATAAGGGACTCTTACACCAAACTATTCTCTTGACTTTTCTTGAAGGATTAAACACAAAGAAAATGAGTTCCGGTTACTGTGTAGAATAAACCAGTAAGATGAGCAGATGCTGCAGAGATACAGCATCTTTTCGTCTTACGGTGTTCGGTCTCAGGGATCCCACAGCAGGGAGAGCAAAGAAAAAATAAAAGGCAAATCACTTTCTTGTAATCTCTTCAGATTGAATAGTTTACAGAGTTCCACTTGGAGAAGTGTGTCTCTCCTACCTTGCCGAACTCTGAATCCCAAAATGCTGTGCTGTACCAGAAAGAATTATATAATGACAAAACATGGGAATTGATGTCAGACTTGTGCCCTTTGAAAAGTATCAGACTATGGGAGAATTCTTTGCATTCTTTAAATCTCAGTATCCCGATTTGTGGCGCAGTAATGATTCTTCATAGTGCTGTTGACTATCTGAATGAAAATTGAGGAAAAGCACTTAGCACAGTGCTTCTGTTCCCTGTTCCTGAAGAGAATGTGCCTCTTTTTCATCTGTGAAATGAGGAAAATATCTCCTGCCCACCTGCGTCATAATTGAAGTAATGACTTCTGTAAGTTAAACATACAATACACTGTTTACGATTTTGTGTTAATTCCAAAGGAGACATTTTGGTATGCCTGACTGTTCATTTTTCCACCAGATAAGGCAACTAGAATGTTAAGAGACTTAGCAAGTAAACAAGAGTTATTCAAAAAGGGGACTCAGTGAAAAAGCCAGTGAACCAAATGACATTCCCCAAATGAAAGCCATTGGAAGAAATAAGTGGACCAAAAGCTAGAGATCAGGATCAAGGACAAAGAGATGTAGGCAGGGAAGAGGCTCACTGAGCACGGAGCGAAATGAAGTGTGAAATGCCTTTTCCTCTCTCAAATCAAAGTGGCCCTGAGGATGTTAAAGGGTCCTTTTGTAAGGTTTGCTTAAAACCAGTCTGCTCGGGCTTCCCTGGTGGCGCAGTGGTTGAGAATCCGCCTGCCGATGCAGGGGACACGGGTTCGTGCCCCGGTCCGGGAAGATCCCACATGCCGCGGAGCGGCTGGGCCCGTGAGCCATGGCCGCTGAGCCTGCGCGTCTGGAGCCTGTGCTCCGCAATGAGAGAGGCCGCAGCAGTGAGAGGCCCGCATACTGCAAAAAAACACAAACTAAAAAAACCAGTCTGCTTTTGTACCACTCTAAAATAATGGAACATTTCAGTGTCATTCCTCCATCCTAGTTTTGTTCTCTTAAAGATATCTGTTCTTTCATAAAGCTGCCATATTTCATCCCATTTTTGCCCATGCTATTGAAAAAGAACACTGATGGGTTTTCAGTTAAAGATTGTGTGTATCCATGCCGTTCCTTTAGCTCTGAAGGTTGAGTGGAGCATGGCGGATCTGTAACTGACGGAACTGGCATAGAATCACATCTTCAGGGTCTGATGTGATAGCCATTAGAGGCTTTCGTTTTGACTGACAGGCAAACGAACCAATGAACATTTCTAGAAATGTGGTCTCCATGAACAGCCATGTAGTCTTCATTTGCAAAGATATGGGGAATAAAGAGTTTGATCGCAAATACATCTTTTTTTGCACAGCTAAAGCAAAAAGAAATTATGAACCATCCCTGCGTTTACCACAAAGCAGTAAGCACCATGGGAATCACTTAAGTTTTCCTTCGGAAGCTTTTTAGATCTGTTATCAGAGAAAGTGTATTTCACTCCAGATGTGGTTAAGGTCATTAAGGATCTTCAAGACTTTAGATTACTTACGTAAAGCTGGAGATTGAAAAGAGAAACAGAAAACAGCTGTGGGGTTCTAGTATCACTAAGTAAATTTTAAAGCATTGGAAGAAGCCTGTTGCCTCAGTTTGGGAGGACTGCTACTTCGACAAACAGATGCACGTTGTGAAAACTCCCTTGGCAAAAGCAGAGAGCCCAGTCTCAAGCTGAGACCACAGAGGAGTAAAGAAATCGTGGCTGAACAGCTTTGCCTGACGTTTTGCAGCGGACACTGTGCTTCTCTGAAGGTGTTACTGCCTGGACTTGGCAAACCCTACTTTCATTTTACCCTCCCAGCCTTCTGCCCCTATTTGGTTGAAGTTTGCACGGGTAGATCTGTGTGCTTGTGTGTGTCTGTGGCTCTGTTTGTTTTGCAGTCAAAGAGACTTTCTAACCTTGTGTTGTCTTTAAGCATTCAGCCTCATTATATCCATAGATGCACAGTTAATTTACGGGTCTGCATCCATGTAGCTATACAGACTGATACGGATTCAACTGTGGTAGTACATCCACTAGCCTGATACACAGAGTTTTAAATGGAGCCTGGTGTGTGTGGAAAATGTAATCTACTACCTTATTTAGCCACTTAGGACTGAATCAGTTATTTCAGAACCTTGTGAGGATAAAGCCAATGAGGACAAAATTTTTGAGATACAATTCATAAATCTTAGCCGATATTCTCATTTCATCTCTTACCTTTTAGCAATAAATGTCGATTTATCACTGTTTTACAAAGAATGCTAAATATGCAATGTCGAATAGATTCAAAGAAGTAATGTGCTGAGGGCCACATAGGCAGTGGAAAATTGAGACCAGGGGCCGATCAGCTGTAGGATGAGGTAGTTGAGACCTGACTCACACCATCTACGGCGCAGAGAAGGGCTTACTGAGCCCCAGAACCTGCCCCACCCTAGATTATTTTGTGCTTAGACTCATATTCCTTGTGGTTTAACGAATCCAAAGTTTAAACTATTCTTAGTTCTTAGAGGATATTTTCTGACTCTCCTCTTTAAACACCACATGGGAATTATTTCAGTCAGTAAAACTAGACGTATCATTTTCCGTTAGCTTTGTCCTTGCCGTTTCTGTTGCTCGCAGGCTCGATTTCCCACTCAATGCTCCCTTTATGTGCCAGATCACGGTCATAATTTAACATTGTTTTACTTTCCTGGTAGTAATCTGTCTCCACACGCCAAGGTACAGATTTAGATGAATCCATTCAAATTCAGCTAGTGAATTCCTCTTTAGATGTTTCCCCAAAATAGATAATGATCGTGATGAGAAAACTACAGTTGCAAAAGAGTAAAAACCAAGACAGAATAACGCCTATCAGTGTTTCTCTTTTATATTTTTTTAAATTGTAAAAGAAGTATATACCACGTGAACAATGTAAATAACGAATGGCGGTATAAAATGAAACAGTGAAAATACTTGAGAGATTTTATTCAAACTTCTTACACACATTCCCACATTCCTCTCACATCCCTACAAATAATCATTATTAACACCTACATATATGTAGTTTTCTTTTTTTACAAAATTAATATGACTTTTAGTAGATGGCTCACCAAGGGATCTATTTAATCACAAAGGTAAACATGATCATAACCCAGGATGTGGGGACACAGAGCCAGTTTTTGGTTTAATTTCTTACTGTAATTTGGTAAGGGGGCCTATGATAGTCACTGATATAACCTACTTTCTGTCATAGTCACCAAATAAAATGATAACTTTAGATACTTGATTATAAAATAATACTTTAGGGATATATATCCTACCCATTGCCAAGGCACTGGGCAAACCCTGAAATTTTTACTTATTATGTAGATCATGAAAGCCATTCTTCATACTGGATAAGACGAAAAGATAGATGAAACTTTATCTGTTCGATCCTGGCGTATTCTGTGCCCAATGAATGGGGTTGTTTCATGAGCTCTTACTTTTTTTAGCACCTACACTATTTTAGACCTAAGGGGTTCCCAAAGGTGTGTGTAATTCCCTCCTCTGTAATTTCAGTGGTTAAATGTGAGTCTCTATTGTTTTACCTGAATATCGGCTTAAGATGAAATATTTAACTCTATAACCATGAGTTAGCTGGCATTGAAGAGTTTAATCCATGTTTGTTCACAGCCTGAATAAAATATAATTGGCCATAAACCCAGCAAGTATTAAGGTCCCTTTCCAAAGAAGCTTGCTCTATAGCCCATTATACTCTTTATGACACTTAGAATTCTTCTGCATCTAGAATTTTTCTGCATCTTTAGAATGAGGGTCCTTCTGCTTTGTCTCAGGAATGCTGTTTGACAACCACATGTGATCAGTTTCACAATTCACCTATCAGAGGCGGTGGTAGTCTTAGTGACTTCCAGAAGGAGGAAATAAATACTTAAGACTTCTAGAAAATAGGAATAAATCAAACATTTCCTTTTTGTTGCCCTGGGAATTACATCCGGGAACTTACAGTTGCAGAAAAGTAGAAATTTAGTCTTATATAAATCTTAACAGACTGTGTGATAGTTTTGTGTATTCAAAATAGCCACTGGATGGACCTAGAGATTGTCATACTGAGTGACAAAGAAAGACAAATATCATATGACATTGCTTATGTGTGGAATCTAAGAAAATGGTACAAATTAACCTATTTACAAAACAGAAAGAGTCACAGATGTAGAAAACAAACTTATGGTTACCAAGGCGGAAAAGGGGGGGGGATAAATTCGGAGATTAGGATTGACATATACACACTACTATATATAAAATAGATAACTAATAAGGACCTGCTGTATAGCACAGGGAACTCTACTCTGTACTCTGTAAGGACCTATATGGGAATAGAATCTAAAAGAGAGTGGATATATGTATATGTATAACTGATTCACTTTGCTGTGCAGCAGAAACTAACACAACATTGTAAATCAACTATACGCCAATAAAAATTAATTAAAAAAATAAATCAGGAGAATCATCTCTGAAAAAAAAATAGCGTGTGTTACATCATTCTAGTGCAAAGAGGCCATGATTTTCAGAGTAGCCTGTGTTATATCCTAATGCAAAGAAGCTATGCTTTTTATCAAATAGTGTTCTCTTTCTAAAATGAGCATAAGGTATAGAGCTAGAGCCATGACTGGGGCACCATCCATCTATTTTTTCCTAGCAGCTCACCTGATTTTTCGGTACTAAGAATAGGCAGGCCCTTCAGAAATGTCTTTCGAAAGAATTTGGAGGGAAAGAGAGGGCTGAGAGTGGACGGTATATAGGCTGAGCACTTTGTTTGCCAAATATCTGAAGGAGTCAGGGAGTCTGTTGTGTCCACTTGCCTTTATTACAGGATAATGTTAATCAGTTAGCTCAATTCTGCTATAGATAGTAAGTATTACATTCCCTGGAAGCCACAGTGGAGTGATTAATAATACATTCTAATTTCCAAAAGTAGCATTTCACTCAGCCTTTAAACATGGCTCTTTGAAAAGTATTTTTTTGTATACAAGAAACATGGGTGGAGTGAAATTTATTTCTCTGAAAATAGTCCTGTGAAAAAGAAAATATTATAAACTTTTCTCTGAGGCCTTCTGGCCCTCCCTGTGTAAATGAGTACAATTCAAGTTGCTTCTTTAAGCATTTTCAAATAAATTCTTAGGAAACAGTGCTGTAGGCTTCAGAGTTAAATGTGCTATATGGGAGTTTAAGGGAAGCCACATAAATTCTTAATAATTATAGAGCACCTGCTATATTAGAGTTCTGAGACTAAGCTCTCTCACGGGTAAAAAGGTAATTAAGCCACTGGCTCTGTATCTAAGACACTGCAGCAAGAGGGCATCTGGCCTGTACTCAGTGAGTACACGCTAAAGAGAAGTAAGGTAATTACCATGAGCGAAACACAAAGTTCAATGCGGTTTCATTAGAGGGATAAGGAAGGCAAGAATCTACCCTAGAAGAGCTGGACTGTGGACTATTACAGCATCATACGGGAGGTGAGGGCAGAAAAGTAAATTTGAGGCCAGCCTTGAGTGTGAACATCGACCTTGCCGTAGAGGGGCCCCTCACAGTGCCTGTTGTGGAGCATGCAGTCAGCAAACATTTACGTAATATTTTCTACACGCCAGGCTCTGCCCCCACTCCTACACAACGTGAAATTTAGACACTTTCAGGATTCTGACCCGATCTCCTTAACCTCTGCACACACGGTGAAGTGAAAGCACTTGGCATTAAATATGCGCTTAAAAAATTGAAAGATTATGTTTTGGAGAAAATGCACGTCATCAGATACCAGACATAATTGTTTCTTAAAATTGTTTCTTGAAATCAACCAATAATTATTAATATTTTTTCTAGCAGCTAAAAAGCTGATTAATGAGAGTTCTTCTCTTCTATGAAATGAGTATCTCTTACCTGATGTAGTGATACTGGCGTAACCCACCAAAAAGAAGCATTTTTGCTCTGACGTCCACACTAGAAGCGACTTGGCAGTGTACGTGGGCAGGATGGCCCTCTGTCTCTACCTTTAGCATTCTGCGGTCTTCTTTCTCCTAGTCTTGTGTCCATGAACTATGAGTTCTTACAAAAGCACTAATCCCTTCTAAGGGAGAAGAAAAGAAGAACAAAATAATGAAAGGAAGGGAGTTCTGCATTTTGGAGGGCATGTTGCTGAAGGGAAAATGTAAACTTCCATTTGTTGATATTCAAGACCATCAATTGCATTTTCTTAGAAATATTTAAAGGCCAATATTTAAACCCATGGAATAATCATGAAAAATCATGGTTTTATTCCTGGTCTCTTGGTTCCTATGCCCGTTTAAGCCCTCAAAAAGGAATTATTGGTGAGCCAAATGGTATCTATTTCAAAGAGCTTTGGTTGAAATATTAAGCTGTATTAAAGAATCATTTGCATTTAGAAAGTGAATGATACATTAAATTTTGAATGGGTATCAAATGGCTTTTATTTTTACAGCAGCTTACCATTTAAAGAGTTTTTGTGATTCATGTTAAATTCTGTGGCATATTTTTTATTACATCCATCTAAACGCAGAAAGTCTTCTAAATTTCACCAAGGAAAATTCCCACAAGAGACTTATTAATGTGTTCTAACCCACTGCATCCTGCATTGTCGTCCTCCCCTCAAATACAAATTTTTAAATAGTTTGAAAATAATATGGAGAAAATGGCTCTTTGAATTTCAGACCAAATTGTAAAAGCATGATGATTTCAGACTGAATAGTCTTTATGTCCCTGACACTCATCTAGTTGAATCTCACACCAAGCACACACACATCCCAAGTGCCTCCTTGCCTCCTTGAACTTTTCCATCCTACTTCTCTTTGCTCTGCAGTGGATGTGAATATTATATTATCCTTCTGCAATTATTTGCATATTAAACCTTGCTTTGCAGGCATTAAGAAACAAGTAGGCTTTGTAATAAGGAGCTCCAGATATCCTCCAGGGCCAAATGGTCCTTCCCTGAATTAACCCACATAGGAGTAACTGTACTCCCTACATGTAAGGCCAACCTTATTAAATTTTATAGTAGGAGGATTAAATTTAAGCCTGGGAAGTTGCTAATTGTCTATTGTTAATGATATATCAAAACAAGTTGGGGGAAATGAGCTTGAACCTGCACTAGAGAACTTCAGAACTTCATTTTAATTTTGACTTTCTCCCTTCTCAGTCCCTCATATCATCATTGCTATTGTGGGTTGTTTTTTTTTTGTTTGTTTTTTGTTTTTTTGTGGTATGCGGGCCTCTCACTGTTGTGGCCTCTCCCATTGTGGAGCACAGGCTCCGGACGCGCAGGTTCAGCGGCCATGGCTCACCGTCCCAGCTGCTCCGCGGCATGTGGGATCCTCCCGGACCGGGGCACGAACCCGTGTCCCCTGCATCGGCAGGCAGACTCTCAACCACTGCGCCACCAGGGAAGCCCCTGCTATTGTTTTTGAAATAAAAATTTCCCATTCTATATTGCACTAACTCCAGATTTTCAGTTACTTGTCATTCATGGCTTAAGAAAAGCTGGGAGCAATGCCAGATTCCTATTAGCATTCTTTATTTTCTTCATGATTCATTAAATTTTTTCATGCATTTTTTTTTTTTCTTGCAGAGGGCAGAATTTGGTTTACAGTCCAATTGACTATTGGAACAGTGAGGCTAAGCTAGATGCATTTGTCATTTAATACAAAAGAAGTCAGCAAAAAACGTCTTGGCATCATATTATACTCCCAGGACAGTTTAAAGTTGTGTTGTTTAGTTTTGAGAACAGAGAGGCCAGAAGGGTAGTCCACTGGCAGACTGGATAGGGGCAGTGAGGAGTGATTCACACCTGATCTCAGCCATCCCAGCAGGGAAGCCATGACTGTGAAAATGGTGGAATAGCCAAGAAAATGGCATTGGTGCTTTGGAGGGAGGATTTCTGGGATAAATCCGTTACTAAGTAATGGATTATGACATTTCTCCTCCTCTGGCAGGAGAAATGTCAATATGACTTATGTAGTTGCTAGAAACTATGAGGTATGTCAGAATCAGCCCTTGATGATCTTTCAAAGTGCAAGAAAAATGCAACCATAGCATATCTGGAAAGAGTACCCTGAAACCATCAAATTATTCGAAAGACTCTCGTGGTCTCTCATCATGACTTACATGATTACTAACAGGGGGACCCTATATGAAGAAAGGAGACTAGTATTCTCTTAGTTTCCCAAGGATAATTGTAGAGAATAAATAAGAACATTTGCTAAGGCTTCATAGCTATACTCTCATACCATAATAGAGCTTTAGATCTAGCTAGTGTTTTCAAGATTATGTACAATCTCATGTCTTTATTTCATTGAATGAGGAAAATGATCAATACAAGTACTGAGTTCCTTATCCAGATATGTGATATAGTCCTT
Source organism: Tursiops truncatus (assembly GCF_011762595.2). Taxonomy (NCBI): domain Eukaryota; kingdom Metazoa; phylum Chordata; class Mammalia; order Artiodactyla; family Delphinidae; genus Tursiops; species Tursiops truncatus. The sequence goes on from NC_047040.1 coordinate 13,352,551, forward strand.
AAAATGTACGGTGGAAATAATTTTAAATTTATAAATACCTTAGTAGTATCACGATAACCATTAATATTAAATCTCTTATCTCTCCTTCATCGTTAATGTGAAATTACTGCTTGAAAATTTTTTGCTTCCTCTTTAAAACAAATATTTCATCACTTCTTCGAAGTTTTTGCTTAGCATTATGTTCCCATCTTTTATATGAAGAGGTGTTGAACCATGCCATTAGTTGCCACACCAATTTCTCCCACGAGCTGACTCTGCCTCAAAATGGTTTTTATTTTGAAAAATTAAAAATGTAATGCTTTCTGTGGCTTAATCAACACCAGAAAGAGTCTCTTGTTCCATACATGCAAGGAGAGGGCATTCTGGCAGGAATGTTAGAACCAAAACACAGTTTTATTACTTCATTCAAGATATTGGTGCTTTATTCACACACGGGGAATTCTCAGGAGTAAATTAGCCATCTAATATTGACCTGGATTAACTACAAATATATTGGCAGTAGAAATCTTTGGGCTTGTTGTTTAATGTAGATGGATCAAGCAAGTCTTCCTGCAGATTCCCAGTTATAATAGTCTTACTAAAAGTCATGATTTTTTTTTAATTTATTTTTTACTGAAGTATAGTTGAATTACAGTGTTGTATTAATTACTGCGGTACAGCAAAGAGACTCAGTTATACATATATATACATTCTTTCTCATATTCATTTCCATTATGGTTTATCACAGGATATTGAATATAGTTCCGTGTGCTATCCAGTAGGACCTTGTTGTTTATCCATTCTGTATATACCAGTTTGCATCTGCTATTTCCAAACTCCCAATCCAACCCTCTCCTACCCCTCTCCCCCTTGGCAACCACCAGTTCTCTATGTTCTCTATGTTCTCTATGTCCCTGATTCTATTTCTGCTTCATAGATAGGTTCATTTGTGTCATATTTTAGATTCTACCTATAAGTGATATCATATGGTATTTGTCTTTCTCTTTCTGACTTACTTCACTTAGTATGATAATCTCTAGTTGCATCCGTGTTGCTGCAAATGACATTATTTCATTCTAAAAGTCATGATCTTAAATGTGACTTTAAGTCAAAGGTTCCAAACTCAAATGCCTACAGGCCTTGCAGGGAACAAGTGAATCAGGCTAGACAAGGAGACAAAAGGGAGTGGCGGGGAGCAGAGCAAACTGAAGAAACTACGGCCCATCCACGGGGTACGGCCACTGTTCCACTTGGGCAACTTTTTCAGTGTCAGAAGGGAGGATTAGTTATAGTACAGGGAACTCTACTCAATATTCTGTGATAACCTATATGAGAAAAGAAGCTGAAAAAGAATGAATATATGTATATGTATAACTGAATCACTTTGCTGTACCCCTGAAACTAACACAACATTGTAAATCAACTATACTCCAATAAAATTTAAAAAAAAAAAGAGCACACACACACACACACACACATAAGAAGTGAGGATTAGTATGATTAGAACTGGAATTTTCCAAGAGAAGCAAATAACCAGGGCTTTTTATGTAAAATCTTCCCATTTTTAAATGCTGGCAACTAATTCAAATATTTTAAAACAATGCTGGCAGGAAAACACAATTGTGGGACCAGGTTGAGCCATAGGCTGCCTGATTGTCATTCTCTTATAAATTTGCATCAGTTTTACTTTAATTCAAGGTTCCAACTTCAAGGAGCCAATGAGAAATACACTGCCTGTAATATGTTACAGTATGTTTGGCTGGTCTGAGTGGAAAATGATTTTGATATTAATGTCCTTGTAGGGCTAGAGATTATATTTTGAATTCGAGAAATTGTGCACTCCAACTCCTAATTCAGAAAGATTTCCACAGATATAATTGAATAATAACAAGTCAGACTGTCCTTTCTTGACGGTAAAACAATAAGCGGGGAATGTGGTAATACGTATCTGACACTTAATGTAATTTTCAGCAACATAATGCAGGTGGAAGATGTGGATACTAATGCATCAGATGCAACAAATCCTTTTAAAAATCTGTTTACAAACCAGACTAGGGATATTGCCAACTCTTGAAGGGGAAAGGTGGAAGGCAGGGATGGAGGGAGGATTCAGACATCCATGTTTTCACCTTAACTGGGTCATGAATTATTTTCCATGCTGACTACAGTGCTTATTCAGTGCTTAGTACACAACCATGAAAATCTGTCCCTGCCTTATCCTGTTAAGCTGAGATTTCACAGAGGTTCAATAAACCCAAAGCCACACAGCTAAGTAGATGTTACCTTTGGTCCAATTTAAGCAAATTGTTTTAAGTATTTATTTGAGTTGTGTGTGCACAAGTGGCTTGTTTATACTGCCCAGAACAGTCACTCCTGGGAGAAGTGGACGTCTGGGCTGCTGCTTACCCTGGGGAAGGAACAGGACCAAAATTGGAAAAGGTAGAGAAGTCTTACCCCGAAGCCACCAGCCACCCTGTCACCCAGCCACCATGCTGTCATCTTTCTGTTTTAACACCAAGCAACCCAGCACGTGCCCTAATTCAGACTTCCCTGCTTTGTCATGTAAACCCCTGCAATTTCTCTCAACGCTGGAAAAGAAGCCGCTGTCATCTTCTTTTTCTCAAGTATTTTAAATTCTGTCTCACCAGGTGGCTCACTACGAATGCTGGTTGCAGAGACCATTTCTCAGACTATATGACACAGAATAATAAGTGCTCTGTAGGAAAATGCTTTTGTGCGAAAATCAGTGTGGGAAATATTGCCTAGTACACACTCCTTGAGAGATTCACATTGCATATTGGAAATTTAAAGCTCTGAGAGTTCTTCCGTGAAAAGGCCAGTTTAGCTTTGTTCAATCCGTTGTTTCTCAAGTTTACTTGACATTGAATATCTCTTATCTGGAACACTGGCCCACACATCTTGAAGTTCTAGAGCACAGTTTGGGAAGCACGAATATGGACAAGGGGGATGCCACTTACGGCTTCTGACCTGGGGAATGACGTGGTCAAACCTGGCTTTAAACAGGAGAATGGCTGCAGTGAGAGGGAAGATTAAGAGAACATATATAATCATTAGGTTTAGTGATGGGCTGGTTATGCAGATGTGGGATAAGCAACGTTGAAAAGGAGAATCAGTGGGAAAAGAATCTGGAAAGAATCTGGATAGATGTATATGTGTAACTGAATCAGTTAGCTGTACACCTGAAACTAACACAACATTGTAAATCAACTACACTCCAATAGAAAATAAAAATTAAATTAAAAAAAAAAAGAGAATCAGGTCCCCAATTTTATCACCTACATGGATGATGGTGTTATTAGCGTGTTATTAGCGTTATTAGATAAGGTCACGTGAAATAGTATTTGGAAGGAAAGGTAATGAGCTTTTTGTTGGTTTTAGCACCTAAGAGAATATTTGGAGAAAGAATATTGAGATTTTTCTTTGTTTGATTTTTAGGGCTTTCTAATACAAACGTCTCATTACAGCATGTGCCAAACTATCTCCTCTAAGCTCTGTGAAAGCAAAGAAGTTACTTTACTTTTCTGATTTCCCTAAATACTTAGCACGATATCTGCACCCATTTACGGAGGAAATAAACAAATGGCTGCAAACATTATATGGTTACAAAAAAGAATAGCTTGAGCTAAATCAAGGGGAATAAAGAGTGAAGGTGGAGCGAGCCCATCAGACTGAGGCAGAACTCACTAGAAAGCCTCGTAAACACAGGAAGTAGGAGGAGGGCCCCTGGAGCTGTAACGTGCAGGGTTTGGGGCAGGTTTTGGTACATACCACAGCTTTGTGTCATTCTTCTCAAGGCTCAAGTTCAGAGAAAAGAGTCTTTTTAATCCAGGTGTGGTCAGAGCACTTGTTGGGTGAGCTCTGGAAGATGAGGGGGTAGAGGAGATGTCTCATAGGAAAGTCAGAGACTGTCAGTACAACGAGTGGGTATGAGAACAGTGCCAGAATTCTTTTAAATGGTCTGTTTATGAGCCACGTCAAGGACAATGCCATCTAGTGAGAAGGCACAGCTATTGACTGCTGAAATGAAATCTAGCTGGAACAGGGAGCGAGGCCCAGGTAGCGTTTGGGGGTACACCATCTGGACTTGGCGTGCAGAAAGAGGTGCTCTGACTGAAGATTGCTTTCCTTTCCAATTGGCCGTTGAGGTTAAAATAAAACAGACAAAAAGCTTATTTTCTCAGGCCGGTCATCAGACTATCTGAAAATGGAGAATACAAGTTTTATTTAAAAACATAAAAATTTTAGAGATGAAAAAGGCTTTAGGTCAAAGACGTCCAGAGAGGTTACTGCTTTGCCCAGGGTTGCTTAGACCATCAGTGAAGGACTGATTCTTGAATACAGGAGTCCTGACTGTCATCCGATGCTCTCCTCACTGTGAGCACAGATGCACTCTGCCTAGAAGAACAAAATGACTTCTCAACGGCAGTCTCCACTCAGCTGTTATGGGCACAGAGAGATAAGAAGGGAACACAAACTCAAAACTGTTTTCTGAAACCGTCACCCTGAATGCCAACCAAAGCAAGAGGGAGGCCAATTTTAAATGCTGCCAAAGATCTTTTGATACAGTCTAGGTAACGTATCTCCTTCCCAATCTGTGACATCCTTGCAAATGAGAGCAAAGTCAGATTAAATGTCTCCTTGTCAGTGTACTTTAATACCTTGCTGTGGCCTCAGAAAGTTGCGGGAAAGGAGAAGCAGAAGAAAGAGAAAAAGAAAGTGCTATGCCCTTTTCTCTGTTCACAACATCAAATTGGTAATTACAGTGTTGGTATTTGCCGCATGCCAGTAAGGGACCCAGCACGGTTCAAACATAAAGACAACACTGTTCATTGCTCTGGGAATTTACAGTCTCGCTTAGACAGAAAAGTAACCATGAAAAGATTGAAAAAAATCATATGATATTGGTTAAATCTTGGCTTTCTTTAACTTCCTTGGCATTTGGGTCTTTTGTGTGGGATGAAGGGACATGACAGAAATAGGATAATTGGAAGCTTTTGTAGTTGTGCACAGTGGGGATTTCAAAATGAAATCACCAGTATTGCAAGACACAGCACAAAGAGGTCAGTTGTGGAAGGATGGAGTGCGCATGGGAGGAGGGGCTTTTTAACCTGATTATCCACATCCAAGCCAAAGGGGTCTCCTAGCCACTCCCTCCATTTTTGGAAGGTCCTTTCCCTTTTACTGCTGCTTTCAAAGCAGCTAGCACCCCTCTTGTGCTCCCACCCCACCTCTCCAAGCTCAGTGCGTGAACAGCTGGGACATCTGCGCCCCCCGCCCAATACACACAGCCCAGCTTAAGACCCCTCCTCGCCACAACCACACTTAGAGCTAACATCTTTTGAGCATTTTCTTATTTTCCAGGCACTGTGCTAAACGCTTTGCAAAATATTCTTTTATTAAGCCTCACAGCTCTCAGTGAAACAGGTACTATGGTTACCTTCATTTTACAGGTGAAAAGCTCAGGTTCAGAGAGAGGTTGAGTAACTTGTCTGGAGACCCTCAGCAAGTAAGCGGGAAGGCCAGGAATCAAACGCAGGCCGACTGACTCCAGCACAGCGATCTTACCCACCATGGCAAACACCACACTCTCAGCTTTATCCTTCACACCGTTAAAATGTCTGTCTTCATCTCCACGTCCTTGGGGCTTTGCCTAGGTGGCCAGCTTGCCTCTTATGATGTATCATGCTAAGTTACTGAAGATTCTAATGGCTTCAGCTCTTTTCCAGAAAAGTGATAGCTGCACTTGATTAGGGACACCCCAGAATAGAAACCCAGACTCATAGACTAATTCCAATAGGGGGATTTTTAGGCATATAGAGGATAAGAGAGGGGACTGACTTGAAAGTCAGTAGCCCCGGGGTTCCTCCAAACAAGGAGGAACAAAAGACCCAAATGCCAAGTGATTCTCAACTTGGCTTTCAGTAGGAGCTAACTCTGATCTGAAGAGAAACTTCCATCATCTGCCCCGAGATCTCTGGGCCTGAAAGCCATCATCAAAGCAATACTGAGGCAGAATAATTTGCATTAGGATTTGGACCAGAGATTTTCAAGCAGGAGTGATTTTTCCCTCCTTCCCCCCCCCCCCCCCCGCCAGAGGACATGTGATGATGTCTGAAGACATTGTTGGCTGCCACAGCAGGGGACCGGGGTGGGGGGTTACTGGCATCGAGTGGGTAGAGGCCAGCCAGGGATGTTGCTAAACATCCTGCAATGCAGAGGACGACCCCCTACAAGAAGAACGATCTGGCCCAAAATGTCACTAATGCCAAGTTTAAGAAAATCTGTTTAGACAATAATTGAGAGGCCAGTATGACCAGGGTTACAAAAGTCCAAGCAGAGAAAGAGCCAATGAAGAAGAAACAAAGTGAAATCGAAGGACAGATGGCGCATGTCCAAGGCCCAGTTTTCAACAACTAGTTACACTCCAGGGTTTTCTCCTCAGTCTCCTAAATGTTTAGGGCAATGTAGCTGGTCAGCTAATTCTGCCTCTTTTTGAGTATACCTAAGAGAAAAGGAAATATTTGATTTTACAAATAAGACTTGAGTCTAGTAAAAAAAAATGAAAAACAGCCCTGGGAGTGATGCCCCATTGGATACTATTATATGATTCTTCTGACTTAAGAAAACAATTAGGTGAACCAGCTTCTGAGTCATAGTTTCTCAAAATGTGGTCCGTGTAGCATCTTCAAATGAACCACGTGGATGTTTGTTAGCAAAGCCAGATCCCTGGACCTCCTGTCAGACCTACTGAGGTCCTGGGTAAGCTCAGGAATCCACAATTTTAACAACCTTCCCGTGTGATTTTTGCATATACTGGAGGATGCCTGCTTTGGGGGGGTCTTATAAAGGTGACGTTCGAAGTCCTGCTGATCTCGGGTGGCCTTGGCCTGCAGCGGATTGAAGGAGGATTTCGGTTCCCGGCCAGAGATTGATGTCAGGCCGCGGCAGTGAGAGCGCTGAATCCTAGCCACTAGACCAGTGGCCGGTGACAAGGCCCTGGCCCTTCGGCTTTGTAGAAATGAATTCCCACAACGAGAAAGTAGTGAAAAAAGTAAATGTTTATTAGGAGGAAAAAAGAGTGCGTGTGAATAGGCACACACGGGTGGACTCAGAGAGAGAGAGAGTCACGCCCTTGGGGTAGTTTGAATCACTTATATGGAGCATTTCTTCCAGGCTTCCGTTGGCCAGTCATCTTGCTTTGCCTGGTTCTGCGTCTGTATTTTGTACATCTCAGGGTCCTCACATGTGTGTGGGCACATCTCTTAGCCAAGATGGATTCTAGTGAAGAGACCTATACCTAGGTTGACATCACCTTCTATGGGGTGCCTCCCCTCCCTTTCTGACCTTCAAGCACCTTTCTGTGCCTGTGTAGTCGGGAAGGTCTCCTTGACTTCGAGAATGATGAATATGTGGTCTTTTATCTGTTATCTGGGTAGGGCTCAGCTCCTCTCATTATTCTCCTGCTATTATCTTCCTCTTGGAGTATCTCTCAGCAAGGGACAAGCTCCTCGGCCTGGGGCCCGTCTGTCTCCTGTCTCACTACCATTGTCCAGGTCCAGACTCAAGTCTCCATGCCTGTATGAACTCCCCCTTGACCTTAACCTCATGCTCTCTTCACTTGACACTTCGTTTCTGCGTTCTTATACTTCTGTCGTTGTTTTGTGTGTACGGTGATCTCCTGCCTGGACTGAGGGTGGGCACCCTGACTTAATCCCCTCTATCACTGATATCTGGCACTGGACCAGGACTAGGGAATGTCCTCAGAGCCTCTCAGCATTTGTACCCATTCTCATAAACCAGATTCGATAGATACTAGCGCCCTCTTCAGAACCATCCAATCTTCATTTTCCTGTTGTTTTTCCTGTGTCCACCTGGAGAGGTGCAGAACAAAAAGCAAGAAGTCAATTTGTCCTTGAACTGGGGACCTTGATGAGCTACCGCACATCCAAAGGTCAAGAATGTACTCCAGTGTGCACAGCTAAATAGAGAAAATCCAACAGTTAATCCTCTGTAAGACACAAAGAAGCTCTTGATTGAAAAGCCAAGACCCATCCATTACTCTCCAATTCCTACAGTGCAGGGCATTAAACACTTAAATCAAAGTATTGCATTAGCTTTTTTAAGGCCTCCTTACAGAGGCCTTAAAAAAGATAAATGCATTATGACACTATTAAACGAACGGTTTGTGGGGCATCCAGGTTGCAGAAATTGCAGCTAGACTATCAGTCAGCGCCACTAGCAAACAGTCCTTGGTCTGAACGGTTGGTCGCTTGCATGTTCAGGGGTTGGCGCGTATGTGGCAATCTATTTCCTCGTCAGAATTGCTTAGGTAAGAATGCCTTATCGCCCTCCCTTTGTAAAGACACATCCATCTGCAGTTCAAACCAAACCAAACAGAAACAAAAAGACTACCACGAGACTAAAACATATGTAATACTGACGTTATATAAATTAACCAATTTTTCCATCGGAGCTTCACAGATTGGAAAGACCTTGGTGCGTCCATAAACACGTGATTTTCAAGGTAATTATTAAACATTGGGTGACATTCATATTGAAAGCAAGGTAATTAGCAATTGGAAAGACGAGAGGAGGGCAATTTGGGGTGCTTGTTTTATTTTAAAAGAAGTAACTCAGGTCTGTAGTTCACTTTGCCAGCAGCGGGAGGCTCGCATGGGATCCAGCCAGCCAGCAGAGAGATGCATGTGTCTCCAGGGGGAAGTTACTGTCGGGCAGCAGTCCTTAGCAGATCAATGATAATAGCATTGATTTGGACCCTCAACTCCCATTTGTGTCCTTTCACTTGATCATTTGTGAGAGAAATCGTCTGCCTCGACCCAGAATGCCTTTCAGTCTTCGTTAAAAGACAGAGAAAAATAGTCCAGGGAAAATAAGTTGTTTGGTGGTTGATTATGTTTTTAATGGAAAGAGAGCACTATATTCTAGGTGTAGAATTAGCTGCGTGACTTTTTAAACAACATTTTAAATAACATTAACAATTCAGGCTGTATTATTCGTGTGAGACATAAGCTTAAAAAATCGTATGTTAGCTTTTGTATGTTTCTTGTTGTTATTATTGTCATGTTGTTATGCTCTGGCTCTGAGCCTGGTGGCATGGGGGAGTGAGTTAAAATGTGGTCTCCAGAAGCATGAATTCTTGCTTCTTAGGGATTTCCCATTTTGCAGCAGACCAAGCTAAAGCTACCTCTTGAGGGTGGTTGGAGGCCTTTGCCATAAAGCAGAAAAAACTTCAACATGGGTGATGAGTGCCTATATACCCATCAGGAAACTGAGAAAAAAGGGTAAAATTAAAATCAGTTTTCCTCATTTCCTAAATATTGTATCAGGATGCTTACTGGTAAGATATATGAGTATATACAGGCTATAATATTTTTCCTAGTGGAAGGCTGTGACCAATGATAAAGTCCAGGATTAAAAAGAAAAAACTAAAACCCCTTCACTGATTGCTATTAGATTCTAAGATGGGCTCACTAAACTGTAAGCAATGAGTTCTTTAACCCCCTTGTCCCCATGAAATCCTGATTAAGTGGGAATTCTTACCTCCTGAGACCTACTTAAGTTCAATGATATAAACAAATATTATTACAACTTAATACATGTTTGAAGGGCCATGAAAGGAATACCCTAAATTATTTTAATGCAGTAAAGATCGTTTATGCTACGCACGTGTACACACACACAACAAACGTCACACACTCAGCACACACCATGCACGCACACACACACAACTGCAGTCTGTTTCTATTTCTGGCATGTCTACATTCTCCCTCAGTGCAATTCATGTTGCAGGGCTCTCTTTATTTTCCGTGAAATTTCTAAATATTTAATACTAAAACTAATGTGATTTGCATTAGAGTTTAGCAGACACACAAAAAAACTGCTGAATTCCGCAGACACTGCCCACTGAAAGCTCTGCACTTAGAAATATGAGGTTTTGTCATGTTCAATGAAACTCCCCTGAGCTATCTAAGCCTGTCTCATAGGTAACTCAGAGCCATTCAGCCCTGACCTTTGTAGGCAGAAGCAGTGAGCCTCAGTGCTACGAGCTACAGAAGCACTTCTGCTTGGGGCCAGGCTCAGGCGAGACCACAGTGAGGGAGGAAGTAGCTACTGGTGCTTTACTTCCTTTAAACAAAGTAGACAGTGGTGAGCAGAACCTAGAGAAGCGTTATGGACCAGCCTTGTTTCATCCTATGAGAGAAAGGCTGTAAAGCACACAAACCCTCAGGCAAAGGGAAAATCTATTGGAAATGGCAGAGAAAAATGAAATGAAATGCGTTATCTAAACGTTCTCTAACAAGGAAGTATAAACGCTGAAAAGCTCCACAGGTAAAATACATTGGAATAAAGTTAAGATGGGTTGAGAAGCAAGTAAAGAAAGTCGGTGGAAATGAACAGAAAGTACTTTACCAGCTGCTCAAATTAGGTTTTGTGGATTCAAGTATGATGTCGTGTGTGGCTGGGTAAGTCTTAACCACCAGGGTTTCAGTTACTCTGCATCTCTAACGGTACTTTCTCGGTAATGTTTATTAAGTAGGTTCAGTTGCGTTTTCAACGAAACAAAAATCTCTGTCCTCTGGTTTCTTAGATTCCACGAGGACGTCATTTGCTGTTTGTACAGGCTATTCAAATACAGTGCAAACATAAACATTTTAGAGATGACCTCAGAGCGTGTTGCCTTTAGCTTATAGCCTTTGTTTTCTGTTTATGTATTTGATTACTTCACCAATACCCATCATCTAAATTTGTCTCTTTGGTTCTGCCCTCCCTCCCCACAACTACGATTTTCTTTCTCACCTTATTTCACTGCCAGCTTTTTCCAGGAAGTGACCTGTAAGCCAGATGTCTGTTTCCTCTCACTCATTTCTTGCCTCCACTGAAACCTGCATCCCACCTCACTGTTCAACAGAAATTCAAAGGCCAGGTACTGTCCTGCCTACACCTTCTTCTCAGTGCATTCTTAATGTTAACATTGTCTTCAAAAGATAGGTGTAAAAAGCAAGCTGTGGTCCAGAATAAGACTGTGCGAGAGACAGTTTTCTGAAGATACCTCTCCCCCTCAACAGGACTGTCTGGTGCTTCAATGAAACACTCATCTTAGTACTGCTATGAAGGCACTTTGTGGATGTAAATTAAGGTTACTTATCAGCTGGCCTTAAAATATAGAAATTATCCTAGATCGTCTGGGTGGAACCAATCGAAACACATGAGGCCTTAAGAGCCAACACTTTTCTCCAGCTACAGTAGAAAGATGCAGAGAAGAGATATTTAGGAGAAAAGGAAAAGTCAGAGAGATTTCAGAAGGGTTCAACCCATTGTTGCTGGCTTAGAAAGGGGCCATGGGCCAGAGAATGCAGGCGGCCTCTAGAAGCTGACAATGACCCCTGGCTGACAGACAGCAGGAAACTGGGACCTCAGTCCTGCAACTGCAAGGAATTGAATTCTGCCAACAACCTGAATGAGCCTGGAACCAGTGTCCCCTCTGGAGCCTCCAGAAAGGGACACCACCCTGCTGACACTTGGATTTCAGCCTTGGGAGGCTCTAAGTGGAGAATCAGCTGAGCTGTATCATACCCGGATTTCTGACCCACAAAAACTATGAGACAACAAGTGGGTGTTGATTTAAGGCAATAAATGTGTGGTCATCTGTTACAGCAGCAATAGAAAACTAATACAGACTACTAGAACTTTTCCTCAAATTTCTGATATCTTAGCATTCAAATTCCTATTTCTTCTAAAACATGGTGAAGACTTACCATCTTAATTAAATTCCAAATACCCGGACTCTTATCTACTGAAAATTGCAAACTTAGTTTCTCTTTCTGGACACCATGGAGCCAGACTCTGAAGACACATATAAGAATTCGTGCGTCTGTGTATTTTGTTATGTACATGCATATGCATATATAGGTGTGTCTATACGTGAATACGTACCTAGCTAGACCTGGTAAATACCAATCATAGTCAATAAGTAATACTTTACATATATGCATATATAGGAATCTTAGCAATTATATATACACGTGTGTATTTTTTTTCTCAATGCTGAGTAATAACATATATTATTTCATGACAGTCTTGTAAGCTGTACACTAATTGCTCCATTGTAAATATAAGAAATGGGAAGACAGAGGTCACGTAACTTGCTGGAGGTTATCTAGTAGGTGGCGGAAGAGGATTCAAATATAGATCTGTCTGGATCCAAGACTGCAAGGTCTTTAGTTTTCATCTTGCTTATCTCTCATGCTGGATCTTTTTGGACATCCTTGGGTCCTACCTCCATCTCTGCCCAGATGCCGTGTGTCACCCTCCTTAAACTCCCTTCCTCAGTGCATCTGGACACCACACTGCCCTGCTAGTTTCCCCCCAGTATCCCTATGCCTTCTCAGTTTCCTAAGTTGCCTTCTATTTATCATATATAAAAGAATTTCAGGATTATGTTCTCAATTTTATGCTACTCTGTTCTCCAAAAATTCAGTTTACTTTTAGATTTTCAATTTTAACTCTTTCGATGACTTTCACCTGGATATCTCCAGTCCTGACTCTTTCCTGAGTTCCAGGCACACGTTTAACAGTGGTGCTGAAAATGCCCATTTTTCTATCTTCTTGACATGTCTAAATCAGCATTAGTGGAAAAGAAGTCCTCTCTTCTTGCCACCCTTTTCCCCTCAGACATATTATCCATCTCCTTGATGGCCAGACTCAGAAACCTACTGGCATCTTTGGACCTCTCTTCTGATTAGGGGCATGAGCTCTGGAGCTGGACTGCCTGGGTTTAAATCCCAGCTGTGCTACTTACTTGTTTTGGAACCTTGGACCAATTGCTTAACTTCCCAAGACCCAAGTATCTTCCTCTGTAAAACTAAGTGGTGATAACAGTAATAGTAATACCTACCTCACAGGGTTGTTGCATGGTTTAAATGAGGCACTATAAATATTTAGATCAGCACCCAGCACCTAGTACTTGCTTGATAAATTTCAGCTATCATTCATTTTCCATTTAATTGCCAGATCTTCATCTGTGAAGTCTGTGGTTATGATTCTGATGCCAAGTTTTCTGCCCTCCACTACTCTATGTTAATATCCGGGTTAATGCAGACTACTACTCGGGATCATACTCCCCAAAATCTAGCCTACGTGTAATTATCAGATGACTCTTCCAAAGGCACTACTTTAATCATAATTCAAAAATCCATGGGACAAAGTGAGAGAGTGGCATGGACATATATACACTACCAAACGTAAAGTAGATAGCTAGTGGGAAGCAGCCGCATAGCACAGGGAGATCAGCTTGGTGCTTTGTGACCACCTAGAGGGGTGGGATAGGGAGGGCGGGAGGGAGGGAGATGCAAGAGGGAAGAGGTATGGGGACATATGTATATGTATAACTGATTCACTTTGTTATAAAGCAGAAACTAACACACCATTGTAAAGCAATTATACTCCAATAAAGATGTTTAAAAAACAAAAAAAAAATCCTTTAGTGACTTTGCATGGCTTTTGGGATACGATGGAACCTTTCAGCATCTTAGCATTTAAAGCCTTCCATGAACTGGTCCTGGCTTCTGTTTTCAATTGTTTCTGCCTCTATTCTCCTACTCAGCCCTTGGCTATAGACAAGCTGGACTTCCTACTTTTTTTTTTTTTAATCTTTATTAGAGTATAATTGCTTTACAATGGTGTGTTAGTTTCTGCTTTATGACAAAGTGAATCAGGTATACATATACATATGTTCCCATATCTCTTCCGTCTTGCGTCTCCCTCCCTCCCACCCTCCCTATCCCACCCCTCCAGGCGGTCACAAAGCACCGAGCTGATCTCCCTGTGCTATGTGGCTGCTTCCCACTAGCTACCTACCTTACATTTGGTAGTGTATATATGTCCATGCCTCTCTCTCACTTTGTCACAGCTTACCCTTCCCCCTCCCCATATCCTCAAGTCCCTTCTCTAGTAGGTCTGTGTCTTTATTCCTGTCTTACCCCTAGGTTCTTCATGACATTTTTTTTTCTTAAATATTCTTTCTTGGCCTGCTTCTTAGTTTCTGTGATAACGAACAGTTATGGTAACTATACCAGGCAATGAGTTGAAATTTTAAAGTGTCATCTCATTTATACTCACAAAAACTCTGTGAGGTATCTACTACGCTCTCCCTATTTTACAGATGAGAAAACTGAGGCCTGGAGAGGGTAAGTATTGCCTGAGGATATAGGATATAGTTAGGAAGCATGGACCCAGGAGCTGCCTCTAAGCAGATTCCAGATCCCATGGTTTTAACCATTGTATCTTATGCCTTCTCTATGCTACATTCCTCTTTTCTAGAGTATCCTTTACCCTTCTCCCATCTATTTGACTCAAACCTATTCAAAGTCTCCCTTAGGTCCTGTCTTTATTATAAAGCTTTCCCAGTCTCCTTTACACTTTAGTGAACTCCTCTGTCAGGTACAAGCTTCTCAAGACTAGGAAGAGTATTACATATTTCTCATGAAGCACAGCAATGCCTTGAGTATAGTAATTAATTCTGATCATTGATTGGTACCAGATTTCTTTACTAATGAACTTGACAGTGATTCCTTGTGATTGAGCCAGCTAATCTCTGATTTCTCTTTATTGCCCATTCTTGCCCAGTGCCCTAGTTAGGTTCTTTGGTTGTCAACAAGTGTCCGAACTTAAGCAGAAGTTGCTCCAGTATGCTGGAGAAACAGACTTGGTCTGAAATCAAGGAGCTCAGTAGAAGCTCAACTGTGCCATCCCATGGAGCACTGAACTCCATGCTACTAGATTTTCTCCTCCTTTGCAGTCACCACAGGTTATGTCTTTCTGACATTCCCATATACTGCCCGGCAATGCCTCCTTTTGCCAATGTTAAAGGTAGCTGCAATCAACAGCTTAGCAAGGAGAGAAATGAGTCATTCTCACATTGCAGAAGTCGGGAAGTGGGAGGGACTCCAGGATAAAGAACTGTGGTGCCTAAAGAGGAATAGAGGAGAGACGAGATGCAACTGTTAGATAGAAAGAGAGGAAGTCACTTACGAGTTGCTCAAGATTATTAAATGCTTCGTTATAAGACAACGTTCCTATCTTCTAAAGCTGTGAGCTAGGGATTTAGGGTAACATGAATAAGCGGGTCCCCAGATGGACCTCAGAGATTGGTGACCCCCTACCATGCACACACATTTTCTGAGTCCTTACATGTTCCTGCTGAGTGAGTCCAGTTTTGTTAGATTCTCAAACAGGTCCATGATCTGAAAGGGTTGTGGAATACGACTTTCAGCTATTAAAATAGAATCATACATACTCGGGAAATCAGGTGACCCAAAAAGGCAGACTCTCATCATATAAGGAAGAAAGTTAAATCTGAAAATTATGCATGTGCTATAATGTACCTGCTCATCCAACAGAGGCCAAAGAGTTACTCAGAGTGTGAACGTTGATAAGGGCGAAAGACAGACAGTGGAATGTCTATACATCCCATGACCATGGATCCAGAGGCCTTCTGCTCTGTGGAATCTTCGGATGCCTACTTAAACCAATTGCAGAATAACAATATAGTTTACCTCCTCAGTTGTTATTTTTGTAGCATCTTGCTATTTTTCTCAGTTTTTGAAAGAAGCTTCCTTGGTCTCCATACTTTGGCAAGGAATGAGCGGTATCTCTTTTTGCCTGTCTTGTACAAATCTCTGCATGAGAAGGTAGAGGTGCACAAGAGGCTAGAGTCTGGGGGATACGTATGTGCATCAATTAAATCTGGTCTTCATTGGGGAAATACTATTGGGAAATGGCCTATGTCAGGATAAGGCAACCATGATAAAGGTGAAGGCTTATTACAGATTAAATAATAATCAATAATGAGGCTTATTAAATAAGCAAATGGCATCTATTAGTGCCTTGTCTTTGGAACTAGCTGGCTAAGTGGGAGCTTCCCTGAGGATAGCCGCCTTCATTACAGAATCATAACTATGCTTGCAGAAGTGGCTTCTCAGGGTGAGATACGAACTTCTTACCCCATCTTGTCTAGGACCCCCTCCCCCCACACACAAAAAGGCAAGGGAGGAGCATTCAAAGTCATCAGAGGAGGCTTTCTGAGGAAGAGACATTTCAAGTAAAGACTGAAGGAAGCTGAGGAAAAGCCACATGGATACGTGGGACCATTCAGTCCTAGGTGGCAAGTTGGCATATCCGTGGAAGACATCGGGGCCTGCACCATTAACCGTGTTGAGCTCTAGAAAGAGAAGGCAAGGCTCTGGAGCAAAAGCCCCCCACAAAACCCCCGACTCACTGTGTTTACCCATTGTTCCCTTCCTCTGGTCGCTCTCCCCATTCCCATCTGTACCCTGAGTCCTGCTTCCAGCTAAGACACGAATGCAATAGCAGCCTTGTTATTTTTCTTTCTTAAAGTTCCAAACTCCCAGAATACTGAGAGCCTTTTGCAGAAATTGCTCTCCTGGTTAAGCTTCGTGCTTGCGTCCACACTGCACGTCACACTGCCCTCTGTGCGAAGATGCCCCAACAAGTGTCTGTGGAACTGACTCCCTGACAGTTACTCCCTTCAAAATGCCCCTTGCTCAGGACTCATCTCCTGGGAGAGCTGGTAGGAGCTTGTGTCTCGGTGGTTGTGAAGATCAGTCCTCAATGGAAATATTCCTTCAACCATCTTTTAAACCCCAGAGTGCTTCCTAGACAAGCAATGGTTCCTTTAGCACCTACCTCACACCGATGGACACCTCCGTTGTGGGGGTCCACCCTGCAGATGAAGAAACAAACTCTTGAAGAAACTGAATGAACGTCTCCCACAACAATCGTTTTTTAGAACCCAGCTTTCTAATGTTTAATCTAATCAATTATTTCCTAGTCCTGTGGCCTCCAAATATTTCCTGTCTCATGCACTTTGTAGAAAAAAGTTGGCTGCACTCCCATCTTCTGTGTGTATTTATAAATTATATAGTCCTTGCCAGTAGCTAATATTTCAAAACACAATATACATAGGGGACAAGGTTCCTTGTTAAGCACAATATTTATGTCCTTCATTTATTCTTTTATTAAACAATTATATATATATATATACTGAGAATCTTCTGGAAGCCAGGCATGGTTTTGATCACTGAAGACACAGTGAATGAAGCAAAAAAATTCCCACACTCTTGTGGCATAGACTCTAGTGGAGGATGACAGTCCATGAGTAAAATAAGGAAAAGGCACAGTAGTGTCACATGCTAGTAAGTGCCGTGGGGGAAAATAAAACAGGAAGTAGCACTGGGGTGGGTTTGAGGGGAGAGGTGCACTTTTAAATTGCCCCAGAGAGAGGGAGTAAAGATCTAAAGATTAGGGAATTAACTATTTGACTATATGTAACCATTTGATGTAGAGAATGAAGGCGTCCATGTCAATGTGTTATGTTAAATATTAGTAAAGCACAGTTTCTCTATCTAGATGACTAATATAAATAGAATTCTAATATTTTCCCCTTGTGCCTAAGTGATCCTCTGGGGCACCTCCCTGGAAAGACTGTTATTGTAATCTACGCATACATGACCAGCTGATTATTACAGTTCACCTTTGGGATCTAGCCACAGTGATAAAGTTTGGATGGCTGTTACACTGACAGACATGGCAGCCTACCGTAAACTAGCTCTTTGATTCAGTCTTGACTTGGTTCCAACGGTGAGTTTACATCCTATGGTTTATTTAGCTGTGAGCAATTCTCTTAAACATCCAAAGTCATTTTGTGTTTTTCATCCTGCTTTAAAGCAGGTGATTAGGGAGAATAAATGCACAAAAGCGCTTCTGAACAGCTGGTAGTTACTCACTCACAGGAAGCAGTAACTTGTCGGTTTTCTTTTCCTTTCTATTCAGTTATGTTAATGTAGCATGAGCATTTCCCTTTTTACCGGAGAAGAAAAATTTGTTCGGCCTGGTGACGCTTCAGAAGCAAGAGGCTTAAAGAAATTGATATTTTTAAATATCTTGCCACTCAAATAACAATACAATGAGCTTCCGAGGAAAGGTTTTTAAACGGGATCCCAGTGAATTTTGGAAGAAGAGACGAACAATGAGGAGAAAAAATCAAGAAGAAATCCACAGATTTAGTTCTGTAGGTATCTGAATGTTGTTTGCTTTCCATCTTTTCTTAATACTTTAAAAAAAAAAAAAAAAGATTAGCTCTGGAGTGGTATGCTAACCTAGGCTATGGGCAAAGTCTTGGAACAGAATGTTCAACCCAGTTCATAAATATCCTTTTTTACTTCCATCATTATTTTTTAATTACTTCCATCATTAGTTTAAAACATATTGGAAGAGGTTGGAAGTAGCTAAAACATTACTGACTTATTTGGAATATTGGAATTACTTCCATCATTATTTTAAAACATGTTGATACAGGATTTAAATGGTTAAAATGCTACTAGAATATTCTCTGTTTTAAAGAAAAGCCTACCATTGCCTCAATTAAGACCCAATTGATGACTTGTATACAGTTGTGTGTTTTTTTTTTTTTTTAATTTATTTTATTTATTTATTTTTGGCTGTGTTGGATCTTCATTGTGGTGCACGGGCTTCTCATTGCAGTGGCTTCTCTTGTTGCGGAACACGGGCTCTAGGCGCCTGGACTTCAGTAGTTGTGGCACATGGGCTTAGTTGCTCCGCGGCATGTGGGATCTTCGTGGACTAGGGCTCGAACCTGTGCCCCCTGCATTGGCAGGCAGATTCTTAACCCCTGGGCCACCAGGGAAGTCCCTACAGTTGTGTTTTAAAAAAAGTATTACTGCTCTATTTTTATCATGTACCACTCATGATTTGTTTTAAAGTTCTTAGAAAGAGCAACCCAAAATAGGACGGGAAATGTAAATAAGTATTTAATTCAATGAGCCAAGGAAGAGAGGAAAAATTGGTAAGTTTTAAAGGTAGAAAGATTTGGTTTTGTCTATTGTTAAAAAATGTTTCTGCTTTAGCATTCTTAAAATGAGAAATCTGGAAACGTGTACTTATTACAGAATTCCAGATTTCTATCTGTAAGAACTATGGGTAGCTGAGTATCAGGGTGGATGGCTAGAGCTTCAGTGACTCACATGTAATGTGGCCCACTTTATATGATAAATGGCTACAACAACATGATTGGGTAGCTCTTTTTACAGGAATGTTTATTTTACCAGGTGGTTCAAGTTTTGCTTGCTTTTCTTCAAGGCAGGGGTTCTTCAGCTCAGCATACTGTCATTTTGGGTTGCAGAGTTCTTTGTTGTTTGGGGCTGTCCTGTGCATTGTACAATATTTAGTGACATCCTGGGCCTTAACCACTAGATGCTGGTGGAAAGCTCTGCCCCATTTTGACAAGCAAAAATGTCTCCAAACATTGCCAAATGTCACCTTGGGCAGGGAGGGTGATATTCCAGGTGGAGAGCTACTGCTCTAGAGGTACATAATCTTTTTGTTTATATAAACACCTTTAATCTAGAAACAGAACAGCTTTAAAAAATATATACATTTGATAATATAGTGATGGTTTATGAATAGTCATTGAATAAATATGAATAATCAAATTAATGAAGAGTCACTCAGTCTTTGATAGGCCAGAATCAGGCACGGAATACTCCGTCTCAAGTAACAGTGGTTGTCTTTATACCTACAGTCTATCTGGTGGTAATTTAATGGGAGTAGAATTTACTGGAGGTCTGGTTCATGGGATTGATGCCTTGCTATTTCTACCACAGGATCTTAGTAGTACGTGTCTCCCACTGGGAAACATGGGTAATCGACCCCCTTGACCTTGGGATGTGCCCGGGTCTTTCCACTCAGTGTTTCATAATGGGAATATGCAGAGCTCAGAACCTAACCTCTTGGTCCCCACTGGCCCCACAGGGTGCTCAGTTGTGACTTCTCTACCAACCCCATAAAAGCCTCATAGGTTGTTTACCATCAGCCTGTTAGAGGATTAGTGTTTGAAAACTTGTTTGGTTTGAGATATGTTAACCTTCAGACCAGTCCCCAAAATGTTAATTTCCTAGCTGCCTTTCTCTCAGTGGAATTTAGAAGTTCCAAGGGTTATGTCACCATAGGTTTACTTCTTTTTGTGTCCACTAAAAGAGGTAACACACAGGAGAAGAACGAGTCTATCTTACAGAGCCCACACACAGGATTTGGCATTAGGACAGTCCCTGGTGCGTCTCCGTATAATGAAGCTAATCACTCCATGAATTATCTTAATTGCATTTGAAGGTATTGCTACTGAGAACTATGGGGAAAGCAGCCAGTAAGGATGGAGTGTTTTCCCACAGCATTCAGTAGCTGTGCATTCACGTTTAATTAAGATCATTCATACAGCGATTCGCTTTCTTCTGTAGAAGGCACTGGGACTCCCTGCTGCCGTTGCCTGCCTTTGGTCCTCCTAAGATAGGCATATCTTCTTTCACAGGTTGTCTCTTCTGTTGAGTAGGGGATTGCTCAATCCATCCTTAGGTATTATCCCGGGCTTTCATTTTAGAAAAAAAAAAAGAGACTCCAAGAAAGTGAAACATGTAATTAGAGGGCTAGGGGGTAATTCTGACTGTCTCGCGCACGATCCATGTGACCTTGGGCAGGTTGCTTAAATCGCTCTGAGCCTCAGCTGCCCCTTCCGTAAAATGTTCCTAACAATACCTGCCCTGTCTTAAGATTGTTTACTGGAATTCATTTCGATCATGTGGGTTCTGAACATGATTTGAACGTTGTAAAAAGTTACGAGTTGCAAGTGTTATGGAGTATTAATAAAACCAAGTAAAATGTCTCCATTTCCAAGGGCAGAGGAAGTGGGGTATACTTGTGGAGTGAGATTGTCTTTTCAGTGACTGCAGCATTGAAGCCACTGGGCTATAGGTGACTCCTTCCTCCCGGGACCCTTTTTCAATGACAGAGCCACTCAGTAGACAAAATTCTGAATTGCATCAAGCTGAGTGCTCTCGGGGGTCCCAGATCACTCTGTGTGTCAGTGAGGTTTGCCTTAGAAATGCCATTTCCCACCCTGGCTCCCACCAAAGCCCAGCTTAGCTGAAGCCCATTCAGAACCAGATTGGACTTTCCACAGCGCATTCATCTAAGCTTTTTAAAAGCTAAACCAACATCTCTAGAACTGCTTCTGAGATGCCTGGATAGGTGATAAGGAAGAAGCAATGCAAGTGTCAAAATGCCCAACAAATGAAGATAAGGCTTACAGTTAGGTCACAAAATAAAACAACGATTTCTTTTGAATTTTTGGATATACTTATATATTGTGGTGAAAGAAGAAATAATGATCGCTGGAAATAATGATCACAGATTGTGTTTTTATAATGATTGTGTGGATTTTGAATTCAACAAACCATTTCTTGCTCTAAGACAAATTTAGAAATGGTTTAGTATCAGAGTAGTCTAGAATACTTAAGCGGAAGTCTGTGAGTGACTTCCTAAGTGGTATACAACCCAAACTTTATACTCTCATGACCCAGACTGACAATTCTGTTTATTTGGTTTTCTTCAAATGCTGTTTATTTAACTCTGTTGGAATTTTTTATTGTTTTGGAAGCTTCCCTTATTGATCCAGTTTTCAAGTGTCTTGTCTAAGAAATCCCTTTCCATGTTTTAATCCACTTATCACAGACAACATACGAGACAGTGCAACTGCATTATAAGAAAAGTTTGAGGAACTTACTTGCTAGATCATCAAGTAGAACTACTTCCCTTAATTTTTGAAGTGTGTATGGTGTTCTGTAGTTGAAGGTTTTCTCTTTAACTGTCCTTCTATTTTTATTTTTCTTTTTTTATCCAATCGTTCAGTATGATCTCTGGCGCATAGGGCGGAGGTTAATAAAAAGACAGTTTCCTCCCTAAGTTGCATATCCTCATTTAGAAAGATTAAATATACTATTGAATTGAGTTATGATATCAGTCATCTGTACTATCAGAAAAAAATGCAAAATTTATTTAAGTAAATGTGAGTTGTTATTTTTAAGTTGTTACTGGCTTGTGGATAATTAATCTGCAGGATTTCAAAGTGTTTAGAAGACTTTGTCTACAAATGAAAATCACTCCTCCTCCTTAGTCATAGACTGTTAGCACTTTAATAGAAAATAGAAAATTGTAGAAAACTATAGATGGAGGATGTAATCTGAAATATTTATATCTCCTACATATGTCATTTTATTAAATGTCTTGTGCTGTTGTCTTTCAAGTCTGTTTTTTTATCTTTACTCTTCCATGTTAACGTGGACAGCTTCTCCCTGGTCATCTGTGCTTCCTTACTTACGGATACTGTTTTATACAAACATTCACAGTTACCTATTTAGGTTACTTTACAATGAACCAGTTAGCTGAAAGGAAGCACAGGATGGGGTGCCAGGAACCAGGATGATGGTTCCAGGAAACGATGAAATGAGATGGAATCAGGGTTGGAATACAACGTAAAGCAGGGATGAACGCTATAAATGGACAAGGTGGAAGGAAGCAAAGAAACAGGAGTAAACAGGGGATCTGAATTCAGTCCAGACCACAGAAATGGAGAAGTGTAAGTTGAAACTGGATCTGAGGAGTCTGCCTGTGGCTTAAGCAATAGGGAACAGCTAGCTCAGATGCTGCATAGCTGCAGAGAAGACACTTTCAAAATGGACTTCGGATTAGTACCTGCAATTGAACCAAGAATGACCTTACTTTCCTCGAGACTGAGTGCTAGGAGAGGAAGCAGAGTTAAATCCAGAGAGAGACAAGGTGGAGGAGAACTGCCAAGTCAAACTGGGCAGACCTTAGCTCCATGACAATGTTCTTTACAACTATCTGAGCAGGAGGTGGACCATTTGTCAGAGGGGTGTGGGGAGGGGGCACAGTGGACAGGAAATAACACCATGATCCCCCCATCTTTTATTTCCCAGATGACAGCAGTACAAAACTTTCTTAATGCAGACAGTCCCTCAATTGGTGGCAGGTTCCACTGTGGTTTCTGACACAAACGTTATCTAGCATTCTCAGTTGGAAAACTTCAGTTTTCCACCTGTCTTCTTCTTACGTGTCTCCTTTACTCCTCATACAAAACACTTCATTTCTGACGCCTCTGGTCACCAAATGTGTGGAGGTTTTTCCCCACACCAAGAAATTCTGTGTGGTACCAGCTGGGTGTCCTAAATTTAAATCGGTTCTAACACCGCCTACCTGGAGGTCATGTCAGATCTCACAGGTTAAGCTCAGTCCTACGAGGCTACCCCTGATCCCATGTCAGATGCCAACCACAAGTCTAGGTTATCACCTGTGCTTCTGACCAACGGGCTATAGATTGGAGGTTCCAGCCACCCGCTCTGACTTCAGACGCCAGGTGCAAGTCCAAGTTGTTATCTGTACTTCTGATCCACTGGCTATAAATCACAGGTTCCCATGATCCCCTCTCTGGTTTGACTTAATTTGCTAGAGCAGCTCACAGAACTCAGAGAAACATTTTACTTACTAGATCACTGATTTACTATAAAAGGATATAACTCAGGAAGAGCCAGATGGAAGAGATGCATAGGGCAAGGTATGGGGAAAGGCACCAGTCTCCCCCAGTCTCCAGGTGTTCACCAACCCAGAAGCTCTCCAAACACCATCCTTTTGGGTTTTTATAAAGGCTTCATTACACAGGCATCGTTGATTAAGTCATTGGCTCTTAAACACTGATTCAACCTCAAACCCCACTTGATCTCCCCAGAGGTCAGGGAGGTGGGATGGAAAGGGCCAGCTCTCTAATCACGTGGTTGGTTCTCATGGAAACCACCCCCACCCTGTCCAAAAGTCATTCATTAACATAACAAAAAACACCTTCATCATGCTCTTAGGAAATTCCAAGTGTTTTAGGAGCTCAGTGCCATAAAGGAGGATGAAGACCAACTTTATATTTCTTATTATAAATCATAAAATCACACATCCCTTATATGATTCCTTAACATACCTTTTCATCTCCTTTTCTTCATCTTCCGTACCATTTTATAAATGTTTCTTAGTCCTCTGTCCCTACGACTTCCTCCCCTGAGGTGCCCGGTGACCTCCCACCAGCCCCCAGCTTTCTAATTTCCCTCATTGTGGAAACTGACCAAGGGAGCAGGAATAGTACCCAAGCTACAGCTCTATTGTAGAATCTTCCCAATAGGAAAAAAAAAAAAAGCGTTTCTGATTCTTATTCCTGCAAAGCTATGACCTTTGCTGGTAGAGTGTAGTGGAGGGGACCAAAGGCTTTATCCTGAGCTGGATTGAAATATCAGTTGTTCTATCAAGTTGCTGAGCAGGTCCTCAGATTCCAAGTTTCTGCATTTGTAAAATAAAGCCATGATGACCTCTTCTAGGCTTGATATGAGTATTCAATGAGAGAAAGTGTTAAATACTTATTATAGGCCTTGCCATTTGATCATGATAATAGTAGTAGGAAAATAAAAGCTATCATTAGCATATATGCGGTAAATGATAAAAAATGATAGTGTCTAAAGTTACTATTAGTATTAAATTGTTTGGTGTGACTATGTTATTTCTACAAGTAAAAACACATGAATTGGTTTTAATACAACAAATATAGCAAATGTTTTCTCTTAAGCTGAAAATGACAGAATGAAGGAAGGTGATACAGGGCCAGCAATGGCTTAGAGACACCTGGTCGGTCATCTCTAACACAACTTCCAATGCAACCTGGCACCTCCTATAGAGACAAAATTATAGTCTGTGACAACATCAGCACTGAAAGCAAATGTGGACATAAACTTATTTTTTGGCCCCAGTTGCTCTGGTGACATCAGAGAGGGATGATTAAAATGGATTAGGCTTAGTGGAAAATTAGAGATGAAGGCTTCACTGAGTTTATCACCTTGGAAAACCAAGAAGGTATTTGTCCCCCATTCTCAGGATGCATGATACCTGATGTATTTTTTATAGAGTAGGATGATGTTGGCATTCATTAGTAACACATGAGTTTACTAAACCTACATCCTGTACTTCAAGGAGTCATTGGCTACAGGAGAGGTTCTCCTTTAAGATGATTCAAATCCAAACAAAGGTAAGTTGAGGAAATAATAGTCCCTTATTGTAGGTGCTGCTTCTTGTATTATATCATTTTAGATTCTTTTAGATGCAAGCAGAAGAAAGCTTCCCTGGTAAACAAACATATCCAGAGAAGGGAACAGAGGAAGAATGGAGAGACAGGCTGGGCGAAGAACAAGAATGGACTTAGAGCAGCTCGGGGCAGTGGGAAACAGGGATGGTCTTGGTGTTTGGAACTAATGGACGGTCATGTGGGATTTTGGCATCTCTCCTTCAAGATTCAGAGTCCTGGCGGGAAGTGTTGAATGGGCTGGGGTCACATGCCCTTGATCACGGAAAAACAGGACTTTTTAAATTATCAGACCCACCGACACTGCTCTTTACAGGGAAGGAGAAAGAAGTACCCCCTCAGAAGGAAATTAACATGCTAGTACTAAAAGAAAGCAGGATGGATGTTACTTAGGTCAAAAAACAACAAATGTCCACTATTCATGTTCAGTTCCAAGTAGCCAAAGGTTAAGAAAGGAAATAAAAGAATGAGCTGACCAATCATTATGGGAAGATTTATTGAACATATATAATTCATGTTGTTGACAGGACTATTTGCATTCATGTATTTGTGACATGTATGTGTTTACGTACACACACACATACATACCTCTCACATTTGACTCATTTGTGTGCCTGTTAAAGTACTAAAATAGTATCAGAGTTTAAGCTGGTGGCAGCTTTCATCACAGACTTTATATAAATTAATCTAAAAATCCTGGCAGCTGGCTCAAAGGCGTTAATTTCCCTGGTGTCAGGCGGACTTGTAATTGGGTTGTGATGTATTTTTAATGATATTTATTATCTTTCAAGTGTTTCTAGAAAACTAAATGAGACAGGTAATTTAATTTGATTTAGATCTTCTTTCCTACTTCTTTACAAGTACCAGTGTTAGGCAAAGAAGCAGGCACTTTTCTGTTTTCATTTTCGGAGCAAAAATGAGTGAATTTTGACATGATCCTAAGAGATATATGTTGTTAAATTGCCTTAAAAGAGAAAATAAGACTGAAAAGATTTAAATTCAGCTTGAAACTATACCTTATTTCATCCTATAAATCTCTTCGGGTCCTTAATTTTCCGAATGAAATTAAGGGTTAATAAAATAGAATCTCCTGATTTTTCTAACTATAATGTTTGTGTTGAATATGATGACTAATCATCCTTTGTATTTGCAAACAACTTTGTAATTTACCAAGTTTAACCTGCTTTATATCACTGAAATGGACTAGGACATTTACAGAGTTACTTTTGGCTGATTTCTTCTGAGATCTATGTCCGTTTTTGTTACCAAGGGAACTGTTTCCAAATTCAGCTTAATCTGAGTTTGCCCAGCTGCACAGCTCTTAACTTTGACTTAACTGGTGTTTATCCATTCTCATGAAACTGTGGGGTTGAAGACAGAGAGAAGGTTAAAGGGTCAGCATAAGATGGCTTATTCCTTACTTAATCATTTCCTTTTTGGTAAGAAAAGTTCATCTTGCTTTCTGAAGCTCAAACAGTTGAGAAGTTGTCCAGTGGAACTCCCTTTGATGAAAGGCTGAATTAAATCTGTCACAGGACCACAGGCTGACAGCTGTGGCCGTGGGTCCAGCTGTGTGGGGTCTTCGCAAATTTCTTGTTTGTTTTAAACACAGGTAGTGTGGAAGTTGGTTCCTTTCCAGTTGCACTAAGGCCAAAGGGCCCTGGATGAACTTAAGATCTAAAGAATCCATGTGTCATTTAGATCTCTTATTTTCTTTAAGAAATGTAATCAGTCATCTTGATAACATTGAAATTAATTAACAGCTGTGTTGTTTCTAATTTGTTTGGAGATGTCAAGGTTGGTATTTTTTTTTTAGGGTCTGTCTAAAGACCGTGTGGATCCTCACTGTTCCCTATTTGTCTGTAGGTCAAGATGTGAAGAGAATGTTTAAGTAATTGGCATGTCATGCCCTACTAGAGCCTTCTGTACTGGTCCTGAAGTACATACCTATTTTTATTTGTTTTTCTGGGTCATTAGCCTGGATGGATAATATTGTCAGCTGATGAAGGCATTCAGATATAAACTTAATTCTGTTATAAATACTAAAATTAGAATAAAGATTCAGGTATCTGAAAGCGACAGGGTGGTTGAGGAAAATAGAGGAAGTCTAGACTAGCATCACAGTAGACACTGCATGTCACAGAAAAAATACGAAACATCTCAAAGGTAGGGGAAAAAACTCTTTGCATAATACTCTTTCTTGAAAAGATCAGATTTTTTTGAAAAGCAGAACCAAGCAAGTGGTTCAGATCAGACTAACTAGAGTAACCCTAACGGTGAGTAACCAGTGCTTGGCTTCCTAATTACACTTAACATTTACAGCACAGACATGTGGCCCCAAACACAAGGGGTTTGCTATAGAGATTGTTCTCCATTTCTCATCCCATCGAACCCTTTTCCTGATTTTAGTCCTTAGCGATCCTATTAACTCCCTATTGCTCACAAACTTGACTTGCATGTGTGTAGGTTAGAGCTACAGAAAGAAATTCTAAATATCTTTTGATAAAACTTTGTTGTCTAGGTATTTATCTTGGCAAAGCTAATGAGTTTAATACTAAACTAATCCTAAATTTAATCCTTTTCTTTTGATTTGAAAATATAAATACAAGAAAATATTTTCTAGGTTGGTCTCTCAAGGAAAATAAAAGGCAGAATTTCAAAGTCACTTTCATTTGCTGATATACGTAATTAGATTGCCTTCCTTCTTCCTGCCGGTCATAGAGCGGCCTGACTTGATTCAGGAGATACACAGAGGAGATGCTGCCCTTTCCTAAATTTCAGTGCTTTTCCTTATGCTTTTACCTCTTTTGCTTCCAGTAGAACCACTGATTATCAAGGTTTATTTGTTTGTTTGTTTGCTTTTTAAGGAAATTTAGATAACAAACATAAAAGCATGTAGGACAGTTTCTGGGACATGAAGAATTTAGTATCACCAGTTTGATTAGTTGGTTGGTTTGACTTGGTGTTGGGATATATTTGGGGTTAAACATATGTGGTAATTTTCAATCGTTTTCGAATAAAGAAAAATCTATATTTGCCTCGCTTTTGGTGGTTCACTTAACACCCTCACATACTTCATCTCTTTGATCCTTATGACAACACTGCTGTAAGCAGGAAGTTGCCCTTTGATTCCTTTGAGTCAGTCTCTCTAAGTCTCAGTTTAAATGACTGTCCAAGTTACTTAGCTGGGAGGTGAAAGACCCTGGACTTCGAACTAGAGATTCTGACTTTTAATCCTTTGCAAGAGTGGCCAGTGCACAGAGCTGCTTAAGTAACTTACCAAATGTTTCTGGTTCCCTACAGAGCTCAAAATACTTTTGTTAATAAATTGCTAATTGTTCTTCCCTTTCTTGCTGACATTAGCTTCTAGAATCACATACATAATCTGTAGTTATTTTCCCTGGTCTCTTTTCACCAGTGTTTTATTTCTCTTTTTTTAATTACTTCAAGTTGTTAGTGGTTGAACTTTCATGTGCTTTTCTACTTTCCCTCTTTGGTGTGTTTTCAAAGGGTAAACAATTTTAAAACCAAGCAACTCCCCAGTGTTTTCAGAGACATGAGAGTTTTGAAAGGCCAAGTTCATTTTTCTCTATGATGAAAGAAATATATGTTCATTACAGAAGATTTGGAAAATGCAAAAATTCAAAATGACAAAATCCTAAACATCATAGTCCCATCTAAATATAATTGATAATATGTGGATACAGATTTCTAATTCTTTTCTTTAATTTTTAAAAATTTTGTGCAGTTATTCAGTGTGCAGTATTTATTCCCACTTTTACTTAACAATACACAAGCAATTTTGCTTGTCATTGCAAACTTTAAAACCTCAGGTTTAATGAGCATGTACTGTTTCTTAGAATGGATGTGCCATAATTTCCTAATCATTCTTTACCTTTAATAATTTATTGTTTCCCATATTTAGCTCTGCTGGTCCTTCAGGCTTTATTACCCCTCAGAGATCTAGCTATTCTGGACTCAATTCTAATGTCATAATATGTGTGAATCTAGAATGATTGTCAGGATGCATTTGACTTCCTTTCCTTCCTCCTTTCATTGTCTTCTTTCCCTTTGCAGCAATACTTGCCATCTTGATCATGGACCCCAACCTCCTCACGTTTCCCCACGAAAGCCAATCACATGCAAAATGTTGTGAGCTAACTAGCTTTACTGAATATTTGAAGAGTTACAAGGAGAATTACAGCATGTACCACACAATTTTTCACTGATTCTTTTCCAACTCCTATCCTATTTTCAGTATCCTTCCCAAAGCCCATTAGAGCACTAAGCCTTTCTCCACTACATACGATTCTTGGAAAATATGAATCGCTTTTTGTGAACAACCACTCTGGTGTCTTCACCTTTTAGATATAGCCTCCACCAGCCTGCCTGCCTTTCTTAGCCCTCTTGCATTAAAGTGAATGTATTTTCTCCATCTTGTTACAAAGGTAATATTGCAATGATATCCTTGTATACTTCTTGGATTACATGTGTGATTATTTCTTTAAAATAGAGTCCCAGAAAAGGAATTCCTGGATGAAAGGATATAAACTTATTTACTCAACAGATATTTATTGAGCACCTATTATTTGCTCTCTGTACACATTAAATTTACAATACAGGTGCCTTAAATCCATGACTAGTGAAAATTTAAAACTCACAGCCTTTATCTACTTAACACTTATGTAATGAGTACTATGGGTATAGTTTTGTTCTAAGAGCATAACAGATATTACCTCATTCAGTCCTATGATCTAACTCCTACTAAAATGTCCATTTTACAGATTGGGAAACTAAGGCACAGAGATTCTAACATGCTCAAAGTTCCATAGCCCGTAAGTGGCAATGCCAGGACTAGGAGCCCAGGAATTCTGGTTCTAGAGTGCATGTTACACTCTCTGTTGCATCTCAACATAGAAAACCTATAATCACACTTCCCTAAAACGAGGCTGCGTGGTCTAGGTTATTTCTTAGATTCTGGAGAGATGTCTAGGTTGATCATGTAGTCATTTGACTTTTTTCAGTGTTACATACTTCAAATGCTTAGATCTTCAGTGTCATTTCTACATCCATTTGCTTTTGAATTATAATTATGAAAATAATTCAGACCTTTGTGGTAGCACACCATGTTCTTGAAATTAGAGTCTTCAGCTAAAGCATGGACAGTCTGCTTGTTTCGTACCAGTAAACAGCTCCTGGCAGCTCAGGTTGTTACCAAGATGGCAGGTTCACCAATTCCAAGGCTTAGATTTGCGTTGGCGTTCCATGAGAAGTTGTGGAATAAGGAGAGGGGAAGAAAGCATTTGTTTTTGTGACAGGAGCCCATTCTTCTGCTGTGAAGTCGAATTGGAAGAGAGCTGTGGATCTGGGGGAGTAGATCAAACAAATGTCTTAATACTATATCAAAAGAATAGCCCTATTCCCACATCAGTGCAGCACCAGCCCTGCCACATAATGACGGGCACTGGTGGTTGCCTTTTCCCATGCCTGGAGTGATTTTAGAACAGCTAATGAAATTCATGACTCATTTGAGAGAAAAAGAGTAAGAGTAAAATGCACTATAAAAGTCCAATCCAATTCAGGGTAATCTTGGCACATACCTTATCCCAGTTGGTGCATTTCCAAAGGAAAGAGGCACATTAAATTCAGGAGGGACAACCCAACTGTTGTAAAGCTGTAAATCAATGCTTCTCAGTTCCCAGTTTCACTCAAAATCTCTGTAAGGAGCAGTAGTGAGAAATTAACTGATCCCATCATCTTTGTATACATCTGTCTCTTTGACCAAAACATGGAACTGACAGCTCTCTTGCTCCAGAGAAGACTACTGGTTGCATAGCCTGGATTCTCACCATCACAGATGCATAAAGCATCCTTGGCGAGCATTGCCAAATTCTAAGCTCTAGGTACTGTGGAAGATATCACTATTATTTTTATTTATGAACCTCATATTCCCCAAATTATGAAACATTGAATATCTTGAACGTTGCACACTATTTAACAAATTCCCTGGAAAGATAGAATTTTACTTATCCCCCAGAGGTCAAAACTTAAAAAATGATATGAAGCAGATCTGCTAGGCTTTGCAGCCCCAAATCAGGATAACCTCAGTGCAACATTTTAAACAGGAAGGGCTTAGTAAACCTCCTTCGTTAATTGGCTGGCATGTCATAGCCTGAAGTGAATAACTAAAAATATACCTTCCAACAGGTGCTTACAGGGTATGCCATTTATTGTGTGTATCAAGGAGAGTTTAGGATTTAGATTTCCTGTGGTTTTATTAATAACCAGTGACTTGTGAACTCTGATTTTCCTATTGTACTAATTTAGGTGGGATTCATTTTAGGTGGAGTTTAGGCCCTAGTAAAAATAAATAAACAAGTAAGTAAGTAAATAAATAAATAGAAAGATCTTTGAAGGTCTTGACCTGTGGTTGTTTATTAACGCTCAAGTTTTCGACTAATGGGAGATAAAATTAAAATGACAGTGAGGGGTTTCCCTGGTGGCGCAGTGGTTGGGAATCCGCCTACCAATGCAGAGGACGCGGATTCGTGCCCTGGTCCAGGAAGATCCCACATGCCGCGGAGCAGCTAGGCCCTGTGAGCCATGGCCGCTGAGCCTGCGCGTCCGCGTCCGGAGCCTGTGCTGCTCCGCAACGGGAGAGGCCACAACAGTGAGAGGCCCGCGTACCGCAAAAAAAAAAAAAAAAAAACTATAGTGAGAACAAGACTGTAGAAGGCCTTCTAAAACATCCTTATGTCATTTGCCTTTTTTTTTTTGAGGCTTTCTCCATTTTATTTCTTTGGGAAAAGCAAACGAAGTCTTTCCATCGCATGTGGTAGAGATATAATTTCATATATAATTTATTTTGTGTTTGGAAATCCCAAAGCTGAGTCTGTTCATATTTTTTTCTATTTTTTTTTTTTTTCCTACTAATGCCTCCTCTTTCCCCTGCCCCTCTGGCCCAGGCCCAGATTCTGGGGCAGGTGCTGTGAAGGGTGAGTGGGAATGGGCATGATTGCCAGGATAGCCCTCCACCCAGCTCAGAGATCTGGTGAGGGGCACCGGAGGGGGCTGTGCAGAAGGACAGAGGCCACAGGGGCACTCCTGTTTTTGTGGCGGATGCACACCTCATTAAACAGTCACCAGTCATAGGAGGAGGCTGGTCAGGGGTCGGGGGATTGCTGACAGTAGTTAAACCTATAAATCCCAGCGCACACTAAGCCACACTCCCACACTCCTGTGCGTGTTGGTGTGAAGAAGGGAGAGAAAAGGGAAAGTGTTAGTAATCACATCCTGAGCTGTTGGTAGAAGGACATCAGACACTTGAGCTGAAGAAACAGTGAGGAAATGGGGCTTACCAACCAACTCGATGGCGGAGATAAGAGCTTCCTGACCGTTTTACAATGCATTCTGTTTTATTTGCTACGTCCCATACACAAACACAATATTAAGGGGGGGAAAAGAGATTCCAGAATAAGCCAGGTGTTTCCGACTTGAAGGCTTATTGGGGCAGCTGGTAATATATTATAAATGTGACATCGTGATACAAATGAACTTATTTACAAAACAGAAACAGGCTCACAGACTTAGAGAATGAACTTACGGGTACCAGGAGAGCAAGGGTGGGGGGAAGGGATAGTTAGGGAGTTTGGGATTGACATGTACACACTGCTATATTTAAAATGGATAACCAGCAAGGACCTACTGTATAGCACAGGGAACTCTGTTCAGTATTATGTAACAACCTAAATGGGAAAAGAGTTTGAAAAAGAATAGATACATTTATATGTATAACTGGATCACTTTGCTGTACACCTGAAACTACCACAACATTGTTAATCAACTATACTCCGATATAAAATAAAAAGTTAAAAAAAAGGTTTTTTACATGTGACATTGCAGGGTAAGAGGTGATAGGCTACTGAGGTCTGTTGCTGACCTGGAGTGAAATACCACTACTCAAAGACATTCAAAGACAACTAAAATCATTAAGATAAGTGAGCCAAAACAAACGTCTGCAGCCTGCATTTGCCTCTTGAGCTATCAATCTGTGCTTCTTGGAATTAATTTTTGCCTGGGAAAATAGGGAATTGGAACCTAAAAGAAGTCTAAAATAGAATAATTATATCAAAAGGCAGGGAAAGGATGCAAGAAGTGCTTTTTTTTCAATTACCCATCATGCCATAGTGTCTCTGTATCTTCTACTTGAAAATATTGAATGTCTCACAGCTTTCACTAAATGGATTATGTTGGGCAACTAAATTTCTTCTTTCCTCCAAGCGTGAAGTCCTGTGTTTTTATTTGCTAAATCAGCAATCCTCATTGAAGGGCCCTTCCAGAGAGGATATTCACCTTTCATCATCCTCAGTTTACTCAAGCATTTGTAAAATGGGTTTGTTTTTGTTCTGTTTCGGTGCAGAAAGTACATGGAAATCCATGTTGTTGGCCCACCGTGTTACATTTTGTTTTGTTTTTTATAGTTGGGAAAAAACATTGACTGCTGCTTTGAGGAGCTCATTAGCAATTATTAAAATGTTGGTAACAGTTTCTGGAGCTTTACCAGCAGAGATCTTCCAAAGAAGGCTTTAGAAGTTGAAGCTAAATCTGTGGGCTTTGCAGAGCGGGGAGGGGTGGGGTTGGTGGGAAAGTGTCTGCTGATGTCATTGACGTGAAAAATAAAATATTTTTTTTTTCATTTATGAGATCACTTTAGCATGCAGATTTCACGTTGACCACTCCAGCTTCCAGGAGCCCAAAAATAATCCAAACAATGATCCTTTTTTATTTAGGCTGCATGAATGCTTCATCCAAGGGCTAAGGGAACTTAGACTGTGTACTTAGTCTTCAGTAATATTTTATTATTTATTTTGGGCTCCATCTTTCTCACTTTGTGAGCTCTATACAGTTTGGCGTAAACATATCAACTGTAGAATGAAACAACCACCTTTCTCCCACTGGCATCTTAAATATCTCTCGGGCAGCTTCTTTGAGGGAGGTGTCTTTCCCCTTGGCTTTAGGAGTTTAATGTGGTGAGATTATCTAGCTATTTTTTCAGACTCTTCTCCGTTTTCAGCACACTGTTTCCATATTAACTGTGTTGTTCAATCCTACTAAAGAATTACCCAACTTCTCTCTATATTGGCAAAGAGGCTCAGAGCCAAGCAATTAATCCTGACACAGGATCCAAGTTTCAGTGACGACGAAGACAGTCTGTGTTACTTTGATTGCCAGCAGGGAGCCAACGGCTTAAAATAGACCCAAGTAGACCTCACAAGGAAGTATCTAATTCACGAAAATTGATGATAATCATCATAATACTATAGCAAGTAAGGAGAAGGCCTTTCTCCACATTAACAAAGATCAGGTTTACATAAACATCTACTCTGTGGATGTGACAAGGCTGAACGCCATGTGCACTGGAGGCTTGGCGCTTAAATTACTGAGTGAGATGTCAGGTATTTCAAGATCTTCTCATATTATTTCAGATCTGGAAATAATAGTTATGTGGCTTTGCCCCAAATGCCTGGAGTCTCCATGACTCTCTTAGAAGGGTTGCACGATATCAGAGCTTTGGTGATTCTAAGAAATGAAATCCAACCAGATGTTGAGAAAAAGCAAGATTCTCCATTTCAGTGGTTAATACAATATTTTCTTTGTCTACAGCAAGAAAAGCCCAGGCTTCTCCAGCCTTTGGATTATGAAACTGTCATTGAAGAACTTGAAAAGACCTATCAGAATGATCCCCTTCGAGATCTCCTGTTCTTCCCCAGTGACGACTTTTCAGTAAGTGTTGTCTTTTCCAGCCATCTAAGTTCAGGAGGGCCCCACAAGGTGATAGTAGATCCTCCCAAATTGTGTCGCTGTCTTTCCTTATAGATTTGGGGAGCTCAGCCCTCTTCCTGTGGTCACCCTACATCACCGTCATCACAGATGGAATGCATATCCAGTATAGAAAGTGCCCAAGGTCTTCTAAAGTTGGAAGATTGGAGGCTCAGTGATAACTGTGGCCACCCGGGATGGAAGGGGCATGGGGAGCTGCCTGGCTCCAGGTGGTACTATTGTCCCTGCCAGTATCTTGGTTTCTAACCACTTACCTAGCCTCACAGAACACTTCCTCCCTTAGGCCATTTGTAACTGAAGCTTCCAAGCAACTGGAACCAACCAAAGGCAGAGGCGGAGGCACAAAAGATGTAGGTCTTAAAAATCACCCTTAATCGTGGTTGTCCCTTGCTTAGCCTTGTGGGCAAGGAAAGGTAGGCAGGCGCATCTTCACGGAAGGATTTGTGATCTGAGATGTGTCCCATTTAGGGTGATGCTCACTGGCACACAGAACACTCCAGAGGGTGGTGCAGGGAATGAATAAAAAGGAAATTCATTTTGGAGACAAGCACAGTAAAGTTATGGTGATGAGCATGCCTGTGTCCCAAGCGTTCCATCTGTGGTCATCTGAAGCATGTTTAATTTGTTAGTGAATATCTATATAAACAGAGATCTCAATGGGCAGATGGTAACCTTTCCTTTTTTTGTAAGAGAAAGGTAGTCTCAGACATCACAAAAATGAACATCTTTTGTGTGTGTGTGTGGTTGGATATAATTTCTTTCTTTTTTTTAACATCTTTATTGGAGTATAGTTGCTTTACAATGTTGTATTAGTTTCTGCTGTATAACAAAGTGCATCAGCTATACGTATACACATATCCCCATATTCCCTCCCTCTTGCGTCTCCCACCCACCCTCCCTATCCCACCCCTCTTGGTCACAAAGCACCAAGCTGATCTCCCTGTGCTATGCAGCTACTTCCCACTAGCTATCTATTTTACATCCGGTAGTGTATATATGTCCATGCCACTCTCTCACTTCGTCCCAGCTTACCCTTCCCCCTCCCCGTGTCCTCAAGTCCATTCTCTGCGTCTGCGTCTTTATTGCTGTCCTGCCCCTCGGTTCTTCTTAAAGCAGATGAAAAAGCAGCTCTGAGGTAACCTGTGGCACAGCCACTGTCAGTGGAAACCTCTGACGAGTTGCTGGGGCCCCAGGGCTTCCACTTCCTCAAACAGCCTCAAACTTCCATTCCTTCTCTTATCTTGGGGGCAGATCTGGCTTCTGGTTTCTAAAGGTTCATTTTTTTCACCTTTCTCCTTGAATTAATAAAAAAGAGGTGTGTGGAAGTCAACAATTTTCTGTTCCAAGTACCGAGAATGATGGAAAGAAAGGAGACAGATTTGTAGACAGGAAAAAGAAACTCTTCCCATCTGTTCTTCAGACTTTAAATGTCTCTCGCTTGAGTGTTTGACGCACTTTAAAACAGGCTTATCTTGGACAGAAATCTTGTTTCCGTGGTGGGACGGGGCCACGGGGCCTGAACTGCAAGCACAAAGTTGAACCACGTTTTATTTTTTAATTCTGCATCCTCATTTTCTTTCAGACCGAGGGTAAACCTTGAAACAGTCTCTTTCTGTCAAACAGCACACACACAAACAGCTTGACACTTGGAGCCCCTTTTCTTCTAGCTCTGTTACTCAGAAATACGGTCAAAAGCTACTCCAAGTTCCCCCAGCTCAAGAAGAGAATGGAGGCATGTAGATGCAATGTAACATTTGTACTGAATTTGAATTCATTTTTTGGCATCTTTCCACACTCATTTAACTTAAGACTGGTCTGATTGCTCTGTGTCCTTTGCTATCCTTAATTGTGTAAACAGAGCATACAATAAGTGCTTTGTTATTTTCCCAATGTAAACATTCCAATAAATACACTGAATTCTTTTATCTTGGCCTTGCTTAAGACCCACCTGTGGCCACCCCCATTGCCTTCAAAACAAAGGGCAAACACTGTAGTATTTCCCTACGGCTTCTCCATGGTCTGGTCCTAGCCCATTTCTCAAGGCCATGGTCTTCCACCCCAACCCAACCCCCCACCCTGTCATACACAGTCACCCTCATCCCCAACTGGGGTAACATGCTAGCACAATTCTGAACGTAACATTCTATCACCCCATACACGATGTCCTTCCTTTATTCATTCAACAAATATAGAAGGTATAATACCGAATGTTAGGTATTAAAATATCTCAGAATGGGGAGACAGCAGCCATTAGACAGAAATATCCTTGTTTTAATGAAGCTTACCTTCTGGTGGGAGGAATCAGGCAAAAAACAAATAAGTAAATAAATTAATTAGCAAGATAATTCAGATAAAGACCAGTTCTATGAAGAATGAACGGGGCCGAGTAATAGAAGTAACGAGGGGAAGAACTGAGCCGGACTGGATGATCAAGGGCACCTCTGACAAGCTGACATTTGAGCTGAGCTCTGAATTCCCAAAGAAGACCAACCTTGCTAAAGCCTGGGGAAGGAAGGAGGGTTTGGGGCCGCAGGAAGCTGCTCTGAAGGCCCAGGAGAGGTCTGGGTGGACAGCCAGAGTGGTCAGAGTTGAGGTCAGGCAAGGACAAGATAAGACATTTACATCTTATTCGAAAGGCAAGTGGCGAGTCACTGGAGTGTTTCAAGAAGGGGGACGAGTGACCTGGTGCATATTTTTAAAAGCTCATCTGGCCTCTGCAGGGAGAGCACATAACAGGGTGTGGAAGAAGCTGGGAACCGGCTGGCAGCGTGGCTCCCAGTTGGCAGGTGGTCAAGAGACGTTTGATGCCACCCTATCATCAGAAAATATTGTGTTAGACAAACAGCTAAATTTTCATTTCCATGAAATGATATTTTCACAAACTAAAGGAGAGTATTGAATATTATTACCGTGTAAAGTTGCCAGTTTTTGAACAACATTCAGATGGATTGGTTTCCTGCTTTCCTACTCTACAGAGGAAGGGTTGACAAACAATGGCTCATGGATGGCCTGTTACCTAATTTCGTATGTCCCGTGAACTAAGAATGGTTTTTACGTTTTTAAAACACTACCCTGTTCTATTTTCTTCATAGAATTGATTAAATAGTTGAAGGGAAAAAAAGAATATTTTATAACCCATGAAAATTATATGAAATTCAGATTTTGGTATCCATAAATAAAGTTTTATTTGAACCCAATGACACCCATTCATTCACCTGTTGTCCATGGCTGCTTTCATGATACAGCTGCAGAGTTACAACAGAGGTGCAGTAATTGCAGCAGAGAGAGAGGGCCCTAAAAGATTTACTATCTGACCCTTTACAGAAGAAATTTGGGGATCCCTGCTATACAGTACAACCATGCTCGTTTTGGGGGGGCTTCCTCTCCCTCCATGTGGAGTAAAGCCCTTCTTTAAATGCCTTCTGCCACAGTCTGCTCCATCCACAGCCTGCATCACATTTCAGGGGTGTTGCTCGCCAACAGCAAGGCTTCTGTTCACCTGGCTAGGGTATCGTTTCCCAGGCCCATCCTTGAGCAAGGAGTAAGGATGCTCTGGGATATGAGCAGTCACCCAATGAGAGGTAGTAATTGCGTGGCCACTCCAATCCCAAAGCATCTCAGGATGGAAGGAGGGGAGCGGCCCCAAACTCCCCACCCTCCCTCCAATGTCCTTCCCAGTTGTGCCCTGCGGATGGGAGAATCTAGCTCACTTCTGTGTTTCCGTGTTACCAGGCGCCCACGCTTGCAGTAGACATGGTTCATTATTCGGTTTTCTTAATCAGTATTTATTCAGCACCCACAAGGCGCTGAATATAGAGTAGCACTTTCTAGACAAGAGAGACTGACAAGAAAAACAAAAGCCCTGTGTTTAAGGAGTGTGTGCCCTAATAAGGATGAACACTAAACTTGATTAAGAATGCTTATGGTTAAGCAATAACAAGAAACAAAGTCTTCATCTGGTCCTCTATACCCCGTAAAGGAGATTATTTTTTACCGAGACAGTATTCCATTCACACTGCTGGCCCAAGCCATCATCATCCTTTTTTGCCTGGATCCCCAGAAGTGGTCTTTAACTGATCTCCCTGCATCCTTCTTTGCCTTGATTGATTTATTCAACGGAAGCTTTTGGAAATACAAGTCAGATAATGCCACGCCTCTAGTTAAAACTTTCCAGTGGTTTTGCGTCGCCTTTAGAGTCAAATCCAGCTTCCCACCTGGCCCCTGATCATCTCTGAGCCGTTTTCTCCTAGCCCCATTTCCCTTGGTCACTACACAGATACCTAGCGTTCTTTGTGTTCCCTGCTTTTCCCCAGCCCACCCCCTCCATGGGGCCTTTACTCCCCTCGCACAGCTGGTTCGTTTTTTCCATTCATGGTTCAGTTCAGATGCTACCTCTTCAAAGAACCATCTCTGACTTCCAACCTGCATTACCCCGCCTCCACCCTGTGTTACTCTATCACATCCCCCTGTTTGCTTCTCTTTATGATACTTACCACTACCAAGGAGGATCTTGGTTTGCTTTTTCGCTCTCTCACCATCAGTGAGTAACCCCAAGCAGGACAAGGGTGTCCCTGCCTTGATCATGGTAAGACCCCCCAGCAACTAGAACGGCGCTCGGCACCGAGCAGGTGGAAAATGAATATCTATTTCACGAGTTGTCTTTCAGACACATGTATGTTATTATTTTAGACTATAACTTTGAGTACCTTTAGGAACCAAAAAGGCTATTCTGAAATGAAATTTGAGAATAAAGAGAATGAAGTCATTGGTTTTTCTTGAGATCATTAATATGATACTTTCCTCTTTGACACAACTTAACACATCACCTTAAAACAACAGCGCTAAGTTCGGGATCCCCTTCCCCAGAGGCTCATTCCATCCGATACAGTGACTGGTACTCAGCTGCTATCAACAAAGGCTGATTTCCTCCCTGTAGCACCCTGTACTTATTCACTTGTTTTCTGTTACTAGGCAAGGGAGAAATCAATTCATATCTGCATTTTAAGTACCCAACACAACGTCTGGCTCATGGGCATTCAATAAAGATTGTTGAACATTGAATGGAAATCGTCTTCTTCCAGATTAAGAAACCAAAGTAGAAGCATTTTCCTCTTTCTTGGCCCACGAGGTAGAAACTCTTCCTCTGGTGCGTGGGTTCTGGGGAAAAGCAGTGTGATCTTCTGTACTGCTTGCATCGTAATGATTACTTGGAATAAGCCGTCCAGATGCATTTATTAACTCATTCATTTCAAAAACATGCACTCCTTCAGTAATTGTATTTGCTGCTCTTGTTTTTCTCATTTTTCTTTTTGAAGCTGGTAGTAATAGAAACTTAAGACCAAAAAATAAAGAACTTACTCACCAGATTGTGGCTTCACGAAATAGGCAAGGAGAGTAAGAAAGGAAAACAAGAGCTAAAGAACAGTTTGCACAGGGAGATCAGCTTGGTGCTTTGCGATGACCTGGAGGGGTAGGATAGGGAGGGTGGAAGGGAGGCTCACGAGGGAGGGGATATGGGGACATGTGGATGTATAGGGCTGATTCGCTTTGCTGTGCAACAGAAACTAACACAGTATAGTGAAGCAATTATACTCCAGTAAAGATCTATTTTAAAAAACAACAGTTTCGGGGCTTCCCTCGTGGCGCAGTGGTTGAGAGTCCGCCTGCCAATGCAGGGGACACGGGTTCGTGCCCCAGTCCGGGAGGATCCCACATACCACGGAGCGGCTGGGCCCGTGAGCCATGGCCGCTGAGCCTGCACGTCTGGAGCCTGTGCTCCGCAACAGGAGAGGCCACAACAGTGAGGGGCCCGCGTACCGCAAAAAAAAAAAAAAAAAAAACAACAGTTTCAAGGACACAGTGAATCATATTGGGGAGTGTCTCAGTCGAAGGAGAAACTGATACAAAATAGCAGAACAAAACTTGAGAAAGGCAGAAATGAGAGAATGATACAGAAAGATACAGAAAGCCTAAAGTGGCATCATTTCTGGGAGATGTAAAAACCTTAAAGAAGAAAGTTCAGAGGTCCAAAAGCAATACTGACACTGTGGAAAGGCCACCTGATCACCTGTATTTCCATACTGCCCACCCCTGTCTAACTGCTCTATTTCCACTCAGTTTCCTGGCCCACCTTCTGTGAGCTACTTGCTGTAGACAGCAAGGACACCAACATGAACAAGAAACAGTACTTCCGCTTGAAAGGTTAGACTTTCAGTGCTGGTCAGTGGCATCTTCAAAGTCAAAGGTCTACATTGCACATCTGAAGTAGCCTGTCGAAAGAGATAACATAATCTTCTCAAATCCTTTCTTCATACCAGTAGTTCAGAAGTAGAGTCTCAGGGCTCTCCAGTACATCCTGCAATTTTCATGGCTTATTAACAAGACTTCGTGAACTGGGCTTTCTTAACATTTATTCTTTCATAGCCTGTTTTTAGCTATAAAAAGCAACTGGTATGTGGGGACTTCCAGGCTCAACCACATGGGTCATTTTGTGAGAGGAAGCAGAAAGACCTTAATATCTTTTAAATGGAAAAGCAGAAAGGCCGTGATCATTTATTTTTTTCTTCTTGCATCTCTTACTGAGACACATTTTATAAGAATGTCAACCTCTTTTAAATCCTTGGCTTCTTAGCCTGAAAAGCAGACTTTAAATGGCTCTTGGTGTTCATGCAAGAACGCTGTGATTGCAGTTTAAAAGTTAAGTAAGGGTCTTTCTCAAACTAGGTTATTCTTAGTTATAATATCCCTCTCGTTTACAAGCTAATGAAGCTGAGATTTGGAAAGGCTCATGTTCAAGGATGTAGAGTAACTGTGATGACAGAAATCAAACATAAGTACCTTGACTTTTGCTATTGGAGTTTCTGTCTAAACAGCGTGCTCTGAGCCAGCTGCTTCTTAGAAAAATAAGGTGCATGACTTGGGGAAAATATTAACTCCCTGCATCCCACAGTGAGTGGTACCATTACAATATTGCAGAGAAGGGATTCTAGAGAACTTACTTCAGTTCAGTAAGGATATGTGGAGAATGCTCTGGACTTGATTGTGCTAGGAATATATGTCCACATGAAGACTTCTATGTGACTATTCATAGCCTCATTATTCATAATCCAAAGTGGAAACAACCCAAATGTCCATTAACTGAAGAGTGGATAAACAAAATATGGTATATTCATGCAGTGGAATATTATTCAGCCATAAAAAGGAATGAAGTACTGACAACATGGGTGAACCTTGAAAACGTTATGCTAAGTGAAAGAGGCCAGTCCCAAAAGTGTACCCATGGTATGACTCCATTTACATGAAATGTTCACAGTAGGCAAATGCATAGAGACAGAAAACTGATTAAAGCTGCCTAGGGCTGGGGAGGAGGGAGAAAGGAAAGTAACTTCTAGTGGATATGGGGTTTCTTTTGGGGGTGATGAAGATGTTCTAAAATTAAATAGTGATGGTGATTGCATAATCCTGTGCATAGACTTAAAACCACTGAACTCGCTTTAAAAGGGTGAATTTTATGGCATGTCAATTATATTTCAATAACAGGGCTATATTTTAAAAAAAAGGATTGTTCTAAGCATTAAGGTAGGGATCATGTAGGTGCTCAGAGAC
The DNA here is from genome assembly GCF_011762595.2 of Tursiops truncatus. NCBI lineage: Eukaryota > Metazoa > Chordata > Mammalia > Artiodactyla > Delphinidae > Tursiops > Tursiops truncatus. The sequence continues at coordinate 13,395,074 of NC_047040.1, forward strand.
AGGATACCAAAAAAATCCTAAAGACACGTCTGCATTCAAGTACTTCATTCTTTTTTTTTTTTTTTTAACATCTTTATTGGAGTATAATTGCTTTACAATGGTATGTTAGTTTCAGCTTCACAACAAAATGAATCAGTTATATATATACATATATTCCCATATCTCTTCCCGCTTGCGTCTCCCTCCCTCCCACCCTCCCTATCCCACCCCTCCAGGCGGTCACAAAGCACCGAGCTGATCTCCCTGTGCTATGCGGCTGCTTCCCACTAGCTATCTACCTTACGTTTGGTAGTGTATATATGTCCATGCCTCTTTATCGCTTTGTCACCGTTTACACTTCCCCCTCCCCATAGCCTCAAGTCCATTCTCTAGTAAGTCTGTGTCTTTATTCCTGTTTCACCCCTAGGTTTTTCATGACATTTTTTTTTTTTTAAATTCCATATATATGTGTTAGCATACGGTATTTGTCTCTCTCTTTCTGACTTACTTCACTCTGTATGACAGACTCTAGGTCTATCCACCTCATTACAAATAGCTCAATTTCGTCTCTTTTTATGGCTGAGTAATATTCCATTGTATATATGTGCCACATCTTCTTTATCCATTCATCCGATGATGGACACCTAGGTTGTTTCCATCTCTGGGCTATTGTAAATAGAGCTGCAATGAACATTTTGGTACATGACTCTTTTTGAATTATGGTTTTCTCAGGGTATATGCCCAGTAGTGGGATTGCTGGGTCATATGGTAGTTCTATTTGTAGCTTTTTAAGGAACCTCCATACTGTTCTCCACAGTGGCTGTATCAATTTACATTCCCACCAACAGTGTAAGAGGGTTCCCTTTTCTCCACACCCTCTCCAGCATTTATTGTTTCTAGATTTTTTGATGATGGCCATTCTGACTGGTGTGAGATGATATCTCATTGTAGTTTTGATTTGCATTTCTCTCATGATTAGTGATGTTGAGCATTCTTTCATGTGTTTGTTGGCACTCTGTATATCTTCTTTGGAGAAATGTCTATTTAGGTCTTCTGCCCATTTTTGGATTGGGTTGTTTGTTTTTTTGTTATTAAGCTGCATGAGCTGCTTATAAATTTTGGAGATCAATCCTTTGTCAGTTGCTTCATTTGCAAATATTTTCTCCCATTCTGAGGGTTGTCTTAAGTACTTCATTCTTTAAAAGGGATAACAAAGTATACCAGAGACACAATAGAAAACACGGCCAAGGGCTTCCCTGGTGGCGCAGTGGTGGAGAGTCCGCCTGCCGATGCAGGGGACACGGGTTCGTGCCCCGGTCCGGGAAGATCCCACATGCCGCGGAGCGGCTGGGCCCGGGAGCCATGGCCGCTGAGCCTGCGCGTCCGGAGCCTGTGCTCCGCAACGGGAGAGGCCCCAACAGTGAGAGGCCCGCGTACCGCAAAAAAAAAAAAAAAAAAACAGAAAAAAACAAAAAAACATGGCAAAACATTTCATGTATAGTTACATTTTATCATGAAAGCAGATTTAATGTGGCGTGCTTACATACAAGAGTACACACACGTAACACGACTGGCTGAATTAATCACTTGCAGAGCTTTGGGTTCTACAATATTCTACAGTTAAGCTGCAGACTTCATGGGTAATACAGACAGTAAACGATATAATGCTGAGAAGAGAAGATGTATGTTGGATGAATTAGAGAAGACTTTCAAAAGAAGGTGGCATCTTTGTCAAACCTGAGATTAGGAAAGAACAAGGAAAGAAAAGGGTTTTCTGAGAGTAGGAGCACGGCAAGGTATGTGCAGGCCTGAGCCCAGCGCGGAAGAAAGAATGCCCGCAGCCACGGGAAAAGGTGCCCTGGCGGCTTGGCTGCGGTGGGTTGGCTCACGTCTTAGGCCTGTTGCTGCTCATGAGGGCATATCTGCAGGCCTCACATGGAGCAGGCTTCTTCGCCGTACCTCCCTGGAGAGTGAGCTCAGACCACAGCCTCTGAGTCCTTGCCAAGGGGAGACCTTGGTGCAATAAGTATATTCCTGTTGTTGGAACCGTGTGTTCTATGAATACTCACATTTTTCCATATGTAAAACGTTTCATCCTTACCACCATGGAGGAGGTGAGACACATTTTGGAGCCTGGAAAATGAAGCACAGCAAAAAGAAGGGAAGTGACTTGCTCCGTGGTTTGCCTGTCCAAGACTAAAATGTCTTGAAACAGGTCTCCAAGGTTCCCTAATTATATACTTAAACACTATGATGGATGAATCACCATGCTTGACTTGGCTGGATCATGACTAGGGTCCAGTTATGGGCAACTGCTCACTATTCGTGCAAAACAAGAAGGACGTTTCCCTTAAAGCACAATGAAAGTATTCATGTGAATTCTCATGTATGTCAAAAAATAAAATCGCAATACTCTTCTGAATGGGATAAAAAATGTTTTTCAAGCAACCAATGTAGTATAAGTGTCTGCTCTACCAGGATAGAAACCAGTATCAGTGTCTTAATTTGAGAAATTTAGGTGAAGATTACTTTTAAACACACGCTTACGTTGGAATTGACCACAAAGTGTTAGTTAATAGCCCTTATTGTGAGGTTTGTTGGCTTCTCGAGCTCAGAATGATGGGTTACTCTAAACACCATCATTTTTGTCCTCTTTTTTGAGCAGCTGGGATCTACAATACCGTCAGAGGGAGCTTTGCTCAGCTCCAACATAGGAAAAGCAACTTCTTTTTTAGACTTTGACGGTGGCCTTTGGCCAATTGAGACATGGCCCCTATGTGCTTGGAATGAAGTCTTCTGTAGTCATTTTAGCCAGCAGCATGGTAGCTGTGACAAAGCCCCAAAGACTACCCACTGCAGAGTAGAAAGAATCAGAGAGTGTCAGGGCTGCCGTGGGTGATGTCTGAATGTCATGGACCTGAAACTACAAACACAGGTCTGCATGCCTCATTTCATAAATAAAAGGACAGTTTTTATTTCCAGATGCCTAATCTCTGGACAATAGGCCCTTATGAGACTCTCCCACCCGATGAGCAGCTCGGCTGCGTTCCAGTGCAGTCTCAGATCCGTCTCATGCTATTGAGCTCTACTGATCGTCGACCAGAGGGTTTATTAAAGAGAACAGGAAGTCTGATGTGGCCAAGGCAATTTGTAGTGGTCGGAAAGCATCTAATTCTCAGAAAAGAAATTATTTGTAACCATGTTAATTCCCTTACTTAACAAATGTGACTCTGTATACTTTTTTCCTATTTGATCGATTTATTTTTGCTTCAGCAGAGATACATGAAAGAAATGTAAAATGATCAAGATGGGGTTAGGGGGTTAAGAGGTACAGACTGTTGTGTATAAAATAAATAAGCTACAAGGATGTATATAGTACAACACAGGGAATATAGCCAGTATTTTGTAGTAACTGTGAATGGAATAGAACCTTTAGAAATTGTGAATCGCTATGCTATACACCTGTAACTTACGTAATATTATACATCAACTATACTCCAATTAAAAAATGAAAACAAAAGGAATCAAAAATGAGTAGAAGCAATACAGTTCTTAAAGTTGAAATTGTATGGAGCCCTTCTGCTTTTTCATGCAAGTTCTCCAGCATTATGACAAACTATAACTGAGGTTAATAGCATGTTATTATACATGTATTCCTTTTCTTGTATTTGTGTACTCTGTGCAAGGTATTAGATGTGCATGTTGTAAAATATTGTTTCAGATTTATCACATGGTTACATGAGGGTGATTCAGCCCCAGCTGCCTTATTTAGCAAAGAATCAACATCATCTCATAACTAGGGGTCATCAGGGATCACACATAACCATTGTACCTATGATTCATTTTTATTACCCCAAATTGAAGGAACTTCCAATCTCATATATTGAATATGAGCATTAGCCTGTGTATTTGGGACCCTAATCTTTACTCTGTGGCATCACAAATCAGGTAGTCATGTAATTATTATTACTGGAAACCTGAGCCCACCTTCCAGAAAACAAAACAAAACAAAACAAAAACCTTCTTAAACCAGCTCAGTATTCACTCTATTGAACTATACCACAGAGTACTTGATCTTAGTGGGACGATAGGTTTATGGTATAACTAAACAGGAAACTAAACTTTGGGCCCCTTTACTCTCCATCAGACTTAGAGTATTTTAGAGCAGCTATTATTTTTTTAAAGGCAAGAAATCAATAAACTGTGGTAGATAATGAAAAAGAGGAATCTTTTGCTTTTTTATATAAAAATTTTATTATAAAATAATGACTGAAATATAGAAAATTTTTTCAATTGGAGGAAAAAAATCCTTAATCTTGCCAGTAGATCACAATATGTAATGTTCCCTGGAAACGCATCAAGTTACACTGTGTATCTGCAAATTATCTGTCCAAACAGGAAATAAGTTATCCCCAGACAACTGAAATCCAGCAATAAACCCCAAAGCTCAGTTTAGGCATGGATTTTCGTCTTCTACTCCAACCTTTCAATAGAGTTTATTTACTGTTTATCTTCTAACAGAGTGAATAACATAAAAGATGCAATTAGCAAAAGGAAATTCAAAAGGAATCAAAAATGTAAAATCTAGATAATAATAAATCCTAAACTGGCTCCAGCACGCTTCACGTGGGAGGTAATGGTTCCCTGTGCGTGTATCTATACTTGGCTTAAATCGACAGCCATGTCCTGCGAGCACTTCCAGACTCTCTTCACACAAACCGCAGTCAAATCCTGGGGCAGATGCACTGACCGAGGGGCTCTGTATCTGTGTTTCAAGATGAGCATTTATTTTTGCCATATAATGTATCTTGATTACAGTTTTCTTATTATTTTTTTGTCCTCTGATCATTATTTTTGTCCTCTGATCCTGTTAGAATCACATGACATTCTTCCTGTTTCAGTGTCCAAATCCCATCCTCCCAATATGCACGTACATGCGTGCACGCCCACAAACACAGATATACCCACACACCACACCCACTCACACATGCACATATACATGCTCACACATGACAGACACACGCTCACACATGACAGACACACTCGCCATGCACACAAACACACGCTATCAAGTACAGCATACCTTCCTGCATAATCACACTCACACACCAGGGCACACACCACACACACACATTCACACAGACATACTTACACGCTACATGCAACCACACAAGCTCACACAGACGCACACCACCCACACACCACATGCATACACAGAATGCACATTTACATACTCACACACATTCAACACACTCAACAAGTAAGTACTGAGCACCCAACCAGGCACTGAGGTTATAGTGATGAACAAAACAGGCCAAATTTCTTTCCCACGAGGAGCTTATATCAAGAGTGAAGAGAAAAGGGGATTTGAAGAAAATATGAGGCTAGGATTGGAAGAAAAAGAACGATGCTGCCCTTGGTGGCAGAGCCTGCGGCTGCAGCTGTGACCTCAGAAGACTAAATTCCCTGGACCCCTCTCCTTCCCAAAAGTAAGGATGGGTTTTAAGACTCTCATCTGTTTTAATAATTGGTCTAGAAAAAAATGCCCTTCATCTAGAACAGTTCAAATAAACCTTATTTTGTGCTTTAGAAATGCTGATGAATTTGCATGTGGGTTTGGGGATGTACAAAATAAAAGATCCCAACTGTTGGTACCATGTATGTTAACAGACTCATCATCCCAGCATCCTTGTAATCCCCAAGGAGTACAGACTAAAGGAAGCTGGTAGCTGTTAATGGAAAGTTACCAATTTATGGCATCCCATAAGATATATACAGGGGAAACAATCTATGAATTCTGTTTTAAATGTCTTATATTTAGAGATTCTTTATATTTTTAGTTAATGTATATTCATTTAATAAAAAGCTGTTTGTTTAGCATTGAAGTTGAAAATGTTTTATTTATTTCAGTGAAAATAAAGACACTAAAAACATGACTTATTTTCTTCAAGGTCCAGATTTACTGAGTACCCTTTCTTCTCTCCCACCATAATAGTGGCTACACACACACACACACACACACACACACACACACACAGGGCTTCTGAAAGGGGCTAAATTTACCCTGTGGATATTCAAGAGATTATTTACAGTAGGATTAAAATAATGTAGATTTTGTAGGTTTTCTTTTTCATTTCAAATGTATTTTATCAATAGCATTAAGAACAAAAAAGATACCAATATAAATAAACTAGTCAAAATATACAGATGCCCAAATTTTTGTGTTCTGCAGGGAAGGAAACAGCTTAAAATTATGAGCTTCACAGATAAAACAGTAATTGCAATACAGTATTGCAATCCTCCCTTATACACTGGGGATACATTCCAAGATCCCCAGTGGATGCCTGAAACTTCAGATAGTACCAAACTCTATCTCTACATACTGTTTTTTCTTATACGCACATACCTATGATAAAGTTTAATTTATAAATTAGGCAGAGTAAAAGATTAACAATGACAACTAATAATAAAATAGAACAATTATAACAATATACTGTAATAAAAGTGATGTGAATGTGGTCTCTTTCTCTATCACAATATCTTATGATACTGTACTCACCTTTCTTCCTGTGATGATGGGAGATGATAAATGCCTAGGTGATGAGGTGAAGTGAGTTGAACGATGTAGTGACATAGTATTAGGCTACTATTTATTATCTTTCTGACAATACATCAGAAGAAGGGTCATCCTGGATCATGGAGCCCTGAAGATGTCGATGAGATGGGATGTTGGGGACAGAGTGTGACGGCTTGAGATATCATCATGCTATTCAGAACAGCACACAATTTCAAACTTATGAATTGTTTATTTCTGGAAGTTTCCACTTAATATTTTTCGACCCTGGTTAACCATGTGTAACTGAAACCATGGAGCAGGGGGGACTCACTGTAATGCCAGTGGTGGTAATCCAAAGAGGTTTGAATCTTCCCTCCTAGAGATTAAATTGGTAAGAACTATGGAAGTTTCTCTGTCTTCTCTTATCCTTAAATGCTAAGATCTCATACACTTCTTTATTGTGCCTTTGGTATAGTGGTCTGCCCAGTGCTTTAAGACGGAAGGCTTAATTTTCTTTCCTTGTTCCTCTCAGACTGCCACAGTTCCTTGGGACATACGAACATTGTACTCAACCGTACCCGAAGATGCAGAGCACAAAGCAGAAAGTTTACTGGTGAGAGAGGTAAATGCAGTGCTTCCAACCCTTTATTTTATAAAGCTTCGCTTCACCCCATTTAGTTCTTTTTTTTTTTTAACATCTTTTTTGGAGTATAATTGCTTTACAATGTTGTGTTAGTTTCTGCTGTATAACAAAGTGAATCAGCTATATGTATACATATATCCCCATATCTCTTCCCTCTTGCGTCTCCCTCCCACCCTCCCTATCCCACCCCTCTAGGTGGACACAAAGCACCCAGCTGATCTCCCTGTGCTATGCGGCTGCTTCCCACTAGCTATTTATTTTATATTTGATAGTGTATATATGTCAATGCTACTCTCTCACTTCCTCCCAGCCTACCATTCCCCCTCCCCGTGTCCTCAAGTCCATTCTCTACGTCTGCATCTTTATTCCCGTCCTGCCTCTAGGTTCTTCAGAACCTTTTTTTTTTTAGGTTCTGTATATATGCGTTAGCATACGGTATTTGTTTTTCTCTTTCTGACTTACTTCCACTCTGTATGACAGAATATAGGCCCATCCACCTCACTACAGATAACTCAATTTCATTTCTTTTTATGGCTGAGTAATATTCTATTGCATATATGTGCCACCTCTTCTTTATCCATTCATCTGTCGATGGACACTTAGGTTGCTTCCATGTCCTGGCTATTGTAAATAGAGCTGCAATGAACCTTGTGGTACATGACTCTTTTTGAATTATGGTTTTCTCAGGGTATATGCCCAGTAGTGGGATTGCTGGGTCATATGGTAGTTCTAGGTTTTTAAGGAACCTCCATACTGTTCTCCATAGTGGCTGTAGCAATTCACATTCCCACCAACAGTGCAAGAGGGTTTCCTTTTATCCACACCTTCTCCAGCATTTATTGTTCGTAGATTTTTTGATGATGACCATTCTGACCGGTGTGAGGTGATACCCCACTGTAGTTTTGATTTACATTTCTCTAATGATTAGTGATGTTGAGCATCCTTTCATGTGTTTGTTGGCAATCTGTATATCTTCTTTGGAGAAATGTCTGTTTAGATCTTCTGCCCATTTTTGGATTGGAGTGTTTGGTTTTTTGATATTGAGCTGCATGAGCTGCTTGTATATTTTGGAGATTAGTCCTTATTTGAGTATTCTTAACAAAAAGATTTAATTTTATTTTCCTTGTTTAGATTGAGTTGTAGGAAAGGCCATAGTATGTGAGAATTTTGGATAACAGACTTTCTATTTTAAGAGAGATATTTCTTTCAAGTATTAACTATAGAAATAGTTAATGGGAAAACCACGTGGACAGCTTAAAGGGACTGATAAAAGTCTGTTGGTGTAGCATCTACTTGCATTTAGTTGGTGTAGAAGAGGCCTATAAAACTGCTACTTCTTCTAACCAGACTGCAGGTGGCTTTGGGGCAGGGATTGGGCCCACACTTAACAGCTACTTAGTAGATGTCTATTGAATGAATAAACGAAGTCAGTCCTTCCTTTACAGAATATGCAATGATATCATTTAGCCCAGCACAGGTCAGACTGAAAGTAGTGGGATCTAAATGCCATCTTTAATCCTGAGAAAGTAGCGTATCCCAATTAGGATTTAAATGAAGCTGCATAAAATAGCAAAACCCTTTCTCAGCTCTTAAACATATTTGTGCGAGTAGAAGCTAGCTTTATTAGTGTACATACTGATCCTAATCTGATTAATCATACATATTTTATTTTGGACTATTCAATCCAGATCATCTTTACCATAGATTTGCCTTTTTTTTCCCCAATTCTATCATTTCATATTTATTTTCTCAAAGTTCACATTGACTTACACCATCTCCTAAGAAGGTTAAAAAAAAAAGTGCAAATTCAGATAACATCAGGATATCTGAGTATACTGTTTCCACATTTACTGATAAAAATGCTTTGTCAGTGCCATAATATTTTGTTTACAGTCGCCTTAGAGGAAGTCTTAATATCTAGTAGGGCATCACTGTTTAAAAAAAGAAAGAAAGAAAAAAGAGTTGGTAAATCATTGTCTACACAAGCAAATCAGAATCATTGAGACCAGGTCTGCAAAGTCCTGCAGGAAATATGTGTTGACTTAGGTAAGATTTGAAATGTTTATGATATTGAATGCCTAACAGGGAATATTTAACTAGGTCTTTTTATGTGTTTTTTACTAAAATGTTTCACTTTCTTCATAAAGATCTTTAACTTTGTTGTTGTTTATTTCTATGTATTTTATAGTTTTGTTGCAAACGTGAGTAGAGTTTTTAAAACCCATTTCCTTTCCTTACTGTTCATTGCTGATATTTTTTAAAAGGTATTGATTTTGAAATATGGATAACTAGCTTACTAAACTCTCTGGTCCTAATAGTTTGGTTTTTTTTAAATTTTTAGATGTGTAGTCACATCATCTGCAAAAATATTTTAAATTTCTTTTTTTCTAATAAGTATATTGTTTCTTTGATTTTTATCTTATTTTATTATCTAATAACTCTAAAACAATATTGAATGATAATGCTAACATCAGGCATATTGTCTTATTCTTGATTTGGTGTTTTCTGACAGTTTCAAATACAAAAGAACTGTCTAAGAAGGGTCTTTCTTGGTCTTTATCATGTTTAAGAAGGGCCTTTCTTGGTCTCCACAGTGCTTATAAAGACTGGCTACCCTATGCTGTGAAATTCATATTCAGCCTATTGACATAATAGCTTTTTTCTTGAATTTATCACTGTAATAAAATTAATAGGTTGCTGTCCTATGAATGCATACTTGTGTTTCTGGTATAAACTTTCTTGTTCAAGTTGTACTATTACCTTAATATTTTACTACATCAGAATTGCTAATTTTTTCAAATTTTTGCATTTATATTCATGAGTGAAATTTTGGCTCTAGTTTTCTTTTTTCCTTTGGTATTAGAGAAAAGTTAGCTTTAAAAAATAGAGACTCCATCTTTTCCTGTCTTCTGAAATTAAAAAAAATAAGCCAGTGAAATGAAACAGAGTATCAAGAAACAGTTCCAAGTGCATATGGTTACTTAGTAAATGGTAAATATGGCACTCCAGATTCTCTGGGGAAGGGTAGACAATTCAACAAATACCACTTGGCTATCCATTTTGGACAAAAATAAAGTTAGAGTTGTATGTCACAGTACATGTAAAAATTAATTCCAGATGAATTTTTAAAATCTTAATTTTAGAAACGCAAGTTATAAAAACGTAGGAAAACATTCTTTTAGTGGAAAGTTATGGAAAAATGAACACATTTAACAAAAGTCTTAAATTTTTATGATGAATGGAACATAAATCAAGCCAAAAAAAAATAGTTAGTGAACTCATTTGCAACTCATGTTCTTTCGCCACACCGCCCCACACACATTCCTAATACTCAAAATTCTACAAGTTAATAAGAAAAGGTAAATAACCCAAGAAAACATGAGCAAAAAGATAGAAGCAGGAAGTTCAAAAAGAGCAAGACTAAGTTGGCCAAGAGGTGTACAAAGTTGCCCAGCTACGGGGCTTCCCTGGTGGCGCAGCGGTTAAGAATTCGCCTGCCAATGCAAGGGTCAGGGGTCGAGCGCTGGTCCGGGAAGATCCCACATGCCTTGGAGCAACTAAGCCCATGCGCCGCAACTACTAAGCCTGCGCTCTAGAGCCCGCGAGCCACAACTACTGAGCCCACGTGCCACAACTACTGAAGCCCACACGCCTAGAACCCGTGCTCTACAACAAGAGAAGCCACCGCAATTAGAAGCCCGCGCACTGCAAAGCAGAGTAACCCTCGCTCTCTGCAACTAGAGGAAGTCCACACGCAGCAACGAAGACCCAATGCAGCCAAAAATAAATTAATTAGCTTAAAAAAACTCAAAAAATATTGCCCAGCTACACTTGTAATCATAAGAATACAAATTAAAACAAAAATGATGTATAATATCTGAATGAAGAAAAATTTAAGTTGAATATCATTTAGTGATAGTAAGACTATAGGGAAATAAACACTATAACACAGTGTTTGTAATTCTCACATGTCTATAGCCTTTTGAGATATTCAAATGTATCTTTTTTTTAACATCTTTATTAGAATATAATTGCTTTATAATGGTGTGTTAGTTTCTGCTTTATAACAAAGTGAATCAGTTATACATATACATTATGTTCCCATATCTCTTCCCTCTTGCGTCTCCCTCCCTCCCACCCTCCCTATCCCACCCCTTGAGATATTCAAATGTATCTTTTGTAAGTCATACATATAAGTATGCAACATGAATATTAGAAAAACAAACACTAGAGCATAAAAATACAATTACAAGCATGAGTATTGCAGCACCAGACAATTTGTAATATCAGTTGATAAGGGTGGGGTTGAATATATTTTGGCACATCTATATTTTATAATAATAACTAATGGAAAAAAATTACATACATTTAAGTGTATTAATTGGAATGCCCATGATATGCTGTTAAGAGAAGAAAGTAAGCTGCAGAATACACAGTATATCATTGGAGAGTTAAAAAAAAATGTGAATATGTAAATATGTTATGTAAGCCTAGAAAAAGTATTAAAAAATGCCCATTAAACTCATAACATTGGTTACCTCACAAGTTTGGGATTATAGGAAGGAGGTAGAAATTGATTTTCAGTGTATATATTCTGTATTGTTGTGATGTTACAAACAAATTTATGTAACTAAAAAGTATTTTGAAAAAAAATTACTTAGAATATATCTAAAAATGCTGCCAGAATTGGAAGCAACTCGAGTCTATTTCCTAAAATTTTCTCTAAAAGTTAAAATCCAACTTAATTCTTCAAGTTATTAGATAGTCACCTTAGAGACTTCATCAGATTCTTTTATTATTATTATTATTTTTTTAGTTTGATCATGAAAATATCATATGGAGAGATCAAAATCCCATATGTGTTTTGCTTTATGATTCTATCTGCTGGGCTTCTCTGTCCATGATAGAAGCCAATTAGGTTCCTCTGACATAATCCATTCTTAATCATTTGTAATATAGTATAATTTGAATAGACTTATAAACATTTCCATGATCTTAGGGACTTTCCTTTCTTGGTCCTTGCATCTCTTTTTGGGTATATAGAGTATTTGTGTGTTCCAGATTTTCTGCAGTCTCTCTCCTTTAGGCTGTGGAAAATTGCTCTCACTCGAACCAGGGGTTGTTAGTTCTCCCCTGTGGGTCTCTAGTACCTGAGGCTTTCGAGGCCTTGGATTGGGTTGCCAGCCAACTTCAGCTTTTTTGCTCATTTTATTGCCTGGTAAGCCTTCGGGGTAGGGCCAATCAGCTCAAAGACGAAATCCCAGGACCTAATCAGAAACCACACCCCAATCTCTGGATCCAACAAAGGTGTCAAGTTTAGCTCCTTTCCCTGGCGAAAGGATGGCCTGAAAACTAGGTCAGTACAACACTGGAGACTTCTAAGGATATTCTAGGGTTCTTAGAGGCCTTTAGTTTTGTTTGTACTTTCATGAGCTTCTGCACCACGACTTTAAATGGCCACATCGATCCCTTTATTTCTGTAGTTCTCTAAGAATGTCCACTTCAGCTGAGAACAGGTTGGCCACAAAATATGCCTTTGTCTTGCTATTTCTCCTGGGGAGGAATTTTCACCTTCACCTTTGTTCCTATATTAATTTCCTTCCAACTACTTGCAGCTGGGATTATTCCTCCTTTGCTCACTTCCACCCTCCGCTTCTCGATTCTCTTAAGAACTTCTCTAAGGAGAAGTCAGGTGAAATGCCTTTTACCTCAGATGCCGGGTAACTGCCAAAGTTTTAGATTCCAAATCTCAGGGCAGAGCCTCTGACTTGGAAACATGAATGAATCTTCTTACCATGTTTTTCCCAACTGTGTGGATCTAAAGTAGAAAAAAAGAAAAAAGAAAGTGGAGAAAGCCTGGGAAGAAATTTTTCTGGATCACTAGCCGTGAAAACCCTGTGGAAATTCCCATAGTTGTACTTGTTTTTAAGGATGGAGATAAAGTGAAACTTGTGCCTTAGGATAGAAAGAAGACAAACATTACATGATGATAATGGAACATGAATAGTTGAGCCTGGAGACAGTAGATAGAAAGAAAAGGGTCACCAGAGAGCTGGGTTAAGACTGAGAAATGACCCCAGAGAATTATGCTGGCAAAAAGTCTTGACCTCAATAGCTAATAGCCGCTGATCTTTATTGACCACTTAACTCTGTGCCAGATACGCTTCTCAGCCCTTTGCTTACAGTAGTTACAAACATACGTTTCGTCATTATCATCATCATCACCTTTTAATGATGATGAAACTTTCATAGAAAAATGAAGGAACGTGTCCAGCCTCATACAGCTGGGAATAGACAGGTCCGGCGTTGCAACCCCTGCCGTCTGGCCCATGGCCTCTGAACCATGATGCCGACTGCCCATGTGGGCTTTGCTATAGCTGCCCTCTGGAAGGAACACTTGTCTCAGTCTTCTTCCTAACCACCCCACTGTAGCTTTGTAACCCTGATGCATGCAGTTAGTGGACCACACTTTGAGAAACATTGGCTGGAGTTTTGAAACCAGAGTAAGCCAGCACTGAAGTGAATTCATTGATATTTGTAGGGTTTCGTAGAAACACATGTTTCCCTTACAGTGGCTGCTGCATTGCACTAAGCAATCTTTTTAGTCCACCCTGTGCTAAATTGCCCTGCGGCTCCGCACAGGGCGGCAAGGACAAATACCCTAGTTGCTAGGCAACAAACTGGCATGAATCTCATTTAAACACATGGAGTTCAATACTAATTTTGAATTGTCCCCCTACACTCTACTTTGACAGCTCTGAGCCTCTTCGGAAAGGCAGTAGGCATTCTTTCCTTTTTAAAATAAGAGTATAGGTGTATTTAATATCCACTAAAGCACCTCACACTTAGTTAAACTAACACAAGTCAGAGTTCAGCAACATTCTCTCTATATATTTTGAACATCCTGTGTTATAAGTATTACTACCTCATTTTACAGCCTACGAAGCAGGTCCTGAACAATTAAATATTTGCTCAAATACATACAGAACCAGAATTAAGCCCCTGATCCCTCTAACCTCATGCTCCCTCTAATCCCATGCTCCATGCTCTTACCAACTTTGCTACCTCTGACCCTTTGAAAAATGCCTTTAAACCATGCACTTAATAGCCTGACCTAATGGGGATATTTCCACTGTCCACAAGGGACTATGTCCTTCATTTTGACAAGCATTTAACCTTTTTTGCCTCAATTTCTCCATCTTTAAGTGAGGATATTAATAGTGCTGATGCTGTGTTTCTAAAAATAAATATAGCAATGGTATGAAAACACTTGGAAAATAACAACTGGGGAGCCATGTCTTTATCTGATCCTCATAAATGACTTAAAATCAACATCTATAACCATAAAAAGTATGAAACACTTCTGTGATAAAACAAGCACCACTTCCTCCCACTGGGACTCAGGGGAGCGATTAAAGGATCTATGAATAGGGTGCAGACTTCTTAAGCAAAACTTCTGTAGCAAAGTTTTCATTTTAATATACACAAAACACTAATTAACACTAAGCTCTCGGTTTGGTCTCTCTTAACAAAGAAGATGAGAGAGCAGAGAACTGAGAATAATACAGTGGCCCAACAGAGAGCAAGGGTCCAGGGACCACCTCACCTGAATGGCTGAGAGAGATACTGAGTACTAAGGTAGCAAGTTACTCTGCCAGCAAAGCCCCCTGTAATTTCTAGGAACCAACCTGCAGCAGGAGTAGAATAATGAAGAAGTGAGGAGTCAGTCCGAATTCAAGAATCCACGTCTCACTTCGGTCAAAGGCACAAGACACTTGAGGACTTAAGAGTTGTGGAAACGTTAAAAGAATGGAAGCAAAATATCTATATATACTTCTGTACCTGATTATGTCTGTATACACACACATGCACAGAATGATGAGGTACTGTCCTCATCCCGAAAGTACTAAGTTACTGAGGCAAGGACAAGTTCGGATTTTAAGCAGCGTTTCCAGACCAGAAACAGTTGAATTCTCCAGGAAAAATATAAAATAGATAACTAATAAGGACCTATTGTATAGCACAGGGAACTCTACGCAATACTCTGTAATGGCTTATATGGGAAAAGAATCTAAAAAAGAATGGATATATGTATATGTACAACGGATTCACTTTGCTGTACACCTGAAAGTAATACATCATTGTACATCAACTAGACCCCAATACAAATTTTAAAACAATAATGAAAACAGGGCCCAAGACTGAATAGGGAAAACAAACCAGATTCAAAGAAGACAGGATAAATGTTGTTGAAATCTCTAGGCTTCCATAGAAAGTGCACACTAAAAACCAGGAGAAAAAATGGTTGAGATCAGAGCAGGACCCCAATTTCATCCTGCAGAAAGCTGCAGGATGTTCACAGGTCTCACACACACACACAGATTCTTTACACACACACACACACACACACAGATTCTTTAGCTAACATCTATTGAGGCTACCTTAGAAGGGAATATGGAATGAATTATTTCCCAAGTTTATTTTACCATGGAGAAATTCTGTTTCCCCCCAAGTATCTTGAGAAATATATTTCAGAAATGCCGATGCATTGTAAACCTGATGGAAGGAAATCATCAGGAACTAGGGGCACAATACAGCTCAAGTCAAACAGAATCAGCTCTTGGGTGAACTTTGACATGCATTTCATTAAGGCAGATGGTGAAGAAGAGAAAGGGAATATTAAAGCCTCTGAAAGAGCAAATTAATTGTTTCTTTCTTTTTATGGGCACATCCATTCTTAATTCTTATCATTAGTGTCAAAAATGTCTACCTTTCTCCAGGGTAAACCTCTTACAACATTAAGACACAATCCCAGATACACCCAGTGATGGCAGTTCTATAGATTTATCTTCATGCAGCAAATTGTAAGTATTAACAAGGTGAATTTCAAAGTTGGAAGTAAATAATAATAATCATAAAGCTCAGAGTAACACCTTTTTCAGCCCTTAAATTTCTCCTCTCAATCCCCTATCCAGTTACCAGATTATGTTTTCTCGTGTCCTAGAGGTAAGTGCAAATTCAGTGACTTAAACAAGCTGCCCCTTTAGATATACACAGAAACTGCTACTCCCAGTCTAGCTGGGTGGAGTTGATTATCTTTACTAATAGTTGAATTCTTTATGTAGAAAGTTCCTCACTTGCTGACTTATATTGTTACTGTGGATTACATACAAAGTATATGAAATAAAGGGCCTTGTCCACTGCATGAAAGATTGGACTGGGTTTATTGTTCACCAACATTTATCACTTACTAAGCTACTGATACCACCTGGATGTAACATAGTCAAGGAGCTCAGCACCAGACGGGAAATGACAGACCTGTGATCAGATTTTTGCAGAACAACTAACAAGAACCCTTGGAGTGTTACTGTAAAATAGAGCAACAAGGTCAGGTTCACATGTTAGAAAAAAACAACTAAAGGCAGACCAGAGAATGGATTGGTTGGCTCGTGGGGAGGAGTAACATTGAAGGGAAGTTGGACAGATAGGAGACTATTTATTTTAATAGCCCAGCTGGGTTAAAGATCTGTGCTAACGTATGGCAGCATGGTTGTGGTGACAGTAAAGAGCTGTTAAAGAGACAGAATTGACAGGAGTTGGTGACGGAAAAGAAAGTAAAGGAGAGGACTATATTGGCAATGACTCCCACGTTTCTGTCTTGGGCTATTAGCCAGATAGTTGTGCCGGTAATTTAAATAAGGTCCCCAGAAGAAAGTACAGATTGCTCAAGCAGGGATGGATGAAGCAAGTGAGGTAATCTCTCCGGCCGACATGCAGAGAGAGATATCCAAGAAGAAGATACATATATAGGTCTCAACGTAGAAGGAAAGAGTAGGCGCTGGCTCTGGATTTGAAAGTTGAAGCTTTGAGCCTGGAAGAGCTTGTCCAGGAATGCCACGAGGGAGGTCCCTGAGTGATGCTCCCACATAAGGGGCTGGCAAAGAGGGCCCAACACAGGAGGTGAAGATTGGAGTGGACCCGGAGGTAGAAAGAAATCAAGGAGAGATTGATTTCTCAGAAACAAAAACCTGTCAATAGCGAGAGTGAGCCAATGGCGTAAAATGCCAAAATGTGTCAAGATTGGGTAATTCACTGGATTGGGTAATTCAGAGCCATTGGTGGTTCTTTAACAGAGCAGTTTCAGAGGCTTTGATCACAACCCGATTACAGTGGGTTGAACACTGAAGAGATGCAAGATGTATTATCTTATCAAAGAAAGTGCTAGTATATTGTTGTCCCTTTTCCCTAGAAAGTGCTTTAAGGGTAAACCCAGTAAAACTGTTGGAACTCTTCAGGGAGAATAAGCTATGCATTCTGAATTTAAAAATAGCTCAGGAGACTGTTAAATACTGTACCGAAATATTGCTTAATTGATTAAGAAGCAAAATTTTGTAACTATGAAAAACAATATATGACCAAGTGAGTGTAATATTGAAAATGAATTTCTTCTTCCTCATCTACCATTTGGACCCAGACAAGTGGCATTCAATTAATTCGAGAGAAAATTATAAATAGTCAAGGTAGAAGCTGCATCATGTCGAGAAGTAAAAGCGATTTTAAGCAACGTGGATCTTAGGCATTTCAAAGAAAATGATGACGAGAGGAAGGCTGGCCATGATTTCAAATGTATTTCATGCTGCCCCGTTTTGTTAACTGAATGAAACGTATCTAAAAAGAATGAAATGTATCTTTTCTGAAGAAAACACAGGGAATTTCACTTGTTCTATGGTTGAAATAATTTTATACGCTTTATGTTTAATTTTGGACTGCCTGTTGTGTACATTGACAAAGAAACCATTCTTTTAACCAAAATGCCTTTGGACTTTATACAAATTGTTTGAATCTCATATGCAGAATAAGGTGCAGTTCATCACCCAGAAATAAGAATGAGTCTTTCAGTAAATGATTCTGAGGTGGGCTTTTTTTTTTTTGCATGTATAAATAAATTAAGTAAAAATGAATGCCGTTTTCTGATTCTGAACCATTGGGCAGCAAGTGAGTGATTCTAATGCATTTGTTAACTTTAGATCAGAGCACAGTAAACATAGTTTTCTTCAATCTAGAAGTAACCCCTCTGCTGTGACATCAGGGGTACATGCACAATTTCAGTTACTGGAAGATATTAGGGAAAATACAACTATAAAAATTTCTCCAAATTAAAAAAAAAAATCTTAACCCTTTCTTAATAAAATTAGTGCAAATAAAAGATTTTTGTTTTTGTTTTGAAGAAGGAGGCTCTTAATTCACTAGTGAAGGTCTTGCTGGAAGTTAAGGGACTTTTCATTTTGTGTGTACTTTTTAAAAGTAAATTTATAAGTAAAGCCATATTTATTTTGCAACTTCAAGAATTTAATGGAAAAATGATATCAAAATCTGTTGTCCTATATATAGTTTAGTCTTAGATGTAAAGATTTTTTTCTATCATAGTCAGAACAAAATGGATCACCCTATTTTTTTTAACACTAAATGTATGACAGTAAAGATAATAAACGTACAAATGTTGATTAAGGTAAATTCAAATGCATTTACTCTTTAGTAGCATTAGGATAAAATGTATATGGAAAACACTGTTGAAAACAATGAAAACAAAATATTTTTGTGTTTCACATTAACCACCTTGAATAAATTTATTTTCTAGTCTGTCACATCTCTAGAATAATAGTCTTGTTTCCAAACATGTAAAAAGGTTCCCATTCTAAATTGGCTTCCTCTAATCTTCTCCACAATAAAAATCATCCTACAATGTTTGGTGGTAAGTGAATAAAGACAGAAATATAAGTCGGGGACCCTGGAGTATAAAAATTTTTAAAAAAACCATCATAAGTTTGAACCTAAAATTTCAGTTTCATTGAATTACAGCCCAGATTTTATGACTTACATGAAAAGAACAAGTAGATCATAATATTATCAAGGTTTTTTTTAGTACCATCCATTATTTATGTCCTGACAAAATACTTGTGACATCTAGCTGGGCAATTAGAGTGTAGGTCCCCAGATTGGGCACAGGTGTGACTTATGAAAGTCTAATTTTAAAGTTTGTTCAGTTGCCTTAGTGCAATGCATTTTTTAAAGACAAACCAAATACCTTGATTCACTTTCAATTTAAAATCAACAAAGGTAGCAATTTAGGCTACTCTATAATTCAGACACAGTAGTTTAAAAATGATTTACAGTTATGGTTGGCATTTGATGTGACTTTCTGTTTTACATGGTATATGCCTATTTATACACATAGTAACACTATCTAATATCAAGTAATATTTTTAAAAAACAGACTCAAAAATCTATTAAGTAAGATTGTACCATGATTTCTGAAACTGAATCAGATCTAGAGTTACATCACGTATTTTGTCCAAACTCATTTTCATTTCTCTCCCAAGAGTGTAGTATAAGTTTTAAAAGATCAGTAACTGTTCAGCTTATTTTCATAGTACAGAAATTAATGATTGCATTTTAAAGGAATATATAATGTGGTCAAGTTAAATTAAAAAATGTTTTCAGTGCCTTTTCCTTTCTTCTAAAATAGCGGTGTATTTATTGGGTGACCAATGTCCTGATTTGCAGGAAGTTTCATATTCTACCTGTTGGCCTGGCTAATAGCATCTCCTTTCACTTTGAAGTGCCTCAATGTGGACAATAAATTATTCAGCCACTCTTTCAATACATAATTTATCTGAATTCACTTAACTTCGTGATGCTGCATTTTTTTTAACATTTATAAAATAGCCGTAATTACTTCTAAACTTTGTAAAGAATGGCATTAATATGAAAATCACCACCATCGTTTTACAAATACAGAATTAATCCCATTGGTGACTAAGGGCCAAAAAGAACACCTTTTGTGGTTGCATAAATATTTCTGGCAAGAAAGTAGTCAGGTAATTAAATAACCTCTATAGCCAGAAAGAAAAATAATTTTGCATCTAAAATGCAATCTATTACCTGCTTGTTACTCTGTAGCCAGAATCTAATAATCAGCCTTTTTAAGAGATGGACAAATTACATTGCCAAACCTAAATTGCTATTTGAGGTACGTGACATGATTTGAATTGATTCTGGTGATCCTCTAAAGAGGACGGGAAAAGGGGAAAAATGATATGTTTTGTTTAGAGTATTTTAGGGTATGCTTTATAGTTGCCCTATCTTTTCAAAAGTATTTAGATTTTTAGAACTTTTAAGGTGTCCTGTTCAGTTATTTCTAAAGGAAAAGAAAGAATATAGAAGATTAATTCCTTCAACACATATATATTGAGTTTCCACTATCAGTAAAACCCCATGCTGTAGCTGATATGCTCCCTGCTCTTTTAAAAGGATGTGCCTACTTACAGGGAAGCTGGAGGGTCACCTCAGTTACTAGAGTTCCCTGTGTGAAGCTGGGACCCTAATGCTTTCAGTTCATAGGCAGACAGCATGACAAGGACAGAGTCACACTGTCACCCCAGTGGAATGATGCCTTTCAAGGCCCCCTCTAGAGATTCTGATTCAGTGAACCCCCCCGTGGGACCCAGGAACCTGCATTTTAATTAGCAAGCTCCATGGACACAATACAGTTTGGGCAACACTATCCTAATGACTTAAAAGCCTTTGACTATGTTGAGTTGGCTCAATTTTTTGTGTGTCTAAACATATAACAGGCAGAGATGGCAAGATAAAGGCTGAACAAGCAAACATAATAAACAAATAAAATGTGAACCGGGGCATTGCTGTTTGGAAAAATTAACCAACTCAGCAAATGTTTGCTGGATATTCAGTCTTCATCTTTGAAGCAGACTGTGGCAGTGTCCCTTTCTCAAGGGGATAAGAAGTGGGTAATTTAAAATCAGTGCTGTGAGATAGGTACTTTTTAGGGGGGAAATGGAGCCATTGCCTTACTAAAACAAGCAGAGTTGTAGCCTGTGACTTTGAATTTGCAACAGGTCATTTCAGCTTAGTTTTTGGACAAAGAGGAATTGTAGTCATAATTATAATAGATCTTAATGATCTTCTTAGAGCGAGTGTGTGGGCTGGAACAAAGAATGGCGAATAATTTTCTATGTGTAACATTTCCAAAATGCCTAACTATGTAGGAGAAATGTTTATGTGTTTGTAAAATGCACTGACTTTCTCAGAATCGGAGAAATCACAGGTTTACAAGGATTCTTAAGGGTCATCTAGTCCAACCCTAATCCTCATCTACCTACCACCAGATACAAGAAACCTAACAAATAAATTCAGAAGGAATTTGATTAAAACAGAACACTGTGATCATCAGAGCTAAGATAGCTCTCCAAAACTATACTTGAATAAATCAAGAAAAACAAGTTGTTATTATCAACTATCATGAATGTGATTTATAGATTGAGTCAAACTTGCTGAGAAAACCGATTTTTTAAAAACAAGTATTTGTTAATTACCCTCTGTTAGGTGCTTTATAGGAATCGATGCTAATGAAGGTGGTATTATTTAGACAGATAAAGAAATAGATATTAAATCGCTTAATTGAGACCTCACAGTTAATACCAAAATTCAAAACCAGGTTTGCCTGACTCCAAGACAGAAGCAGAAACACCATAGAAAACCTCTGGAATGGTGGTCCAGATGTGATTTTTTTTTTTAAAGGCTTCAAAGTCTGCAAATATCAAACAACTCATAAATTAGTTGAATAGACTTTTTGAGTCAGACAAATCCAGTTTGAAATCCTACTTCTATCACATGTGGGATCTTGGGCAAAAATCTGAGCCTCTCCTTGCCTCTGTGATCTATAAAATGGGAATATACAATCTCATGGAGTGCTTATTAAGATTATATGTAAAGCACCTACTAGAACAGTATCTGACAGGCATTTGCCACTGCCAAAACAAAAAAGAGGTAGTTCTTTACTAGGCTGCACTATCATAAGAAATAACCACCTTCATTTTTGGTCAGTGGAATTCAGGATTAACATATCTCAGGTTTGGTGAAGCTGTGGCATCTCGTGAACAGCGTGTGTAATATGCGTGAATGTTTATTGCGGTTACACATAGCTACTATCCCTAGCAAGACAGGGCAATAAGACAATGCACATCTGTCCCATCGAAACCTCCAGATTAGGAAGTGTAGCCATAGATATTATGAGAGAGAAATTTCGAATCCAGTCTAATATACTGAGTGTTCAGTTGCTAAATCAGAGATCCTAATAAATAAAATGATTTGCCCAAAATCATGTTGGAATTCAGTACTAGTCCCAGACCAAGAATAAAGCCCTGTAGCTCCTGGTTCAGTGCAGTACCCTCTGTTCGCATTTTTTTTGTAAAGAATATACGTTGGTTTGGCAGTTTTTTGTCAAGAATCTTTAAAATACTTTGAGTACTCTATCCTAAGAAAATGATCCAAAATGGGTCAAACTTGGGGGAAAATGGGAGGACCAAATTCATGAAGAAACACTCTGAAGCATCTTTTTCTACAATGGCACAAAATTTGCAGTAGCCATAGTAACTGCTCACTCTGTCCTCTTCTATAAGTCTTTGCTCAAATGTCACCTTCTTTGTAAGACTTACCCTAACCATTCTATTTAAATTGTCCCTCCTTCCCCAACTCCATCCATCCCCCTTCTTCTGCTTTATTTTTCACATGACACTTGGCATTTCCTGATACATGACACAATTTGCTTATTTTTGTGTTTGTTGACCAGCTCTTCACAGGGGCACACTTTTCAAGAGGGCATGAATTTGTGTCCCTTGTTCACTGATGTATTTGCATCACCTGGAAAAACGCCGGGCACACAGTATGGGTTCAATAATGTTTATTGACCAAATTAATGAATGGATGGTTTCCAAAACTAAGAGACCTGGTTGGTAAATTAGGGTATGAGACTTTATTCTACTTATTTAAAGTGGTCATAAAATTTAGAAAGCAAAAGTTAAAAAATCTTTAGAATATGGCTTTAGGTGAATAAAAACAATATTCCAATTCAAATATATACTTAGAGGAGAACTAGGTAAAACTACGCACGAGAAAAAAAAAAAAGATTGAAAGGGAATGCAAAAAAGGGGTGGGTTTTATGCTTTTTGTTTTCCATTGTGTATCGATTGAGAACTACAGAAAAGTGTAGAGAAAGGAAAGTAAGTGAGAGAGGGTGGGAAAGAGCCGTGATCATGAACGTTTTGCCCTCTTGGGGGCAAAACGTGGACCTTTGTGATCCTTGCCTGAATTCCTGGCATCTTTATCGAAAATGAAGATGGAACTTTTTAGCCAGGGAGCATATCAAGGTCCAGTTTTCCTTTTATTTCCAGAGATGTGTGGTTTGCACAGTTGGCTCAGGCATTGGCAAGTTAAGAAATTTAATTTGAGCTAAACATTAAGTTTTGTTCACATTCCTCCTCTCCATCCAAAGTCGGTACACATCCCCTGAATCCTCTTTGACTGTTATCCACATCCATTTGTCTTGTTGCTGTTCTGTTTTTAATCTCTTCTTTTCTCCTGTCCCCCTGCCGCCATCCCGCCACTCCTGTCTTTGTCCTAGTCTCATGCATTGTTTGCCCTCAGTCCCCATTTGCATCGGGGTGTTTCCCTGAACAGATAAAGCTATGGTGCTGAGGAAGTTCAAGGCTAGAGAAATCCAGTGCGGCTAAGGACCCCTAACCCTTCTCCCTGCCTTTCCTGTGCCTCTTGAGCCAGGTGCCCGCACCCTATGTTCTCCACCCACCTTTCTACACCCCGCTGTGAGCCACTCCTTCCCACTTTCTGTTTCTGCAAAGACAGTGCCCGTGCTTTCTTTGCTCTAACCCTTCCACACCTTGAGTAATGACTCTCCTGAAGAGCTCTCATTTGCTGTCCCCTTCTTGGTTACAAAGACAATCAGAGGTCTTATCTCTCACATTGCAGTAAGTTTATTACTCCTCATTTTTTCCCACTAATGCTAGAGGACAGAGTCTCCTTATCATCCTGGTGTTGCTGTTTAATCCCCAGATTTACGTAATTTTAGAATCTAAAGGAATCTTAAAAGCCAGCTAGTGAAATCCCTATTACCACTCTGTGGTCAGTACTGTGACAGGCACAGGGTCGGTGTTTGGGAAATATTTGCCGTGAGTAACTACTGTAAACTCAGCCATCATGAACCGCTCTAAGATAATTCTTTTGTGCTATTAACATTGTTTTTTAAAAGTTTTTTGGTCATCTTTTATTCACATATATTTATAAAGTTGATGAATAATCAGGGAGAAGGTTAGGCCCAGAAGGCAATGAGGTAAAACTAGAAAACTCATTTCAAGCTGACAGCAGGGTTGATATAAAGAGGAAAAGGATAGGTTACTGATGCAGGAATAAGAAGAAATGGGCTAAAATTATGATGAAAGGATAGCATATAAATAATAACATATTTCACTGCTAAGAACTGTTACATAAAGGAAGGCTTTCCAAGGAAAGCTGAAAAATGATGATACTTGAGGTTAGTGACATATCCGGTTATGATTCAGAGGATGATTAAATTAGGCTTTCCTTAATGGAGAAAAATAGAATAAATATGTTAAACAGTTCCTCCTCTAGGAGTCTGGGAAAGGTTAGATTTTCCTTTCACTGGAAAATGAAATGATTATAATGCTCAAGCCCCTTCTCTACCTTAAAATTGCTAACATAGCTACCTTAACATTAACCCGGAGATTACGAGCACTGAATGCACTGTGCTTCTTTATCAGGACAGCTGCTCTTTGAATGATCATTTTTAATTGCCATTGTTTTCCTTTCAGGCTTGTAAATTTTACAGTTCCCAGTGGTATGTGGTAAACTACAAATACGAACAGTATTCTGGAGACATTCGACAGTTACCTCGGTAAGAACCTGTTATGATTACTTCTTGGGTTTTTCCATATATAAGCTATGTTCCCTAAGTTCTGCCACTGTTCATGAATACATCTACGTTAATCTAGTATCAAGGTATGTTTTACAAAATTTTAAAGTAAAAGTCACGATGGAACATTTTGTTCAACAATGTATTGCTTGTAACCTCACAGAATTGGGGTGAGAGATACGTATACTCATTTAGGTTTTGAACAAAGTTTGAAAGTACCATGTCATTCTTTTGTGAGCTGTCTTTTCAATAGCAGATACAAGAGAATTTAAAAAGTAAAATTTGGACCAGAAATTTTTTCTGACAATGTTCTGTATATAGCATTCAGATTTGCCATTGGTTTCATGTATTTTCACTCTGGGATATCAAAGGGCACGAAAGTAAACAACCTCCACAGGAATGATAAATGTCTAAGAACAGCAAAAAGGAAAAACAAACACCTACTATTTTCCGGATTATGGGGAAATAAAGTCTTTAGGAAAAGGTGATATTGTTCTGCAACTGCCCAGATGTCACCTCTATAAAGAATTTGCTCACCTGACCAACTACCTGACCTAGGGTAGTCATTTATTCTGTGTCTGTGTCTCCACTAAAGTTAACCCCCCCCCCCAAAGGGCAGGGACTCTTCCTCGCAGAATCCCCTGCAGGCCTAGGAGAATGCCTGGCACATAGTAGGTGTGCAATAATTACTTATTGGATAAGTAAACTGAGAGAGGAACAAATTTTAAAATATAATAATCCTGGGTGGGCTTGGAGCTGCTTAAATTCAAAGAACTGCAAAGAACTGGAATCTCCCAACACACTGGTTCATCAAACTAAAATGATGTCCATCATCCAGAAAAAACACTTAAGACAGTCAAAAGTTAATTTTTTTATTAACACTCCCTCAAGTGAAACTTTGAGGTCATACACATTGCAGCTAACTTTTTAATGGACACATGGTTTAGATTTGGACACCACTTTCTAAGATTTTCCGTGCCCCGAGAAACATCTTTTCCAGACTGGGATACTTGGAAGTGCTGTTCTCAACTCCTGGAGGCAGAATTTGAAGTGGAGGGGGTGTTACGGAGTAGCTCTGGGAAGGTGACATTTGGGCTCAGATCTGAAGGAACCGTAGCTACCAGCACTGCAATCTCCAGAAAACGGTTCCCAGGGGAAACAGCAGGGGCAAAGGCCATGAGGTGGGAACCAGAGTGGTCATTCTGAGACCGGACCTAAGGGTTGGTGAAACCATGGAACTAGGCAGGGGACCTCGTGGGTCCTGAAAAGGAGCTGGATTTTATTCTCATTGCAACAGAAGACTAGAAATTTGTAACCTGGAGTGTGACATGATCTGGTTTACCTCTTTAAGAAATTACCTCCTCTTCTCTATGGAGAATGGGATTGTAGCAGTGAGAATTAAAAAACAGAAAAAAAAAAAAGAGAAGCAGGCCATTTCTTTTGGAGTAGTGTTACTGTGAAGAGCAAAGCAATGTTCCTCTAAAACAGCAAGTCTTTATTCAAAACAGTGGCTGTTAACTTTCACCAAATATCTGAACATTCCTTTAGATTCTGGTCACTCCTAAAAGATAACTTCCTTAAACTTCATGTTGGGAAGGTCTCATCACACCCTAGGCCTTCAAGAATAATTATTACATTCAGTATGTCTGGGCCTTAGTCGTACACCTTTTGTAGCTGCAATTGAAAAGCAAAGCATTTTTTAACATCGAGACTTCTTCTTTCTGAAAATAGTACTGAGAAGTGGTTACAACTTGTAAGCCATGTCCAAGCACTTGGAAGACTGCATATAAAGGGAGAGAGTGTAGAAAGAGGTGTTCAGCTGCCATTTGGCATAAATGCCTTCCTGCTGTCCTTAGGTCTATTGAAATCTTTAATGGCTTTTTCCCCAAACACTGTTCATCTTTTCTTGTATTCATGATGCCATAAAGAAAAATAAATTAATTTAAAAATTCACATGCACTATATTCTTCCTCTGTGAAAACAATAAAGAAGGCACCTCCAGTCAGAACAGGGTCTGGATATCATTGTTGAATTGGAATTCTTGTAAAGCACGAGAAGGAATCTCATGAGAAGAAATGCAAAAGTAACCAAAATATTGCTGAAAATTTCCCTGACTTTAACTAAAGGATGTGGAAGTTGCTACCAAGAAAGGGAAGCATAAGACTGCCGCTAAGTGAGAAACTGTAGTGAACTCTATATGGTATGTTCAAAATGAAAATCAGAAGTTCTAGAATAATCCTCATGTATCCCCTGAACGAATGAAGACTGTAACATTGAATAGTAAAACTATTTTTTAAATGATTTTACAAAGCTAAGCACTTCCCACTAAAGACTACACATATTTAGGTCAGTAGTGGGAACATAATTTACTTGGGCCTTCTGAGACTATTAGAAGTAAATCATTTTCATGCCTCCTGGATTAGAAGAATTCTCCTATGTCTGCTACCAATTTAAGCTGATCATTTCTTTTTATGGATTGCTGAGGCTTTAAAATAAAAACTTGGAATTATGGGGAAGTAAAAAATGATATGTGTTCATCTCCCTCATTTTTAGTCTTTAAGTTTAAAATTGTGCTATTATCCACTCTTAAGAACCTCATTGTTTTAGTGTCTGTTCATAGGAAGATATTGGAGAGAGACTTTATTTCAGGCTAGAATGTAAAATGTAAAGACTTCACACAATAGAAATAAAAATTGGCACTGCAATTGGTGTTCCTAGGAAACAAGAATGTCATAAAAAAAAAGTATGATGCCAAAGCAGCCAAGAATATACAATGGGGAAAGGATAGTCTCTTCAATAAACATTGGGAAAGCTGACAGCAACAAGTAAAAGAATGAAACTAGACTATCTTACACCATACATGAAATTAACTAAAAATGGATTTACTACTTGAGTATAAGACCAGAAGCCATAAAACTCCTGGGTAAAAACATAGGCAATAAGCTCCTTGACATTGGTTTTGGCAATGATGTTTTTGGATCTGACTCCAAAAGCAAAGGCAAGAAAAGCAAAAATAAACAAATGAGACTACATCAAATTAAAAAGCTTCTGCACAACAAAGGAAATCATCAAAAAAATGAAAAGCAACCTACTGAATGGGAGAAATATTTGCAAATCATATACCTGATAAGGGGTTAATATATAAAATATACAAAGAACTCATACAACTCAGTGGCAAAAAAAAAAAAAACCAACAACGATCTTATTAAAAAATAGGAAGAGGATCTGAATAGACATTTTCCCAGAGAAGACATACAGATGGCCAACCGGTACATGAAAAGATGCTCAACGTCACTAATCACCAGGGAAATGCAAATCAAAACCACAATGAATTATCTCCTCACACCTGTTAGAATGGCTATTATCAAAACAACCAGAGATAACAAGTGTTGGTAAGGATGTGGAGAAAATGGAACCCTTGTGCACTCTTGGTAGGAACGTAAACTGGTGTAGCCACTACGAAAAACAGTATGGAGATTCCTCAAAAAATTAAAAATGGAGCTACCATATGATTCAGCAATTCCACTTCTGGGTATTTATTTGAAGAAAACAAAAACACTAATTCGAAAAGATATACACACCCCCATGTTCATTACAGCATTATTTACACTAGCCAAGATACAGAAACAACTTAAGTGTCCACTGATGGATGAAAATGTGGCATATATACACAATGGAATACTATTCGGTGATAAAAAAGAATGAAATCTTGCCACTTTTGATGACATGCGTGGACCTGAAGGGCACTGTGCTGAGTGAAATAAGTCAGAGAAAGACAAAAGCCATATGATCTCACTCATATGTGGAATTTAAAAACAAAACCAGAAAAAAAAAATAGCAAGCTCACAGATACAGAGAACAGACTGATTAGTTGTCAGAGGTGAGGTGAAGGGGATCAAAAAGGTACAAACGTCCAGTTATAAAATAAATAAGTCAATGGTAATGGAACGTACAGCTTGGTGACTAGAGTTAACAATACTGTATCGAATATTTGCTTGGTGACTAGAGTTAACAATACTGTATCGAATATTTGAAAGTTGCCAAGAGAGTAGATCTTAAAAGTCCTCATCACACACAAAAAAATTCTTCGTAGCTATGCATGGTAACGATGTCAACTAGACTTATTGTGGTGATTATTTCACAGTATATACAAATACAGAATCATTATTTTGTACACCTAAAACTAGCATAATGTCATCTGTCAATTATACCTCAATTTAAAAAATGTGAAACAAGCAAAAAAATATGATGCCACAGTTTTCATTAATCTGCAGGCTAAAATACAGAGATAAATGACATACTTAAAAAAGTTTTACCACAGCTGGGTGGATATAAAGAAAATTTCATAGAGTATATTTTGTGATGGATAGAAGATCAATTAAAATGGAACCTATAGGGCTTCCCTGGTGGTGCAGTGATTGAGAGTCCGCCTGCCGATGCAGGGGCGCGGGTTCGTGCCCCGGTCCGGGAAGACCCCACGTGCCGCAGAGTGGCTGGGCCAGTGAGCCATGGCCGCTGAGCCTGCGCGTCCGGAGTCTGTGCTCCGCAACGGGAGAGGCCGCAGCGGTGAGAGGCCCGCGTACCGCAAAGAAAAAAAAAAAGAAAAAAAAATGGAACCTGTATAGTTGGGCTGACTTGGAACCAATTTTTTTTTAAATAAAAGAAGACTTCTTGAGTGTCGACAGTGAGCCAGAATGTGCTGGGTGCCAGATGTACATTATCTCATTTAACATGCATGACCCCACGGAGTAGGAACTGTTTTCCCTGTTGTATAAAGGAATGCAGAGCATCGAGAGGGTTAGTAACTTGCCCCCAACCTCACTCCAGTCAGGCATCTCCACACTCCTTATATGAGGTATAGGAGGTAATTTGGGTATAGAAATGAGAAATAAGACTGACCAGAAATGACAACTAACGTTGGGTCCAATCACCGGAAGGTGAGGCCCCTGCTGAGCCCTCTGTCTCTGGAGCCCAAAGGCCCTTAGAGACCCACAGCGGTCTTGGGGGAAGAATTTTACCTTCAACAGCCAGAGGTGCTTATCTTTTAGTGACATCCAGAAGAGAGAAAGGTCATGCTTAATGGCCCTGCAGATACGAGACTGAGTAGTGATGATGGTTACTTAAGGACAAGGAGGCCGTGCCCTGTGGGTCAGTGGGAAGAGGGATGGGAAAGAAGAGCTCTCAGTAGCACCCATGTCTAAACCCTCCGC
The DNA here is from genome assembly GCF_011762595.2 of Tursiops truncatus. NCBI lineage: Eukaryota > Metazoa > Chordata > Mammalia > Artiodactyla > Delphinidae > Tursiops > Tursiops truncatus. Next base: position 13,425,265 of record NC_047040.1, read on the forward strand.
CAAGTGTGCTGCAGGGCATTTTCTTACAAGGCTGGCCTCCCCTCCTGTCTCTCTCCCTCTCTCACTGTGCTCCAGCCCCACCAGCGGTCCACTCTTGGATGCTGCAAGCCTGATCCTTCCTCAAAACCTTTGCTCGCCATTCCCTGTGCCAGAATGATCTTCCCCCAGATCATCACATGGCTGGCTTCTTCTCATTTTCAACCAAAATGGCCATGTGTGACCACCCCTTCTAAACCTGGCTTCTGCCACCCCTACCTGGATCACTCTTTTCTCCTCTTTAATTTTCTTCCCAACCATTTTCATCCAGGGAAATTACCTTGTTTATTTATGCTTAATTACCGACTCTCTCCTCCCTTAGAAGGCGAGCTTACTCAGCTTGGGGATTTATCTTCCGATACGTGGTTGTCATTATTGCAGGTCTTCTATGTGACAGGTACTATCTGGAAACTGGATCATTTAGTGACAAGGAGGAATAGCCTCCAAGAATTAACACAGCTCTCAACTCACAGTGAATTTGATCAAGCAAACAGATTTAAGGAAAGCCAGCAATGAAAAAGCATGCACATTCACCCATCCCACACCCCTAGATATGACCTATATTGACACTCCCTGGTCTGCACATTTTTTTTAATGAACAATAAGGTCTGCATGAATATGACTAAGGATTAATGTAGTTGATTGAGTTTTGCTAGTGACCTCATTGGTTTTATCTGTCATATCTTATGATTTATTTTTGAGTCATAATACTTAAGTGAACTGGAAAGGAAAACTTAAAGTTTGGTTTTATGCAAGAGTTTGGAGACCTCACAAATTGTAATATCGTAACATTTGGGAAATTAAAAAAAAATTTTTTAGTATTTGTATGAAGCCGCCTTCTCTCTTTTCAAAATCATCTGTCCTTCAAACATACCAGGGGAAAGTTCTTGAGAAATTCATACTCACTATTTTCTTTGAGAATAGATATATATATTTTTGCACAATTTCTTAAAATTTTGCTTAGTATTAAAAAAAATTCAGGAAACGTCATTTTTCTTCAACACCTTTAAAAAAATCCCCCCTGTATTTTACTATGCAAATTTTCAAACATACAAAAGATGTTGGAAAACTTATACAATGAACACCCATATTCTCACCATCTAGAATGTATCTTTTACATTTTGCTGGATGTATTTAATGACATTATGCATCCATCCACCCATCCCTCTTGCCATCCACCAGTCCATCTTCTAGTTTGATCATTTCAAATTGAGTTTAAAGTACCAACACACTGTCTGCTGCCTTTCTGAACACTTTAGAATGCATACCATTAACTAGAAACATATATGTTTACAGTTTACTTTTTTTTTCTTTTGAGGGAAACTTTAGGAGGTGAGACACAAGTTGTAAGTGAACCACTGGATGACTTTGACTATGAATACACCTGTGCACCTGAAACCCCTACTGACATAAGGGACGTTATCATCACCTTCAGAGATTTCATAGCTACCCCTTCCTTGTCAGTCCTCACCCCTACTTCCCTCTCTCCCCAGAGACAACCACTGTTCTGATTTTCTTCACCACAGATTGCTATTACATATTCTAGAACTTTATATTCTAGAACTTTAGTTTTTGGAATCATGCTATAGGTATTCCTGTGTTTCTGACTTCTTTGACTCAGCATGATGTTCTGAGTGATATCCATGTTGTTGCACGTGTCAGTAGCTCCTTTCCCCTTCTGAGTAACATTCCTTTTGTGTGTGGATCTACTATAGTTTGTTGAGCCGTTCTCCTGTCAATACAGCATTTTCAGCTGAGTTGTGCATAAGTCACTTTAAAATCATGGACTTTTGTGAAACTTTGGCTATCATTTATAGGCTATCTCAGTTGTTGTTTTCAATTCTCTGATGGGAGATTTGTGGAAAAACCCTCACAAGTATTTAACCTTATACACTGAGATTCATGAAAACCCTGTTTTGTTTCCTTAATTGTTTGTTATTTCATTGCTAGTTTGAAAGGCTGTTCCTTCTCTCCTTTCTTTACACTTTTATAACTGTCTTTGCAAAAATGAGAGTTGGACTGTGGATCATAGCCTCTATTGCAAGCCACAATTATCAAGAACAAATGCCTATAAAATTATTCTTTGGTAAGAAAGAAAAGAAAGGATAAACCATGCTGGCAAAAGAGGACAGAGTAAAGAATTCAGAAACGAATAGAACTGCCTCAAGGTCAAAGGGAGATGGGCAGGAAAGGACTAGCATATAATTTAGGGCCACCCCGGAGCCAAACATTGACCTTCCAGTTCAAGTTTGTCTTTGCTGCCTCATCCTCAGTTTTCCCTACTCATCCCTTTATCTTTCACTTGGGATGTTTCCTTAATAGTGCCTTTACTGCCCTGCCATCATTTTAAGAATCCTGGAACACTCATGTCTCCTCCTCTGCAGACAAATTACTTTGAATAATTGCTCTGAAATAAGCCCTTTGAACCTGCCTCGGAATCTCAGGCAGTGTGTCACCTCTGGAAGGAGCAAGGGTTGAGGAAAGGGTTGTGTTTACGTGCTTTATTTTGCCCATCAAATGAAAAGGCAAAAGGAACTGCTTCTGGTTCAAGGAGTGTCAAGATGTTGTTAAGGAGAAGAGGAGTATTTTTGGTGGGATGGGGAGAATTTCCCAGTGGTCCCAAAATAACAGTGTGGTCTGTTACCTGTTCTGCCTTCATATAAGGTTGACCCTAACCAAAAGAGGCAGAACAAGTTAACATCAGTGGCAGTTGGCCCAAACTTGAGTATCTCTAAGGTTCTGCAAGAAGGAGAAAGAACTACAGGTACACCAGGATCCTTTGCAAGAGAAAAATGACTGCAGTCATACTTAACATGCTTATTAAAGATGGTTTGGACTAATCTGTCCTTGATACAGGAAGTATCGTTTCAGAGATAAGGCTTCTGACCCCATCTCTTTCACTATGTGTTTATGTGAGTAACTGTTATGGACTTCGTTTTCTTCTCAGCAAAATAACAGATTAGACTAGATGTGGATTCCCAGTATTTGTGTCCAAAAGTCTGATTATACACATATACATTTGAATAAAAAGCAATATGCTACTTAGTACATATTTAGACTTCAGTACAAAATCTCTGTTATCTTGGTATATATTTTTGAGCTTGCAATAAATCATGGATGAGGAAGGTTGTATTATATATTAATATGTTTTTGAAATTTGGACTAACACATACCCATGCAAGTAAATTCATACACATTAATTAACAAGTATTTATTGATCACTTACCCTTACCATGTTTCTGAACCTGTTGTGATGATAACCTCGAAATACACATTTCCTACCACTCTTCTTTCAAGCCTCTGGCTTTGAAATAAAACTGTTACCATCTGCAACTACTTATCTATGGGTCTTGGGATGTCCTATCAAGACTGTGGAACCAAAACAAAATAGAGAAATAAATTGGAATTAGGACTGAAGTGAGACTCTAGATATCATTTATAACACTCAATATCAAGTACTGTGTACCCCAGAATAGCTTTATTTTTATTAGTTATGAATTTTAGTAGCAAGGGACTTTCATTAATTTGAATTTATAGGATAAATTCATAATAATAAGATACTTTTTAAAAACCTATTTAACATGTTGGAGGTGCCTCTTAGGATTTTGATCACCAAAAATGTGTCCTACTGCTAAAAAGAACATTGCCAAGATGCCTTCCAAAAACAAAAGTTTAAGTTATACCTTTTCATATTATCTCACTTCTGTGATATCCTTGTTCATCTTGCCTCTCAATAATTCAGTCAGCAAACGCATATTGATCGTGTCTACAACAGGAAAGAAAAAAGCCGAGTGAGATGTAGATGGGACTTTATTAGAGTCACTGGCTTTAAGAAATGTATAATCTGCTGGAGGGCTAAGACAGGCATCCAAATAACAGAACCAGGCAAGCATCATAAGAGACGTACGCTCAACATCTACAGGAAGACAGTCCTAATTCTGTAGATCCAGGACACCTTCATGGAAATGACTTTGGGAGCACAAACTCTTACCAATATCGTTCAGCCTTAAAAAGGAACGAAATCCTGATACACTCCCCAACATGAATGAACCTTGAAGACATTATGCTAAGTGAAATAAGCCAGCCACAAAAAAGACAAATATTGCATGACTCCACTCATATGAAGTATCAAGAATAGTTCATTTCATAGAGATAGAAAGTAGAATGATAACCCGGGACTGGGGAAAGGGAAAAATGGGGAATTATTGTTTAATGGGTACAGAGTCAGTTTGGGAATAAAAGTGGTCTGGAGATGGACAGTGGGGATGGTTGTACCGTGTGAATCTACTTAATGCTACTGAACTGTGCACTTAAAAAGAGTTAAAATAGTAATTCTTCTGTTATGTATATTTTACCACAATAGAAAAAACATTGATCAGGTACGGAGGATGTGGTTCTGATCTCAGGCTTTTCTACAGTTTGATAGTGAGGACGGTGTTTTTTGTGCTCTTTCTCTGCTGTGAACTGGGAATGGGCATTTCTGTGTCTTTCAGAAGGAGGGTACAGAATATTTTGAATCCGTTTGAGTCCACTGAATCCCTGTGTGAATGCACGGCTTGGTGATTTTATGAGTACATATATAATATATATATATGTGTGTGTGTACATATACGTATACACATGTATGTATAGACATATATGAATACATATAAAGAGTCCTTGGTCACTCCCCTTGCTATCTGGAACACCATCAACATAGGAAGCCATTTGTAATGGGAATACTGAATGTGCCCCTGGGCTTTTTTCTCAATAGTCAACTTCTGAGATTGCTTCTACATAATATAAATCATTTTAAAGAAAACACATCTCCCGTGCCACTCTCCGTGTAGGATTTTCTAGTTAGGTATAAAGGAATGCCTGAATTTTGGATGATACTGTCTGGTTTCCATTCAACCATGTGTTATGAGGTAGAATCAAGCCAAGGGAAGTTTATTTCTGTCTTATTTTACCATTTATAGGGCCAAGTGTACACTCTTACTCCTCTGGGCTCGTCAGTGACGCTCTAAGAGGCTTTACTGTGCTACCATGGAAATCCCCAAAGCTAGCACAATTGCTGCTAAGTCACGTTGGTGCAGGCTTCTGGGAGAGGCCAAGGTTAGGGGAGCAGCGCAGCCTGGTGGCCAGAGCCCTGGTGGTTCTTCAAATGACTGTCCTGTAGCCTTGTATATGTCACATAAAAGCAAAAGGGGAAAAAAAAAAGGTAATGAAAATATCAGTACTTTATATTCCACTTCAAAATATGGAGGAAGGAAAATATAAATCACCAAGCCCTTAAAATTGTCCCACTTACCTTTGTGTAATTAAAAAGGACATGTGTAAATCTGTATAAATAGTAACTGTGGTTTAAAATGGAGATTTAATTTCTGGAGATAAGAAATAATGGTGTAAGGGGAAAGTTAATACTTCCAAAGGAAATGGGCCCCTCACGAGATTATATTATTTTATAAAAACGTGTAAGGAAGCCACCACAATAGCTGTTACCCAGCTGAAAGCAATGTCTCAAATGACACATCAGAATCTTTTTTTTTTTTAATATCAGAGCAGAATACAAACCAGAGAAACTTCCTTCACATTCCTTTGAGGTTGACCATGAAGATGCTGATAAGGATGAAGTAAGTAAATGGTTGAAAGTGAAATGTTTAAAACATGAGGATAATTAGCTCCTGTCTTTCACTAGCGTGTTTCAAATTCAGACCAGTTTCTCCTAAAGCTGCAGTAGCTGTTGGTGTGAAGGCTTTTAGATAAAGTGAATCACGTGTTTTGAAATTGAACATGATTTCTTAAGATGAGTCAAATAGAGAAAAAGGAGTCTCGTTTTTAAGCACAGTGTCTAAGATCTGGGATTCACAGAAGATGGCTGTGATGCTAATGATGTCTTCTGTACAGGATACCACTTCTCACTCATCCTCCAAGGGCGGAGGGGGAATGGGAGGAACTGGAGTTTTCAAGTCTGGCTGGCTCTACAAGGGGAATTTTAACAGCACCGTGAATAATACAGTTACCGTTCGGGTAAGGAGACATCAAGACTCATCTTTGTTTCTGCCACCTTTCTTCACTCCCTCCTCCACTTCGGTCACAGAACAGAGGAGAGCCATTTGCATTGAGTTTTATTCATGTCATATTTTATTTATGAGAAAGGAGGATGTTCTTCTCTAGAACAGTGCCCTAGAAACGTAGCACTCTTGAAGGAATTAGAAGTAGTCTAATTGCTGTGAATTTGAACTACCTCCTTACATTTTTTTCCCTTTATTTAGTCATTCAAAAAGCGCTTCTTCCAGCTGACTCAGTTGCCAGATAATTCCTACATCATGAATTTTTACAAAGATGAAAAAATATCCAAAGAACCCAAAGGTTGCATCTTTTTGGATTCCTGTACAGGTGTGGTACAGGTGAGTAGAGATCTCTTTTCCCCCGAGTTTTTTTAATCGAAAAGTGTGTTCATCCAATCATTATTCATTCATTCCAAAAATATGTATGGAGTATCTGATATGAGCCGAGAACTGTTTCAAACTCTAAGGATTCAGTGGAGAGCAAGGCAGCCTAGATACCTGCTTTCACAAAACTCATTTCAATAAAGTAAGGAAAACAGAAAATACGTAAAGAAAGAAATAAACAGAATGGAATGATTGGTAAAATCTGGAATAAAGAAAATAAACAGGGTTACAGAAGGTAGAGAGACGATGGTGAGGTGGCAAAGGAATTTTTATGCTGCAGAAGTGAGAAAAACATTTATGAAGAGAAAATATTTGATCTAGAGATTAAAGAATAAGCAGGGGCAGCAAATGCAAAGGTCCTGAGGCAAGAGCAAGTCTGCTATACTCAAGGCAAAGAGGAAAATTACCACCTGCATGGCTGCAGTGTGGAGATCCACCAAGCTAAAGAATTCAGTAAGATTATATGTAAATCACATCGTTCAAAGAAGGCTCTTCATGAATGTTATCTTTATTATTAGGTAATAAGTAATAAGATAGTAAATTTACAGTGTGTAAATACATCATCCTTCTTCAAAGAGCAGGTTTCTTCAAAGGCAAGGATTACATTGATTCTCAAGAGTTAATCTCAGAAACAGACACAGTGCCTGTAACAGACAATACTGTTCTGCAAAGCCTTGGTCCTCAAAGTATTGCCCTTAGTATTAAATTTGACATGGACCACGGTGGCAAAGGGAAGCAAAATAATTCCATAGGCCTCACTTGGACATCTTATTTTCAAAAATTTTATCCTACTTTGATGAAATAGCTATCCTTATTCTCGCTCATGTAAAAATTGAAGCAATAAGTGTTTTAGCAGTCTTCCCTCAAATTTCACATTAAGACTCTGGTCCATTTAGGTTGAGGGTCATAGGCCACCAGGAACAATTCTTTATCTTATCACCAAACTACAGGCATTCACATAACTTGCTACATGGCTGAGATTACATTTCGGATTAATACCAGGGGCACTCAGGTGTGTGAATGCAAAATAGAGTTCTCTTTAGTCACTCAAGCCTAGTCTATTTCTGGATGGTTTATCCATTAAAATCTGGAATTTCTCCAGAAAGTAATAATGCTGCACTTTAAAAGGAAAGAATTAATGAAGTGTTGCTGAGCCCTCCACTAGAAATGAAAGATAACTGCTTTTTAACACAGATGCCAGCTTTCCTTATGGAAAGGGCAATAAGGATCTTACTGGAGGGTGGAGATAGTTTTCTATTGTTGGTCACAAAGGAGACTCTTTGGCTTTAGAAATATGAAATAATACTTTAACAATAGGTTAAAGATCAATAACTACATTTTACAGACATTGAGCTGAAAAACTCATTTTCTTTTCTATTTGTACTTCCAAACTTGCTCTAGCAAATGAGTCATCATCTTCTAAGAAGTATCATTGTAGTCCTTGTCAGGTATCAAGTTTGCAGAGATATGAATTATTGTGTAATTTCTTCTTCCAAGAACCATGTAACTCTGTTGAACACACAGTTAGTTAGTGCTCTAATCTGACCTTCCACTACAGGTACCTTTTCTCCATCACATCTTAGACTGTGTTTCAGTCTCTGCTTAAGCAGTACCTTGAAAAGAGAATGTCTTCTAAGGAAAACGTAAGCTTGGGGTTTTTACTGGTCGGTGTTCGAATCCTAGTTTCACCATTTACTATCTGAGAGCCTTGAGTAAGTTACTCAAGCTCTTTGATTTTTGGTGTCTCATCTGTGAAACCCAAATAAATGTGCTAACATGTGATAAGGATCTGGGAGATAGTGTGTCCTCAGCCATCCTTTCCTAGTCTTTCCATTAATTACAAAGGTCACAACTTTGAGAGATAAACACCCCATCGTGGGAAAGCCCTTCTAGAAAATATTGATTCACCTTCCTGAAATATCTACCTAAACTTGCTAATTTATCCATTTCTTTCTTCATTCATTCATTCATCCAGCAAACTTATTTAGTGCTTATGACATGCAGGAACTGTGCTTAAGCATTAGGAATTCCCTGCTGAAATCATGACCAGAGAAGGACATAGGCTCATAACTCACTATTACACAGTGTCTCAAGAGCTATAATGGAGGTATAAATGGCACTTTCTATGGAATGTTCTAGGAACATGGAACAGTGATAAACTCTTCTGGGTTGGCTGGAAGGATGCATAGAAAAAATGGGCATATAGGTAGGAATCTCCAAGGTAGATTTTACACCTTCAAGCACAACTGAATAATCCTACTTCACTTTCCAATAGATATTAGCCATTCAAGTACCCGGGAACATGTATTTTATCTCTTAAAGGGTTTGGCTCTGTATCCCTGTATTTGTATTCCTCTTTATCAAGAGCTTGTTACCCTTTATAGAGGGAGGGGCCTTTAGCTTCTTGAGATCACTTTGGGAAGGTAGACATCTGGGTCCCTTGTCACCTTATGTCTGCCAGTTCTTATGTATTTGCTTACAGCTCTTTCTAACTTGTAAGTTTTGCATCTGGAAAAAAAGATACTGAATCAGAGAGTGCAAGTTTAGTCATTGCTCCAGCAAGTTCTCAGGCACAAAATGTGCCTGGAGACGAAACACGTACACACAGAAGCACAAAGCAAATGAATAATAGGATGAATCAGACCTATTTTGTCAAGAATCGTTGTCAGTTGCCCTTGAATAAAACAGAGAAGAGAAACAAAGAGTTTGCTTCAGGAAGTGCTACCTACCACCCAGCATTCTCAGGGCATTCATGCACATAAGAGTCTTGAGTGAACAAGCCTTTTACTTTGCTTCATTCAGACCCATTCTATATCACTGTGCTTTCCTAAGAATAATCCTTGGAATTCTTAGAAATATATTTCAAGGGCGACTTTAAATAGAGAGAAACTCCTACCCAGAGACTTCAGGTGACATTTATGATTGGAAATTTCCTGGATCTTGGTAAAATAGAGACCTAACAGTAGTTTTCCACTTTTTTGTAATGTCATCAAACAGTACTAGATCTGTTTCACACCCCTCATTCCCAGTCTGAAGCAGAATTTCCAATTTTTGCTACTTCAGTTTTGATTTGAGACTAAGGCCTATTTGGACCTAAGCTATCGTATCTTGTTCTGTGAGAGTCTTCTCATTCATTCATTCATTCATTGGTCCATCCATCCATCCATTCCAGATCCTGCCACTGCGAAGGGAGTGAATAGCCCAGGAATCGCAGCTACCTAGGGTCCCTACCTCAACAGTGACAATGACTGATGTCACTTGATAGATAAAGGCTTAAATGAGGGTGGTGTGGTGCTGAATGCTGTTGATTTCCTCCTAGGTGCTGATCTTCCACCTTGTGGATGTGGGTTCTAAGACAACGGCCTTAGGGGCTTAACCAGAGTCTAGAAAGTCAGATGCCTTCTGCAGCTCAGGCCACTACAGGAAGGAAGTAGGGTCAGCTGTGAGGTAACAGGAGCAGCTCAGACTGTGTGTGCCCATATAAAGGCAGTCAAACTGGGAGGGAAAACAATGTGTACCTCCCAAGGACAATAAATTTAGAAACCCCCCTATAAACCCCCCATTAGCAAACCTTGGCTGTAAAGAATCTGACTTCCCATGATAACAATAAAAACCAGAATGACACTTGTAATCTTCTTCATCTAATACATTATTTGACAACAGTTGATGGAACATGCATTATTATTGTCCCAATTTATTAAAATAAAACTCAGCGAGATAAAGCGGCTTGCCCAAGTCACAGAGCTAATAAATGGAAAAATTACATTTGAGGCAGAAGAATGTCCAAAGTTACAGAAAGATGCCCAAGGAAATGCTTTGGTGATCATACATCCAGTGGACATGCTTGCATAGATACATACATTCATCCTACATAAGCCGCATAGGCAGAAGAAACACTACAAAGATAGGTGCTGGTGTGTCATTTAAGCAGTGAGTTTTGGATGTAAGATTTATTTCAGCAAATATATATGGAAACTTTTGCTTTATGCAAAGCACTGTGGGAAAGCCAAACATGAATTAGATGTGGTTTGTGTCTTCAAAGAACTTCTGGCCTGTGGGAGAACAGAACAGATATAGCACATGCCTGAGTAATTAAACACGAGTGACACAGCTCAAACAATAGGTTCTGATAACATATGAAAGAAAGATATTACATTTATCACTGCATGATGCTACCTTATATTACACATATGTAATATATATATTGCTTATTTTTTCCTGACATTACATAACACTAGAATGTAAGTTCAATGAGGGCAAGCAGTTCTCTTGAACATTTTTAATGCTCTGTACTTGGCACATAGAAGGTAGCCAATATATCTTGGTCGAATGAATGAACAAATAAGCATACAGAGAATGGAAAGGACTGCATGGATGGTAGCCATCAATACCAGTAACCTGGATTTGATGTTGTGTGTTTCCTCTTAAAACTCTTCTCTTGTTAAGGCAAAATTCTGTAAAAGATGCTAGCCACATAATAGGTACAGTGGTATATTTTGCTCGAATAACTTCCTTCAATATTCAGTCCTCCATTGGCTTTGGTGATTTTATTGGAGTGTCTATTTCAAAACTTTTCCAGATGAATATTGTGGAAAGAGACCAGTTTGCCACAACTCATTAAGCACACCATGTGGCATTAGGACATATTTCCAGTTTCCTTTTATTTATGAAGTCACGTAGATAGACTGTGGTGACCTTGAATGAACAAAGTAGTTTCATCGGTCGCAAAGGATACTGATTTCAGGGAAATAAAGGAAAATTTGAGGAGTAATAAGAAAACGATTACTTCTTGATTATCATTTTAATGACTTAAAATTGCATTTCAAGATTATAAAAATGACCCATTGGTTTTCTGCTTTGGGTTTTTCTTTTTTGCTGTTTTATACGCCATTATCTTGGAGATTACGGAGAGTGAGATGGAAAACCACTTAGGCATCGTAATCTTCCCCAACATAAGCTTCTCTGCACTGCAAGTAGTTCTGTTTCACTCCAAGGAGAAAAATAATTTGGCTTTTGAGAAGTTGTGAATAGAATATTTATTTCATTTATAAATATCCCTTTTTGAGAAACAAGGGCTTGTTATACTTTGCTCAAATTTTTTTAAAAATTTAATATATAATATTGTTGAAGTTGGCAATCACATTTAATTCATTTAAAGTACAGAAGGCAATTTAGGAAATCAAGTTTTGTTCTTATTTTGTCATGTTTGTTATTAGTTCCTTGACAGCTGCATTTGAAAGCAGGTTGCAGCTCAATCCACTTTTAATTTGGACCCAGTATAAGTACTGTACATAGCTTTGCATCTGCCTGTCCCCATTGTTTACAGCATCAAATTAGTCAAGCAGATTCTTTCTTTTATTTTCAAGACAGCCCTGAGACTTGTTTGCATTCTGCTATCCTCAGATGCTTTAGATCTGCTCTGAACTCTGGACATTTCTAGTTCTTTCCTGAGTGTCTATTTCTGTTCCTGTTGCTTTTTGAAGGATACAATACTATCATAGCAACGTGTCTCTTTTATACCTGCTCTCGGCCGTCTGTCTCTGCCCTCAGACCCTCTGTGTCAGTGCAGGTCACAGGCGGTTTTATGGACCTCCTTCTTCAGCACCCCAGGAAATGTGTGGGAGGATGTGTGGAGGGAGTCTGCCCCACTCCTCCTGCGGCAAGCATAGCTTTTAAGAATTTGCATTCTTAAAGAAGCTACCTGGAGGTTTGCTTTGCACAGGACCACCCCGCCTCTGTTTACACTGCAGCCAAAATGATCTCAAAATGCAACTGTGGTCTTTTACTAGTCAAGTCATCCTTTCTGTATTCTCACAGAACACAGAGGGTGCTGCAAGAATAGTAGTATTCTCAACACACCATTGTAAAGCAACTATACTCCAATAAAGATGTTAAAAAAAAAAAAAAGAATAGCAGTATTCTCATGTTGCAGTAACAATCCTGTTCTCAAAAAGAATTTTTATACCTTGATTTCATACGTCTTCTTCAATACATTCATACAAAAGTTAAGTACATTTATCTTCCAATTTCACATTTGGGTGATTAATTGGTTAACACCCATCGACCCTGTTCCAACACCTTGTCTGTTTTTGCCCAGCACAAAATGTAAACACGAGAGAACCTCTTTAAGAATGAATACTGTCACTGCACTGAGGATAACTAGTGAGCTTCTGCCCTTATCAGGCTCACGGGCTATTGAAAATGGCAGCCTGCAGGTGAGTCATTACAGGGCAAAGAAATAATAAAAATTGACAATAATACGAAAGTATGGACACGAGCAAAGAGCTTGTCCTTGGCAGTCTACAAAGTGCCATGTGAGCTGTGAGATTCCACAGTGAGGATCACGGTTAGCTTTTTAGCTAATTCTTCTTTCTCCTTCAATTCCCAATTTTTACTTTTTCTTGAGTCTTGTATGATGCCCTGCTGTCTACTTACAGAAACCAGAACATCCCAGGCCATGGTTACCCATTTGGTGTGTGATTGTGCCAGGCAGGTGGCAAAGAAGGAGAAGGGCATCTGATGAGCATCTTCTTTGTGGCTGGTCATCTCAGGGGATGTTAAAGGATGAAGGGATTACTTCCTGTCTCCACCACTTGCTGCCCGTGTATCCCAAGCATATTTTCATTTGTCTTCCCAAGCCTCAATGTTACCATCTGTTAAATGGAATGATACAGTTTCTTTCACAGAGTTATTATGAGATTTAAATAAAATGGTGACCGAAATGGTCAGCACAGTGCCAGGTATATAGATGACAAGTGTTTAGTAAGTGTCATGTTTGTAGTAGTAGCCGTACTGTTGTGGAAGCTGAAAGGAGAACGCTATTTGGGGACGTTTTTAAGAGCCTCCCAAAGAAAGAGAACACTACCAGGAGTATATTAAAAATTATTCTTTCTTGGGCTTCCCTGGTGGCGCAGTGGTTCAGAGTCCGCCTGCCGATGCAGGGGACACGGGTTCGTGCCCCGGTCCGGGAAGATCCCACATGCCGCGGAGCGGCTGGGCCCGTGAGCCGTGGCCGCTGAGCCTGCGCGTCCGGAGCCTGTGCTCCGCCACGGGAGAGGCCACAACAGTGAGAGGCCCGCGTACCGCAAAAACAAACAAACAAACAAACAAATTATTCTTTCTTGCCACCAAGAAATAGCAATCCTGTTCTCAGAAAGAATTTATACCTTGATGTTTAGGCGCAACCCCGCACTATAGTGCCGCTCTCATCTTAGGGTTCTATTATTGTTTGTATTTTACTTATCTTAATTGTGTAGGCCTTGCTTTATTACAGTTGTGAGTTCTCTAAAGGCGTTAGAACAGTGTGGGTAAGAGTTGAATACTTGTATCGGAGGTACCTAGGAGTGAATTAAATGTGGAACATCTTCAGTTCTTACAGCCACCGCGGGTTATATAACTCTAGTCTATATCATCAGGGGAAGTTTCTACTTTGCATTTGTATTTCTCCTCTCATGGCAGAATATATAAAACTGCTGTAATAATCTGCTTTTGTATTCCCTCTACTTTAAATGTGCTTCTTTGATCTTTAAACAGCTCACTTCTTTTTACAGATTTCACCTTCTGTGAAAGTTCAATCTAGAGTAGCTACTCATCGCATCAGACCATTTTAATTCTCTGCACAACAGAGAATCTTTGTTTTTCATTTGTTTGTTCATTTCTTCAATCATTCATTCATTCCCAACGAGAAGAACCTCTTCTGTCCCATTTATAAGATATGACTGTTTTGAACACACTGTTGTTGAATCCTTCTGTGTGAGAGCACTGGTACAGGACAGAGTGGTGACCCAGCTCTCATGGAGGCAGATGTAAGGGAGGAGTATACTGTTCAAACAAACAAATGAAAGTGAATAAGCATGTAATCCCAAACTGTTGTGAGTGCCCCGGAGGACAAGAACCTTGTCCTAACTGGGGAACTGGGGAAGGTTCACTGAGCAAGGATAAATTCACTTGAGATCTGAAGAGTGAATACAAGTCATGTAAGTACTTGAAGGGCAAACATCGTGCTGTGTGCGAGAACCCATGCATGGTGATTTGGGATGGGAGGGTTGTTTCAGGCCTTTGTGGCAGCAACAAAGCCTATGATGGGAGCACATCCAGGGAACTAGAACAAAGCCTCGTGGGTTGGTCACAAAATGCAAAGTAGAGATGTCAAGTTCGAGAAAAGTCTGGAGGTTGGTGGAGAAGCCAGAGACAGAAAAAGGAATTGGGGGTCCCTGACATGGATGTCATTTAAAGCCACTGGCCCAGAGGAGAAAGGAAGGAGTCTAAGGCAGAGCTGAGGTCAGCATGACAAGTCAGCAAGATAAGGAAGAGCCAGTAGAGGTGACTGAAGAGTGGTGGCCATTCAGGAGGAAAGGAAACTAGCATAGAGTGTAGTCATGGAGAAACCCAGAGAGAGATGGGTTTCAAGAAGCCACTGTGTTAATTCTGATGAGAGGTCAAGGAAGATATGAAGAAAGAGATGTCCTTGGGTAGTACAGCAGCATAGAGTTTGTTGGTGATCTTGGCAAGTGCTGCCTCTGGGATACGATGGGGTCAAAAACCCAAATGGAGTGAGTTGTAGACAGAACACAAGGTGAGGAAGCGAAGGTAGCAACTCAAAGCAACTATTTGAAGAAGCTTAGAATATACTTCTCCACCTGCCTGAAGATGAAATTTTTGAGCCAACATGCTCATCCAATCAAGAAAAATGTACAAAAAGGCTTGAAAGAAACCAAACGAAATGATTCTTATCCAGCTAAATTTTTGTCTTGTTTTGGAAGATCTCCTTGAAGTCATCTACTCATGAGGAAAGACCCCGTTAAAAGCGTCTCCCACTCTCTAAGACTTGGTATCTGGTGTTTTTCTTTCTTTTCATGCCACAGAATAACAGACTAAGAAAATATGCCTTCGAATTGAAAATGAATGACCTGACCTATTTTGTGCTGGCGGCTGAAACGGAGTCAGATATGGAGGAGTGGATCCACAGCCTCAGCCGCATCCTGCAGATCAGTCCTGAGGGCCCCCCTCAGGGCAGAAGGAGCGCCGAGCTCACGGAGCTGGGGCTGGGTGAGCGCTTGCACACCCGCCTCCCTTCCCTCGCGAAGTGCGCATTTGGTTCATTTCAGCTGCTACTAACCCTGGTAGCCGTCAGGTGTAGCTCTTCCAACCCTGAGCTATTCACTCCAGGAAATCACCCATAAACCTTTACTT
Organism: Tursiops truncatus; assembly: GCF_011762595.2. Classification (NCBI taxonomy): domain Eukaryota; kingdom Metazoa; phylum Chordata; class Mammalia; order Artiodactyla; family Delphinidae; genus Tursiops; species Tursiops truncatus. The sequence continues at coordinate 13,440,927 of NC_047040.1, forward strand.
TTACTCAATAGTGAGAGTCACCACACAGAGGTATGATTTTGAGTTGCCAGGCAATGCTTTGAGGCTGACATCCAGCCAATGATGTTAGGAACCATCGGTCAGCGGTATTAAAAATATACCCATGTCTGATGGAGTGTTAGAGGGGAGACTCTGTGTTTTATAGCCTTTCATCAAATTTAATTAATGAACATAATACTCTGTAATGGCAAATATGCATTCTTTCCTTTTAGTTGAAAGGCATCTTTCACGTGTGCTTTTAACCCCACTGAGATCAGCCTAGTTGTGGAAGTTCCATGAATTTTGCATGGTATTAGAGATTTTTATAAGACAGATTTTTTTTTCTGCCCATCCTAATTCTTTCGTCTAATTCTAATCCAGGCTAGGCAAAGAGAAGAGAACAAGAGAGAGGAAAGAGAGGATGAAAAGTAGGGGAGAAAACAGGTCTGTGGCCACATCGAAGACAAGTTCACCTTCAGAGTCAGTGATCCTAAAGGAAAATTACTTTAAGACATTTTTCATAACACATGATATGTTATTTTAAGTCTTTAAGTTCTGATAGTCTGTGTATCATATGAGAGAGTCATGAGATAATAAGGAAGAAAATTATGGTTGACTTTAATACAACTGCTATATATCATAGTAAGTGTTTTACATTCATGATTTGCTTACTAATGATCAACTAGAATATTAATGTTTACAGAGTCTTAGAGAGTTTAACTGAAGCTAGAATGTGGGTTTTACATTGATGGCCGAAGAGTCAGAATTATCCAAAATATATTCATATATAAGAAAACTTTAGTATGCATTACTGAACTGCGACAAGACAACCTCAAGTATAAATGTAGTATTGTAAGGGTCCATAGTTCTTATGGGCACAGGATGGTGTCATGGAGAGTGTCCCAAAATGAGCACCAGGACATCTGATTTCCAGGCCCAGTTCATCTAACAATACGGAATACTAGAGCCAGGACACAGTGAAGCCACCTCCTCACCAATATCCGTCCCCCATCGCTCTGGAGTCTAACCCAGTTGTTATATGTCACAGGCTAGAGAAAGGAATGATTCATGAGAACTGTTTAATAACCCAGTCTTGGTGTATCTTTTCAAGATTCCCTGGATAATTCTATAACGTGTGAATGCACACCGGAGGAAACAGATTCTTCAGAGAACAACCTACACCCAGACTTCACAAAAGTAATAAAGCTGACATTTTTCTATGAAAATAAATTCGAATTACTTATTGTTTATTGCTTTCATGGAAAAGATATAAATGCTTTCTTCTAAGATTTAGACTAAGAAACACAACAGTCAGAAAACAAAAGCATGTTTCTATAAGATTGTGGAGTGTTCATGGATGATATTAAAGCAGTGCTGATACTAAGGGGCTATTTCTTGGCCGTGTGGATGGAGCTGGGCCGTAAGTTTCCGGCTATTCAGATACTAAGAACTAACACAGTTTTCTCTGTAGTACCTCACAGAAACTGAAGAGATTGTCAAAGCAACTCGAAACGCGGAGAGGCTAAATCTGTTCTTGCTGGATCCAGATATAGATGTAAGTCGGGATTCTCTCTAAGCAGACATGAACTTGATTCGTACAGTCGTGGTTTATAATTTAGAATCTCTTTTCTTATGATGGGTGTTTGTTGAGTAAAACTTCCCAAACTTTTTTAGAGCTTGAAACTTCAGAAGAAGGATCTTTTAGAACCTGAGTTTGTGATCAAACCATTTGAAGAAAAAGCTGCCAAGAGAATCATGATCATTTGTAAAGCTCTCAACTTAAGTCTCCAGGGATGTGTTACAGAGAATGAAAACGATCCGGCAACAAATGTAAGTTTCTCTTCTGTTACATCCTATAGATCGGCCAACATCACACCAGCCTCGTTAAAATCTTTTATTCAATTCTTGATTTTTCCAGGCACTGAGTTCACACCCTCAATTGTACCAAGCGTATGATTGACAGCATTTTTCCACATGAAAAAATGCACAAGTTATGAAGTGGAATTGTCAGGACACTGCTATAGAATTTCCCTTTTAACTTAAAGAAGCATCGAAGGGATTATGCTCTAGGGTTCTTTCCATTAAGTCAGCACAGTGGTTCAGAGTTTCCAAAGATATTGTTTGTATCTTCTTGGAACTTGAGATGGCTTTTAAATTGATATTTTTATTTTAATATTTATGTGTTAATTTTCATGTATATTAGAGAATATTTATAATGAGCAAATCAACCCTGTGTTTTCACAGCTACTGCTGCTTATGACAAGGCTAAATAGTGAATCAAGTAAAATAATACTATATAAATATTAAATAAATAATACACGTAAATGGTAGGGAAAAAAAGGTGCTTCACTGATATTTGGGAAACATCACTGTGCTCATTAAATCCATACAAGATTCCTCTTCTTACCAAGTGGGCTCTCTTGAGAGTTCACTCTTAGTATTCTAGGGGACAATTCTATACTAATTGTAAATGTATGTGTGGGAAGGGGACATTTTGTGAGCATAAATATTATTAAAGGTTGAACTATAAAAAAGGGAATAAAAAGCACTCGTAATCCTAACATCAAAAATCATTGCTAATATATTGGTGTGTTCCCTTTCATTCTTTGTTAATGCGTTCTGTCCTCATTTCTCATAAAGCATCCCTCAATTGTCATCTTTCACCTTAAAGAAGAAAACTTATTTCCAGATCCATGATACAAGCCACATTTGCTTTCAAAAGGTAGAAACAGCATTAAGTTTTCTCTGCAGATTGCACACACAATCCTGTACATGCCTTTATTTATGATGTAGTAAAACGAGCCTCGTTAGTTTGACAGTGAGTTGCTGGCAAAATGGGTGAACTCTTTCGAAAGACTGTAACCTACTGCCCTTGGGTCTTCAGGCACCTCACTGGTTGTCTGAGCCCCCTTCTTCCTGGTGTAATAGCAGGACAACGGTACATGCTATGGACCTCAGGAGAATGAGGAGAATCAAGTAACAAATGCCTGACTTTCCCACTTACAAGTTGTTCCATGCTGGGCAAGTGGCTTAACTTCAGTCTCCTCTTCTGAAAATGGGGAAAATAATAAGACTATTTCAAATAGCCGTTGTGAAGATTAAATATGGTGCCCGGTGCAGAGCAAGCATTCATTAAATATTAACTCTTATTCTAATATCTGGGAAATTGCTTTGAAATTTGTAAATACAATGCATGCAAGGTATTGATGTTTTCAATGTTACCTGTGAGATTCTTGTTGACAAGTAAGCTAAAATTGAGATTAGTTGCCAGTAAGAATCTTCCTCCAAAATGAAGCTTCCTCATGTTTTATAACTGTAACTGTGCACTAGGTTATGTGAGACTGAAAGCAGTTGAAGTTGAGTTAACTCATTCTCCAGCAAATATTTATTCAGTGCACCTACTAGACCCAGACTTGTTCTAAGTACTGGATAAACAGCAGGGAACGAAATCAACAAGGTCCCTAGCCTCTTGAAGACTAGATTCTTTTGGAAAAGGACTGAAGTAAATAAGGAAACGAATAAATTAACAAGATAATTGCACATTGTGCAAAGTTCTTTAAAATAAATCAATATAAAGAGATGTGATACAGAGGAACTGGGAAGAAGGCTGCTGTAGGTGGGGGGCCATGGGAGACCTCTCTGAGCGGGTGACATTTGAACAGAGACCAAAGGTTGAGAAGGATAAAACGTCAGGTCAGGGCAAAAGATTCCAGGCAGAAGAAGGAACAAGCGTGAATGCTCTGAGACAGTTAAGTCTTGGCAAGTTCTGGGAACTGAAAGGAGATAGTGAGGGGAAGGGCAGACCAAGATGCGGTGGGAGAAACAGTACAGGGTAAGATTAGGTAGGGTCTTATAAGCTGTAGCAAAGAGTTTGGATTTATCCTAGGTGTGAGTGGAGGCTATTCAAGAGTTGAAAGCACATTAAAATGGTGTGATCTAATTTGTGTTTTTAAAACATCTCATTAGAAGAATGGATTGTAGGAAACAAGAGTTGAACAGGGAAAGCAGTTAGAAGCCTATTACTATAGTTCACATCACGGCTTGCGCTAGGGCTGGCGAGGAGGAGGGAGAGGAATGGATGGATTTGACTGCTGTTTTGTAAATTGAACTGACAGTTTTTTCAGATACGTTGCATATACAGGATAAGGGGAAGGGAAATCTGAATGCTGAGTCCCTAGTCTTTGCTTTAAACACTTAGACGCATGGTAGTGCCATTACTAAGAGGACAAGACTAGAGGAAGAGCAGATTTGGGGGATACAGGCCGAGAAGTACATTACGGATATGTGAAGCTTAATCAGCCTATTAGATATCCGAATAGAGATGGCCAGTGGGCAGATTCAAATACAAGTTTGGAACTCAAAGGCATGGCATGAGCAGAGATACAAATTTGGAAGTCTGGTACAGACAGTGACCTAGAGGGAATCATGTAGGAATTTCTGTGTGTGTAGGAAACATTTAATGGATGAACAGAGAAGTGACCAGAGAAGAATCAGAAGGAATGTTCATGGATGTAGAGATAAACCAGGAAAGAGTGGGTCATGACGCCAAGAGAGAAAGGGTCAGCTATGTGGAATGGTGCTGAGAAGCTGAATAACAAGAAGCCAGAGAGCAGCGTGGTAGATGTGGCCACGTGGAGGATGACTATAGCAGAAAAAACTTCCTTGGAGTGAAAATGTTAGGAGGAGCAATCAGAACATACTTTCATTTGGGAGTAAAAAAAAAAAACAACTAGAAACTTAGTTCTTGAAACTATATTTGGAAATATCAGGAAAATTTAACCTAAATTATAATGTCACTTAATCTAAATTTTACTAAATAAAAATAAATGCTTTTTTTGACCGGGTACATCTTTAAGTGTGATTAAAAGCTCAAATTTAGAAACGGAAACTCAAAGATAATGGGCTTTTCTTTCCAGTGCCAGGGGCATATGGCTCCTTCCACATGGCTTCGTATCTTTATACTAAAGCCCATATTCAGAAGCTAAATGTGTGTATTTGGGCCAATCTCGCCAGGCAAGAGAGCACGTGCAGCTCAAAGAGCAGCTTCTGTGAGCCCTTTCTTATGTGTCAGGCCATAGGAATAAGCCAATTCCAAGTGCTCTGTATGTCTGTATTATTTTTAATTTATTTTACAGTTGATACACATGTTTAAAAACTAGGAAAAGAATTTTAAGAATAATTTCATAGTGCTTATAAACAATAATGTAAAAAAACCGAGAAAACAGCCTCTCCTGAACTCAAGTGCAATTTTGTATGTAATGGCATTGTTTTAAAAAATCTTTGTGTGATTATTCAGTGATACTCATTAATGTCGCTATTTTTAAATTCATTGTTTGTAACTCAGTGAGCATGCTTTTAACTTAATTGAAATATTTCTCCAAGTTGCTGAAGAGCCAGCAATTCAGTAGCATTTAATGAATGAGCTTCTAAAAAGACACCCTAAAAGGACTTTTTCACGATGGGGAAACAATACTTGACAGCATGTAATTTTTTTAGTCAGTCAGTTGAAAACCAAATTCAAGTTGATGGTTTTAGAGTATAAAATATTTCTTTGAAAATAAAAATTGATTCCAAAAATCTGAACTAATAAAACTGCTTCACAGCTGAGCTACATTTAAAATGCCATGTTCTTGAATTTTTTTAAAGAGGAGTACAGAATTCTAAACATCAGAAACCTATGACTTAATTTGTTAGGCTTTGAAGGTTCTAAACAACACTTTATTGAAAAGCTGGTGATTCAAAAAGTAAAATGTGAATGGCCATCATCAAAAAGTCTACAAACAATAAATGCTGGAGAGGGTGTGGAGAAAAGGGAACGATTTTTCACTGTTGGTGGGAATGCAAACTGATACAGCCACTATGGAGAACAGTATGGAGGTTCCTTAAAAAACTAAAAATAGAACTACCATATGACCCAGCAATCCCACTACTGGGCATATACCCTGAGAAAACCATAATTCAAAAAGACACGTGTACTCCAATGTTCATTGCAGCACTATTTACAATAGTCAGGACATGGAAACAACCTAAATGTCCAATGAGATGAATGGATAAAGAACATGTGGTACATATATACAATGGAATATTACTCAGCAATAAAAAGGAACGAAACTGGGTCATTTGTAGAGATGTAGTTGGACCTAGAGTCTGTCATACAGAGTGAAGTAATTCAGAAAGAGAAAAACAAATATCGTACATTAACGCCTACATGTGGAATCTAGAAAAATGGTACAAATGAAACTATTTGCAAGGCAGGATAGAGACACAGACGTAGAGAACGGACATGTGGACATGGTGGGGGGGAAAGGGGGTGGGATGAATTGGGAGATTGGGATTGGCATATACACACTACCATGTGTAAAATAGATAGCTAGTGGGAACCTGCTGTATAGCACAGGGAGATCAGCTCGGTGCTCTGTGATGACCTAGATGGGTGGGGGAGGGAAGTCCAAGAGGGAGGGGATATATGTATACATATAGCTGATTCACGTCATTGTACAGCAGAAACTAACACAACATTGTAAAGCAATTTTACTCCAATTAAAAAACGGTAAGATGTGACATTTAAGTTGAAAAGGTGGATTGGAGGAAATAAGTGAAGCACCATATAAGCTTTAATTCCTGACGGATTATCGAAGTAGGTGATTTATTTCCCTTCACGAAGCAGAAATGAACATCAAAAGGCAGCAATTCACAAAAACTTAATAAGGATTTTTTTCCTTTGACCTTCAATGTGTTTGGGGTTCCTACCTGAGTTATTTTCACATAATTTTGTATTTTTCAACTCTTAGCAGACTACCACTGCCACAAACCAAGAGTTTTTCTAAACTAAATTAAATTGGTAAAATATGAAACTTTTCCATTTTGTCTTATTTTTAAAAACGAATGCGTTGAATTTTATTTTATGTGTAATTGTAACAGTAAGGGAGCTGGCAGGTATTGCTAATATTAAGGAATTAAACTAATACCCCTGTTATAAACTAGCCATAATCCTGCATTTCAAGGAACACAAGATACTTATTAAACATTCAGCAAAATCCACAGCATGAGTGAGTCTGTACAGTGATGAACTTGGTCACAACCTGCTTATCCACAGAATCCTGGTGGGTGAGAGGCATCAATTCAAAATTAAGTAACATAAACAAAAGTTAAAAACTTTTTATAAGTATATTCATTTTAAGAAGCCTGTAGTTAATTACATATGTATGTATTTACATATATATGTATGTATATAATTATTCATGTGTGTATTTATATACCTATGTCTGTGTATATAATTACATATACATATATTGGGTTGGCCAAAAAGTTCGTCCGTTTTTTCCATGTTACAGAAAAACCTGATTCTCTGTACCAAAGAATTCATCTTTGTATCCTCATCCTATATATTAGTGAATGGCATTGTCATTCACTTCGTTTCCTATAGCTCCAAACCTGGGGATTTTCTTTTATTCATGCCCTTGTGAACCCTCTCTCCAACTAACCAACACACGCACACAAGCAATGGATTTCCAAGCCTTTTGGTTGTACCTTCCTAACGTTTCTCAAATGTATCTTCTGCAAACACATCCTAACTTTTTGTTTCCACTCTGATCTCACTCTAAACCTGTGTTTTTTCATGTCTTTGTGACTTTGCCATGTCACTCCACCTACTAGAAGCCCTTTATAACTTCCCCTTTACCAAATTTCTACTTCTTTAAAACTCAAGCAAGAAACTTTCCCTTCCCTTTCCATCTTCCTTTACCTTCGCATTTGCCCTTTACTTCCCATCTTCCTCTTCCTTCCTAGCAGGGTAGTAAGAGGTTAAGGGGGCAATCACACAGAGGCTTGGAAGTTGAGTGAGCATAAGAATTCCAGATGACGCGGGGGAGGGAGCCACGTGGAGGCGCAGAGGTGCCACGCCCTTGGATTTGTCAGGACCTGGGGCACTGTGCAGGCTGGTGCAGAGGAGATAGCTAGATAGCTACTATGGTTGGGAGACTGGTTACTCTGAACAATAAGTAAACTAATTGAACAAATAAGTAAATAAATGATAATGAGTCAGGTTTTTCACGATTGGATGAAATACTCGCAAATATGAAAAAGGGAAAGGCTAGAAAGAACCTTTGAGGGTTTGGATTGGAAATGGAGGTATGACATGAACCCATGAGTTTTTAATAAATATTCATGTACTGACAGAGATAGAGACATCACTGTAGCTGTGAATACTGTGTATATGTATATATATGTGTGTGTCCCAGAAACAATGAGCATAGATAGCAAGCACCCAGATCTTGGTTTCTAAGTGTCACCCTCACTAACAGGAGCCAGGGCTCTTTGGAGGAATGGCTGGGACATGGAAAGTAGAAGATGAGCCTGGAACATCTTGTTGGGTAAAGAAAGAGGTGCTCCAGAAATGATGCTCATCTGCCGTAAAGACACAGGAGCTACACTGAAGGGTGTACCTCTAGCCAAGTCTGAGACAAGTCGAGTATCACTGTAAATAACGACAGTAAGAGATGGACATTTATTGAATAAAGTAGCAATCCATGAGTCTATACATACATATATATATATGTACATATGTGTGTATGTGTATATAAATATATATATGAATAAAAAATGAGGGATAAAGGAAAGCTCATTGTTACAGTAAAATACCGACTAATGTAGAAAGAATGATGGAACTAGAAGATCACCATTGGTAGCCATCATAGTGGTAGTTGGTTCCAGTGGGAGTTATGAATGGTGGATTGGGTTTGATGAGTAGCAGGACATTGGTGTAATCTCAGAAAATATTTCCAAAAAGGCTAATCACTTACCAAAGGGAAAATGGTGACGTTATAATGGAGAAAACTGGAAGATGCCAACAAGACCGGAATATTTAGGTTAACATTACCTAAAGTCGTGGGAAAGTTGACTTTTTGTGCCCTTGATATAATGAACTATGAAAATCAAATGTCACACTGGGGTATTACTGCCCCAGTAATACCTGAGTCAGATCATGAGGCATCATCAGGGATACTGACATTGCAGATATTTCTGAGAGAGTAAAGGAAATAACTAGACGGTTTTGTAAGGTTGAATCATACATGTATTACAACGTATGAAAAAGAATATTTGGCAGGAAAAGTAGAATGAGGAAACCAATGAAATACAGTTCTGGGATCTGAGGAACCTGATAGTGGAAGGGATTCTGGGAACTTGCCTACAAATATTGTATTTTATATGTTATATATAAAATATATAATACATGCAATATAATATATGGTATTATATCTATATACGTATCTATATACATATATATACATATATCTATATACATATAATAATAGCATATTATATATAGAAATATTCTACTATATATAAATAGTATTTTATCTACTGCCTTATTAAATAATATACTTAAGGAGGCTATCCCCTGTGTGATGATTTTATGTCAAAACCATCAATTCTTTCTTTTTCTCCAAAGATTGAGCCTTTTTTTGTGAGTGTGGCACTTTATGACCTCAGAAACAGCAGGAAGATTTCTGCTGATTTCCACGTGGATCTAAACCACACTGCTGTCAGGCAGATGCTCTCAGGGGCTTCCGTGGCTTTGGAAAATGGAAACATAGACACTGTCACTCCAAGACAATCAGAAGAACCTCATGTCAAGGGATTTCCAGAGGAATGGCTAAAATTTCCAAAGCAGGTTGCACTTTTTTTTACCTATCATGGGAGGGAAAATGCTTGTTCCAGTTTTCTTACCAATAGATTACATAAGATGAGCAGTTTTCCAAATAAAAATCCCCCTTAAAGCTGTACTCTAAAAAAGTAGAATTTTGGGGGCTTCCCTGGTGGCGCAGTGGTTGAGAGTCCGCCTGCCGATGCAGGGGACACGGGTTCGTGACCCGGTCCGGGAAGATCCCACATGCCGCAGAGCGGCTGGGCCCGTGAGCCATGGCCGCTGTGCCTGCGCGTCCGGAGCCTGTGCTCCGCAACCGGAGAGGCCACAACAGTGAGAGGCCCGCGTACCGCAAAAAAAAAAAAAAAAAAGTAGAAGTTTGTAAATGTCTTCAGTGTGGTTTCCTAGATGCTTATTAGCTGTTTTCTTTGTACATAGGCTATATTTTCTGTAAGCAATCCACATTCTGAAATTGTTTTGGTGGCCAAAATCGAAAAAGTACTGATGGGAAACATTGCAAGTGGTGCTGAACCTTATATTAAAAATCCAGACTCCAACAAGGTAATGCATGATCTTTTTATAAGTAATTTCAATTACTTTCAAGAAATAAAATCACACTGCCTTGATGAATTATCAAGTTTGATAAATGTAAGTCTTGAAGTATTCCCTTGTTAGTGAAATGAGTATCAAACAGGAAATTTTTAAAGTATATATTCTCAGCTTATGTTTTTTGATCCTGCAATTTCTGCTGAGACTCTATTGGTAGAAATAAATTTAAATGTGGATAAAACTTTAACCCCCAAAGACTAAAGTGTTAACAATAATGAAAAGTTAGGATTAATCTGACTGAAAACAAGGGAATACAGTTTACTAAGACATCAGCAATGCTTATGCTGAACTAAGTGAAAAAGTAAAATAGTTGTTTACCAAATTTTAATAACACCTAAATGAAGAAAGAAAGAGGAAAGAAAATACCATAAGTTCTTTAAATGGTGGGACTGCAGGACATTTTTTCTGCTTTCTTTTTTCAATTACCATATTTTCTATAATAATTGAATGTTATTTTTTAATAGAAAATAAATACAAAAAGTTTATATTATCCACACGAAGAAGTATATTGGGAAAATAATGCATAATAATTGAATTTGAGGATGTGTGACAGTTTAGGGCAGTGTTTAACATATTTATGAGAATCCTTTAATTCAGGGTTTAGCAAACTATGGAGTGCAGGCCAAGTCCAGCCTGTCACCTATTTTTGTAAATAAAGTTTTATTGAAACACGTTACACTCATTCATTTAAGATTGTCTTTCCTGCTATAGCAACAGAGTTGAGAAGCTGAGACAGAGACCACATGGCCCACAAAGCCCTATATATTGGATTGGCCAAAAAGTTTGTTCGAAAGAACTTTTAGGCCAATCCAATATTTACCGTGTGACTTTACAGAACAAGTTTGCTGACCTCTATCATAACAAATAAAAAGAAATACAGGACAGCCTGTGAATGTAAATTTCATAACTCTTTCCATTCAATATTTTAAGGTCTTTTAAGTCAGAAAAAAAGTTGGTATTCCAAGGTAAGGGTGTTTTCTACATTTGAAATTTCTAAACTAAAAAGAAAGAAAGTGTTATACAATAGTTTGAACACAGAGGATATCATTTGTCTCTTTACAAGGTAGAATCTGTGAGCCAGTAAAGCAGAAGTTTACTAAGTTTCAGTATAACACGGAAAAGTATTTATTAATATTTTACATGGACTGTTTGTACAGTGATGTTCTAAACAACATTTATATTTATTTTTTTTCCTTAGTATGCACAAAAGATACTAAAATCCAACAGGCAGTTCTGCAGCAAGTTGGGGAAATACCGCATGCCATTTGCTTGGGCGGTGAGGTAGGTTGACAATTGCAATCAACAGAATAGAAGTGCATTTATTGTCTGCATTGAAAGCTTCATTTTTGAACGCATCTGTGTTACCTGTTATTTTTAACATACCAACACCTAGAAGAATGCTAGTGTGTTCATCTTCAAAAATACCTTGAGCTCCCCAGAAACATGTGTTTTACAAGATAATTTAGCAAGCCAGCTCATAATAGACTGGGACCATGACATGTGTACAGTGTATGCATGACCAGGTATACAGTGGGTACTTGGTAGGATCAAAGCCAAGTCATAACTTCTTTACTATGTATATTTGGTCTAACAAATTCTTGATGTTTTATCAGTCCCAAGGGTTTGGTGCACATAAAATTCAGATGGAAGCACTGTGATTTCTTATGCAGCTGCATGTTTTCATCCATGCAGAAAACACGGGTCTATATATGGATGTTCAAATGAAACCATCAAATTGATCACTTGAACTCTCTTTGATTTTGGTACTGATTAGCATAGCCACATTTCTCAGTACCAGTTGACTCTCTGATAGAAATGCTGAGTTAATGTGGACACTGATGGTGGAACCATCCACCTGGACATATAACCTCTGCATAAAGGACAAAAAATGCCTTTCAGATCTGTTTAAACATCAATTACTACTGTCCTTGTCAGTCTCTTTGTGTCTTTATCAGTACATGAATTTCTTAAAGGAGGAAGTGCCTGCCATAGATATATGGGAAAAGGTCAGCAATGGACAATCTGAATGAACTAAAAAAGATAAATTAGTGCTACAAAACAAGCAGTCTATCAGGTATCCATTTGAATGTTGATTATACCCCAATGCAAATAACTTTAAAATCCAGAAGGACAGAAGAACTAGTTAGCTATGTCATTTTCAGGTCTCACAGTATCCAGTTGTGGTGCATAACCAGAGTAAACTCATCCCTATTTTTCATAATTTTGATGTAGTTATTGAAAGTTGGAGACAGGTACAGGGAGGAGGAATGTGGAATTAGGGGCAGTGGTAAACCAAGGTAGACTCATGCCGTCTCTAGGGATTCATTTGCCCCAAGGCAGCCCTCTCAGTTGAGGAGGAAGAGACCAGGCCCAGGAATCTGAAAACGTGGTCCAGATCAGATACCACTTATAGATTGTAGCTTTGGTCAAGTTTCCTTTCAGAGTCTCAGGGTCTCCATTTGCAGAATGAAACTAACAAGACCGCCTTGTGAACAATAGTGCAATCACAAGTGCAAAGGCATCTGTCATAGAGTAGATCATAAATATCATTTTATCCCCCTTTAATATCTCTCCCTACAGGGACAGCTAATGCTAGGATATTCTTCATGAATAAAAGATATTAGTTAGAAATACTGAACCCTTATGATGAACTTAATTCATTTTATTCCTTGTAAGCTTCAAGAAAAAGGATAACTAATTGTAATTCACAGGTCAGACTTTTCATGTTGATAAGTATTCTCAGTTCCCACAAGATAATCAGTTGGGGCAAGTAGAGGGTAGAGGCAGGATGTCCTTTGGCAAAGTGAAATATTCCAATATAGCAAAATCATAATAGTGAACACATTTTCTCTTTAAGGATTGAGGATTATTCTGAGTATTGTTATAAGCAGACATTTTAGAGCCAGAGCTGGGTTCCCTATCTCAACTCTATCTACCAGTGAATATAGCAAGAACTTATAGTCTCAATTTTTTTTGAATGTAGGAAGAGGAATTCTAATACCTAATTTACTATTTCAGGGATTAACAAGTACATAGATTTATTCAATAAAAGGTAGCCATTATTAGAAGCCATTAGTCTAATATGATTATTAAAAGTCCCTGTGGAGATCATATCCACCCAAACAAGCCTCCTTTTCAGGTAAATTTGGGGCAGTGAAGAATAATGTGGGAGAAAGAAGTAAAAGAATTACCCATTATTGAAAGAACCTGAGCAGTTAGGAAAAGCAGTAACAACCCTACTTTGAAGTTGTCTTGGTCAAACGTGCTAGAGGAAAGATAGATGAAGTTTCTAGGGAGGCTGATAATATTACCAACTATTGAAGTAATTATGTCTAGGGCAGGAAAGCCAACAAAACCACAGGTTCATGCTACGTGAATGCCTGATCACTGGTTTGGTTGTAGACCAGGGAACAGTATACACCACCAATTTGTGCCCATAAATGTATGATTTACATTTACATAAACATCTCTAGTAACTGAGAAAAATGATTAGCAGCACAGTTCTCAAGATAGACCCCTTGGAATATCTAACCACAAAAACAAGTACAAGATCCAACCAAAGAAGATTTTAATTTTCCCTCCACAGTGCGGAAACTGCTCCAAGTAAATGTTGACCAAATTAGAGAAGGGCTCTTGCTACTCATGTCGTTTTGACATAAGCCAGCCTGCTGACATAGTCCACTACCCTACTGACACCGCTGGTTCTCTGGCTCCTTTTCCCTTCTATTATATTTTCTCGATTGTAGCTTATTTCTTGACATAGCTTTGAGTGGACTCTAAAACCCTTTGGCCCTTAAAATCAACTGCCACTCAAAAGCATAGAACTGACAATTAGCTTTACAATCATATTTTTACCCGATCCAGTCATCCCACCAGCTGCAAAACACACACTCATCACTGTGAACATTTTATCTAGAACGTGCACTAATTTTGTACATGTTCTTATTTTGGGCACCAGCTGTAGCACCATTTTATAGCAAAAAAGCTTATATTTGGGATAGGTAAACAGAATGCACTCAGATGGCTACAGAGGGCATTGTACACTCATTGATTCAGAAGAAAGTCAACCTTTACAAATGTGCCATGTTGTTAAATCAAACTCTTTCCTCGTGTATCACCCCCAGGATTATGTGTGCCTAAATCCAGGACAGGACGCTTTTTGATTCCTTTTTCTCTGTCCCATGAAACATTCCAAATGGAACCGAGTAAAAAACTGGATTTTCTTTAAAATTAAACAAGACTAAAATAAAAATTTCATTCTTATATCTATACATTTATAGAAGGCACACAGCACAACAACAACACCCAACAAATGGTTGTCCAACCTCTGTTCAAATCCTTCCAGTGACAAAAACTCAAGTGCGTCCCACAGTGGTTCTTTCTTCTTTTATAGCTCCAATGATTAGATAATTCTTCATCTATATACACACACACACACACACACACACACACACACACACACACAGTTTTTTAAACTGCTTGACACTTTTATGTTTTGTCTTCCAAAGCCACAAAAAATGGGCCCAATTCTTTCTATATATCACAGCTATTCATGTTGCTTATTTTTGTTAATATTTTTTTAAAGTCTTTATTGAATTTGTTACAATATTGCTTCTGTTTTATGTTTCGTTATTTTGGCCGTGAGGCATGTGGGATCTTAGCTCCCCAACCAGGGATCAAACCCGCACCCCCTGCATCAGAAGGCAAAGTCTTAACCACTGGACCGCCAAGGAAGTCCCTCATGCTGCTTATGAATGAAGCTCTCAGGGATACCTAAGCTTCTTTTCCTTTAGGCTAAACACCACATTTTTTTTTTTTCAATCACACTCTAAACGTCATGGCTCTGAGACCTTCACTGCACATGGATCATTGCTCAACTCTGGCAGTTGGAACAGGGCATGGTGTCCCAGCCATCCTGAAACCATCTGTGTAAATGAATCAGTTCTCTGCTTTCCTGCCAGTTACCATATTTATGGAGTGGGGACAGAGTGTGAGTGCCGTGACCAGCGCCTCTCTGTGCTGCTGTGTTCTTCACAGCGTGTCCAACGTTAAGTGAGCTGTTTCCAGGACAGGGCTGGCTGCGGATAAGAGCAAAAGCGAGTGATACAACTCAAGTCTACTGATATATTTGAAGTGACTGGTTAAATTTTTTAAAAATACTACTCAGTTTAACTTTCTTCCATGTTGGGAACAATGTCACACACTCAAACACAATCCCTGAATAATATTTAAATAAAAATAATCTTCAAGTTAAATATTTTCATTCTTCCTCCCTCAGTGTTATTTGATAGGGGACCTTTTTTCCCTCAGTTACTACTTCACAGAAAAAAAACTGAGGAGAAAGGTTGAAGGAGTCTAAAAATATCATTCTGATAAATTCCTGGCCCATTTTCTAAATTATTTGACACTAAAGCTCTATGATCAGGTAACCATTTAAATGGCCTTTGCAGCCTGTGTATTGAAATCTTTGGCTAATGTGAAGAGTAGTAAAAGAGTCTCGTTAAGGTCCTTAAGTTAGAAGAAATAAAGATTCAGCATTTCTCTAACACTGAAGAAAAATCAGCTACGCATAGGTCTAATTTTCCTTTGATAGACACAGAGTATGATGAATTATGGGGAAGAAAAACGACATAAGGCATGTTAGGTATACTTGCTTTTCAGGAAGTGTGTTGCCCGGCATTACTATATTATTTGGATGAAAACAATTTATGCATTTTAACTAAATCTGTATAGTCCCATTGAAATGGATCAAGGAAGGAAATAAATGGTTCAGGTTCACAGTGTTCTCTTTATTTAATACAAAACGCTCATTCAGGTGTTCTCCATTTTATCTTTGTCTCTGCCCTAAAATTTAGGGCATGGGCACATTTATCTCCATGAAAATGTTTCAAGAGTCTGGCTCTCTACACCCACATACACAACCTCATACCCTTTCCATTATTCATAAATTCTAACGGCACCACCCAAACTGACATGACCCAGGCTTGCCCAGGAAATAATGAAAAAGTGGTAACATGTGTTCCCATTCCTCTCCACCCCCCCTAATACTCTGTGGCTTTGACATGTTACCAAATCATAAATAAATGTAGTTGTAATATGGGCTGCTGTCACTTTAGATACCAGGTTGAAAATAAGAAATTGAAGATAATAAATGCAGTGTATAAATGAAATTTTTTTCTAAGAGGTTTTCCTGTCTTTTTATTTTATAAGTTCCTGGATTTTCTTCCATTATAAATGGGAAGTTGAATCATTTTAGTCAACTTAAAAATACATCTTCGTAAGTAATATCCAAGTACCAAGAGGGGAGCATTGGTGGTTCAGTGGTAGAATTCTCCCCTCCCTCCCATGCCAAATACCAAACTGAATAAATATTGTTTTCTTTCAGATCAGTATTTAAGGACAACCAGGGAAATGTGGACAGAGACTCAAGATTTTCACCATTGTATAGACAAGAAAGCAACAAGATTTCAACTGAGGACCTACTTAAACTAGTGTCAGATTATAGAAGGTAAGATGTTTTGGATACTCTTGAAATTAACACGAATCAGCTACATTGCTGCTGTTGATTTGTTACCTCTGCATAAGCAGTACTCCATAGCCAGATTCCCAATTATCCATACTCCCCCAGAAAGCAGATGCTTTGCAGATGACCTCTCATATGCCCAAATGACACCATAAGAGTAAATTTGCCAGAATGATGTGGAAGGAGGGTGAGGCATTAAACTATGTCAGTTACCTATGGCTGTGTAACAAATCACCCCAAAACTTAGTGGCTTAAGACAACAGCATCACTTATTTTTCTCTTGAGTCCATAATTTGAGCATGGCTAAGTGAAGACAGTTTGTCTCTTCTGTATATGGCATCGGCTGGAAGAGGTCCAATGGAGCCAGAGGGTCCATTTTTGAGATAGCGCATTTGATGACTGGCAAGTTGGTGCTGGCTGTTGGCTGGAAGCTCAACTGGAGCTGTGGGTTGGAGACCTTGGCTCTTCTCTCCATGAGATGCTATGGCTTGGGTTCTAAGAGTAAGTGTCCCAAGGGACAGACAGAAAATGTTCACTGCCAGTTTCTTAAGATGGGAAGCTGTCACAGTGCCCTTTCTGCCATAACATACTGTCAAACTGTCACAGATCCTAGATTCAAATGAAGGGTATATAGACGCCTCTAAGTAGGAGGAGTGTTAGGGGATTTTAGAATATGTATGAAACACCACAGAGCAATTAATTGCTGTGAATACAATAATTCATAATAGTTCTGTCATTCAAATGCTTTTGGAAAAGACAATGGAAGTTAGAGCTAAAAGAAGAAAAACATAAAAGTCACAACATTTTTAAAATGAATCACCGTATATTCAGCATCTGATGATGGTAAGATCTTTCATGACAAGTGGCTTATCTTAAACTGTTGGTCCCCTGACACAGTCAGGATTCTTGTTGCCTTTGCCCCTTTCCCAAATATTAACTCTCTGCCTCTCGCATCTAAGAGTCAACAATTCCTTATCAATTAATTTTGTTTATCCAAAACAAAAATTATTTATTACTATGAAACAAGCATGATTAATATTTTCTGTATCTTCAGTAGAGGATATATTTCTATTTAACTAGAAGGGAAGTTTGTCCAATGTTCTTTTTTGTTCTGGAAAAAAATAAACCTTAGGAAACAAAATAAAAGTGGAATTGAACCAATATTATTTTTTTGTGATCTACAGGACCACCCCTTACATGGGGAGACCTTCCTTCCCCTTATCAAACATCACGGTCAAAACCCCTATATCGACTAAGTGGAAATTAAGAATGCTTTTCCTCTTTACTTTTTTCCAAGTTTACTAAAGCCTGAAAAGTTGTAACACTG
Source organism: Tursiops truncatus (assembly GCF_011762595.2). Taxonomy (NCBI): domain Eukaryota; kingdom Metazoa; phylum Chordata; class Mammalia; order Artiodactyla; family Delphinidae; genus Tursiops; species Tursiops truncatus. The sequence continues at coordinate 13,459,029 of NC_047040.1, forward strand.
AGCAGAAGGAAACGGGCAAAACAGGAGAAGACCATACTGTCACAAAACCCATGTTATTGGTGTTTAGCAAAGATAGTTATCACTATGGCACTTAGAGGGCGTCTAGAATACCCAACACCATACTGGTGAGACATCAAATTATTTCATGGATGCCTCACACGTAATGACATTTATTCTCAGTAGTGTGCTGATAAATGTCTACCACTGACCCTCTAGGAGGAAAAAAACTGATTGGTATTGATGGCAAATTTCCATGGTGTAAATTCTCCTACCATTGCTGATTTCAAGCTACCAGTGGGGTTTTGCCAAACATGGAGCTGGAAAGAAATGTGCACACCATCATATAACTTTTCCACCACACAGACAGATGTAAATAACCTCAAGAGCACGGATCCTCTCCCCTGTAGTAAAACAATTACTAAGTCATGAATTTTCAGTACTTTTTACCTTGGTATGTAATGTAATTTGTTTAATATAATTTCATTTTTAATAATGACTGTGTTTTACAGATGGCAGGCAAAATAACTGAAAATATAACAATTAGCTCTCACAGGCTGGGAAGAGCTGCCTCTCGAGGTAGATTTCCTGAGAGGGGTGACACTCGAAACTGTTCTTAGCAACTTTCACCTTACTATAAAAGAAGATAGGGGAGACGGTTTTAGTAAAGAGGGAGGAAAAGAAAGTCAAGGACTCGTGAATTAGAGTGACTGTGGGCACAGGGATAGGTGGTGAAGAAGGGGATCAGGGAAAGGGCCCTTGTCCTCCTGGATTGTTGGTGAAGAGGGAAAAAGCAAACTGTCCACTTACCAGTTGTGGCAAAGACCATCCCTGCTCTCAAAACTTCTTAAAATTCCTCACGAAAGTGAATTATTTAAATCGGTTCAAAGACTAGTACTTTCTGCTAACAAAAACTAAATATTTACCATTTACCAAAACTAACGATTTACATTGCACTCGTTTGGCCATATAAATGTTATCTGAAGTGGTGCAAATAAATTTAAAACATTCTTCAGAATATCTGTAACTGGACCCCTCCCTGATTTTTTATTTGCGAAGTCACATAAATTTTAGTTTTCAAAATAAAACCAGCTAAATGAAATTATTCACAAGATTGTTTAGGGTCCCACTGTTTATCCTTATCAAAGCTCAGAATTACCATTGTGTGTTTTTTTTCCTTGACAACTAGAATAATTCACTGTGTGTGTGTGTGTGTGTGTGTGTGTGTGTGTGTGTGTGTGTGTGTGTGTGTGTGTGTGTGTTTCTGTGCTGGTATACTTTCACAGAGCTGACAGAATAAGCAAAACGCAGACCATTCCTGGAAGCCTGGATATCGCTGTTGACAACATTCCTTTGGAGCATCCAAGTATGATGATGTCATGGTTTGCTTGTAGAGTTTTGAATGTTTAGTGGCTTTTTGGTTAGTTGGTTGGTTGGTTGGATAGTTGGTTCGTTACAAAGGTTTGTTTGGGGATTTTTTTCTCAAGGTTTAGGATAACTGTAATTCATTATCCTATAGAAATGTGGGATGTCTTATTTCTCCATTAAGACAGACTGTAAGTATTGTAGGACAGGAACTATATTCAGGGTGACCTAATATTCATCTGGTATACACCATGCACTGAGCAGGGTGTTAAATTGTATCATTTAATCCTCAAAACCCTGAAGGGTTGCAAATGAGGAAGTCCGGTTCAGATAGATTGATAAACCAGTAACCCATAATGAACAATGCCACGCTGAGCTGTCAAAGGGCTACTCTGAACATGGTACGTTGCCACCCAAGTGGCCATGCAGTAATTATAGCTGGAAAGTTTTTAGACTCTGTTATTACACAGACAGCATATATCTTTTCCAGAATATGGTCAAAAGTTCTATTTATGTGAAAATTTAAATTTCAGAAGCAGTTTTATTAACTTATAAATAAGATTTTTCAGAATTTATTTATTAAGTGGTGAGATTAGTTTATTTGGTTTTATTTTCCTTCTAATTACACCTTTTAGTGACTTTCTCAGTGATGCAAAGAATGAATAAAGGCATTCTAAAAAGAACTACAAACAGGGAGAGGATTATTACCACAGGATATTTGAATTACCATTAGCACTATTAAGTTTTCCATTCTTATGACTTTTCCACAAATCACTTTAGTATGAAATAAAATGAGCATTCTAACTTAAATCATGGCTCCAAATCACTTTTGTATTGATTGGTGTGAAAAAGCAGATGACAAAGTAAGCCATTTCCTCTACCTGATTTGTGGGAAGTTGCTTTTATTACCTAGGGAAAAGAAAAATAACAAAAGAGAAAGCTAAAATATTCTCTTTGAATATACTATGATATTCTCTGATATCATGGGATATCAGAGAAATTTGAACATATAATAAAAATATTCTAATTGATTTTTGAAGAAAAAAAAAAAGCCTGTAATCTGATTCCCAAGCATATAGCTAACGATATAGCTAAACATGGAGCTAACCATGTTGCTTGTTTGAACACAGGAAGATTCCAGATCGGGTAAAGGAAGGTAGAAGGCCTTGCTGTCTTTCAGGGCCACAACTTCAGCCTCCAAACTGCTTAGTGACAAGTTTTGATTTATAAATTCCTACTGGTCTTTTCCCCCCTTAGGCTGTTTTTACAAGGTTAGATTTTAAAAGATTGTGAAAACTGAAGAGAAAAATAAAATTGTAACTATTAATGCAGAGGGGGATTAGGGCCTATGTTGTAAAATCATTCCATAGGGAAAATTACTATTAAACCAAGTGGTACTATCAGTAATAAACCCACTGGAAGGAGTTTTGTTCCATCATAGAGCAATGTTTATAGTGTGATGGCTAAAGTCAGTGGGCTAGTCTTTATCTTAGAATATCTGGTTAGTATGCTCAGAGGATCTCTAGCTAAAATTTACTTTCTATATGAAGCTTAATACAAAAAGAAAATAGTTATAAATCCAAAAGATTTACCAGTCTTTTGAGATATCAGTTTTGATGTTAAATATATCACTGAGTATCTATCGTGCTTACCTCCTACAAAGTTTTCAGGCCAGCATAATTTAACATAAATTAGTATACAAGCATGGAGTTTCTATTTTGAGTAGATTCATCTTAAAATAGGTTAAGTACTGTTCACTTACAATCATATCAAGTGACAAACTTTTCTTTTCTGATTTTTAAAGACTGTGTAACGTCGTCCTTTATCCCTGTCAAGCCTTTCAATGTGACGGCTCAACCAGAACCCACAGTGGAAGTGGAAGAATTTGTTTACGACTCAGCAAAGTATTGCCGTCCTTACAGAGTATACAAAAATCAAATTTACATTTACCCCAAGCACCTCAAGTATGATAGCCAGAAATGTTTCAACAAGGTATGATATGTTTCTGAGATATCATCCTCTCTCTCCACCCTATTTAGACCATATTAAGATGGCTTCTTGAAAGTTCAAATACAAATTACTATAGACTAACACTTTAGAATAGAAAACCATTTGAAGAAAATGTTTAATGAGAGACAGTGATGAGTTTCACCTTAAAAGTGTTTGAGGATGCACATTTTATAACATATGAGTAAAACTTTCTGAAATCAGCCCTAAATAATTTTGTTCCAAACTTTATTTTTAGTTTATTAAGAGACTCTGAAAATAGCCTACCTGCACTCTTTCAATATGAGTCTTTTCTTCCCTTTTAAATAATCTCTCCAAATCTTTCTGCTATTTCGGAGCGCTATGAGTAATGCCACAAGAGAATTTTGGCTATTCTGCATTTTTCAGATTTAATTAGAAGCTACTTATTTTAGGCACTTGGATTGTTTTTTGATGTTATTATCTAACAGGAAATTACAATGTCCATTTTCCCTGTCTGTAATTTCAGGCACGAAATATAACCGTGTGCATTGAATTCAAAAATTCCGATGAAGAAGATGCCAAGCCCGTGAAGGTGAGTCCAGCCCATGAGGGAATACAGCACATAGGGGCAGGCAGGTGCCCTGGTTCTCCCCACGACCAAGGGGCTTTTTAGTTTAGTGTGCTGGAAAGAGGAGCAATTCAGTCCATTTGATTTAGATTTCCTAACATGTATCTGATTGAACAGCTACCATTAACTAGATCTATTAGAAATGCCAGTCTCATGGCTCTGCTTAGCTTTTCATGATTTGGAAAAAAGGAAGCCGTTCTGGTGTGAAATCAAGGCAACGATTCCCCTCTGGAAGACTTTGCCGTTTTCAAAGATTAGCCCGCATCTCATGAATTCAGCATGCTTGATTTCAAATGCAGCATCCCAGCTGGGCTTCATGTGGCCTCTGCGGAAGGGCTGCAGCCTACTGGCCTGATGGCTAATGCAGGGGGCCCATGGGGCGCTCACATTTTTGGAAGGTGCGTGTGGCCACCTGCCCGAGGACCTCGGAAATGGCTCTGGGAAGCTGGTCCCTGCTGTTGATCACGCGACTTAATAAGATCAATAAGACTATGAGTTTTATAGGAACTGGGCTGTTTGATCCTATAAAACTGCAACTGGATGGCATTTTTCAGAGTTTGTATTTGATATATACTGTTTTTATTTTAGGGACTTGAAACAGCATAAAGAAACTTATAAAAATAGAGAGGAAAATTATTTTCAGTGGGCCTGTGGCCAGATCTTCCCAGTTTTGGTGAATCAGAGGAAGGAGATATAGTAAAGGACAAAACTAATTTCTAACTAATCCCCACAATTATCTGAGGTCACCTCTTAAAGCGCTCTGTCAGGTACCGATTGTGTTCTCTGTGCTCAGAAGGGTTGTAGCATTATTCAGAAGAACAGTAATCAACTTGAGTGAATGAATCATGCACAATAGAGAGAAAGAGTTCTTTAAAATTGTCCTGAGGCACTCTCAGCATCCCCAGCTTCCAAGTTCCACAATAGCATTAGCAGCAGGAGAGAAAAAATAAAATGAAATGGAATTGTCAAGCAAACAAAGGCAATGGCCAGGCGGCGAACACACCAGGCCTGCTAGAGAATATGGGGAAAAATCTAAAAAAGAGGAGTACTCGCAGGTACATGTGACCCCTGTTTCATTGCATTCTAAAGCATTACTCAAGAGATACAGCTGACTGCAGTAAAGGGACTCTGAGCCTTGGGCTAAAGGGGCTTTTATGACAAGGAAGGTCCATATCCCATCCCCAGGCCTGATTAGGGGCTGGGACAGAAGAATAACACAATACAATGGAGCCTGGGACCAGCCCTACCCTTCCAGCTCTCATTCTTGGTTGGGGACTGGCATGTCAGGAGCTGGGGTCAAACCAAGCCTTGTATCACTAAGGACTGATCGCCTTAAACTCTAGACCAGAGCTGGGTACCGTGGGCCGCGAGAATCAGAATTGAACAAAGTATCTCTTATCTTCTGGTAATCAAAAGTTAGGTAGTAGTTAATTGATTCAGGTATTCAGTATTGATATAATATCTACATGGTGAATTAAAGCCTTCATATTTTCTTCAACAGTGCCCTGTTGTGTAATAAATACAGGACAGCAGATCAAAGAAGTTCAAGGTTAATTAGATGTCAGCTCAGCCTGGCAAGTTACCACAAAATGCACCTTTGTCCCAGAATGGGTAACTGAAGAGTTGTGGCCTTTTTGTGCTCAGGGTTAATTTCAGACACTCATAATTATTCAACTCATAACTTTTTAAACAGTGTATTTACGGAAAACCTGGAGGGCCCCTCTTCACCTCAGCCGCCTACACTGCAGTTCTGCACCATTCCCAGAACCCAGATTTCTCAGACGAGGTAAGCCAAGCCTCCACTGCCCCCAGCAGCTCCTTAAAAGATGGGTGAGTGGGTAAGATAATACGTGATGACAAACACTCTCTCTAAACTAGCCCTCAGACTAAGGACATACCTTAGCAGGTGTTTACATAACCCAGTTTTAAAAACCACGTTAATTGACAGTTGCTCCAGGACTATGCTGCAAACTCATGTATTTCAGCACAAGATTTTAAAAATGTGATGTTTTTATTATATCATTTCTTTCAAATGAGACTAATTTTTTTCTTTTCTTTTTCATTGGTTAGGGTAACAAACATCGTGTTAGGTAGTTTTTACCAATCAGTAGCAGCATTTCATATCCTAAGGGAAAAAACAAAAAGGGCTAGAATATGAGCCAACTGTTGCTTATAACCCTCATGAACTTGAAGGAGCTTGGACTGCCTCACCTCAAGACCTGCCCTGCCAACTCTCAAGACTCTCTTCTTATGTGCCAGGAACCACGCTATACTCTAAATAGACACTATCTCACTTGATCCACATGGCTTTCTCCAGAGAAACAGAGCCAATAGGAAGATGATAGATAGAGAGATACATAGGTAGATAGATAGATAGACAGATAGATAGGTACAATTTAATATAAGGTATCAGATCACATCATTATGGAGGCTGAAAAGTCCCACAGTCTACCATCTGCACCCAGGAAAGCCATTGGTGTAGTTCAAAGGCCTGAGAACCAGAGTGTCTATTGTAGAGTCCAGTCGAGGTCTGAAAGTCTGAGAACCAATAGTGCCAAGAACTGGAGAAGGTCAGTGTTCCAGGTCAAGCAGTCAGGCAGAGAGGAAATTCAACCTTACTCCGCCTTCTTGTTCTATTCTGGACCTCAGTGGACGAGATGTGCCCACCCACATGTGGACCCACATCTGCTTTGCTCAGTCCACCAATTCAAATGCTGGTCTCCTCCAGAAACGCCCTCACAGACACACTGAGAAATCATGTTTAGCCAGCTCTCTGGGCATCCCGTGGCCCAGTCAAGTTGACACATAAAATTAACCTTCACACCTTCCTAATTTATGGATAAGGAAGCCGGCGATCAGAGAAGCAGCTTTGACAAGGGCACATAACTATGAAGTGACAGTCAAAATTTAAGCCAGCCCATGTGACTGCAGAGCCTGAAGCGTCACTGCTCTGCTATAACCCATATATAAAAAAAAACTTACTGGATTAGTAGTAAAGGACTATACATATGTCAGCTTGTATTATAAACAGCTTTAGACAAACAAGTTTCAGTGATTAAATTTAATTTCTAACCGTGAAGCTAAGGTCTGAACTAATGCAACCTGCCAATGTGATTTCTGGGATTTAAAACATCACATCTTTTGTATTAGGTTCCTATTGCTACTTGAACAAATTGTCACAGTTTCGTGGCTTAAATAACACGCATTGATTACCTTACGGTTCGGGGGGTCAGAACTCTGAAATGGGTCCCACAGGGCTGAAATCAGGTGTCAGCAGGCCTCCATTCCTTCTGGAGGTTCTGGGACGAATCCTTACCTTGCCTTTTCCAGTTTCTGGAGACTGCCCTTACTCCTTGGCTTGTGACCCCTTCCAGCAATGAGCAATTACTCTGACCTCTGTTTCTCTCCTCACATTTCTTACGACCCTGACTCTCCTGCCTTCCTCTGATAAGGACCTTTGCAATTACATTGGGCCCACTGGGCTAATCCAATTTAATCTCCCCATCTCAAGACCCTTAATTTAATCACAGCTGCAAAGTCCCTTTTACTGTGTAAGGAGACATATTCATATATTCTGAGGATTAGGACTTGGGGGGCATCCTGGAGGGCCATTATTCTGCCTATCACACCTTGTTACACGTCAACCATTTATAAACTTCTTAAAAGAACACCAATGAAACCACAGACCTGACTAACCTTATCTCCTTCCTCCACATCCATTTAATGCTCTTAAATTTTTTCCCTATAAATTCAGGACAGAGGTAAAAAAAAATAAATAAGGGAAAGGGCTGTTACTACATTACAGAATATTTACTACATTGGTTGACGTCTTGACAAAGCCCATCTGAAAGGTGCATCCTCTGTCAACATATAAGATTTAACGAAGAAAAAGAAAATGTTCTTACGTTTAAGTCTGGCTTTTAATCTCTCTCACGCTCGTGTGCTTCCCGGAATACTTGTAAAAGCCATGAGCTTTTCCACAAGAGAACATGTATATAATGACCTGCCTGGTGAACTCTGCAGTACAGATTCAAAACCATTTTCTTCTTCTTTATTGCAAAAGATGATTGCATTAATTATAAACATGAATATAAATTCTTCTAAGGCACTGCTAAAATATAATGTATTTGCAGTATTTGTTACCAAGGAGTGTTAGCATTAATACGTAGTTTACTGGAATTCTTGAACACTTGTTTCAGGCCCATGTGTTCCAACTAAAAAAAGAAAATTTCATTCTACTGCATTGTTAGTTATTGTATGTTTTGAACTGTATATTGGCTTTTGTTACCAGGTTAGCATTGCTGGTATGTCATGAATATATGTAAGCTGCAAACCATTCTAATTCAGGAGTTCTCAAACCTTACCAGGCACAGAATCACCTGGAAGGCTTGTTAAAACACAGATGACTGGAACCCACCCCAGATTTTTGGATTCCATATGTCTGGGAGGGGGCCTGAGAAATTGCATTTCTAAACAACTTTCTCAGAGATGATGATACCGCTGTTCCAGGGATGACACTGAAAATCTGTGTAATAAATTCTCTCCTGAGCAATGTGACAGTAAAGTAACTATATATATAGATGCACAGAGAGTCTAATAAAAACTAGTAGATAATTTGCTTGTCTGTTTATCACCTTATTGCTTGATTTGATTGTTCAAGAAATTACCTAGTTGCTAATATTGAACTGAATGTCACTTAACCTGCATGGGATCCTGGGATTCCAGTGTGACATGTGTTCTTGTCCTGGAAGATCCTATTAATTACTGACTAGTCCATCCTCCTAGTGACTCAAAGCCCCCTAACATCTTTCGCCTTGGTTGCTACCTCTGTATCATCCTACTTTGCAAGGCCGTGGAGGGAATTAAATGACAACCTATGTGACAGAGGTTTGGAAACTGCAAAGCACTATCACATGTAGAAGGTTCCAAAACCTTTCTTTCCAGGAACATGGAGGACGCTCCTCATTAAGTATATTCTTCACCTATATCAATTTTATGTTTTTTTTCACAAGTGTCATTTACAGAGGAGAACGTGACCTCTTTCCAAAATGGCTCATTACTTAGTTACCACAGTGTGATTTTTTACACAATACATACCACATATCTTTTTGTGGTTTTTATAACAGATAGATTCCGTGCTCCAGTTACATCATTTGCAGCTACCATGTTCCTCAACAATGTGACTGTGGATCATCTGGGGATCTTGCTAAATGCAGATTCTGATTCTGTCTGTCTGGGGTAGTGTCTGAGAGTCTGCATCTCTAATCAGCTCCCAAGTGATGCTTATGCAACTGGTCCATGCACACACTCTGGGAGGCAACGACCTACTCTTCACTCAACTCATGTCCCTTGATGATAGGTCCTTCATCTGTGCCTTATTTACATGCTACTGTCATGTCTGTGTGTGTGTGTGTGTGTGTAATTCATGGTGGTATAAATTATCTAATGAGAAACACTAGGTATTCTAAGTGATCACCACAATAAAGAAGTAAAAATAACATCTTAACACATTACTGCTAGCGGGATGGATATTTATTGAGAGGTAAATCGTACTTCTAGTGCTGACTATTAAATTGTGGACCTAGATTTCAGTGAAAGACTTTTAAAGAGGCTAACATGCCTATGCTGTGTCTTGTCCTGACACTGGGAGAATGATTCCAGTCTTCGCCCAGCTGTTCTCTCTTTCATTGCAGGTGAAAATCGAGCTACCAACACAACTTCATGAGAAGCACCATATTTTTTTTTCTTTTTATCATGTCACTTGCGACATAAATGCAAAAGCTAACACCAAAAAGAAGGAGGCTCTGGAAACACCAGGTATTGACAGAAAGCAATCTGAGATAGCTGTGCATGTTATCTCTGGAACCTAAATTGGAGAGTATTTGAAAAGCTCTGATTTATTGAGTTTTTTAAAGTGACGTTTTATATTCATAAATGATAAATAGCTTTATTTTTACTCCTCGCCATGAAGATTTGTACTGAAAAGTTTTCCCTTTGTTGTTCCTTTGCACAGTTGGATATGCGTGGCTTCCTCTCATGAGAGATGATCAGATAGCTTCTCAAGAGTACAACATCCCAGTAGCAACAAGCCTGCCTCCGAATTATTTAAGCTTTCAAGATTCTGCAAGTGGAAAGGTATTGAATGATGTATAACTTAAGAGAAAAAATACATGGGCTAAAAGGCATGAGGTTATCTTCTTTCTGCTGTTTGAATTAACCCAACCTTGGTGTATGCATCCATTGTAATAAGGAATCAGGTGTACCTATGATACGTCAAATATCTTGTTTAGTTTGTGGCCAGTAGAAATGATCTGTTCAAAATGATCCCCTGGTATCACATTGGTTTTATTGACCAATATTACCAAATGTATTTGCATCTCTTATTTTCCATCTCTATAGGACCGCGAGGTTAATGGGTCAGGATGACAAATTAACGTAAACTAAATAACCTGTTTATTTCCTCTCTCTCAAATTGCCACAGTGACAGTAACAAACTCTTTTTTGCAGCATGGTGGGAGTGACATTAAATGGGTCGATGGTGGCAAACCACTTTTCAAAGTATCGACATTTGTTGTATCAACAGTGAATACTCAGGTGAGTGTGTTGTCCTGAAATATCAAAATCTTCTCTAACACATAAAATCGTAAAGTGTCTCCCAGATTTACAGGAGGAGACTCACCATTCCACAAGGTGTCAGAGAGCAGGTGATCAAAAAGGAAGAATGTTTGTGGCAAAACTGTATCCCTCTTCCAGAAGAGATCGAACGCCCTAACCCATAAAAGCTCAGGCACTACCAAACTGCAACCCAAAATTCCAGTAGCGTATTTATCAAAAGGGCACTTTCCTTGGAAGATGGTTTGCTTCCCATGACAACCCCCGAGTGTTAAAAATATGAAACGTTTAAAATAAAGGCTTTGGACCTTTACCTTAAAACTCAGTCTAATTCCCAATCCCTACCCAAGGCTCCTCTCATGGAAAGGCCACGAGGTTGGCAGAACTGTATTTGAGAGTCACCTCGGCCAATTTCTGGCCCAGTGACCCTGGACAAGTCACCTCACCCCTGCAGTCCTGTGTCCTCAGCAGGAAAATGATAACAATAGAAAATCTCAACCTAAGGTGGTTGTGAGGCTCAAAATGAGAAACTGCACGTGAAACTATCTCATGAACTGCAAAACGCTGTACAAATGTAGTTATTATCACTGTCAAATTACCACAAACTCACCCCTTCCATTGCAAGGCAGCTTTACCACACTGTGAGGACTTTTGTGGTACTAATTATAAACAAACTATTGCAAGTACATAGGCTACGTATTGCTTCTTTCTTAAATTCAATGTGCACCTGGGTTTGGGGTGTGGTTTTTTGTTTGTTTTTTTGCTTCATGCTGCTTTAACCGTAGCACATACTTGGTTACTAAGAAAAATGAAATAATCCGGGGACCACCATATATTGGATCAAAAGGTCTTTCCGTAACCACTGGCGCCTCAAGCCAAATTTGGTCCTCTTCCCAAGTCCTATGCCCATGACTCCTCAAACCCATCTTTTCTCTGACGCCATCAGCCCCGGTCAAGTCCCACAAAATGGTCCTTCTCCACCAAATCCTGCTCTTATAGCTCTAGAATGCCCCGAGTTTCTCCTTCCCGCACCTCCAGCTGCTTTTCTCCAAACTGCCCAGGTCTCTCTGTGACTCACCACTACTCTCCTTTCTGCACATCAGCTTCCACCGCCCACGCACTCGTCACCCTGGGGGACACCTTCTTCCTTCCTCCATAGCGGTATTTACCTCAATTTTCAAACACGCCAGGCCCTATCCTGCACTGTGCCCTCTGTCTGCTTCATACCTCCAAGATCCAGGGATTTTGTGACACTCAGCCTTTCGTCAGCCAGGAGGGCGATCTCTCCCTCTCTGCCTACCCTCCCCTGATTGGTCTGGGCAGCTCCTACCCAACCTTCAGGGCTTGGCTCTAATGTCGCGTCCTCAAAGAAGCCTCCCCTGTCCCCTAACCCCTCAGATATGCCGTGTCATCTTGTCATACACCCATACAGCACCCTGCTTTCCTTTGAAGCACTTGTCTAATTATGAGCAAATAGGTATGTGTGAAAATCATGGCATGGTACCTGATTTCCCGGGCATAATGCAAGGACCACAGAGTGGCTTTTCCTTGCCCCTGACTGTGTCCTCCGTGCCTGACAAGAACCTGGCACATAGACAGCTTTCAATAAATAACTGTCGAATAAATGAAGTGAAACTGAAAATATACACACACGCACGCACACGCACACAAATACCCCGACTTGAGGGGAACCCCAACCACAGATGCCCTCTAGAACTGACAAAGGCCAGAGAAACCCCCAGAGAGTGCACCTACACTAAAAGTCTGTATTCCACTTCCTGACTTCATAACTTTGACCCTCAACACAGAACTTAGGCATTTCCAAGGGGACACCCTTTTCAGGAAAGAGCATTAAAGGGCTGATTAGTTTGCTTAGGCTGCCATAACAAAATACCAGACTGGGTGGCTTAAACAACAGAAATGTATTTTCTCACAGGTCTAGAGGCTGGAAGTCTGAGATCAAGGTGTCAGCAGAGTTGGCTTCTTCCAAGGCCTCTCTCCTTGGCTTTCCTCTGTGTGTGCACATCCAAGTTTACTCTTCCATGAGGACGTCAGTCATATTGGACTAGGGCCACCCTAACTAATTACCTCTTTAAAGACCTTATCTTCAAATATCATTACATCTGGAGGTACTGGGAATTAGGACTTCAACATATGGGTCTGGGGAGTCAAGTTTTATCTCATGATGTCAGGTGGACTTCATAATTTTTTTATTAACTCTGACATTTTAAGTCCGAAAATATCCGTATGCATTTTAAACTGTACCCATTCTCGTGTGTGTTAAAGAATAGGTAAGAAAAATTGGTAGAAGTCTGTGGAAGGAAGATGACAGAAGACACCTTAAAAAGAAAGAAAGGAAAGAACAGAGACAAGGGAAGTAATTCTCTAGCCATTATCATGTGGCCCGGAAAGAAAACAAATCTCTGAGAGTGAAATAGGCGAGAGAGGGGACTTCGTAGTTCAGGTCAAGCCCTCTGTGTGCTGGAATGCCTGTGAAAATGAGAGGTCTGTCACTATGCCTCCTGGACAAAGCACCTCACATCAAGGCATCTTGTCCTACAGAAGGGCTCACCTCCCATCACCATGATTGTTCCACAGCTTACATGTCATCAAAAATCAAGACTTTCTTTTGCTGTTTCAGGATCCACATGTGAACGCATTTTTCCGACAGTGCCAAAAAAGGGAGAAAGATATGTCTCAGTCACCTACCTCGAGATTCGTCCGTTCTTGTAAGGTAACATGACATGCAAATAGCTGCAATGGTCTCCAGGGTGGAAATGGGCAAAACAGACCTTTACGTTTTGCATTGAGCAGCAAACTAAGGGGTAATTATTATCGAAGATTTTTAAACACCTTATCAATTCAGAGACTAAATGATTTTATTTCACAATTCCTAAAAGGTGTCTGTGTGTTCATTAAAAAATAAGCAAAGATCAGTTTCTCCAAAATAAAAATGATTGAAAATCAGAATCAATTGACTCTAAATTAGTTAATTAGATGTAGAGTCCTTGTAACATTACCCCCATGCCTTTATGTCATGCTAAATGCCATGAAAAGTAAAGTCAAACAAAAGTGAGCTACAGTAGTCATATTCAAGTTCTGAAGAACGTCAGTAAAAGAATGTGCTTTAAATTTAATCAATGGCCTTTTTTTTTTTTTGTCCGGCCAATTTAACAGAACTTACTGAATGTGGAAAAGATTCATGCAATCATGAGTTTTCTGCCGGTAATCTTGAATCAGCTCTTCAGGGTTCTGGTGCAGAATGAAGAAGATGAAATAAGCACAACTGTGACCAGGTATCCATAGCACAGCCTTAGGGGAAGAGGTTTTATAAGCTGTGGTTACACACAACTTTGATTATAACCGAATGGCCACCTGATTGTGTATGCTTGCATTTCGTTCGAATACGTATCTCAAAGTTAAGTATGTCTCACTCTTGAGTTCTTAACCTTCTAATCATCTATTACTATCATTCAAGTAAAGTTTTAGACCTCTTTTTTAACTTTGTGTTTTTAATTAAACTTTTTATTTTGAGATAGAGGCACATGCAGTTGTAAGAAATAATGCAGAGAGAGTCCATGTTCTCTTTAGATGTTCCCAATGGTGGCATTGTGCAAAACTGTAGGACAATATCACTCCAAGAATATTAACATTGATAGAATCAGGAGACAGAATATTCCCATCCCCACAAGGATCCCTCATGTTGCCCTTTTATTGACACACTTACTTCTTTGGCATCTCAAACCCCACTCCTTGCCCCGGACAACTACTAATCTGTTCTCCATCTCTAAAATTTTGTTACTTTAAGAATTTTATATATATTATATTGAAATTTTATATATAATAGGAATATATAAAATTTTATAGTATGTTAAAATATACTCTATGCTCCACATATTCATATAATAAATTGATGAGTTTATTATATATTCTATTTTCAATTCATATATAAATTATATATTTTATATATATATATATGGATATGGAATTATATAGTATCATGGTATATAACCTTTGGGGATTGGCTTTTTTCACTCAGCATAATTCTCTGGAGATTCATCCAGGTTGTTGCATCAATCAATCAATAGTTCTCTCCTTTTTATTTCTGACTAGTATTCCACATCAAAAAATGTTTAAAAATTCACCTGTTGAAGGCTAGCTGGGTTGTTTCCAGTTTTGGGTACATTTGGGGTGAATATGTTTTCATTTCTTTGAAATGAGCGATTGTTGGGTCATATGGTCATTGTATGTGTTGGTTTTAAGAACATGCCGAATCTCTTGCATTCCTATACACTGATGATGAAAAATCTGAAAGAGAAATGAAGGAAACACTCCCATTTACCATTGCAACAAAAAGAATAAAATAGCTAGGAATAAACCTACCTAAGGAGATAAAAGACCTGTATCCAGAAAACTATAAGACACTGATGAAAGAAATTAAAGATGATACAAACAGATGGAGAGATATACCATGTTCTTGGATTGGAAGAATCAACATTGTGAAAATGACTATATTACCCAAAGCAATCTACAGACTCAGTGCAATCCCTATCAAACTACCACTGGAATTTTTCACAGAACTAGAACAAAACATTTCACAATTTGTATGGAAACACAAAAGACCCCGAATAGCCAAAGCAATCTTGAGAAAGAAAAACGGAGCTGGAGGAATCAGGCTCCCGGACTTCAGACTATACTACAAAGCTACAGTAATCAAGACAGTATGGTACTGGCACAAAAACAGAAATATAGATGAATGGAACAGGATAGAAAGCCCAGAGACAAATGCATGCACATAAGGTCACCTTATCTTTGATAAAGGAGGCAAGAATATACAGTGGAGAAAAGACAGCCTCTTCAATAAGTGGTGCTGGGAAAACTGGACAGCTACATGTAAATGAATGAAATTAGAACACTCCCTAACAGCACACACAAAAATAAACTCAAAATGGATTAAAGACCTAAATGTAAGGCCAGACACTATCAAACTCTCAGAGGAAAACATAGGCAAAACACTCTATGACATAAATCACAGCAAGATCCTTTTTGACCCACCTCTTAGAGAAATGGAAATAAAAAGGAAAATAAAGAAATGAGACCTAATGAAACTTCAAAGCTTTTGCACAGCAAAGGAAACCATAAACAAGACGAGAAGACAACCCTCAGAATGAGAGAAAATATTTGCAAATGAAGCAACTGACAAAGGATTAACCTCCAAAATTTATAAACAGCTCATGCAACTCAGTATCAAAAAAACAAACAAACCAATCCAAAAATGAGCAGAAGACCTAAATAGATTGCCAACAAACACATGAAAGAATGCTCAACATCACTAATCATTAGAGAAATGCAAGTCAAAACTACAATGAGGTATTACCTCACACCAGTCAGAATGGCCATCATCAAAAAATCTACAAACAATAAATGCTGGAGAGGGTGTGGAGAAAAGGGAACCCTCTTGCACTGTTGGTGGGAATGTAAATTGATACAGCCACTGTGGAGAACAGTATGGAGGTTCCTTAAAAAACTAAAAATAGAATTACCATATGACCCAGCAATCCCACTACTGGGCATATACCCAGAGAAAACCATAATTCAAAAAGAGTCATGTACCAAAATGTTCATTGCAGCTCTATTTACAATAACCAGGACATGGAAGCAACCTAAGTGTCCATCGACAGATGAATGGATAAAGAAGATGTGGCGCTCATATACAATGGAATATTACTCATCCATTAAAAGAAACGAAATTGATTTATTTGTAGGGAGGTGGGTGGACCTAGAGTCTGTCATACAGAGTGAAGTAAGTCAGAAAGAGAAAAACAAATACCGTATGCTAACACATATATATGGAACCTAAAAAAAGAAAAATGGTTATGAAGAACCTAAGGGCAGGATAGGAATAATGATGCAGATGTAGAGAATGGACTTGAGGACACGGGGTGGGGAAGGGTAAGCTAGGATGAAGTGAGAGAGTGGCATGGACATATATACACTACCAAATGTAAAATAAGTAGCTAGTGGGAATCAGCTGCATAGCAGAGGGAGATCAGCTCAGTGCTTTGTGACCACCTAGAAGGGTGGGATAGGGAGGGTGGGAGGGAGATGCAAGAGGGAGGAGATATGGGGATATATGTATATGTATAGCTGATTCACTTTGTTATAAAGCAGAAACTAACACACCATTGTAAAGCAATTATACTCCAATAAAGATGTTAAATTTTTTTAAAATTTTAATTAAAAATAACATGCTGAATTGCTTTCCAGAATAGCTGTACCATTCCTCTCCCACTAGATCTTATTTTTTTATGCTCAATTTTTCTTCAACTGTTCTCACTTTAAATTTGCCTCTACTATATTCTTTCAACATTACTAATCTGTCTTGTGACTTTGGCAGTTACAATTTCCTCTTTCTAGAGATAGAATTCTTGATTAATTATTGAATCAAATATTTCTAAAGTTCACTTTTTTTTAAATATTAGTTACAGCATTCTGGAAAAAACCTACTCTTCACATTGAAATGTTTCCAGTACCTTCATAACTCACAGGCATATTATTAGCCTCTTTCAGAATAAGAGTCTTTAGCGTCAGTTTTTTGTTTGTTTGTTTGTTTGTTTGGCTGCGTTGGGTCTTCATTGCTGCACGCAGACTTTCTCTAGTTGCAGCGAGTGGGCTCTACTCTTCGTGGCAGTGCACAGGCTTCTCATTGCGGTGGCTTCTCTTTTTGCGGAGCATGGGCTCTAGGCGCACCGGCTTCAGTAGTTGTGGCACGTGGGCTCAGTAGTTGTGGTTCGCGGGCTCTAGAAAGCAGGCTCAGTAGTCGTACTGCACAGGCTTAGCTGCTCAATGGCATGCAGGATCTTCCCGGACCAGGGCTCAAACCCGTGTCCCCTGCACTGGCAGGCAGATTCTTAACCACTGCGCCACCAGGGAAGTCCCCTTTAGCGTCATTTTTAAAGTAAAGCTCTGAAGCTCTAGAAAATTAAAGTATCTCTAACAGTTCTACAACCAGGCAGTTCTGGAGCCAGATTAGAAGGCCCCAACTGTGCCTTCAAGTTATGCCTTTTTCAACATGAGTATATGCATCTGTGTTGGCAAAACTCCTAAGTATTTCAGCAGATAGATCTGTTGAAATTCTGGGCTGTTCCTAAGCCCTACAGCCGTGGAGTAACTGGAAGTATTAATGTGAAGAAATCAACCCATACCACAAGTGCTACTGGAAACCCTAACCCAGCTAAGAGGGAAAACCCAAAAACCTGCATCTTAAACGAATTAGTTTTTCCAAAAGCATGTATATAACACCTCTAGGTTGGAAGACTAGCCCTTTTAAAGTGGAACATGATAGTTGGAGGTTAAAGAAGTTTTAATAAGGTACTAAAAATGATCCCTTTTCCAAGAAGACAATGTCAGCAAACACATAGACCATAATAGCACATACAACTTGGGCAAAAATGTCTCCAGTATGGTATTGCAGCCATAATACATTACTTATAGCGTAGTGTTTAGAGATTTCAGGGTTGGAAATGGCTAACAGGTATTGTAGATGTTAAACACCCAGTATTGGGGGATAAGGGGGGCGGGAAGAGTCTGAAATTGGTTCGTTCATTCATTCAACAACGATTAAGCACCCAGTTTACCAAGCACTCCAGTGACAAGCCAAGTGGTATTTTCCTGCCTTCTCCAGAAAGTCCACTCAACAGCATTGCTTTTCCAGGGTTCTGACTGACATCGTGACCAAGTGCCATGAGGAGCAGCTGGACCACTGCGTCCAGTCCTATATTAAGGTACAAAATTGCCACCTGGGCATTGGTCATATCCCCTTGTGCTGTGTGGCTTTTCTCACTTCCTGTCTGCAACAAGTGGGAAGTTTCCCCCTTTAGCTAGATGGTGCCTACCACAGTCGTAGCAGACATTCCCCTTAGCTACTTAGAATTCCTTCTTTTTGCATTGATGGGCTCAATATATTGTTTCAATGTATAAATGTATAAATAATGTGTACATGTGCAAATGAATATACATATGGGGAGAGAGAGCAAAGAAAGAGAGGAGAAAACTAAAGTATTGTCCTTTGAAGTCAACATTACAAGTAAATGAAATTCCTCTATAAATTTAAGGAAGATGTTTCCTGTTGGTTTGTTGAATGTGCTATGTTTCTTCTGTAATGTTTTCTTAGCTCTTTTTATTGTTTTCTCAGGCATTATTTCATTTTCCCAGTTACTGTATATTTGTACCTGCTTCTGGTATGTTAAGTCCTTTATCCTCTAGCATGAACCACTAGCCCATCCCATCAGTGTGCACTGCATCCTTCAGTGGCCTTCGTCAGATGTTCACTCGGATATGTTTATATTCTCATTTTCAGTTGGCCTGTGACTTAATGCCAGTGAACTTGTGATGATGTTTGTACATTATAGTTCCAACCTAAAAGTCATCTTCTTGAGTGAAGAGAAAAAATCCACCCAGAGATAAATGAAAGTACCTTATATTCCTTTATGATGCATAGAGGACCTAAATTTCAATATTTATGCACAGGTTGTATCTTTAAGAGACAGAGACCTTTTTATTAAAAGATATATTCCATTAATATATAGATAGACATTTATCCATATATTTTAGGTGTCTAGAAAGGTGACTAGAGAAGAATTTGGCGTCTTCTTTGACAGAAATGCTCCTGTAAAAGGAAGTAACTAGAAATTTTACTCAGGAGTGAACCCTTCTGAGATACCATCAGTGAGGAATTTTTCTCATTACAGTTTTATATTTACATGTTTTCTACCTGTCAGAAATGTTAGATGTCTTCCCAAATATCTAAGTATGAGTGTGTGCCATTCCTTAAAATAGCCCATACGCCAAAAAGAGCTTCTTCACAATAATTTCCCTATGGTATAATTTTACCCAATAAGATCTACAATTCAACTGCAGAAGGCCAGTTCCACCTACAAATGCCTTTTTAGTTTGCTCTCTAAGACAGAGTCATAGCTTACTTTTATAAGGTATTGAAGACTTTACTGTTCAACAGAAATCATCTATAGAATTTTCATTCTCTCGACACTTAACCCAGTTTTCCATTTCAATTGCCAAAGGGGCTGAGAAGAAAAAATATTCCCCAATCCTTATTACACAAAGTCATCTCCTTTTCAACACACATATTATTTACCTTGTTCCAATGGAATCACTGAAAATTGCATTGAGAACCCACTGATGTTGCAGTTATTTTTGTGACAGCCGAGGCTAGTTCCTGGGGAGAGCCTTAAATCAGCTCTCAGATGTTATCTGTGATGCTCCTGGAGCATTGTCCTGGAAATGCACCCTGGAAAGGTCTTTATTTTTAAGGAGGATGTTTGAAATATCCTGATGAGACCTTTTGATTTTGTAATGTAAGAAGCTGTGTATTTAGTTTGCTTTGAAGTGGTTCAAATCTAGAAATACACCTATGTGGAATTTCAAGCTGATAAAAATTCCTAAAGATATTTTATAACATAATTTCATATATCTAAAACAAATACAGCCTAATAAGTATAACCAACCGGAATTTTACTCTGGAAAGAGCATTAAAGTAGCAAATGGAAAACTACATTCTAGTTAAGGTTAAATAGCTAACGGAGCAATCAGCCTCTCTGAGCCTCACTTTCCTCCTCTGTGAAGTGAGATGGGGGAGACCCCATGAACATCTAGGTCTATGATTCTGTGATTTGTCTCTTGCTGCAGTACATGGCTGACAGCCTGACCTTGACCAAGGAGTATGACTTTTTTTACCCGTGGTGGAAAAAATTATTTTTTAGCATATACATTAAGCCCCACACCTAAGAGTATAATGAAAACTGGTACCAATACGTGCTTTGATGTCCTTGAAAGATGGGATAGCTGATATAATTCAAACCTATTCAGAAGTAATCTAAACACCATTTCAAGTTCAGTGGTGTTAAATGCTGCTAACTCACTCCATCTACGATATCCAAAATGCACACATACACCATGTCTTTTTCAAAAATGTATACCTAAGGTCAATCTAATTAAATGGTTTACAGCAATTCGTAGGGCTGATATGGTCTAGCCAAAATTTTTAAAATTTCAGAGCTAGTCAAAATGCCCTTGGGGCTTAATTACTGCACAAGGGATTAGACAGTTGATGACATTACCCTCATATGAGTCATAATCCATGAGGGGGAAAATCATACTACTCTTGATGTTAGCTAGTTTCATGCATTTCTTAGCCTCGTTTTTCTCCTTTGGGATGAGCGTGGAGAAGTTAGGCCCCATCAGAATGATTTAGATATCAATGGCCTGTGAAGTTCAAAGAAATAATTACAGACCCAAATGCAAAGTGCCTCTGCTTTGTTTCTTGCCTGCATTCATCCTTGACTGTAGTGAAGTCCAAATTTTGAATATTATGAAGAAATGACCTTCCTTGAGGCAAACCCAACTCATAAGTAAAATATTATAATTCAGTAATAAGCATTTTGTATTTTAAATATACATGCATGAATTGATACTTAAAATATATGAAGAAATATGGAAAACTAAACCATGACATGCACTCAGTGGTGAATGCCAGCACCAATCTTTTAAGAAAAGAAAGCGAGAAGCATTAGTTATCTTACTGATGGCCAATTATTAGGAACCTGTTGGTTGCCATGTCTCAGCATGAGATGGTAGTGGACCCTGGGCTTGTGGGCAGCTCACCTCCTGGCCTCTGGAAGGCGCCTGCTTCCCCACTTGGCTATTTGAGTGGGTGCTCTACCCTTTCAGGATGAAGAAATGCTACCATGCCACCCACCTGTTGCCAGTGGAAGGAAGGAGAAGGGGAAATGTATCCTAAGTAGGTGGGTCAAAGCCCTCCTTGTTTCCTTGAACCCTCTAAATTGCTCTCTGATCTTCTTTGTGATTTCGACAAAGAGCGTTTCAAGGAGAACTTAGGTGAGCAAGGCTCTACCTGTGCAAAGCCCTCAATAGGAGCAGGTGTGTATTACACTTCTCATTGGGCCTTCATTTATTTCATGACAAAATCTGGCATGAGCAGATAAGTTTGAGACATGAGTTATTCTTGGAACGTCATTTTTGATGCTTTGTTCTTAAGTATTTCACTTTTTTCACTTTTTGGATTTTCTTCAGTTTGTGTTCAAGACCACGGCATGCAAGGAGAGAACTATACATGAGGAACTGGTTAAAAATGTGACTGGTCTTTTGCAATCAAATGACTCCACAACAGTCAAGCATGTCCTGAAGGTAAAGAATTTAAAGTCGGTCCTTTCATTGGGATGGCTTACACTCAACCCTGAAGGTGATAGGATTCATTGATTTTTATAGATCGTTTCTCTAACAGTTTCTGGTATAAACTTCATGTTGAAACGGTAACATATGAACCTGTTAAGAAAAAGAGATCCGTGTCAAGAGAACAGATCATTTTAACAAGTAGAATGGACTCAAGTTAAGTCCTTTGGCCTAAAGGCAGAACGAATGACTATTAAGAATGACCCAAAACATTCAAAAACGCTAAGTGTACCCCAACTAAAGTTTATTGGGTTTTCAGGCACAGGAAGAGGAAAACTACCAACAAAAGGATTAATGATGTAGTAATGAATATACTGACAGCAGAGAAGAGGCAGAGAAACAGCCACTCTTTGACCCCCAAAAGTTGAAACACATGCATTTGTAGTAATATAAGAAGAGATGGTGAGAAGCTGGTAAAGATGTAACTTACAGACTTGTGAATTTAGTCCCCTGCTAAATTAATTATCTATCATGACTTGACAGATAGATGATTGATTAGTAAGTAGCTAGAAGGGGAGGCTGAAGGCCGGATCAATAAGCGTCAACAGGGGTTGACTAAAATCACATTTTCCTAGGCCAAGCAGTTTGTTTGTGTAAATTTAAATCAGCCATATGAGTATGTTCATTCAGTTTATCCAACAAGTATGTTCCAAGTGCCTTCCTCGTGACAAGCGCCATCCTCACCATCCTAGGCATTTGGCGTGCATTTAGAGAATAGAATAAAGATCTCTGCCCTTGGGAAGCTTACATTCTACTGCGGGATAAAAACAATAAATGACACACATGATAGCAAAGTTAATTAAATTGTGCGTTTGGAGGTGAGAAGTAGCATAGGAGAAGAAAATGTCGAGCAGGTAAATGGAATGCGGAGTCCTGAGTATGCAGGGTGAGGTTTGCAGTTTTAAATAGAATGGTCAAGGTAGAGCTCATGGAGAAGGTAATACCTCAGCTAAAAATGTGAAGAAAGTGAGGGAGCTGGAGATGTTGAGGGTAGAACATTAAAGGTAGAGGGGAAAACATACCGTATTTATCTTTGTCTGACTTATTTCACTAAGCATAATACCCTCCGAGTTCATCCATGATGTCACAAATAGCAAAATTTCATTCACTTATATGTGGAATCTAAAAAGTAAAACAAACAAGTGGATATAACAAAACAGAAACAGACTCACTGATACAGAGAACGAACTAGTGGTTCTGAGATGAGAGAGGAGTGGGGGGAGGGGACAAATAAGTGAAGGGGATTAACAGGTACAAACTGTTAGGTATAAAATAAGTTACAAGGATGTAACGTAGAGTGCAGGGTATATCGCCAATATTTTTATAATAACCTTATATGGAGTACAATCTATAAAAATATTGCATCATTATGTTGTGCACCTGAAACTAATATAATATTGTAAGTCAGCTATATTTCAAAAGAAAAGGTAGAGGGGGAGACCTGTATAACGTTGTAAGGCAGCAGCACAACGCCTGAAAGGATACGCCTGAAAGATGGCAGGGAGGCCAATGTGGCTGAAGCCACGTGAGCAAAGAAAAGCGGAGGCAAGTTGAAGTCAGAGAGGCAGCGGGAGGTTTGGCAGGTAATGTAAGGCCTGTGGGCCATTGCAAGGGTTTTGGCTTCCACTCAGAGAGAAACTGGGAGCCGTCAGAGGACTTTGAGTGGAGGAGTAACTTGAGCTGATCTTGGTTCAAAAGGATCGCTCTGATGGCTGCGTAGAGAATAGACTGTAGTGGGGTGAGAGTGGAGACGGGGCTGCTGAAGAAAGCTGCCTGCCTAGCGTCCGTGTTGCTGCGAATGGCATTATTTCATTCCTTTTAATGGCTGCGTAATATCCCATTGTATACATGTACCACATCTTTATCCATTCGTCTGTCAATGGGCATGTAGGTTGCTTCCATGTCTTGGCTATTGTAGACAGTGCTGCAATGAACATTGGGGTGCATGTATCCTTTTGAACCACGTTCTTCTCCGGATATATGCCAAGGAGTGGGATTGCTGGATCATATGGTAGTTATATTTTTAGTTTTTTAAGGAACCTCCATACTGTTCTCCATAGTGACTGTACCAATTTACAGTCCCACCAACAGTGTAGGAGGGTTCCCTTCTCTCCACACCCTCTCCAGCAGGGTCCTCTGGGGAGAGTCAGTGTTCAGTTAAAAGACAAGGCAAAGGGAATGTTTGGAGGAGAAGTTGCATCTTCAGGAGATTTTATTGGTGATGGACCATGTGTTCCAGACCAAAGGTATGGTGGGTGGGTTTCAGGAGATGAGAAGCAGTGAGATACACAAGGGGGTGTGCAGCACCTACGGAGACCAGAGGGCAGGAGAGGAGTGAGGCCTCTTCTGTCATCAGATGTGAACAGAGGCAAGAGTCTCAATGGGATTGGTCCTGGTGGATTCAAGGTAAATAGTGGAGGTGGGGCTGCGTGCTGAGGAGTGAGAGTGACAGGTGTCAGTTAAATCAAGAGACAAATGTTAGAACATTTGGCATGGTGGTTAAAAATATTATTTAGGACAAGGTGGGGTGCCTTGTGTTAATTAAATATTCCCAACAGCATGAATTTCACTTCCAATATCAAGTTTACTAAGGAATGACCCCCTTTTTAAGCCAGAGCTGCCCCTTTAGAGCTTAAACGTCCTTTCTTCCTCATCTCAGTCAATCTTCCAGCGTTAGAACCCAGTACTCAAAAGTTCTTAACAGCGTGCTTGGTATCAGCCTAAAATTGGATATAGTTCAGATGCCCACCCACAGTAGAGCAGATAGGTAAATTGGGATTATATATGTGATGCAATGACAATAGAGGACCCCCAGCTACCTAGCTCCACATAAATAAACCTCAGAAAAGCATTTGTTGAATTGAAAAGGCCATCACAAGAGAATACATATAGGATGATTCCGTTTATTTAAAGTTCAGGGGCAGGCAAAACTGAATATCACTTCGATATATGATATTGGCAGCAAAATTATGAAGGAAAGCAAGGGAATGATGAACACAAAACTCAAAATTATTATATGTGGTGGAGAGGCTGGGAAGGGAAGAGGCTCAGGGAAGTGTATTCTTTGTAAGTGTACACAATATGTGATGTATATTTTTTGTATCTGGGTTAAGCAAGACCCTTAGACCCAAGAAAGAGGGGCCTCTGCTCTTGAATATGCTTTGATCTTCTCCAAATGTACCCCTTCTCATAAGAAAAAGTATGAGAATAGCCAAGAGCAATGCTCCTGGGAGCCCCTACCGCCTCTTCAGCACCTATAAGAATCCCCAGGAGCCCCTGCCTAAAGGGTTTATAGGTTTATTCCTGGGCCTGCTTAGATCTCTTTCCTAAGTCCATTGTTCAGAGGGAAAATCTGGAGTGTAACCCAAGACCCAAGAGGGGAGCAGTGTTTGGTGGGAGAGAGGGACCAGCTTGTGGGCAGCACCTGGATTTGCAGGCTGGACAGTCACCCACGTGCCCCAGGCCCCTCAGCATAGGGCAGAGCCTCAGGTGAGAAGAGGGGGTGAGCCCCACGTCCTGGTACAGCATTCCAAGTTGTCATGAAGTTATATTTGTCAAGATACGAGGATCCAACCTATTTTATTTAAGACTCTGCTAACGTGACTTTGAACTTTTAGATATTTTCACACGTGGCTTCCATTTTCTCTTGCCTCTGTCCCTGGCAATGTTAGGGGTGGGTCTGCTACACCATATTTTAAGATAAAAAAGTTTTACTTAGTTTTGTTTAACTAAGTAAAACAGATAGAACACCCAATGAATGAATAAGTATTTCATAAGACTACTGTCTACTCAGCCATGTCTAGCAAACCAGTATCTTGTTTTAGTTTAAACAGTCTTTGAGGTGACTGAGGAACAGAAGTATCTGGTATTTACCTTTACCATTAGAACTTTGCTAAGGATGATCCTAACATAATGGAGAATATACTATTGCTCTGATGCATTGAATTTCAAAGAATACATTTTAAGATAAACGTTTTATAAAATTGCATGTTGTGAAGAATGGAATTATCATTATTTTGCTATAAGATGATAAATTTCTGGTTGTCTTTTCTTTTCCTAACAGCATTCCTGGTTCTTCTTTGCAATTATCCTAAAATCCATGGCACAGCACTTGATTGACACAAATAAAATTCAGGTACGATCATAGGTAATACAACAGCATCCAATAAATGGGAGACATGATTGTGTGTATCAGTACAGGTCCTTCAGAAGCAGATGCCAGGACAAAATTAGAAGTACAAAAATGACTACAAAGGATAAAGGGACAGGCAAAAGGACTAGGAAGGTCTGACACCTGTGAAAGGAGATGGCAAAGGAAGGAGGATCAGCTAGAAAGAGGCTTGCAGTGAGAAAGTTGTAGGTGGGCCAATGGGCTGTCTGAGAGCAAAGAATGTTCATGAGAAAAGTCCTGCATCGGGAAGATGGTCTGGCTCCGTTACCTCTGCAAGCTCAGTAATTACTCAGAGCAGCCGGAGAGTATGTGGCTTGGCATGAGCTCTTGAGTGGGTCCCAAAGGCTTCGTAGTTATTTCATTCATCCCAGTAGACTTTTTCTCAAGGGAGTATCTGAGCTATGCACATCCTCGCTGCCACCCATGGTCCACAGTCCACAGCTTACACTACCTTTCACATATGATTATGAATCTTCTCCTCCACAGTTCCCATGGGCCTCTCCTTCCGGAAAGGAAACTTACAAGAGGGAGGCTAGTGGGATTAACTGTAGCCCCTGTTACTATAGTTGGTCTCGGAACCCTGTGCAGTTCTCATCACCTCCCTCCTCTACCATCCATTCTAGATTGCCCTCACCCTCAGCCAGCAGCTCGGAAGGTCTTGGTGACTTACTGTGTTGTGACCCAAACCCTCATTCCAGAGTGGTCCAGGGTGGTCTCACCCTCCCAAGCCTCCAGTGTGTGGGTACTCTAGATGCTAATTATGTCAATACAAATTATACATTTGGACCAGGGAAATGGCTGTTTGGTGGATTTTTGAAGCCAGTGGACTCTCTGCTAACAGAACTTGAGGCAGGGCAACTTTATGAATCCTGTGAGTTTCTGCTCTACCTGGGTGGACTTGGTGGTGTTTTGGTCTCCAGATAGCAGTATCAACTCAGATCTCGTGGCCAATAGTTCTTGGAATATATGAATATTCCCCTCCGCCTAGTATCGTCACCTGAGGAAAGCCTTTGGAGAAGGACTGGTAGAATCATTACAGTATGTACTTATCAAAGGTCTGTAGGGGGCTTTCTTTAGGGACCCTGCCTCCTCTTCAGTCAGCATGTACCAGATCTGAAAATTGACTGAGATCCAAGAACAGAGAGAGGATTCCCGTCTACTTACTGGAACAAACATCCTCATCTCCCGATTGTCCAGTCTTGCCTTCTTGGTGGACTTAAGCATCGCCATTGCTGGCTGCTGATTGTCTCGTCCCTAGGGCTTCCAGCGTGTCATCAATCAGCTCTGTAGCTCCCTGAGAGTCCAGCCCCCTCGGCTGCTCTCCAGATCTGCCATTTGTTTTGGGAATCGCAACCCCCTGGCCCCTGGAGATTAGGTGCGATCACATGGCCTCTGTTATATTGATGCCCCTCATCCTCATGACTGTGAGTGAGCCAACACTGGGACTGCCTGTCTCACCTACAGATGGGAGACGCCACTGAACGGTCTTAGGGATGTCGGTCCCCAGTACCTTCCTGATGGCCTTGGCGGATAGTGGGTCTTCCGGGCTCATAGTTCCATTCCTACGTGTCCACCTTCATCTGCTTCTTTATTCCTTCCTCATTCATCTGCCAGGGCAACCTAGGCATTTCCATTCTGCTTAAAATGAGCCATCTCCAGGATTCTAAGAGCCAACTAACAGTGAGTGGTCCATCCCCTGAGGTCTTATTTAAGCCCATGTCCTGACAAAGTGCCCTCACGTCAGTGAAATTGAATTTATCCATTCTTATGTTCTGGCCATCTTGGTCAAACACACTCAACATCCAATCTCAGTGGTACTCCCACTGTGGCTCCTGCTGGTACCTGCTAACTAATTCTTGCAACTCCTTGGGGTACACGCCCTTCCTTACCTTATTAGGCCCAGCAGGTTCACAGCTGAGTTAAGCTGGCATTTAATCCCAGTTCATGGCCTGAGCTCCAGGAGAGGAGGAAGGACAGCTCCTGAAGGGTTTGCCTGGCCTCTTGCAGGGAGAGACCTTTGCAGTGTATTCCCACACAGGAGAAGTGCTGACTCTTAATAGAGAGGGATGGGGCACTGAGGATTCAGGGGAGTCTGCCAAGCCACCATCCTCGGGCCATCCATCCACGTGCCCCATTCGTGCCTCCAGGCCTCAGGCCTTTCCAAACATGGCTTTGACGTAAGCATAACAGACCTGCCTTGGCTGCACATCTCATCATCTCTGGTATCCCATAACTCTCAGTTCTTAAGTCCTATGTTTGCTTTTCAGCTGTGTCTGCGCTTCTACTTCCAGAGATAAGAGCCTCCTGTCTGGGAGGAAGAGAAAATCTAACATGAAGCTAAGACTGATTCCTATCTCTCTGTTCTTAAGCTGTATCAGGAAACCTCACCACTGTAATCCTTGCTCTGCCACTAACATGTTCGATGATTTTAAAAAAAGACACTAAACATCTCAGAGTCTGTTCTCCCATATGTAAAAAGAACAAATTGGACTAAAATCCTTTAGTTCCCACCAGTATGTATCTGCTAAAATAGATAGGTCACAAAACACCCTTATGAACAGCCTAAGAATAAAGGAACTCATCGTAAACGAGAGTTTATCTTCACTGATTCAAGTTCCCTTTTCATTACCCTCTTCCATAGCAATCACCATACCCAGTTTTCTTCCAGAGGTGCACGGCCTTCCAATTTTCTAACCGTCTCTATTTATCACAGTAGGAGAACACCAGATACCATCATTTGACTTGAAAGCATTCACAATAAACATCTCCCAAGCTATTTGCATTTTCTTTTCTTATTTTTTAATTGTGAAGTGAATAGCTTTCCTTGCTATTAAAAAAAGCTTCCATCATCAAGGAGATGCGAGAAAGTCAGATCCCCTAGTCTGGTCCTCTGAAAGGCAGATAACACCTCCCTGTGACCCCTGCTTTCTTGTCCAAGGCGAATTCCTATTTACTAGGAAGTGCTGAATAGCTTCTCAACACTGAGCTCTAGTAGCCAAAGTTTTCTTGTACTGGCTACACCTTTTGTTTCCCATCAGCCCCTTGTTCTTAATGAAATTCCCAAATGCCTGAAATTCAGCCCCTGCATTCCGCACCTGATCCTTGGGACCTCCACCATATCATAGCCCAGGTTCTCCAACGCGTTCCAGCTCTGCAGCTTGGGATCCAACCATGTGGTCACCTTACCCCGCTTCCTCCCCTGTCCTGAGAGAGAAAATCCACCGTCCCCAGCTCAGGAATTCTCCCGCCTCAAGCCCTTGGGATAGACTTCCAGAGAACGATTAAAAATATTGCTCGTGTGTTTACCGAGCAGCATGTCTTTGGGTTAAGAGTGGGAGTAGGCTACAAGGGGAGTTTGAAAGGAAGGCAGAAAAGACAGAGGAACAGAGGGGTTATCAAAGTCCAAGGTATTACTGTATGTCCTTGTGAAGAAAATGTTGACATTGATATGTTTAATGTATCTTGGAGGACTAACACAATGAAAAAAGGAAAACTACAAATGTGCTTTGATTATCTAAAAAGTGATTGTTGCTTTCATAGGTGAATTGTTCACCCTTATTTCCCCAGGGTACACAGAGCAGGATGAAAAATGATGTCTGCAATTAAATTCATTAGGTTTATTTGTTGTTAACTTCATTTGATTTCAACAATAAGCTTTGAATATATACAGGGGGTAACCATAAAATCCTCAAAATGCCTATACAGTCATGTCCTGGTACAATGGCTTAAAAAAAAGCCAGTCCAAGTCAGCTCCAGCGTCCAACAATTAATCACTGTGTGTTCTATGCAGTTCCTGTAATTTTAGCCTCCGTGGTTTTTATTCTTGCCTCATGGAAGGCTGGGTGCTCAGAATTTTAGAGAATATGGCACTAACTCTCAATTGTCTGTTTCTGTCTATAGTGAAAATGCGAGTCTAATTTTAAAGCCAACTTGTAAAGATGAATGAATCTTACCTATCTCGTGCAAAGAAGCTGTGTAAATTCACCAAGTAGAGACTGAAATGGGAAAACTCAGCTGCCTGAAACTTTCCCTTTATGTGCGGGAGTTCAAATTGGGGGGTGGGGGGTGTTGGATTCCTGGACTGAGGGCAGTCTTTAGGGGCCTACAGAGTTTTATTCAATGTATGTTATGTAATCTCACAGCCAAATCACTTTTTATCTTGCGGCAAAACATCTTGACTGTGAAGTCCCACAGGCACCTGCGGTGGCATATGCTGGGACCATTGAGTTAAGACTAGCTTGTGTAAACCTTCATCTATAAGATAAATAAGGTTTGAGCATCTAATGGAAAACATGGTGATAACACTGTATTGTGTAATTGAAATCTGCCGAGAGTAGAACTTAAATGTTCTCTCCCCAAAAATATGTATGTGAGCTGATGGATGGCTTAATTAACTAGATGAGGGGTGGAGGGTGGAATTCTTTCACAATGTGTATGTGTATGAAAGCACCACAGTGTATGCTTTAAATATAATTTTATATATCAACTATAACTGAATAAAGTTGAAATAAATGTTTTAAAAAGACTAGCTGGGACTCACTACTTATTAGAGAACATTACAAACCGATATCTGTACCCATTCAGTTATTCATTCACTGATTTCTTATAGTTGTTTATTGGAGGATTCCTAGTTTTAAAAAATCAAAATAATTGATTTTTAAATTAGAGAACTGTGAGTCAAAGAAAATCTAGAATAATATTCATTAAACCATTGATAGCAGTTATTTCCGAAGAGGGAAAGGAGGGGAATTAAGAGGTTATAAAAAAATGTTACATTTCTACATTGTCTGAATAGTCTGCAATTCATATATGTTATAATTTATAATGAAAAAGTGAAAAACTTATTGGGCAAAATAGAAGGAAACATTAAATGAAAATGATGAAAATCATGACCTTGAAATTAAAAGGGCTTCTATTTTATTATTGCTTTCAAGTTTTCAGAAAGACTTTTTGTTTGTAGTAAGTCTTACAGTTTATGTTTTCCAGGCTTAGTATTTCACAGGTCACATTATAAAGAAATGATCCATTCTTTCCTTAGCTTTCTCGGCCTCAAAGATTTCCTGAATCTTACCAAAATGAATTGGACAATCTTGTCATGAGCCTAGCCGACCACATGATTTGGAAAAACAAAGATGCACTTGAAGAAACAAGAAGGGCAAACCACAGCGTTGCCAGATTTCTTAAGGTACAATTATACAAGATCACAGTTCTATTCAAGCCTCCGTGATAGTGGGTGTGAGATACTCTAAATGTCAATTTAAGTCACAGTTTCATTTATGATGAAAAGTCAAGACTACCAGGATTAGATGAATACTTTCATCTATACATCTTTCTTGCTTGAAATACTTTTTGATACTTTTTCCAATTTGGAGTCATACAGAATAAGAACCAAGGTTAAAGAAAAGTATCTACTTGAGTGTTGCCAAGTGTAGTACTTCTAAATATCTTTAAAGAGAAAAATGAGATTTTTAAAGAAGCTGCACTGTGACAATATTATTCTCTTGGGCTTTTCTGCCCTTGAAGTGATGTTTTGGATTGGATCCAGCTCTAACAGTGATGCCAAATAGCCACTTTGGGAAAATTTTGGGGAATTTCGCATTTTTGTTATATTACCTCTAGGCTCTTTTAACATGATGAAAATATCGTGCATTAATCGCATAAAAGGAAAATTATCAGTTAAAGTATTGAGCAACATAAAGTGAATATATATATACATATATATATATATACATACATATATTTAGCATCATTTCTTTGAATTACAGGCATTTCTATTGAATTGAGAAGAAAAATGTGCTTAGTCCAAGAAAAGCTAATGTAGAATGATGGTGTATCATTTAACAGATAATACATTCAACCAGAAAGATAATGTTTTTCTTCTATTCCTTCTTTTGCCCAACTGTTGACCACTGACGAAGCCACTTCACTTGTTTCTTTGTGGTAGACACCAGAACATACTGGATAGGTGTGGGAATGTATAAATAAATACTACTAACAAAGTTAAGAGGCTATGGAGGTAGATGGAAAATTAGCTTAAGTTGTCTTTGGTGAGTTTTAATTCAGTCTAATTTCTTTTTTAATGTGTTAAATGCAGTTTCAAATTGCATACTATATTTGTTCTCATCTTGTATTTCTTTTTCTTCACTGTTTTGCCTCTTATTTTTGCTTTTTTTCTTGCTTCAGGAAGAGAAAGGGATGGTCAGAGTTGAGGAGGAAAAGAGTAAAGGAGAAAAAAATTACTCTAGTTTTCTACCATGTTTTTAAGACCTATGAGAATAAAGTTTATTACTATGCTAGTAGTTTATTTGAAGTGCTTGATGGAAAAGAAAATTTGGGAAAAAAATGGCATACTGTCTGATTTGTAAGCAAATTACATTCAAGAAATATCTGCAATATTCTTCCCAAAATTCCAAAAAAAAAGGTTGCATAAGCAAGTCTCTTAAAAAGGGAAAAGACCTATTATTATCCACTCTTTTTGGCTTAAATGCTCTGTACTTATTAGAATAAATATATGTTTTCCTTGGAGCTCATTTATGCAAAAGTTGCTTCTGGTGGTACATAAACTAATGTCTAACATGAATGTCCAAGATGAAAAAAGCCACAAAGTATAAATCTAATGGTGAGACCAGTGGTTGTGAAATCTGTGGGTAAAAAGCATGGATTGACAACAGATAAAACAAATATAGTCTATAAGATACATGGATCCATGAAGTGCAAACTGAAAGCAATACTTATATGTGAAGTTTATAAATGAAAACATTAGTTTAATATATTGTACATTATAAAAGTCCATCATACAAGCATTGTACAATGCTCGTCTGACTAATCTCTACTTTATTTCAATTAGCATTTGGAAATCATTTGCAAATTATCTAATATAAAAAACAGACTTTGGTAGCAAACTACGTTTAAAGAAACATCTGTGATAGTTCTAATTATGAAAAAAAAGATGGATAAGCAAGTCAATGAAAAGGGAAAGTCTTCATATCTATTTTCCTTAAATGTTCTGTGTTTGTGGAATAAATAAATGTTTTCTAGAAACTTCATCTATGCAAAAGTTGCTGTGGGTGGTACAGAAGCTAATACCTAGCACAGGGGCAAAGGAAAGGAAATGATGGGCCCAGAGGTTTTGTAAAATATACAGGGAAAGTCACTCAGGTGGTGTGTTTTGCAATTTGGGATTTCATAACTCATCACTGAACCATCTATAGAGTAAAACTGTGACTTTCACAGTTGATGAGACAAAATAAACATTTTTTCATTACAACAGCCATATATACAAAAATATATTTTTGCATGTAATTTAGAATATTTGGCTTTTAGTTTACTAAGCCAAACTGAGAAAAAGTCTGATAGGGTATAAGTTATCCTTTATATCAAGAATCTGCAAAATTGTTTTCTATAAATGGTCAAATCTTAAATATTTTTAGTTCTGCAGAACATACAGTCTCTGTGACAACTACCCAACTCTGCAACTGTAATACAGAAACAACCATAGACCATTCGCCATAGACAATATATAAACAAATGGCTGTAGCTGTGTCAGTAAAACTTTCTTTTGAAAAACAGACAGTGGGCCAGTTTTGGCTCATGGGCCATAGATTACCAGAGCCTGTTATAAATTATTTTCTACTCATGTAGAAGGTTAATATAAATTATTTTAAAATAAAAGCAGGGGCTTCCCTGGTGGCGCAGTGGTTGAGTCCGCCTGCCGATGCAGGGGACGCAGGTTCGTGCCCCGGTCCGGGAGGATCCCACGTGCCGCGGAATGGCTGGGCCCGTGAGCCATGGCCGCTGAGCCTGCGCGTCCGGAGCCTGTGCTCCGCAAAGGAAGAGGCCACAGCAGTGAGAGGCCCACGTACCGCTAAATAAATAAATAAATAAATAGATAGATAGATAGATAGATAGATAGATAAAAGCAGAGAGGTCCCTTCGCCTGGGGTTAAGAAGATGCTGGGATGGACCAGACACGGGACTGGTGACAGGAGAGACACATTTGATGAAGCTTGATCTGCAGGAGGGCTCTCTGCAGGAAGAAGGCTGATTCTGCTGACTTTGTATCTTAGGAATGACCCCTCCTTTTCCCTCACTGTCCCTTAGAAAGAGAATGACAAGTTTACCACATACAAAGTCTTCTTAAATCTCAAGAAAGTCTTAAGTGAGTTTCCCTAGATCCCCAGGGTAGGCAGCCTTCTTCTCACCACTACCCTTGTTCAATGACAGGACTCACCAACCCCTTCTCTGTCTAATCAAAGGGCCCTGTGTCCTCACCAAAGGGCTTCTTTTCTCTTGTTGTTTCTTGAGAAGTTTCTAGAACCCACAGTTATACTGGGTGGTCTTCCTCTCTCTGCAAGGTGAGACACAAGCTTCTTCCCAGCAGGAAAGAGACAGCAGAGGTCTTCTGGGGAGGGAGCTCCATATTGGGGATAGTCCAAGGGTCACCAGTCGGGACTTCCTTCTGCAGATGGAAAGCCTGGGAGGATTTGACACACTAGCTGGGAGCCTGCATAGTGTAGAAGACACGAAAGCCCTCTTTTCCTCCCATCCTCCCCTTATAGTGTTCTGCACTTATGATTATGCTCTACTGTCTACCTTTCCTCACTGTTCTTTTGGGAGGTGGGAGGACATGGGAGCCATTTACTTTTTTCTAAGGGGAGAGTTATTGAAAGAACTTAAATCCATATTGAAAATGAAAATATAAATGAAGCAGTATGTTAACACAGTAATGAATAGGTAATGGAAAAAAAAACTCAGAAGAAAACAAAGAAAAATGGAAAAGGAAACAAAACAAACATATAAATGACCAAGCAACTGGAAAAATGTTATTAGAGAAAAAAGCTCATGTTTACACACGGGCGTATTTCAGTGGGAGACTTTGCACTTGGTAGACTACCTGTAACAAGATTTTATGTTCAGTCCTTTCTGAGAAAAGAGATTTGTTTGTAAAATTGAGGAGAGATTAAGAGATGCAAAACCAGTACAATGGACCATACAGGGCTCTTTGGACGAGAAAGAAGGCTTCTATGCTGAGTGATGTAGCAGAGAAATTTTCCCATGTAGTACACATGCTCACACACATGTGGCTGGGCAGAATGCAACCCCCACACACGCAGTGATGACCCCATATGCCAATCTGCTATAGTGCCTCCCCAAGATACTGCATCAGTAACTATGGTCCATGCCCACTTCACACTTTTCCAGTGCAGTAATTGGCCACTGTAGCTTGGTTACTGGGACATGGCCATGGGTCTTTGGGAGAGAGAGCAGGTGCTGTACCAAGTTGGCACGCTTGCCTGACTCCTCCAAACCTACCTACTGTTTAAGGCTCTCGTTTCTCCAGTTAAGAGGGATTGACAACATAATAAAGAGGCAGTGGGCAGCTCACTGATAGAAATCCCAGGATCTCTTGCCTTCACTCTTCAAGTTCAAGCTGCCTTGGCTGAAAAGAAAAGCTATTCTGCTGAAGGAGGCCAGTGAGATTTTATTATTTTTTTTATTTATTAATTTTTCGGCCAGTGAGATTTTAAAAGGTTTTCCTGACGTGTCTCTGCCCTGTTCCTACCCAATGTTGCACAGCAAGTTTCTTCACCTGAGGAATTATGGAATCGAATTACTAAAAGAAAATAATAATAAAATGTAACTAAGTGGTTTTTAAAAATAGACAAGTAAAAGCTAAAACTTTCTATATTAAAAGGAAAGGGCTCATTGCAAAGCTCCAAGAGATGTTTTATAAAATTGATAAATATGGGTTTGTAACTTTCTGGTGTGTGTACTGTATCTAGTATTTTAATTAGTTGCCGTATGTGGATGAATGCTTAAACATATTGCAGAGATTTTTAAGACATTTATTATACAGCACATTTAGTTAAATGCTATTTTACTTCAATATATTTAATCATCTTTTCTAACATCTTTAATGATCCTTAAAGTAAAAACGTCTGAATTTAGAATTTTACTTTTTTAGCGCTGCTTTACGTTTATGGACCGGGGTTTTGTGTTTAAGACGGTTAACAGTTATGTCAGCATGTTCTCCTCTGGTGATCCCAAGGTAAGAACCACGTACAGGAGTGCTTGCTTTCTAAACTGCTGCATTATAAATAAATAAACCGGTCTCTGTGTATATCTGTCTAAAACAATAACCTATGCATTATCCATATCAAAAAATAATTTCTATACCAATGGGAGGCAGCCTTTTAAAACGGTTCACATGCTCAGTAAGTCTACCCATTCCTTCCTTCACGGGGGACAAAAAAGGAGTGTGGAATGAGAGTGCTTACATTTCACTTTTATTTCCTGTGGGCAGTGAAAGGAGTGATTCTTTCCACCTGCAATTCTTCTGCCTCCGGTTTACTCGGAACTGTCTTGGTTTTAGCACTGAAAGTCCCACTTCCCTGGAAACCTTCAGTCTTGGGCAAAATGGGACAGTGGATCACCCTACCCAAATAGGGGCTATGTTTTGGGAGATAGGGAACGGTACTGTCTAGAGAGCAGCGGTTCTCAAAGTGTGGTTCCTAGACCAGTGATCTCGGAACAGAGCTACCACGGGTGGAGCCCAGAAATCTGGATTGCAACAAGACTTTCAGGTGATGCCTGTGCATTCTCGAGTTTGAGAACCACTGAGCTATGAGTATGAGTATGACTGGAAGTGGACCAGACCGTGAAAGTTTATCAGTTAAGGTTCTTTGTCTCGCAGCAACAGAAGCTTACTCCAATTTGAGCAAAAGGGAATTTGGGGGAAGGATATTGGGGTAAACAGCATTGATGAAAGAGCTGGAGAACTAAGCTTGGAAAAGAGCAGTGACCAAGGCACTTCCAGGCACAAGAGTAATCACAGAGGATGAACCAGTGGCCAGGGTCTGCTGCTGTCTAAATACGCAAATGGGACCCTTTTCTCCTTCTTAATACTCGGCTTAAGATTTACATTCCAGAGAGGAAGCATGTGACCAACCTGCTTTGGGTCACATGCCTGCCTCTTAGGAGGGAAGACAGGGCACCTGAATTAATAGTTCCCCATTAACCTTTACCCATTGGGAGGAAGATAAGTCCCCGACGGGAAATTATCTAGGTATTGGGAAAGAGTAACGAATACAGAAAAGCCAAAAATAAATAATGATCTCCTTGGAGCCTTTCATGCTATGCTTAGGAGCCTAAACATTATTTTTCGGCAGGGGACATTTACTTTAGGCTAGGAGAGTTACATGGTTATATGTCATTTGATTTTGAGAATCCAGTTCTCTCTGTAAATATTTTTTGGAAGGATATCCTTCATTAGGGCTCCAGGTATGCATGACATTTTCAGAATATCATTTTAGGTATAATTCCAGTGAACTTAAACTATATATTTTATCAAAAACCAAACAGAACATACTCAGTGAAGAATGACTACCATGTAATTTAATTATGCTCCGTTTCACTTGGATGTGCAAAGGATTAAGTCAGATACTACCCTTGTTTGAGACGGCAGTATTTTAAATTATTGACTGAAGCGGCCACAAAATATGATTCTAAAATATCTGAGCAAATGGAATATATTTTATTTTGTTATCTGATATTAGTGAATACAGTGAACACAATCTGAGTCTTAAAAATTGATTACTTAGTTTGCATGACAATGAAAATAGAATGGTTATGAACATGCTAATTGTTCCTATTTATGTGATTGTGTTAAGTTGTCTTAGACCATGTCTGCACTTCGTTTATCTCTGTCCTACTCAAAACATTATTGAAATGACAGACCTGTTTACTAGGGCAGGGAAGAGGTGGAATTAGATAATGTACTCCAAAAACAAATGGCAGATGGAGAGAGATTCACTCTAACTTTAGATTATCTGCACCACTGTCTTCCTTAGCACTGGATCTTAGGAGTTGATTGGAGTGATATGTTCTTTGAGCTGAGTGTAGTTGAAGACCTCTGTACGTGTGGTGAGGACCTATTTTTCCCAGAATAAACATGTTACATACATGCCAAAAGAAGCAAAACATAGGTCTGAGTAAGATTGTATCTCATAGAAACTCAATGTAGGTTGCAGCTGGGATCATTTCCTGAACAGGCCTTGTCCAATCTCCAAAAACAGGGGGCCTGACTACATTTACCACTTCAGAGGGGACAAAATCCTTTAAATTTAACAATGACCCAGTGGTCACACAAAAGTAACCCCACCTCCTTTTTAGATGTAAGATTCAAGTGCAGATTTTCCATTAACTTTCTTAGTGTGTGAATAATGGTCATTTCTTTGCTTCTTTTTCAGACCTTATGCCAGTATAAATTTGATTTCCTCCAAGAAGTATGTCAGCATGAACACTTTATTCCTTTGTGTCTCCCCATAAGATCAGCAAACATTCCAGGTAATAATTCCCAGAATTTTTGTCTGTTCCTACAATGGGAACAAATATATTTTTTTGTTTGTTTTGCCTTTGTTTATTTGTTGTTGTTTTCCTGTTTCTTCAATGTTGGTTTTGTCTGAAGTTTTCACATGGGATTAGATCCAGGTAATCAGGTTAAAATGCAGAAGTTGGTGGCATGTGGTAAAGAATACAGCTCTGTATTTCTCAGTTTTTGTCTATGTTTCCTTTTTCATTAACGAGAAGGCCAAGAAAACCATAAAATTAATGCTTGTAAATCAAAGAATTTTAACCTAGACCCATACTGTCTTTCACCATACTGGCTCCAAAAGACAACTTTCCTTTGATTTTGAGAGACATAAAATTACAGGGAGGAAAAGTTATACTTTGTGAGTATAAATTCATTTAAGATTATCAAGGTGTGTACATTAAAATGCAATTCCTCAAAATGAGTTTTATACAAAGAAAACTGTTACCTTGAAAGGGAGAAAAGAAGGCAGGCAAATGGGTAAATACTCAATACCTCTGGGTCAGAAAGAGGCAGAGATGGGCGCACAGGTAAAAATGGGGCCTCACATATTGTTTACTATACTTACTGTAGTATAAATGGTCTATAGAAAATATTTTCATTTCTTACTTTTGTTAAAATATGTATATACACACACATATCAGCATGATCATGGTAGAGAATAAGCATCGCCCATCTAGACATCAGAAACTAATCAAGCTACATAGAAAATACTTAAATGATTTAGGACCTTAAACTACTTTACTTCTACTTTGTAAGGTGTACATATATCAAATCAGGTGGCGCACTAGAAACTAATATAATGTTGTATGTCAGTTATACCTCAATAAAATAAATAAATTGATTAATTAAATACTTCTAAGCATGAGTAAATTACAAGGCACAGTTTTGATATTCATGGAAAGCAGAAACTAAGATGGTAAAGAGCCTCTTCACGTGTATTATAGCTCACACTAATATTTTGGAAGGAAAGAGAAAGTAACGTACATTATCAAGCCTATAAAAGTTTTGTCTAGTAGGTCTGTCTTTATTCCTGTCTTACCCCCTAGGTTCTTCATGACATTTTTTTTTCTTAAATTCCATATATATGAGTTAGCATACGGTATTTGTCTTTCTCTTTCTGACTTACTTCACTCTGTATGACAGACTCTAGGTCTATCCACCTCATTACAAATAGCTCAATTTCGTTTCTTTTTATGGCTGAGTAATATTCCATTGTATATATGTGCCACATCTTCTTTATCCATTCATCCGATGATGGGCACTTAGGTTGTTTCCATCTCCGGGCTATTGTAAATAGAGCTGCAATGAACAAGGGTGAGCTGTGACAAAGCGAGAGAGAGGCATGGACGTGTATACACTACCAAACATAAGGTAGATAGCTAGTGGGAAGCAGCCGCATAGCACAGGGAGATCAGCTCGGTGCTTTGTGACCACCTGGAGGGGTGGGATAGGGAGGGTGGGAGGGAGGGAGACGCAAGAGGGAAGAGATATGGGAACATATGTATATGTATAACTGATTCACTTTGTTATAAAGCAGAAACTAACACACCATTGTAAAGCAATTATAACCCAATAAAGATGTAAAAAAAAAAAGTTTTGTCCTGTCAATCTTAAATATAAGCTGTATACATTATTCCATTCTTTTTCCAATTTATGAAATACATTTATCTAAATGCCTTCATAGAATAAAGGGTGGAAAAGTTATTTTGGACTGTAACATTCTTCGCTTTTGGTTTTATGTTTATGAACTAGTGCCAAGAGATTACTGCGTTAGGCAGGCTGGTTACGACACTCAAGAGGATCAAACCTGTTTCTGTCATTTGGATTCTGGTTGTTTACTGCTTATCAGTAGCTCAGAAAAAGGCCTGACAGTCTCTGTGTAGATACGATATTATCAACAGTGAACATAAAAATATGTTTCGTAGCAAGCAGATTTCTGATAGAACAAAAAGGTGTCCAAGAAGAAGGCTAAGAATTAAAATAATTCTGTTCACGGCATTCATTTTTAAGGGAAGAAGTAAACAACCTAAGGTACTTGTCTTGAAAAACAAAGCGTTATTGAAGGGACTCACTCATATTTTAGGACAGTGTACTTTAATTTTTCAGTATAAATTACACATAGTTAATGAATACAGTGTGTCTCTGAGTATGTATATATCTGAATTTTTTGTTTATTTATATTAACTCCAGATCCTTTGACACCTTCAGAATCAATACAAGAGTTACATGCATCAGGTAAATAATGATATTTTATATTACACTATCTCAGCATCAATAACCACATCATAATTTGATAATATTGATGAGTATAGATAGTTCAGATTTCCAACTGGAAATTCCAGATGCTAATAAGTAGCCATATGTTTAATACCATCTAATCAAAATAGTCAAAAAGTTGATTGAGCTTTTCTCTTGTCACAGATAATTAAATGCTTCCCCAACTTGAATTCTTTCATACTTTATTCTCCAGAGTTGGAATTTTCTTAATTTCCCAAAGCATCTGAAATTTCTTAGAGGGCATCATAAATAAAATTCCCAATCGTATGTAATAACACGCTTGCTCAATGAAACTATATAATATTTCTATCAATAAACCATACCCCTGTTCAAACCATTCTCTCAGGATTTGAGATTATTAGAATCACATAAGTTTATTTTTACCCCAGACCAGTTTATAACTTCAAATAGTCCTGGCAATTTTTTTTCTAGCCATAGATTGGGAATCGGAAAGCTTGGTTCTCTTCCTGGCCCCTCATTATTACTCAGTATTTCATGGAAAGATTTATTTAACCTAAGCCCTTTGATCTTAGTTCCCTGAACTTCCACATTCCCCGTACTTCTGCCCCCAGCAGTATTTTTTAAAAATCAGTGTTTACTTTGCTCCTGGTCAGTTATGACCTGGAGTATTCTAATAGTTCATTCTTCCTAACGGGTAGCTATGAGGAGTAACGGAGATAACGCTTGCAAAGCGCTTAGCCGAGTGTTGGCACACAATACCTGTTCTATAGGTTGGACGCTAGTCCTGCTATTAACAGTTACGTTTGGGAAGCACATTGGCCCGTTCTCGATAAACGCACTATTACTTGAGATTTTAGCACTCTTTTCTCTATAATTCAGACTCAAAAGGGTGCAGCCCCCTTTGGTTTTCCTCTCTCTCTGCTCTTTTACGTCCTGCAGCTCACGTGTCCTGGTGACTTTACTGCTACTACTTGGGTCCTGCTACCCCAGGTCCAGAGGCCTTCTCACCATCCCCACTTCCCTGTTCCTCCAGCCTCCTGCATGGTAGCCCTCACCCCACATCTCCCTACAGTCTAATTCCCATTTATAGCCTATCATATTAATGGCTCAATAAAGCACAGGTCCGATTGGGCCACTGATCTCAAAGCTGTCAGTCACTTAACATTTCCTGTAGAATTACGTGCAAATGGTTCAGGGACCTAGACACCAGCTTAGGAATTTGTACTTGATTTTGCCCATCATCCAGTCCCAGTATATCTCTTCAGTCGTAATTCTCGCCACTCCTCTTTTGGCTGCTGTGCTTACTGGTCTCCTCCGTACCTGTGCTCCCCACATAACTGTGCTTTCAGAAGTCTGTGCCACTGAAACCCTCTCCCTTCTCCCAACTTCCTCTCCTCTACCCACTGCCTCCAACTGCCCCCCCCCCCCCGCCCCCCAGACTCTTTGCATCTTCAACCTTGAGCAACCTCAAAGGTCCATCTCAACATATTCCCTCCGGTCACATCTCCTGATTCCTCCAGGCAGAATATAAGCTTTTCTCCTTTCAACTCCGGTACTATTGTAGACATGCCACTTTTATGGAATTTGACATTTGACACTGAGTACTATTTGGATTAGTATAAACAGAATACTTGCTGAATGCCCCTCTTCACATTTTTCATCTCTGTATTACTGAATCCCTCCTAGTAGTGAGAGGGGTTGATAGTTGTTTGCTAAATCTCTCGATTATCAAGTGATCAGTTGATTTTCAATAACATGATCTCTTTACCTTCCTCACAAAGATATGCCTGAATATTCAGTCACAAATGAGTTTTGCCGCAAACACTTCTTAATCGGAATTCTGCTCCGAGAAGTTGGCTTTGCTCTGCAAGAAGACCAAGATATCAGGCACTTGGCTTTAGCTGTCCTAAAAAATCTAATGGCTAAGCATTCATTTGATGATCGATACAGAGAACCAGTAAGTGGTCTTCCTCTCTCCCTTCCCTAAACACCATTTAATGGTTCACTGCATTAAATGCATATCAAACCTACAAGTCTATTGATTTTTAGGTAAATCATTTCTTTTGACTACTTTTTCACCTAGGAGAAGCAGGCCCAGATAGCAAGTTTATACATGCCCCTCTATGGCATGCTTCTGGACAATATGCCAAGGATTTACCTGAAGGACCTGTATCCTTTTACCATCAATACATCGAATCAGGTAAGTCTGCAGAATATTCCAAGTGTCTATCGTAATAAAGAATTTGCCTTCTTTATATTTTTGCCATAGATAACTATTTTCCCCCAACTGTGACCAAACTAAGAATTAAACAGCACTTCTTGCTAGGTGCTTTGAGACGTTTACATAGTGTCATTTGTTCCAGATTGGTCACTGACGCCTTCCACTTGTCCATCTTTTCAGCATTTTGTTTTCATTGTCCTCTGTTCTCTGCATCACCTTCCAATTCTCTCCAGTTTGTACCACGTTCCTCTGTTGCATTCATGGCCCCATCCTCAGTGTACACCTTTCCCCACCAGCTTTCTGCATCAGGTTTAGGCCCATCTGGTGTCAGTAGAGCCACGTGCCTTATTTGTAGTCACAGCCCAGGAGTGGCCTGTTTTGTCACCCCTCCTCCACTGAGCCAGCCTAGTGACTTCACAACAACCCTCTTGAGATCCTTTGACTGTGTTCAACTCCCAGATGAGTTGACGCACTGCTGAATCCAGTACTAGGCAAGATGTTACCATCTAGAAGTTAGGAGCTATGTCTTTGGAATTTTTTTTTTAGACCTTGTTCAAATCCCAATAGTATCAGTTACTATCTATGTGACCTTAGATAAGTTATCTAACTTCTTTAAGCCTCTGTTTCCTCATTTATAAAATGGAAGAGAATACCTGTATCACAAGGTTCTTAGGAGGATTAAGTTGTGGAATAGAGAACATTCATCATAGATACTGGCCTATAATAAGTACCTGAAATCTAGTTTTAAATAATAGTAATATACATAAAATAATCCATGATATATAATCTACAATATAATCAATGAATTTATGATATCGCTTATAGGTAGAATCTAAAAAATACAACAAACTAGTGAATATGACAAAAAAAAGAAGCAGATTCACATATATAGAACAAACTAGTGATTACCAGTGGGGAGAGGGAAGGGGGGTGAGAGGAAATAGGGGTAGGGGATTAAGAGGTACAAACTATTATGTATAAAATAAACTATAAGAATATATTATACAACATAGGGAATATAGCCAATATTTTATAATAACTGTAAATAGAGTATAACCTTTACAAATTGTGAATCCCTATATTGTACACCTGTAACTTATATAATATTGTACATCAACTATACCTCAATTAAAATTTTTTTAAATCAGTGAATTTATCAATAACCATTCCAGCCATTTAGTCTATATCTAAAAGATAGTTT
This sequence comes from Tursiops truncatus, assembly GCF_011762595.2. Classification (NCBI taxonomy): domain Eukaryota; kingdom Metazoa; phylum Chordata; class Mammalia; order Artiodactyla; family Delphinidae; genus Tursiops; species Tursiops truncatus. Next base: position 13,503,071 of record NC_047040.1, read on the forward strand.
CTACTACATTGTTAAAAATTTTTTAAATCACGTAAGAAATTAAACTGTGACTAAGAGTATGGTTTAACTATATTAATTTTCATTGCCTAGTTTGGCAGAAGGTTTTGCTGAAATATAAAAGATCAAATCGCGTATCATCTAATGGAAAGTGTAACGAAGAAGGCATATGTGGGTTTGCAATGCTGAAATATGATGATTCCCACTAATTTCTTTTGTGCTTTGAATACAGGGGTCTAGAGATGACCTCAGCACCAATGGAGGATTCCACACCCAGTCAGCTATGAAATATGCAAACTCTGTGGACACATCATTTTCTAAAGATGTTTTGAATTCCATAGCAGGTACTTCAAACCTTCCAGACAGTTGTGTTTAACTCTCATCCGTGTTTACGTTGTATATCACTGTGCTTTTTACCCACTCCATAATTCATTACACCTAATCTATGTGACAAAGTATACTGCATTTATATAGCTGAAGAGTCTTGTTACATATTTCTTTGCATGCCGTCCAGCAACTTCCTCTTCTACTTAGTGTTCATTTTTACTTGGATCGAGGAGCAGTCTTCTCCGATGTTATCAAATTGTTTCATTCTGGAGACAATCTTGAAGTTTTCATTGCATACGGCCTTTTAAAGTATAATAGCCCTTCAACTTCAAAGATTATTCTTAAGAACTATTTTGGAAATGTCATCTTAATTTCTTATAAACTGTCAAAAATTGAAAGCTTCTTCCCCCAAAGCATCATTAGGAACCTTTATTATTCATTTTAAAACAGAAATGTTCTTTCAAAAGCTTTTTAAGAAATCAAAGGAAAAAAGATTTATTTCCAGTTAAAAAGGTCTACATTTTCCTAAATCCTTAAGGCTGGCATGGCTGTTATAATAATAGTTTAAAAGTTGCATATCTTTCATGGCAATGCCAGACTCTATTACGTCAGCTTTTCACAATACTGCTACCCCCTGAATGACCAGCGTCTTTTTGGTTCATCATTTTAGCTTTCTGTGTTGTGTGCCCACGCATCTCATTACCGTCTGTGTGCTGTGGCTTGTGTTTACAGCATTTTCATCAATAGCTATTTCTACAGTAAACCATGCTGATTCCAGAGCTTCGTTAGCAAGTCTTGACTCCAACCCAAGTACCAATGAGAAGAGCAGTGAGAAGACTGAAAACTGTGAAAAGGTACGGCTTCCCTCCCAAACTTACTCAGCATATTACCAGTCAGCAACCTCCTATTCTTACTCAATCCTAATTGGTTCTTCATTCCTAGATCCCAAGACCCTTGTCTTTGATAGGCTCAACTCTTCGGTTTGACAAGTTAGATCAAGCAGAAACCAGGAGTCTTCTTATGTGCTTTCTTCACATTATGAAAACAATTTCAGAGGGTAAAGAGAGTTCTTTAAATTTAAATTTTAAAAAGAAGAAAAAAACTTTGAATTTCAAAGAGTCTCATGCTACTCGGGGTTTCCTTTCAGAGACTCTGATTGCCTACTGGCAAAGAGCGCCCAGTCCAGAGGTGTCCGACTTCTTCAGCATCTTGGAGTAAGTTTTAGAGTTGATTACATAACGCTTTTTTCTGGAACCTTCAAAATACTTTAGTATATCATTTTTCATTCTAGGTACCATATGGTGAATGATCTATCAGTAATAATGCATAAACTATTTAAAGAAGACAATATTTTTCTTTTAATATACTTGGATGAACACTTTGTATAAATAAAAAGGCGTGAATAATTAGAATGTGACATTTTTTTCCTTTCTAGTGTTTGTCTTCAAAATTTCAGATACCTAGGAAAACGTAACATAATAAGGTAATAATTTTAAATTCCAAAAGGTTAGTCTGATATTTTGAAAAAAATTATGACATATTATTAATGGATCAGGTTAGACTTAGAGATTTATGTTAGAAATCTTAAAATGCAAATAAGGATTTTAAGGTTGACCTCACATTAGACATAGAAGTTTGATGAATACCCTATAGCCGTAGTAGATCCAGGAACAGTTAAAGCTGTCCAGGGAAAAAGCACAAAACACATTTCTGAAAGGAAACCACATTTCATGTAACTTCTCAACTAATTTATCCATCTTTATATGAAAATAACTTGAAAGATACCTATTTAAGAAAATACTTCCAATAAACTAAAAAAAGTAATTAATCTAGAAAACTGTGCTGTCATCCTTTTCTCATGAGAGACAGCAGTGCCCCTGGCATCTTCCCTAAACCCGCAATTTCCCATTTCCAGAAGAAAATGTGATTTTATTTTTCACAGCATGTGGAATATTTCATTGTTCAGTAATCGCTTTGTCAGTTGCCTTTTTTTAATTCATATATCAATTACAAACACTGAGTTCATATTAAAACTTCAGTTTTCCTTGCAGAAAAATTGCTGCTGCGTTTAAATTCGTGCAGTCCACCCAAAACAATGGAACTCTCAAAGGATCTAATCCATCCTGCCAGACTTCTGGCCTCTTGCCGCAATGGTACTGTCACATTTGCTTGATATTTAAAATTATATTGTGAGTGTACGTGTGTGTGTGTGTGTGTGTGTGTATACATACATATATATATATATATATATATATATATATATATATATATATATATATATATATATATATAGGCTGTGGATACACCCATATGCACACACACATGTGCATGTGTGTGTGTGTCTGTGTATATATATATCTCAAACCAAAAACAGATCTCAAGTAACTCTGTGTGTTTCTCTGAAGAAACTTTGACGGTACAGCCCTGTCTGCCCCACCAGCTTGTGAAAACCTAGAAGCAAGATTTGCCTTATTTATGTGCACCTAGCGTACAATGCCTTGTATAGGGTCAATGAGTGTCTTAATTTAATTGAACCTGAAAAGACATAATTCCAATAAATGCCTATTGTAATGTTTGCTAATCTAGTGACAAAGTAAAATGTGAGGTCATATCTCCCCTTTCCTCTTAGTAGTAAGTGTAATAATTTATCAGTATTCTTAGAGCTTAATGTGTTGTTTAAAGGGTCAAGGGCAATAGGAAGCATAGCTGGCCCCGTAAGCTCATTTTAGGTTTTTTAGTCATTAGAATAGTATATACAGCCTAGGGTCACCCTTCATTAACCTACCCTACAGGAAACATTTGCCCTAAAATCCTGCCTTAAAGCTCCTCTGGGTCTAGTAAATCAGAATTCTTTGCTAAAATTTTCTCCAGTTTGATTTATTCTCCCCAGGAGTATCATAATAATGTATAATATGAAAATGGCTATATTTTAGAAAGAGCTTTAGAAAGAAATATGAATGTAGTACATAGCTAATAAACCATAAAATAAATTTTGCCTGTTTATCCATGGGGACCCCTTGAAATGGCCCCTTATGAGAAAATAAATGGCAGTTGAGTAGAGGACTGTAAACAATTACTTTAATGACAGTCGTAGCCCACCTGAGGTCACTGCAGTTTTGGAGACGTCTGGTGGGTTAGACTTTAGGCCCCTCCCTAAACCATCTGGACAGGTCCTGGTCGTTCCCAGGACTCCCCTCCCAGAAGCCATGGCTTTTCCTCCAGGAGTTACAGACTGAAGGAGACTCAAAACCTGGAAATAATCCAGTCCCAAAGGTCCAAGCCATACAGCCCCAAACCATACAGCCCCAAACCCATTATTCCTTGTAGCTACAGAAATGACCCAGACTCTCCTGGCTACTGAAAGCCAAGGTTAGATCTCTAGGGTTCCAATCCATCCAGAGCATTTGATTTAGCCAGAATCGAATAAGCCTTGAGAAGTAAGACAAAGACAAAAAGTTGTTTCTTTTTCAGGCTTGACTCTTCAGTATCTCCTATTGCCTGCTTTCCTCAAAGAAATTTTCTATGACCTTGGCCATCAGATAGCTTAAATGAAAGCTTAAATGAAATGATAGCTTAAATGAAAGTCGGGAACAGGAAATATTCCTACTTCCTCATTCCCCCAGTTAGAAGTGCCAAGGGGTATTGAATGAGAGCCCTGGCCATTGTCCCTGCTCTGGGAAAGCAGCAGCCCAGAAGCGACCTCAGCTCTCTCCCCCACAAGGATCATATGTCAGCCCTGCTGTGGGCCTGACACAAATGCAAAGACAAATCCTGTAAGAATTTCCAAATGCAAAGAAGTAGGAGACAAAGGGTTGTTTTAGACTAGATTTTACTTTTTTACATTTTACCTCCTAAAAATAATTGATACAACTGAGCTATATAATATTGTACTTTTTTAATGTCTACCACTATGCCTTTCTGATCAACCAATGACCACCTGAACATGCATGGAATCCCATGATTTCATTAAATAATAATGAATATGTTTGTGCAGAATTTAATTCAGCATCTATTATTTGTCTGTTATCCTTTAGTATCTGTTATCATTCTGAACCCTTTTTTGGCTTAAATAAAATTTGTCCAAACGTACTTTTAAAAGTTCCTCTCAGCATGTCACCTATAATTAATATTTTTAATAAAAAGTGTCTATTCAAAAATTTTTTAACATTTGACTCAATCAAGAGAATTTGAATGAAAATTTGGTTATCATATCCCTATGACTTTAAGCATTTCTGTCATTTCATTTTCAGGATGCACACCACTTCCAGTCATGAAGGACAGAAGCAGCACAGATCACAAACTTTACCGATAATTCGAGGCAAAAATGCACTTTCTAACCCTAAACTCCTACAGATGTTAGACAATACCATGACCAGTAAGTATACCAGAAATAATAGCAACAAGATGGTTATCATTTTTCTCTAGATGTGTGCAGGACATAAAATGCATTATGTTTCAGAAATGTAAGGAATGTTGCTGTGCCCCTGAGACCACTGCTTTTCAGGCTTGCTGTAGCCTGAGGAACATTTCTGGGAGGAGAGAATCAGCTGGAAGCATCTAAAAAAAAGTAGTGTCCTTATGAGGAGAAAGGGGAAAAGTAAAACTCTCAATATAGTATGCTCACTGTAGCCCCTCTGGAACCAGGTGACTTGGCATTGTGAGGGGTTAGGGTGGCCTCTCTCAACCAGATTATTGTCCACTCTTTGGGAAGAGGAGAAAGTTGTCCATGTCCTAGAAGCAGCAAGTGTGCCATCTCGAATCCAGTGTTGCACACATTCCAGGTGTGAATGAGGAGAAGATGGGATCCAGTGTTTTTGTATCATGTAAGTGTTCCTGATTATGGACACGTGACCACAGTTAGCTGTTTGAAGGTATTTGCCTTAACCTAGAAACACATTTAATCCCTTTCTGACGAGGCCATTAACGCAGATCATCCACTGAGACTCTACGTTTGGTCTATTAATCTGGGACCATAAAACTTGACCCAGACTGATTATGGAGGAAATATGACTCTACCAATGGCTGAATCAATGGAGAAGTAGTGAGAAATAATGGAGAACAGACTACTCTGGTCCTTTGGAAACTCTATAGCTGACAAATTAAAAGGGCACCCACACAGTCTTAATCAGTTCGAGCTGCTACAACACAATACCACAGACTATGTAGCTTAAACAACAAACATTTATTTCTCATAGTTTTAGAGGATGAGAGATCCAAGATCAAGATGCCAGCAGATTTGATGTCTGGTAAGAACCACGTTTGCAGATGGCCAACTTCTTGCTGTGTCCTCACGTGACAGAGAGAGAGATGATCTCTCTGGTGTCTCTTTTTATAAGGGCACTAATCCCATTCATGAGGGCTCCATTCTCATAACCTAATTACCTCTCAAAGACTCTGCCATATTGTGGCTAAGGGCTTTGACATATGAATTTGTGGGGACACAAACATTCAGTCTATAGCACCCACTAAAAACTGTCTCTCTTTTTGCTTCAGCTGCTAAAGAGATTGAACAAATGAAAGCACTTTGATTTAATAAAATTACTCATCAAAACACCAGTAAACATTGACTATGTTGTAATAGAAAAAAGTTCTTTATAGGGTACAAAGATTTGTTTCCAACATTTATGCATTTTCTACTTTATTTTGTAGGCAACTCCAATGAAATAGACATCGTGCACCACGTGGACACAGAGGCCAATATTGCTACAGAGGTTTGCCTGACTATTCTAGACCTGCTAGCCCTCTTCACTCAGGTCCACCAGGTGAGTGTGACTGTAACTTCTTCTGTAATATGATAAAATGAAAGGTGGAAAAGTCATGTGAAGTCAAGAATATGTTTTTAAGGTTTTTATGACATTTAATGAAATGTATTAACCTTACATAAATCAACCTAAGTGTGAGTGGAAAACATGTTAAAGAAGAGATTCAGAATTTGTCAGAAGTTGGCGAATGCTCAATTGATATACACACAGACATATTTCCTTATTGTCCAATAATAGACAATCTCTCTTCCTTGTTTCTCTTGCTTTACTGTCAGGCAAGTTGGGCTGAGAGAGAATGTGACTCTACTTTTTCAGTATCAAAGGGAGAGACAAAGCACAGCTAGATACAACAGATAAACAGATACAACAGCTAGAGAAAACAGAGTGATAATGTGGAGCATCTTTTTGTGTGCTTACTTACCATCTCTATATCTTTGGTGAAGTGATTCCACTACCTACCATTAGAATGGCTGCAGTTTAAAAAGACTGACCATACCAAGTTTTGGCAAGTATATGGGGAAACTGGAACTCTCATTCACTGATAGTGGGAATACAAAATGATACAAACACCTTGAAAAAACGTATGCTGGAATGAAGGTTCAACATAATCTATCATGTGACCAGCCATTCCAATACTAGGAATTTACCCAGGAAAAATAAAAGCATTTGTTCACACAAAGCTTTGTACATCAATATTCACAGCTTTGTTTTTTAATAATTAAACACTAGAAACAACCCAAAAGTACATCAACAGGTGAATGGATTTTTTAAAATAGTGGTATTGAAACATATCCATACAATAGAATATAAACTATAAAATTTTATAAAATATGAACTATAGAAATTATATCAATTACACCTCAATGAAGTTATTAAAAACATTAGCTCAACCTAATGAGCTTTCAAATGTTAAGGGTTAAATTAGAAAAAGTTGGGTCGGTTGAATAGTCTGCACCAAACAGAATGATTATAGCAAGGAAGTCTTATTTTCAAGTAAAATGTCAGCATGGCAGTCGAAAAAACAAAATCCACATTTTAATTCTTTATTGCTCGATGGAAATGTCAATCAAATCTCATACATCTTACAGGCTGTATCAGTGCCTTTGAGGACCTGCCTGTCTGTGACCACATCTGCTACCTCTCTCCCGACCCTGCCCCACTAACCATGCTTAGGCTACTCTGCTCTTTTTCCTCTTTTTTTCTTTTTTCTCTTTTTTCTCTGCTTGAACTAATAAGCTCCATTCCATCTCAAGTCCCTGGTACCAACTGTTTTTCCTTCCTTGGACAATCCTCCCAGATCTGCCGATGGCTGACTTTTTCAGCTCACATGTCAATTCATCCATTAGGGAGGTCTTAACCACCCTATATAAAGTAATCTTATCTCCCAAAGCAATTACTTTCCATCATAGATTATTCTACTCTATTTTCTTATTTAGTAACTTTTTTCAATCACTGCTATATGTAAGTTTCATTGGGAACATAGAGCTTATTCAGCACTTTATTTCCACACCCAGAATTGTGCCTATCGCATAGTAGGACCAGAGTAGATATTTTTTGAAAGAATACAGGTGTCCTTTCACTCATCCTAAATAACTGCTGTGTTGAATTTCCAGAGACAACTCCAACAATCTGAATGTCAAAATTCAATGATGAAAAGGGTCTTTGATACCTACATGCTCTTTTTTCAAGTCAACCAATCAGCCACAGCACTGAAGCACGTATTTGCCTCTTTGAGGCTATTTGTATGCAAGGTAAGGGTCCTCCAGGTTCCAAGAAAAGCTCAGTGAAGTGTTTATTGCTGACAATAAACACATATCAATCCTTACATCTCTCAGTATCGAGGGAAGAAAGTTTGTTTTCTTCTATTTGATTTATTTGGTATTATTAGACGATTTATTTGGTTTTATTAAACTATTTGATTCACGGTCTCAAAATAAGTTCACAACCTTGGCAGCCTATCTGCTGGATATCAAAAGGGAGCAAAATTAGCACCCGGCCATCAATTCTTGGGGTTCTCAGTGTTTGTGGCAGAGAGTTAGGTAAAATATACACCATCAACTGTGATGTCCGTTCCTGCCAAGTCAAAGGTTCTGCACTAGATACAGGAGAGTCCACCTTTGAGGACCCTGGGGGTTTTACAGTGTTGGGTGAATAGAAACTTTTTCAGAGCTCTCATTCCATTGCTTTGGGTAGTCATCCGTTACTGATGCAAGGGATACTTACAACGTGGAGAATGATTATTTCTAGGAAAAAAAAAATACTAACATAGACTTCAGTAAATAAGATTATATCCTCTTCCACCTGCAAATGGGAGAAAAAGTCTAGGTTAAGAAAAAAAGAAAGAAAGATTTTATTCTAAGGGATTTTAAAATTTGAGAATGAACAGAGCAAAATGAAGGCATCTGCTCACTTCATCAGCACTTCTGTTTCCGCAGTTTCCTTCAGCGTTCTTCCAAGGGCCTGCCGACCTGTGTGGCTCATTCTGCTATGAAGTCCTAAAATGCTGCAACCACAGGTCACGGTCAACTCAGACGGAAGCGTCAGCACTTCTATACTTTTTTATGAGGAAGAATTTTGAATTTAACAAGCAAAAGTCAATTGTCCGGTCCCACTTACAAGTACGTGCTGCCAATTTCCATTAATGTTGTTGTTCAAACCACTCATTTGTTTCAGCATTGATAAAAGCCTACTGTTTCCAGGGCAACCACTTCCCAACTCTTCCACCAGATTCCTCCTTAAAGATGCCCATCACACTGAGTTCCGATTCATAGAAAGAGTGCAACTGGGCAGAAATCAGCAAAACCCATAACTCCACCTGTACTTTTCCTTTCTTCTGCCAGGGAATAGAATCATAGAATACACAACTCAGGGACCATGACTGTTTCTAGGATGCCAAATCCCACCAGATTCTGAGCACATTCATTGGGCCTACAGGGAGAAATTAATGATACATTCATCCAACTCAATGGATTTCTTTACAACTAGTATTTCGGAGTTACTTGCTTTTGAGGTTCCGTTTTCCTTTTCTTTTTCAGCTTATCAAGGCCGTAAGCCAGTTAATAGCTGATGCTGGGATTGGAGGCTCTCGGTTTCAACATTCCCTTGCAATTACCAATAATTTTGCTAATGGAGACAAGCAAATGAAAGTAAGAAATGCTTTGTGGACTTTTTTAAAGAATTGGGAATAAACTAAACTGGATTCTTTTCGCAAGATACCAAAATCATAAAAAATACAAATTCTGTATTTTGTGTATTTACCCTTTGAGTACTTATATTGAGTCCGCTTGCATGAATGGATAATCAGTTCTTACACTTTCAGCATATACTCAGTTAAGTGGAATTTCCAAGATATGGGGTTGAATGATACTTAACAAGAAAACTGACCACAAGTATCAGATACCAAGAAATACAGTGTTTCTCTCATAATCTCATTCTTGGTCAAATTCATTTTATCTCTTTTAAAACTTTCTGGAGGGGCTTCCCTGGTGGCACAGTGGTTGGGAATCCGCCTGCCAATGCAGGGGACATGGGTTTGAGCCCTGGTCTAGGAAGATCCCACATGCCGCGGAGCCGCTAAGCCCGTGCGCCACAACTACTGAGCATCCACTCTAGAGCCCACAGGCCACAACTACTGAAGCCCATGCACCTAGAGCCCATGCTCTGCAACAAGAAAAGCCACCGCAATGAGAAGCCCGTGCACCGCAACGAAGAGCAGCCCCCACTCACTGCAACCAGAGAAAGCCCGCACACAGCAACGAAGACCCAGCACAGCCAAAAATAAATAAATAAAATAAATAAATTAAAAAAAAAAAAAACCTTTCTGGAGACTTGTCCTTCAGTTATAATACTGAAAAGTTCAGGGATAGAGCCTGGTGTCAGGCATGGCTGAACCCAGGGATTAAAATAATGTTTTCAGATCCCCTTCCCCTACTGCCTCTAGTTTTACCTCTCTCTTTGTCTCTCAGTTCAGTTTTCTTCTTCCTTTACTTCATTTACAGGTAGGCTCTCCCCATGAGCTAACTCTCAGAAATTCTGAGGACAATGGTAGTATTCTATGGATGGGAAAAGCACCTTGCTCTATAGTGCCAATTAAAGTCCCAGGACTGAGTCTCATTGATCCAACCTTGTTTCATATGCCCATCCCTAAGCCAATCACTGTGACCTGGAGTATAAAAGAATATGATTGATTGGCCAGGCCCATATCATGGGTCACCCCTGGTGCCTGGGAATGAAGCAGACCCGTTCAAATCATGTGAACTAGAGCCAGAGAGGATGCTAGAGGATGTCGGGATGCTATTACTAGAAGAATGTAGGCTAGGAGACAAAATGGAGTCCACTACAATTCATCTTCAAATGTGTACAGCCACAATCACAATACATAGAATTTGTCCATAAAGAATATACATATTTGTGAACAGTATTTAGAATGCACTAGACTGTGACGCCAAGCCATAGCTAAAAGCATAACTTGAAGTGAGTTAATTTGTGAGTTCTAAACAGATAATGACCCAGGCTCTCTGTTTTCCAAAGAACAGCAATTTCCCAGCAGAGGTGAAAGATCTGACTAAACGTATAAGGACTGTTTTAATGGCCACGGCTCAGATGAAGGAGCATGAGAAGGATCCCGAGATGCTGGTGGATCTCCAGTACAGCCTGGCAAACTCCTACGCAAGCACTCCCGAGCTACGGAGGACCTGGCTGGAAAGCATGGCCAAAATTCATGCGAGAAACGGAGACTTATCCGAGGTGATGAGCAAAGACTCAGTCATTCTTCATTAGGTGTCCTCTTGATCAGGATGATTGGGTTATCATTTACAGCAGGAGGATAAAAAGTTATCATATTTCCCCACTAAAGTTGATATGACCTAATTATATGTTATGTGCATTACATTTGCATGTAGGATTCGAGGATGCCTAACTCCATGTAAATAATATCAAATAAAAGCCAGTGTCTTGGGGGCCAGCTGTAGCTGTAGGATGTGTAATGGAGACCAAATGCTAAAAGCCTGAGGCTACGGAGCATGGTTATAAGGGTGTCTGGAAATTGAGTTATATAAGTTGGTGTTCAGTGTGTTAAAACTTCTTCCCTGGAATTGGAGTTGAATGGGGAAACTCACCATTGAGGTGAGTCAACTCAGGTTGGGGTAATCTGTCCTCCTGTGCAGCTAGCCTGAACTAGCGTTGGAAAGGTTAACACCCCTAAGAGCCATATGAGAAGCGGCCACTGTGTGATGGTTATAACTCAATAGGTAACTTCTTATCTTTTTTAACATCTTTATGGGACTATAACTACTTTATAATAGTGTGTTAGTTTCTGCTTTATAACAAAGTGAATCAGTTATACATATACATATATCCCCATATCTCTTCCGTCTTGCGTCTCCCTCCCTCCCACCGTCCCTATCCCACCTCTCTAGGTGGTCACAAAGCACAGAGCTGATCTCCCTGTGCTATGTGGCTGCTTCCTACTATCTGTTCTACATTTGGTAGTATATATATGTCCATGCCACTCTCTCACTTTGTCCCATCTTATCCTTCCCCCTCCCCATATCCTCAAGTCCATTCTCTAGTAGGTCTGCCTCTTTATTCCCATCTTGACCCTAGGTTCTTCATGACCAATTTTTTTGTTTGTTTTTTAGATTCCATATATATGTGTTAGTATACGGTTTTTGTTTTTCTCTTTCTGACTTATTTCACGCTGTATGACAGACTCTAGGTCCCTCCACCTCACTACAAATAACTCAATTTCATTTCTTTTTATGGCTGAGTAATAGTCCATTGTATATATGTGCCATATCTTCTTTATCCATTCATCTGTTGATGGACACTTAGGTTGCTTCCATGTCCTGGCTATTGTAAATAGAGCTACAGTGAACATTGTGGTACACGACTCTTTCTGAATTACAGTTTTCTGAGGGTATATGCCCAGTAGTGGGATTGCTGGGTCGTATGGTAGTTCTATTTGTAGTTTTTTAAGGAACCTCCCTACTGTTCTCCATAGTGGCTGTATCAATTTACATTCCCACCAACAGTGCAAGAGGGTTCCCTTTCCTCCACACCCTCTCCAACATTTACTGTTTGTAGATTTTTTGATGGTGGCCATTCTGACCGATGTGAGATGATATTTCATTGTAATTTTGATTTGCATTTCTCTAATGATTAATGATGCTGAGCATTCTTTCATGTGTTTGTTAGCAATCTGTATATCTTCTTTGGAGAAATGTCTATTTAGGTCTTCTGCCCATTTTGGATTGGGTTGTTTGTTTTTTGGATATTGAGCTGCATGAGATGCTTGTAAATTTTGGAGATTAATCCTCTGTCAGTTGCTTCATTTGCAAATATTTTCTCCCATTCTGAGGCTTGTCTTTTCATCTTGTTTATGGTTTCCTTTGCTGTGCAGAAGTTTTTAAGTTTCCTTAGGTCCCACTTGTTTATTTTTGTTTTTATTTCCATTTCTCTAGTAAGTGGGTCTAAAAGGATCTTGCTGTGATTTATGTCATAGAGTGTTCTGCCTATGTTTTCCTCTAAGAGTTTGATAGTGTCTGGCCTTACATTTAGGTCTTTAATCCATTTTGAGTTTATTTTTGTGTATGGTGTTAGGGAGTGTTCTAATTTCATTCTTTTACATGAAGCTGTCCAGTTTTCCCAGCACCACTTATTGAAGAGGCTGTCTTTTCTCCATTGTATATTGTTGCCTCCTTTATCAAAGATAAGGCAACCATATGTGTGTGGGCTTATCTCTGGGCTTTGTATCCTGTTCCATTGATCTATATTTCTGTTTTTGTGCCAGTACCATATTGTCTTGATGACTATAGCTTTGTAGTATAGTCTGAAGTCCGGGAGCCTGATTCCTCCAGCTCCGTTTTTCTTTCTCAAGATTGCTTTGGCTATTCAGGGTCTTTTGTGTTTCCACACAAATTGTGAAATTTTTTGTTCTAGTTCTGTGAAAAATGCCAGTGGTAGTTTGATAGGAATTGCATTGAGTCTGTAGATTGCTTTGGGTTGTATACTCATTTTCACAATGTTGATTCTTCCAATCCAAGGACATGGTATATCTCTCCATCTATTTGTATCACCTTTAATTTCTTTTATCAGTGTCTTATAATTTTCTGCATACAGGTCTTTTGTCTCCTTAGGTAGGTTTATTCCTAGATATTTTATTCTTTTGGTTGCAGTGGTTAATGGGAGTGTTTTCTTAATTTCACTTTCAGATTTTTCATCATTAGTGTATAGGAATGCAAGAGATTTCTGTGCATTAATTTTGTATCCTGATACTTTACCAAATTCATTGATTAGCTTTAGTAGTTTTCTGGTAGCATCTTTAGGATTCTCTATGTATAATATCATGTCATCTGCAAACAGTGAAAGCTTTACTTCTTCTTTTCCGATTTGGATTCCTTTTATTTCCTTTTCTTCTCTGATTGCTGTGGCTAAAACTTCCAAAACTATGTTGAATAATAGTAGTAGGAGTGGGCAACCTTGTCTTGTTTCTGATCTTAGTGGAAATGCTTTCAGTTTTTCCCCATTGAGGACAATGTTGGCTGTGGGTTTGTCATATATGGCCTTTATTATGTTGAGGTAAGTTCCCTCTATGCCTACTTTCTGGAGGGTTTTTTTTATCATAAATGGGTGTTGAATTTTGTCAAAAGCTTTCTCTGCATCTATTGAGATGATCATATTGTTTTTCTCCATCAATTTGTTAATATGGTGTATCACAATAGGTAACTTTTTAATGTCTGTTTAAACACTGGGAGGATTTATGTGCAGCAATTCACAGCACCCAAGTGGCTTCCGGACACCAAGTGGGGAAGTTCTGCTTTACTGTATTCCCAGGATTGTGCCCTCTTTGGGAAGAGATGAATTTGCATAGGAAAACTGAAGTCCTTCTAAATACATGTGAAGGACTCTGGGATGGAAGTAGATCTGACCAGAGGCCTCACTTGGTAGCAGTTTGGTGAGGACAAAAATGAGCAGCTCCAGTTCCCTTGGACTGCCCTGAAAATGGAGGAGTTTCTCCATAAAACTTCAAAAGGCAAAGTTGAAGTCATTTGAACTCTTCAACAGGTCAGGGTCTACTCTGTGTTCAGCAGTGTTCGAGGGCTTTGCAGGAGATTTTACAGAACAAAAAAATGTCGCTCAAATAATCTGGTTGAGGAAAGCACACGTGATACATTAGGTCACACTATTTTATCAAGTGCCACCTTGTGCGGCTACCATTTTAAAGGCAATAGAAATTCTAAGGGGGACATTACTGGAAGTAGAAAAATGTAAGAAGACGGCTTATTTTTACTTCCAGTTTATATTCAGGTGTTATTTAGAGAGAGAGGGGAGACATAGATATTAAGGAAAGAAGATAATTCTATGGGATTCAGGCCAGCTCATTCACCCACCTGAAAACTACATCAAGAAAAACAAACCAAAAAAATTCCCAAATAGACAGTTTATTCTTGATGGTGAACTTTTTGGAAATCTAATTGATTCTTATTTCCGGTTCTACCATGAAAAGGATTTCTGTACATATTCTGACTTGGAATACTGACTCACCTTGGATTAGTCCTAATAAGATAGATAGTAAAATCTACAGTATTAGATAAATGGTAAAATCTTCCTCTCAAACTGTTTTCTTTTTTATTACAGGCTGCTATGTGTTACATTCATATAGCTGCCCTCATCGCGGAATACCTAAAAAGAAGGGGTAAGACAACATTGTGAGGGGAGAAAGTGCAGAAATCAACATGTTGAAACCTAACTTAAAATTTATTTATTAATTTTAAGTTTTATTAATCTTGATGTTTTATTAAGCAATGTTAATTTTCACACATATTTCTAATTATGCTGTACTTTTAACTCTCTCTTCCATGCCATTATCATGTTTATTTTATGTACAACCAGGCTAACTGGTCCGCTTCTTAGTTCCAAATGAGAAAGCTTCATTGGTTAACATAAGCTTGAATTAACATAAACATGTGACAATGTCCTAACCTCATCTTGCACTGCCATAGGTTACTGGAAAATGGAAAAGATTTGCACACCATCCTTGCTCCCGGAGGATATCCACCCCCGTGATAGCAACCTATTACTAACAACTCCCAGTGGAGGAAGTGAGTGATCTAACTGGGCTCCTTTATTCCCAGGGAATGGTACCGAGAAAACCAAGTCACTGCTTCAGTTTTGTTCCAGCGAAACTCTTAAACGTATTCCTAGAAGCAAAAACTGTCTCATATCTACATAACTTACTCCGTAAAAACCCAAAGTTTCTACCATTCAGAAATTCCATCCATCCAAACTTTTATGAAGTTTAGAGACCTAAAGAGTGCTCAGCAAACAGAACCACATCTTATCCAATATTATGGCCATGTTTTACTACCAATTTGCATAGTAGTCTGTCTTCGGGATTTTATTCTGAAATGGATGAATTGTTTAAAATTGCAAGAGAAATCTGTTCAGCTGTTGAAATATAATACAACTGTTTATTCAAAATAAGGGGTGCAGAAAGAGACATATAAATATAGTGTATATACAGGACTACACTTACAGTCAACAGGCTCCATTTCCTTTTTGTAAAGCACACACTGATTCTCACAATTTATAACATATAATAATTTACAGTATGGTTTTCCTTCAATTAAAAATATTCCATCTTTAACATTTGATAGAGATTTTCTAACAATAACTAAAGAATTACTCTTTGTTTAAAAAAATTTGTCAATATAACCTTGCAAAATTTGTTCAAACCCAGAGTTTATGAACCACGGTCTATTTCACATCACTATCTTAACTTTCAAAATGCAGTGGAAAACTCACTGTATGAACAACGGAAACAGATCTTTAGATGTTAAGATTAAAGTACCTAAACAAAAGGGAAAAGGACTTCATTTACAATATTTTGGAAACATAATTGGTCCCTTATTCTTTTAAATATGTATTTATTTCCTAAAGAGTTTCAGTGGATTTTGCAAATAAGATATTTGAACCAAATGACCAGACTGGATTCTGAGACAGTGAGCTCACTTGTTAGAGGGCCCTGGAGGAGGGACCAGACCTGGCTTTATGACTCATGTCCACCATAAAAGTCAGGGATCTTCTGGCTCAGTTTCACGCTTCCTACTTAGCCTTATTTTTATAGGCAAGTCATGAAAACCATCATTGTTGTATTTAACATGCCCTTCCTCCCCATCTAATTTTTTTCATAATCAGATCCCATACAGTTTTATAAAAACTATTTTATATTCTAACTGAAACAAAATTGGAGAAACCAGATAAAGCTAGGTGTCAGTTTGAGAAGTTGTGGAAACTTATAGCCCAAAATGTCGTGTGAATCTTTAATATTCAAAAAAATCTAAATACGTTTAGACCAGTGGTGATATTGGAATAACATACCCATTGAGAAACATATATACAGTTGAGCCTTGGACAACGAGGCGGTTAGGGGCGGTGACCCTGCCAGTTGAAAAACCCACATGTAACTTTACAGTCGGCCCTCCGTATCCACATCCACGGCTTCGACCAAACACAGACTGTGCAGGGCTGCACGCATACTTATTGAAAAAAATCTGCGTGTGAGTGGACTCCTGTAGTTCAAACCATGTTGCTTAAGGGTCAACTGTATTTGTTTTGTAAACTTTGAATGAAGGAAGGTGATTATTTATGATGCATTAGCAGATATTTGTATTCACTGGCACATATCTGAAGCTCATTGGCATATATTTGAAGTCCTCAATGTACTTGTAGGTTATGATGTTTCTAAGTCAAAGAAGTAAACTGTTCCTTCACTACAATGCACACATGATAAGAATGCAGTCGAACCTCCGTATCCGGGGGTTCCAGATCTGCAGATTCAACCAGCCGCTCCATCAGTGAGAACCCATAGATGTGGAGGACCAATTGTACTGTGCCATTTTATATAAAGAACTTGAGCATTTGTAGAATTTGATATCTGATATCTGTGGAGGTCCTGGAATCAATCCCTTGCGGATACTGAGGGATGACTGTATAGGTGAATTGAGGTGACTCCAGAAAACATGGCTTCCTCAGTTGTACTAACATTCATCATCATCCCACAGAAGTATGTCATGACTTTTCCTGCTCCAGTCAATGCTCATGTAGTTAATGTGTTTAATTACCAAAGAAAAATATTAATAAGAAGTAGGAAAGTAGAATTTTTAATGCAAGGATTCAATTGCAATCTTTATCATCGTCATTTCTAGCATGTTTGGGAGTAATAAGTTAGTAACATAGCCAATGATCTGATTATTAAAAATGGAAATATCTATAAAAGTATTAACTGTAACTTAAAAAGCACTTGCTCCAGGGCAGCCACTGCACCAAGCTCTGTACTGGCCATATCTCCATTAGTTGCCAATAAGGAGTCTGAGTTAGGTGCTGTTATCACCTCATGTTTACAGGTGAGAAAACCTAAAGAAGTTAAGCAACCTGCCGCAGACTCCCTTGTTAGCTTGTGATGGGGCTGAAGTTCAAGGGCTGGTCTATCACTCCAGACTGTGCTCTTAACCTCTGATACTCCCCAACGTTCTGATCTGATCCCTTGTTTAGCACATTACCCATTATCAACTGTTTTCATATGCATCCGCAGAGCCAGATCTTTTTTAAGCTTGGTGGCCAAGAGGCTAAGAAAATTTAAGAAGTTTTCTAGATAATGCAAAAGAGTGAAAGTTAGTAAGTATTGAGTATTGTCTTTACAATGCACTGATGATACCAGGTGTTTTCTCAAATACTAATACTCCGAATCCTTTCAACATCCTTTGAGATAGATATCAATGTCTGTGGTTTAACAAATGAGGGATACAGACTCCAAGAGGTTAATTAAACCAGAACATTGGAGCTATATCAATCTGCAAACCTGTGCTCTGTCCATAATCCCGTGCCAGCTCGTTATAGAAAACAGGTCACCTGAAAATGATAAAAAAAAAAAATTATAAAAAGGGGAAGATTGGTTGCCTAGAAGAGAGTATTTATCAACAGTCATAATCTAACCGTCTCGTTGAGTGTGTGAGCTTTATAACCACCACATGTCACATCATGAAGAAAGGCACTGTCTAATCCAAGCAGGATTTGTCTCAAATAATGATACATTTTGCTTTGTTCTCTCAAGGCATGTTCTCTATGGGCTGGCCAGCTTTCCTGAGCATTACACCAAATATTAAAGAAGAAGGGGCAATGAAAGAAGATTCAGGAATGCAAGACACACCATACAATGAGGTTAGACCAAAATGATTGAGTGTACAGTAATTGAGTGAAAAGATGCATTGAATTGTAACATTAAGCTAAATAGGGGGGAGAAACTCTTATTCAGAAATCAAATAAAGTTATTCTATAACATGACTTAGGCAAAATAAAACGCAGGCTAAAAATTAAACTAAGATTAATAGATATCAGATTCCATTGATAAAGCATAATTTTCAATGAAAATTTAAACTAAATTTTACTTCTCTAAGATAGAGCCAAACATATACGATCAGCTCTTCTACAAAATATAAAGTCTGTAGTCCTTTGGTAAATGTGGTAAGGGACGCTGAAAATTCGTTGAGCTGGTCACAACTTTATTTAATGCATTAGAAAATGTATTAACAAATAGACTTGAGCAGAAAATCACACTAGTTTCTGCAGAAAACCTTCTGGTATGCAAACCACGGTTATTTTTCAAAAGAAGCTCTCTACCTGGAATGACTTAGCAATAACTCAGGTAAAGAAAATAGAGCTCCCCTCCTCAAGTAAATAAAAAATTAGTATTCATAATATTACATAGACTTAAAAGAGGATACAGAAAAAAATCTGGGGTAGATTTTAATGAAATTTTACATATGGCTGTACACTAATTTAATGTACATTGAAAATAAATAGTAAATGCAATTATGTATTTATATGAACTATTTCAAATAATGTTTAAAATCTTTTCTTAAAAGACACTGAAAACATTCCAGCAATATTATCCACTTGCTTTAGAGAGTATATAATTTGATTCCGTTGAACATTTATTAAACTACTAGTATATGGGAGGCATTGATACAAAAATAAGTAAAGCAAATGTATTTGGAGAGACAAAGATAATAAGGCATAATCCCAGCTCTTAAAGAGTTTAGAATCTTGTGAAAGACAAACTTCCTTCAGGGTGGGGAGTAACCAGTCTAAGACCCAGTAACTATAAATCTAGGCGTCATATATAGCTGCAATTAAAAGGGGAACAATTTTTTACATGAAAGTGATTGGAATGCAGATGAATGGGGCATAAATAAAAACTCTGCAGACTTTTGCACTGTCTTGACATTTGATGGGACTTGAAGGTGTCAAATAAGAAAATAAGGTTCTTATAGGAGCAGCAGCAACTTCAAAGGCAAAAGTGTGGGAATTGTATTCTAAGAATGGTGTGGTACAGTCTGGTGTAGCCAAAGTGTAAAGTCAATGCCAAGGTGCTGAAAGAGAGTGGCACTGAAAAGGAGGTTGGTGCCTGATTCTCGAGCTCCTTCAATGTCATGCTAGAGAGTTTGGACAGCAGTTCATAGCCACTGGAGTGCCTCCAAAGGTTTAGGGCAGTGGCAAGCTCATGGTCAGGTTTATGTTTTAGAAACAAAGATTACTGGGGAGTAACACATAGGACCAATAGGACCAACTGGCGAGGGAAAACATTAGCTTGAAGGCTACTCCAGGGATCTGGGAATGAAGAAACGGGGGTTTGATCTAAGCCAGTGACTGTAGGAATGGAAAAAAAAAAAACAGACAGATCTGAATACTTGTTATAGATTTAAATTAGCAAGTTTGAGGCACTAATAAGGAAAGAGAAGACTGCAAGAAGACACCACCATCCCTCCCAGGATGGATGTAACTGCCAATTGCAAAGATAGGGAATGCAGAAATCCCACTATGAAAAAAATGGACCCTTCAACAGTTTTGAAAGCAAGTTTCAGGGATGAGCCACCATCTTCACTGTGTAGTCTCATTTCCGTTTGCGGAATTGCAGAATATCCTGGTGGAGCAGCTGTACCTGTGTGTGGAGTTCCTGTGGAAGTCTGAGAGATATGAGCTCATCGCTGATGTCAACAAACCCATCATTGCGGTCTTTGAGAAGCAGAGAGACTTCAAAGTAGGTGTTCTAAACCCAGGAGTTAGTTCAAATATCCTTCATTACATTGGAGAATTACTTACAACTTCCAAAAGTAGAAACTCCCTAGTTTTGATGTCAGCATCCTCTTCACGAAACCCTTCGCTTCTGGTTTCAGAAATTATCAGATCTCTACTACGACATTCATCGGTCGTATCTGAAAGTTGCAGAGGTGGTGAATTCAGAGAAGCGGCTCTTCGGTCGCTACTATCGTGTGGCATTTTATGGGCAGGTAAGTTTCCTACAAGCAGCATGGCCTCTAAGTTCTGTTAAGTGGTTGACTGATGTTCTTCATTCTCTACAAGACATCTAACTACATGTGCCAACAGATTGAGGGGGTGGAGGTGGAGGTGGGGATGTGTCTAGGTATATTTGAGTGTTTCTCTGAGTGTGAGGGTCTATATGTTTGGCCAAAGGAACATGCTAAATTAAGAAAAAAATGAGCGGAGACCTCCACGGGTCTTAATACAGATTGAGGTAAAACAGTGATTTCGAACTTCTTGGAGAAAGAGGGTACTTCCTCAACACCCTCCTCCTCCAGTTCCCCCCAAAATGTCTAATTAGAGGTTTGCATCATATTTGAAAATGAGATTTAAATGAATATATTTTGGGCAATGAAATCCATAATATTCCAGGAAATAAAGAATTCCTAGGGGCTCTACCATATCAAAGCCATGAACTTTTGACTTTAAAATCATGCATTTTCTTTTCTCCTGCTTTCAAACCATCACTGCTTCTAAGCAGAGCATAATCTGGTTGTTTTGTTTCTTATATTGCAGGTCAATATAATGTCAAAGTGATCTTTCTCAGCTTACTGCATAAACAATGAACAAGACTGAAAATATTAGCAAGCCATAGCATTGTCTTAAAAGCAAAGCGCACTTAGATATTAATTCGGAATGTCTCTGAGTAGTGCTTTAGGTGGGATAAACCCAGACACCATCCAGGCAGGCTTATAACACTAGTATATTTCAGCAGCCATATTTCAGACTGTTATTTTCACGGAGAATCAGTCCATTCTTCTATTTTCACAGTGGTAATGACCCTCAGCCCTCTCGTTTCCTTTTTTTTCTCCCCTCACGTAAGGCACGGTTTCACATGACTTCTTGTTCTCCTCAGAATCTTTTAAGGCTGCAAACAAACGTGTCAAATCCAGCATGGTCATTCTAGATCACTTCCCACTTAAGTCTTTTGGAAAATATATATTGAAGTCTTTTGGAAAATACATATTGTCCTCTAATCACCAAAGGCAGCTTAAAAACTAATGTCTGAATTAATAAAGACAGCTGCTCTCTCCCTGGAAAGGAAAATGTCACTGGGCAGCCACTTACCATAAACAAATGAATCCAACCCAGATTTCCCCCACTGCACAGGAGCATCAGGACTGTGGAGACAGTCTACGAAAAGAAGCTAAATTTACTCATTTGGGGGTTCCCTGGAAAAGAATCTGACCTATCTGAAGTGATAGTGTATATGGGGGAGATAGAAATGTGAGAATCTGCAGGAGAGGAGGAGAGAGAAAAGGAAATGCTATCTTGCAAATCAGCGATAAACAGAAAATAAATGACTCTTGACCTCAGGGAAACATTAGCAAGAATAATGGCAGAACTCCTCATCAGGAAGGGAATGTGGGAGCTGAGGGATTGTAAGGGAAAGGCAAGGGCTTCCTGGGAATGGCCACAGGCTAACTGAGCAGCATGGATGTAGCTCACAGGACGTACGTTCAGCAAACCTAGATTTGAGTTTACAACGCTTCAGGCGATCTTTCTAATGAAAAAGTGATGAATTGCCATTAAGAGTCTGGTCATGAAAAGCAGATTGCCTACCTGATGGTTTCTCCAACCAACATCTAAGATACTGGTTGCTAAACAGGTGGAAACGAAACGATCATGCTCTTTTCCAGTGAGATTTTAATGCAGATGTTTACTCTTTTCTTCTTTTGGTCTTGATTGTTCCAGGCTGTGGTAAGTTCTCTCTCTCTCCACTTGCATGCTCTAATAAGCCTCACACTTCCCTCCCTATGTTTTTACTGAACCTTAACTTTTTTGTGCAAATGAACGTTTGAGATAGGTGAGATAATCCTGTTTCCATTCATTTTGGAGTCATCCTGCATTTCTGGGACTAAATTGTGTTTATTCCATTTATCTGAATTACAAAAATGTATCCTTTATTTTTCATATATAATATCTTTCTGCACAAAGGTCGATGTAGTCTGAAAACCTACACACACACACACACACACACACACACACACACACTCACACACACACACACAGATAAATATGGGCACACATATTTGAAATATATGGATAGCAGGCTCAGTATTGGAATTTGCCTGCTCAGTTCAGGCCACCAGAGTTGCAGCTGATTAAGAAGAGCATGGTGGGCAAAATCTCAAAAGTTATAATGGTGGCCATTGGTGGGCACCTTCCCAGGGTCCTGAAAGGACCCTGCCCTTTTCCAAATGAGTATCGTGGAGAAACAGGGCTCTCTCTGTTTGGTGGTGAGCTCTGAGCATTCTCGAAAATGATGGTGTTAGTTCCCAACATAAATGATGAACAGTGAATTAAACCTTTACCCTGTGAATCACGTTAAGTCTCCTGAGATGCAAAAAGAAGCCGTGTAAGAATTTTAGAGGATGAGCTGAGGGGCAATAACATGCCAAGACCTAGAGCTCTGTGACACAGAATTTTCTCTGTGTTATTCTGAACCATATGAAATTGCCCATAACCAACCTTCTTTTTTACTTACAAAGATGGCAACTTCATGTGGTTCCATGTAATTATTGCTGAGTAAGCTGGAAAAGCAAATTCCTTCAATATCCACACATTGTCCACAGTCAGCTCTGCTTCTCTGACCAATACATACTTTTTTGTAATTCTTTAAAATCCCTTTCCCCCATCCATACTATATCAGTATTTTCTACCTTCATTTGTAAATTTGGGGTCACGTGTCCTTAACTCACCTACTAAAAGAATACTTGGAAACCCCTCTATTAAATAGAATGGGGGAGGTGGTGGGCAATGGGGAAGGATGGGGGAGAGCTACTTTCAAATGTCCTAACTTTGTTCTTTTTGCAGATTCCTCAATAAAGTGTGCTGACTGTGCACTTGACTTTTTGTTTTTAATGCTGCCAGTATTCTCAATTGTCTTTTATTTAAAAGTCCAACCTGACCTTAAAAGGCAAAGTGCCTTGTTAAATCTGCAGACCTGAGGACATGCCTAAGCATGGTACTCTGTAAACTCAAACCCCAGCTGCCTTTGAACAAAGAGAACTAATGGAGGTCATTCTGATAAACAGTCATTTAGAGCCTGTCATCATTGTTCAAATGATATTCAACTACCTGTCCCAAGACACCAAACGGAGAGGGTGAACTGCTGTATTCAATGGGAGCAGACGGCGCACATCACTTTATATTTGATGATAAAGAGATAGCAAATAGATTTGCACATCCTCCCAAATGTGTGCAGAATGAAGGTTTCTGAGAAAATCTTGACTATTTCATTAGCATAACCTCCATGGTCAGAAATGATTTTTTTTTATGATGGTACCTTATGTCCTTGTAAAATTCACCTATTAATCCAAATTGATGTCTCACAATCATATTCCGAAGATTGTGGGAATATAACATGCAGTCGGCTCTTTGCCTCCACAAAGGCCTTTGTGTAAATATTTTAGTGTCCCCCGTGGGCTAGTACTTTCACTTTATAGTACTGACTAGAGTAGTTAATATTATGTCTGCAATGAGCCAGACCCTGGAAAACAAGTTGAAAACTGTGCTTTTGTGGCGAGAACTTTAATAAAAACGCAAGTCTTGCATAGCATGGATTTTCTAATGCAACAGCTGGCATCACTGACTATGGAAATTTTACACAGAGCAGCCTATATAAAACACCCCTTCAAGTGTCCCTGAAGTATTCATTTCCAGAGTAATGAACCGCCAGTAGTGATCAAACATCAACTGTAATCAATGAAATCCTTAGGCTCTGGTATTTAGCATGAAAGCAAGCAAGTGAATGCTCATTGAATAACTTAAAACATCAGATGGCCCTGGAATGAATTGAGTGAAAAGCCTGGGGGAATTTTATTCTGTTCATCAAAGGATGTAAATTCCATGATTCTCAATCATGCTTACATGGGTATAGATGCACCTCAGAATCTTGATAGAAAAGGGATTGGGGGTGGAGGAAAGGTGCCTGTGTACTGTGTACAGCCATCATCTCCATGTTGGGGTGTGATACACCCTTCTGGCTCCCCTCCTAGATGAAAGTCACTGAGATATATATATATATATATATATATATATACACACTAATAATTGGGTTCATGTTTGTATGAAACCATTTCTCTCTGCATCTGTGAAGTTTTTCTTTTCCTAACATTTAGCTTATTGTGATTTTCTGACCCATCTTTTATACACTAGATTCCTCTTTGCATGCATTCCTTTGTGAACCTTGAATCAGTGGAATATAATAGCAGGGGCACTTATATTTGACATCCCAATAATGATCCAGAGCTATTTCAAGATTCTGAAGTACCTGCAAAAACATCTAAGAAGGAGTCAATAATTTTCGTTTTCGGTTTATTGAAGTACATTTTTATCATCATCTGTTGCCTAAAAGTTTCATAATCCATGCATGTTACCTACTGACTCAAAGTCCTTGTTTAACTAGGATACGGGCTGTTTCGTAACCATGGCAGATCAGGGCGTTTGTTGCCTGGTAAAATGACATTTTAAAAAATAGAACTATGGAAAATGCGGAAGTCATATTTCCTGTTGCCTTGAAATGCAGTCTTCTCATCACTTTGGGGCAAAAGCAAAAGAGAGACTGCCCCTAGGTTTTCATCACCTTGTGTCCCTATTTATAACTCAATTATTTCACGGACAGAGCATTAAACTTCCTTAAGATAGTGTCCTGTGCCTCACTGGGCTTTGCTTTGACTTCCCTGGGTAAGAGATAAGCTCGCATCCCGGCCATTTTCAGAGACTCCATTTCTCTGGCTCCAAAAGCTCTTACACAGTCCCTGTAAGGGATTAAGTGCTATATTCTGCTACACCCGCTCCTTTCTATTCATTTTATAAAATAGTCTCAATAGGTTTATAGCTCCATGTGCTGTAAATAAATTGATTAATTCTAATCACGATTCTTTCTGATCAATCACTTACCAAAATATCAAAATAATCATCAATAGTCCTTTTACAATAAGGAAAAGTGTAGTGCCCAAGTAAGAGAACCCAAAGGTAGGTATTTTTAAGCACTCAAAACTCAGTTTAGCTGTTTCCCTGCATATTAGCCAGAACTCAGATTGCTTTGCTGACAGTTTTTTCCTTTATCATTGTCATCACTACCATTCTCCTCATTATAGCTAACACTCACCAATGGCCTTTTGTGTCCCGGACACTGTCCTTAGGGTCTCCTAAGTCTAAGTCTGTACTATTTCCCATCCTCCAGACCAAGGAGTAAGGATGAAAGGAGTCACAGGTCATGATCAAGGCCACAAGGGTCATAGTAACGACAATAAAATACTGCTCTCACCACTCCTTTTCTGCTAACTCTGGATTCAGAAATTTGTTAGGGGAAAATTTTCACAGTGAAAGTATCTTTGTGCTAGTTTTCACACCATGATGAGAAAATCTTTTCCTGGAACTTGGAGACATTTTTCTCGTTGAAATGGAAGTTGTAAATGTTTCTTCAGCTATTGCCCTGTGGGGATTCTGGTTGATGGCCTCAGAAGTCTTAGTTCTCTTTTGTGTCAGTCTGTCAATTTGAGCCACTAACCTCTGACCTTGAATCAGACAAAACTCCATAAAGACAGCAACAGAAAAAACCTAGCAGGCTGGAAGTCATGTGGGGATAGGGCCAGACCTCACTACCCCTACGAAGTCTAGAAGAATGATAAGGAGAGACTTTTCATGCCTTTAGCATCATACATCACTGTTTTAGCAGTCTGGAGTCAAGGTACTCATAATCAACTGTGTTGGTCTTGAACATTTCTCAAAGAAATTTGTTCCACAAAAACATCTGTATTAAAAGCAATGGAATCTTTTCCAGTTATATTTGGTACAAATATATCCTTTTAAGATGTAGCCCTCTGAGAGCTATCTTATTCATCTGTTTATTCATTCAACTAATGTACAGTGATGTCTCTCTAGAGACCAGGCACTATGTTAAATACTGGACATGCAGTGCTGAACAAGATACTTTCCTGCCTTAAAAAAGCCCAAAGTCAATTAGGGAAACACAAGGAAACAAGCAATTACCTGCTGAACAAGAACTGTGCTGGTGAATGTGCCTTATTCCTTGCCTTCAGTTATAGCCCAATTATGATACAAAGTATACTGTTCATGATGGGCAGACTTACATGGATGAAAGTGCTTTACAAGTATGAAGAACCATACAGATGTGAGCTGTTATCATTATTCTTAGATTGCCTCACATTAGCCATGAAAAAAAAAACAGCATTGGAACATTTTACCCATGTTTTTTAACACATAATGAGTAGTTTTTAAATAGCCAAAAATAATTTTTAAAAATGTATAGGTAAGATATTTTTATGACCTTCAGTATCTTTACTCAGCCCTCAGAAGTCATTTCCTTAAGGTAAACTCTGCAGTCAGAAGATACCAGAGACACTTGGGTTCTTAAACTGCAAACTTACTCCAATATTCTGAGGTCACATTTATTCCAAAGGAAAAATGCCTCTGTGTCTCTTCAGTGAGAAGGAATTATAAAGATTGCCTCAATTATCCGCAATGGAATCTTCCCTTCCCCCTGTTTCAAACCAGGTAAATAAATTAACAGAGGTTAAAACCTACTTGCTCCTATGACATAAAAATGATAACATGGTTACTTTACTACTTTCACTCATAAGGTCTAGCTTTTCAAGAACGTAAGGGATCTATTAGTAAAGTAAATTGAAGGACAAAATTGCACATAGCCAAGTTGCATCAGACCCCTGATGAAATATTAAAAATAACAGTACTTGCGAGCATAGCACATGTAATTTCTGTTATGGCTTTTCATCTAAGATGATGTGGGAGGCATATCAACCCATTTAGATACCTTTATCTGCCCTATAGCATTAATACTTCCTATCCTGGTTTCCAAGACTTTCTTAAAAATGATACTGCTCTTTGAAAAATACCGTTGAAAAATACCAAAAAGTACTCCAGACTTTGTGTTCTACACCAGGCTACCACATGAGGGCATTCTTCCCCTAAAATATATGCAAGCAGGTATTACCAATGATTTCTTCTAATAGAGAAAAATACGTGTAATTTGCTTCGTGAGGCTCTTTGGCCTGACTAGGCAGTATTTACACTAATGACTGATTCTAACATGATACTTTGTTTCCTTCACTCGATTTTTCTCTGAATTTGAATTTTATAGGGTGCTAATCTATGGCTTGGATGACAACCAAAATACTGGCTATAATATTTAAGTAAATGTTTTTTGTTTTGCTCCTTATTTGCAGTTGGAGTTCTCTAATAAACTTGGCGGTTCGCTGTATGTCTTTCATAGGGTTTTTTTGAAGAAGAAGAAGGTAAAGAGTATATTTATAAAGAGCCTAAGCTGACAGGTCTCTCCGAGATTTCCCAAAGACTGCTCAAGCTCTACGCAGATAAATTCGGAGCGGACAATGTGAAGATAATCCAGGACTCCAATAAGGTAGGGGAACATCAAGATTCATGCAACTGCAAAGAACTGACTACATTTTTTTTTCTCTCTTAACTACATTCATTAATGTTTTAAATTTCTGCCTGACTATGCAAAGTAAACTACCTAAACTATTTTGAGCGTTTCGGTTGTTTATTGGTCGATGGATTGGTGACTGGGGAGGGGAGTGTCAAAAACCTTGTACATGTTTATTTGAGTAACTTTTAGGTAACCTTAGAAACAACTTACTAAACCCTAAATCACTCCCATAGGTTGTTCGCATTTGAGTAGCAACCAAAGGGTTAAAGTAATTGGGCCCAATGGTGGACTGGGAGGAAAGAGCAAAAAAGTATTTATTTAGTCATGAAGGTCTTCCTGGAGCTTTCCTCCAAGTCACACAGGGAAAGCTTGGGGCTGGGGCCTCCCTGAACAGCTCATTCTTGGTTGGGCGATGCTTCACAGAGAGCGTGATGTTTGAGCTGGGGATTGTAGTGTGAGAAGGTGTTCTCTGGAAGCGTTCTAAAAGCCAGCACATGCAGTGACAGGAGGAATTCAAGGGAGAGGTGTGTTTAGAGAACGGCAGGTCTTTGAAACATAGATTGTATAGAAGAGTGTGGCAGAGGTGGAACTAGAAAAGCTGGTTTGCACCCAACTGTATTGACCTCTATTAGGCCCAGAAAAGGTCTTTTTTTTCCTTTCCCTCTTTTGCAATGCTAGTATTTGGAGGGGTCTGGGCATGAGATTAGATTTGCTGGATCTGGACAGAAATTGTTAAAATGTGTTCATCATTCTTAGCTTGAAAGGTACAAACCTCTTCCCCATAAAGAGGGACAGAGCTAGAACCGCGGTCATGGTCGCCCTTCTACATGGAAAGTAGAAACAATTCCTAGCAGTGAGAGAAGTGCCAATTTTGGTGTCAGGACAACTGTTGTCTTCATCCCGCCACATGCTGCCACTTATCAGCTGGCGATGCATCTTGGAGAAGCTGGGTGGTCACTCGGAGTCTCCATGTTTTAATCTGTGAAATGGTTACAGTTACACCCATCTTACAGTGCCATTATCTGCGGCATTACAAATAAATTCATGAGCTTCCTCCAATCTCTGGAATTGGATAAACAGTGGGTGGGTGAACGGATGGAGAAAGTTGGAAGAAGCCTGAAAATTCTTCAAGGAATCATTAGCAAAGAGGCCGAGGCTCATCTCTCCCTCCTTGAAGGAAAGCAAGAGCCATTGCCTGGCTTTGTGGGGGAGACCCCAAGCCTGTCTTCCTTGCTATTTGTCAAGCCTATTCACCAAAGCTGAGTTAGTTTTAAAAATTACATAGAATGACTTATTGCAGATTAGAGAAGGAATTCGAGAAATCGAAAATAAAAATATTTGCAGTCGTGCGATAGGTCATCAGTTAATCTGCTAAACAGACCAGGAACCTCCTTTCACAGGACAAGCCCACAGCTGATGGTCCCAGTCTAGGTACACGACTGAATCGTAGAGGAACAGAGAGATATATTTCTACTTTCAACAAGCTTGATTCAACACAAAGGTGAAGATATTCAGTACAGAAGAGAAAGAAAATAAAAGGTTAAATAGTACGTCATAGCCAAGTACTTATGTTTCAAAGAGCCCCAGCTACTTGGCAAGCTGGTCCCTGCTGCCTCTGCCACCATCTGGCTGCTTGACCACAGTCCAGCCAGCTACGCTTTTGGGCTTTCCGTTCACCCAGCTCTCACATGATGTGATGGGCCTTTCTTCTCTGAGAGGGGCAGCTCAGGATGCCAAGCTGGGGGGATACAGGGTTCCCCACCTTTCTTTCAGAAGCACTTCACGGCTCACTGCTCTTTCTCTGCCCATAATGTGTTGAAACAGGTAAACCCCAAGGATTTGGACCCCAAATACGCCTACATCCAGGTGACCTATGTCACGCCGTTCTTTGAGGAAAAGGAAATAGAGGACCGGAAGACAGACTTTGAAATGCACCACAACATCAACCGCTTTGTCTTTGAGACGCCCTTCACGCCGTCAGGCAAGAAGCACGGTGGCGTGGAGGAACAGTGCAAGCGGAGGACGGTCCTGACAAGTAGGTGCTGGCACCCGAGCACGTGCTCCCACGCAGGGCCCTCGCTTAGGCTGGATTCGCGGAAATCAAGACACTTCGATCTTGCAGACAAGTACCCAAAGTGTGCTGACTTGGAAATGTTTGCCAGGAACATTTCTTTATTTTCTTTCAAGACAGAGACCCTTGACAAGTCAACCAAAACAGAAACTATCACAGGGTCACTTTACCCACCTCTTCCCTTTAGACCGTAGAGTGGTGAAGGTCCTGGTGTCTTGGGAAAGGCACTCTGAGCTTTCCTCTCCTCTCTCCCTGAAACTACCCCCCAGTTACTGCAGAGTTAGCCACTCTCGGAATTGTGTGCTTTGGGGCAAGATTCCCAACCACTGTGGAATTCAGGTTCCTCATCTGTGAAATGAATGCAGAGGGTTTTCCTCCAGCATCCCTTCCAGTACTATCTGGATCTATCATATGAGCTGGTCTTCCCTTCATTCCACAAACATTCGATAAGTGCCTGTAGGTGTCGGGCATTGTTCTGACAATTCAAATAAATAAAACACAATTCTTGCCTTCAAGGCGCTCACCATCTGGTAGGAGAAAGAACCAAGTAAAGCAAGAATTTCAGGAGAGCCCAGCGTGAGAAATGAAATGGGAACCCAGCAGAGGGGGACTTAGGGCAGGCTGAGGGGAAAAATGAGCGCGGGCATCTGAATGAAGGAGACCCAAGCTACCTTCAAAGGTGAGCAGTCCTAGATTCTATAGTAAATACGTGGGTAGCAGCCACACCCAAACTATGGGGAAACATTCCCCTTCAGTAAACTTTTCCAGAACTTTCATAATTCAGAAAAAAAAAACTAGAACAAAGCTATTATAGTATATGCTATTCAGTATCTAGTGGAGCATTCTTGATTGATTGTGATTTAGTGTAGTTTTTATCTGAATTACAAGTTGTGGTGGAAGCTATCATCTTTTCAGTGTTTAGAGACTCTATAGTATGGTCTAGTCCAGCCTCGGCAATGAGGACATGTTGGCTAGTGAAGCGTGGGAGAACGTGCCAGGGGAAAGTAGCTGGGCTCCTAAGAGGTATATGAGAGCGTGGAACATAGGAAAAAAAATAACTCACATACACAGAAAACATGCAGGATGGAATGGTCTGTGTGCAAAGAAAAGACACAGGATCGTCCTTTCAAGAGAACCCTTGACTCTTCACTAACCCTCGACCTTGAAATGCTCTTGTATTGCTTTTGTGCAGCGAGTCACTTGTTCCCCTACGTGAAGAAGAGGATCCAGGTCATCAGCCAGTCGAGCACAGAACTGAATCCCATTGAAGTGGCGATTGACGAGATGTCCAAGAAAGTTTCCGAGCTTAATCAGCTTTGCACGATGGAAGAAGTGGACATGATCAGACTGCAGCTCAAACTCCAAGGGAGCGTCAGCGTGAAGGTAAGCATCGCCCGGAGCTGAGATACTCATGGCCAGTGGAACCTGGTACAAAATG
This sequence comes from Tursiops truncatus, assembly GCF_011762595.2. NCBI lineage: Eukaryota > Metazoa > Chordata > Mammalia > Artiodactyla > Delphinidae > Tursiops > Tursiops truncatus. The sequence continues at coordinate 13,534,480 of NC_047040.1, forward strand.
CCCCTTGGGGCTTCCCTGGTGGTGCAGTGGTTGGGAGTCCGCCTGCCGATGCAGGGGACACGGGTTCGTGCCCCGGTCCGGGAGGATCCCACATGCCGCGGAGCGGCTGGGCCCGTGAGCCGTGGCCGCTGACCCTGTGCGTCCGGAGCCTGTGCTCCGCGGCGGGAGAGGCCGCGGCAGTGAGAGACCCGCGTACCGCAAAAAAAAAAAAAAAAAAAATGCCCCTTGAAATTTTTTGACAAAGGGTATAAGAGACATTTTTCTGTTTGTGGTACCATTCAACACCTTCATCTGAGTCTTTAAAATTTTGTTTCCTTGTGAATGCCCATTGATGGTGCCAAAAACTAGAGATAAGCCTTTCTTAGGTTTAGCTGAAATAAAATTTCTTCTTCCTCAACCGTCCTTTCCCATCTGCTCTGCATAAACTGTGTTCTATATTCTAAATTCTAACAAATAATTAGTAAATGAGTAAGCATGGCTCTCTTGTAAGTCTCTGTCATGAAAAGCCTTATAAAACTGTTCAAAAACAAAACTTTTTAAAATGTTTATTCATAAAATGTGCATCAGTATTTATCTGACTGTCAGGGTCTTGAGAGGAAGCAGAGGGCCTGTTCACAGTGGGTGACTGAAGAAAACGTAACAAATGACTCTTTGAAAAATGTACAAGAAGGGGCTTCCCTGGTGGCGCAATGGTTGAGAGTCTGCCTGCCGATGCAGGGAACACGGGTTTGTGCCCTGGTCCGGGAGGATCCCACATGCCGCAGAGCGGCTGGGCCCGTGAGCCATGGCCACTGAGCCTGCCCGTCTGGAGCCTGTGCTCCGCAACGGGAGAGGCCCACGTACCGCAAAAAAAAAAAAAGAAGTACAAGCTGTATTTAGGAAAACCAAAGAGGGCAGGCACCGGGGCGTAAGACTGAGGGGCTGTCACCCTTCCCAGACCTGAAGACTCAGGGGAGAGAAGAGTTAGTGGAAGCAGAGAGAGAGCAGGGAGAGCCAGCTGATGACAGACAGATAGACATGTTCTGTGCTGGAGGATTGCAAGGAAGAATCCCTGGACCTAAATAAGCCCTGACAGGACTGAGACTAGGGTGAGGCGAGTGAGGCATTTTCCTTGGGCATAAAATTAAGGGAGCATCAAAACACTCAGTAACCAAGATAAAATTATATTTTAATGCAATATTTTTAAAAATCAAAAATAACTTCAAAAATCCATATTGAACAAAGTATTAAAATTTTAAATAAAGGCAAGTCAGTAACAGTGCCACACAGAGCTATGCGGGAGCCTGAGGCAAAAAGAAAACTCAGTACTGTTGATCCTGATACTAATCTGGCTCTCCTCTTCCCCACCCACCTCTTGTCTGTATCCCATGGCTGACTCAAAATAATAATAATACATGTTTAAAAGCCAGAAAGTAAAAGAACCATTGCTATACTCCAAACGGGACAGCTTCCCTCAGCACATAGCTGAGCAGAGGAAGGTGGAGTTGCATCTGGAGAGACAGAGGAAAGCACTCTGTACTCACTCTACCACACTGGCAATACCTGGTAGACAAAGCCATCTGAAGATGCCTCAGATACAGCACTGGCTTCCTTCTTCTTTCACCTTGTTCCTTCCAAGCCCCACAGTCACATGCAAAGACTGTTAAGCCCTGAAGAACATAGACGCCTTCACTAATGAGAGCCTACGCATGCCTGTGAGCGTGAAGAGGACTTGGCACTGTGCCTTCATTCAGCAAATCTAAAAAGTCCCTTTTGGACCCCAATCTCAGCCAGACTTTCGAGGGAGATGCAATAAAGCAGTGATTCCCAGGGTGCTGCCTAGATCGCGACCACTGTGGAATGTCTCTTATTAATAGCTATGTGTCTGCTTGAACGTTTGTAGGGAAAAAACTAGCACGGCAAACATTTGATTTCACGGATGTTACATTTATTTAAGTAAATCAAGGTGAGTCTAGTTTTCAAGGTTATTAAGAAAATAACAGTGCTAACAGAATGAGGATGTGGCCAAATGTGACATGGTGCACACAGGACTGAAGTTGAGGAAGGATGACAATGAAGTGTGGAATTCAGATGCCTCCTTTTAGTAGCTCATTGACCAGTTGAGAGACAGCAGATGAGACCGATAGCAAATGAGTAGACTACAAGGCAATGTGAGAGAACTGAGGGGCCACACGATGGGTGCTACTCCTTCCAGCCTTGGAGAAGGCTCCATGGAGGAGGCGGGACCGTCCTCATCCAATTCTCTCCTCCCCGATAGGTTAACGCCGGGCCGATGGCCTATGCACGGGCTTTTCTCGAAGAAACCAATGCAAAGAAATACCCTGACAACCAAGTAAAGCTTCTGAAGGCAATCTTCAGGTAAGCTTTTCTTTGTTGGGCTGTTCTTCCTTGAATCCCTTGAGACAGGGAGTCATGAATGAACGCCCCAGGAAGCCACCTGACCGACCCTCTTCTCGGTGGCCGAGTGTATCAGCAGCCTGACTTTGAGTTGCCACTTTCTCTGACTGTTAATTTGCTTATTGCTGTCACTAAAGGCAGTTTGCAGATGTGTGTGGGCAGGCCCTGGATGTGAATGAGCGCCTCATCAAGGAGGACCAGCTGGAGTACCAGGAGGAACTGAGATCCCATTATAAGGACATGCTCAGCGAACTCTCAGCAATCATGAGTGAGCAGGTGAGGCTTCCCCTGGGGCAGCCCGAGCGGTCCATTCATAGAAAGTGCCCATTTTATCCCCAATGCCAGAAGGACCGGAAAGAGTCTCTTTGTTTTCCTGCTGCTGAAATCCCTGTACTTTCCTGAACACCATGTTGCTGAGCTGTTCTCTCCCCCATGCACAACATCCCCTGTCTCAAAGGAGAGGGATCAGGTTGGAGAAAAATCTGTAGGAAAAGAAGATGAGATGAGAACCCAGTTGCTGTCCACAGTTTTCAGAGATGTTTATCCAAACAATGTGTGTTGGTTTTCTAGAACAGTTGATGCCTGTTACACACCAAGAACATTGGTGGCATTCCAGCTAGAGTTTGCTGCCACTCCCAACACCCCTGATTCAGGACCTCACAATCCCCAGGCTGGGATGTGGAGTTCCACAGTTCTGCCACTAGGGGTCTCTGCATTCATACTCAGGAAGAACACCAGGACTAGGGTCCTGGGCTTTTAATGGTCAAGGCTACCTCTGGAAAATATGCAGAAGTGGGATAAAAGCCAACCCCCCACCCCACAAGCAAGTTATCCATGATTCCTGACATGTATTCAGTATGTTCTGTAAGACTGTGCACAAAATGTGGACATTCAATAATCACAATACTTTTGGGGATACTGAGAATCGAGCGACCGAAAGCCAAGTTCTGCTTTTTTTGGCCCGCTTCCCAGCGTCCGTCAACCCTCACACTCTACCTGGACATCTCATCACCCATGGTCCCCTCAAGGAGTTAGATGTGTTCTTTCCAGAACAATTGAGGGGGAGAACTTGAGTTAACCTCCCAATACTGCTTCACGCACAGTAGCCATTCACTAAATATTAGTTCCCTTTCCTTTCCTTAAATGGCCTAGCACTATAACAAAACATGAAATGTGTCATAAGCATCTTTTATTCAATTGCATTTCCCATATGTTTATTTTTCTTCTTTTCCATCTCCTTCTACCCGCATTTTAAATTCTCCATAGCAGTTAGAGAAAGAAATGGTTAATTGACTTACGTTGCAAAGAAAACAATCTCCCTGGATAGGATTGCTAGTGGAAGTATTGGTTTGGAATTTTTCAGGGGTAATGGGAATTAAATACTCAGGAACAACGCCTTAACAGCATGGGAAATCATAAATCGGAGAATGAAACAAAAAGAATAAACAGTGGATCTGAAAGGGGGAGTAGGTGGCAAAGAAATGCTTGTTTCCAACTGTAAATTGCATCTGACCTTGAAACTTTGGGCAAAAATGCTTTTCTCTTTTTTTCCTGGCAGCTCTGTCGTGGTCCATGTTTATACAGCTTCTGTTCCTCTGTGTCTAGTATTTCCCTCAGTACTGTAAGCAAAAGCGGTATGTTTTTCTTTCCTTATGTCTACTCTGTCCTTTGTGGCCTTCTGGTCTACCTCTTCATTTTTCCCAGACACCTCCATAGTGACTAGTGTTCTCTAGATGTTTACTTAATTAGAACAACTTTATTTCTATTTCAAGGTAGGTCAGTATGAAAATTAAAAAGCCTACTAAAATGAAAAAGCTAAAGTTAACAACTTAGCTTTTAAAAGGAAAACGTATATTCTGTCAACTTCTGAAATACTTTTGAGCTCATTTGTATCCAAAACAAAGATTCATTATACCTCCAAGTGCTAAAACAACATTACAAAGACAAGGACCAGGTGATTAAGAGGAGAGAAAAATAATTTCTTTTCCAGAAAACCTTCGCTAAGAGAAGCAAAATGTGACTCTGTGCTTTGTAGAAACTGATGCAAAGAAAAGAAACTTATGCATTACACGGGTCCTGTTATTTAGTAAAAGAAATATATCTGTTGGCAGGAAAGACAAACTTTCTCCTGGTCCCGAGCTTCTATGGGGATTTGTCACATAGGTTTTTATGTATGGCACAATGACTACAACATTCACGATCCTAAAAAAAAAAGTTTTCCGTGCTTCCCCGGTGGCGCAGTGGTTGGGAGTCCGCCTGCCGATGCAGGGGACACGGGTTCGTGCCCCAGTCCGGGAAGATCCCACATGCCGCGGAGCGGCTGGGCCCGTGAGCCATGGCCACTAAGCCTGCACGTCCGGAGCCTGTGCTCCGCAACGGGAGAGGCCACGACAGTGAGAGGCCCGCGTACCACAAAAAAAAAAAAAAAAAAAGTTTTCCTTAAAAACGATTTACTCTATTATGTGGCCATTCCACATTTCCACCTTAGATTAAAATGAGGACAAAATATTAACTTCTAACTCTGTAGAGGATATTCTAAATTAACTACTTAATTGACGATTATCAATCATAAATTTAAATTAACCGTAGCAAAACTCTAAGTCATCTACAGCAAAATAAGCTATTTTCATGACAACCATTGATAAGTGTTTTGAGTTGGTTGTAATGTCAGAAATAGCTAGCAAAGGATAGGGGTCCTTAAAGTCCAAAGTATTTTTTAAAAACTGGGTATTTATCTCAGTTCAGATTTATAACAAAAAAAATTTGTTTGCTTCTTTTCTCAATTTTTTAATAAAGCATTTGACCATAATGCTTGGGTTTGAACTCTAGCAGAGGGAAGGGTAGTCAAATTTTAGCATAACCCTGTAATGCATGAATGAACCATCATCTTTAATGTATGAATACCTTTACATACCTAGATACTCATCCACATATTCTGGAAACAGGTACATATATAATAACAGTAGAAGAGAGAAATTCTACCATAAAACTTTTAAAACACAGAAACAGAGTTAGAATGGATAGACAAACATAGAAATAGAAAAACAGAAACAGAATTGATTATGCAGTTCACTCCAAGAGTGTCCAGAAAAGTCTTAGCTAAAAGGCCTAGACTGAAGCCACTACTTAGTGAAAGAACCTTCAGTCTAAGGAGAGAGATGAAGCCGGATTAAGTGGATGCTAGTGTGTAAAATGGAGATGTGGCGATGGAACAGCCTCAGCTGCTAAAGTGACAGGCAGGCAGTGATTACCTGTACAGGCAGTCAGAATGCCACACTATTTTATAAACAGCCAAAATCCATAAAAGCCTCCTTTGATGGAGGCCAAAGTAATACATGTAACTATTGGATGAAGCGTAAGATGCTGATTCGGAGTCTGTTTCAACATTTAGAAGGATGACAGCATAGTGAAGTCAACGCTGGTAATGGATATCAAATATAAAATACAGGGAAAGGAACACATCTACTCTGTTAAAGTGCCAAGCAGGCGAGATCCAAAGGCATGTTGCTTTTAGAATTTCTTTTGATACATTGTTGGCCAATTTATTTAAGCAGAACTTGAGACATTGATCAAAAGGAGAACTTATTGGTAGTATAGGATACATGGATGCCAGGTGCTTGGGTGGGGACAGAGCGACCATTCCATCCCATAAGAGTAGTAGAGCTAAAGCATGGTAATGCAGGAAGTTAGTGGGAAAATTGTCATAACCAAGAATTTTAAATATTAATTAAGTCTCTTCTGCACAGAGATTTTAGAGGTGCCTGGGGTTTCTGTGATTGTTACTGTGTTCACATATCATTATTTGAACAGATCTGACAGGAAAGTATGATTTAGGCGTATTAACATTATTTTCAAAAGTAAAATCAGGTCAAGGTATATTTTTTCCTTGTATTATAGTTCCATTAATGCAAACATTTAAATGAGGCTTCAGCTGTTTCCCTTTGGGGGCAGATTTTGCCCATACAGTTTACAAACTTTGCAAATAAAATAAAATTCCAGAATTACTCAAACACATTCATAAGGTTCATTCAGACATTTACAAATATATATCTGGAGCTTCCCTGGTGGCGCAGTGGTTGAGAGTCCGCCTGCCGATGCAGGGGACGCGGGTTCATGCCCCGGTCCGGGATGATCCCATGTGCCGCGGAGCGGCTGGGCCCGTGAGCCATGGCCACTGAGCCTGCGCGTCCGGAGCCTGTGCTCCGCAACGGGAGAGGCCACAACAGTGAGAGGCCCGTGTACCGCAAAAAAAAAAAAAAAAAATATATATATATATATATATATATATATATATATATATATATGAGAGTTGAAGAGTATCAGAGAGCTACTTTAAATCTGGTCAACATGGCTGAGACATGGGCTGGGAAAAAATTCTTCAGATCTGCTTTGATAAGTGCATTTTTCAACATTTGCAGATTTCCTGTAGGGAATTATAAAAAATCACTGTTCTGGGTTTAATTTTGTGTTTGGAGATATTAACACAGACTTCTCTGTCATCATTTTGTTTTGTCACATATGTTTTGTCCTGTCCCAAGATTACGTACCAGGACGGCCCATCAAAGCGAGGAGTGGAGCAAACTTGCACTCGAGTAATTAACAAGGCGGCTCCCTCTCTGTCTCACCCAGTGCAGAAGTTTGAGGGAGAGTGTGCAACGTCAGACACGCCTCCAAGAGAACTCTGAATTTGCAGCTAATCTCGGGGAAGAGAAAGATACGTTTAATTTATTTGAAGTTTTTATGGTGTTCATATTTTTTGTTTTTACCTCGCTAGCTTGAGAATTTTGCAGCCTCCAGATTTGCACATTTCTTACATCCTTTTTCTTTGAGCAGCGTCGATCAAGCCAAGCTGAATATTTGCTATGAAATTCCAATGAATGTGTAGCTCAAAAGCCGACTGTAAGTTTGCTATCGGCTACATTATGTTCCATACCCAGTCCTCGTACACATATTTTAAAGGTCAAAGTGAATGTTTTTTAACATTTGAGCATATTTCAGATGTAAATAGAAGATTGTAAAATATATGGTTTTTACCAAATTTAAAAAACTTTTTAGTTAATACTTATGACAGTGCTAAAACTATATGAATAACATTTCAGATACCATTATATTAAAATATTTGTGTATGTGTACAAAAATGTTGATAAATACTAATCTTTAAAGTTTGTGGAGTTTCTTTATTTGTAATATATGTGCTCTTAAAAACAATGAGATGTGAAATTATGGAAGCCTTTTGTTGTTAATAGAAATAAAAAATACAGTTACTTTGCATTTGGTTTCCTCTTGAAGAGTGGGCAAGTTGCTACTAAAAGTGGATCATGGGACTGGGCCTCTGCTGAATGCAATCCTCCTCACAACGTTTTCTGTTTGTTTCATTTTGGGGGTTTTTGTTTTTGTTTTATTCTTTTTCAAATTCTTTTCCCAATTAGGTTATTAGAGAATATTAAACAGAGTTCCCTGTGGTATACAGTAGGTCTTTGTTGGTTATCCATTTTAAATATAGCAGTGTGTACATGTCAAGCCCAAACTCCCTAACTATCCCTCCTCCCCAACCTTCTCCCCACAGGTAACCATAGTTCGTTGTCTAAGCCTATTTCTGTTTTATAAATAAGTTCATTTGTATCATGTTTTTTAGATTCCACTATAAGCACTATCATATGATATTTCTCTTTCTCTGACTTACTTCACTCAGTATGATAATATCTAGGTCCATCCATGTTGCTGCAAATGGCATTATTTCATTCTTTTTAACGGCTGAGTAATATTCCATTGTATATATGTACCACATCTTCTTTATCCATTCTTTTGTCAATGGACATTTAGGTTGCTTCCATGTCTTGGCTGTTGTAAACAGTGCTGCAGAACATTGGGGTGCATGTATCCTTTCAGACCATACTACTCACCACCTATGATGCCTTAGCAAGAAATCAGGAAAAGGACTTGAACCTCATCTGGACAGTTCCTCCTAAGGGCAACTAGACAGGCCAGGGATTTCAAATCCCAGGAGATAACTTGACTGATTTGGAGAAGATTTAATGAATCAGAATTTGAGGGTTGTGATAATTACTGGACTTTTCACAAACATTCCATCTGTATATTTTATAAATTTGTGGTGGTATTGCACTTTCCTGCCTCTTCTGAAGTTAGACTTGACCATATTTTAGCCATTGAAATGTGAGCCCAAGTGACATGTGTCACTTTCAGGCAGATACTTAAAAGCCAGTAAGTGGTTCTGCCCCAGCCCTTCGCCTGATGCAGACATCGTTGAAGGACAGGAGATGGAGACTCCATCAGCCTGAGTCCCCAAGTGGCCACAGGAGCAGACACACACTCACACCACTCCCCCAACGTTGTTGGACATGGAGTCTTGAGTGAGAAAAACATTTTGTTGTATTGAGCCCTGATATTCAAGGCTTGTTTGTTACTGCAGCGTCCTGAGCTTATCCTGGCCGATCTGTGTTTTCATCAGAGCTGTGACTGATATTCCTCCATGTGTGGGAACCACTGACACATCCCACTCCCTCCCCCGCCAACACCAGCAGCAGTTCAGCTGAGCTGTCTCCATATGCAGAAGGCAAGCTCCAGAATATCATTTTATATTGACCCTCACCAGACATTCTAAAGGCCCAGACTCCAGTTAGGAGACTTTAGCTGAGCTCATCTTTCTGCCCTGTAAGCTCATCGGTCAGTATTAGCACATGAGGGCCAGAAGGGAAGATAGGGCTTGGAAGACACATGGAAATATTATATACACAGAAGTGATAAAAGGACATTTTAGATGAGAACTCCGACCCCTTGAGACTCATATAACTGGGCTTTTTTCAAATAAAGTCCACTGTTTCATTAGAAAGAGGAAGAAAGGAAGGGAGGGAGGGAGGGAAAAGAGAAGGAAGGAAGGAAGGAAGGAAGGAAAGAAAGAAAGAAAGAAAGAAAGAAAGAAAGAAAGAAAGAAAGAAAGAAAGAAAGAAAGAAAGAAAAAGAGAAAGAAAGAAAAAGAAAGGGGAAAGAAAGAAAGGAAAGAAAGAAAAGAAAGAAAAAAAAAGAAAAAGGGAGGGAGGAAGGAAGGGAGGAAGCAAAAGAAAGAAAGGAAGAAAGGGTGAAAAGGAGGGAGGGAGGGAGGAAGGAAGGAAGGAGAAAGGAAAAAAACATGGTGTGAGCTGCCCTCTGGCTCAAAGCATCCCTCCCAGCTTCGTTCCGGCTCCCTCTTAGGGTTTCTGACTGCCTGGTCAGCATCTTGGCTTCTCCCCCTCTCGTTTCCCCTTTTGGATTTTTAAGCTGCCCTCGAGAGGATTACTCTCCCAGGAACCCAGGAAGACTCTGCCTCTGCTATTGTCTCCCACCCAGTTCCTACCTTTAGGCTCATTTCCTCATCTCAACCCACCCATCCCCCCTGCCCTAGGGACACCGTGAGCATTAGGTCGCCTGTCCAAATCTGAAAATAAAACCTCTAAGGAAGTAATCGAAAATAACCGATCTTTTTACTCATGTTAAATGCCAAATATTCCATTTTTTGCCTCACAAACAGCCATATGTTAGATGGCTTCACTGTGTTTTGCCCCTGAAATGGTTCATAGTACAAGAAGTTTAAGGTCAGCTGCTCTAGAGAGAATCAGCTAAGACCACTGTGCTTTAACAACACTGAACTCACCCTGCAAATCCCAGCGCCTTCTATTCCTTCCTTCTTTAGACCAGATGCATCAACTTGGCCGCTCAGAGACTGAATCCAACAGATGCATTTTATCTGTCACACAGAGTGTCTTTAATTTTTTTCAGGTACACACCAACACTTAAATATTCAGAGACTTACATAAAATTCCAGCTTTCTAGTATCTGTGAAAAAATGAAGCTCTCTGGTAATGCTGGATTCACATGCCCACCAGAAAACAATCAGTTAAAACTGAGACCCCAATGATCGCTTTACAGGTGCTCTCCTCTTTGCCACAGTCTGCAGCAGGCCCTGACTGACTTACGCCAGGTCAGCCACTTTTATTTACGTTTCCTGCCTAGATCCCACAGGCATGTGCAGACCGCAGTTCAAACTTTTTATGTCTATCAAAGTGTAGTGATTACTAGATGTGGACAGCAGATCATCTGCTTCAGCATCAGGCATGTCCCATGCTAAAATGCATATTTCTGAGCTCTATCAAGCCTTCTGAAATAGAAACCCCAAGAAGTGGTACCCAGCACCACATAATTCTTAGACATACAAGGGTACAAACGTTCTACCGCATCCTGTGCCAATTAACCACCCCTAAATATTTACTTTGCAGAGGACAATGCCTTATAAACCAGTAACCTGGTTTTGAATTACCAAGACTGAATTCTTCTTTTATGTTCTTTTGCATCTTTATATTACCTTTTTCTCAAAACAATCTACATTTTACTTTAATTAGTAACTCATCAAAATAAGCTCTATAAAAAAAAATGGTAGCAAATTTCCCAGTTCTTCAAATAGAAAGACTGAAACTAAGAAGACAAGGGACATTATTTTCCTGTGGCTTACCCTGGAAGGTATCCAACACAGAATAAGTAGATCTAGTACTTGGGATTTTAGTCTTGGCTGTGTCCACCCACCCATTCATCATCCCACTCAGTAGCTACCTCTCCATTCTCATTTCAAAGTGCACAACGCCCAGACTGCAAAACAAATTAATGTATCCCTTCATTTTTGGCAACAACTACCTTATAAACAAGTGCCCAATATCCAAACCTCCCATAATATGTCCCTATTCTGTGTTCTCATCCGTTTAGAAAACAATACAAATGGACCAATAAACTTGTTTCCTTCTGAAGAGATGGAGAGTATGTATGGGAAGTGTCAGATTTCATAACCTGAACATTGCTCTGCAGAAGGATTCTACCGTATTTGCAGACTGATGGCTTTTCATCTTACAGTATTAGTCAAACTCCAGAAAGAAAGAAAAAATATTTATATATATACATATATGTAAAATTTCAGTACTCTCATAAGCAGTTAGGAAATGAAACCAATTTGAAAGCAAACGTGACAAAATGACTCTAAATTTTAAATTTGCTCATATTACAAGGGCCCCCATATCCTCCCCCCATGTTTGTATCAGTGAAAAATCATATATATATGCAAATATGTATCATATTATATGCCGATAATGTGATATTTTGTTCCGAAAATGATCAAGTGCAGGCACGGGTAGCATTCAAGGTTCTCTGCCGGAAGCCCCTTCCCCTCCTCCCAGGTTCACATCCTGCCTGCCTGCCTACGCACACCCTTCACTGGGGCCACATTGTTCGGCTCACTTAAAAAAAACAAAAAAAGGGCTTCCCTGGTGGCGCAGTGGTTGAGAGTCTGCCTGCCGATTCAGGGGACACGGGTTCGTGCCCCGGTCCTGGAAGATCCCACATGCCGCAGCGGATGGGCCCGTGAGCCATGGCCGCTGAGCCTACGCGTCCGGAGCCTGTGCTCCACAACGGGAGAGGCCACAACAGTGAGAGGCCTGCGTACCGCAAAAAAAACAAAAAACAAAGAAAAACCTTGTGCCTCCACCTGAAAGGTTGCTTTTCTCCAACCGTATAAACCCAACCATATACGCCAGGACTCAGCTGAATTCACACCCGTGTGACCACTGTGATAGGACACCCAGAGCCCCCCTTCAGGACTGAGACCCCCATTCCCCCAGCTGCTCACTCTCCTGGCAGCTAATGGCTCTCAACTGAGTTCCTCTTGTCCGATGTGAGCCCAGACGAACCTCACATTCAATGACTGGTTGATGGTGGGAGGTACAAAGGCCTGGCCTCACTGCCAGTTCAAGACGACTCCGAAGGGCTATCAGGGCTCCCCAGCTCTGACTGAGAGCACCTTGTACCTACATCACAGTTCAGCTCCTTCTGCCTTTGAAGAGGATTCCAAAGAGGCGTGGATTCGCAGTACATTTCCTGCATGTAAATCTCCACATCAGAGTCTATTTCTCGGGGAAATAGATCAAGTCCATAGATTTTCCAGAAGCTTTGCTTTCGACCCCAGCTCATCTGGATTTCTCATTCTCTGCCCTTCATGGGCACAGACGCCTGCGTCACCCGTTTTTCTCTCCTTCATTATGTTGTCAGTTACCATTTCACGTGTCTGCCTTTTCTTTCCAACCACGCCATGGCTGGCTTGAAGGCAGATTGTGTCTTAATCTTCTTTGCGATGTTGGCAGTTCAAACTCTTGACCTGCACTTGGGAGTTCTGGAGTAATTTCTCCAAGTTCTGTTGGAATGGAGACGTTCCAGAGAAAATGCGAGGGCAGGGAATGGAGAGCAAAGGGAGAAAGAGTAGCTTGTGGGAAGATGGATTTGGAGCCAGAAGTCATTGTAGGAATGAGTGTCCTTGAATCTCTCTTATAAGGGACTTTTCTTTTTTTTAATATCAGTGTTGTCTGCTTTGGGTTTCTTTTCAGTTCTCAGCCTCAGCAGGGTTTGCCACTGAAGTACTTGGTTCTGGATATGTACATCTGTAGGAGCAAACTCGGGCAGAGTTATTCACAACACGATCTTTTCATTTGGAAGCTTCCCCACTCCTCTCTGCTCCTAGCTCCTTTGTATTCTCGTGCCCTCCCCACCACTCAGTGACCTCATGTCACCTGGCTGCAGTCCCTGCTCGAGCCCTCCACCCAGTCCTGTCTTCCTCAAGCAGAATCTACCCCCCCTTCTCCATCTGTGTTTGTCTTGCTTCCAAGTGGATTCTAATTCAAATACCGACTCCAATCAAAATGAAGCTGTTGGGAATTCCCTGGCGGTCCAGTGGTTAGGACTCTGCACTTTCACTGCCAAGGGTGTGGGTTTGATCCCTGGCAAGGGAACTAAGATCCCACAAGCCACCAGCCAAAAAAAAATTTTTTTAAAAAGAGAAAGGAAGCTGTTGCCTGGGACACTGGGTTGAGAAGGATTACGTGAGACCACCTCTGCTCCTGCGGTACGGGCAACTGGCAATGTGCTGGGCACTGGAGTTAGGGTTAGGAGTGGCTGCCCAGTTCCTGTGCATTTCCCATCCTTGCGTGAAACCTGCTGAAAGGTTAACATGAAGTTGCCTCAAACTTTTGATCCAATGACTGACTACAGGAAAGAGTGCTACTGTTTCCTGGGAAAATTAGTATCTTCAAAGGACAATCTTTTTTTTTTTTTAATTTTCAGCACATTTTTATTTTTATTTTTTTTCTACATCTTTATTGGAGTATAACTGCTTTACAATGTTGTGTTAGTTTCTGCTTTATAACAAAGTGAATCAGTTATACATATACATATGTTCCCATATCTCTTCCCTCTTGCATCTCCCTCCCTCCCACCCTCCCTATCCCACCCCTCCAGGTGGTCACAAAGCACCGAGCTGATCTCCCTGTGCTATGCGGCTGCTTCCCACTAGCTATCTACCTTACGTTTGGTAGTGTATATATGTCCATGCCTCTCTCTCGCTTTGTCAAAGGACAATCTTTAACTCAAAAGAATGATTTTTTTAATTGAAGTATAGTTGATTTACAATGTTGTGCTAATCTCTGCTGTACAGCAAAGTGACTCAGTTATACACATATAGACATTCTTTTTTTTATCTTCTTTTCCATTATGGTTTATCACAGGATATTGAATATAGTTCCCTGTGCTATACAGTAGGACCTTGTTGGTTATCCATTCTAAATGTAATAGTTTGCATCTACCAACCCCAAACTCCCAGTCCATCCCTCTCTCTCCATCCCCTCCCTTGCAAGTCACAAGTCTGTTCTCTATGTCTATGAGTGTGTTTCTGTTTTGTAGATAGTTTCATTTGTGCCATATTTTAGATTGCACATGTAAGTGATATCATACGGTATTTGTCTTTCTCTTTCTGACTTATTTCACTTAGTAGGATAATCTCTAGTTTCATCCATGCTGCTGCAAATGGCATTATTTCATTCTTTTTATGGCTGAGTAGTATTCCATTGTAGGTATGTACCACATCTAAAGGAATGAATTTTTAATTGTTGGAATTTTAGGTCTTCAGATAGTCTGCCACTGAAGTCCTTCCACAACCCACATCCTTGTCCGCCATCTCACTAAATAAACCATCATCTCTATCTAGCCTGAAGTCATCTCTGAACACATTCGGTTAAATCATATCTAAGTGAAGTAGTAAATGAGTTACAAAGAACCATACCTGGTTATGGTCTGAAGGCTCAAACAGGTATGTCCTTGGGCCAATCACTTTAACTCTCTAAGGGAGGGTCATGAGTGCTACCGAACAAGTGGTTCTGAACATTAAATGCAAAAAACAGATGTATGGGTACTTTGTAGAGTGGTGTACGTAGATGGCATATGTTCATTGAAAATTTTCGATTAGCAGTCCTAGCAGATCACTCTATTTTCCCACATCATTCCAAAGCAATCAGCATCTGATTCTCCTGATTCTAAGACAACATGCAAGGTCTGATGGCTACTGAGAGAGCCACATGTGTGTAGTGTCAATAGGAGAAGTTTGAAAATATGAGAAAGTTTATATGGGATCTTGAATTTTCTAAGAGGGTGAAAATAAGTTTAAGAAGTGCTAACAGTTGGCATCTAAGAGCCCCCTTGGCATGTCCTCTGCAGCTCCACCTTGGTTATGTCCCAAGATTTAACAAGAAGATCCATGGTCTACTTAGAGAACAGAGCCCCATCCTGACCAGAAGTTCATTTGCCTGAGATGGAACAGGATAAGTGTCAATTTCCTTATGGGCACATGAGAGGAAGTGCTATGAAGAGAGGACAGATAAGCAGATAAATGTGTCTGGGTTCAGAACACGGGTGATTAAAGTGCTCCAGGTGAATAATGGAGATGAGGAGACATCAGCAAAATAAAGAAATTCCCATAAAAGCTCTAAACTCCTTTGCCTTCCCCTTGCCCCTTGATGTTCCTGTAGGGAACACGTGTGGTTGGGCATGGGAGGTAAGAGAAGAATAATTTGATGGAGAGATCATAAACCACAAGTCTCAAGAGAGACGCTACAGCAAGCACATAAAGTTGATCTGAGAGAGAGAGAAATCAAAACATGCCCAAACGGGTTTCATGAAGGTCATTTGGAGAAGGTGATGGTGATTGAGCCTGAGTAACTGAGCAAAAGTTTACAAAGAATAGCTTTAAATAACACTAATGTCAAGGATTCTCCAGAGGCATCTGCTTGCAATTTTCTTACATCATTACTATTAATACCCAACTAAAAAGCCATTGTCTCTTGGATATATTCCTAATTTATAAAGAATATTTACTTTTGAAGCTCATGACTTTCCTTGTATTTCATCAAAAGCCACACAACTGTAACTACTAAATCCAGGACAGGTTGACGTTTTAAAGTTACAAATAAGACAGTGGCAGCTGCAGGATATTTTATTGAACAGAATGGCCCATGAGTGAGAAAGTCCATTTCATAATACTTGCATGAAAATTAGTGAGTTCCTTTGGATTTCTATGGGACTTATCTTCTGCAATGTTATTTTTTCCTTTGGATGAGCAATTATCTTTTTAAGAAATAAAGAATAAAAGTAAAGTTCTAGAAATCAAGTTAAATCAATTTAATGACAGCAACAAAAAAGAATTTTTGCTTTTTAACAAAAGTGAAGTAAAATGGAAATCTAGCTTGAAAAGACTCTGGAGTGTTCTACAGAAATATTTCCAGCCAGTGACCCAAGCCAGGGCAGAGGCCTTTCACCACCTCAGCTCAAAAACACCACTTTGGATTCCGAAAGTCAAATTGACCCATCTCAGTCTATCAAGTGGTTTCCAGTTTTCAGCTTCTCCCTTCTGAACAGCTGAGCAAAAGACATTGCTGCCTGAGGTTTATTGAATTGGTTATTTTTAAGCTAAAGGATTTGGGAAATACGTTGCCCCTTACTTTGCCTTTAACATTTAGAAGGGCTGAAAATAAGAGTCCTTCCCAGAAAGAAACTGTTTCCATTACGATTTTAAGCCCAAGATGCTCATGATGATTCAACACAATCTATACTCTTTTCTGGAGAGACCTTGGTTCTGATACTATGGATTTTTATAGTCACTACTGGGAAAAGTTGAGAATGAACAATAACAGCCTTTTATAAGCTGATATTCACTGTCTTCTATAGTGTAACTTGAGTGTGTAACTGTGCTGAGTCAGAGACTCTCTCCAAAGAAGCAGAGTATTTTTCCATCTTGCTTTCCTATCTACTGCTGGTCCTGCGCAGAGTGAGTCAGAGCCCCAAGAGGGGATGGGTAGGTGCCACACCCCAGCAATGGGGATTTCCTAACATCATACATTTGGCAAGAATGAAATGGGAAGTTTTTAAAATGCATGAAATGGAAATGAATCTAGCCCAGCAGAGTAAGCCAACACTTCCCTGACTCTCAGACAGATCACCAGCCCTGGGGAGTCTGAGGTTTCCCATTTGCTCCCATACCATGAGGCATCTGTTTGTTTCTGGGAGATATCATGGCAACACTGTTTTACCCGTCTCAAAATAGCTTCCATTTGGCTTTAGTCATATGCACTTCATTAAAAGTTGGATTTTTTATCAAGTTGTTGCTAACAGGATGCCTTAAATTTGAATAATAGGTTTTAATATTCTGGTCACTATCGATTTTTACACTCTCATCAAATATGCAGCTTTTCTACTCCTTTCAATAGAATCTGAGAATGTCTCTGGCAAAAATGCAGGACCCCTGGAGGACTGTGTAGCTGCAATTCAGTTCTCTCTTCTGGAAGCCATAGAAATAGCTCATGACTGGAATTACAGATAATTGCCCCATTCTTTCACCTCAGAAATGGCCTTGAGTGCAGTGCTCATCTTGGGTAAAAAGTATGCTTTATCTTCTAATCAATTTCATCTCTCTATTGGAATTAGCAACTTCTTGGGTTGTCTATTTAACATATCAGGTGATATGCCCTTTGAAGTCTAAATGTTAGCATAGTCTCTTTTTAAGAATTAGAAAATAATGTTTTCCTTGCCAGAATTTCCCACTTATATTTTCTGTACTGTGATATTTTGACATTTGAATATGTAATTAAAATCAGATCAGAAAGACCTCCTATAGCAGTCCATTGCCAAGGGTCAGCAGCAAACACCGCCTCCTGGACTCATAGAGCTAAGATGTTGCATGATTCAAGAGTAATCAAAAGAGAAATCCTTAGAGGGAGACAGAAAACAAATAGTTGAATCCAAGGATGTAACTCCTTGAAGGCAAAGATTGCATCTTGTGTGCCTTTGTATTCCAGAGGCTCGGCAAAGCGCCCAGCATAGAGAAGGGTCTCAGTCAACACCAGCTAGATACAGGGGTGACTGAATAAGCAAATGAATCAAAAAAGCTCTCAAGGTTAGACTTCCTTGAGCAATCTCACACTGACTAATGACTCTTTAGTTTCCCTACTCATACCATATTAAATCAGAATGGCATAGTGGTTTTTAGCATGGACTCCAGAGCAGTATAGAACCCCAGCTCCACTGCTAATTGCCTAAGTGGTGTTAAGTATCCTCACCAAATCTGTTTCATCATCTGTAAAATGGCAATAATAAATACACTGATTTCGCAAGGTTATTAAGAGGATTAAATGAAAGAACAGAAAATACTTAGCACACAGCCTGGCAACAATAAGCACTCAATATCTGTGAATTATAATTATTAATATCACACGAAAAAAGCAACCCAAGTGGGAAGTTAGGGGTTATGACTTTAAATTATTTTAAAATAATATTTATTAAAAGAATGATTGAAATAAGTGAATAATTAATGAATGCATAAATTAGAAAATGAGTAATTCATGTTGTCTCCATACATAGTCACTAATGAACACGTGATACCAGCTGGAAGTCCCAGGTGGTTTCCCTTTATGTTAGATGGCTGAGGACAGGGTAACATCTTCTGTTTTCAGAGACTGCTGGCATAGCGCACGCCGTATTGTAGGTACTCAGAAAGTGTTGTCAAAGTGCACAAATACGGGGCTTCCGTGGTGGCGCAGTGGTTGAGAGTCCGCCTGCCGACGCAGGGGACACGGGTTCGTGCCCCAGTCCGGGAAGATCCCACATGCCGCAGCGGCTGGGCCCGTGAGCCATGGCCGCTGAGCCTGCGCATCCGGTGCCTGTGCTCCGCAACGGGAGAGGCCACAACAGTGAGAGCCCGCGTACGGCAAAAAAAAAAAAAAAAGTGCACAAATACTACTTATTATCTGCTTGTATCCTTAAGGAAAGACGCCACCTATTGGTTCGGCTTTGGATAAACCCTCTGAAATTGCCCATAAAAGACAAAAGTGAAATTAGCATAATCACTGACAAAGGATATGAATACAGAAAAGGCATGCTTTCTAAAGTCCAGCTGGATGAAATAGTTATTTGCTGAAAAGCGGGGGTTTTTTTTCAATTAGTGATATCAAAAATAATTTAGCATCAAATTTTCCTTCTCTGTTAGAGGATCAACTTGGTCATCCTTAGTGACAGAAAAACATTAGGAAGATGTGAGGTTTGATAGTATTTAAAATGCCTAGAAGCTATGTAAAAACCAGACATGTATAACACTGACCTGCTGTGTGTTTCAGAACCTGAGATTGGAGACCCATTGAACTGATTAACGTTCACAGGAATAATTTACTGTAATTACATCAAAAAACTGGCTCTAACTATGGCAACAAATGGAACTGATAGCTTTTCAGAGCAATGCTGTGAAATAAATAAAGTATACACATATTATTGTGAAAAATGTAAAACAAAGTTCAAGTGGAAATCATGAAGACATGGGGAAGTGAGAACAGGGAAAACCTAAAGTAAACTATTCATTTTCTGGTTTATTCTGAAAGTTAACATGTGTGCACACAAACACACAGGGAATACTATAATAATTTTGACAAGAGGGCAAGAACTGATGCAAATCTCAAGTGGAAAATATAAGAAAGAAATGAATAGAAAAATGAACTTCGCAAAGCAGCTCACATTCTACAAATTGGAGTCAATAGATTGATGGCATATAGTTCTGCACATGCAGTCTACTCAGAATAATGGCAGAAATTCCATCCAGGAGGGTTTCTACTCTACCCTGGCGTAACTCAGCGAGCTACGTGGAACCTACTGTTACATAAGCTGATGTTTAAGCTGTTTCTCCTTGTGGTGCATCAGGAGATTTTGAAGTCTGTGGGGAAAGAAGAATAGAGAGAGAAAGAAAAAAGGAGAAAGAGAGAAGCGTAGGGCTAAGGATAGAAGTGGGGTTTGAATTAATTGAATGTCCACCATCAGTACCAGGCTAAGCAACTTTACCTACATGGTCCCGTTACTCTTCTCAGCACCACTGTGAATAGGTATCCTTATCATCATTTCATAGATGAAGAAATGCAAGTCCAGGGAAATGAAGAAATTGGTTCAATGTCATGACGGAATGTAATAAAAAGCAGAACTAGACTGTGGTCAGATCTGTCTGCCTGTCCACTGCTGTGCTTCCACCTTACCACTTGTTTGAATTTGCTTGAGCCTAAACCAAAATCCTACCCACACTGGCCATACCGAGCCATTGCCCCCATGTCACCAGATGTCCTTTCTGAGAATGCTCCCAATCACCTGGAGGACGACAGTCCTTGATACCTTGTGAGGTTAGAGAGATGCTGTTGCCTACCCTCTCTCACTCTAGGGAATTCACATAATGATGTTTTTCAACCTAAATGCTGCAGGATTTTACAATAAGGAATATCTTCTGAGGAAACTCAAATGTTAGCATTGCCTTTATTACATATCCTTGCTAGGCGAGGAATTTTATTCTGAAGGGCAGATTTATCACCAGCAGGCTGCATAGGGAATGTGGCGTCAGGTATACCAGAAATGGATATTTTTAAAGATGTCTCATTCAAGCTGAGTCTAATAAAACCTGCTGAAAAACACTTTGACTTGTTTTATTTGAAAAGAAAAGTTCTTTCGCTCTCAATTGTGCACCTTTCTATAAACTGAACTATTCACATTTACTTCTCTTCCAAAAGCTGTGTCCATTAAACCCTGAGAAAATGTATTTTTCACCATCTTCCCTTTGCCTGGAGTTCTAGTGACCATTCTGATTTCTATCCCTAACCCATTACTACTTGCACTTCATTTTCCAATTCTCTTTCGAGATACGTTTGTATTCAATTTCTATAGTCATTTCGGTTGGCCTCCTGTCGGTTTTTGGTTTTATGTTGACTTCCATCAGAGATGCCTCACTGTTTACTTCTGAAATTCACATTTGCGGCAGAGATGGCCAGCTGCTCACTAAGTTCTACCCATCTTTCTCTATAACACAACCATGATTTTATGCAGGAGATAAAAGTACTGAGCCAAAAAGACTATACTTCTCAGCCAACCTTGTGTCTATATGATTGAGGTCTAGCCAGTGAAGTACAAGTAGAATTTGTTAGGGGACACATCTTGAAAGCACCTTAAAAGGGTAGCATGTAGCTGGCCTGGACCCTTTTTGCTCTTCCTCACTTCCTCCCTCGTGCCTGGTATGTGAGCCTGAGTTCTGGCAGCAATCTTGGACCCTGGGGAAAGATTGGTAGCCACACATTAAGAATGGAGAGAAGAAATATAGAAAGATACTGGGTCCAAGATGATGGTGGAGTGCCGTGCCAGTCTTAGAATACCTATTTCTGGAGAGAAAACTTAAAAATTCATCTCATTAGCCCAGCATTGTTCTTAGTAGCATCATCATGTTATTTCTAACAAATGTACTCCCCAGAAGATATAAAGTCCTCTTTTTTTTTTGCGGTACGTGGGCCTCTCACTGTTGTGGCCTCTCCCGTTGCGGAGCACAGGCTCCGGATGCGCAGGCTCAGCGGCCACAGCTCAGCGGCCCAGCCGCTCCGTGGCCTGTGAGATCCTCCCGACCGGGGCACGAACCCGTGTCCCCTGCATCGGCAGGCGGACTCTCAACCACTGCGCCACCAGGGAAGCCCTCGTGAGAGCTTTTGATGTTGATATTGATTATGTGATTTGCTTTGGCCAATAGAATATTAATAGATGTAACTGACCTGAGTTAGATGTGTAATAAGCTTGCACAATGGGACCTGGTCACTTGCAGTTCGACTTTTATTCTTAGAGGACCAGGCTTTGAGTTGAGGCTTTGAGCCATTGGACCAGGGAGGATAAAAGACACGTGGAGAAGAGCTTGGCTAAACCTGAAGTTTGGAGCCAAATCCAGCCAAACCCAGACTCAAACAGTCAAATACCAGCCAGTGATCACATGCGTAAAAGAGAAATAAGTACTTATTGCTGGATGCAAGTAAGATTTGGGGTGAAAACACACAGCTTTTGTGAAGCATCAGCTAACTGATGCATGTGGCGTTTCAACAAAATTCTCAGACTTTAATCTCATGAACTCAGAGCAGTGGTTCTCAAAGTGTGATCATCAGCATCTCTTAGGAGAACACCAGCATCAACCTGGAGACTTGTTAAAAATGCTCAGGTCTCAAACCAGACCGACAGAATCATAATCTCTGAGGGAAAGGACCAACAATTTTTGTTTTAACAAGCCCTCCAAGTGATTCAGATCTACCATAATGTTTGAAAACCACTGACCTGGAGCATATGTTCACCCTTAAACCATCCCAGTGCATAAATCATCAGGCCTGGAGCTGTGGGGTGGGTCAGCAGCACCAGAATTATTTAATCCCGCAGGACAAGACCTGAGGATGCACATTTCTAACAAGTTTCTGGATGCTGATGCCGCTGGTCTGAGGCGCACACTTTGAGAATCACTAGACTAAGACTGCAACAGGAGTGGCTAATTGGGAAATCAACATTCTGTTAACAAAAGAAAGAAACAAAAGAAGAAGGCTACTGGCTGGAGAGCAAATGTCAATCACAGCTGCATCCTTATTAAAAGGAAAAAGTTCTCATGGAAGAGATCAGACAACCACCGATATTCTGCAGCAATTCTGCAGGGACAGGCAAATCTGGAGCCAAAAGAGAAATCTCATCTGTCTTTTAGTTCATGAAATTGATTGAGACATGAACTGATTTTTTTCTTCTCTTCTATTTTGCTGAAATTCAACACAGATCGGAGGAATCAAATAAAAGACAGCGGTTTTTGCTACACAGAGCCATGTATCATCCCAAATGTGATCTGAGTTGTCACACAAATCTTTCTTAGTACAATTCACTGAAGATTAATATAGTGCTTAAGGAGATAATGTCTATATGTCAAACAACTGAGTCATTTTGATCCATTCTCATGAAACCAAGACAACAGCCTATAATTTTGAGCAATACAAAATAGGATCACAGACCCTGGTTATTGCTGCTATTTTTAATCTGTTCCTGATATGTGAAAATTAAAGAATTTTGGAACTCAAAGAACCTTAGAGATCATCCAGCCCACATATTGCAAGCCCAGACAACAGGCCACATTCCACCCAGAAATGTGTTTATTTGTCCTGCACAAAAGCATTTTTCTTTTAATTAAAATTATCACCATATTTAAAATTTTTCAACTTTTCTTGGCAAGTCTGAAGATCCAGCAACACATAATATGGACAACAGTCTAGTTTCCTCATGGCACAGTACATCAGAGCTGAGGGCTGGTGTCCTACTTTTGAAGAAGCACCTACTCTACTCCCCAGTCTGACAAAGACATTCCACTCTGTTGTTTTACAACCAGCCGGCCTCACTCATTTACAGGGCCTGCCTGTGTCCTGTAGGCATGTAGATTTGCCATCTCTAGTCTAGACAAACTCCTTTGTTTTAGTAACTAGAACACTGAAGTTCATGGTGATGACCAACTTTCATTCACATTCTCTCTTTAGCAGCAGACAGGTTTGCACTGTCAGTTTTTCACTATTTCAGAAAGTAGTTTCTCTTACAGACACTTATTCACCATGGAAAATGGGGTTGCAAAAGCTCACCATTCAAATTCTGCCCAGTTAATACTGAGGCAGGTGGCTCATTTCAGTATATGGCTAATTTCAGAAGCCTAAAGAGTAAAAAAATCCATGATCAATGCAAGAAATGATCAACCACAATACTTTTAATGTGAAATAAATCTTATTCAGATTTTGTGGACTTTGTGCCCTCAATATTTTCAACTCCTTTGGTGAGAAAGTGGGAAAGCAATTTTTAGGGCTTCCCTGGTGGCGCAGTGGTTGAGAGTCCGCCTGCCGATGCAGGGGACACGGGTTCGTGCCCCGGTCCGGGAGGTTCCCACATGCCGTGGAGCGGCTGGTCCCGTGAGCCATGGCTGCTGAGCCTGCGCGTCCGGAGCCTGTGCTCTGCAACAGGAGAGGCCACAACAGTGAGGGGCTGTGAACCGCAAAAAAAAAAAAAAAAAGCAATTTTTAAACACATTTATCTGGATGACTACTATTTAAAAAAAAAAAAAGACAGAAAATAACAAGTGTTAGCAAAGATGTGAAAAAAAAATCCCTTTATGCTGTTGGTGGGAAGGTAAAATGGTGCTGCCACCATAGAAAACAGTATGAAGGTCCCTCAAAAAATTAAAAGTAGGATTTACCATATGATCCACACACTCCGCTTCTGGGGATGTATCCGAAAGAACTGAAAGTGGGATTGCAGACAGATATTTGCACACCCGTGTTCATAGCAACACTATTCAAAATACCCAAGACGTGGAAGCAACCCAAGTGTTCATCCACGGATGAAAAGATTTTTTTTAATGTTGTCTATACGTACAATAGAATATTATTCCGTCTTTAAAAGGAAGGAACTTCTTTAAGTCTGTGAGTCTTTCTCTGTTTTGTGAATAAGTTCATTTGTATCGTTTTTTTTTTGGTATAACTAAATCACTTTGCTGTACACCTGAAACTAACACAACATTGTTAATCAACTGTACGGCAATGCAAAATAAAAAGTCAAAAAAGAAGGAAATTCTGACACATGCTACAACATGGCTGAACATCGAGGTTACTTTGCTAAGTAAAATAAGCCAGTCAGAAAAAGACAAATATCACATGATTCCACCTCCATGAGGTATTTAGAGTAGTCAAAATCATAGGAACCAAAAGGAGAATGGTGGGTGCCAGGGACTGGGGGAGGGGGGAGTGGGGAGTGCTTGCTTAACGGGTCCAGAGTTTCAGTTTTGCAAGATGAAAAGTTCTGGAGCTTGGCTGGCCAACAATGTGAATATACTTAACACGACTGAAGTAAACAGTTAAAAAATGTTTAGGATGGTAAATTTCATGTTATGGGTTTTTTACTACAATAAAAATAATTTTTTTGAAAAAGAAATTTCTTAGTCAAGTCTGCTAGGTTTGGGGGGATCCGGTGTAATTATTTCAAACGCCAGAGTGATGATATTCAAAGATGAACTAGAAAGACGATGTGTGTCCTATCCTGCAGAGGCTCTTGTGAAGGAGAACTTCCATTCACATCAGCATGGTTAAGCAAGTTCAAAGACAAAGTCAGGTTCCCAAAAGATCCTCTCAATCGATGAGTAAAAAAATGCTCTCTAGAGCTAGAACTGATAAATTTTTAGATGACAATTTTATCTCATTCTGAAAACTACAACAAAAAATTTTGCATTAAATATGTTTCAGATTTACTCTAAAAATGAGTTAAAAAGTGAGGAATTTGGTTGTTATATCTAATAAAATTCAAATAGCGTATAAAATATATTTTATGATATTTGACTCATCTTTATCCTGGGAATTAATAATCTGCTTTGGGTTTTTAATACTCCTCTCAGTATAGATTATGTACTCCTATTTGCTAATCCTAGAGGTCATTATTCCTGGAACTAACAGCAAGGACTGTATTAGCTGCTCATATTGTAATAGTTCTGTCTCCCTAGGGCAATCAATCACTGAAGAAAGGCAAGACCAGTGTCAGCGTCCCAAAAGGCAGTCCCAATGCAAACCACCCTCTGATAATTTTGTAATTGTTGGTCTATTTTTATCTGCTGAATCGGGTACCTTTAAACTGCCGGTGTGCGTATCATTTTGTCTCACCAGCTTTCCACACTGTCTCAATGTATCTAAAGGCTGCCAAGGAAAGAGCCACTGTGCCAAATGCTCCGGATGCATCTCAATAGACTGAGTTTGGTTCACTGGAGATACTTCAAATGGAAACTGGAATCTATCCAGGAAACAGATTAGTCTAGTGCTCTAGGGCTTGACCACCTTTAAAAGACAAACTTCAGCTTCGTCTGAAAATTATGAAGTCACAGCTGTTATATGTGTCTTGAAACTTATCCACTCCAACTAACATTCTCATATACTGACACATTATCATGGTACTCTTGTAAATTCTGTGACTGTTAGAGCAATGACACTGGGGAGAGGGGAAAAAAAAAACCCAATGAGACTAGTCTTTGCTCTCAAGAAGTTTATATCTTAGTCAAGGAGATAAATGCTATGTCCACGGTTCCAGAAAAATGCTTGACAGTATATCGTTGTGTCAAAAATTTGTGATGTCTGCTACATTAAAAGAATTCAGTGACAGAAAAGACCAAGGTGATATGGAGTATTGAGAAGGGTTTCATGAACCTGATAGGGTTCCAACAGGACCTTGAAAGAAAGATGGTATGCGAAATAGAAAGCAGACCGCTTGTATGTTCTCACTTCAATTCTGCAATACATATTTCCTATATTTGCTTTATCACACATCTACCCATTACTCATTCCTATAACCATCCATCATTCCATCGCATTTTAAAAATACATGTTTAGGGTAAGTTGCTCACATCAGTATATCTCACCCCTAAAAACTTTAGCATGAATAGCATTAGAGTTCAATAGTTATTCATAATTTGGGAGGGGTAAAATGTACATAAAGTTAAATGCACAAATCTTAAGCGCACTCTTGGATGTGTTTTGGCAAATGCTTGCTCCTGAGTAATATAACCCTTCTTTCAAGATATACAACATTACCAACACTCCAGAAAGTTCCCTCAGTGCCCTTTTCCTATCAATACCCACCCCCCTCTAACTCCCTTGAGGCAGCCACTGTTCCAATTTTCTATCCACAAATTACTTTTGCTTACTGTAGAACACCAGGTAAATGGAATTATAAGCTATCTTTTGGGTAAGGCTTCTTGACAGCATAATGTTTTTGAGAGTCATTTAAGTTTTTGCATGAATGAGTATTTCATTCCTTTTTAGTGCTGGGTAGTATTCCACTATGTAAATGGACCATAATTTGTTTATCCATTTTTTGTTGGTAATCACCTGGGCTATTTACATTTTGGGGCTATTATGATTAAAGCTGCTTTAAATCTTTCTGTACAGATCTTTTCATTTCCCTTATGTAAGCACCTAGGAGTAGAATTGCTGGGTCAAAAATAAGAAGGTAAAAATAACTTTACAGTAGACTAAGAATAAAACTGGATGATGGGTTTTAAATTAAATTTTACTCTATAAAACTCTATAGATAACCATTAAAATTATATTTGTTTCTGAGAGAATGCTGGGAGAGGTATATCATAGAAATATTCAGTCCCATAATTTGTATTTCTTTGTTTCAAAAAGCTTCTAGAAAAAAACCTTTGCAAAGGATTGTTACAAAAATTGCATCCTATCAGGGAGTAGTGGGGAAAAAAAAGCATGAAATTCAGTCATTGGGGATCATTACTTTTTATATTAGTCCATATTTTATGCAATCCTTCTCAAAGTTTTAAAATTCAGCAAAATGAAGAAACGTGCAACTTAACTAATTTTTCATTCTGTCTTTCTATTTAAAAAAAAGTGAGAACATGCAATGATCATTATTATGTTCTGTGTAAATAGTAATTCTTTCATGCTAGTAATTGCAGGTAAGAATTTTCCTAATAACACCAGGATAACCTAGAAGAATTAGATACATTTGTCATGTTTCCTAGTGATTTTTCTAAAAAAATTTTTTAACTTAGATTTTTTTTTTTCAAATTATAGTATAATGTATCTAATTTTATAGTGACTCAGATTCTGGGAAGAGTTAGATACCCCATCTTAGTAGTATTGGACTTCTCGAGTTTGCTTTATGATGAGAAAAACTGACGCATTTACTAAAAATGCTGATTCCCAGGTGTTTCCCCTGGAGATTCTGCTTCAGTAAGGAGAAGATGAGGCCAGCAGAGAGCCCTCCAGGGACTGTAGACAGCACATCTGAACTTCACTAGTCTATTCCGCCCTCCCTCGGCTCCTACACTCTTGGAATGAGCAGGCCATTGTACCCCTGTGGGTTTCGCTCCCTTATTTGTTAAAAAGAAAAAAAAAGAGCATTAGTACCTAGAAATGTACTC
This sequence comes from Tursiops truncatus, assembly GCF_011762595.2. Classification (NCBI taxonomy): domain Eukaryota; kingdom Metazoa; phylum Chordata; class Mammalia; order Artiodactyla; family Delphinidae; genus Tursiops; species Tursiops truncatus. Next base: position 13,562,042 of record NC_047040.1, read on the forward strand.
AGATCTTGCCACTCCTGCCACAACCCTCCAATCAATGCGTGTACCCTTAGAATAGAACTGGAGGCCTTGCCATCACACTGTCTGCAAGGCCAAGGTGATGGGGCCCCTGACTCACCCTGTGTCTTCCCCTTCTGGCATTTCCCCCAGGTTCACTCTGCTGTAGCCACACTAGCCTTCTGGTCCTCACACGTGGCAGACTCACTGCTAACTCAAGGCTCTGCACTTACTGTTCCATTTGCCTGGAAAGGTCTTCCCCTAGGCAGTCACATGTCCTGCTCCCTTGCTTCATTCAGTTCCCTCTTTACATATTACTTCCCCAAAGGGGACTTCTCCGAACTCCATGGCTGAAATCCAAAGCAGCATTTCTACTCTTACTTCTGATCATTCCCTACTTCCTGTCCTGCTTTTTGTTTCCCCTAGTATTTATCACTACCTGGAATTACACAATAAATCAGTTATTTATTGCTAGGTTATTTATTTATATGTGAATTTGTTTATATGTTATGCTCCATGAAGGTCAGTATTGTTAGTGCATTCAGGCTGCTCTAACAAAAACACGATAGGCCTTCCCTGGTGGAGCAGTGGTTAAGAATCCGCCTGCCAGTGCAGGGGACACAGGTTCGAGCCCTGGTCTGGGAAGATCCCACATGCCGTGGAGCAACTGAGGCCTTGTGCCACAACTACTGAACCTGTGGTCTAGAGCCCACGAGCCACAACTACTGAGCCTGTGTGCTGCAGCTACTGAAGCCCACGCACGCCTAGAGCCTGTGCTCCGCAACAAGAGAAGCCACCGCAATGAGAAGTCTGTGCACCGCAACGACGAGTAGCCACTGCTCGCTGCAACTAGAGAAAGCAGCGCACAGCAACGAAGAACCAAAGCAGCCAAAAATAAATAAAATAAATAAATTTATTTTTTTAAAAAAACACAATAAACTGAAGCCTTATAAACAACAAACATTTCTTTCTCCCAGTTCTGGAGGCTGGGAAGTGAGAGACCATGGCGCCAGCAGATTTGGTGTCTGGTGAGAACTGTGTCCTTACATTGTGGAAGGTACTCTGGGGTCTTTTTACAAGGGCACTAACTCTAATCATGAGGGCTTCACCCTAATGAGCTAATCACCTTCCAATGGCCTCACCTCCTAATATTATCATCTTGGGGTTAAAGATTTCAACATATAAAATTTGGGGGCACATAAACATTAAGACCATAGCAGCCAGGAATATTCATCTCTTTTGTTTAATCTACCTTGAGAACCTCAAACAATATCTGGCTCATAGTAAGCCCTAAATAAAATTTTTGTAAACTAATGTCAGCACTCATGGTCTTGATGAGATCAATGTATGTCATATAAAATCACTCTGTAAACAAAAAACACCCTGTTCAGGTATTTTTTTACCATTAAACTGCTATAAAAATATATATAACTTCATCTACAGATATTAACTATTTTTTCACAAAGAATATATTTGATGTCAATAGTAGTATTAATTTGTCCTTCAACATTCAGTACCTTTATTAAATAAGTGAAATACTGCACAACTATTGCATGCAATAAACTCCTTTTAAAAGTCAGTAGTTTAAATGATCAGTTAATAAATTCTGGAAAAATCTGCAAATAATTAAAACTTTCTTGTGATTGCTTTCATAATTTCAGTATTATATAAAAGCAATCCATCTTCCAATCTGAAGAAGAATTTAGAATTTTAGGCTTCTCTATGTAGAATTCTCTGTACAGTTGCTCCTGCTTTTATGCATTTTAATAATTCTGTTTATTAATGACATTAACCTGAATGTCAAATTCTTCCCAACTTCTTTACTGACACTTTAACACAAATAATACTTAGTAGCAAAATAAAGCTGCATTAAATTTTGTTTCTTTTCACTGAGCCTGTTCAATGTCCATATTTCCATTGCTCTCTTGAGGGATCATATGGACACAGTGCTCACTGAGAATAAACAGCCCAAACTGAACCTTATTAGCCATATACACAGAATTCTAATGTATATGGCCAGGAATTAATAGAGACCTTTCCCTTTTTGTTGACTATTTACACTCATTAGTGCAATACTTCTTGTTCCATAAACACATACAACTGGAAATTCCCTGGGGGTCCAGTGGTTAGCACTCTGCTCTTCCACTGCAGGAGGCATGGGTTCGATCCCTGGTTGGGGAACTAAGATCCCACATGCTGTGCAGTGTGGCCAAAAAAAATAAATAAATAACACATACAACTGGACACTATCAATTATATAAACGTCAGAGTCAATAAGAGTAATAATCACTTCCCTCATTTGAAAATTCACCATGTGCCCTGCACTATTCTGAGCACTCAGTTACACCTCACAACCCCCCTCTGGTAGGAATTATTCTTGTGTCCATTTTATGGAAGAAGAAACTGAGCCACGAAAGTAAACATCACACACTTTGTATGAGAGATAGAAACCCCAGCACTCAACTCTGAATAAACATGTTTGTCTACAACTTATTCTGCCTCAGGATGGTTTTAATGACCTAGTTTTCCATTGGAGCAAAGACAAACAGCGTGTAATCGAAGAAAAGATACTGCATGGTTGATGTGGTAGAAAAAGAGTTACTTCAAATACAGTTTTTATATTTAGGGGAAAAGGCAAATTATGAAGTTAGAGGTAACCTAGAAACCAAACACTGTACGTTTATAAATTAATTTTAAGTAAATGTTTTCATGCAGTTGTTGCTCTCCTGTCTGAATGGCAAGATTTTTTTAATTTAGTTAAAATTTAACTGAGTCTGTTGGCTTTTATGTACATTTTTTTATTGAGATAGAATTTGCATGCCATAAAATTCACCATACATGCTACAGTATGAATGAATCTTGAAAACACTCTGCTAAGTGACACAAAAGGCCACGTTTTACGATTCCATTTATATGAGATGTTGAGAATATGAAAAAAACAGAAACAAAAAGTAGATTAATGATTGCCAAGGGCAGGGAGGGAGGCGGGCATGGGGAGTGGGTAAATGGTTTCTTTTTAGAGTGATGAAAATGTTCTGGAATTAGATAGCAAGGATGGTTGCACAACCTTGTGAATGACAAAGTTTCAAACAAATCTGAGATAGGATCAAAGGGTCATTGGTCATTCTTTCTTGAGAGGCACTATCCTTAATTTCTTAATCTTTTCATGGAAAACCTATAAACATATAGGAAAAGGAATGATAGAAAAACATGAAAGTGCCTTTCCAATAACGAAGCATAGCAGAGCTATTCTCGATGGTTAGAAAATAATACACTAAAAAAAGAACCCAAAAAAACAAACAAAGAAAAGATAGGGAGGGTGGGAGGGAGACGCAAGAGGGAGGAGATATGGGGATACATGTATATGTATAGCCGATTCACTTTGTTATAAAGCAGAAAGTAACACACCATTGTGAAGCAGTTATACTCCAGTAAAGATGTTTTAAAAAAAAACCCTCTATGAACTAGTTGTATTTACAATTATAGCTAAATGTGTTTCAGTACTTACTCTCTGCATTTATTTTTAAAAAGAACCTGAAGAAAAAATAAATAATAACCCAGCAAGATTCCTATTTCTGTGTCTCTTCATCACCAGCCAATATCTCCAAACCATTGCCTTTTAAATTAATTTCACCTGAGTTACATAAAAGAAGCAAGACTAAAAACCCAGGCTAATACTTTCCTGACCAAAAAAAACTAAAAAAGGAAGAATAGAGGACCCGAAATGTCAACTACAAAACTAATTTGATTGACTATTTAGTTCAAAATAAATAGGAAAAAATGGTAATGGTAACATAAACACAGAGACTTTGAGGGAAAAAAAAAAATTTACTGGGATCCTTTAATTCTTCCGATACTTTTGAAAGCCCAGCTTCCAATACATAGCTATTCTCTACATAGCAAAACACTGAAAAAAATCACAGATGAGGACCACATCTCTGAACAACAGTAACCCGTTTTCCTGCTTCAATCACAAAAGCCTAGGGCTGGACACAACCTCAAAGCTGCTTCAGCAGATGAATGGCTATCTAGAAAAAGAGATGGCCATTTACTTCATCTATAAGCATCTCCAGAGACCAAGAATTTGCATTGAACAAAAACAAGAGTAAACCGTTAAATATCTGATGGAAAATAATTTTTAGCAAAATCACACATACAACCAATAACTCTATATTTTGATTGCTTATTGACGTTGACCTATACATGTCTACATTCATTGAACCAAATCTAATATAAATCTCTTATAAAAATTAGACCAGAAGTGAATCAAAATTGAACCACATTTTCATTGAGCTTTAATCCTGGCAAACTCAGAAAGAGCACTGGGCCCCTTTACACCATTGTAGGTAACAGCCCCATAGTCAAATGACTCTTCTGCCCTGTGAACCCAATTCCTTGGGCTGGCATGTGAAGTGTTGCTGTGAATAGGAGGTCTGCGTCAGTCTACATTAATGGCAGTGGAGTTGGGGAATGGAAGGGCTCATGGGAACTCTATTTCAAGACCTTCAACCCAGCCAGACTGCATAAAACCACACGCCAATGACTTCACAGAGATTTCATCCACAGTCAAATTGGCCCAACATTTGCATTATTCGTGCCTGTGGAAGAACCAACCACAGGGCCCACTTTTTAGGACACGAGCCAAGTTTTGCAGAACTAAATGAGCAGGCATTCATAGTTCTATTCCTATTGGCAGACTACCTTCCATTTATTTTTAAAATGCATTCAGAGAAAATTACTATTCATTCATTCTTCTACCAAACACGCCCTAATAGTATAAGGAACAAAGAATACTCTTTGTTCTAATACAGTGACACTAGTCAAAATAACACAGTTTATTTTGAACAGTCTCCAGTATAAACTAATAAGAGATCAATATGTAATAGTCCATTTATTCCCCTCTATAGAGTAAGACCTTCCCATCACCACACAAATCACAAATTTCAGTGAGACATTTCATCCTCAGATAAATCCAAAGATGTCTTTCCACTTAAAATAATCAGACACAGTAAATAATATTCTTGAAAATAAAAGTCTTTTTTCTACCATGAGCAAAGTAGTCTCCCAGAAAGCAGGACCCTTCCAGGCAGGTCACAACAAGATCATTGCTGTCAACTTTGGGATCGAAAACTACTCAAATGTCTCTGGTAGGAGAAATTCCTTATTTGACATTACATATTAATGGATTACAAAAATATATTTTTATAAATCATCCTCTCTTTCACATTTAATACCAGTTACTTAATAACTGCTCTAATCCATTCTTCACCCAAAGCCAATAGATCTTTTTAAAATTTAAAGATTTAAAATAAAAGCCAAAATATAAGGGTTGCAGGGGGTGGGGGAGGATTATTATGGAATTATAATCATGTGTGTGAAACTTTCAAAAATTGTAAAGCACTATAGAATTTAAAGAATCTTCCGTTTAATTTTAAAAAATTAAAAATAATAAAATCACATTCTTCTGGTGGCAAAAAAAAACCCAGCAAGCCAAACTCCTCCATGTGGTATGTAAGGCATTTTAATATTTGGCTGAGTTTTCTGCAGGGCTCCTGTGTTCTCATTCTTTATGCTCTAAGAAGCTTCCCCTGACCATCTTCCTTCAAGAAAATTCTCCTGGGTGACTTCTTTCTAATACTAATCATAATACAACTTACAATTTATGTTTTGATTATTTCATGTATTTATTTGGTTGTCTCACTTTTTAAGGCATAAAACCTGCCTGTCTCCTGTGTCCAGTATAGCACATTAGATAGGCAGATGCTTAATAAAAACTTGCTGAGGACGTCCCTGGTGGTGCAGTGGTTGAGAATCCGCCCACCAATGCAGGGGACACGGGCGGGTTCGAGCCCTGGTCCAGTAAGATCCCACATGCCACGGAGCAACTAAGCCCGTGTGCCACAATTACTGAGTCTTCGCTCTAGAACTCGCGAGCCACAACTACTGAAGCCCACATGCCTAGAGCCCGTGCTTCGCAGCAAGAGAAGCCACTGCAATGAGAAGCCCACGCACCTCAAAGAAGAGTAGCCACCGCTCGCCGCAACTAGAGAAAGCCTGCGCTCAGCAACAAAGACCCAACGCAGCCAAAAATAAATAAATAATTTAAGAAAGAATTTGCTGAATATATAAATGAATGCAAAATGAACACATGAATGAACTGATTCAGGCTCTCAAAAAGAAACACACAGAGGGTTTCAGCTTGTAGTAAAGAAAACTTTGCAAGCTATTGCACCACGAAGTTAAGAATTTCAAATAGATTGTTCAGTTTTTGCTAAACTACTCAGTATCCCATCAGCCTGAATTTAAACGCACTAAATGATGAGGGATAAATGATGTCCCTCTGTCAGCAGTAGCAGAAGCACAGTTAATATTTATTTGCTGACACTGTGATATACCTTGACTGAATCCCTCCATTTGGGCAGCCAACGAGGAAAAAAAAAAGAGAAAGAGATTGAAACAATGAGCGTGGAGGGTTTGGAGAACACGCTGTTTCAGAGGCCAGGCTTGGAAGAAGCATATCTACTTCTTCCCATATTCCATTGGCCAGAACTCAGTCACGTGGTCCCACCTAGCTACAGGGGAAGCTAGGAAATGTAATTTATCTGTGAGCTGAGGAGAAGAAATCAAATAGATGTGGTCAATGCATTTTGCATTTAAGATATAAATTTTCCTCTGAGGATTGTTATAGTCAATCCCACAGACTTGCCATTCATTTGTAATAATTTTAATTTCATTTTCATTTCCTTTTTAAGACGATGGCTTTTTAATTCTATATGGTCAATTTATGGAGGGTAGGATTAGAAATCTTTCCTTTTGTTACTATTAACTAATCTGCAGAGACTATGACCCATACATTTCTGCTATATTATTTTTAATTTTCAAAGGTTTTTCATTGTTCTAAATGTTCTCTTTTTATATACATTCTCTTTTTGTGTCATGAATACTATTCTTCACATACTCTTCCAGGAATATTAATTATAGTTATTTGCCTAAATTTTCTTCTTCTCCCTGTGTTGCCTCTGTTTCCTATGAGCACTTTTATTCTATTTGCTTGTTCTGGCCTTTGTCTTTCAAGGTAGATAATTTTCTTGATTGTTAACTATTTACTATCCATTCATATTCAAAGTGAGGTACTATACAAGCTGGCATTAAACTCAGTGTGTGTGTGTGTGTGTGTGTGTGTGTGTGTGTGTGTGTGTGTGTGAAAGAGACAGAGACTAAAAGAGAGAGAAATTGTCTTTCCATTTAGAGGAACCATCAACTGACAATATCTATAGATCTTTCTGGTTGGGCTGGTCAGTGCCCCAGAAACCAGAGAAAATTTACCTAAGGTTATAAACCTGTTTTGCAAAAAAAAAGAAAGTTCTGGTGTCATCACCATTCAGTGAGTAGATGCTCACTTAATCCTCTGTTTTCAGGGTGGCATTCATACTCTCAACTTGGTGCGCCCAGTTCAGAGCCCCTTTGGTTCATCCTTTCCAGATAATAACTCTCCAGTTTTATATTAGCACTTGAGTTAATCAACTGGGTCTGTGAAGTGAGGAGGGCCTCTAGGAATCTGTTTCAATCAATTCTCCTTGTTTTAACCTTCCCACATCTGCACATTTATAGATAACCGATACAGCCTCCATCCTTCATTAAAGAAAGTGCTAATAAGCAAAAGATTGGCATCACAAAGGCTAGGGAAGCAATTACCTCCAGGAACTGGTAGCAGAAGTAAACTGTCCAGGTGACACTACCTTCCAGTGCTTCTAATGGCAGAAGCTGGTCCTAGAGAAAAACTTTGTAATACTGTGCAGCACGAGTCAATGGAATGGGACCCTCTTGGGGGAAGAAGAATCATCTTTTCCAAAGTAAGGGGCCCTGATGCAGATGCTGTACTCTGTTTAATGCTATTAGAATTAATGAGGCCAAAGCAGAGGCATCATGCTACGCAAGACTGTAAGTGAAGCTGGACATTTTTTAAGTCCCATTTCATCAATAATTCATAGTAAACAAAGTTCAGCAAAGCCACAGATTTCTCTTCATCTAAAAAATAGGAGAAACGTTAAAAAACCACATGTATTTCTGGCAAATTGGCTTCATAAGGCAGCAGAGTGGCTAAACAGGTCACACTTTTTTGCTATTTCTAGAACGGTTTTCCTCTTAAGAATAGAACTTATGGGTAATGGCCTCCTGGAAAGACATAGCATTCCGCTGACTCTGTAATCTTCACGGAGCTGAACGTAAGGGTGGATGATCCTGAGATCTTCATCACATGATCATAAGGAAGATTATCGATGCTCACAGATTATTTTCAGGTTTTTTCCAGCCCAACCCGCCTGGGAGATCAAATGAGACGGTCTCCATCAGTCACAGTGGCTCTTTGTGACAGGAACTTTTAGAGAGGAGAGTTTAAAAACACAAGCATGCAAACACACACATACAGCCTAAGTTGAGAAAGGACGGGGGGAGGAGAGGAAGAAAGTTGTACAGGTCAGGAGAAAAGAACTCCCTGCTGTAGAGGCCAGCATGACCAGCACTGAGGGCTGTTGCTAAGAGAGATCATTTTGCATTTTTCAAACAGTCTTTCCATATGGTTGTATTGATTTGCCTGTGAGTACGTACACACACACACACACACACACACACACACACACGTACACACATACCATATTGCCTAACATAAATAAACTACTCTAGAACAGCATTGCTCAAAGAACCTTCCAGGATGATGGATAAGCTATATCTGCACTGTCCACCGTCCAATACAGCAGCCACTAGCCTCATGCACCTACTAATCTCATCTCAAGATTCCTAATTTAATTATATGAGCAAGAACCCTTTTTCCAAATAACAACACATTTACAGGGTCCAGGAATTGAGATACAGAGGTACCTTTGGGGGCCACCATTCAATTCACTCCAAGTACCTCATTGGCCTGGTGGCCACAGAAGGATGCGCACAGACCTTCCCTGTGAGAACCTGTTGTGGGAGGCACGGACGTCCTGCTGCCCAGCTGAGCCTCCACCCCCTTAGAGGTGCTGCAGCAAACCTGCCCAAGCCCCACTTCCCTGGGTGGCCCCAGTCAGTGCTGAGCCCGGCAGGGTAATTTGTGCTGGATTCTTCTGCTCAACACAGAATTTCTCTAAGGAGAAACTTTTGCCTGGGGACTTCCATTGGCCTGGCCAAAATTTTCTCAAAATTGTGCTGCAGTCTAACGCGCTTCCTAGCCCACACTTCCTTTCCTCTCTCCTTGAATTTCCCTGCAGATTTCTGCCCCGCTCTCCCCTTTATTCTTCACAAGAATTTCCCCTAATAAATCTGTCTTACATCTTATCCTGCCTTGGCATTTACTTCTTGAAAAGACAGGACCGTCACAGCCAAGTACTGGGAATGCAATGATGAACGAGACAAGCCCGGCCCCTGCCTTCATGGAGCTTAAAATAGAAGGGGAGGGGCAGATAGAAGAAATAATTTTTATCACCATTTTGATAAGCGTTCCAAAGGAAACGTACGGCGTTTTGTGAGGGAATGTGCTGTGGTCTCCTAAGCTGGACAGGAGGATGGGAAGAGGCATCTCTAGGGAATGGTACTTAACCTGGCACCAGGAAGATAGGTAGGAATTTGCAGATGAAGATGCGGATGGAGTTTTCAGGCCAAAAGCAACAAGATGTGTAAAGACCCTGAGATGAGAAGGACCTTCATACATCTGAGAACAGTCTGCATGGGGAGAACATGGTGAGTGAGGAAAAAGTGACATGAAGATGAAGGTGAAGTGGTAATCAGGGACCAGGCCATTTTATCCAGGCTTCACAACAGGCTTGTGAACAGATCATAGCTTCACGATGAATAATGAGCAGGGTAAATAGTGATAAATTCATATCCTAATGAAATACATAAAAATAAAAGATTATAAAGACCATCTAATAATTATCAGAGGAAATAGCAAAAATTATTTGTAGAGAAATGAGAATTAAATTTACAGCATACTTATTAGCAATAGAGGCCAAAAGACAACCAAACGAAGTATTCAAAATGCTAACTTTTTGCTGAACAAATGAATTTCTCTTTATTCAGAGAGTCCATACAAATGCCTCATAGGGGCAATTTTACTGGAGACATAAAAGTTGAATCAACACAGAGAACAAATACTGGCCACACTTCTTCATAGCTGATGGGTGTTATTCAAGCCATGATGTTTACACTGTCTGGTTCCATTGACAACAACCTACATAGAGAGAAAATGGAAGCAAATAGGAGAAAGAAAATATCCAGGGTGTTGAAATCATTACACCTGCATCTCTGCTGTAGTGTTCAGAACTGTTCCATGATCTTGTAGTTGATAGATGGTGTTTTGAAAAAAAAATTCAGTGACATACAATTATGGCTGGGAATTTTCAAGAAGACTTACACATATTATAGAATTTTGTACCCAGCTAAACCCTCATTCACAAGTGAGGATAAAATAAAAGCATATCTATTGATATTTATACGAACATAGTTTATATATTCATAGACCTGCATTAAAAGAATTGGTTTAAAAAATTCAAGTAAGAAGGAAGATTAACACCCCCCCATAAAAAGACAGGGTAATTACAGAAAAAGTTAAAGCATATTGTTAAATTTAATAATCTTATGATTGCAAAAAACAAAGAATGTTTTTCAAAACCAAATTCAAAATAACTATAACAAATAAGAAATGTTTAAGTGAAAGTTAAAGACTTTCAGTATTTGTAGTGGTCAAGAGGGGGAGAAAAATATTGCATAACTTTTCACGTTATTAAAAAATATGTTGAAAAATTAATGCTAAATGTTAGAAGAATAGAAATACAGTCAAAAGCTTGATTCCAAACTAGCAAAAAGAGCAACAAACACATTTTGAGTATTTCCTATATGCTGCCACTGTTTGAAGTGCTTGAAGCTATCTTCACAACCACCCCATGAGAGAACAGCTGACAGCTGAATTTCCAACAGATCTCAGTCTAGGACACAGAGAAGTTAGGTAACTGACCCAAGGTCACATTGCTAGGAAGCGGTAGAGCCAGAACTCAAACCCAGAGCTTTCAGAGGCTGTGCTCTTCAGCATCTGTGTTACCTTAAGGCAAGTTTATTAAACAATCTGATGACAGTGGTAGAGGGGAAAATAGCAGCTAAGGAAAAAGAATTGCAAGTAGAGAATAAAAATAGAAACAAATCCAAATATATAAACAATAACAATAAATGTGAATGGATCTTAAAAGTTTATTATTTGGAAATATAAGCCAAAGTCCACCCAGTAGCCTACAGAGCCCTCATGATCTAGCTCCCCGCTACCTTCCTGACTCTGTGTTACATCTATTTCGCATACCATCCAAATCTTGCCCTCAAACATAACAAGAATACAGTTCCATCAGTGCCTTTGTTCTTTCCATTCACATGACTGAAACTCTTCCCAAAGGTTTTCTCCCTCCTTTTCCTCGGGTCACCTTTACAGTGACTTCTTTCCTACCTGCTCTGTTTTTAAATGAATTTAAACTGAACTCTTACTGCCCTCACCTGGCATTCTGTGCCCCTTTATTTTTCTCCAAAGCCCTTATCTCTTCTCACATGCTTTACATTTTGCTTACGTATTGTGTTTCTTTGCTGTCTTCCCAACTAGAATATACATTCCATAAAGGTAAGGATTTCTATCTCTTTTGTTCACTAGCTATTATCCAGTGCTTTGAACGGGGCTTGGCACATGGTAAGAAGTAAATAACTATTCATTGAATAAATGAATGAGGTGAGAACAATAGGAATTACAAAATATTTAGAGCTAAATGATAGTGAAACAATGATGTAATGAAATAAGTGGAAGACTTTCATGGACATAAGTACAAAGCATTCTTGAAGTACTTAGAAGTAGATCAGAATAAATGTCATAATAAAGATTCAATATAGTAAAGATGCTAACTGTTCCTAATTGATCCATAAATTCCAAAAGGGATTTTAATGAAACTAAAAATACTGGGGCTCAGCAGAGAGGAACTGTCTGCAGATATACAGGTACCCAGGGCAAGGCTAGACTCAAACCCCGCAGGTAGGTTCATTCTCCTGCAGTCATATGTCTCTCCATCCTCCCTCTCTCCTCCCCTATGAAGCCCTCTCCCTACTTGTCTAATGCTAGATAGCAGATAGAATATTCAACCAGCAATCTTTAATTTTAAAACCTGATGTTACTCAACTAACATGTATTGAAAACTTACTAACTTCAAAGCCCTTGAGTATTTATCATTATAAATTCATTCAATCTCACAATGACCCACGGAGATAACTGTCCTTATGTTCCCTTTACAGATAAAGATATAGGCTCAGAAAACAGGAATAACTTGCTCTTGCAGCTGAAAGTACATAAAGCTAGATCCTTACAGGATATCCTGCTGGAGGCTTAAACTTGGCCCTCAGTAAATGTTGACTAGAGCAAGTTGATCTTGGAAAGCTATATTACTTTTCTGGTCCTTATTTTCTCATGGGAAGAAGGACTCTGTCTCCTGGAAGCCACACACATTGGAAACCAAGAAAATGTATCCATTCCCTCGAACATGTTTTGTTGGGTCTGTACAATATATTTGAAAGGTTGAATTAGCTGCCCATCTTTAAAAGTGTAAAGATCTCTCATGATATCTGGATTCCAACTTCTTTCGGAAATTCTAAAGAACTAGAAACAGTAGAGGTGCATTTCTTCATGGCAATCGATGGCTGGAGCTGACTAGTTGTTCACCTCATATCATTCATTTATTTTACCTGCCTTTATTTTATGAGTAAGATTTAATAATGAGATAGTGGCAGAGTAGGAGTTAGGTCCTTAGGACCCAGGATCTCTGCCCTGTCCACTATATCAGTTCAAATTTCTTGCACATATGCCAGTTTCAGGGAAACCTTGAAATTCTTATTCTCATTGGAAACCTACCACAGGACAGTGGCAGTCTATCAGACAGCAGATGTTCTTTCTCATAATTGTCTCCATGAAAGTCTCTTCGTGCACACAAAGCTGGCCAAGCCAAGCTCATCTCACATCTGGCTGAACAGGGAAGTGGCTCATCACTTCCCAGGGCATTGAGTTGACCCAGGGCATTCTTAAACATCCCTCTCATAAGCTTATCAGCATTTCTCGGATGCTGTGCCCGTCAAAAACTTCTCATCTCCTCCTTCCTTTCCACATGACTGCTCTGCCACTGTGTGGTACTCAGATGTCAAAAAGACGACGAGAAGGCGGACTGTCAAATCCACTCCTGAGTCTGGGCCCATGGCAACACCAGATGCTTCCGGTCACCTGGGAAATCACTGTGACAATAGCTACATATCAAGTTCAAGGTCAAAGTGAATTCTCAGCAAATGCTGCAAAAGTAGCATTTCTGAGCAGCTGCTTAAATAATTTATAACAGCAGAGTGTATGCCTGCTTGAAAAGTGAGACAAGATTTCACGTAAGTGACATTTTTCTATTATGTCTTAGAGGGTAAGGCATTTGGGTACCTCCACACATGGTCGAGTGATGATAATGCAGTCAGAATCCCTGAGTTCTAATCTGACCTTGCCCATCCTCTGTCACTGAATTAAACTGAAGTTTCTGACAGATAAAGAAGCCACATGTCAACCCTACACACCATATTCTAGCAAGGCACGATTCTATGTCCAGAAAAAGGACATGATGTGTCATCATCTATTTGAGATGGATGGAAGAAAGACACTTGGTACCAACTCTCCATTCTCTGGAAAGCAGATGTGCTAATGCAGTTCGAGCTCCTTTTTTAAACCTTTGCCCACAAATGTGGGAAAAGCCAAAGATTGACTCCATTCCCATAGTGTCAACTCACGCTGGAGGCTGGAGGCATGAGGTTTACTAGCTGGTGTAGAAGATGAGGGAATTAGCTGTGTGGATATCTAAGGGGAAGCACTTTCAGTCACAGGGACAGCTGGGACCAGGGTCATAAGGCAAGAATGTGCCTGGAGTGTTTATGGAACCAAAAAGGCCAGTGTGCCTGGGGTTAGGGCAGAGTGGTGGAGCAAGGGAGTGGTAGCAGATGAAATCAGAGCGGAGCCAAAGACAGGATCACATCAGACCTCATGGGTGACCCGTGTGGGGACTTGCCTTCTACTCCCATTGAACTAGAGGATCACTGAGGCTGCTCTACAGATGACTGACTGATGCCCAAGCGTGTCTCAGTATGTTTGTTTGGAACCACCTGGGCATGCAAATGTACCTTTTCAACTGTCAGTTTGATGAAATCTAAATACAGATCAAGTATTTCCAATGAAAAATTAGTGTCTGAATTGTGACAGGCTCTCAGTGTAAAATGCACACTGAATTTTAAAGACAGCGTGAGAAAAACTATGTAAAATATCTCATTAGCAATTTTTATATTTATTTGCATGCTGAAATGATCATATCCTGGGGCTACTGTGCTAAAGAAAACATGAAAATTAATTTGTTTTCTTTACTTTTTTAATGTGGCTACTAGAAAATTTGTAATGATGTATGCGGCTTCCATTTTACTTCTATTGTTTTTTTAATTTCTGCTACTGTTCTAGAACAATTGCCGTAAAACTTTAGTATGCATAAGAATAATCTAGGGAGCTTCTTACAATGTGATTTACCAAATCTACCACAAGAGAGTCCCAACGGGTCTAGGGTTGGGCCTATAGACCTGCATTTTAAGCAAGCACTCCCAGGTGACGCTGAGGGGTCTGAGGGTCCCTGCTCTAGAAAAAGGGCTCACAGTCCTGATTTTGGTAGTTCAAGAAAAAGGCCTAAGGTGCCATCAGGGAGTCACAGTGGCAGTGGCCATAGCTCTTCTACATGCCAACAACGCCCTGCTATGCCATCCTTCAGCCTGGATCCCCAAGCAAGTTTCTTACCTGTCAGCTTCTGCCGTGGTCTTCAGACACTTTTTTCCTCTTGCCATTTGGACTTCCCAGAGCATGCTGTTGGAATTTTCCTTCAACCCCACTCACCACTTCTCCGCCCTTCTTATAGGACCCAATACCCCGTCTACCCCATTATACAAGTCAGTTCCTAAAGCAGAACTCTCTGAGCCCAGCCTGTCCCATTACACAAGACATCCATCCACACCCTTAGAAATGAATCATGAGTAATTATAAAACCATCAATCCTAGCATTTGTATAAAAATTTACTAATTCTGAACACCTTTCACTCATATATCAAATTTTAAAACTGCTATGACAATTATTAAAGACTAAAGCTAATTTGGTAAGAAAAAAATTCCAGTTCTCACTAGCCATTTGACTTAATTGCCATTTGACTTAATCAAACATCAACAAAGTCCCAAGAAAATGTAATGTCAGATCATTTAAATAAATTTCTTTCACATTATTTATTTTTATTACCTATTTTTTTCATTATGGAAATCTTTCATGTAACTATAGGATTTTTTTAAATTCTTATAGCATATAAGGGTAAATAAAAATCATCCAAAATCTTACCACAAAGAGATAGGAATTGTTTTCCTTTCAGGGCATTTCTTTCTAATGCTTTTTACATGGTTTTGATTTTACTCTATAATATATACTACTTTTTCACTCAACATTTTCAGTTTCAGAATACTATTATGTTTTAAGGCTCTATCATATTTTATTTATTTATTCTCCTCTTTTGGACACTTAGGTTATTTCCAATGTTTTGCTATTAAAGTAATGCACAATGAGCATCCTTTTATAAAAATCTTTAAATAGAATTATTTTCTTAGGTAGAGTCTAGAAGGTAGAATTTAAAGGTCTACAGTGAAGAATTTTTTAAATATCCTTGATACTTATTGTAAAACTGCTTATCAAAAAGACATGTCATTTATTAGTAGTATTTGCATTAATTTTATTCATTTTTCCAAATCTTTGCTAGCTTGTTAGCCCCTTCCAAAAAAACCATTTCATTGTTTTAATTTGCAAAAATACTAGTGATATTGAGATTCTTTCACATTTTTTGGCCATTTCTATTTCTTCTAGGAATTATCTGTAACTTTGTCCTACCTGCAAATTCACCAGTATTTGCTGTTTTCATCTGTATAGCTTCATACTCTATTGAATAACTTAATAAGGCAAAGACCCAACAAATACGCTTCATTTTCACATAATTCAAGCCTATTGTCTCCAGGTGATCTTTAGAATGATTTCATCAATTTCTTTTTTAAAAAAAGAATTTGTGCTTTCACTAAACCTATACATTAGAAATTCAATTATGATTTCCTTAAAATATACAGTCCTCTCACCAAGAGCATATTCTCCATTTTCTTAAGTTTTCTATCTCAGTAAAATACTAGATTTTCTTCTGCAAACTTTTAAAGACAATTCCTGAGTGATTTTATAGGTGGGGAGCCTATTGTTAGTGGAATACTTTTCAATTATTTTATTCTATATAGTTATTAATAGTACTTTGGAAAACTACTGATTTTTAAATATTTATTTTGTAACATAGGAGTAGATTACAAAATAAAATTTTTTATTCACTTCCTTGGACTTTATAGATATCAATCAAATTGTCTATAAATAATAACTATTTTGTCAGTTTCAACAGTTATACAATTCCTGCTTTGTTGCAGTGAATACAATTTCAAGAATGGTCTTTACTGCCCAATTTTATGGAATATTTTCTACAGAAGACTTTACAGAAGCTATGCCAGTATACTCCAGGCTAGTCAGATGCCTTCAGGAGAATGCATTTAGACCTGGACATCCTAGTTCAAGAGGCCTTTCTACAAATGGAAACATATTCAAAGAGAGTGACCAAGGTCCATGAACCCACATTAGCTGACAAACAGTTGAAAAAATTGGGATGTTCCTTCTGGTGAATAGAGACTCATTGGAACATGATGGAATAAGAATTTTCATTAAAACAAGGATTAGGCTTGTCACATCACCTCTCTAAAGAGAAGAACTGGAAACAAGCTACATGGAGGCCAATTTTTGGCCAAGTAAATAATTTTAATTAAAAAGTAAGTAGTATACCTTGGTAGGAAGGGGACTTTCCTACAGGGGAAATACTTAAATATAGGGTCAATAATCCATTACAGAGATGTTGTGGAACAGATTTGAATATCTGGTAGGTGGTTGGACTGGATGACCTTTAAGACTCATCTTACTCCATATTCCATATTTCCACAGCCACTTCTATAGCCTCTAGCCAGTTTGGCACACAAAAGTTTACTGAAACTCATTTAAATACAAATAGAAGTAGTATATCAAAACAGCCACATTGTTTTTTTAGACTGACTTTTTAGTAAACACTTCATAAAATTTAAATACATATAATAATTCAGTATGCATAAAAAAGGAGTAATACTTCCTCCAATCACTCTCACCTACGGCCTTGGATCAATCAACCTGCCTATCCTGTTTATTAGGATAAGCAAAAAAACCACATCAACACACATAAAAACATAAGGAAACAAATGCGTAGGGAAAACTATCACCATGAAAAATTATCTGATCATTTTTACTCTATTGCAAAAAGACATTCATGTTTAAACATTAATTGAATTTCCAAGTGGTTATAGAGAATATGTTATCTAAGATTCGTACTTTTCATTCCCAACAAAGAAACCTCTTCAGGAAATAGGTAATGAAAGCTGTTAACTATTGCGTGTTCTTCTCATTCAAGATTAATGTTTAACCTGTATCTTCTTACATTCCCAAAATAGCTCTGGGCAGTATTTGCCCAAGCAAACACTCTGAAACCAAATAACGGCAAAAATGCTTATAAGATAGAAACCTACTGAGAAGTAATTATCTGGTCCTTGAAGTTATCTTAAGGGATTTAGGTATAATTATCAACATCTCATTTAAATAATCTCACTGCAATTCATATGACTTCCTCTGCTAGTTACCCTTAATCAAGAGGTGTCAAAATCAATAATTTACCCAAAAAGTACAGAACTATGATATATTTTACAGAGACGACAAGAAATAATTCTTATGTGCCAGTTTTGATGTGCTCGTGCCAGTTGGTGATTCTATGAGACGTCTGATCCCAGAAATAGCAACAGAGAAAAAACTTGAGTGGCTGGTAGGATGGTGAGTTCATGACAGAAGCAAGAAACTCTGTTCCTCACTGGAAATTTCTGGAGTGTCCTCTGCAGACACAAAGCAATATTCTAGAACTGTGGATTGATATGAAATGAAAGATACAAAGAAAAGCTCTGTTCTGAAAAACAAAACCCAGAATGAATAAGTCATGGAGATCCTTTACCTCCCTAGACAGCCTAACTCCCCAGATGCTGAAAGATGGCATAGAGAAGAGTGACACCTATTGTTCAGGAAGGTTTATGGGCGGGATCAACTTGCTCCACTGAGTAGATTGTGCATTTGGTTCATGAGCAAATGTTGATCTGTCTCCCTAAAGGAACAAACCAGAGCGACCTGAAAAGAGGCAATGGAAGCAAATGTCCAGCTCGTGAGAGTTATCCAGGAAATGCGGGCAGAGATCAATAAGCTGGAGAAAGAGAATCAAGCCCTCCGGATGAAACTGACTTCAAGTAGTCAGAGAACCCCAGGCTCAGGGGGAAAATCAGGAGATGAGAAGGAGGAGGAAGTCACAGACCTCAGTAAACTTGCAGAAGTGCCTGGACAATCTCCAGCAGCCCTTCATGGTGGTGTTTCCACTGGTACGGCCCCAGCTGTGAGGGAACACCAAGGTACCGTATGTCCATAGCTCTTTTGGGCTGTGTCCACCTTTGCAAATATCTCCTAAATAGTAGGTTTATTGTGCCTCTCACATAACTGCGTAATTTGGTATTACAGTGGTGAGTTCCATCCTTTTTCTCCTGGTAGATTAGCTTTGAATCCCTAGGGAAAAAATTTCTTTAGCATCTTCAAGCAACATATTTTAACAACATTGAAACTATCTCCAGATAGTCCTGGAAAGATAAGGATGACAGATTTGTGGAAATCAGTCATATTAAAAGTAATGCTTTTCTTCCTTTCTTGACTTCAAGCATTTAAATGCTACATAATGGAACACCAAATGGGTACGTGTCAAATGGCGTGCTCACTTATTAACCTAGAACAGTATTGCATAATAGTTAAGTATATGGATATTAGAATCAGACAAATACGGTTGCCAGTGATCTGACACCAGTTAGCCAGTTGATTTAGAGCTAGCTCTGAGAAATCTTTAACCCTCATTTTGTTCATTTGGAAGTGTTATAGTACCTATCTTACATGGTTGTGAGGATTGACTTTAATGATAAACTAAGTGCTTAGTATAGCACCTGGCAAACACACAACAAATGGTAGGTATTATTTCTTATCCGTATTTTACAAAATTTTTACTGTCCTTTATGAACATATGTTGCACATAATTCAACTTACTATACAGGTTGAAGACTTCAAGAATAAAAGGCAATGATATATTCCAAAAGAATCAAATCTCTCACCCTTTATGGGAGAGAATTTTGACTGTGAGGATTATACATTAAGTCAGAAATCATGAGAGTGAAAAAATACATTCTTCATTTAAATGAGTGCTTGCCTACATACAGTATTTTCAAATAAAATTGATATACATAATTAAATACTCAAAGCGCTTAATATCCTCTGTCAAAAGATTCAGGCAATGCCATTTAGAGGCGCTGAACAGCTTGGCAATTGGACATGTTCTGTTGCCAGCTGGTTTTGTTCTGTTAAAGAGGTCTCTTTCTAGTATGGGTCCCTGTATTTCAAAGCTGGGTACAGATTCCAATCACAGTCTTTTCCCTTGTTGTCAAGAACAACTCTGCAACTGAGCTATTCTGTCTGTTGGTTATTTAGTAAAACTGAAAGAGTAACCTATAAGGAAGTTAGACCTTCTCCTGGTGAAAAAAAAAAAACAGATATGGACATGTGTAGTATATCCTTCCCCAGCCTTCCTCCACCTCTGAATTCTTGACATTTGGACTGAATAACTCTGTATTATAGCAGTTTGTCTCGGACACTGAAGGATGTTCAGCAGTTTTTCCTGGCTTCTAAACACTAGTAGTACCTGCCTCTCCCCCTTCAGTTATGACCATCAAAAATGTCTTCAGACATTCCAAATGTCACCCGGAAGACAACATTTCTCCCAATTGAAAACAACTGCCTTACTCCAAAGGTAAACAACTCCTTCAAATCTATTTTTCATGATGCTTATCCTAATGCAAAAGTAATTTGGGCCTCAGTATACCTAGTGCTATTCTAAAACAAGCATTAAACTGGTTAAAGAACAAAGAGTATTACCCTTTAAACCCTGAATTCAGGGACTGAATGCCATCAAATTTAAAGGAGGTTTGAATATTATTAAGAGCTAAATACACAACTGATAATATACATTTTCAGCCACTGAATGGTGACCTCCAATAAGAATATAAGCATTAAGCTGGAAAAGGACTAGTGAAAACCATTTGGTGACATTTGGGGAACTCTTGCCAGTTGCACCAACAAAACAAAGAAGGAAATATGATTTAAATTTGTGCTTAGAAGCCCGGTTGAGTTAAGTTAAGTGATATTTATGTGTGTCTTACATGTGATGTTCTATTATGAAAGTGATATAAGTAGAAGGAACATTGGCCTGAGCATGAAGAAACCTGGGTTGTAGTACCAGTTTTGTAATAGTTGGTCAGTGCTGGGTAGCTCACATAAAATTCCTGATCTTAGCATTATCAAGTAAAAATGAATGGGTTAGATGCCTTCCAAGGCCTATTCCAGCTATAAAATTCTATGACTCTATGAATGTGACATGTTTTATGATCACTCTCCTCATTTGTAAAATGGAGAAAGTGACAGCATCTATCTCATAGGGCTGCTGAGACGATTAAATGAGGTAGCACAAGTAAGACTCAGCATGAGTTACTCGGTAGCAGTTGTCGTCATATCATTGGATAGGTCGGAAAAATACTATTTGACTTACGTTTAAGTTTTTATTAGCAGTCAGTAAGATATTGCTGATATCAATCAAAATTCCTACCTGCAGCTGAATGCTAGAAATGTGCCGCTAGGGCGGAGATTCAGAGCTCATCCCCTTTTCTTACTGTTGAGGCTACAAGACCCAGAGAGATCAAGCAGCTTGTCTGATCCTCTTGAAAACAAAATCATATAAACCCATTCTTTGCGAAGGAACGATATGAAATCCGAAGTGTGTCTCACTTTAAGAAGGAACAATTAAGGTGGGCCTGGAAGTGATCACTTGAGACTAAATTCTCCTGGAAATATATGTAAGAGTGTGCCAGCCTTTGGTAGGTATGAAGTCCAACCCGTCCATTACAGGGATGTTGCCCTCACCCCTCCTGCCCTTTGCAATCTCACCTAGGCTCTTTTAGGGAAGAGATAATCTGCTACAAAGAAGACGCAAGAAGCAATTCTTTACAGGGAAACTCCAGCATTCCCTTCAATCTGCTCATACCCTTTGCTGGCAAATAAAGTGCATTTGAAAGCAATCTTCGAATTGGTGCTAATGACCCTGTGATGCTCTGTGGAATATTCTTTCCCTTTTATTGATAAGAAACTAAAGGATACAGATTATTTGTGATCCAGGGACATAAACCAAAAGCCTATATGCTGATCTGTCAAGCTGGAGTAAAGGTCCCAAACAATAAACTTTGCTATTATAAATATAATTTCCTCTGTTGTACTTTCCTACCATTTGGTGTAGAGATATTGTTTTATAATCCACTTAAACAGAAACTTTTATGTTTGTCAATAGTCATAAACCTGTTTTTAGATAATTATAAAAGTGATATATCATGGCCAAAGGAAGGGTTCAAAGATAATTTATGAATAGTATTTGCAGTTAATTACTTCAGATAGATTTGAACTTAAACTCCCCCACAAACTCTTGCTTAAAATATGACCTCCTGGGCTTCCCTGGTGGCGCAGTGGTTGAGAGTCCGCCTGCCGATGCAGGGGACATGGGTTCATGCCCCGGTCCGGGAGGATCCCACATGCCGCGGAGCAGCTAGGCCCGTGAGCCATGGCCGCTGAGCCTGCACGTCTGGAGCCTGCGCTCCGCAGCAGGAGAGGCCACAACAGTGAGAGGCCCACGTACCGCAAAAAAAAAAAAAAAAAAAAAATGACCTTCTGCTCTTCCAAACTATGAAAAGCCAGGGCAGCCTCCACTTTTTGTAATGGCTATATAATTTGCTGTCTGTGTTCTGCAGACACAGGCCACAAACTTAAAAAAGAGAAAATTGTGCTTCCAGCCCTCTGAAAACCTAAACACGATGCTGCACTTTCTTATACTTTCATGCTCGTTAATGACAAAGCTATGATGAGAAAGAATAAAGATTCAACAAACATTCACTAAGTGCTCCAGAAAATGGAAACTAACCCTTGAGGTCAGTGTCATTAACCCCAGGGGTAATAGCTAGATGTCTAAGTAGAGGTTGAATGACAGCCCCCAGGTCAGTTAGCACAGTGTTAGAAGTGAGACGCAGACAAATCAAGACTCCCTAAAAGAAAGCTCTTTTATTCAAGGTGCTTTTATTACAAGGAAAGGAGATAGGATTTACCTCAAGGAAAGAGTTTATTAGCAGACCCTTATGGACAGAAGTTGGGTTGGAAGCCCTCAGAAACTAAAGCCATAAATCTCTCAATCTCTTTCAGGAGAACTCCTGTTTCCCACAGAAGGCATCTTTACTACTACTTCTTTTTTTTTTTTTTTTTTAAATTTTTTGGCCGTGCCTTGTGGCATGCAGGACCTTAATTCCCCGACCAGGGATGGAACCCATGCCCCCTGCCCCCCATAGAGTCTTAACCACTGGACCACCAGGGAAGTCCCAAGGCATCTTTACTTCTTTCCATGTGTCTGCCTTGCTTTCATCTCTCATTCGACAGGCATCCTCATAACAACTGTCCTAACTAAAGCCAACACACATATTTCAGGACAGTTGGGAGCAGCCAGTTCAATTATTTGTGGCTATTCAAGTGATGAGGGGCTGTGGATAAGCACCTTCTTCTAGAATGAGGAGAACTTCCAGAACTGCATGTCTAGAAATTCATGTTCTTTGCATTTTAAAATCGTGGTTTTTTATCTCTATATGTCCGGCTCTCTGTTCATATCCTATGTGAGAGGAAGGTCTTCCCTGACCACACTATTTAAATAGCCTCCAGACCCCCTTCCTCATCTGCCTCCATCCCCTAGCCCTCATCAGCTTGATTTGTCTTCCTAGAACCTACCACTATCTGAATTTTATCATATATTGTTTGCTTATCATCTGTCAGCCACACGAGAATTTTATACAGGCAAGAATTCTGTGTTGTTCACTCCCACACCCCATCTCTTAAAAAAACACCTAGCTCATGGCTGGCACTCAATAATTTGTGAAATAAATCAATGAATGAATGTCTTTTATGCAAAAAAATAATAATCTAAAAACAACAGCTTTGGTTAGTTAGTTTCAATGAAGTATTTACTACCAACACAATCTTGCATTTGTGGATGTCATTAAAAGTAGAATTTTTAAACTTGAATTTTGTGTCTCCTGTATAGGCAATGTCATGATTGTTAGACGCTATTCCATTTCCTCACCAACTCATTTGTTAGCTGCAAATGATCCTTGGAAAGCTGGGAAAAAACATCCAAACTGTGGAATTCTAGAAGCTCAAAGAACAGTCAAATCACTGGCATGTTCTTCAATTAAGAAGCAAGACAACGAAGAAAAGATGTTTGCCCCAGATTCTTTTACCAGCAATGGTTCCAGCCAAAGCGCCTTTCCCAAGCATGGTTTTGGTTGCAGGTAATGTACAATCTGCCTCAAGATAGTTTATAGTTGAATGCTGTGATGGCTACTGAGACATTCTCCTGGATAAGCCAGGTCTTATCTAGTGGAAGTAATAAAACCAAGTAGGCTATTATGCCAAGATAACTTCCATCGTACTTATGTCTGTTTTGAGAACCAAAACAAAGAAATTTATGTGAGATCAAATGGTACCCTCTAATAGATGCCTCTAATAAGTGGAGAACCATCAGTCTTCACTTACTAATCAAGCATTAATTATCATACTCTGAGCTGGTCGCTGGGGATCCAAGATCCTGCAAAAGCTAAATGTTATGTTCAAAGCTTTCGCTTAGTGACAAAGACGCACAAGTAAACTGAACACTGCAATAAAGAGCGTCTCAGGGAGAAGGCACAGTTACATTAGGAGCTGAATAGAGAATTCCTCTCTGAGAAGGAACTATTCTTGTGGAGGAAGGTGCCTTCATGGGCTTATGTGAGTATAAGACAGGACTCTTTAGGCATAAGCCAAACAGGCCAAGAGACAAAGAGGAAACTGACCTGTTCTGCAAAACACATGAATTGGTATTTAAGGAGTTATGAGCAGGCTGCAAATGGGAGGGACTGAGGAAATATTTGAAAAGTAGTCTGGGAATCTTTAAGAGGAAAGTTGGCCAGTGGCCCTTGTAGTGGGTAAAGCCAAGGGCTGTTTCAGAACAAGATTGTCACTGTCAAGCACTACTGTGTTAGAGCATCACTTCCCCTACTCCACAATCTGCATTTCTACCTCCCAATTCCCAGTTACGCCCTATCAAAAGTATATACACATCTTGTTTATGTTTTCCTTTGCTGTGGAAAAGCTTTTAAGTTATGCACCCAACATAGGAGCACATCAATACATAAGGCAAATGCTAACAGACATAAAGGGAAAATTGACAGTAACACAATCATAGTAGGGGATGTTAACGCCCCGCTTTCACCAATGGACAGATCATCAAAAATGAAAATAAACAAGGAAATACAACCTTTAAATGATACATTAAACAAGATGGACTTAATTGATATTTATAGGACATTCCATCCAAAAACAACAGAACAGTTTCTTTTAAAGTGCTCATGGAACATTCTACAGAATAGATCATATCTTGGGTCAAAAATCAAGCCTTGGTAAATTTAACAAAACTGAAATCATATCACGTATCTTTACTGACCACAATGCTATGAGACTAGGTATCAATTACAGGAAAAAATCTGTAAAAATTACAAACACATGGAGGCTAAACAATACACTGCTTAATAACCAAGAGATCACTGAAGAAATCAAAGAGGAAATAAAAAATACCTAGAAACAAATGACAATGAAAATACGACAACCCAAAACCTATGGGATGCAGCAAAAGCAGTTCTAAGATGGAAGTTTATAGCAATACAATCCTACCTCAAGAAACAAGAAACATCTCAAATAAACAACCTAACCTTACACCTACAGCAATTAGAGAAAGAAGAACAAAAAAACCACAAAGTTAGAAGAAGGAAAGAAATCATAAAGATGAGAGAAGAAATAAATGAAAAACAAATGAATGAAACAATAGCAAAGATCAATAAAACAAAAAGCTGATTCTTTGAGAAGATAAACAAAATTGTAAACCATTAGCCAGACTCATCAAGAAAAAAAGGGAGAAGACTCAAATCAATAGAATTAGAAATGAAAAAGGAGAAGTAACAACTGACACTGCAGAAATACAAAGGATCATGAGAGATTACTACAAGCACCTCTATGCCAATAAAATGGACAACCTGGAAGAAATGGACAAATTCTTAGAAAGACACAACCTTCCAGGAAGAAATAGAAAATATAAACAGACCAATCACAAGCAATGAAATTGAAACTGTGATTAAAAATCTTCCAACAGGGGGCTTCCCTGGTGGTGCAGTGGTTGAGAGTCCGCCTGCCGATGCAGGGGACACGGGTTCGTGCCCCGATCCAGGAAGATCCCACATGCCGCGGAGCAGCTGGGTCCGTGAGCCATGGCCGCTGAGCCTGCGCGTCCCAAGCCTGTGCTTTGCAACGGAAGAGGCCGCAGCAGTGAGAGGCCCGCATACCGCAAAAAAAAAAAAAAAAAATCTTCCAACAAACAAAAGCCCAGGACCAGATGGCTTCAAAGGCGAATTCTATCAAATATTTAGAGAAGAGCTAACACCTATCCTTCTCAAACTCTTCCAAAATATAGCAGAGGGAGGAACACTCCCAAACTCATTCTACGAGGCCACCATCACCTTGATACCAAAACCAGACAAGGATGTCACGAAGAAAGAAAACTACAGGCCAATATCACTGATGAACATAGATGCAAAAATCCTCAACAAAATACTAGCAGACAGAATCCAACAGCACATTAAAAGGATCATACACCAGGATCAAGTGTGGTTTATTTCAGGAATGCAAGGATTCTTCAATATATGCAAATCAATCAATGTGATAAACATATTAACAAATTGAAGGAGAAAAACCATACGATCATCTCAATAGATGCAGAAAAAGCTTTCAAAAAAATTCAACACCCATTTATGATAAAAACCCTCCAGAAAGTAGGCATAGAGGGAACTTACCTCAACATAATAGAGACCATATATGACAAACCACAGTCAACATCATTCTCAATGGTGAAAAACTGAAAGCATTTCCACTAAGATCAGGAATAAGACAAGGTTGCCCACTCTCACCACTCTTATTCAACATAGTTTGGAAAGTTTTAGCCACAACCATCAGAGAAGAAAAAGAAATAAAAGGAATCCAAATTGGAAAAGAAGAAGTAAAGCTGTCACTGTTTGCAGATGACAGGATACTATACATAGAGAATCCTAAAGATGCTACCAGAAAACTACCAGAGCTAATCAATGAATTTGGTAAAGTAGTAGGATACAAAATTAATGCACAGAAATCTCTTGCATTCCTATACACTAATGGTGAAAAATCTGAAAGAGAAATTAAGGAAACACCCCCATTTACCATTGCAACAAAAAGAATAAAATACCTAGGAATAAAGCTACTTAAGGAGACAAAAGACCTGTACTAGAAAACTTTAAGACACTGATGAAAGAAATTAAAGATGATACAAACAGATGGAGAGATATACCATGTTCTTGGATTGGAAGAATCAACATTGTGAAAATGACTATAGTACACAAAACAATCTACAGATTCAATGCAATTCCTATCAAACTACCAATGGCATTTTTCACAGAACTAGAACAAAAAGTTTCACAATTTATATGGAAACACAAAAGACCCCAAATAGTCAACGCAATCTTGAGAAAGAAAAACGGAGCTAGAGGAATCAGGCTCCTGGACTTCAGACTATACTACAAAGCTACAGTAATCAAGACAGTATGGTACTGGCACAAAAACAGAAATATAGATCAATGGAACAGGATAGAAAGCCCAGAGATAAACCCACGCACATATGGTCACCTTATTTTTGATAAAGGAGGCAAGAATACACAATGGAGAAAAGACAGCCTCTTCAATAAGTGGTACTGGGAAAACTGGACAGCTACATGTCAAAGAATGAAATTAGAACACTCCCTAACACCATACACAAAAATAAATTCAAAATAGATTAAAGACCTAAATGTAAGGTCAGAAACTATAAAACTTTAGAGGAAAACATAGGCAGAACACTCCATGATATAAATCACAGCAATATCCTTTTAGACCCACCTCCTAGAGAAATGGAAATAAAAACAAAAATAAACAAATGGGACCTAAGGAAACTTAAAAGCTTCTGCACAGCAAAGGAAACCATAAACAAGACGAAAAGACAACCCTTAGAATAAGAGAAAATATTTACAAATGAAGCAACTGACAAAGGATTAATCTCCAAAATTTACAAGTGGTTCTTGCAGCTCAATATCAAAAAAACAAACAACCTAATCCAAAAATGCGCAGAAGATCTAAATAGACATTTCTCCAAAGAAGATATACAGATTGCCAACAAACACATGAAAGGATGCTCAACATCACTAATCATTAGAGAAATGGAAATCAAAACTACAATGAGGTATCACTTCACACCAATCAGAATGGCCACCACCAAAAAATCTATGAACAATAAATGCTGGAGAGGGTGTGGAGAAAAGGGAACTCTCTTGCACTGTTGGTGGGAATATAAATTGATACAGCTGCTATGGAGAACAGTATGGAGGTTCCTTATAAAACTAAAACTAAAACTATCATACGACCCAGCAATCTCATTACTGGGCATATACCCTGAGAAAACCATAATTCAAAAAGAGTCATGTACCACAGTGTTCATTGCAGCTTTATTTACAATAGCCAGGGCATGGAAGCAAGCTAAGTGTCCATCGACAGATGAATGGATAAAGAAGATGTGGCACATATATACAATGGAATATTACTCAGCCATAAAAAGAAATGAAATTGAGTTAATTGTAGTGAGGTGGAGGGACCTAGAGACTGTCATACAGAGTAATGTAAGTCAGAAAGAGAAAAACAAATACCATATGCTAACACATATATATGGAATCTAAAAAAAAAAAAAAGGTCTGAAGAACATAGGGGCAAGAATGGAGTAAAGACTCAGATGTAGCAAATAGACTTGAGCACACGGAGAAGGGCAAGGATAAGCTGGGACGAAGTGAAACAGTGGAATGGACATATATACACTACCAAATGTAAAATAGATAGCTAGAGTTGCTTTGCTGTGCACCTGAAACTATCACAACATTGTTAATTGGCTATACTCCAATATAAAGTTTTTTTTTAAAAAAAGAAATATAGCTAGTGGGAAGCAGCTGCATAGCACAGGGAGATCAGTTCGGTGCTTTGTGTCCACCTAGAGTTGTGGGATAAGGAGGGTGGGAGGGAGACACAAGAGGGAGGAGATATGGGGATATATGTATATGTATAGCTGATTCACTTTGTTATATAGTGGAAACTAACACACCATTGTAAAGCAATTATACACCCATAAAGATGTTAAAAAAAAAAAGTGTATACACATTTGTCTCCTCTGAGGAGAAGGAGGAAAATCAAGAAATAGGGACCTGGTTTCACGATTAACTTATCTGGGGAAGAGAAAATGGAACAAATATATTTGTTGAGAGAATGAGTTATCTAATTCATCAGTGGCAGGAAATCAAATCAAAGGGTAACCATAATTAATAGGCCTGCAAGAATTCTCATAAATATTGGAGAGAACACTGGACTTCCCACTGGATGTGGGATACAAAGGTTGAGCCAGTTTTATTTGAATTTTACAAGGCAGCATGAAAACTGTGTTTCATTTGTAGAAAGTTCTATTATAAGAGCAGAGAGAGGAACCTGGGTCAGGAAGGACAGGCAAAGAAAAATGGAAAGGTCATCCCAGTAGAGCAAAAAAAGACAAGAAGAGAGAAGAAATCATGACTACAGAGAAAACTAAAAGTAGGGAAATCAGTGAGGATGGAGAAGTTAGCAGGATCCATCATAAAAGTCCTTCTATGGAATGCTAGGAATATGTGCTTTACCATTAATTATTGGAAAGCTACTAAAATATGTCTTTATGAAAATTTTCAAAATACATAAACATTCAGAACCTAATATTACAAATATCAATATATTCATCTGCAAGAGTTTTATCATATTTTATCCAGATATTTTTATATATAAAAGAAAAAATGTTACTAATAAAGACAAAAGCCCTATATCTCTCTTCCCCTGGACTCCTGAGGGGCAAGTGTTAACCATGAGGTTTTTTTCTATCCTTTCAGTGTTTTTTATGCTTTCATTACCCACATCCATTCATTCAGCAAATACATCTTAAGGGTGTACTACTACTTGCTGGATTCTAGGCACTGAAGATACAGCAGGAAAAAAATTGTCAAAAATCTCTGCCAATGTGGAGCTTTTTCCTTTGTAACATAATGATCAATAAACATGAAAATACAGGAAGTATATATTATGTTAGATGGTGAGAAAAGTAAACCAATCAAAGGAAAAATGAAGGGTTTGAAGAGCAAGCATTGTTGAAATTTTTTATATCGTAGCCAGAAGATACCTCACTATTTGAATAAAGAAGGGAGAGAGAGAGTTCTGGGGATACGAGCAGGGGATTGGAGTGGGTAGGCGGGGGCACTCTCCAGGCATTGAGAACAGCAAATGCCAGAGGCCTGGGTGGGCCCACGACTGGTGTTTGAAGAAGGGCAAGGTGGCTGGCACTGAGTGCAGTGAAGGGAAGAAGCGAGACAGAGAGAGAAGGCAGAGAGCTAAGGGTGGTCTTTCACTCCTTTCCAATGATTCTGGATTTTTTCTAAGTGAATTGGGATGCATAATATACTCTTTTCATTTATATATATATATATATATATATATATATATATATATATATATATATATGGAGAGACAGAGAGAGAGAGAGAGCTCAGTTTTGAAAAGACTATAGAAAAACAATATAGAAAGCA
Source organism: Tursiops truncatus (assembly GCF_011762595.2). NCBI lineage: Eukaryota > Metazoa > Chordata > Mammalia > Artiodactyla > Delphinidae > Tursiops > Tursiops truncatus. The sequence goes on from NC_047040.1 coordinate 13,592,172, forward strand.
AGGGGACCATGTTTAAGGTTAAAAAAATAATTTAGACAAGAAATGATTATTTCTTGGCCAACGGCAATAACTGGATGTGGTTTCTAAACATTTGAAGGTGGAGCCAACAAGATCTGTTGACAGAGCAGATGTGGGATATGGAAACAAGAAGTGTATATCCAACCACTGTGTTCCAATGGCCATGTGTTTTCAAAGAGGGAGGAGGGAAGAAAGGCAGAGATGTACCCTTTGTCTAAATAAAATTATGTATATATAATATACAGTTACATAAAAGCACTAAATGTTCATTATTTTTTAAATTGCTAATTATAAAATATTAATGTGATGTAAAAAGTATAAAAAGGAAAATCTTCCCTAATCCCATTACCTGAAAAACCACCATTGAGATTTTAATGGATATCTTTCCAGGTCTGTGTTTACATAGTTCATAATTGTAGAGTGCCTGTATTATAATGCTTTAGTTTTTGCACTTAAACCATTACAGGCTTACAGACCTACAATGCTAAACTGGGAAATATAGCGGTATTAATTTTCCCATTTCAATTTATATTATTTTCTATGGTAGTTTGGGGACCTAGCCAATGTTTATAATGTATTATTTTTCTGAAGCAAAATGTTTTCCAACTTCCAAGCTGCCAATGAATAAATTATTAGAACACAATCCATTTCTAATTTGGAATCTACTTTAATTTGAAAGATTGAGCCAATTGTAGAATTGTGTTAAAGCAAGAAAGTCAGTAATGGCTTAAAATCAACAGCTGGGTTGGCATAAAACCCAGTAGATACAGAGAACTGCTGAAAAGGAATTAAGCTTTTTTTTTGTAGTACTTTTTTATTTTGTCTTTTACTTTCTCAGGGATTAACTAGTAAAGTAACAACTCATTACATTATTCCTCTAATTTTGGAGTAAATTCATTTCCTTTCTAATAGCTTTCAAAGACTCTTACAAAGATTTATCAAGAACCAATGTGTTTGAATTAGCTTTCAAATCAGTGAGACATTGTACCTAATTTGCTCATGAACTTTTCTATTATTGTACCAAGAAAGTATTTTATGGAATAATGCCAATGTCAATATTTCTAAGAACCAATGATCTCCAGAAACTAGGGACTGGATTTTAATTTTTTCCCTAATTTTGACATAGAAACCCAATCTTTTCCTCCTGCATTCAAGAAAAAAAAAAAAAAAAAAAAAAACCTCAGGCTGTTGAAAAGATTAGGGAAAAGGGTCCATATGGACAACTAAACTTAGAAATGATATTTTACTGATAGGATAAAACAGACACATTAAAATAAATACATTGTCTTCTTTTCCTAAGCAAAGTGGTTAAGAAGACAGCCTCTGGAATCAGATGGCTAAAGTCCCAACTCCATCGTTTGCAAACAGCATGGTCTTGGAAAAGTTATTAGTCTGAGCTGTGCTGTAGTCTATTCTTTTGTAAAAAGAGAATCATAATAGCAGTTACCTCATAGTTTTTGTGAAGAATAAATGGGATAGTCAAGTGAATGCTTGCTAAGTGGCAGAGCAGTTATTATTTTATTGATCCCATATAGAACTACTGGCCTTCCTCCCAAGGGAGGGAGCAGATGTGTTCCCCTAGATACAGGCCACTGAATGCCATTCAGTGAAATTATGGTCTTATCTAATTAAAGAGAGAGAGAGATCAAAACTAGAGAAAAGGCAATAATTTTAAACACTGTTCTTTAGACTTATTCCTGGGAGAACTTTATCCTGGTTTATGTCAAAATTATATATAACACTGTTCAAGAGGAAAGGAGAAGTGGGCAAAATGAAAAGATTTAATCCCTCAGGTAACACTGGGTCATTGCTGTCACTTCTCTCTCCCCTTATTGCTCAGGTGTGATGGATATTCCATTAATGCAAACTCCAAATTGATTGGGATTATAAACTAATTCCCTCAAATTTCTTCTTCATTTCAACTGAAGAGTTTTGATGTGCAGGACCGTTTGCCTGAGAGAACATGATATTCTCCAACTTTAAACGCCAAGCTAATAATCCTCAGACGTACAGACCCTGCCTCAAAATTTTTAAATTTTAGTTTTATCAGCGCTATTCACTGGGTTTAATCAAAAGGCCAATTCCAATCTTTTTTCATGCATTATTATTGAACAACTAAACAAAAAAAATTATTATATATTTAAGGTGAACCTTTAACACTTTAAGCAATATTTGGTGACTTGCAAAAATAGTAAATGTTTTGTAGAAATAGTAAGTGTTTTTGCATAAAGGCCCACTAAAACGTTTTATTTCTCTTTCCCTATTCTGCGTTCTTTAGGGACAAGATAAAGACAGTCAGTTTCCTGTTACCCATGAACATGTCTTCATATTCCAAAAACTCAAGTTCTTTGAAATGCTCATCAAATCAGACCACAAACCAGCTAAGTACCATTACAGAGTAGGATATGTAAGGTGGTGAAATTTAAGAAACAGTTGATTTCCAACATGTGGGAACACCAAGGCCTGGCGGGGTCAATGTCTTCCCCTGCAAAGACCTCTGGCAAGATGCTCAGTGAGATATACAAATATTTGGCGTTGGGTCAATAGAGTTGTCAGTGGACTTGGCCAAGAAATGGAAGCCATTACTTTATGTTGTTGTTGATGGGTGCACAGTGTCTGTGGAAGTCTCTCTATGCAGCATGTGAGCAATTAAACGTAATTAAATTAAGTTGCATGCTAAGTGTTTTGTATCTGTGCTATGCTATCAGGAAATGCTGCTGTTCCCATTATGTGTCATTCTCCAGTTGAAACTATAACAAATCTAGGAAAAAAAGTTCTATTTCTGATTATAACATAGAAGCCACAGTGATTATCCTTATAGTTAATTTGTGTGTTGGTATTTCACTGACACAAGCTCACTTGGTCTTTTAATATCCCGTGTTACTGGCATGTAGACACAAACACAGCAAACTCCCACAGTGTATATTGTGGGCTCAGAGTAACTGTGGGCTGGCTAATGGCAAAGACACTCATCCTGGTTGGAAGGAGAGAGGAAAAGGTTCAAATGATTATTACTTAGGGGTTGAAAACCTCAGAACTCCCTCAAATCCTGAACTTCTAGTCAAGAGACCATCTCCTCCTCCAAGTTTACAGCAATCATGTTCTAATACCAGTATGCCTTTTAAACAAATATCTTAATGTTAAAATCTCCAGAGTGTTAAAATGCAGATCTGGGGGCTCCAGACAGGAACAAGACAAGAAATTCACATTTTAAACAAGCCTTCCCAGGTGACGTCTTAAACAGCTATGATTACTATCCGCTATTGTAAATACTAAGAATCATAGGGTGCCCCAGATCTGATGCCAAGTTGAAGAAGCAGGGAAGCAAGGAAAGGGTATGAATGGTCCAGTCTATTTCTAAGAGAGGTCTTTAATAATCACAAGACAGACTCCTGGAAGGGAAATGGATGAATCAACGAATACCCTGAGGTAAAAGTCACATAATGGGTCAGATGCTTCCTTTATTTATGATATTCATTTAAGATTAACAATATTCTCAGCATTCTAACAGGTGTACAATAGGGCAAGGTTACAGCCAGAGGGGAAAGATACGAAAGAGGGGAACTCAAATGTCCAGCAGGGACAGACAAGTGATAGAAAGGAGGGGGGGGGGCACACCCCATCCACATAGGGCTGCAACTACTCATGCCTGTGAGACTGTGTGGGGAAGGGGACACTCCATTGTCACATGGTCTATCGTCCAATGGATGTTAAAATCTGGATTTTTATGCAAAATCTCCTGATTCATAAATACTGGTATTATGTTCAATTTTTAAAACATTGTGAAAACCAAATACGACTTGTCTAAAGACCAGATTTAAGATACCAGGTAAAAACTTATATGTGAGATTTCTAGCTTTTGTGTTTTCTAGCTTTTGATTTTCTCTTGGTTAAGTTGATGAGTCATCAGCTAAAAGATGAACAGCAAGACACTTCCCTAGCATTCAGAGCTGTGTACTTTACCTGGAAAGAAGAGGAAAAAGAGAAAGAGGAAGAAGGAAGAGAAACCTCCCCATGATGAATTCTTAATGGCCACCGTCACTGCCAATAGTGGCAGAAATTCATAACTCTGTGGGTGATGAAAGCCAAAAGTTAACAAATACATCAATCTATTATCAAAGTACACCAACATCTGCCAGAGCTATTTGCTTTCATAAATTGGTCTCCTGCAAATGTCCTTTAACAAATAAAGATATTGAAACAAAGGAAAACATAAACAATGTGTTCAAAATCAAATGGTTGGCCCTGGCAACTTTTCCAGCACCCCAATTCTGTCTGCTCTGATTTCCTTGAGCTATTTCTACTCCCTCAGCTGTGAATCTAGAATAAACTTAACCAGAAAATTGCTGTGTAGAGGGACAATGGGAAACATTATGGAGTTCATTTTATTCCTTAGTCCAAATTCTAGTTTACCCTCTAGAAAACAGATCTTAGGAACCTCGAAGTATCCAGGAAGGCACGATCATTGAGCCTGATGTTTTTACCACCAAAATAAAAAGGAAAGTACAGTAGTACCTTCTGATTATGGAAAACATCACCCATAGAACTTAAAAAATATGATAAAGCAGTATAAGAGAGAACTATGTGGTTATTGTAAACCACATATAATGTTCAATTATCGTCCTATTTTAAGAGACAGTTCTGCCGCCTGCAGTAGTACTTAATTTTTAAATATCAATGCACAGAAATGTTCATTTATTCAAGCTGTGTTTGAAAAAGCATGTAGTTGAAAAATACTCTTTCTCATACAGGAGTGAATAAAAGACCTGTTGTAGCTTTAATTCTTCTTTGATTCCTGCTTTTATCATTAGCGCTGTAAGACAGTCAAAATATCTCACGACTACAGTAATCTACTCACAATTAGTTTTCTGAAACGTGAGAAAAGGAAGACTGAATTTATCCGGTCTCATACATACTTAGTACTTTGACATTATTAAAACTACTTTGAAAGTCGATCTTGAAACACAATTCTCCATGAACTCAGAGAGAGATTAAACTTGTTCCTGTCCAGGTCTTGCTAAAAGATAATTCTCTGTGGCATTCAGGCTTACCTTCAGGAAATACCTCCTCATTTTACCTTTTCCTTTAATTAGAATTTCTCCTCCTGCAGGTCAACTCAAAATTCTTACGCTTGAGACGTCTGAATGTGAGGACCAATTTAAAGTCTACTCTCAATAATGATAACAAATTCATTCTGCCATCTGCTCAATACCATTTTATGAAGACCGTATACATTTTCGTTAAGAGTGTTCCAAAAGATACAGTACCCCTCTTCTTTAGGGAACACAGTTATCAGTCTTAATTTTACTCATTCATGAAAATTGTCCCTAATTCCTTCCATTAATTTCCAAATACTCACCCTTCCTCCTTTCTTTCCTCCTTAGTCTTGAGGATTTTTAATTCACACAGTTATCTCAGACCAGAAACTCATTTCTGATGGAAAGATAAGGGGAATAAGCAAGACTATCTAAGTAGGAAAAAATTCACTCTATGAAACACCTAGAAAGTTCTTGGTCTTTAAAATAACATTTTGTCCAACAAACCCCATTGTTTAATATAAGAAAAGCTTTCAGCATTGAAGAGCAGGTAGCTGAATGGATAGCTCAGAAGCAAATAACTCTTTGGCCCAATTGCTACACCATTTAGTGCACTAGAAAAAGTAACTTGCTAAATGGCCTCTGGTCACGTGTAACAGTTAAATGGGCATCCAAGAAGTGAGCCAATGACTCCCTTCCTAACTGTATTATTTCATCTAATATGCGGCTGATTTTATATTGCCCGTCAAAGATGTGGCCTTTTTCATCCTGGCCACTGGCTTTGGTTCTAGTTCTATCCAGACTGACTGTGGAAAACTTACATCACATCATCACACACAGACGCTTCCTCTCTTAAAACAGAAACTCCCTTTGGCCTCAGATCTTTTCTAAACCAACTCATTCAAGTGTTCCTCCCAAATATTTACTTTTTTCTCTCTCCAAGTGCTCTACATTTGTAGAGCTGCACTGAAGCTCATTCCTGGTCCCAGAAATCTAGCATTTAAACGATCTCCTCAAGAAGCCATTCCAAGAAAAGCCAGCTCTCAGAAAACTGAAACTCCAAAGTCGGAAAGTGCTTCGGCCCTCCCGGCCTTCTCTCCCCAGTCCCTGAAACTAAGCGTATAGTGGCAGTTCTCAATCCTGACTGCAGCATCAAATAAACCAGAGAGCATTAAAAATCCCATTTCGCAGGCTCCACCCTAGACCAGTTATGTCAGCAGCCCTGGGGGTAGACCTTGCCATCAGTATTCCTTAGAGCTCCCCCCACGATTCCAATGCGCAAGCAATGCTGAGAATCACTGTTGTAAAGTCGAGGGGCTGCAAAGACCAGGCCTGAATGTCACAGATCCCGAAGAAGGACGTGCCTTGACAGCACGGATAAGGACAGCCCTGGGCTCTCACTCCCTCACACCCATGTGATCTTAAGCAACATCACTGAGTCTCTTAAAGCCTCAGTTCCCTCATCTGTAAAATGGAGATACGCTGACATTCTCTGGCACGTGGAGATTTAATGAGCCAGAATATGTTAAGCACCTACCCCAATACCCAGCACCCAGTAAGCACTGAAGAAATAACAGTAATAGTGGTAGTAGTGGCAGTAGAGGTGTGTACAGGACAGTCTTTGCCTTCAAGGAACAGGTAAGCCGAGGTTTGCCCCCTCCCAGCCCTGCCCAGGGAGTTAGTGGCAGGCCACGCCGAGAAACCTTGTCTCCTGATTCGTGGTCCAGTAGCCTTTCCACGGCACCACACTTCTGCCCTGAGTTTGGTGGCTGCAGAGGATTTATGCAGTAAATAAGACTGGACATGGCCCCAAAGCTCTTTCCCATAAGAAATATTATGTTTTAAATCTACTTCTTGAAAATACACTTCAAGAGTTCACTTCTTGTTTGAAAACTAGAGCAACTTCAGAAGGTTTCGATGAACTCGGAGCCATTTCTCATCAGCTGCCTTCCTACCACAAAGGACCTCATCCCCACAGGGACCGTCAATTCCAGAGCCTCTGAGCTCCCGTGGAAACCTTCGTGAAGTGGTAACCACCCTTGTGAAGACTTCCAAGCCAGTCTCTACACAGACTACATTATGCTGATGAACCCTGATATCATTCTCCTGTTCAGCCTCCAAACAAACTGGCTCAATGAAATCTATTTGGGGAGCAAAAATGACTTCAAGAGGTTATTGTTACAAGCAACCAAGTCCATTTCCGTCATTTTAGAAGGAAGTCTGCATTCAGAGCTTTCAAAAGAAGATTACAAGCCTTTAAGGTAATGGGCAATTCCACAGTTACTCACTCATAAGTATTTGGCCTGAATTAAATTTTGATTGGAATCCTATGATGCTATATGCAAAATGCTTTATTAACTGTGTATTCAGTAAATGCACATCTTCTCAACAAACTCTCCAGTTAAGGCAGACTGCGCTGAATGCCAATTCTCATCCAATTCTCATGGCAAGAACATCCAGAAAGTCAAATGTCACTTACCTATTCAGCATCACATCTTGGCCTCCACGCAACTCTTCGCAATGTTTCCTTTAGCGGTCTTGACTTGAAAGTGAGTACAAAAAGCGGTGCATATACAGGTCAAAAAGTATTCTGCTATTATGAGAAAGTGTCCTTTATACCTGAAAAATAAACACAAATATCATTCTCCTTTCCTGACTGAATAGTGAGGTGTGAGATGTGATGCTTGGAACCAAAGCAGCAATCTTGTCACTGTAAAAGAAAGACTGGCCTGAAAACAAAAGCAAAAAGCCCACTGAGGGTGTCCAAGAGAAAATTTATAAATAATTTAGGACCATGAGTATGTCACTAAGCTGTTGAATTCACCAGTTCTTGAAACCACCTTACCTCCTACCATCACTCTGACATTCTCTGGGAAATCGTTGTTTCCTATTGATGCCATAGCAAATTACCATAAACTTAAAACTACACGTATTCATTATCCTACAGTTCTGGAGGTCATATGGCCAAAAATCAAGAGCCAGCAGAACTATGTTGTTTCTGGAGGCTCTAGGAGAGAATCCATTTCCTCGCCTTTTCCAGCTTCTGCTGCATTCCTTAGCTCACGGTCCTTAACTCTCTTGATGGCGAGTGGAGCAGCATCTGCAAATCTTTCCCTCCTCTCTTTCTCTCCTCCCATCATTACACTGCCTTCTCTGACTTGGACTTTCCTGCCTCCCTCCTTCCAAGACCCTTGTGACTTCATAGCACCTCTTCAGATAATCCGGTCTAATCTTCCCATCTCAAATCTTTAACTTAATCACACCTACAAAGTCCCTTTTGCCACGTAATGTAACATATTCACAGGTTCGAGGATTAGGACATGGATATCTGGGGGAAGAGGGACATTATTCAGCCAACCACAGACCTCAAAGCAGGGAATATTTCTTCTGACTATATTATGACAGAGAGCAAGAAGGTTGACATTGCCTTGGGACTAAACCATAGCGATGTGTTCTTGTCTCTTCCATGTGGATGAAAACTGTTTCTGATCTTTTCCAGCTGGGCTTTAAAACAATGTGTTTGCCAATGCTGAGGTCTTATTAACCTTGTTACCAAAGCAGACTTGGATCTGCTCACCCAACATGCATCAAAGTCAATCTACTGACACTGGGTTGTGATGAAGGAAAGTACAGAGTTTATTGCAAGGCCAAGCAAGAAGAATGAGCAGCTCATGCTCAAAAGGCCCAAATTCCCCAATGGCTTTCAAGGAAGAGTTTTTATACATTTACTTTTTTAAAAAAAATTTTATTGGGGTACAGTTGATTTACAATGTTGTGTTAGTTTCAGGTGTACAGCAAAGTGAATCAGTTATACATATGCATACATACACCCTTTTTTAGATTCTTTTCCCATATAGGTCATTACAGAGTACTGAGTAGAGTTCCCTGTCCTTGTTGTTTATCTATTTTACATGTCAATCCCAGTCTCCCAATTTATCCCTCTCCCCATTTTTCCCCCGTTAATCATGTTTGTTTTCTACATCTGTGACTCTATTTCTGTTTTGTAAATAAGTTCATTTGTACCATTTATTTTTAGATTCCACATATAAGCGATATCATATGATGTTTGTCTTTCTCTGTCTGACTTACTTCACTCAGTATGACAATCTCTAGGTCCATCCATGTTGCTGCAAAATGCATTATTTTGTTCTTTTCTATGGCTAAGTAATATTTCATTGTATATACGTACCACATCTTCTAAGGCAAAGTGAGGCAGATGGTTGCAGGGTGTGTGATCAGCTCGTGTGCATCCTGATTGGCTGGGGGTGAGGTAACCAGGTGGTATGTCAGGAATCTCAGTTATAAATGTTCTGGCTCCAACTTGTCTGGATTCTACACCCTGGTGGTCATCATGCAGTTAATTTTTTCCACCTGGTGGGGTTTTAGCATCTGCAGAACAACTCAAGGATATGGCTCGGGATATTATCTATAGCCCTTGAGGAGGAACTAAAGGTCCTTGACTTTGTTTTATGGCTAAACTATTACTATTTTGTCTTACTTGACTGTTTTCTTTTGTTTCTGCATTTTCTCACTTCTCTGATTAAATTTGCTTTGGAACTTCACAACCCTGTCTAATACCCATCCCAATTGGGACATTGCTCATTTCCAGGTTTTCCTCTCAAAGATAAGGGCTTTCTGGTCATTTTTCTATTCCTAGTATCTTAACTCAGGGCATTTGCTCAGTTATGCACTAAATAAATGAGTGAATTAATAATTGAGATGGTGGCAGGGAAGCAGAGAAATCACTTGGTTTGGAACAGGAAACCATACCAGAACCCTGAGAAGGTAGCATGCTATAGTGAATATAGACTTGGGAATGGACAGATCTAGCTCTTCACATAATCTCAGATTTGAGGAAAGTCTTTTCTCTGAGGATCAGTCTTCTCATCTGTCAAATAAACACTGAGGGAGGGGGGAGAATGTTTTGACAAATAAAATCGATATATAAAGAACCTAGAGCACAACACAGATTATAGCCAAATTCCCACAAATGTTAGTCAATGTTATTCTTTAGGCAATTTGTGTGTTTTTAAGCCCAAGACCATTGTCAGAAATGTGTGAGCGTTTTATTTGGAACATACACACACAAAGAAAGAAAATCCAGATCTCTTCTCTACATAATATTTATTTATATTCTGGGTTAAAGGTGGGAGGAGTTAGGGCTCATAAAGGTCTTCTAAGGCCAGTGTGCCTGGTCTCCTTGTAAGTGCTGTTAAGATTATCCCAAAAGGAAACTGTCAGCTCCTCTATGGGCTTGGATCTTCTGGCTTCGAGAAAATGTCAAAAGGGGAACAGCCTCAAGATGTGTTTTCTCCTTTCAAATATTCAAACAGTTTCTGTATACAGTGTTATCACTTTTTTCATTAACATAGCTGCTTTAATCATAAAAACTCATGATTTTCAGATTCAATTTAAAAAGCAAGATTTTTAACCACAAGTACCCCGCTCCATGAAAATGATTAGAAGGAAAAGCTAGTCTATCAGAACAGGGTGTTAGGCTCTACCCCAGGGGTAGATTTGGAGATTATTGGGTAGCTATCAGGGCAAGGAAGGCAGCCTCCTTCCCCTCTAGCCATCCCGCATCAAAAGGCCCTACCACTAGAAGGGGTCCGGAAAATTCTATGCCAATACTAGAAAAACTCCCCATACTCCTTAACCCACTAATTACAGGTCTGGGAATTTATCACAAGGAAGCAATCAGAGCTTTACAAAAAATATTCAAAGATACTCATTGCGATGTTATTTTACAAGAGCAAAAAATAGCTTCCATTTCCAAAAATTGGGTATTGCTTTAGTAAATTGGGGTCATGATGGATTTTAAAGTTTTGGGAGAATATTTTATGATGTGGGAATATACACATGATATATTAAACTTAAATGGTACAAAAATAAAGCATATAATATCATCTTGTTACAAAAAGCACAACAAATGCCTGTGAGTACATACGCACAGAAGGTAAAACATGTCCAAACCCCAAAGTGCTCATCTCTGAGGGGTAGAACTATGAGTAAATTATTTTCTTCTTCACCCTTTTATTTTCCCAATTTTTTATCGTGAACTTTTATGATCGGAGGAATTGCTATTGATTACACAGAAAAATAACTCAGAGTTTATGTCATGCTGCCAGGGTGAGCTGGTAACTTCACCTTCATGCATGAATAATGACAGAGTTCAAACATTCCAGAACCTCACATTTCTGGCATGGTTGCTTCTCTCCAGACTGTGGCATCATACTTCTCTCAGTATAAAAACAATCGTATATAATTTTATCATATATACATATACACACGTACAATAAAAATTAAAATATTGGCTATTTATAAACATCTGAATAACTGAGATATTGAAAATTACTTCACACTGTACAATCTAAAGTTTTGCTCAGATCAAATGTCTGTCTTCTGAAGATAAGGAACAACCTTTTCTTTTTTTAAGTTGAAGTATAGTTGATTCACAATGCTGTGTTAGTTTCAGGAATAGAAACAACTTTTTAGATGCTCACACCAGTCTGCTTCACTCTGAACAGGTGAAAAAAGAATTCATTTCCATGTTCATGAAATCGGTAAACTGGGCTTCCCCCAAATGTTACTTTAGCTAAGCTGTATCAAATAATGCCTCAAAAATTCAGAGCATTCCTTCACACTGAGACAAAGTGACCTGGCAATCTTCTAGTCAAAAGATTTCTCTGTAGTATGATGCTATCAATCATTTAAAACCAGGACTTGCAAAGATACAGTGTTAAATTATCTGAGAAACACTTTATCACCCAAGTCTACATGATGCTGATAATACAGAATTTATTCTTACTATATTGATTTTTTAACATGAGTTTCATATATTGCTGTTATGATCATCTCTCAGCTTGATTCATATTATTAAATAGAAAGCAGCTAAGTAAATGGAATTCCAGACCTTGGCAATCTCTTCACCTAACTGGGCCTCAAATTTCTCATCTGTAAAAGAGGGAGTTGTATTGACAGATTTGAGGGTCTTGACACCACTGACATTCTATAACCTATGGCCATTGCCACAAGCTTATTTTAAGTAGGAAAACAGATATGAGCAAATATGAAGCCATATGCCCAGAACCTAAAAGAGATCAGAATGAGCTTGTATGAAATTTGGCTACAAACTTAAAGAAATCCCTTCAGTAGGTCAATGAGAACTCTAGGTTTCCTCTTTATTTACTTATTTTTTTTTTATTTTTGGCTGTGCTGGGTCTTCGTTTCTGTGCGAGGGCTTTCTCTAGTTGCAGCAAGCAAGGGCCCCTCTTCATCGCGGTGCGCGGGCCTCTCACTACCGCGTCCTCTCTTGTTGCGGAGCACAGGCTCCAGACCCGCAGGCTCAGTAGTTGTGGCTCACGGGCATAGCTGCTCCACGGCATGTGGGGTCTTCCCAGACCAGGGCTCGAACCCGTGTCCCCTGCATTGGCAGGCAGATTCTCAACCACTGCGCCACCAGGGAAGCCCTAGGTTTCCTCTTGTTTCAAAGTTTTTTTGGTATGTTTCATCATTGGGAATTTCTAGGGTATATCCGTGGAATTGAGGGTCTACGTGCTATACACAGTGGATTCTCATTATTCACTATGAAGTCACCATGAATACTGAATTAGCAAATACTAAACAATTGCCCCCAGGGGAAATACAGGGTTAGCTTCCTGCGAGCCTATGATCACGAAATTTTCAGCAAACAATTCATACATAAGCTTGTTTTATGTGTATTTCTGTTTGACACCTTATGTAATATATATTGGGATTCAATAACAAACTCACAGCCAACAACACTACGACTCAGAGCCAATGGAAGCTTATCTAACACTGGGCTTAAGACACTCGATGACAGTTTCCTTGCACTGAGTAGCACTAGATAGCACTTCAGCACTACTTGCTTGGGGACCATTTTAAACATCAAAATCACCCAAAAAAAGCACAAAAATGTGAAAGTCATGGCCCTAAGAGACTGTAGAAAGGACACTTGTTTACAGCCCAAGAGCAGAAGGCAGGGCATCAGCTGGTTCGATGTCAGCTGGTAGCTTGCATCTCCACGGACTCAAATTGTTTTGTTGCTCTGCACATATCCGCAAATGCGCATGAAGGCGCAGTGAGTATTGATCTGGGGTCATAGATAAACTGTAGCGAGAGGTGAACTCACAAACACAGAATCTGTGAATAATGAGGATCGACTGTATTTGCCATCTCGTCACCAATTAAAACAAAAGATGAGGATGATGGAAGTCTCGGGGAAGAGCATTTGTGAACTTTAAGATTTTTGAAAGTCAATGCATAATGATCATCAGGTACACGTCTCCTCGGTGTCTCCAGAAGCTGGCGCTTATAATTTGTTAGGACCCCTGCATCTCCTAACTTGGGCGTCACCAGACCGTTTTATTCTATGTCGTGTAACAGCGTGGCAGTCTCCCACCCCCAATGTTTTCCATTTTTTTTCTCCTCTTCCTTTGGTCTTTTTAACATCTGCAGTCCAATCTTTTTCCAAATAGTGATCAACACATTATTAGTGCTACATTAGGCTTCATAACATCAACTTTGAATTCTGACAAGCACCCTGAACAGAGTTAAGTATTTGAAATGGCAGGTGAAAGTCTAAAGCACAGAGTTCCAGCCACAGTCTCACTCAGCTCTTTGTTCTTCTCCAAGCAACCTGGTAACAAGCCCTGTGCAGTACAGTGCCACAAAACACACCCTTTTCATCAATAACCACAGCAAAAGGCAGCCCACTACAGAATGTTTTCATGTCCCTCCTGAGAGAGGTTATGCAGCTGGTTCAGATCTTTGCCAAATTATTCTGCAATAGGCCAACCGCTTGGAAGAACTTCTGGCAGTTTTTATTAGAGTTCAATATACACCTATCTTAGGCCCGGCAGTTCTGCTCCAAATATATCTCCAAGAGACATAAGTACATATACCCATTAAAAGCCTTGCACAAGAATGTTCAGAGAGCATTATTATTAATAGATAAAAACTTGAAACAAAGAAAAAGAGTAAAGAATAAATTGTGACATATCCATACGATGGAATACTACGTAACAAAAGAAACAAATGGTATTAATAGTGGAACCTCACAGATACTACGTTAAAAGAAAGAAGCCAGACATAAAAGAGCATACAGTGGTTCCATTAATAAGAAGCTCAGAAACAGGCAAATCTAACCTATGAAGTTGGAAGTCAAGAATAGTGGCTACCTCTGATGGCTGATTTTGACTGGGAAAGGGCCTGAGGGAACTTTGTAGCATGGTAAAAATGTTCTAGATCTTGTTCTAGGTAGTCGTTACACAGATTTATACATATGTAAAAATTCATTTAGCTGTGGTACTAGTTTCCTATTGCTGCCATAACAAATGATCACAAATGCAGTGGCTTAACACAACACAACTTTATCCTCTTACAGTTTTATAGGCCGGTAGCCCAACAAAGGTCTCACTAGGCCAAAATCAAAGTATTGGCAGGGTTGTGTTCCTTTCCTAAGGCTTTGCGGCTAACCATGTTTTTTGCCTATTCCTGCTTCTAGGTGCCACACCTATCCCTAGGTTCGTGGTCCCCTCCCTCCCTCCATCTTCAAGGCCAGCAATGGAGGTGGGTGGAATCTTTTTTGCATCTCATCACTCTGACCTCCAGTTCTGCCCCCCTCTCCCACTTTTAAGAATTCTTGTGATTTCACTGTGCTCACATGGATAATCCAGAGTAATCTTTCCATCTCAAGGACCTGAATTTAAGGACCTCTGCAAGGCCCCTTTTGTCATGTATGGTAACATACTCAGTTTTCAGGGATGAGAATGTGGACATCTCTGGAAGTCCATTATTCTGCCTACCACAGTACTTCAGATGTGTGCATATAGTTGTGTAGAAATTATACCTCAATTTAAAAACAGTTTTTCCAAGAATAAAAAAAAAAAAACGTTGGGCAGAAATCTTGATAAAAACCTGAGAATGGGGGGCTTCCCTGGTGGTGCAGTGGTTCAGAATCCACCTGTCAAAGCAGGAGACACGGGTTCGAGCCCTGGTCCGGGAAGATCCCACATGCCGTGGAGCAACTAGGACCGTGTGCCACAACTACTGAGCCTGTGCTCTAGAGCCTACGTGCCACAACTACTGAAGCCCGCGCACCTAGAGCCCGTGCTCCCAACAAGAGAAGCCACCGCAATGAGAAGCCTGTGCACCACAACGAAGAGTAGCCCCCGTTCGCTGCAACCAGAGAAAATCCCACGTGCAGCAATGAAGACCCAATGCAGCCAAAAATAAAATAAAATTAATTAATTAAAAAAAAAACTGAGAATGTCAGGCTTATGAAGCACTTCATCAAGATTTACAACAGAAGCCAACAGAATCCAAACTACTAGAAGTTGATTCATAGCTCACTAGGTAGTCTAACATAAATAATCAGTCCAATGTAGGAATAAATCAAATACCAAGCTTAGGTTTAGACTTAGCTGAAGGACATATGCAAACTCTACATAAGGTATAATGCAGTATGCAAAAACGTTAGGCAGCCTAAGAACAGATTCATCTGTGTCTATCTCATGCCCCTTATGCTACGTCACCCAAGAGACAATTAACTGGTATTTGATGATATGGATCATTCAATTGGCAGTTAACGTTCACTTTTAACTGGGTAAACAAGCCAAGAGATAAATCATGATCCCAATTTTAAAGGTTTTAATTTTGAACTTCCTCCTTAACTATGCAGCTGATTGAAAAGCTTGTGAAACAAATTTTTTTAAAGGCACAAATATTAGATGGAAGTAAAATAATGAAAACAGATGTAAAAGAGTGGCATCATCCTTACTTTAAAGGTATTTTAGTGACTGCTTTGTTCACATTCAAATATATTCATGAGAGATACTTGCTACTTAAATTAAAAGTATTTGCCTAATATGAAAATAAATACTCCACCGTATCGTCTCAGTTACATTTGCACTATTCTGGCAATATGTATTGTCATATTCACTTGAGGAAAAAGAACTCAGTGGATTAAGCTAAGAAAATAACAAAAAATGAAAAGCCATACCTTTGCCCGTATGCTAGCCTAATCCTGCTTTCCTGTGCACCTGCTGCCCTGCTAGAGATCTGGGTCATCTTGATTTAAGCATGTCCCCTAACAGTGTATCTTACGCCAGATATTTTCCACTAGGAAGCAGCATTGCTTCCCCACTGGTTATAAACAATCCTGATCCTGAACATGGGATTTTCCAGGTAAGGAGACTATCCATGTATACCATTTGCCAGGTGTCTGATCAGGGGAAATCCTCTTGGTCTCAGAAGTTCGAGGAGAAAGGGACTTTTATGGGCATGAAATTTAGCCCCCAAGGTAAAAATTCAGGCACCAACATTGGTAGGCAATTACTCGGATAGGAAAAGTCACTCTTCCAGAGTCACACTGCCACTAAGTGAGATAGAGTTTGACCCAGGCGGTCTGACTCCTGTGGGATTAATTGCTGTTTGTATCATTTGTCACATGATTCTGTGGTCTCCCAAGCCTCAGAAATCACGGTCATCATGGTCATGTGTGTAGCCACCTTAAAATGAGTCTGCGTCCACTCTCCACACATTAGGCTGGAGGTGGGGAGAAACACAGTGTTCCCTGGGCTTGATGATATCCTGGTATGCCATAGAGGGTCCAGTCACAGACTGACTCCAGCTTGAAGGGTCCCAAAGAGTTGCATACATCCCCAGAATTTCCAGGACACACTTAGGTAAGTGTGGTAGCTCCAGAAGTATCCCAGATCCACTGGGATAATTCAGGAAATAGAAAAAAAATCTCACTAAAAACACGCCTAATTTCCCCAGTGTGAGACCACCCAGGATATTAAGCACATGGGTAGAACCAACACCTCTTGAACTAGACAGACTTTGAGTCGAGAAGGTTCACATCCTGCAGCTTCTCTCATTTTCCAAGCTTAGGGACCATGGGCAGAGAGTTAAACATCCAAGAATACTCAAGCCTGCCCACAGAAACATGGCTTCCAAAAGCCCAAAGATATGGGATAACTTATATCACCAGCGATTGCCTTTACGGGAGCCTGCCATTCAGGGACACGTTGTTATCATTCAGCCCTTCGTTTATTCAGGGAATCTTAATTTAGCACCCACTATGTTCCAGTGCTGGGATTACTGCTGTGAACTAGACAGACCAGCTCCTGATGAGCTGGAGTTTATATTACAGTTGGGGAAGTACACAAAGAGATTTATCAACAAAGCAATCAGTTAAATAAATAAATAAATAGGAAAAGTGGGTGGAGCTCAAAAGGTTAAAAAAATTTCTATATGTATAACTGAATCACTCTGCTGTACACCTGAAACTAACACAGCATTGTAAATCAACTATACTCCCATATAAAATTAAAAATTTAATTTAATTTTAAAAATTAAAAAATAAAATTTTAATTAAATATTTAATTAATTATTGTAGTAATAAGTGTTGAGATGAAAATCCTTTGAGTGCTAAATAGAAACTAATTAGATACAGCTCTTAGGAACTGAGGCTGAAGGATGAGATGAAGCCAGCTTTCAAAGAAATGGGAGAAGAGCATCCAAGGAGAGGAAAGAATAATTTATGTTCCTGGTGCATCCCACCCCCAAACCCACAGAAAACATGTTCCACTATGAGTGCCCCTTGGTCTTTCATGAAGGGAGAATAAAGAGTTTGCAAAATGACCCTTGAATATGATTCTAGCTCCCCTTTTTAAGACCTCAGACCACAGCCTTCTCTTACACACCTTGACCTCATGAAGAGAACAGTCCAATACAGTGTGAAGACCTGAACGTCCACAAAACCCAGGCTCTGGCCCTAGCTTGCCCCTTCCAGGGTGTGGGCCAGTTAACTGTGCCTCCATCCCCGTAACTAGTCTGGGCTTCTATAAACTGCAGGCATTGGATATAAAGTCCCTTTCATCACTCATGCAACTTGTGATTAACTGACAGTTGCATGCTTGTACTAGGCCTTAATCTTTTTTTACTGCATCACATAAACCATACTATATGATATAGTTTCTAGTCCAGATTATTGGCCTTTAAGAGCTTACCCTTGTGGTTTTTCAAAATGGATAAAATGGGGGACCACTTCAAATGGTCTCTCGCCCTAAACATCCCAACTCAACAAATGATTTTTCCATAAATGTCCTACCTTGCATTTGCCCATTATGATTTGCCCTTAACAGTGAGTTGACCTCCCATTTTCCCACATTATTAATTCCATTTTGCATTTTCTTCCCCAATTTTATTCACACATGCATGAGATGTCTCCTTTGAATTTCCTTTTTACATAATTTTCCTTTCTCTCCAGACAGACTGCACCACCCGTCACTGGTAGACTCCAGGGGAGTTTATCCCAAACCAGGCCCTACAGTACACTGCACGGACAGAGGGCTTTCTCCTTGGCATTTAGAGGCAATTTCCACTAAGGTGTTCCAATTCCCAGTGGATGACCATAGTGTTCCAAAATGGCATATTTTTGTCCTTAAAAAGGCAAATCTTATAATTCCATTTATATTAACTCAAACACAGGCATAATTTAGCTATAGTGTTAGAAGTCAGGAGAGTGATTCCTTTGGGGAGGAGGGTAGTGATTGGGAAGGAGCATGAGATGGGCTTCTGGGGGCCAATACTATGCCCCTGCTTGACCGAAGTGGTGTTCACGGGCATGTCCACTTTGATAACTCACCCGGCTACACACTTATGACTTTTATACTTTCTTGTATATATGTTATAAAGTTCACTAATAAAAAAGCCAAAACTTCTCCCCATACTTTACGTAGTATCAAAACCTACATTGGTAATTTATCAGTTATGGGGAGCAGACTTGGAGCTAGACTCCCTGGATTTTAATTTGTGTTCCCCTATTTTATTGCTACATTCTTTCCTTGTCTGTAAAATGGTAATGATAGTAGTACCTACCTCAGAGGACTGTTCTGACCTTTGGAAGAGTTATCATCTATAGAGCCCTTAAACAATGACAGCGCCATTAAGGGCAGCATTTAAATACCATTTCTCATGTCTACAAAAGATGGCTGGAGGCCTTACTAGACTCTAAGAGTGAAACCTTAGGCGTAGGGTCTAAGCCTGAGATGTCCTGGAGGGCCCAGACCCCGCCTACCTGGTCCCATGATCCCCAAGCCAGGTCAATGTCACCTCAGTAAATGTCACCGTAACTCATCCAGTTGTTAAAGCCCAAAACCTAAGGGTTGTTTTGGATGCATTTCTTTCCCACTTTTACCCATTCAGCTATTGGCCAAATGCTGTCAGTCGTACGTCAGCTTCCCTTACCCGGACTCCTTCCCGCCTGGTCTGCCTGCTCCATAGTTGCCTCCCCCTATTCCTCTGTATGCAGCCACAAAAAATAACCTTCTAAAATATAAAGCAAATGATTTTCTTCCCCTTCTAAACGCCCTTGCATGGCTTCCCATTATACTTTGGGGATGGGGAGATTCCCCACATCCCTTGCTGTTGCCTACAAAGTCCCATGTGGGATATAACCTCTGCCTGCTCTCAACTTCATGGAGTACCCTATTTTACAGATAAGCAAACCCAGGCACAAAGAGGTTAAGAAACTCACCACCAGGGTTAAACGGCTAGTGAGCGACAGAGGCAGGATATGAGCTCTGACTCTAAAGCCAGCACACTTGATCACCACGCTAACAATCCCACGTTTTTTCCTGCCCCATGGTCTTCACTCAGGCTTTTCCCTCTGCTGAGAACTCTTCTCCTCCACTCTTTGTGTATCGGATTTAATCCTACTCTTCAGATCTTAGTTTAAGCATCATTCTGTCAGACAAGTTTGCCCTGACCATGCTATGTAAAGTAGGCACCTCCCTGCATTATTCTCAGCCTTTTCTTTGTTTACTTTGTAACATTTATGTTAATGCATACTAATTTGGTCCATTCACTTGTTTTCCTCTGCCTTTGCCCTCAGTACAAAAAGCCCCTTGAGGGCAGGCACTGTGTCCATCTTATTTTCCACCGTTTCTCTGGTTTCTGGGACAGAGAAACACTAGATGGATGAAGGGTATACGATTTCCACATTTAACGAGAGGGAGGATTATCCCAGTACTTAGCCCACTGCTTTTTTAATATTTTTTCAGGTATTAAATATAGAAAAAGTTCTATTACATTGTGAGTGAAATTTTTTCTTCCTTATTTTACATCAATCTTACCTTTTCAAACATGCCTTCATTCAAAACACTCAACAAAACAAAGTTCCATGTACTCATGAAACTTACATTCTAATAAAGGTCAGACAATGGACATCAGACAAAATAAAGGAGTAAAGTATAGAGCACATTCAATGGTGATAGGTTCTATGGAAAAAGAAGAAACAGAGTATGTGCAGTAGACCGCTACACTGGTGGCCCCCAAGGATCTTTACCCACTGGTGTTCATGTGCTTGTGTAGTAAGTCGTTTCCACATCACCTCAAGCCTTAGCCATATGACTTGCTTTGGTCAATGGGAAATTAGCAAGGATGATGCAAGGAGAGATTCAATAAATGCTTGCATATTGGGGGTTGACCTCTTAGAATGCTTTTTTCTTGGAAGCCAGCCACTATGGTGCAAAGAACCTTGGGCTAGACTACTGAATCAGAGATGCCACATGGGTGGGGGTCCTGGAGAAGAAGAGGCCATCTTGGATGTTGAAGCCCCAGCCAAGATCCCAGTTGAATTTAGCTGCAGTCAGACCACAGAGGTGGACCAGAATCCCAAACTCTGGTGGCAGAAATCCTACTGCCCAAGCAAGCTAGCTAACCTCTGAGGGTTCCTGCTTTCTCATCCACAAAAATTGGCTTCTGAGAGAGGTGATCTCTAGCCTCTCTCTTAATTCCAACTTTCTAAAATTTCAGATGTTTAAAAATTAAGTGAAACATAAAGAATATATTGGTTTCATCATGGGAAAGTGGAGTGATGAGATGAAATAACCCAAATTACCTCCAATGAGCTACTGTGATGTCGATGGTATTTCTGTTTTTCTTTCGAAAGACAAGATGAGCTTTAGGGCCTCAACAAATAAAACATGTTCCTTTTGTCCTGTTCTTTCTTCTTTTTTGCCTGCTTGTAATTTCCACAGAAATTTTAGTGTTGAAAACGTAAACACAAGATCAGTGCTCTAATGCCTGGTGAGAGAGAAAAATGTGAGTAGAAAAGTGAAATTTTCCACATTTAAAACAAATTTTTACAGGCAGGTTTGAAAAATGCATTGATGTCTACACTGGGTCAGTGTCTCTCCCCTGGGCTGTATAGCATACATTTTCTTAATAGCATGAGTCTTCTTTACCATTTGGTCATTTGAAATGAAATCATTCAGGGACAAAGGTATTTGAAAATTTTACAGTCAGTCTTTCCTCCATTAGCTTCCAGGAAAGGGGCTAGATCTCACCAGCATCAGCATAGAGTGACAAGGGAAAAACTCAACAGAACTGGATGAGGGAGAAATAGTTGTCTATAGAGAGAACAATTCACCATAAATCAGTTCAACCAGGGCCATTGCAATTCTTGTCCAGATTCCTGTTGAAACTGAAATCCAAAGAGAATCTAATGGTAAGACATACAGTGGCAGTGGGACTTGAGAAGAGCCTCCAGGATAAACCATTCAGGGAAGACTGGGGCAATGCTCCTGGGAAAAGTGGGTAAGAAATGAAAAGAAAATCAGCACTCTGTGAAAGGTGAAGAAATGTCAGTTACCCAAGGTATCTAACAGAGAAGAAAAAGCAAATATTTTTGCCTGCTCCTAGATATGTTTGGGTAGAAAGGTGATAGGAGCAGCAAAGATTATGTCTCAGTCACCTACTGCTGCATAACAAACCATCCCAAAAGTGTGTGGCTTAAAGTAGTAATAATGTATTATTTTTCACAGTGCATCTCACAGTATTTTCATACTGAAGGTTCTTCTGATGTTTTGCCTCTTTCATGATCTGTACTCAGCTGAAAGGCTGGCTGGGTTAGAAGGTTCAAGATGACTCATTCAGATGTCTGGCAGTTAGCGTGGCTGTCTGCTAGGGTGTGTTACTTCTCCGCCCTGTGGTCCCTCATCCTCCAACCAGATAGAACTGCTTCCCTATCTGGTGGTCTCAGGGCCATATTCTGAGAGAACAAGGAGGCAGCTGCAAGATCCCTTGAGATTTAGGACTCAGAACTCTCACAGTGTCACTTCTGCCATGTTCTATTGGTCAAAGCAAGTCACAAAGCCAGCCCAGGATGAAGGGGAGGGGAAATCCACTTCACCTCTTGATAAGAGAAGCTGCAGAGTCTTGAGGCAAGATTTTTCAGTTTACCACAGAATTTATCATTTCAGCCCTCTCCTTTGTCACAATCAGAAATTATCTTTACACTCTACTAGGTTGCTGAATGAGATCTACCTGATGGAATTCTCAATGATTCCAAGTTTGAGTAGAGGCAGCCTGCAATGGTTGGATGATCAGTGAAAAATAATGAGCTCATGGTAGGGTTGGGGCTGAAATTCATAATGAACATCACAGGAACTTGTAATGATTTTGGGGAAACTAAGTATAAATCTTAGAAAATTGCTTCGTCTAAAATAGGAACACTCGTCACTGATGAACAAAAATCCTTTCAAGAACTTTCTGATAAAATTAGCTATTACCATTAATGCTTTTTATAATTATCTCTTTTTACATTATTGGCTGTGATGAGTCTCTCTTACTTTAATAAGCGAATTCTTCATTACTTAAGAGAAAAAACACAGACTCTAAATAATAATACTATGTTTATTTTTGTGAGTAAGCCTAAATCCCTCCCTTTAGAAAATGGATACACACAGCTGTCTGCTGTGAAGTTCCCTTCAAAAGCATAATGCTGTTTTGTGGGGTTTTGCCAGGTTATATTTGTTTTGCCTTCGAGCAAGATAAGCTCTACATATGCTCACAAAATTCAGTACACCCAGCTGTTTGTAAGGTGCCCTCTTGGAACAATCCTGTGCGATGCCTCTAATCCCAAATCAGAACAGACAATATAACATCTCTGATTATTGATTTATTAAATATAGTAAAAACAGGACATACTAATAATTCCCAATAAGTTACTTGATTCAAACCTCTTGAGAAACCAACTAGATGACTTTGTTGAATGAATCCAACCTTATAGATCATGGGATTAACCCTAAATATACAAAGAAGCAGGGAGATTTGAGAAAAGTATCTCTAATCTAGGGCTTTTATCTAAGAGGAGTCTTATTTTAAAACAGTATTTCTCAAAGTTTAGTCTGCATAGAATAACCTGGGAACCTTGTTAAAACACAGATTCCCAGGCACCACCCTAGAGATTCTAATTCAGTAGGTCTTGGTGGAGCCTGAAGATTTGCATTTCTAACAATTTTTCAGATGATGCTGATGCTTCTGGTCCATGGACCACACCTTGAATAAGACTGTCCTAATCTACATCAGGTGTGAAAAGAGTCACAAAAGACAGTACAGTTATTTTTCACCTTTGTTCAAAGATGCTACTCAAGCACTGTGCAACATATCCCACCAATACAATACAATACAATCACCTGAGAATTCTTTTTACTTGCTATGAAGAACTTCACTAGTTATTGCTAAAAGTAGATTCTTTTGAGATTTGCATTTTGTTATTTTTGTTGTTGTTGTTACAAGTAAACTTTTCACACAGTTCTAGAATGGCCTTTGGTGTTAAAAAAGACCCAAATTACCTAAAGAATAATGAAAATGTATCAGATTGCCATTGAGGTAGATTGTTTAAAGGTCAGAAATTCCTCCCATCTTACATTGCACCCTTTGCAGTGTGACTTTGCTGATTCTCCCATCCAAAATTGCATTCTATTTTTCAGCCTCCTGAACTTGAACTGGCCTCGTGACTTGCTTTAACCAATAGAATGTGCTGAAAGACATTGCACAAGCCCCTAAAACTCAAAAAGCCTTGCAGTTTCTGCATTTGCCTTTTTGGAAAACTGTGTTGAAATTGCCAAATGAGAAAGCTAGCCTAGCGGAGAATTAGAGCCCATGGAGGAGAACTGAGGTACCCCAGTCAACAGCCAGCAGCTGCCAGCTGTGTAAAACAGGCCATCCTGGACTTTGAGCCCCATAGACCTCCAGCTGAATGCTCTTGCATGAACGAGCCCACATCAGACCAGTGGAGGACCTGCCAGTCAACCCTTAGAAACGTGAGAAATAACAAATCATTGCTTTAAGTCACTAAATTTTGGGATATTTTGTTAAGCTGTAAGTGACTGGTACAGCTATCCTGCATATTTCAGTGAATTTGGGTAAAAAAAGATCCTGAGACTCTATAACTAGAACAATAATGTAACTGCACCTGACAATTGGCAATGCCTGCAGTGATAAGGCAGACTCCCACAGATACAGAGAACAGACTAGTGGTTACCAGTGGGAAGCAGGGAGGAGCAACATGGGGGGCGGAGGAGGTACAAACTACTGGGTGTAAGGTAGGCTCATAGACACATTATACAACACGGGGAATGCAGCCAACATTTTGTAATAACTGTAAATGGCAAGTAACCTTTAAAAATTGTATAAAAATTTAAAAAAAACTTTTAAAGGCAGAGTCCACATCAAGGAGTAGTGATGCAATGCATTGGTCACACTCATTCTTCTCTGCCCAAAGAGAAGGTGCACTTATCTCCAAAAAAAAAAAAAAGTCATCATTAATTATTCTGTGTCTGAGGGAGTAAAAAACCAAAACGTAGTAAAGAAAAAGACCCTCTGCTTTTCCAGTTTCACCTTAAGCTTAGAAGGTATGAGCAAAGCTTGCTTAGAAGCACAGTACCTGATCGTGCGCAACGGAGAAGGGGAATTCCCCACCGCACCGTGAGGCAGAACACTGGTTGTGGTAGAAAAGCAGCAAATCTTTCCAGAGTATAACCACTCATAACATAGCATTTACTTTTTCAAGGGAAATGGGTAGGATTTGCCTTGAAGTAATATCTTTCTCCCTAGTCCCTCAATCAAAAGCCCTGAATACCTTATAATACTACCTTGCCTTTCTACAACCCTTTATAATTTTTTAACTTTCATTTTCAAGGGATTTACTTTGAACCTGGTAAGTAAGACAGGAAACATCATATAGTCCTTATTAAAAAAAAAAAAAAGTTGAATCTTAAGTCCAGATTAAAATTTTTCCAACATCTATTTGATAAACAAATGAATATCCTTTAGTTATTTAGTACTTGAATTACTCCAAGTCCAATAGATCATAGTGAGGAGGTTGAGGGCCTCTGATTTCAGAAGGAAAATAAGTATTAAGTCATTTATAGCTCAGTTTCTTGTCCCATTTCCCCAGTTTCATACTCAGTGGGTCTCAGGTAAGACCCTGAATCTGCATTTTTAGCAAGTATCCCAAGCGATTCTTATGCAAGTGGTCCTCGGGTCAGTTTTTGGAAAACACTGCAGGAGTTTGAAAACACAGTGTTGGAGTGACCTGAATCCAGCTCCAGCCCTCCCCCATCACTGGCTGTTTGACGTTGGACAAGTTTTTCTCTCTGATAACTTATCTCAGAATCTTCAACTATAAAATGGGGACCATAATAGTACTGTATTAGTTTGCTAGGACTGCTATAACAACATACCACAAACTAGATGGCTTAACAACAGAAATTTATTGTCTCACAGTTCAGGCTACAAATTTGAAATCCAGGTGTCGGCAGGGTTGGTTCCTTCTGCGGGTTGTGAGGGAGAATCAGTTCCAGGCCCCTCTCCTAGTTTCTGCTGGTTTGCTGATAAGCTTGGGCCTTCCTCGGCTTACAGATCTCTGCCTTCATCTGCAAACGGCGTTCTCCCTATGTGCATGTCTGTGCCCAAATTCCCCCTTGCATAAGGATACCAGTCATATTAGATTAAGGGCCTTCCCTAATCCAATGTGACCTCATATTAACTAATTACATCTGCAAAGACCCTATTTCCAAATGAGGTCACATTCTGAGGTCCTACAGGTTAGGACTTCAACATTTGAATTTTTCAGTGACATGATTCAACCCATAAAGTATCCACCTCTCAAAGTTGCACTGAGATAAATGTGCACAGCATTTATAAGCCTCAATAAATGAGAGCTGTGAACTATTATTATACTCCATTGTCTTCCACAACACTGAGAGTGTGTGTATCCTTTCTACCTTTACTACAGATCGACATATAAATATAATGTAAACAAGAGCATTGGTCCTTTCAACATGCTTTTTATATACTAGAAGAATAAATGATCTTGTATGTTTTCTAGATTCTAGAAAATATAAAAACGTATAACAATTATGCAAACCCTATTAATGCACTCAGGATCTGAAAGCTTCCGGGAAATGGGGAAACTGCCTTGGTGCTTTCTTCTGCTTTAAAGAAAAACTTATTTTTTTAATGCTGCTTTTAATTATATTACTTAGGCCCCAGGATACTGAGTCTTTTCTAATCTTTTTCCTTTTGTATAAGGGTTTTCCAGTCGTTTAGAGGTTTTATTTTCTTATTTATACCTCGACTAATAGAATTGTTAAATCCCTTGGAAATTAAAGTAATCTAAAGAGTTTATTGTTTAACCTGATAATTAAATCCCCCATGTTCTCTGGTAAAGTGGTGCTCCTTACAAAGAGAAGACCCACCATTAAAGTGTAAGTAGACATGGGTAAGAGCAGTTCTCAGAGTAACTGTGTCTACTCTCATTTATCTCCCAGGAAATTATCCACTTCGTAGATAATCTGCTGAAAAGTTAAACTCTTATCAAAGAGAGTAGGTGAGAGTTAAGGTACTGGCTCTGCCATTAACCCTTTAGTGACTTTTTGTAAAGTCTGAAAGTTCTCAAAATATGTCATTTCTTGGCTGGGATGGCAGGGACAGGTAACTGTGTAATACAACCAAGTTTCTATGAAGTTATAAAAATTCCCAGCTAAGGTGATCAGCATATGGTCAAAGTCCAACCTTTTGCAAGCCTCAAAGAAATATTCACCAAACTACTTCAAAAGTATATTGGGAGCTTCCCTGGTGGCACAGTGGTTGAGAGTCTGCCTGCCGATGCAGGGTACACGGGTTCGTGCCCCGGTCCGGGAAGATCCCACATGCCACGGAGCAGCTGGGCCTGTGAGCCATGGCCGCTGAGCCTGCGCGTCCGGAGCCTGTGCTCCGCAACGGGAGAGGCCACAACAGTGAGAGGCCCGCGTACCGCTAAAAAAAAAAAAAAAAAAAAAAAGTATATTGGAGTCAATATCTAGTAAGATAAAGAAAATTGGGTATGATTTGCTCTTTATAATGTCTCCTTACATAGTCCCTCAGTCATAGACCTGATAATAACTTATAATCTTACCTCACCTTTGTAAGATCATTTATAGTATTTAAAGTGCGTTCAAGGGATTGAATTTGATCCTGTGATGTAAGGTAAGGCACATTTCATTGACGTCTTTTTTAAAAAACAGACTCTAAAGCCCGTCATATCCTGCAGTCTTGTAGGAGACATCTATTTGTTTTAGCCAGGCCAACAACCAGCACCCCCTGTAAGTCAGCCCCTGGCCTTCTTTCAGGGAACTATTCTTTTCCCAGCTCCTCTGCCATGTGATTGGATGAGCTGACCTCATTCCCTACCAACCTCCAGGCTCTAGAAATGAGCATGTGATTCAAATTAACCAACTGGAGCATTCCATTTTCCAGGCCACAATTACTGACTCAGGAATGGACCAGTGACATAAGTTTCAAAGAGAATTGGCTCTGGTCCCTTTGTTAGAACAGTTGGGAAAGATGAGCTGTTTTTTCAGAAGGTGCTAAGCTTGCATGATGCCATCCTTGTCACCGTAAGGGAGAACCTTCCTAAGAATTAAGCCAACATGAAGAGAAACAGAACCAGGAATTGAGAAAGACTTTATTGATGATGTTTGGTACCTGGATTTCACTGTGCCTGAAACACTACTGCTTGAGTTTTCAGATACGTGGGCAGATATATGTAAGTATTCTTTTTTTAAGCAATATTTCTGTTTTTTGTTACTAAAATAGTCCAAAGTCTCCACTATATTGATTAACAATGAGATGTAACATTCCTGGGGACATCCATGGATAGGAAGCAGAGCCACTGAATTGTGATTTCCTTTAGAAATGATCTCCACTCTTGTGGGCACATGACGATTTAATGTAGGTGAAAGTGCAAAACAAATATGCTCAAAGAAATCGTGTGACCTTGTCAATCAGTTCATGTCTTTCCCTTTGTTCCTTCACAGCCTCAGCCTGGTTTCCAGAAGCTCACGTTGAGATGAGGATTCATGTGCAAGGGGTTGATTTAGGATGTGGGAAACCTGGCAAGAGAAAGAAGGAAACCCAGCCAGGAGCAATCCAGCAGAGTCCAGAGAGGGTGGCATCAGCCTGATCCTGCTGGAGAGCTCTAAAGTGGTCCCCATTTGAGGCAAGCAATTGGGGCTTTCCTACTCCTGCACTTGTCATTTGCTGGTACAGCCCCCAAGGAGTATAAATTCTACGCATAGGTAAAGGCATCCAATAGCCCAAGGGCAGAGCTCTGAAAGAGTCATGGACTGTTGAGAAAAAAGCACAATGACAGAGGAGCAGATTCAAGACTGGTAAAAAGGATACAGAAATGTCTGGGCAGAGCCCCAGTATAATCTACCACATTCACCCCACTTTTCCACTGCCAGTGACCTCAGGCAGGTTTTTTTAATAAATTCATTCTTGAAAGAATATAGAGAAAGAATATTACCCAGGCTTTCAATCACTGTTCTTACTTTTCTGCAATCGGTTTAATATCTAATCTTCATCACTACTAAAAAGACTATATTCCAAACTTACTAAAATTACAACTCTTGGTCAGGCTTCAAAAATTCAGTAGAACTATTACAGCATAAAGGCAGATTCTTCCATTCCTAGCTCCTCTGGCTATTTAAGTCAGGAAATTTGAAAAGTTTGAAGTCCTTCAGATTCCTTGTCTTCGGTTCACAAATGCTCTGGTGGCCTTAGAAGAGTCACACCTAATCTATGAACAAAGAATCCTTTTACCCTCTGTTCTCCCTCAGCCTTCAATCCTTTTGTAGATTTGAAAAAGCACCTATTTTAGATCACAGTACATTGTGCAGTCATCATGTTTCAAAAAAAATGAGCATATTTTAAATCTATAGTCCATGCCTGATAATACAGGTAGAATGCATAAAATATATATGTATATCTATACAAACTCATTTTCTAGGAACGTCAGATAAAAACTAAAGTCATGTAATCACCATGTTACATCTGTCTGTATCTATGCCCATAATGTGTATTTATCAGTGCTTTAAAAAATCCACATTCAATGAGTTTTTATTTACTCTGTTATTTTTCTCTTTCTTCTCAGCTCTCTCAAAGCATAAAATGTTAAAGATTGGCTGTATCCTGATTTACCAAAAATTGTTCTAATATCAACATATATTCCAGCCACTGAATGCCTAAGAGATTTTCCACCTTCTTTAAATATGTTACAGAATCTATGAATCATTTTACTACCAAGTTATAAAACTCTGAAAATATGAGGGAGCTGATGAAAATGCTAAGATTCATCAGAGCATCTCTGACCATACAAGTGACCGTTTTCCTCTCTTTTGCCCAAGAACACATTCTTTGCACTTTAGTTGAGTCAGGTTTCGATCATTATGCTCTACTGCAGAAAGAGCTGGGTACAACCACGGGGGTTGGAATAAGGAGAGAGAAAAGAGAAATTCATAGGTCTTCTTTTGAAAAGCTTTTCTCTTGGTAAATCTTGCTTGAATGAAAGGGGGCAAGTAGACATTGTTGATCTCTGATTTCTGAAAGTGGAGAAAGAAAGACATTTGCAGGGGTGGGGAGTAGCTATCAAATTAGTCTCATTTATCATTTATTATTCTTTTGCTGAGTGGTTAAGCATTGGTACTCATGGAATACTGAAGTTGAGGTCTGAGGAGCCTCACGTTGCCAACAGGAATAAACTCTTTATTCAAGAACAACTCATAATCAGCTGGCCATCTGTTGCAAAACTTACAGAGGATTTTTGAGGGGATTCCCTTCCAGAAAAAAGAAAATCATGTTATTCCCCAAATACTAACACCATTTTTCTCTTCCTTACTTTCCCTCTTGTGTACACGCTCACAGTTCTTTAAGTCGGTCTCATGATATTATTAAAAACCAAATCTGCTGTCACAACACTTCAGCTTCAGATTAATCAGTGGGCATCCCTCCTTTACTGAGACCAAAAAAGAAAAAGTTTTAATTAAAAAAGTTGGTACTCCAGGAAACATTCATGCCAGTTCTCCTTACTTCCATGCAAAAGTCACAGTTTCCCAGACTTCTTGGTTCCTTTAATCCTCACTAATTGCTCCTTCTTAGCCCCCTACCCCAGCCCAGTACCATGGAGCAAACACCAACAGGCTCTTTTTTTTTTTTTTTTTTTTTTTTTGCAGTACGCGGGCCTCTCACCGTTGTGGCCTTTCCCGTTGCGGAGCTCCGGACGCGCAGCTCAGCGGCCATGGCTCACGCGCCCAGCTGCTCCGCGGCATGTGGGATCTTCCCGGACCGGGGCACGAACCCACGTCCCCTGCATCGGCAGGCGGACTCTCAACCACTGCGCCACCAGGGAAGCCCCACCAACAGGCTCTTAAGCACTCAAGAGAAATTTTAAATATTTTGATCATTTCTCTGTTTTTTCCAAAAATAAATAAAATAAAAGTATATATACTTATACAGCCATATATACATATGTCTCCCTGCTTGCTGGCCAGAGACAGATGTCACTGGATTTACATATGCTTTATTGGTGCGACCCACACGGTGACTGGCAGTTCGCGATTGCAGGGTAGGATCTGGGGAGCTGTTCTCAGCACGGTGCTGAATTGATTAACCCATCACGGAGGGGTCGGCGTTCATCCCTCAGCTTCGAGGGACATTACAACCTGCTCCTCACCCCAGAACTGTCAGATGGCTCTATGAGCATCCTCTAAAACCACATCCGCGAGGAAGAATTTGCCAACCAAACTGGGACAGAATGAAAACCTCAGGAAAAAACACATTTAGTTGACTACTGGGTTTAAGGCCAGAAGCAGGGAGCTCAAGCTCTATCAGACTTCAGGGTCAGACCCTAGTCTGTCCTATGAGATAAATGTCTTTGTGACACACATTGTCTGAATGGATGCAGATGCTGCTCTCCATCGTAATAGAGTAGTACTTTAGTCACAAGAACATACCTAATTGCTGTTATTGAGCTCAGAACCTTAACGGTGCTTCCAAGAGTAAAGCATATACGATAAAATTAAAGATATTTTAAAATTTGGAGGATGCACATTTATGACCGCCTGCATTTTTACCTTAAATCATTGTTTGGTTGGCCAATGAATATCATATATGCTACCTAGGTTAGTTGAGTTAGTCTTAGAGAAAAAATAATGTCCAGTATGTTACATGAAAGGTATCACGTGTGTGTGTGTGTGTGTGTGTGTGTGTTTATTTGCTTCTTGGGCTCAATTTATCACATGTCCCAGTCCTTTTATAAGTACTAAATACTAAATCTATAACTATTATCTGTTCTTTTCTAAAAGCAACCACATCAGAACTCAATCCATTATACTTCTTGTAATTTCAAATGCTTAACAAATGCTAAGTGATTTCATCACCAAAAGTTAGTGAATACAAATTTCAGGTTAATAATCATTCCAATATTCTTTAAGATCAATAGAGACAATTGCAGGTTCTTCTTCAGTAATACTTTCCTTTATTTCCATGGTCTTATAAGGAATGTAATGGGGAAAACTATTTGTCAATATGCTATTTAAGTTGGAATAATATTTAGTCCCCTAAAACTAAGTCAGTCAGATCCTTGATACAAAAAGTACTTCTTTGTGTGTCTTGTTAAATATAAGTCAGTGTCCAATATTTCTGTGCTTAGCTTAGACCTTCTTTTCCTCCTGGTTATCTACCTCTGCATCCTGAGTTTTAAGTGCTGTGTCTTTCAAGTCATTTTCACATCCTGCCTTTAGGCTCTCAGAGTTGTATTTTACTGACCCTATAACTCTTGTTTACTGATTTTATGTCTGACTCCTAGAATTTATGGTCTTGAAAGAGCTGCCACTTAAGATCCAATCAGCTTTCGGCTCACTTTCAATGAGGAACCAAAAAACCATTCAGAAATATAACACTGTAAAAGAAAGGTAATTTTTTTCCTTTCCTTGAATGTAATTTTCTAAACATGCTGATGGCAAATCTCATAGAACTAAGTGACACTGACTACAAAGCCCCATTATTTTTCTATTACCAATTTATTAAGGGTTCACATACATTAAAAGATTAAATGACTTTGACATTTGATTACCAGCTTGCTATTAGACATAAATTATATTGTTCTGAAAATGACTCCCCAGTGCTGAAAAGTTATTAATATTGAAACAAATGCACTGAATCTTCAGTGATCAAAGTGGACCGATACAAATATCTTCAGTGATTGCCATTTTCATAGTGAAGTAAATTTTAAATAAAAGTACTCCGCTTAAATTTAGATGCCAGCTTTAACTCTGTTCAAGCTTTCATAAATATGTTTCATTAATTACCACCGTGATTGTACTTTCAAAAGGATTTCTCCTACACTCCATACAGGTCCCACCACTGGGACCACACCTTTCTCACCTGTAAGTCCATGCACTTCCTCAACTGACTTCAGCACATTCATAAACAGACAATGTAGGAGGATCACAAGTTAAATGTCATGGACCCGGCATTTTAATACATTCTGTCCAGTCTCAACAAATTAACCAAATTATGAATAAAAAGTTAAAGCAATCACTCTTGTGGCAGTGATGGCAGCAAGTAAATAGAAATGGGCCATCAGTTTCTTACTAACTGTTGTGTCTTTTATTTACTGTTTTGAACGTCCTGCTTTTGAAAGTGATTTGTCATTAAAATTTGCTGCTTTATTTAATTAGTGTAATGGGGAAGCCTCAGAAGGGATGTAACCTGAATTGCCCAATTACTTGAATTATACTAATTACCCCACGTGGTAAAGTTCCTTCCCCTAGGCAAAACTGAAAGTTACCTCCTCTCAAATAGGAGTTTCTCCCCACTCCCAATCCTGGTGAAAGGGAATCTCATCTGCAGGAAACCAGTCCATTTTGCAGTTATTCTCTCTCCAGGTTGACCTCTAGAGGGCGATCCTTCCTAATTTTAAAAGCATCTGATTCCACTGGGAAAGAGCTGAGATGCTAACCAAATCCGGAACTGGAAAGTAATCTCTTGTAAAGACTATGATGGGAATACTGAGTGAAGTAAATCAGACAGAGAAAGACATATACCATACGATATCACTTATATGTGGGATCTAAAAAAATGGTCCAAATGAACCTATTTATAAAACAGAAATAGAGTCACAGATGTAGAAAAAAACATAGTTACCAAGGGGGAAAGGGGGGAGAGGTGGGATAAATTGGGAGATTGGGATTGACATATACACACTACTATGTATAAAATAGATAACTAATAAGGACCTACTGTATAGCACAGAGAACTCTACTCAATACTCTGTAATGACCTATATGGGAGTAGAATCTTAAAAAGAGTAGATATATTTATATGTATAACCAATTCACTTTGCTGTACAGCAGAAACTAACACAACACTGTAAATCAACTATACTCCAATAGAAATTAATTTAAAAAACAAGACTGTGATGGAAGAAAACTCACTGCGTTCACGTTCCCTGTGACACACCAACCACCTGAGTCTCCATTTTTCACATGAGGCCTTCTTTCTTCATTCCCTCATCCATGAAATGCTGAACCACTGGAACTATCTTGGTGTAAAGAAAAAAATATGTAATCCCCTACAAACCCCTTTCAGCTATATAAATCTTTATTGTGTAGTTTTGTCTCTTTGCACTTAAATAGTAAAAAACTGTTTTCTGTAGGTCAGAATATTGACACATTAGGTATCCCATCTCTTGTTTCCTCTTCCTGGGCTTTATTTCTTTTGCCTGGTACTGTTTTTAGGAACAGAAGCATGACACCTGGTAAGTGATAAAGATAGCCTTAGATTGTGGATTCATACACTACATAATACTTGTCTTTAAAGTCAACTTTCCAAAAAGTCAAATAATTATCCAAGGGTCATCTTATTCCTCAGTGGCAGAGCCAGAATTTATTCTCACAGTTTTAAAATGTTTATCTGAGATTTGCTTGCTAATCCACCTGCATTCTGTCATTCCACCACTAGGCTCCCTGCAAAAACAAGAACCAAGATTTTTATTGAGCACTTTCTAAGTGCCAGGCACTGCATTAAGCACTTTACCTGAGTTTTATCATTTAATCCTTAGAACAACTCAATGATGTGATATTACCCACTTTACAAATGAGGAACTCAAAGCTCAGAGACAATAAGTAACTTTCCCAACATCACTCAGTTAGTAGGTTTCACTAGAATTCAAAACACTGCTGTCTACCACAGGGTCTATTTTCTCATCTCCTGCTACCTTTTCAACCTGGGAAGACTATCTCCGAATCTGTAAACTTTTTTTATAAATCCTTTTTTTTTTGGCTACGTTTGGTCTTCGTTCCTGTGCAGGCTTTCTTTAGTTATGGTGACAGGAGGCTACTCTTCCTTGCACTGCGGTGGCTTCTCTTGTTGCCGAGCACGGGCCCTAGGTGCACGGGCTTCAGTAGTTGCAGCACATGGGCTCAGTAGTTGTGGCGCATGGGCTTAGTTGCTCCATGGCATGTGGGATCTTCCCGGACTAGGGATCGAACCTGTGTCCCCTGCATTGGCAGACGGATTCTTAACCACTGCGCCACCAGGGAAGCCCCCCGAATCCATAAACTTTTAAGCGCTCCTTTCTTTCAAGGACAGTAAAGAGAACTAAGTCTCGGAAAAACAAGGAATCCATTTCCTCAATATTCCCCCTGGAAAAACTGACTCATATGGCTTAGAAAAATTCTAAATCCTGATTTCGTATGATACTGGGTAGTGTCTGCGTTTAATCTAGCCAGACAGATTGGATTGAAATTTCAACTCTTCACTTTCTAGCTGAATTACTTTTAACAAATGATTTAACCTCCCTGGGCCTTAGTTTCCTCATTTGGAAACTGGATAATAATATATACTGCACAAGTGAGGCTTAAAAAACATAGCTCTACGTGACAGGCTCACAACTATATCTAGTCAATAGTAAGTGCCAATTCTAATTATTTTTGTTTGAGGTCAAAGGAGAGAAAGATTTAACAGTGGGAACTATGAAAGAGGCTCGCCAACCTGAAAGAAAGAAATAAAAGGATAGGTACATCATTCAAGCCTAACAATAGATTTTTTAAAAGTCGCCCCAACAGTAGACTTTTTTAAAGTCCCATGTAAATAGGCCAGTTTGGTTTTGGTTTTGGTTTTGGTTTGGTTCGTTTGGGTGACATGGCTTCCTTGGGTGCATAAGGAGGTTTTTCTAGACAAGGAAAAATGTCTACCAAGTTTAACAGGTTATGTGCCTATGTCACACTAAATGCCAAACCCCACCCCTGTCCCTTTGCAGCAAAACTGAAATGCCTTATTTCTTTAAGAATGCTTCAGATGCCAAAGCCGTCTGTGCACAAAAAGTAAGAAATTGACTACACAAATCTCACTTCCCTTCTATTAAATGTTTCACAAAATTCAGTATTCCATCTCAATTTCCCAACCCTGACAGCCACTTTATGTTGCCCTCTGTCAACAACTCAGTCTGAACTTCAGGGGAGAGCCTGTCCTTTGGAAATAATGACCTGCATCTTCAATTCAGGGGTACCTCTTAGTAAATATTTTACTGCACGTGGGTGATGAATCCACAGCACATCTATTGCATGAAATCCTCAGCCTCTATTTGCTTGTCTTTGAATTTCCTTTATATTGAAAGCATCTGTCAGCAAAGCAAGATGTCAAAGGTGATAAACTCTACCACCTACTGGGAGCACTTGGTGGCGAAGAACCAATTGGTGGGTCCACTTGGAAGAATCAAGGACCCTAGGTTTTGCTCTTTGGGTTCTACCTGCTTGTATGATTATTGCTCTAGATATCAGCACATTCCTCTTTTGGGAGGGGGCTTCTATGCGCAACTCTAACCTCCTTTACAGTGAAAACAGTTTCTTATGATAGGAGGAGGTAGGTTGCTTTATATATAATTGGTTTGATTAATCCATCTATGACTCCATGAAGAGACCAATTTGCTATAATCACACATCTACACACCTTTAACCCAGTGCATGGCAGCCTTTAATTTATGCCCCTAATTTTATTTCTAAAGTTACTTCTCACATTAATACTCAAATGAATTTTTTTCAACTTATTACAGGTTTCTCAGCCTTCTCACTATTGACATGTTGGTCCCAATAGCTCTTTGTTGTGGGGAACTGTCCTGAGCACTGCAGGATGTTTTTATTTTTTTTAACATCTTTATTGGAGTATAATTGCTTTACAATGGTGTGTTAGTTTCTGCTTTGTAACAAAGTGAATCAGTTATACATATACATATATCCGCATATCCCCTCCCTCTTGTATCTCCCTCCCTCCCACCCTCCCTATCCCACCCCTCTAGGTGGTCACAAAGCACCGAGCTGATCTCCCTGTGCTATGCGGCTGCTTCCCACTAGCTATCTATTTTACATTTG
Source organism: Tursiops truncatus (assembly GCF_011762595.2). Lineage (NCBI taxonomy): Eukaryota > Metazoa > Chordata > Mammalia > Artiodactyla > Delphinidae > Tursiops > Tursiops truncatus. Next base: position 13,628,797 of record NC_047040.1, read on the forward strand.
GTAGTGTATATATGTCCATGCCACTCTCTCAGTTTGTCCCAGCTTACCCTTCCCCCTCCCTGTATCCTCAAGTCCATTCTCTAGTAGGTCTGTATCTTTATTCCTGTCTTGCCCCTAAGTTCTTCATGACCCTTTTTTTTCCCTTAGATTCCATATATATGTGTTAGCATACAGTATTTGTTTTTCTCTTTCTGACTTACTTCACGCTGTATGACAAACCCTAGGTCCATCCAGCTCACTACAAATAACTCAATTTCGTTTCTTTTTATGGCTGAGTAATATTCCATTGTATATATGTCCCACATCTTCATTATCCATTCATCTGTCGATGGACACTTAGGTTGCTTCCATGTCCTGGCTATTGTAAATAGAGCTACAAATGAACATTTTGGTACATGACTCTTTTTGAATTATGTTTTTCTCAGGGTATATGCCCAGTAGTGGGATTGCTGGGTCATATGGCAGTTCTATTTTTAGTTTTTTAAGGAACCTCCATACTGTTCTCCACAGTGGCTGTATCAATTTACATTCCCACCAACACTGCAACAGGGTTCCCTTTTCTCCACACCCTCTCCAGCATTTATTGTTTGTAGATTTTTTGATGATGGCCATTCTGACCGGTATGAGATGGTATCTCATTGTAGTTTTGATTTGCATTTCTCTAATGATTAATGATGTTGAGCATTCCTTCATGTGTTTGTTGGCAATCTGTATATCTTCTTCGGAGAAATGTCTATTTAGGTCTTCTGCCCATTTTTGGATTGGGTTGTTTGTTTTTTTTGATATTGAGCTGCATGTGCTGTCTATAAATTTTGGAGATTAATCCTTTGTCAGTTGCTTCATTTGCAAATATTTTCTCCCACTCTGAGGGATGTCTTTTCATCTTGTTTATGGTTTCTTTTGCTGTGCAAAAGCTTTTAGGTTTCATTAGGTTCCATTTGTTTATTTTTGTTTTTATTTCCATTTCTCTAGGAGGTGGGTCAAAAAGGATCTTGCTGTGATTTATGTCATTGAGTGTTCTGCCTATGTTTTCCTCTAAGAGTTTGATAGTGTCTGGCCTTACATTTAGGTCTTTAATCCATTTTGAGCTTATTTTTGTGTATGGTGTTAGAGAGTGTTCTAATTTAATACTTTTACACGTAGCTGTCCAGTTTTCCCAGCACCACTTATTGAAGAGGCTGTCTTTTCTCCACTGTATATTCTTGCCTCCTTTATCAAAGATAAGGTAACCATATGTGTGTGGGCTTATCTCTGGGCTTTCTATCCTGTTCCATTGATCTATATTTCTGTTTTTGTGCCAGTACTGTACTGTCTTGATTACTGTAGCTTTGTAGTATAGTCTGAAGTCCAGGAGCCTGATTCCTCCAGCTCCGTTTTTCTTTCTCAAGATTGCTTTGGCTATTCGGGGTCTTTTGTGTTTCCATACAAATTGTGAAATTTTTTGTTCTAGTTCTGTGAAAAATGCCAGTGGTAGTTTGATAGGGATTGCATTGAATCTGTAGATTGCTTTGGGTAGTAGAGTCATTGTCACAATGTTGATTCTTCCAATCCAAGAACATGGTATATCTCTCCATCTATTTGTATCATCTTTAATTTCTTTCATCAGTGTCATAACTTTCTGCATACAGGTCTTTTGTCTCCTTAGGTAGGTTTATTCCTAGATATTTTAGTCTTTTTCTTGCAATGGTAAATTGGAGTGTTTCCTTAATTTCTCTTTCAGATTTTTCATCATTAGTGTATAGGAACACAAGAGATTTCTGTGCATTAATTTTGTATCCTGCTACTTTACCAAATTCATTGATTAGCTCTCGTAGTTTTCTGGTAGCATCTTTAGGATTCTCTATGTATAGGATCATGTCATCTGCAAACAGTGACAGCTTTACTTCTTCTTTTCCAAGTGGGATTCTTTTTATTTCTTTTTATTCTCTGATGGCTGTGGCTAAAACTTCCCAAACTATGTTGAATAATAGTAGTGAGAGTGGGCAGCCTTGTCTTGTTCCTGATCTTAGTGGAAATGGTTTCAGTTTTTCACCATTGAGGACGATGTTGGCTGTGGGTTTGTCATATATGGCCTTTATTATGTTGAGGAAAGTTCCCTCTATGCCTACCTTCCGGAGGGTTTTTATCATAACTGGGTGTTGAATTTTTTTGAAAGCTTTCTCTGCATCTATTGAGATGATCATAAGGTTTTTCTCCTTCAATTTGTTGATATGGTGTATCACAATGATTGATTTGCATATATTGAAGAATCCTACTGCAGGATGTTTTGAAGTATTCCTGGCCTTTACTTGCTAGATGCCAGCAGCAAACCTCTCTTTCAGTTCTGACAATGAAAAATGCCTCCAGACATTTCTAAGCATCCCCTGGGGGGCAAAATTGCCCCCGTTAAGAACCATTGATCAACTAGTATTATCCTATAACTTTTAAATAGCATTAGGTGTTTGAGTTTCATTTTGAATATTAATAGTAATTATTAAGGCTTTATTTTTACCTCAGTTTTGAACTTTTCTCTGCCAGTGGATACAAGAACATTATATAAATATCATAAAGCCTTCAGATGGCATTGTTGAGTTATGAAAACCATAACCAAATAGCTATGTGACATTCCAGGCTATTGAAAGTGAAAGTAAACTCCAGCATGGTCTAGGCACCTGCTCTACAGTTCAGTTTTGTGTACTGGCTTATATGATCCGATCCCAGCAATCCTCTTGTGTGTGCTCCCTCCAAAATACCTGCATCAGGTAGGACCCACAGGATCCTCAAGACAAAGGCAAGCAGTTGCCTAACTATGAATGATGCCATAGCTGTGCACAGCAGGTGCAATCCGGGTCCCAGGAAGCAGTGAACTGAACAATACTGCCTCTGTGTCATCTGACTGCCAAGGAGGTAAAATCCACCTGTATGTTCAAAGCATAGACATCTGTGGCATTGGGGCCAGCCCTACATCAGGATCTGAGGTATGCCCAGGTCACCTGAGTCACATGTTTCATCTTCCAGCATGCTCCCTCATCACAAGTCCAACCTGTCTCCTAACCCAGAGGAGCTTCTGGGGCAGCCCCCACCTGAGCTTCCTGTACTAAAACATCCTCTCATTTAAAAGTACTTTCCTGGATCCCACTTGCAGCTGACCTCCCAAACTTATCTGCAGTTATATAGATCCAAGGTACTAAACTGATGGCCCATGAGCCAGGTCAACCGCATGGAACATGTATCTCTTTAGTCAGCAAGGTGTTTTCCTTTTCTTTTTCTCTTTTTTCTTTTCAATTCTTTGCTAACTCCCAACATTTATATTTTATATTTTATATATTTATATTTTATATTTTATCTCAAAATATTTTATCTCAAAATTCCAGATTTATATTTTATCTCAAAATATAAATTTTGAAATATAAAATTTATATTTTATCTCAAAATTCCAGATTTATATTTTATCTCAAAATTCCAGATTTCCAGCTTCTCTTAAAGGACTTGCATATGATACCACTGGCACTGAAACAGTCAGCTGTAGCTGAGTCATACAACCTGCTTAGACAGGTCAGATCATGTGCTCCCTGGTCCACCCCTGAGCCTGCTCCCCTTATTTATTTGTTACCTGCCTCACCCCCAACAGCATCTGAGTATGTCATCCTCTCATTTGAATCCCAGAGATTCACATGCTGAAATTGTAATTATTTCTGGAAAACAGAATCAGCAAGACAAATGGAAGATGTAATAAAATTTAAAACAATAACTTCAATGCTATTCATGCACTTTTCCTAGACATCATTTTTTCCTAACAGACAAGCATCATGTGCCTCTTATCAAGCACTATTTTTAGGTGCTGTAGTCAAATGCCAGGCACAGTTTGAAGCACTTCACAAGAAATAGTTCATCTAATTATCATAACAGCCATTGAAGGAGATACCATTATCGTCCTCTTAGGGGAGATACGGAAACTGAGGCACGGATTGGTTAAGAAATGTGTTGCAGGCAGAAGACCTAAAATAGACATTTCTCCAAAGAAGACATATGTATGGCCAAGAGGCACATGAAAAGATGTTCAACGTCACTAAGTATTAGAGAAATGCAGATCAAAGCCACAATGAGATGTCACCTCACACCAGTCAAAATGGCCATCATCAAAAAAGTCCACAAACAGTAAATGCTGGAGAGGGTGTGGAGAGAAGGGAACCCTCCTACACTGTTGGTGGGAATGTAAATTGGTGCAGCCATTATGGAGAACAGTATGGAGATTCCTTAAAAAACTAAAAGCAGAACTACCATATGACCCAGCAATCCCACTACTGGACATATACCCTGAGAAAACCATAATTCAAAAAGAGTCATGTATCACAATGTTCATTGCAGCACTATTTACAATAGCCAGGACATGGAAGCAACCTAAGTGTCCATCGACAGATGAATGGATAAAGAAGATGTGGGACATATATACAATGGGATATTACTCAGTCATTAAAAAGAATGAAATAATGCCATTTGCAGCAACATGGATGAACCTAGATATTGTCATACTGAATGAAGTAAGTCAGACAGAGAAAGAGAAATATTGTATGGTATCACTTATAAGTGGAATCTAAAAAGAAATAATACAAATGAACTTACAAAACAGAAACAGACTCACAAAATTAGAAAACTAACTTACAGTTACCAGAGGGGAAGGGTTGGGGGGGAGGAATAGTTAGGGAGTTTGGTATTGACATGTACACACTGCTATATTTAAAATAGATAACCAGGGACTTCCCTGGTGGCACAGTGGTTAAGAGTCCGCCTGCTAATGCAGGGGACGTGGGTTCGAACCCTGTTCTGGGAAGATCCCACATGCCACGGAGCAACTGAGCTCGCGGGCCACAACTACTGAAGCCTGCGCACCTAGACCCCGTTCTCCGCAACAAGAGAAGCCACCGCAATGAGAAGCCCATGCACTGCAATGAAGAGTAGCCCCCGTTCGCCGCACCTAGAGAAAGCCCACGCACAGCAACGAAGATCCAACACAGCTAAAAATAAATAAATTTATAAAAAATAAAATAAAATAGAAAACCAACAAGGACCTACTATATTGCATAGGGAATTCAGCTCAATATTATGTAACGAAATAATTGGGAAAAAAATTTGAAAAAGAATAGATACATGTATACATATAACTGGATCACTTTGCTGTACACCTGAAACTATTACAACGTTGTTAATCAACTATTCTCCAATATAAAATTAAAAGTTTAAAAAAAAAATAAGTGTTCCAACAGGATCCACATGGGAACGACCTGGATGGTCTGACTCTAGACTCCAAGCCAAGTTTGCCTTGACAATTTACTGCCTCTCAAATTGTCAATTCTCACAATAACTCAGAAGCAATGGTTATTACTATCCAGTCTTTACAGAGGAGGGAACTGGAGTTCAGAGAAGTTAAAGAACTCTCCTGAAAATCATTGTCAAAACACTTCAGAGAAGAGACTGTCTACTGTCTACACCAGCTTCCAGAGTCAGCCCCATGCAGCATTGCTGGGGTTTCAGTATTGTGAAGCACCCAGGCTGCAGGCCTTTCCCCCTCAGACCCTAACCAAAGGAGGTGTGAGTAGGGGTCTGCTCTGCTCCAGCCCCCAAGCCCTGCGTGGGATCAGCACAGGCACAGGAAGCTGGTCCAGATTTGCCAAGCCGGGAGCCCACACCACCTAATAAAGGGCAGGACTCATCCACCAGGGTCCACACCAAGTCTGTTGAACTTGCCGTGCCCTGCAGAGCGGTTCCTGTTCCACTGAGGTGAAAAGGAAGCTGCAGAAGTGGGAGCGAAGAGTAGGGGTGGAAACTGGGACAGCTGGAGGAAAATTGAAGTAAAAGTTACAAAGTAACCCACCACCGCTGTACAGAAAGAATGAAACTTAAAGGATTCAGGAAGTATCAACATGTCTTCATTACCCCAGTCTCAGTTCTCGTTGAATATCGCACATACAGACTTAATTGAGCTCATCTCATACAACACAAGAAATTGTTCCCTTTTAAAAGACACGGTGGAGCAGTGGAGACAGTCCTAGATTTCCCAGCAAACAAGTATTCAACCAAAGCCTAGGAATCATCCTTGATCCCTCCCTTTCTTTCACTTCCCATGTTCTATCCATGTAGGTCCAATCAGCTCTTCTCCAAAACTTATCCCAAACCCATCTTCTCTCCATCTCCACTGTTAAAACCCTTGGCCAAACCCCAGTCACCTCTCACCTGGGTTACTGCCTAGGCTTCCTCACTCTTTCCTTTTCATGCTCCCTTGTCATTTTCACCCCTCCATCTTCCAAACAGAAGAGTTACTCCCCATAAAACATAAATCAGATCACATCATTCCAACGTGCAAAACCCTCCGTCATGTTTAGAATAAAGTCAAACTTCCTGCATCCTAGAAAACCCAGTCTCTCCAACTTCACCTCCTACATCCTCTCATTTGCTCACCATGGGGAATCCTGACCTTTGCACCTCAAACACATCAAGTTCATTTCACTTGGGTATACTTTGCCCACAGCTCACTTTGCCTCCATTTTTCCGTTGTCATTGCCTCATTTCCTTCAAGTTTCTCTTCTGATGTCTCACCCTTAGAGATTGCTTTCTTGACCACCATTTCTAAAATAGCCTTCATTCATTGTCTCCCCACCCATCCCAGCTGTCTCTGTCTCCTCATGGTACCTAGCTTTGCTGTTGATGTTGTTGTTGTTTAGTACTTAGCACTGTCCAAAATTATCTAATATATGTATTTGTTTCCCTGTTCCTTTTCAGTCTCTTTTCACTAAAATATAATCTCTGAGCCCATAGACCTGGTTTGTCTTATTTGGGGCTGTGTCTTCAGAACAAAGAACCATGCCTGGCACACGGGAGTCGCTCAATAAATATTTGTTGAATGAAAAAACAAAGTTATAAACTCACCTTCATATTTCTAGCTTTGGAGAAATAAAAAGAGAGTAAGAAGACAAAGAGAAATTAGAAAAAGGAAAGGGAACATAGTCACATTTTCAAATGCCTACAAGGGGCCGAGCACAGTGCCTCAAATGTACTGAGTCCCCAACAAATGGTAGCTGTGTTTGTTGATCTGATATTGATTTCCACACTCAATTGAACTTCAGGCTTTCATGGATCCTATGAGGCAGACGTTAGTGTCCCCATTTTACAGAAAAGGAAGCTGAGGCTGAGAGGTGGTAAGTAACACGGGCGAGTCAAAACAGCTGGAAAGTGCCAGAGATCATTTCCCTCCCACCACTCTATGACTTTGACCGCTGTCTCTGAGGCTTACTGCTATGACCTTACGTCCTTACACTTTCTCCTTTAAAAAATGGGCTGAAAAGAACTTGCCTCCTAAATCCTAAGTCCTGAATATGGCCAAGGCAAGAAGATAATACTCAAAAATTGTTTCAACGTCTTGGAAGAAGTGCAGCACCCTTTGACGGCAAAGGGCCTCCTGATTATCTGTAATGCCAGAACAAACTGGGTCCACATTGCTAAAGTGAGGGCAACAATCGAAAGTCTGATGTATCCATTCCTGCTCCTATCCACCCAGCTTAGCCTCTGTGTCTGTGGTCTCTAGTAAGGATATACTAGGATCCGAGTTTTCCCCATCAATTATGATGTCTTACCTTGCAAAAGGAATGTAATGTGGTCAGACAGAATGATTATAAACCTATTCATAAACTGACTTTTCCCCTTTGAAGAACCTTTATCAATATCAGTTTCCTAAGGATTTTATGCTCAATTTTTTAAAAATAAAAATAGTATGCTGGGAATGGAAAATGGTACAGCCACCCTGGAAAACAGTTGCACACTTTCTTTAAAAAATGAAATATATACTTCATGTATGACTCAGCAATTGCATTTATCCCAGAGAAGTGAAAATATATGTGCACACAAACCGGTACACAATTGTTCGTAGCAACTGTAACAGAAATAGTCAGCAGACTGTGGTACGTTCATGCCAGGGAATAGTGCTTAGTAATATAAAGGAATGAACTGCTGATACACACAACTTGGATGGATCTCAAGGGTATTACGTTGAACGCAGAAAGCCAATCTCAAAAGGTCACAGACTATAAGATTCCACTTATATAACTACCTCAAAAATGACAAAATTATAGAAATGGAAAACAAATCAGGGTTGCAAGGGTTTCATTTATGGTAGGGGAGGGTCAAGTAGCAAGAGGAAAATCTCTGGGGTTTTGGAATAGTTCTGTATCTGGATTGGGGTGGCGGTTACACAAATCTACATGTCTTCAAATCGCATGGAACTATGCACACACACTGTACCAATGTCTGTTCCCTAGAGGGTATTTCTCACTTGATGCCATAGTGCTTTGTGCACATACAGAAAACACGTCTCTCCAAAATCAGACATTCTAATAGAAACAATTGAGATAAACAATGTTTTTAGGATAGTCCCAAGAAATTCTTTTGAGTTCCAAGTCGATCCAAATCACAGTTTTGTATAGATAGATGTAAAGATAACCAAGTTTTGATCCTTCTATTAGTTGGAAACCTCAGAAGCTTCCCTGGTGAAATCTGAAACTGGACCCTGGAAAAAGAGAGCAAGGAGAGACAAAAGAAAGAGGCCCAGTACTTCAGGCTGGTAGGTGGCAGTGAAGTAAGCAAGGAACTTGTACACAAGGCTTGTCTTGGGTGGCTGCAAGATGAGTAGATCTCCTCACCTGCCCACCAGGATCTTGAGTTTATATAGATACCTTACCTGGGCTCAGTCACGTATTCAGTCCAGATGGTCCCAGCACCTTATTCTCTCAAGGCTGTGACCTTGAAAATGGCTCCTCCTGCAGGAACAGTGGGCAAAATGTACATTCCAAGGACAAGGGAGGAGGTGAAGAACTTCTACTTGCCCGGGTCCAACTTGCAGTTCAAGCAGTGGTCACATCCTCTCAACTTCTTCCAATACCTTCAATACTGGTTTCAACCATTCTGGAAGTAATGATTGAAAATACACTTGTTCTAGGATGGTGTTTTCCTCTGTATTTTCCCTTCTTAAACGAAGTAAGTTCAGCCTCAATGTCTGTTTGCTTCTGTGGTTTCTTCTGCCATGGCAAGGGGCCCAGCAGGTAATATAAACGTATGAGTCACATAAGACATAGTGAGACTTACAGTGAACAAAAGAGCATGCCTCACCTCAAGTCATTCAAATCCAAATATTATAAAAAGAAAGAAAAACCACACCCATTGCGCCAGCCCAACAAATTTGCAACCCCTGGTTAGACCATCAGGGCCCAGAGCAACAGTTACGGCTGCCCTCAGTAAACAATCCTCCAGGTGTACAGTCACTGCAGTGGAGGCCAGCCTTGTTTGTTTCCTTCTGAATCAGGATGAGGAGGCAGCCATAATGAGGAAGTGCTGAATTTGTTGCCACGAAAATACTGAGGGTGCCTCCCAAAGACATCCACCTGTTGAAATTATTTACTTTATAAAGAGATTAGTCAAGCTATCACTGATGCAATGAATTAGGCTACAACTCTAAAAACCAGCAGTAGTAGGTTGGGCACATTAGGGTGCAAAAGGCTGCTACAAAGCATTCATGAATATTCTGTTCCCTCCCACTCACGGTAATCCAAAGCCAGTTATTTGTAACATTTATATTGTTCTGGATAAATGGTGTGGAAAGTAGGAAAAAAACTTGAATTGACAGGGAGTAGTTCCTAAAAACTGGTGCCAATTGCTTTCTGTCAAGTTTCTGCAGAGCACTGTCGTTCTAAGTCCCAATAATCCCAAAATCTGTTAGACATACCTGCAAATACCCATCCCACGAGCCCATTCCCCCACCTTCAAGCAAAATCATTCTAAATCTGCAAATGCAGGCTGGAAATCTGGAAGCTGCCACTGTGTGAAATTCAGAAGCTCATTTGATGCAGGATCCAAATTGTTCATGAAAAAAATAAATGTAGACTTCAGTTTTAGTCAGAAACTGGCTGAGGTACAATGCAGGGCCCAAGCATTTAAAGCCTAGTTATTCAGAAGCCGGTTAGGGCCTAAACCCATTCAGTTTTAGGCAGAAACTTGCTGAGGTAGAATCCAGGGCCTAACCATTTTAAAACCTAGTTATTCAGAAGAGGGGGGCTTCCGGGAAGATGGCGGAAGAGTAAGACGCGGAGATCACCTTCCGCCGCACAGATACACCAGAAATACATCTACACGTGGAACAACTCCTACAGAACACCTACTGAACGCTGGCAGAAGACCTCAGACCTCCCAAAAGGCAAGAAACTCCCCACGTACCTGGGTAGGGCAAAAGAAAAAAGAATAAACAGAGACAAAAGGATAGGGACGGTACCTGCACCAGTGGGAGGGAGCCGTGAAGGAGGAAAGGTGTCCACACACTAGGAGCTCCTTCGCGAGCAGAGACTGTGGGTGGCGGAGGGGGGAAGCTTCGGAGCCGCAGAGGAGAGCACAGCAACAGAGGTGCGGAGGGAAAAGCGGAGAGATTCCCGCACAGAGGATCGGTGCCGACCGGCACTCACCAACCCGAGGCTCGTCTGCTCACCCGCCGGGGCGGGCGGGGCTGGGAGCTGAGGCTCAGGCTTCGGTCGGAGCGCCGGGAGAGGACTGGGGTTGGCGGCGTGAACACAGCCTGCAGGGGTTAGTGCGCCACGGCTAGCCGGGAGGGAGTCCAGGGAAAAGTCTGGACCTGCCGAAGAGGCAAGAGACTTTTTCTTCCCTCTTTGTTTCCTGGTGCGCGAGGGGAGGGGATTAAGAGCGCTGCTTAAAGGAGCTCCAGAGACGGGCGCGAGCCGCGGCTAAAAGCGCGGAGCCCAGAGACGGGCATGAGACGCTAAGCCTGCTCCTGCCGCCACCAAGAAGCCTGTGTGCGAGCACAGGTTACTATCCACACCCCGCTTCCGGGGAGCCTGTGCAGTCCGCCACTGCCAGGGTCCCGAGATCCAGGGACAACTCCCTCGGGAGAACGCACGGCGCGCCTCAGGCTGGTGCATCGTCACGCCGGCCTCTGCCGCCGCAGGCCCGCCCCGCACTCCGCGCCCCTCCCTCCCCCCCCCCCCCCCCCCCGCCCCGGCCTGAGTGAGCCGGAGCCCCCGAATCAGCTGCTCCTTTAACCCCGTCCTGTCTGAGCGAACAACACACGCCCTCTGGCGACCTACACGCAGAGGCGGGGCCAAATCCAAAGCTGAAACCCGGGAGCTGTGAGAACAAAGAAGAGAAAGGGAAATCTCTCCCTGCAGCCTCAGAAGCAGCAGATTAAAGCTCCACAATCGACTTGATGTACCTGCATCTGTGGAATACATGAATAGACAACGAATCATCCCAAATTGAGGAGGACTTTGAGAGCAAGATTTATGATTTTTTCCCCTTTTCGTCTTTTTGTGAGTGTGTATTGTATGCTTCTGTGTGAGATTATGTCTGTATAGCTTTGCTTCCACCATTTGTCTTAGGGTTCTATCCGTCTGTTTTTTTTTTCTTAATAATTATTTTTTTATTTTAAAAACTTTATTACATTTTATCTTACTTTATTTTATTTTACTTTATCTTCTTTCTTTTTTTCCTTACTTCCCTCCTTCCTTGCTCCCTCCCTCCCTCCTTTCTTTCATTCATTCTTTCTTTCTACTTCTACTAATTCTTTCTTTCTACTTTTTCTCCCTTTTATTCTGAGCTGTGTGGGTGAAAGGCTCTTGGTGCTGCAGTCAGGAGTCACTGCTGTGCCTCTGAGGTGGGAGAGCCAACTTCAGGACACTGGTCCACAAGGGACCTCCCAGCTCCACATAATATCAAATGGCGAAAATCTCCCAGAGATCTCCATCTCAACAACAGCACCCAGCTTCATTTAACGACCAGTAGGCTACAGTGCTGGACATTCTATGCCAAACAACTAGCAAGACAGGAACACAACCCCACCCATTAGCAGAGAGGCTGCCTAAAATCATAATAAGTCCACAGACACCCCAAAACACACCACCAGATGTGGACCTGCCCACCAGAAAGACAAGATCCAGCTTCATCCACCAGAACACAGGCACTAGTCCCCTCCACCAGGAAGCCTACACAACCCACTGAACCAACCTTAGCCACTGGAGACAGACACCAAAAACAACGGGAACTACGAACCTGCAGCCTGCAAAAAGGAGACCCCAAACACAGTAAGATAAGCAAAATGAGAAGACAAAAAAACACACAGCAGATGAAGGAGCAAGATAAAAACCCACCAGACCTAACAAATGAAGAGGAAATAGGCAGTCTACCTGAAAAAGAATTCAGAATAATGACAGTAAAGATGATCCAAAATCTTGGAAATAGAATGGAGAAAATGTAAGAAATATTTAACAAGGACCTAGAAGAACTAAAGATGAAACAAACAATGATGAACAACACAATAAATGAAATTAAAAATACTCTAGATGGGATCAATAGCAGAATAACTGAGGCAGAAGAACGGATAAGTGACCTGGAAGATAAAATAGTGGAAATAACTACTGCAGAGCAGAATAAAGAAAAAAGAATGAAAAGAACTGAGGACAGTCTCAGAGACCTCTGGGACAACATTAAACGCACCAACATTCGAATTATAGGGGTTCCAGAAGAAGAAGAGAAAAAGAAAGGGACTGAGAAAATATTTGAAGAGATTATAGTTGAAAACTTCCCTAATATGGGAAAGGAAATAGTTAATCAAGTCCAGGAAGCACAGAGAGTCCCATACAGGATAAATCCAAGGAGAAATACACCAAGACACATATTAATCAAACTGTCAAAAATTAAATACAAAGAAAACATATTAAAAGCAGCAAGGGAAAAACAACAAATAACACACAAGGGAATCCCCATAAGGTTAACAGCTGATCTTTCAGCAGAAACTCTGCAAGCCAGAAGGGATTGGCAGGACATATTTAAAGTGATGAAGAAGAAAAACCTGCAACCAAGATTACTCTACCCAGCAAGGATCTCATTCGGATTTGATGGAGAAATTAAAACTTTTACAGACAAGCAAAAGCTGAGAGAGTTCAGCACCACCAAACCAGCTTTACAACAACTGCTAAAGGAACTTCTCTAGGCAAGAAACACGAGAAGGAAAAGACCTACAATAACGAACACAAAACAATTAAGAAAATGGGAATAGGAACATACATATCGATAATTACCTTAAATGTAAATGGACTAAATGCTCCCACCAAAAGACACAGATTGGCTGAATGGATACAAAAACAAGACCCACATATTTGCTGTCTACAAGAGACCCACTTCAGACCTAGAGACACATACAGACTGAAAGTAGGGGGATGAAAAAGGTATTTCATGCAAATGGAAACCAAAAGAAAGCTGGAGTAGCAATTCTCATATCAGACAAAATAGACTTTAAAATAAAGACTGTTACAAGAGACAAAGAAGGACACTACATAATGATCAAAGGATCGATCCAAGAAGAAGATATAACAATTGTAAATATTTATGCAGCCAACATAGGAGCACCTCAATACAAAAGGCAAATACTAACAGCCATAAAAGGGGAAATCAACAGTAACACATTCATAGTAGGGGACTTAAACACCCCACTTTCACCCATGGACAGATCATCCAAAATGAAAATAAATAAGGAAACACAAGCTTTAAATGATACATTAAACAAGATGGACTTAATTGATATTTATAGGACATTCCATCCAAAAACAACAGAATACACATTTTTCTCAAGTGCTCATGGAATATTCTCCAGGATACGTCATATCTAGGGTCACAAATCAAGCCTTGGTAAATTTAAGAAAATTGAAATTGTTTCAAGTATTTTTTCCGACCACAACGCTATGAGACTAGATATCAATTACAGGAAAAGATCTGTAAAAAATACAAACACATGAAAGCTAACCAATACACTACTTAATAACGAAGTGATCACTGAAGAAATCAAAGAGGAAATGAAAAAATACCTAGGAACAATTGACAATGGAGACACGACGACCCAAAACCTATGGGATGCAGCAAAAGCAGTTCTAAGAGGGAAGTTTATAGCAATACAATCCTACCTTAAGAAACAGGAGACATCTCAAATAAACAACCTAACCTTGCACCTAAAGCAATTAGAGAAAGGAGAACAAAAAAACCCCAAAGTTAGCAGAAGGAAAGAAATCATAAAAATCAGATCAGAAATAAATGAAAAAGAAATGAAGGAAATGATAGCAAGGATCAATAAAACTAAAAGCTGGTTCTTTGAGAAGATAAAAAAATTAATAAATCATTAGCCAGACTCATCAAGAAAAAAGGGAGAAGACTCAAATCAATAGAATTAGAAATGAAAAAGGAGAAGTAACAATGGACACTGCAGAAATACAAAAGATCATGAGAGATTACTACAAGCAACTCTATGCCAATAAAATGGACAATCTGGAAGAAATGGACAAATTCTTAGAAAGGCACAACCTGCCAACACTGAATCAGGAAGAAATAGAAAATATGAACAGACCAATCACAAGCACTGAAATTGAAACTGTGATTAAAAGTCTTCCAACAAACAAAAGCCCAGGACCACATGGCTTCACAGGTAAATTCTATCAAACATTTAGAGAAGAGCTAACACCTATCCTTCTCAAACTCTTCCAAAATATAGCAGAGGGAGGAACACTCCCAAACTCATTCTATGAGGCCACCAGCACCTTGATACCAAAACCAGACAAGGATGTCACAAAGAAAGAAAACTACAGGGCAATATCACTGATGAACATAGATGCAAAAATCTTCAACAAAATACTAGCAAACAGAATCCAACAGCACATTAAAGTGATCATACACCATGATCAAGTGGGGTTTATTCCAGGAATGCAAGGATTCTTCAATATATGCAAAACAATCAATGTGATAAACATATTAACAAATTGAAGGAGAAAAGACATATGATTATCTCAATAGATGCAGAGGAAGCTTTTGACAAAATTCAACACCCATTTATGATAAAAACCCTCCAGAAAGTAGGCATAGAGGGAACCTACCTCAACATAATAAAGGCCATATGTGACAAACCCACAGCCAACATCGTCCTCAGTGGTGAAAAACTGAAAACATTTCCACTAAGATCAGGAACAAGACAAGGTTGCCCACACTCACCTCTCTTATTCAACATAGTTTTGGAAGTTTTAGCCACAGCAATCAGAGAAGAAAGGGAAATAAAAGGAAGCCAAATCGGAAAAGAAGAAATAAAGCTGTCACTGTTTGCAGATGACATGATACTATACATAGAGAATCCTAAAGATGCTACCAGAAAACTACTAGAGCTAATCAATGAATTTGGTAAAGTAGCAGGATACAAAATTAATGCACAGAAATCTCTTGTGTTCCTATACACTAATGATGAAAAATCTGAAAGTGAAATCAAGAAAACACTCCCATTTACCATTGCAGCAAAAAGAATAAAATATCTAGGAATAAACCTACCTAAGGAGACAAAAGACCTGTATGCAGAAAATTATAAGACACTGATGAAAGAAATTAAAGATGATACAAAGAGATGGAGAGATATACCATGTTCCTGGATTGGAAGAATCAACATTGTGACAATGACTCTACTACCCAAAGCAATCTACAGATTCAATGCAATCTCTATCAAACTACCACTGGTATTTTTCACAGAACTAGAACAAAAAATTTCACAATTTGTATGGAAACACAAAAGACCCCGAATAGCCAAAGCAATCTTGGGAATGAAAGACGGAGCTGGAGGATTCAGGCTCCCTGACTTCAGACTATACTACAAAGCTACAGTCATCAAGACAGTATGGTACTGGCACAAAAACAGAAAGATAGGTCAATGGAACAGGATAGAAAGCCCAGAAATAAACCCACACACATATGGTCACCTTATCTTTGATAAAGGAGGCAGGAATGTACAGTGGAGAAAGGACAGCCTCTTTAATAAGTGGTGCTGGGAAAACTGAACAGCTACATGTAAAAGTATGAGATTAGATCACTCCCTAACACCATACACTAAAATAAGCTCAAAATGGATTAAAGACCTAAATGTAAGGCCAGAAACTATCAAACTCTTAGAGGAAAACATAGGCAGAACACTCTATGACATAAATCTCAGCAAGGTCCTTTCTGACCCACCTCCCAGAGAAATGGAAATAAAAACAAAAATAAACAAATGGGACCTAATGAAACTTCAAAGATTTTGCACAGCAAAGGAAACCATAAACAAGACCAAAAGACAAGCCTCTGAATGGGAGAGAATATTTGTAAATGAAGGAACTGACCAAGGATTAATCTCCAAAATTTATAGGCAGCACATGCAGCTCAATAACAAAAAAACAAATAACCCAATCCAAAAATGGGCAGCAGACCTAAGTAGACATTTCTCCAAAGAAGATATAGAGACTGCCAATAAACACATGAAAGAATGCTCAACTTCATTAATCATTAGAGAAATGCAAATCAAAACTACACTGAGATATCATCTCATACCAGTCAGAATGGCCATCATCAAAAAATCTAGAAACAGTAAATGCTGGAGAGGATGTGGAGAAAAGGGAATCCTCTTGCACTATTGGTGGGAATGTAAATTGATACAGCCACTGTGGAGAACAGTATGGAGGTTCCTTTAAAAACTACAAATAGAACTACCATATGACCCAGCAATCCCACTACTGGGCATATACCCTGAGAAAACCATAATTCAAAAAGAGTCATGTACCAATATGTTCATTGCAGCTCTATTTACAATAGCCAGGACATGGAAGCAACCTAAGTGTCCATCGACAGATGAATGGATAAAGAAGATGTGGCACATATATACAATGGAATATTACTCAGCCATAAAAAGAAATGAAATTGAGCTATTTGTAATGAGGTGGATAGACCTAGAGTCTGTCATACAGAGTGAAGTAAGTCAGAAAGAGAAAGACAAATACCGTATGCTAACACATATATATGAAATTTAAGAAAAAAAATGTCACGAAGAACCTAGGGGTAAGACAGGAATAAAGACACAGACCTACTAGAGAATGGACTTGAGGATATGGGGAGGGGGAAGGGTAAGCTGTGACAAAGCGAGAGAGTGGCATGGACATATATACACTACCAAACGTAAGGTAGATAGCTAGTGGGAAGCAGCCACATAGCACAGGGAGATCCGCTCGGTGCTTTGTGGCTTTGTGACCACCTGGAGGGGTGGGATAGGGAGGGTGGGAGGGAGGGAGATGTAAGAGGGAAGAGATATGGGAACATAAGTATATGTATAACTGATTCACTTTGTTATAAAGCAGAAACTAACACAACATTGTAAAGCAATTATACTCCAATAAAGATGTAAAAAAATAAAAATAAAATATATGTAGCACTGATGCCTGTTTACTGCTAAATGTTATTCAAATGGTTGACATCTGGTCTGTTATCAAATCCTATGTAATTTGAGTCCTGATTATGTTATTGTATCTTCCTCTGTCCCCTTTGGATAGGATGCTCTTGCAAATGCCTTCATTTTTAATTTCAGGAAATCAGGGATTATTTGGACTTTTTTAACTACCGGACAAATATAGATCAGATTTGCCACCTTTCTGGGTACTCCTTTATTAATTTATTTATTCAGTGGTGTTTATTGAACAGTTTCGATGTACTAGCCACCATGATAATTGCCAGAAATAAACGAATGAGTAAAATATGGTACTTATCCTCAGCAAAATCTTGCAGAAAGAAATAGAGTAGGTGGACGTTGACAATTATCTATCTAGCATGCTTTCCCCTCTTAGACCTTCCAAATAGTACCCTAGCTGAAGGGTAAATCCATTTCTCTCATCAGTGATTAAGCAGGTGAAAACTCTTGCCAATGAGTTGTGGGAAGACGTGTGCTGGGGGCTTCCCCCATGCTCTTCAGAAGGAAATTTTGGAAGCTTTTTTTTGTCTTCCTCTGATGTTATTGTTCATCGGTTATGTGTCTGGAACTGCTGCACCCAATTCAGTAACAGCCTGAGGATGGAGCTGATCCATGGAGAGGTGCAGAGCTTAGACAGTCACTCAGGGAAATGGAAGCCCATAGATAGATTAAGATAATTTAAAATGTGTCCTATGTCTGGGCTTCCACTTATGGGAACCAATGAATTTCTTTGTCATTTAAGCCAATTTGAGTTGGGTTTCCTTATACTTGCAAACAAAATTGTTTGATATGTTTTTACCAAGATCACTTCCCATGAGGAGATTCACAGGTTACACCATTTTTTTCTCAACAATGATAGCGACATGTAATGTTATGAACTATCGTGGAATGTGCTTCTTCTAACTGTGCTTCTGCTTCTCAGTTAAGACACTTGAGGTTACTGGACACTTTCTCCTCTCTCTTTGCCCTTGTATTTACAGTGTTCCTTCACTTATTCCCAGCTAATTTAACCTAAACTACAACATGAGAAATGCAAAGTAGGCAGAGAAAAGTTTCTCAAACTACAATTGCTTTTGTAGGTATGTTTTTTGTTATAAAAATAATTTTCAGTGAAAATATATTTAAAATTAGAGCTCAGTTGCATTCACCTGACATGTCTTAAGGATCATTTGGCTGAAATAAGGCCAGAGATGCAGACAGAGTAGACAGTCTCTCAAAAGTTGTTCCAGCCCTGGGAGCCTGTGAATCATGGCTCTATGTGTAGCAAAAATAGCAGAAGGGTTAGCTGAACTCTACTCATTGCTATCCTCAGTAGAAAAGGGCTGAAAGTGAAAAAAAATGGACATTTAGGGTGGTTCCATTGAGGGATGGGAATCCATCACCTATATGGCTAAATCTAACTCTGAGTATGTGCTAGACTTGAACTAGCTGTGGCTTTGGCTTTTTACCCATCAGTATTTATATCTCAACTATAAAGGATGTCATTCTGTGCATAGACCTCATAAATTCAAAATTTGGGGGATGGGGGTGTAACAGGGAGAATATTCTGGAACTAACTTTAGAAAGATTATGTTTGATTCCTGGCCCACACAGGGATTTATTGGGGATAATAGTATAGGATTCCATCCTACCCACCATCTCTAACCTTGCTTTGCCTTGCAGCCAAATAAGTTCCTATACTGAAGAAAAAAATAGAAGCCCTGGGCTTCTCAATACCACACCTACCAACCATTTGGAATAGTGACTGCAATTGATCTATTATTTAATGACCAAATTCTATCATGTAACATTAGGAGAGTTGAACTAGTGTATAAAAGGGAGCAACAAAATGTCAACATTTTTAAAACTTTAAAAATTTTTTCTGAAGTGTTTAATTAAAATGCATTAAGGATAAAATCCTGTAATGTTTAAGATTTTCAGTTGAGATGAAAATACTTCAATATCAACTTTAATGCAGGTAAAAATATTAAGATTTTACTCATTTTTTGTAGTCTATGTTGCTAAATAAAGCAAATGATGACAATTCTAATTAGAATATTATTTGTTTCTTTTTCTCTATTTATTTCTAAATCCAAGAAGAGATTGCCATTTTCAAAGTACCATGGCTGTTTCCTCTAGCTACTGCTAGATGGTTTACTGAGTATTTCAAAGTGTGCTTTTGAGGCTCCCATAGGGTTTACAGGTGAAACATTCAGAAAAATATTCAACATTTCTCATGATAATCATGCCACTTTGTATTTCTATGATAATTTTTGTTTGTTTTTAATACTTGTTAGCATGCCTTATCACATTTCATTTTTCACTTGTCTGTGAGGTACGTTTCATTATCCCAATTAAAATATATGAAAAGTGAATACACAAAGAGCACAAAAACTCAGAAATAGTAAATTAAAAAGTGGAATTTGAACTCAAGTTTTCTGACTGCCAGTTTAGTGCCTTTAAAAATAATGTTCCTGTAAAAACACTGCCCATCCTGAGGAACATCAATGACAAAGGGCCCTCTACGAGGGATTCCCCTGACAAATATCAAAGTGACATTCTATTATAGATTAACTTAGGTTATGATTATTTTAGACTATGATGAAACTATTATTTCAATTTTAACACAATAATCACAAATAGTTTAAGGGCAACACCCACATGACTTCTCCCTGCCCTGCATTCCTTAGCCTAGTGTAATAGGGTTGGAAGTAACTCAGCAGTCAATAGAGGGCAGTAGCTTGGAGCAAGTTCCATCATCCCCAGAGGTTCTTCAACATCAAGAGGTCACAGGGAAGCATCTTTCTCTGACTTCCTCACCTCTAACAGGGTCAAAAGAGAGCTCAGATATTCTACTTTGCCCAGCCCCTAACATTCAAAGCCTAACCACCCCTGCCTTGAATGCCCCAGGATAAATCTCATTATGCCCCATATATACACGTCAATCACCCTAATAAGGCCAATTCGCAGGTCGTCTGGAATCTTCCTCACTCTAACTCCCACAAAGATCCGCATGGCCCCTGTTGAGTCCTAGCTTCAACCCCCCAGATCTCGTGGAACCCTTCCCACACGGCCCTCTTCAAATCCCAGTCCATCCTTTGTAATACCTATAACCACAAACTGTCTCTAAATGTTCCCTTCTTTTTCTTGCTCCAACTATAACCTGTCTCTCCCCTGAGGAAACCATTTCCCCCGCAGCCTCTCAGCTGATCGACCTCTTTTCTCCCACAGTCCTTGTACTACCTGGAGGTCGAATAGGCATCTCAAGGCTAAGATGCACAGAACAACTCCTGATCTTCCTCCACAAAAGTCCACTACAGACTTCCCTATCGGACTGATGGCATCTCCACCCTTCCAGTTATTCTGGTCAAAAGCCTTGGAGACACCCTTGATTCCCTTTTCTGCCACACTCCACATTCAATGTGTAGGAAAATCTGTTGGCTCTACTTTCAAAATACTACGCCCAGAATCCAAATTCTTCTCCCTACCCTGGTGATGCATTACCGTCCCTCACCTAGATTACTAAAATAGCATCTTTGAAAGTCTCCCTGCTTCCACCTGAGACTATTCCACATTCCTAGAGTCTATTCTCAAGCCAGCAGACAGAGCAATCCCTTAAATACATGTCAGATCATGCCACCACTCGGCTGGAAACCTACCAAAGGTTCCCTGTTTAAACTGGAGTAGTACAAACCAAAGTCCTTACAGTGGCCTACCAGGCCTTACAGGATCTGGCCCCTTGGACCATCAGATCTCTTCTACTTTCCCTAAATTACTCTGTTCTGCACATTCTTCACTCCCCAATGCTCCCGGGAGGAACTAACACGTACTGTCTCTCTTAGGACTCTGTTTCCTCTGCTTGAAACACTCTTTCTCCAGTTATGCCCCAGCCCCACCCCAGCATTCCTGATCCCCATACCCTGCCCTGTGCTTTCTTCTAGCTCTCATGCCTTCCAACATCTATGTAATTTTCTTACGTATCACATTTCTATCCGCTCCTCTCCCCCTGGCCCCATGAGAATGCAATGGCAAGAGCTAGAACCTTTGCTTGTTTTGTTCACTGAGGTGTCCCAGGTGCCTACTTAGAGCATAGGACTGACTCCTGATCATCTCCCACAAACCTGCTTCACAAAGGACACACACACACCCATCTCAGTTAATGGCAACTCCATCTTTCCAGGTCAAAAATATTGAGGGCATCCTTGATTCTTTTATCTCTTACACCAACATCTGATCAGTCAGGAAGACTTTTGTGCTCCACGTTCAAAATAATTGCTTGATAATTTCATGTTGAAACAAGGACTGATTTATCCTTGTGAAATTGGCTAATAATATGATCCAATCCCAATAGAATACCATGACCTAATCCAAATATATCTAATCCTTTTACATATCCCACACATTGACATTCTACTAATTACATGCATATGTATGGGTGGTCCTTCTAAATATTATTTTTTAATCTAATTTTGTCTGGCTTGACATCTACCTTGAATAGACCTCATTAACTGCCTAAGTGCAGGAACCCTGTGCAAGATACTTTATAAATCTTCTAGGTCCAGTTTAGTCCTTCTAGCTATGAAATCCCAGTAAGCATTACTTGATGGTAAGGCAAATAGTAATTTCACAATCTGCAAAGTAATACATGGAGTTTTCGAGATCCTATTAAAAAGTCAATCCAATTCAACAAATCTTCAGTGCATGACTATACTAGGAATTCTACTGGATGCTGAAAAGATCAAAATACATAACTCTCGAGATACACATCACCTGATAGAGAACACAGTCATTTAAACAAATAAGTTCAAATCAATGTGATAAATGAAATATGAGCATTGGTACAAGGTGAGAGGAATTAACCCTGGAAAACCAGGGAAAGGCAAAGGCATGTCAGAATTTATCAGAAATACAGTGTGGGAAAAAACATTCCAAGCAAGGAAAAATTGAACAGAACTTTTTTATTTGTTGTAAAGCTTCTGTTTTTTATTATTAGGGATGCTGCTTTTGGCCATAACAGGCCAGATGTGGAAGGTGGATTCAATTAATGGAAGAGAACACATGCATTAGGTAAGGAGTTTGAATTAAACTGTTTCCTTGTAAAGTCCCTTGTAAAACCTTTATATATAATGACTCAAATGATCAAAAAAGGACTATATTAATTTATTCAAGTTTTGACTCATAGAATGCTTTTGGCAAGGTTTGCATGAATAATAGTATTTTACGTGTCTGATGCCAAAACTGAAACATTGACTGTGTTAAGATTTAAATCTAGTTATAAACATGTCTCCAAGATAAGATGCATGATAATTAGGAGAAAAGAATAATCTGGAGCTGTTTCTTTCTGAGAACCAGCAGAACTGTAAACAGCTACAATCTGTCTTTGCATTTTCCTTGAAAGTAAAATCGAGAAACAGCAAAGAACAAAATTGCCTGTACCTATACAACAGTCTGAGTATAATTCTGCTTTAATTCCATTTTAAGAAATGTTGACCACTCGCTGTGGTCAACATTTTCTTCTGGAATCTGTAAATTAAGTCATTGCTTTTCCAATAAGTATGGGTAAATATATTCACAGCTTCACAAAACTAAAAATAAGCAATAAATTTCATCTTTCTTTGAAAATAGTGTGCTTCTTGTGACATTCCTTAAGCTATTCTTAAAAATAGAACTGGATTTGAGGGCTAACATCAGCACATACTAGGCAGTTATCTCTGACAGCCTCTGCTTCCCTACCTGGAAAATGGAAATAGCAAAACTTACCATATCTCACATAGTGTTTGTAAGGCCCAAATCAGATCTGAAAGTATATCATAAATGCTAAAACATCATATACAAACAAAAACGTATATGAATGTTCATAGCAGCATTATACATAATAGTCAAAAAGTGGAAATAACTCAAATGTCCAACATTGATGAGTGGATAAACAAAATGTAGCACAGCCATACAATGGAATATTATTCTGCTATAAAAAGGAGTGAAGTACAGATTTTCCTTGACTTACGATGGGGTTATGTCCCGATAAACCCATCGTGAATTGAAAATATGCATTTAATACACTTAACCTACCGAACATTATAGCTTAGCCTAGCCCGCTTTAAACATGCTCGGAGCACTTACATTAGCCTACAGTTGGGCAAAATCACTTAACACAAAGCCTATTTTATAAATAAAATGTTGAATACCTCATGTAATTTATTGAACACTACACTGAAAGTGAAAAACAGAACGGCTGTAAGTGTGTCAGTTGTTTACCCTCACGATTGTGTGGCTGACTGGGGGCTGTGGTCACCGCCACAACCCAGCAAAAGAAGAGTATGTCACACCACGTATCACTAACCCAGGAAAAGATCAAAATTCAAAAATCAAAATATGGTTTCTACTGAAAGTGTATCACTTTTGCACCACCATAAAGTTGAAAAAAGCATCAGTGGAACCATCATAAGTCAGGGACCACCTGTACAGATACATGTTACAACATGGATGGACATGGAAAATATTATACTAAGTGACAGAAGCCAGATACAAAGCGCCATATTTATATGATTCCATTTATATGAAATTTCTAAAGTAGGCAAATCCACAAAGACAGAATGTAGATTAGTGTTTGTGGGGTTGGGGAGAAAGAGGACTAGGGAGTCACTGCAAATGGGGACGGGTGGTCGGGGGGAAGGAGAATGTTTTGACATTAGGTGGTGGTGATGGCTGCCCAACTCTATGAATAGACTAGAAACCACTGAATTGTACACTTTAAAAGGGTGAATTTACGGAAAATGCATTATATCTCAATTTTATAAATTACATAGTGCACATATAATATATAAATATTTAATTATTAATGTCATTATTTAGGAGTCTATTTCCATTAAGGGTCCTTCCCTGAGAATATGCTATAGTTCCTTTTGTCCCCCCCTCAAAATCTCTCTCTAAAGTACTTAGAGCTGCCTTCCCAGGCTCCTGGAAAATAACAGAGAAAGTAATTGATATTTAAAAGAAAGCAGGACTGGGGGAAAGGGTTGGAGTTCATAAGCATGACCACATATGTGAAATACCCCCAGAGCCTAGATGTGTTGTGACATCACTTTTTACTCAAAGTTGCACTTAGTGCTTATTTTGAGCCAATAATTTCACTTGGGTAAAAATGGGTATGTCTGTGTGTGTAAGGAAAAAATGTGAGATACAACACAATTTGACCAGGGCTCTTGTCTTTCAGCCACTAAAATTTACCAAATTCTTACAATTTACCATATGTTTGAAGATTTTTTCTTAATTTCTAGAAATTCTGAGTGACCAGTTTTTTAAAAAATCTGTCAGTAGAAGATGTATGATCAAAAATATAATATTAAAAAGATCATTATCCAAATGTGGCATAATACTAATTTCCTATTCATAAACTATTTTCAAAGCAAAAGGAGTATAATTTTATTTAATTGGTCATTTTTCTTATGAACAACTAGGGAATTTACATTCCACCAAAAAATGTATTCAGTAAAATCACAACATGAATTTCATAGAGAATTAATTTGTTGTTATACTAATTACTTTTTACCACCCATAGGGATAGCATGGAGCAATAAATGCAAAAAGAATCTTTAAAAGTAATTTCTTTAAGACTCTAAGTAGGGATGCAGAAGTGAAAACAAGCTAAAAAGCAACGTACAAAAAAGGCTGTCAGTTTCATTGTTTTTAGTGTGTAAACATGAAGAGAAGAGGAAGTGCAGAGCTGTAATGGTAGCTGTCTCTGAGTAGGTGGATGCTGGGTGGTTTTAACATCTTTGTGCTCATCTGGCTTTTCTGTAATAAAGATGTCATAAAAGAGGATGTGGCCAAAATGGCAGAGTAGAAAGACCCTGACCTCACCTCCTCCCAAAGACACACCAACGTTACCACTAGTTACAGAGCAACTATGTTTGAGAAAACCCCAAAGACTAGCAGAAAA
Source organism: Tursiops truncatus (assembly GCF_011762595.2). NCBI lineage: Eukaryota > Metazoa > Chordata > Mammalia > Artiodactyla > Delphinidae > Tursiops > Tursiops truncatus. Next base: position 13,654,032 of record NC_047040.1, read on the forward strand.
GGATTTCCACAACTAAAGACGGAAAGAAGGAATCACAACAAGATAGGTAGGAGAAGCAGACATGATATAGTCAGGACCCACACCCCCGGGCCAATGACTCACGTACAGGAGGAATATCACAATTGTAGGAGTCCTCCCCAAGGCACGAGGGGTCCAAGCTCCACATGGGGCTCCGCAGCCCGGAGGTCCTGTACTGGGACGATGAGTCCCCAGACGTCTGGCTTTGAAAAACAGCAGGGCTTGTGGATGGGAGAGCTGAGGGCTACAGGAATCAGGGACTCGACTCTTAAATGAGCACACAAAACCTCACAACTGAAGCACAGAGGCAGTCCTTTGAGAGGAGCCTGAGTCAGACCCACTTGCTGAGCTTGGAGAGCCTCCTGGAGAGACAGAAGGCAACTGGGATCTCCCTGGAGAAGGAGGCCCTTGAGGCAGCCGTTTGGGGAGCTTGTTCTAACACAACTATACCAGCACTGGCAAACCCCATTTTGGAGCACTCTCTGCAGCTTATTAGCACTGGGGACCCAGCCCTGGCCTCCAGACCCCCGGGTCACACAGATGGACACCCAGAGGCCTGGACCCACCCACCAGCTGGCTAGCAGCAGGCCCAAGCCCCCAAGGCCTCACAGCCAACTGCCCAGGAGGCCTATCCCACCTTGCAGAAGAGGCACGGCCTGACAACCGCCTAGGCCCGGGGGGTCCAACCCCGCCCACCAGCCGCCCACAGTAGTCAGCCCTAGCACAACAGAAGAGGGCATCCAGCCTACATAGGGGGCACCCCTAGAGCATAGAGCTCGGGTAACCAGAAGGGAGTGTGCTGCTGGACCCCATAGGATGGCTCCTACATAAGGCCAGTTCTCCAAGATAGGGAAATGGAACCAACCTACCTAACACACAGATATAAACACAGACAACTGGGCAAAATGAGATGACAGAATACGTGCCTAATGAAGGAACAAGACAAAAACCTCAGAAAAAGAACTAAACCAAGAGGACATGAGAAATCTACCTGATATGGGATAGATTGGGAGATTGGGATTGACGTATACACACTGCTATATATAAAATAGATATAAGAACCTGCTGCATAGCACAGGGAATGCTACTCAATACTCTGCAATGGCCTATAGAGGAAAAGAATCTAAAAAAAAAAAGAGTGGAGGGCTTCCCTGGTGGCACAGTGGTTAAGAATCCACCTGCCAATGCAGGGGACACGGGTTCGAGCTCTGGTCCGGGAAGATCCCACATGCCATGGAGAAACGAAGCCCATGAGCCACAATTACTGAGCCTGTGCTCTAGAGCCCGCGAGCCACAACTATTGAGCCCGTGTGTTACAACTGCTGAAGCCTGCGCGCCTAGAGCCCGTGCTCCACAACAAGAGAAGCCACTGCAGGGAGAGGCCTGCGCACCGCAACGAAGAGTAGCCCCCGCTCGCTCCAACTAGAGGAAGCCCATGTGCAACAACGAAGACCCAATGCAGCCAAATAAATAAATAAAACTTTTTTTAAAAAGAGTGGCTATATGGATATGTATAACTGATTCACTTTGCTGTACACCTGAAACTAACACAACATTGTGAATCAACTATACTCCAATAAAAAATTTAAAAAATAAAGAATTCAACTTTGCCTAGCCATAGACAATTGTTCGTTAAGATGATATAGAAATAAAATAACTTTCATTAAAAAAGAAAGAAAGAAAGAAAGAAAGAAATCTACCTGATAAAGACTAGTGTAGCAGGGCCAAAAAAAGTGGTTTAGACACACACTCTAACACTTTCACTAGAAACAGTACTGAGAAATCTGTTTGTGCAGGCCCTTTTTTTTTTTTCTTATTTGTTTTACATATTCTTAAATGAAGCTGAATTTTGTCATATAACATAGCAGCTAGAGTTTACTCTTTCCTTCCATCTGGTATATATGGGCATAGTATGAACTGTGCATAAAGATTTGCCGATAAGTAAACCAATTTGCTAGACCATGGGAAGAGGCTGATTTATAACACATATCCTTCCAGCCGTGACATATAAGTGCAACCACAACAAACGATACATGCCTTTTTGCAGGTGAGTTGAAGATAAAAATACCAGGCAAGCAGCCTTTGGGATAGATGTGCCAGGACTGGGAATTGTCTTTGCTCAATTCAGTTGCAATTGACAAAGGAAGGTTTTTAATAAAATCTCTGAATGTAGAGACACTCTTGATATTGGACTAGAGGAACATATGGATATTATCAAAAGGAGTTTATTTTATCACTCATGAGGGAAGCCAAAGACGTATGAAAATATCTGGGAAATGTGCAATTTTTGGAGACGGAGATTAAGAGCTGAACTTACACTTTCAGAAAAGGAACAATTTGGTAATAGAGTCTAATGAAAACATGCAGACAGTGAGTACATATGCAAATAAATGGACAGTGGGGATTTTAACATAGCAGTACTTTCCTCTATGCATGGCTTTCTTTGACACTTACAGCTCCATGACAGAACAGTAATGATCCTGTTTTACAAATAAGAAACATACGGCTTGGAGGATTTGGTTATTTTAGAATCCTAGACTCCGAATCAGGGCGATACACCACCTTTCATCCATCTCTCATTAATGTTCTGCTTTGGCTGGCTGTTTATTTCACTGCATTCATTATTTTCTCTGTAGTTCCAAGGCAGCACTAACTCTGTACTTCCCAGTGAAAGTGCATTATTATGTAACCCATGGGATAGACTGTTTTTCTTTCTCTGGGAGGCATTCACTATCTGCAGGATGATTCTTCTGGACCTGAGAAGCCCATGATGAGGGTTCTGTGTGATGAGGGAGTAACTAGAGACAGGAAAGAGAGCCATGCCCCTCCCCATCATGGACTCTGCTTCACGTGCCTTTGGCTGAAGCGACCTTGAGGCTGACTCCTCGAGGAGTTAAGCCAAAGCTTGCAAACAAAACCAAAGACCCCAGAAACATTTGGTGCAGAAGGCCAATTTTTTTTTTTTTTTTTTTTTTTTTTTGAAAATTTGAATCTAAAAGCCTTTAGGTGTGGGCTTCCCTGGTGGCGCAGTGGTTGAGAGTCCGCCTGCCGATGCAGGGGATGCGGGTTCGTGCCCCGGTCCGGGAAGATCCCACATGCCGCGGAGCGGCTGGGCCCGTGAGCCATGGCCGCTGAGCCTACGCGTCCAGAGCCTGTGCTCCGCAACGGGAGAGGCCACAGCAGTGAGAGGCTCGCGTACCGCAAAAAAAAAAAAAAAAGCCTTTAGGTGAGACACCAGCTCACCATAGCCCCAGCTATCTTGCACTTGGCTGCCTCTGACCTCTGTGATACCTCTGTGGCCCCTGAAGGACCCTGAAGCAGGTCTTTCCCTCCATTGCTGATGTTTATTCCAAATCTGCAATGAATAGGGACGGTGGGAGGAGAGGTGGGATCAAATACTGTAGCCCTTGTCTAGAGGTCCAGTTCTTTTAAACCTCACTATGACTAAGAGCTCATGTCTCACTTTCCCCGGTGAGGGCGTTCACGCCATGCGGAAGCATCTAAAGCTTTCAGAGGGTGCCCCACCTGGGTCTCCCCTGTTCCCCATCTTCAATCTCTCCCTTCAACCCTGTCTTCCCCTCTAACATCCCATTTCCCTGTCTTTGCAGGGTACTTTTCACCCCTCCCTAAAGAAATAACCAGGTAAATCCCATATTGTCAGGCACTGAGTGTCAATGACAATAATGATAGTTAACATGGATAGAGTTTATACTATGTGTATAATGCTAAGAAAATTATTAACCATATTTTACCTATGAAGACGTTGAGGCTCCAGGCACAGAATGACATTCTCAATGCCACAGGCTATGGGATTCCAATCTAAATTGCCTGTACTGAGCCCTCCACCACAATACCTCTTCTGCTTCCTCACCCAGCCATCCAGTACCTTCTGCTCTAAAGAGGAGAGAGCTGGGCTTTGACTCATGCTATGAAAGTCTGCCCCAGAAAAGGGAAGGCAAGGGAGGGGGTGAGCAGAAGAGAGGGTAAGTGGGAGTCTTTCTTCCAGTCCGCAATCCCACACCTACCCTCTCCGACACTCCTCTGCAGAGAAGCAAAACCAGACGTATCCACCAAGACAAAGACTCATTTCCTTCTGAAACTTGGTCTGGGGGGGATCTAGAATAGAAATTCATATTCTCTCCATTAACATAACTTTGACTTTATTTATGCAAATTAATATCCTTATCTTTTTAGATCTAGAAAGCAATCGCCCTCACTTTTCCTCCGATCACATCATGAAGCGTCCATGTGAAAAAGACAGTGAATAATACAAGGACCACATCACCTTTCCCAAGAGAGGAGGTGGGGGAAGGGAAGAAAGAAGTAGGGAGGAGTCTCAGTGTTCCTTTAACAGTTTAATATATGATGAATTTTGATTAAACATTGATGCCTTTTTAACATGATGTCTTTAAAACTCTACACAAAAGGGGAAAAGAGACACTGAGAAAATGCAGCCTGATATTGGGTCCTAGGTATCCAGAAACACCTACACATCTCAAACCTGGCTCTGTCCCTGTGCATCACAAGAGGCTGGCTTCTTTCAGGGAGGCTGGGCTGTGTGGGCCACCCCAGAGAGGCCTGCTAAGTGACCCAAGCCTCCTGTCACCTGGAAGTCCATCCACGTGAAGGTAATCACAGAGGCTTTTTATAAAAGTTAAATAAATGAATAAGAAAATAAATAAGGCATACATGCATTCCTACATTGGTAATGTATTCAGGGTAGAAATCCTTTCAAAGCTAATTGCTAAGCAAATTAACAGACTAACTGAATTGCCTAAAAATTGTTATTTAGTATGGGTAGCATAATACAGTGTGTTAAACACAACCTATTGTCGATCCTAGAGGAACTTGTATTTAAGAAGGGGAAGAAATTATGCCTTAGAGCATTCATTTTTTCATGCTCTTTACCATCTGTTTGGGTGAAAGACCATATAAAGGCCGGTAATCACCATTATCACTAATTATCTGTCACTCGAAATCTTTTTCAGTTTACCATTAGCGTTAAATGTGAAGCAAGAAGCTGACTGATTAAATCCTAGAGTAGATTTTTATTCCCTATAGAGACATGTAGTTTACAAAATACTTTTGATATTCTAATGTGGACTCTAACTTCAAAAATATAGGATCCAAGCCAACTTCACTTTTGTGCATGGAACTGCCTGTTTGGTCCTCAGACTCGGAGTTGTATAATCTGGGCTCAGTTAGGTTCTGACCCAGTTAGGATCTAGCTGGTTAGCCAGTTACAAGGGAGAGTCTGATAATGGTTGGAGGACACCAGGTAAGTGCTAGAGGAGAATGCCCCAGGCATGGATGCCAAAGGCCTCAAAATTCAGTGTTTCTAGGCCCTGAAAGAGAAAGGTTATGTATGTTTACTAGATGGTAAATAAAACCCACATCCACTTACCCTGCTCCATTTATACAAACAGTTAACACAAAGTGGGACCCATAGATGAAGCTTGAAAAATGTTAGTTGTTGTTTGTAGTTGCAGTAGAATGACTGTTGGTTTCTTGGCTGATTTTTTAATTAAGTTGTTTCTAGTGATCCACTAACTTTATTTTACAAGAGGTGAGGTATGAAATAGTCTATCTTTCTCAAGGGCTTACAAAGCAGACTTGGATTCCAGTTGCCACATGTCTAATTGTCATTTCACAGCTTGATTTCCCTCTCGACACACTGTAAAACTAAATTAACCTGCTACTTGACTCTCAGCTGAGTGAATCATGTTGGGTGCATAGCTGACCCAAACTGGACCAATCAGATTCTTCTCCTGGGAATCTAGCATTAACACAGAGTCAGTTCAACATAAAAAGCTATGCAAAACTCATCTATTCTTGAGTCAAGCCCATGTCAACCCAAAGTCATACGCAAGACAAAGTTATGGAGGAGAAAAGTTATGGAGAGACCAAGCGTAAGCAAAGAAAGTTGGTTGGCCAAACAGAAGGGATCATGCTTGCAAAATTATGTACAGGAGAAGAATTATGCAGCTGCTGAAAGTAAAAGCAACTATGGTCCTTGGCAGCTCCCCAGGGTGCAGCTCCATTCCCAGCTGTATCTCATTCATGTGAGACCTCCTTTTCCTAAAAATAAACCTTCCTCTGAATGGGAATTAATCTGAGTGCGCTTCCATCCCTCACAACCATTGAGTTTTGCCTTTAAAAAGTACCTCTGCTTAGATGACCACTCTTCTATGGTACTTTTTTGAACTGTCCCAACTGAAACGATTCTTGCCCTGCTACGCTACCTTGTCATGAGCGGCCTGCTTCTCTATTGTCACTGCCTTCTAGTCACTTCACACACACCCCTCAAGGCTTCACTCCCATCCTAAGCCCTAGGATAGATCATGTTTAATTATCTGGGGAAACTGGAGAAGCCCTTGTTCAATCTCCCAGCACTACTCTGAGGGGAGTTAGTGCAGTCAGAGTTCAGCTGGTTTCTATGACCAAACTCCTATCTCTGTCCTTGGTTTGATAATTTGGTATGTGAGATCTTCCTAAATTGATCCTACCTTGCCCTGACCAGTTGTTTTCTGAAAGTCCAGTTCTAAGGCAGGGGCTCTGCCAGACCTCCCTAACCTTAGTAACTTCTTGGTCCTGGCAGTGGTTCTCAAGAAGGGGGAGTGACTTTGGCATATGGCAATATCTGTTATCACAACCTGAGAGGGAAGGGGAGCTGCTTCCATCTAGAGGGTAGATACCAGAGACGCTGATAAACATCCTGCAATGCACCGCACAGCCCTCCACAGCAAAGGATCACCCAGCCTAAGATGTGAATAATGCTGACGTTGAGAAGCTCTACTTAGGAGTACTGGGCAAATGACCTTGAGCACAACTGTGTGCTTCACAATTTCCCTTCATAAAAATACAGGTATATTTGTTGTAGGATTATCACAGTACCTAACACAGTGCCTGTGAAGCCTTTAGTATTTTCTCATGATTATGTTTGTGCAATACAAAAGAACCTTGTTAAATAATTATGCCGTTATCTAACCATTCCTTCTTTATTCTGTCTGTACTTTGTGTTTGGAAAAATCCTTCTTAGTGATGAATTCTGTGTTTACTCGGAAAACCTCTCAGGCTTCTAAAGCCTTGATCATATTTGTCTCGATATTTTTTAATAAGATTTTTTAATGAAACTTTTCTATAGTGGTAAAATACACAAAAGATAAAATTATTTAACCATTTTGTAACTGTACAGTTTTGCAGTATTAACTGCATTCATATTTTTGTGCCACCATCACCACCACGATACATCTTCAGAACTCTTTTCATTTAGCAAAATTGAAACTCTGCACCCATTAAACAGTAAGTCCTCATTTCCTCCTCCCACCAACCCCTGGCAATCACTATTCTACTTTTTGTCTCTTTATATTAGACTACTATAGGCACTTGTATAAGTGGGGTCATACAGCATTTGTCTTCTGGTGACTGGTTTATTGCACTTAGCATAATACTCTCAAGGTTCAACCATGTTGTAGCATGTGTTAGAAATACATTCCTTTTCAAGGCTGAAAAATGTTCTATTTATGTATACCTACTTTTCTTATCCAATTCATCCATCAGTGGACACTTGGGTTGCTTCCACATTTTAGCTTATTGTGAATAATGCTGCTATGAATATGGTTGTACAAATATATCTTCAACACCCTTCTTTCAGCTATTTTGGGTACATACCCAGCAGCAGAATTGCCGGATCATTGGTAATTCTATTTTCATTTATTTATTTATTTATTTTAAAATCTTTATTGGAGTATAATTGCTTTACAATGGTGTGTTAGTTTCTGCTTTATAACAAAGTGAACAAGCTATACATATACATACATCCCCATATCTCCTCCTTCTTGCGTCTTCCTCCCACCCTCCTTATCCCACCCCTCTAGGTGGATACAAAGCACCAAGCTGATCTACCTGTACTAGCAGCTGCTTCCCACTAGCTACCTATTTTACATTTGGTAGTGTATATATGACCATGCCACTATCTCACTTCGTCCCAGATTACCCTTCCCCTTCCCCATGTCCTCAAGTCCATTCTCTACGTCTGTGTCTTTATATCTGTCCCACCTCTAGGTTCTTCAGAACCTTCTTTTTTTTTTTAGATTTCATATATATGTGTTAGTATATGGTATTTGTTTTTCTCTTTCTGACTTACTTCACTCCGTATGACAGTCTCTAAGTCCATACACCCACTACAAATAACTCAATTTAGGGTTTTTTTGCGTTTTTTATTGCGGTACGTGGGCCTCTCACTGTTGTGGCCTCTCCCGTTGCAGAGCACAGGCTCCGCAGGCTCAGCGGCCATGGCTCACGGGCCCAGCCGCTCCGCGGCATGTGGGATCTTCCTGGACTGGGGCACGAACCCACGTCTCCTGAATCGGCAGGCGGACTCTCAACCACTGAGCCACCAGGGAAGCCCTCAATTTAGTTTTTTTTTTATGGCTGAGTAATATTCCATTGTATATATGTGCCACATCTTCTTTATCCATTCATCTGCTGATGGACACTTAGGTTGCTTCCATGTCCTAGCTATTGTAAATAGAGCTACAAATGAACATTTTGGTACATGACTCTTTTTGAATTATGGTTTTCTCAGGGTATATGCCCAGTAGTGGGATTGCTGGGTCCTATGGTAGTTCTATTTTTAGATTTTTGAGGAACCTCCATACTGCTCTCTATAGTGGCTGTATCAATTTACATTCCCACCAATAGTGCAAGAGGGTTCCCTTTTCTCCACACCCTCTCCAGCATTTATTGTTTGTAGATTTTTTGATGATGGCCATTCTGACCGGTGTGAGGTGATACCTCATTGTAGTTTTGATTTGCATTTCTCTAACGATTAGTGATGTTGAGCATCCTTTCATGTGTTTGTTGGCAATCTGTATATCTCCTTTGGAGAAATGTTTATTTATGTCTTCTGCCCATTTTTGGATTGGTTTGTTTGTTTTTTTGATATTAAGCTGCATGAGCTGCTTGTATATTTTGGAGATTAATCCTTTGTCAGTTGCTTCATTTGCAAATATTTTCTCCTATTCTGAGGGTTGTCTTTTCCTCTTGATTATGGTTTCCTTTGCTGTGCAGAAGTTTTTAAGTTTCATTAGGTCCCATTTGTTTATTTTTGTTTTTATTTCCATTTCTCTAGGAGGTGGGTCAGAAAGGATCTTACTATGATTTATGTCATGGAGTGTTCTGCCTATGATTTCCTCTAATAGTTTGATAGTGTCTGGCCCTACATTTAGGTCTTTAATCAATTTTGAGTTTATTTTTGTATATGTTGTTAAGGAGTGTTCTAATTTCATTCTTTTACATGTAGCTGTCCAGTTTTCCCAGCACCACTTATTGAAGAGGCTGTCTTTTCTCCATTGTATGTTCTTGCCTCCTTTGTCGTAAATTAGGTGGCCATAGGTGCATGGGTTTATCTCTGGGCATTCTGTCCTGTGCCATTGATCTATATTTCTGTTTCTGTGCCAATACCATACTGTCTTGATTACTGTAGCTTAGTAGTAGAGTCTGATGTCCGGGAGCCTGATTCTTCCAGCTTCGTTTTTCATTCTCAAGACTGCTTTGGCCATTCGAGGTCTTTTGTGTTTCCATACAAATTGTGAAATTTTTTTGTTCTAGTTCTGTGAAAAATGCCATTGGTCCTTTGAGAGTGATTGCATTGAATCTGTAGATTGCTTTGGGTAGTATAGTCATTTTCACAATATTGATTCTTCTAATCCTAGAACATGGCATATCTCTCCATCCATTGGTATCATCTATAATTTCCTTCATCAGTGTCTTAAAGTTTTCTGAGTACAGGTCTTTTGTCTCCTTAGGTAAGTTTATTCCTAGGTATTTTACTTTTTGTTGCAATGGTAAACGGGAGGGTTTCCTTAATTTCTCTTTCAGATTTTTCATCATTAGTGTATAGGAACGCAAGAGATTTCTGTGCATTAATTTTGTATCCTGCTACTTTACCAAATTCATTCATTAGTTCTAGTAGTTTTCTGGTAGCATCTTTAGGATTCTCTGTGTATAGTGTCATGTCATCTTCAAACAGTGACAGTTTTACTTCTTCTTTTCCGATTTGGATTCCTTTTATTTCTTTTTCTTCTCTGATTGCTGTGGCTAAAACTTCCAAAACTATGTTGAATAATAGTGGTGAGAGTGGACAACCTTGTCTTTTTCGTGATCTTAGTGGAAATGGTTTCAGTTTTTCACCATTGAGAATGACGTTGACTGTGGGTTTGTCAAAAATGGCCTTTATTATGCTTTGAGGTAAGTTCCCTCCATGCCTACTTTCTGGAGGTTTTTCATCATAAATCGGTGTTGAATTTTTTTGAAAGCTTTTCCTGCATCTATTAAGGTGATCATATGGTTTTTCTCCTTCAATTTGTTAATATGCTTTATCACATTGATTGATTTGCATATTTTGAAGAATTCTTGCATCCCTGGATAAGACCCACTTAATCATGATGTATGACCCTTTTAATGTGCTGTTGGATTCTGTTTGCTAGTATTTTGTTGAGGATTTTTGCATCTATGTTCATCAGTGATATTGGCCTGTAGATTTCTTTCTTTGTGGCATCTTTGTCTGGTTTTGGTATCAGGGTGATGGTGGCCTCGTAGATTGAGTTTGGGGGTGTTCCTTCCTCCACAATTTTTTGGAAGAGTATGAGAAAGATAGATGTTAGCTCTTCTCTAAATGTTTGATAGAATTCACCTGTGAAGCCAGGTGAAGTCACCTGTGAAGCCAGAATTTCACCTGTGAAATTCCTGGGCTTTTGTTTGTGGAAAATTTTTAATCACAGTTTCAATTTCAGTGCTTGTGATTGGTCTGTTTATATTTTCTATTTCTTCCTAGTTCAGTCTCGGAAGGTTGTGCTTTTCTAAGAATTTGTCCATTTCTTCCAAGTTGTCCATTTTATTGGCATATGGTTGCTAGTAGTAATCTCTCCTAATCCTTTGTACTCATGCAGCATCAGTTGTTACTTCTCCTTTTCCATTTCAAATTCTATTGATTTGAGTGTTCTCCCTTTTTTTCTTGATGAGTCTGGCTAATGGTTTTTCAATTTTGTTTATCTTCTCAAGGAACCAGCTTTTAGTTTTATTGATCTTTGCTATCATTTCCTTCATTTCTTTTTCATTTATTTCAGACCTGATCTTTATGATTTCTTTCCTTCTGCTAACTTTGGGGGTTTTTTGTTCTTCTTTCTCTAATTGCTTTAAGTGTAAATTTATGTTCTTTATTTGAGATGTTTCTTGTTTCTTGAGGTACGACTGTATTGCTATAAACTTCCCTCTTAGAACTGTTTTGCTGTATCCCATGGGTTTTGGGTCGTCGTGTTTTCATTGTCATTTGTTTCTAGGTATTTTCTGATTTCCTCTTTGATTTCTGCAGTGACCTCTTTGTTATTTAGTAGTGTATTGTTAGCCTACATGTGTTTGTATTTTTTACCAATTTTTTTTCCTGTAATTGATATCTAATAGCATAATGTTGTGGTGGAAAAAGTACTTGATATGATTTCAATTTTCTTAAATTTACCAAGACTTGATTTTTTACCCAAGATATGGTCTATCCTGGAGAATGTTCCATGAGCACTTGAGAAGAAAGTGTAAGCTACTGTTTTTGGATGGAATGTCCTATAAATATAAGTTAAGTCCATCTTGTTTAATGTATCATTTAAAGCTTGTGTTTCCTTGTTTATTTTCATTTTGGATCATCTGTCCATTGGTGAAAGTGAGGTGTTAAAGTCCCCTACTATTATTGTGTTACTGTCGATTTCCCCTTTTATGGCTGTTAATATTTGCCTTATATATTGAGGTGCTCCTATGTTGGGTGCATAAATATTTACAATTGTTGTATCTTGTTCTTGGATTGATCCCTTGATCATTATGTAGTGTCCTTCTTTGTCTCTTGTAACAGTCTTCATTTTAAATCTATTTTGTCTGATATGAGAATTGCTACTCCACCTTTCTTTTGATTTCCATTTTCATGGAATATCTTTTTCTACCCCCTCACTTTCAGTCTGTTTGTGTCCCTACGTCTAAGTGGGTCTTGTGTAGACAACATATATACAGGTCCTGTTTTTGTATGCATTCAGCCAGTCTATGTCTTTTGGTTGGAGCATTTAATCCATTTACATTTAAGGTAGTCATTGATATATATGTTCCTATTACCATTTTCTTAATTGTTTTGGGTTTGTTATTGGAAGTCTTTTCCTTCCCTTGTGTTTCCTGCCTAGAGAAATTCCTTTAGCATTTGTTGTAGAGCTGGTTTGGTAGTGCTGAATTCTCTTAGGTTTTGCTGTCTGTAAAGGTTTTAATTTCTCCATGGACTCTGAATGAGATCCTTGCTGGGTTGAGTAACCTTGGTTGTAGTTTTTTCCCTTTCATCACTTTATATATGTCCTGCTGCTCCCTTCTGGCTTTCAGAGTTCTGCTGAAAGATCAGCTGTTAACCTTATGGGGATTCCCTTGTATGTGAATTGTTGCTTTTCCCTTGCTGCTTTTAATGTTTTTTCTTTGTATTTAATTTTTGATAGTTTGATTAATATGTGTCTTGCTTTGTTTCTCCTTGGATTTATCCTGTATGCAACTCTCTGCACTTCCTGGACTTGATTGACTATTTCCTTTCCCATATTAGGGAAGTTTTCAACTATAATCTCTTCAAATATTTTTTCAGTCCCTTTTTTTTCTCTTCCTCTTCTGGGACACCTGTAATTCAAATGTTGGTGCGTTTAATGTTGTCCCAGAGGTCTCTGTGATTGTCCTGAATTCTTTTCATTCTTTTTCCTTTATTCTGCTCTGCGGTAGTTATTTCCACTATTTTATCTTCCAGGTCACTTACCCTTTCTTCTGACTCAGTGATTCTGCTATTAGTTCCTTCTAGAGAATTTTTAATTTCACTTATTGTGTTGTTCACCATTGTTTGTTTGCTCTTTAGCTCTTGGTCCTTGTTAAATGTTTCTTTTATTTTGTCCATTCTATTTCCAAGGTTTTGGATCATCTTTACTATCATTATTCTGAATTCTTTTTCAGGTAGACTGCCTATTTGCTCTTCATTTGTTAGGTCTGGTGGGTTTTTATCTTGCTCTTTCATCTGCTGTGTGTTTTTCTGCCTTTTCATTTTGCTTAACTTACTGTGTTTGGGCTATCCTTTTGCAGGCTCCAGGTTTGTAGTTCCCATTGTTTTTGGTGTCTGTCCCCAGTGGCTAAGGTTGGTTCAGTGGGTTGTGTAGGCTTCCTGGTGGAGGGGACTAGTGCCTGTGTTCTGGTGGATGAGGCTAGATCTTGTCTTTCTGGTGGGCAGGTCCACATCTTGTGGTGTGTTTTCGGGTGTCTGTAAACTTAGTATGATTTTAGGCAGCCTCTCTGCTAATGAGTGGAGTTGTGTTCCTGTCTTGCTCGTTGTTTGCCATAGGGTGTCCAGCACTGTAGCTTGCTGGTCATTGAGTGGAGCTGGGTCTTAGCATTGAGTTGGAGATCTCTGGGAGAGCTTTTGCCACTTGATATTACATGGGGCCAGGAGGTCTCTAGTGGACCAATATTCTGAACTTGGCTCTACCTCCTCAGAGGCTCAGCCCTGACACCTGGCCAGAGCACCAAGACCCTGTCAGCCACTCGGCTGAGTAGAAAAGGGAGAAAAGAAAAAGAAAGAAAAAATGAAATAAATAAAAAGTATTAAAATAGAAAAAATTATTAAAAATTAAAAAATAATATAAAAAAAGAGAGAAAGAAAGAAGAGAGCAACCAAACCAAAAAACAAATCCACCAATGATAACAAGAGCTAAAAACTAAACTATAAAAAACCCCAAAAACAAAAATGGACAGTCAGAACCCTAGGACAAATGGCAAAAGCAAAGATACACAGACAAAATCACACAAAGAAACATACACAAAAAAAGGAAGAGAGCAACCAAATCAATAAACAAATCTACCAATGATAATAAGCTCTAAATACTAAACTAAGATAAACATAAAACCAGAAACAAATTAGATACAGAAAGCAACCCCATGTCTACAGTTGCTCCCAAAGTCTACCACCTCAATTTTGGGATGATTCGTTGTCTATTCCTGTATTCCACAGTTGCAGGGTACATCAACTTGACTGTGGAGATTTAATCCGCTGCTCCTGAGGCTTCTGGGGGAGATTTCCCTTTCTCTTTTTTGTTTGCACAGCTCCTGGGGTTCAGCTTTGGATTTGGACCCTCCTCTGCGTGTAGGTCACCTGAGGGTGTCTGTTCCCTGCCCAGAGAGGACAGGGTTAAAGGAGCAGCTGATTAGGGGGCTCTGGCTCACTCAGGCCAGGGGGAGGGAGAGGTACAGAATGCAGGGTGAGCCTGTGGAGGCAGAGGCCAGCATGACGTTGCACCAGCCTGAGGTGCACAATGTGTTCCCCCCAGGGAAATTGTCCCTGGATCACGTAACCCTGGCAGTGGCGGGCTGCACAGGCTCCCAGGAGGGGAGTTGTGGATAGCGACCTGTGCTTGCACACAGGCTTCTTGGTGGTTGCAGTAGCAACCTTAGCATTTCATGCCCGTCTCTGGTGTCTCCACTGATAGCCACGGCTCGTGCCCATCTCTGGAGCTGGTTTAAGCGGTGCTCTGAATCCCCTCTCCTCGCGCACCCCAAAACAATGGTCTCTTGCCTCTTAGGTAGGTCCATTCTCTTTCCCGGACTCCCTCTTGGCTAGCTGTGGCACACTAGCCCCCTTCAGGCTGTGTTCATGCAGCCAACCCCAGTCCTATCGCTGGGGTCTGAACTCCGAAGCCAGAACCTCAGGTCCCAGCGCCCACCCACCCCAGCGGGTGAGCAGACAAGCCGCTTGGGCTGGTTAGTGCTGGTCAGCTCCAATCCTCTTTGCAGGAATCTCTCCACTTTGCCCTCTGCACCCCTGTTGCTGCGCTCTCCTCCGTGGCTCCGAAGCTTCCCCCTGGCCCACCCCCCATCTCCTCCTGTGAAGGGGCTTCCTGGTGTGTGGAAACATTTCCTCCTTCACAGCTCCCTCCCACCGATACAGGTCCCATCCCTATTCTTTTGTCTTTGTTTTTCCTTTTTTCTTCTGCCCTACCCAGGTACAGGGGAGTTTCTTGCCTTTTGGGAAGTCTGAGGTCTTCTACTAGCGTTCAGTAGGTGTTCTGTAGGAGGAGTTCCACATGTAGATGTAGTTTTGATGTATTTGTGGGGAGGAAGGTGATCTCCATGTCTTATTCCTCTGCCATCTTGAAGGTGCCCCCTGGTAATTCTACTTTTAATTTTATAAGGTACTGCCATACTGTTTCCCACAGTGGTATACCATACTACATTCCCACCAACAGTGCACAAGTATTCCAATTTCTCCATATTCTCACCAACACTTGTTATTTTCTTTTCTTTTTTTTCATACTAGCCATCTTAATGGGTATGAGGTGGTGTCTCATGTAGCTTTAATTTGAATTTACATAACTATTAGTGATATTGAGCATCTCTTTGTGAACTTATTGGTTATTTGTATATCTTCCTTGGGAAAATGTCTATTTAAGTCCCTTTGTCTACATTTTTTTTAAGAGTTTTTTTGATGTGGACCATTTTTAAAGTCTTTATTGAATTTGTTACAATACTGCTTCAGTTTTATGTTGTGGTTTTTTGGATGCAAATCATGTGGAATCTTAACTCCCAGAACAGGGATTGAACCTGAACCCCCTGCTTTGCGAAGTGAAGTCTTAACCACTGGACCACCAGGGAAGTCCCCTTTTGTCTATTTTTGAATTGTTTAGTATTTTTCTTTTTGTGTTTTAGGAATTCTCTATATAATCTGTATATTAATCACTTATCATACATATAATTTACAAATATTTTCTCCCTTTCTGTGGATTGCCTTTTAATCTGTTAATAGCATCTTTTGATGCACAAAAGTTTTATTTTCATAAAGTCCAATTTGTCTATTTTCCTCTTTTATTGCCTGCACCTTTAGTGTCATACTCAAGAAATCATTGCTGGACTTCCCTGGTGGTACAGTGGTTAAGAATCTGCCTGCCAATGCAGGGGACATGGGTTCGAGCCCTGGTCCGGGAAGATCCCACATGCCACGGAGCAACTAAGCCTGTGTGCCACAACTACTGAAGCCTACGCATCTAGAGCCTGTGCTCTGCAAAAAGAGAAGCCACTGCAGTGAGAAGCCTGCGCACTGCAACCAAGAGTAGCCCCCGTTTGCTGTAACTAGAGAAAGCCTGCATGCAGCAATGGAGACCCAATGCAGCCAAAAATAAAATTAATTAATTAATTAAAAAAAAATCATTGTCAAATCTAATGTCATGAAAATTTGTCCCATGTTTTCTTCTAAGAATTTTGTAGCTTGTTCATATTTTCCTCTTGATTTATTATTTTTTTATTTTGTACATATTTTATTATAAGTGTAGATGAGCATTTCTTTTTTTTTAATAGATCTTTATTGGAGTATAATTGCTTCACAATACTGTGTTAGTTTCTGTTGTACACCAAAGTGAATCACCCATATGCATACATATGTCCCCATATCCCCTCCCTCTTTAGCCTCCCTCCCATCCTCCATATCCCACCCCTCTAGGTCATCGCAAAGCACTGAGCTGATCTCCCTGTTCTATGCTGCTGCTTCCCACTAGCTTCTCACATATATACACATTTGGTAGTGTATATATGTTGATGCTACTCTCACTTCTCCCCAGTTTCCCCCTCCCACCCTGTATCCTCAAGTCCATTCTCTATGTCTACATCTTTATTCCTGCCCTGCAACTAGGTTCATCGGTACCATTTTTTTTTTTTTTTAGATTCCATATATATGCATTAGCATACGGTATATTTTTTCCCTTTCTGACTTACTTCACTCTGTATGACAGACTCTAGGTCCATCCACCTTACTACAGATAACTCAATTTGGTTTTTTTTATGGCTGAGTAATATTCCATTGTATATATGAGCCACATCTTCTTTATCCATTCATCTGTCGGTGGACATTTAGGTTGGTTCCATGTCTTGGCTATTGTATATAGTGCTACAATGAACATTGTAGTACATGTCTGTTTTTGAATTATGGTTTTCTCAGGGTATATGTCCAGTAATGGGATTGCTGAGTCATATGGTAGTTCTATTTTTAGTTTTTTAAGGAAACTCCATACTGTTTTCCATAGTGGTTGTATCAACTTACATTCCCACCAACAGTGCAGGAGGGTTCCCTTTTCAACACACCCTTTCCAGTATTTATTGTTTCTAGATTTTTTGATAATGGCCATTCTGACCAGTGTGAGATGATACCTCATTGTAGTTTTGATTTGCATTTTCAGCTTTATTTTTCCAGATAAAATCTGCAGTCTAAATATGCCCTGAGTAAAATATACACGGATGTATTACTCATCTACAGAACCCAAAGGTAATTAGCTATTGTGCCTGCACTTGTGTGCATGTGTGTACTCAAGTACTTGCGCATGTGTGTTAGGGTGTCGCTTGCTGCAAGAAATAGCAAAAGCATTTAACACTAGTACAGGAAAATATGGGCATATTAGATAGGGTAGGCTAATGGCTAAACAAATAAGCCAAAAATTTATAACTGTTCAAACAAGAAGTTTATTTTTTGTTTATGTAACATCCAAAGCAAATATTTTTGATTGATGGCAGTCTTTCCTCAAAGTCATCATTCAAAGACCCGTGCTCCTTCCTTCTTCCTTCTTGTGCCATCTTTGACAGGCTGCATGTCCATTTGCATCAAGCTGGTGAAAGCAGACAGAGAGTGAAGAAACCACATCTGCTTCTTAACCACCTTAGTTTAGAAGTGACATACCTAACTTCTGTTCCCAAGCTTTTGGCAATACCTAGTTACTTGGCCCTTCCTAGAGGCAAGGTAACTAGGAGATGAAGTCCCTGAGAGCATAGCTACTTTCCAGTGATTGCTCTATCTTTGCGATCCAATATGGTGACCAGCAGCCACATGTGGCTATTGGGCACTGGGGATGTGGTTCATCCAAATTGAGATATGCTGTAAGCATAAAAAGCACACCAGACTTTGATGACTTAGCATGAAAATAAGGATGTAGATATCTGATTGGTAATTTTTAGAGTGATTACAGGTTGAAATGGCAAGATTGTGGATAACTGCGTTAAATAAAATATATTATTAAAATTAATTTCACCTGTTTCTTTTTACTTTTTTACCAAGGCTACTAGAACATTTTCAAGTACGTATGTGACTTGCATACTTGTGTACTATTTCTATTGGATAGCCCTGCAATGGAAACTACCCTTCTCTGTTCCACAGATTATCTCATAGGATTGAGATAGGGAGTATATCTGGGCCACTCACAGAATCAGAAGAAGAGGAATTGGAAAGCTCTCTGGAATCAAGGTGTGTGCTCTCTCTCTTTCTTTCTTTTTCTCTCACTGGAGCCACATGGTCACTGGTCTCTCTGTCTATACCTACTGACTTAACTCTTCTCTCTCTGTCTTTCTCTTTCTCCCTCTGTCTCTTTCATTCATGTTGCAATCAGCTGGGGTCAGGAGGCTGAGGTCAAATGGCTTGCCACCCATTCACTGGAAGCAATGGAAACAGGTTCTCAGGGAAAGGGCACAAGTAGGTCAGACAAATTGACTGACGTGTTTGCTCAGTATGCAAATATGTAAAGGCTACATGGACTTGGCAGCTGTCAACATTCCCCAGTTTTTACACTTCAAAGACTATATTTACTCTGAGGCCTTTTGTAAGAACTCTGTGTTGAATAGATGATTAAATTTAATCTGAGAGTATACTATTTAACTCATGTCATCACTAATGAAAACATGTAACTAATCTTTATTTCTTGGGTTTGTACCAGTGCCCAGAAATAGTCAACCTCATTGACAGGGCTTGAATTTCCAGCAGTGTACATTGGGCTCAATATATATTCATAGAATATCAATTTAGCCCATAGGACCAGGCTCATTAAACCATATGCAGAAATTATGTGAGAGTACAAAGTTAATATATGGGTGATATACCCCCAAATATAACTCTCCTGTTGGGCCGGAACCTTTACATTTTAATGCCATTCTCTGGAGTTTAAGAAATGTCACCAGCCCCTGTTAGAATATGTATATATGACCTAGAGAGATTACCAGATGTGTTTAGATTCTCAGGAAGAATTTACATGTCAGACACCATTCTAAATCCACTAACAATTTATCAGAAATGGATTTTTCAGATTATTATCTTCCACCTAGAAAAAAAAGGGGCCCATAAGGAATGGAATTAACTTTTGTTAAAACGGGATTTGGTTAGCTTCAAAATATGTCCAGGGGTCCTACAGAAGCTGGATGGCCAGTATCTGCACTAAGATCTTAGCCATCAGGGAGGGAAAAGGAGGTAGGGGATGGTGATGAAAGAGGGGACACGAATGTCACCAAACACACATTTTACCTTCTTTATTTTCCTGATGAAACTAGAGCTTTGACAATGGTAGTCCTTTTGCAGGTGCAATTTCACAGCCCTGCTTTGAGGCTATGACCTTCAAAGTTGGTAGGAATCTCCTAAGCCTCTGAGGTTCTTTTGGACTTGTCTTAGTTAGTGGATGACCTTCCAGAAATGAGCTGAGATTTCCTGTGGCATTTTTAGGATGCTGAGTGGGGCTGGCTGTAAGCTGAGCTGTTGGGGATACATGCTTTGCCTTTTTCTCTCCTGCAAAGCTTATTCAGAGTCCAATGCGGGTGTAGGTCTGCCAGGAGATGGCCTCTACTCCACCAGTGTACTGAGCTGAATCTACCATCTCCCACTGACATAATGACCTACCTCCCAGGAAACCTAGCATATTCCTAAGGGGGATTCTCTTACCCTTTCACTAAGAGGAGATGGGGTACAGTTGCCAGCTGTACTCCTCTCTCAGCTTGGAATCTAGACAAATTCTAGAGGGGTAATTTGCCAGGAAGTGGGAAGTAGTAATGCAAAGAGCTTAGGTATCTTTCACAACTTATGGATGGCTTTGAGGGCTACCCATAAATCTTGATGGAATCACTGGCCTTGTAATTTATATAATGGATAATAGTTCTTAGCTCGTGTTCTTTCTAGTACATGTTCCTGAAATTAAACACACATCTTAAGAATGTTCATAACATTTGACTACTAGAGTTAGATTATTAGTTCTATGAAGGCAGGGACCACTTCTGTCTTTATTGTCTTGTTTTTCCTAGTGTCCTTAGAGCTAAACACTGATTTAATGAAGGAATGAATGAATGAACAATGAATTTACTTATACTCTTATGTTATTTGTTGATTGTGCATCTTTGTTATAGTTGTTCTTTTAGGGAAGAAAAAGATGTTTTAGTTTATTCTGTGTCTTGGAGAGAGCTTTATCAGGGAACCACTTACTAAAAATCATTTGCTAATAAACAACTGGACAAGAACATTTAGAAATTTTATCCGTAGAGAACAAGTAATCCTTTTCTTTAAAGCATGGACTTCTTTTTTCCACTTCCTATGTGAAAATGAAAAATAATAGAGGCCACAGAGAGATAATAAATAGTATCTGCCCCAAACTCTATCACGTGGAAAAAAACGCCCACTTTCACATACTCTATTTCATTTTATTCTTAGAGCAATCTTCTCAGAAATAGAACTGACAGTATAATCTGTTTTATTAATAAAAGAGTAATTAAGATCCAGATAGTTGTAGTGTGTAGCTCCAAAAAAACTAGAAGAGTTGGGGTCAATGATTATAACACGTGGCTTATTTTAACTTTGAAATCTGGACACAGAATTCTGTATATTGACTCTTAGGTTAAAATCGTTATTTTATGTCTGACTCTTACACATCCCTCAGATCTCAATTCAAATGTCTCTTCCTCAAGGAAGTCCTCTCTGTATTCCCCAGGCTGGGTCTGGTCTTCCTAGAAATGCTCTTATAGTGCCTGGTAACTTCTGTACATGGTACTTATCATACTTGTCTGTTACTGGCTGTTTTGGTGGCTTTATCTGATTACTATATTTTCTCCTTAACCAGGAAGCATGCTGTTTTACCATGGTATTCCTGGAGCTTAGCACACAGTAAGCATTCAGTAAATACCATAGCATTAATAAGTAAAGGAACAAGGACCTACTGTATATCACAGGGAACTATACTCAATATTTTGTAATAACCTATAAGGGAAAAGAATATGAAAAAGAACATTTATATTCTGTGTTATACACCTGACACTAACATGACGTTATAAATCAACTATACTTCAATTTAAGGAAAAAAAGAAAGAAAAAAATAATAAGTAAAGGAACAAATAAATGTTGACTTTTTAAAATGGAGTTTAAAGTCCTAGGAGGAATTCAAAGAGAAAGTAAGAATTGAAATTCATTTTCAGAGGACTTGAATTGATGTTTACATTTCAGAAGAATTCAGAATAATTTTTAAAATTTAAATAAATGTAATAGCAAAGAGATATTTCAATCAGTTATTACTAAGATACATTATTTTTATAATTATGTATATGCACTAAGACTATTTAAAACATTCAAAATAACTTCTAAACATCCATAAATCTATAATACAATTTGAACTTATTTTTTAACCTGACCTATTTTATGCTTTCTTTATAGGAGCATAGGTTAAATCACTAATTTTGTTAATTTTTCCTCCTTAATGGTCTGTTTTTAAGATAAAAACATTTGATTCATGTTATCTATAACAATATATTTTATTAAAATGATGCTTAGTGAGGAAGAAAATGGCTAGAAAATGTCAAAAAACAAAAATAATGTCATAGTGTGTATGAATTAAATTTATAGGAAACTTTATCCTACTTAGAAAAGTTTTATAGGGCAGTAAGACATCAAAAAGTTTAAAAAAAGGAAAGTTTACTAATGGAAGAAAAGAAAGTTTACAGGTTTTTCTAACTTTTCCCTATCTATAACGGAAATAAGCACCATTCAATAGAATTCAAATGTAAGACATTTAAATGTGGAGAAAAACAGTAGCTAAAAATAAAACATGTCATTAAAACTGTCAATTTTTTTTTTTTTTGCGGTACGCGGGCCTCTACACCGTTGTGGCCTCTCCCGTTGCGGAGCACAGGCTTCGGACGCGCAGGCTCAGCGGCCATGGCTCACGGGCCCAGCCGCTCCGCGGCATGTGGGATCTCCCCGGACCGGGGCACGAACCCATGTCCCCTGCATCGGCAGGCGGACTCTCAACCACTGTGCCACCAGGGAAGCCCAAAACTGTCAAAATTTTAGTGTGAAAAATTATGGTTAATTTTCTTTCAGTGTAAACACTAATAAGATATTTATAGAAAGATTATAATTTTAACTTTTTTCATATTCACATATATGTTGCATTAAGATATCCTCAGATTTAGACAAAGAAAATAATACGAAATTAGCAACTGCAAAAATGAAAAAAGGATTTTGGGGAAAACTCTTGAGACAATTTCCTTAATATAGAGATTTAATATAAAAACATATGTCTTAATATAAAGATGTATAAATACACATATAAAGGTGAGTGAGTTCTTTAAGTAAGAGATTAAAAGTCAAAGCAGAGCAAGCCAAGAGGACTGCCTGGGAAGAATAAAAGGGAATGGAGGTCAGGGATTTTATTAGAGTAGGAAACAGGCAAATCTATAGACCTTTGAAGAGCTGGTTTTCATAAATATGTCTCTTCCTTGGTAAACTGTAATTTCCTACTCATGTGTTTAGCTTAATAGCAGAATTTTACCTTAATCAAAAGTTAAGTGGGCTTACCAAAATTCTTGAGTGTTTTGTTTTGGTGAATTCCATAGTTACTATGATGCTGATTCACAGGAGTCTAACATAAATGATACATAATGCTAGAAAATTGAGTTTAAAATACAATTCTCTTTTATATTCTCATTCCCATAATAGAAGAAGAGAAAACTGAGTTTAAAGCTGCTGTGTTACTGACACTTCAAATAAGATTTAATTAGTTTCTCTGACAAAGCAGTAAATCTAAATTAAAGAGTTCAGGAGAGCTTAGCCCCATAAATTTTCTAAGGAAATTTAAATAGGAATAATAAATTTTAAACACATCTTTCTTGGTGCTTCCCATGAAGCAGCCAGTGTTGGCCCTTGACAAATGACAAATATAAAAATACCTTGAATCTATAAAAGTCCATCACAGGCATTTACTAAAATAAGACTTCTTGATGTTCAGGAATTAGGAGCCGACCTCCAGAATACCAGAGAATGATATAGATGAAATATTAATCAATCAATAAAAGTCATCTTTCTCTATAACAACAGCCAACATTTACTAAGTGCTTATGAAATGTTATGGCCTACTTTAAGTATTTTACATGGTTTGAATCTTTACTCCTCTCAACCCTATGTGGTTGAAACTATTATTATTTCCATTTTATAGAGGAGGAAACTAGGTCTTAAACAAGATGAGTGACTTCCTAGGAATATACTGATAGAGGATGTCTGTAGCAAAGGCTGCGGGTGTGCCAACTATATTCCCTTGGCCTTATCAATGTAGTGCACACCCAGGCCTTACTTCTTTCTAACTGCCAGGGCCTGCTGCAGGCCACTTTTGTGTATATTTTGCTGTATGCAAGACAGACCAGAAAAGCCAGAGCTAGAATCTGCCCCAACCTCCTCCCAGGAGCCCTCAATCAATGACAGATGGACTTTGGTATAAAATATCTCAGATCCCTCACCCCTCAGGTAGGGTAGCTCAGAGGCACGTATTCTATATTGCCTACTAAGAGTTCCCAAGTGGGATTAAACTTTTGTTACTCACAGTTATAACTTACTTAAAAATTCGTCATTAATTGGCTGCCTTCCCTTGCCTTTCTTATTTCCTTAGTCATTACCAGTGATTTCTGAGATTACCTCCCAAAATAAACTGTTTTCTCTCATATCCTTATCTTAGAGTTTGTTTCTCGAGAAACCCAAACCAGAAAGAGACCTAGACATGATTAGAACCCAGACAGTCTGGCCACAGAGTCTAAGTGTTTAATTCCTACAATGTGCTGCCCATTCTCCCAAAAAGAGGACATATATTTTGTAAAAATGGTCTCAAGAGATGATAGGAAGAATTTTTGTCTCTATTTTCCATCCCACCTTCTTGTCAAGAACGGTGAAGGGTCTGAGATTTTACTCTTCTTGCTAACGAAGGAATTAGCTTGCTTTGAAGGCTGGTAGAAGACATGAGACTCCTGAGTCAGAGACAAGAGACTCTATTACACACAGCAGTGGCAGTAGCTGAAGAACCTGCATTTGTACCAGCTGCCCAAGGCCCATTTCTAGGATGACACAGACAAGCCCAGATGAATAACTACACATGCAGTGGATTGTGTTATGGGAAAGAAACCCTGAGGTTAGGGAACCCAAAACTTTTATACAGGACAATAAACATGCCTGCTCTTTGCTCCAGAGAGAGACACTATCTCTGTCTTTCAAAGGTGTCAGCTATACCAAAAATTTTGAAAAGATAGTCCATAATAAAGGCAATCAGTGCCTCACATGAAAGGTGTGCAGCTATGCAAGACACCCATGGAGAATTGTCTTCTATGTTCGGAAATCAAGAAATATGTTCATAGTTTCATCACACTGTGGTAACATAATTATGCCTTACAGAAAATGGCAAGAACGAACAAATTGGCAAAATTTAAACATTGTTTATTGTGTTGTTCTTAGTTTTTATTGTTTTGTTTTCAAAGCATAAACACATTTTCCTTTGATGCCCACAGTAATCCTGTCAGGCAAGTATTTTATGGCTGATGGAAAAATGACTCAGAAGATAAGGAGCTTCACTATCCTCATCTAGTGAGTGGTGGACCCAAAAGTTAAATCCAGGACTTCTTAGCCCAAAGCCGCCAAACATTTGACCAATTGCGCTAGAGAAGATGGACAACTGCTCAGAACTTATAACCTAAAAGCTTTAGTGAGTCTCTTCATTTCTTCGATGCTGCCACACTCCCAGATCAGAATTTTGGGAGCAGAACTGAAGACATAAGCTGGAGGGTGCAAATGGGGAAAAGGGCACAAATATGCCCTCTTTGTTTTTTTGATGTTCAACTTCTACGTTCACTTTTGTTTTAGGTGGTTTGCACTGTGCAAATCAGTCACTGCTTAAAAAAAAAAAATCCCAGAAAGTCGTGGGTTTGGAACTGAACTGTGAAAAAAACTCCACAATAAGCAGAATTATAGCATTTTCACTCAAATGGATGCAATACATATTTATTTCAGAATTTCGTGTGTTTTTCCCACCAGGGAAATATGCACAATTTCAGTGCATTCAAAAACTCAAGCTAGGGCTTCCCTGGTGGCGCAGTGGTTGGGAGTCCGCCTGCCAATGCAGGGGACACGGGTTCGTGCCCTGGTCCGAGAAGATCCCACATGCCGCGGAGCGGCTGGGCCCGTGAGCCATGGCTGCTGAGCCTGCACGTCCGGAGCCTGTGCTTCGCAACGGGAGAGGCCACAACAGTGAGAGGCCCGCGTTCCACAAAAAAAAAAACTCAAGCTAATGTTACACTTTTGGACATACTGTTTATAGCAGCAGGGTGCCATTGTTTATGACATACGATACCTGAAAAAAGTATATAGATCAAATTCTGCTCTATCACATTATGGTTGAAGTACATTATGGAAATGTTACTTAAGGGAAGCCTATAGTGAATCCATTTTGTAGAAAACAACTGTAGTCAGAGAGATATCATGACTAGTGGCAAAAGTCTTGACCAAAGAGTAAGAATTCTGGGATTCTAGTGCTACTGCTTCTTTGTGTCATTTGTACCAAAGGAGGGGATACTCGATAATCTCTAAATGCCTCTAATTTAAATTTCCCTTTTCTGGAGTGTAGTGACTGATGTGGTTTGACTCTCAGCTGTGCCGCTTACTGGATACACACTTTCCTGCAATTTATGTAACCTTTTCATAACTTTTCCTAACTTGTGAAGTTAGGATAATAATCTGTACTTCAAACAATACTTGTATTACATTAAATTAGATAACACTTATTAAGCAGTTTGTACAAAGACCGGCACATACTAAGTGCTCAATAGCTTGCAGTCCATATCATTAATTCTACATTTTCATGTATCAAGTTCACTTACTGTGAGACTTCCTATAATACATGCACATTCTGGACTCTTCTTTTCAATTAAATATGACTATAAGTAATTTAATCCACACATTCATGCTTTTTTTCTAACATTTTATTGAAAAATTTCAAACCTGGTATAAAGTTGAAAGAACTATGCAATGAATACCCATCTACCTACCACCTAGATCCTACAATTAACATTTCCCTAGATTTGTGTTATCACATGTCTGTCTACTCACTCCGATATCTATCCAGCAAGCCTTCTTTCTTGATGCATTTCAAATTTAATGGAAAATGTCAGCACACCTTTCCTAAACATATCAGCCTGCTTATTGTTAAATAGAATCCAGAATTTGTTTGGAGGCCTTTTTTTTCCCATCTGAGGTAAAACTTTACATACAAGAAAACCATGCATTTATTTTTATATTCTGGGGCGATTTAAATATTTCAAATTGACTCTTTTGTAGGGACTTAACTATTCAAAATTAAATCACCAATTATGTTTGCTATAACCTGTAACATAATGCATTGAAATGCCTTTAAAATCCTGGTGTCAAAGAGCAATCTTACCTTATAGGTCAGCTAAACCATATCAAGTTTCTCTTTGGTGGTTGTTTTATTTGGGCACATTCAATTTGACCTTGGTGTCATATATCCACATCCACTTGGATATCCATTTGTAAACTATATAAAAAGATGTTCCACGGCAGAAAAAAAATTTGTAACTATGTGTGGTGATGGGTATGAACTAGACTTATTGTGGTGATCATTTCACAATATATCCATATATTGAATCATCATGTCAGACACCAGAAACAAATCGAATGTTATATGTCAATTATATCTCAATTTTTAAAAAAGAGGAAAAGTAAATAAATCTATAAGTATGTAATAAGATTTCAAAAAAGAAAAAGAAAATGAATACTGCAAGTCAATAAAATTAGAATGACATTCTAATTCACATTCTGGTTTTCCAGCTTTTGTTTGATTCTACCATGTTGAAGCACTTCAACTCAATAGTTCCCACATGTAACACTAAGGGGAAGATGCTTGAAGAGATCCCCTACCTTAGGAAGGGCTTTGGCAATCTTAGTCTTATAGGGGATACTCCAAGAAAAAGGATTTCAACAAAATTATCCCCTAAACTATACCTGCTCAGCTTGTTTTATAATTCACAGCTACTCCCTTCCCACTTCTCATAATATATCTGACGTACAAAGTAAACCCTGGACAGAAAAATAAATTCCACTGAAATTACTGAAAAAAAAGCAACAATTAGTCATAGCTGGGACCCTCAGATATATCTGCATGTTCTGGTGAACTAAAGAAATTCATTTAGCTCCAAAACCTCTGTGGAAACTTTAGTTCCTTTCTCTAATGTGTGAGAAGAACAAACTCAGCAAAAATCATTTTTTCCTAGCTAATTTATGTCTTAAAGTATATAGAGATGGTCTTCATGAGTAAAGATCACAGTAACGTGGATAGAATATTATCACATTTTCAGGCCATCACTCAAAATGGCAACAAAATACAGTCATCCCTCAGTATCCAAAGGGGATTGGCTCCAGGACCCCCATGGATACCAAACTCCATAGATGCTCAAGTCCCTTATGTAAAATGGTGAAGTATTTGCATATAAGCTATGCACATCTTCCTGCATACTTCAAATCATCTCTAGATTATTTATGATACCTAATACAATGTAAAAATATTTGCAGTGTGTGGCAAATTCAAGTTTTGCTTTTTGGAAATTTGTCTTTAAATTAATTTATTTATTTTTGCTGTGTTGGGTCTTGGTTTCTGTGCGAGGGCTTTCTCTAGTTGTGGCAAGCAGGGGCCACTCTTCATCGTGGTGCGCGGGCCTCTTACTATCGCGGCCTCTCTTGTTGCGGAGCACAGGCTCCAGATGCGCAGGCTCAGTAGTTGTGGCTCACGGGCCCAGCTGCTCCGCGGCATGTGGGATTCTGCCAGGCCAGGGCTCAAACCCGTGTCCCCTGCATCAGCAGGCAGATTCTCAACCACTGCGCCACCAGGGAAGCCCTGGAATTTTTTTAACCAAAAATTTTCAACCCTCGGTTGAATCCCCAGATGCAGAACCCATGGATACACAGGACCAACTGTAGTTTGTCAGGGTCTTAGGCATAGACTATCCATCTGTTGGTCATTCAGCAACATCCACTTAGTGCCCTTTAAGTGCAGAGCACTCAGGAGTATACCAAAAAAGTTATTATTATTATTTTTTTTTTTTTTTTGCGGTACGCGGGCCTCTCACTGCTGTGGCCTCTCCCGTTGCGGAGCACAGGCTCCGGACGCGCAGGCTCAGCGGCCATGGCTCACGGGCCCAGCTGCTCCGCGGCATGTGGGAACTTCCCGGACCGGGCCCGAACCTGCGTCCCCTGCATCGGCAGGCGGACTCTCAACCACTGCGCCACCAGGGAAGCCCAAAAATTAATTTTGATCTCCAACTTTTGGGGCACTTTGTCCTATTATCCTGTGTGGAATAGAGTATTTGAAATAGATATTCAGCAGAAATATGACATATTTGTGAAACAGCCAGGCTCTAGAATTGGATAGACCTGAAATTAGATAAAAGCATTTAAATCCCTCTCTCATGATTTATTAATGTAGTGACCTTAGGCAAATAAACTCTCTCAGATATGACAAGTTACTTAATCTCTTTGATATACAATTTTCTGATCTATAAAATAAGAAAAGAGCAGATTTTTATTAAGTGCTTATTATTTGCAAGGTGCTGGAGTAAGAGCACTGAAGGTTCCTTAACTCCTTTAATCTCATAACAATCTCAGGAGGTAGGTACTGTTATTATCTCCTTCCTATATGGGAGCACCCAGGTCGTTCAGCTCATGAGTGCAGTGCCTGAGCTGGAACCCAGAGCTGTTCATCATGATGCTAGTGATACTGAACTGCACAGGGTTGCTTTCAAGAGAAGTGAGCAAAGTTGAGGCGTGAAAGACATGTAGCAGATGTTCAATCAATGCTAACCTCCTCTCCTTAGCAATAGTGTACCTAAGAACACCCAGAACCTACACTTCAGATATTTTCTTTTTTTATTTATTTATGCATTTACTTATTTATTTATTTATATTTTTTTAAAAAAGAAACTTGTTATCTGTTGAGCTTTTATTTATTATTTATTTTATATATTTATTTTGGCTGCTCTGGGTCTTAGTTGCGGCACGTGGGACCTTCATGGCAGCATGTGGGATCTTTAGTTGCAGCATGTGGACTCCTTAGTTGCATCATATGGACTCTTAGTTGTGGCATGCATGTGGGATCTAGTTCCCTGACCAGGGATGGAACCTGGGCCCCCTGCATTGGGACTGAGGAGTCTTACCCACTGGACCACCAGGGAAGTCCCTTTATTTTTTATTGAAGTATAATTGACATACAATATTATATGTTACAGTTGTACAATACAGTGATTCATAATTTTTAAAGGTTAGATATTTTCTTATTTTTAGGAAGTTAGTGAATGTAAAACAAACAAAACAACAATAAATTAAGAATCGATCTGATGTAAATTAAAAAAATACTAACTTCTATTCCCAAAGGAAAATTTCTTTGTTATACCAGTTCTTTACATCTTTGGGAGACACCTTTGCTACCAAACAGTAGAGACAGGATCAAAAGCCGAAGGGGGGCTTCCCTGGTGGCGCAGTGGTTGGGAGTCCGCCTGCCAATGCGGGGGACACGGGTTGGTGCCCCGGTCCCGGAAGATCCCACGTGTCGCGGAGCGGCTGGGCACGTGAGCCATGGCCGCTGAGCCTGCGCGTCCGGAGCCTGTGCTCCGCAACGGGAGAGGCAAAAGCCGAAGGGTTCCAGAACGATTAATAAATGTTTTGGCATCAATCAAGTATAAGTATTTCTGAACTAAACATCCCAATACAAAATTTTCACATACCTACTCACTCCCTTAGAAAGGTTTAAAATGAACCCAAGGTCATACTTCATTCTTGGGAGATGTCTTGATTAATTTCCATTGTAATGTGGAAAGGAGCCAATCTCTCACCAACAAACAGGAAGTGGAGTGAAGAACACACTTCCCCTCAGGAGGCAAGGCAGGAAAAGGGGAGCTCCCAGAGGGCCACAGGGCCGCTCTCCTGAGACTCTTACTTCCCAGTTTCTTCCTCATACATTGGCTCAAGTAGGGCACATGTTTGAATCTCATTATCACATTATTTTCCTATGTGTTTTACACAGATATGTTTGTCTATTGGAAATCTAAGCAAACGGATAAAGAAGTTGCTTCTCCCTTTTTAAAGATCCTGCCCATCTTGGGAATTCGCTTGTTTGCAGGTACACTTAGATTCTATGATGTAACAATTAATGCTAAGCTGTTGGTGGCTTAATGTAGCCTTCTTCACATAAGCACTTACTTTTGAAAAATCTTTAGACGTGCTTTATCCAATAGTGGAACTGATGGCTTTGAGCTCAGAGTGGGGTGCTATGGGGTTTGGAGAGACAGCACAGAACCTTCCACCCTGTATCCCATAGGTAACTATCTTGTCCACCTAAGCAGATGGCTAGTTAGGTCTCTCTGTGTTTTTGTGCATTTGGTTTGCTTTGTTTTGTTTTTAAAGGGGGAGCATTTTGGAGGGTAAAGAGGCCTCTTCATCACCTGTCAGGTTGCTCTTTGTGGGCACCCACCTTTTGTCCTCATTTGCCTGTGGAGGTCCTGGTCTATAGAGCCCACAAAAGCAGGGAGCAGAGAATAAGATTTCTCCAGCACCTTTGAGACAGAAGCCTATGACCCCTGAGAGAAGTGTGCAGCTGTCTGTGCATGCCCACAGTATCTTTTTGAAACAAGCTGCACCTTTCTGTGGGTCCCTGGCTGTGATGCACTTCTCTTTGATCTCCTTACCTGTGTTTGAGAGCTATCCATTCATTGTAGTTTGGGGCCTGAGATCATGCCCCTTCATTAGCCAAAAAACCTATTTTTCACACACATACACACACACACACACACACACACACACACACACACACACACACTTCCCTTTCCCTCAAACTTAATCTCCACGTAAAATCTCTTCAGAGATAAATATATGTGCTCTGTACTAAATGTTGACTCCCCAAAATCTGTTCTACCCCAATGATAGCATAAACTATGGTCACTCCCCTTACTACTGAGTGGGTTAAAATAGACACATAACCTAGTCTTGGCCAATAAGCCACAACAGTCTCCTGCTTCTGGGAACAGCTTCCTAGCTGATTACACAAAGCTGTAAGAAAGAGGCAGTCTCTCTCCTTCCTTTAGTCTGGACTTTGTTTGTCTGCAAGTGATACCTATAGTGTCTGGAGCCACCTTGCCATCAGCCCAAGGCCAGGGCCAGGAAGACTGTCACAAAGCTGGGCTGGAGCCTTGATGTACCATGTCTGGAGACCACACTAACTTTGGACTTCTTATGTAAGATAATAGATTTGATTGTTGCGTGTGCCAATTTGAGTTCAGTTTTCTGTTACTTGCAACAAAACTTAATTTAGCTAATTCATAAAAATACTATTTTTATGGACAACCTTAATTGTTCTATTGCTTTGATATAACCATTTGATAACTGCTAATATTCTTTGAGTTCAGACCATATGCCAGGTATTTATGTAAAGGAGAGTCTGCTGGCTTGTTTTTAAAAGTGATATCGCTTATAATCAATTCATTTGTAATCCTTCTCCATCCCTACCCATGGTCACTTGTTACCACACTGGTTAGTATAACATTAGATGGTAGATATGTAAATTCACCAGAAACTGATGGTGAATGAGTTGATCAAACTAGAGCCACGTGGACCATTTCTTTTACTCCTAAAAGTCTGGACACAATTATGGAAAGACCTGCCTCCTTAATCAATAGATAAAAAACATACTTTAGATGATATAGCATCATGCTTTCAATCAAAATCTTAAGGATGAAAAGAAAATCTTAAGGATGAATTTAATTTGCCATGTACTTAACACTGACATGAGACTCCTAATTTTTCAGTTGTTGTAATGATGTAAGGTCCAGCCTTGCTGCCCTCTTGTGCATGACAAAGGTGACATGGCAGTGGGGAGAGGAAAGCAGAAGTGCAAATGATAATGAATTGCACCACATGTAATTTACATATCCAAAGTTTATACTTTGTATGTTTTGGAAAGAAAGAACACAGCCTAAAACAGATCATGAGAAGGGACAGTCGGGTTACGTTGCTTTGCATGCTTATTTTCTAAAGTCCATTGTGGAACCTTAAAGCAAGCATAATAGATTTAAAGTTTTAATCCTAGAATTGTGGTACAACCAAATCTTAAACTACAGAGAGGATATCCTGACGATTTAAAGGCTGTTGAAGATTTTGATGTGGCTTGAAAATCAAAGCAGAGTTCCCACCACTGTTTATTCTTTTTCAGTCTTTTTTAGGAGGCTTGATGCTCCTGAGTCTCACTGGAAGGATAGATAACTTGGGAGCATCCTCCACAGATAACAGATGGCTAGGATGTAAGCCTAGAGAAGCGAATGTTGCAGGGAAAATGAATGCTGACTGGAAAGTGATGTGATCGAGAGGATGATGGACGTATAGGTATCAGATACAGATGACAGGGAGGCCACTGTGTAAGGGGTGATGGGACTGGGCGTTGGGGAAGAGATTAACCACACAGGATGTTGTGGTGGCTGCAGGAATGGAAGTCAAAAAACAGTATTGGAAATTAACCATAAAACAATTGTTCATGTTCTTGGAGTTCAAACTGCATGCCAGGTGTTGGGCTAAATGCTTTATCTCTACTGTTTCATCTAATCCTCACACTAGCCTTGTGAAGTCGGCATTATTATTAACCTAATTTCACTGACGAGAGTAAATGGCACACTTTTTGATACACTGCAGAACTCAGATGAGAATCCAGGTAGTCTGATTCCAGAGTTGGCATGCTTAACTAGATGCTCTATTGTTTCAGAGTTTAAAATATTAGTGCATGGGCGACGCACAGCCACTGCTGGTCTATATGATAGTTTCAATGCAAATTAGAAAAGACCAAAGGGCCCTGCCCACCACCCAGTGAAGTCCAGCCCCCTAGCTGCACAGTTTAGAGGGCAGTTGGCATCTCTGATCAAGGAAACACACGCTCCATCCTTCAGGTAATTACAGCCCTTGCAAGGGTACCTGCCTTGGATATCAGCCTCTATTGACCTTCTCAGCAAGGCACCTCCTTACAGTGCACAGGCTTTACAACTATATGAGGGGGCTTTAAAAAATGAATGTATATGTATATTTTAGTTTTATCAGTCAAGTCTCATTCGCAAGCACTCTACACAGATATTCCCTGTTCCCTCTCCAGATCTATTCTCTACCCTTCTCCATTCTGCTTTGTGTTCTGAAAGGCTGACCCTTATGGGCTCCACCAATGGGCTTCCTTGCCTTCTCGCTTCCAGGTAGCTTCATCCAATGGGAGGCACCAGCCAGAAGTCCAAGGGAAGGAGAAGAGTGAGGCTGGGGTATTTTGTCCCCTGGCTGCCTCCGTATTGAGCCAGGAGCTTGGGTCCTCTCCTAAGGTCTCAGCTTGTCAGGCAGCACTGTTCCACAGCTACAGAGAGAGTTCTCTCTCCAGGTTCTGGTGGCACTTCACCTCATAGCCCTTCCAGCCTAGAAGTGGTATAAGGCTCCCTGCTGTTGCTAGTCTTCATCATCCCTTGGTCACTCCCTAACTCTACCCACACTTCTGTAAATAGTCCCTGAATTAAAGTCCCCCCAATTTCCCTGTTTGAGTGAGCCAACTGTTTCCTGCCAGGACCCTCTCTGATACACAGCGGAAACAAACTTTGACCATCTTAAGCAAAAATGGAATTTAGGGAAGGCATTTTAGGAAGCACATGAAGGAAGATGGGAGGACCAGGGTTGGAGAACAAGCAGGAACCCAGGGACCTCTGGAAAGCTGAAGAGCAGGAATGACAGCTAAAGTCATTCAGTGGGAGGAGCTTAGGCCACCCACTGCCACTGCCCCCATGCCAACCAACTGTCCCTGTGTCCTTCAGCCACCTACTCAAGAGTGTCGAGGAGAAGGTCCGCTTGCCTGAGTCTACATCATACATCCCCAGGCTGAGCTGGGGAGTGGAGATGGGGGAATCAGGCCCCTCTGGCTATTGTGATAGGAATGGACACCACTACCCACCAAGACCACACCCAATGGGTGAATCCTTTAAAACAAGAAATCAGGATGCTAATAGGAAGCACCACCCCCAAAACAAGGACAAACATAGCTGTAAAAATTAATAAAATAATGTGAGACTGCCTTAACAATCCAATCCAAGCATCTGAAGTAACTTTTCCCAAAAGACGAAAGTTTGTGCAAAGACAGGCACTTCTCAACAAGGATTCCAGTAGCAGAGAAGTATCTAAAGGTCTTATAAATGAAAAGTCTTTATAGGGTTTCAAACTGGGTTAGGTATAAAGATGCTGGTTTCATCTTAACAAGATGCCATGTTTGTCCCTTTCTTAGAACCACCCATTCAATGGGTCTTCTGCCCAATAACCAGCCACTCAAGAACTAGAATATTCAGATACCAATAACTTATTGCCAGGAATTAATTGATTATATCAACCTGGGGCTAGAAACTGGCCCCAACAATTTTTTTTTAATCTGTTAGTCTCTTAAAGGTTATTCTTCAACTCTACCACCACTCCTTTGCTTTATTCAGATTTTGTTTTTTACTAGTTGAAGATGTAGGAATAAAGAATACAGGTTTACTGTGAACTAAAGACAAACAGCTTATTGCAGAAGTTTAAAGATAATACTATTTTATTATATTTGTTGACTGTTGTATTTATAATTCACACAATTACTAAATCTAGCATTAAATTTAGACTACTTTTATAGCTCTCTGGAACCATGCTTTATCTCATCTCCAAAATTAACTTACTTCACAAAGACAGAGCTGATGAGTTATAAATTTCAACATATGCTTTACTTGTCACGAATGAAAGCAATACATATTCATAATTGTCCCCCAGAGGTTTCTTGATATAGTTACTGTTATCAGTAAGAGGAAATTATTTTTCTTCAAAATAAAATTACATGAATGCAACGCCTATAATTTTTTTTCTTTGCAGTACGCGGGCCTCTCACTGTTGTGGCCTCTCCCACTGCGGAGCACAGGCTCCGGATGCGCAGGCTCAGCGGCCATGGCTCATGGGCCCAGCCGCTCCGCGGCATGTGGGATTTTCCCAGACCGGGGCACAAACCCACGTCCCCCGCATTGGCAGGCGGACTCTCAACCACTGCGCCACCAGGGAAGCCCAACGCCTATAATTTTTAATTGAGAATATGTATTCTGGTAAGTTAGGTTTGTTGGTTGTATATACAGATATTTTTATTTCCAAAATATTAATTTATTGGATAAATGTGGAGTAAATAGAACACTGTCCAGGCCAACTAGAAGGTTTCCAGAGCTGCCAGTGAGATGCTTTTGTTTAGCATGACAATGTGATAAAAATTGAGATGGGTTTTTATGATACAATAGGCATTTAAGATTTTCTTTAATTCAAGATGTAACTTGTCACATATGCTCATAGGTCTTATAAACTTCTTGTCTTGATGACATACACATAAAAAGATAGTAAGAACAAAGTAGAAAAGATCTACAGTTTTTATATATGTAATTGTCTGTGGTTATGTTCTCAATCAAATACTCCTATAATATGTCATCTTATAAAACAAATATGAATGCTACTGCTCTAAATATGTACAAATTTAATGGCCTGCAATACTTGCTAGTTGCCTGGTGGAGACAAGGAAGAAAGTAGATCTAGCCCTTCTTTTCAAGGAAGTGATAATATCTATAAATCTTCCTCTTCCAATTTCAAAAACATGCATCTTTCCCTAACAGTCTTTGTTGTTCAAAGCCATTGACCAGATTTTTCTAAATGAATTGGGAGGCTGTCAGCAGTTTTAATAACCAATATCTGCACAATCAGATCACCAGGTACGATATAGTAATTAATGTGGCTTGGTATCCTGGATACCTAGAAATTCATGGCCAAGAAGAAGCTATTGCCTTTCACTGGCTTCTCACAGTCTGTACTGCCCATTTCTAAACTGGGTTGTAGAAAAGAGGCTGGTCCACTCAGCCTCCTGACTTCTCTGACTGCACGTGCTCCATGCGAATAAATGGAAATGGGGCCACTGTTCTCCTGTGTCAGGACACGGTCAGCGTAAGTAGGAATACCAACTGGCAGGCATGTAACATCTAGTGAGTTCCTAGTCCAGAGCTGCTTTCTCTGCTAGATCAGGTGGCAGGTGGCAGGTGGCAGAAAAAGAAATATCCTGAAAGTTCATTTGCTATTTGCAAGTCAGGGAATACTACTGGACTAGGAGAATGGTCTACTGCTGCTTTAGAGAGTATTTCATAGACATTTTGAGGATGCTGATTTCCTAGAAAGGAAAAGCTCTGATTTCTGTACTGCAGTATATAAAAAGTTATTGCCAAATTCAACCTGGGTCTGTGGTTTCCAAATTTTTTTGGGGGGGGAGGGCGGTGGGAAGAACTACATATTCTGTGATTGCACGTCTCATCTGTCTTATTCACCTTAGTGCCTGACATATAGCAACCATTAAATAAATGTTTCTTAAACAAATGAATAATTAAATGAAAAAGTAAATGAGCAGTAGATTTTTTTTTTATGGCAGTGGTAGACAAATTCATTTTGAAGAGTTTTTCTGGGTCTTTGTGGTTAAAAGCCTAAAGGAAGACCGTTGAAAGTGATTCTTTTAAATGCAGCTAAATTTTGCTTAAGCAAAACCAAAATATGAAAATCTGGGTTCACAAAACAAATTAATTAAAAGGTGATTATATGCTTCACAATTACATGGGAATATGACTTAATGCAGGGTATTCCTAAATGCTGGCCCATGGTGTTTTCTCAGGTTCTCGCTGAAAGGAGAAAAATCAGCTCAGTGTATTGTTCTAAAGAACTGTCCTCTATTCACAAATTGACCTTCCTCCATTTCTGTGGTTAAAATATTTAACAACAACAAAAAGATAATGAAACTAGTCTCTACTTCCAGTTAATTATTCCTTTTTAATATTCTTAAACTTGCCAAAATAAAATTGTCAACCCTAAATTGGTTCCCCAGCTTTTTGAAAAATACTTTATTGGTTTGTGAAATCCAAATAAGATTCATTTTATAAAAGCATATAGCATTTTTAAAGAAACCTACATATTGAATAAAGGACGATAGTGTAACCTGGGCCTTAATTACCCATGATAATAACAGCCAACAAGTTTTGAGTCGGTGCTGAGTACTGCTCTCAGGCCTTTTAAAAATGGTGTTAATCATCTAAATTTCATAGTAGCCCAAGGAGAAAATATTATTTTTATCCCTATCTTACAGATGAGGAACTCTAGACACAAATAGTCCAGTCCTTGCCCCAAAAGATAGAAAATACAGCCAGTAAAATGGTAGAGATGGCCCCATATATTCTTAAATTACAAAGAAACTGAGCCATGTGACACTACAACCAATAAAAAAATTGGTTGTTAATATAGTCTAATGATTATAGAAATGGCATTTCAGTCAGCATACAGATTATAAACTATCCAAGACTCATAGTATTTTATATTTAAATCAGAATCCTCCCAATCTTACCTTAGCAACAAAATTCTTGACCTATTTTTAGCTTCAGTATTTACACAGATACTGCTTCAAGCAACATCCTTGTTTCTTAAGCTCTATTCTATTAGCAAATACCAGAAAACAAAACAAGAAAATATGATGTTTCTAATGGGGCATTTCAACCAAGTAGGGGGTGAAAGCACAACACTGGTAAATCTAGCTATCAGGATTAAGCTAATTTAGGGAAAATTCAACCTTATAGCGAACAAATCAACAGGTATATTTCAGTCCACTTATTTAAAAAAAAAGTATAAAAAACCCAGTTTCCAAATGCTACAAAAGTATTACACTCCAGATTTTTTTTAAAAGGCTTTAAAAAATAAATTTAAAAAGTATTACTACCCTAGCTTCCAAATGTAGGGTCTTATTTAAAATGAGATCACAAACTTTAGTCGGAACTCACATATTCCTCTGCAGAGTCAGAAATCCAAATATAACATCAATTGGGCAAAGAGGTAAATTAGTAAGTATAATCCATAATAAATGAAAAGCAAAACTAGACTTTTTGATCACAATGCCAAAATTTTTTTTTCCCAAGTTATCCGCAAACTGGAATCAAAGACAAAAATTTTGGCTTTCAAAGTCTATCATACTCTTGTAATGGTAAAAATGATTTGGCAGGTTAAGGATAGGTTTCTAATCATCCTATCTTCTACTTAACACCATTTACCAAAATACTGCACTGCGTTAAGGGAGTTATCTCAATGGCAACGAAAAAGAGATCTTAACACTAATAAGTTCTGGGTCCCTCAGAAAATATCAGTGAATCTAGAGCTTATGCTGTTTAAGGAAATTTTGTGGATTTCCACCCCTCAATCCTGACAGCTGGGGTGTGCACATCCGATCTGAATACTTTGTTAGGCATACAGGAACCGAATTTCTGACACTGCAGGTAACTCCTGCACAAACTCTTCTTTCAACTTTCTGGCATCTGGTCCAGTACCCATCCCTAGTCCACATGCCCTAGAAAAACACAGGAACCAGTTCTAGGACGTGGTTATCCACCTAGCACCCCACGCTCCACCCCGAGACTACTCGCCTCCCGCCCTAGCTCAGCCCACCCCGGCCAGCCCAGCCCGGCGGAGCCGGACCCAGCCTACTACAGTCCTACTGCTCTGGCTCTCCGAACTTCCCCCGCCCACTCCGTCCACGTGAACGGGGACCGCGCCGCGGTCCACCAATCAGCAGCCACCTCGCCCAGGATCCGGTCTCCAACGATCCCCTTTCAAAAAGTCAGCTTACACCTCCCGCCTCAGTCCCGCCCCTTTCCTACCTCCCCGCCCCTCTGGTCCCTCCCACCTCCCCAACTACCGGTTCCCCTCCTCTCCTCCCGTTGCCCCCTCCCGCTCCCAGGCTTCGCCCCGCCCAACCCAGGACAGAGCACTCGCCCTCTTCTCGCGAGATCTGAGCGTCCCCCGCAGCGGCCGTCCGCTTCCCCTTCTCGTCCTCCCACCCCCCTCCTCCCAATCTCTCCACTCTCCGGCTCTCTTCCCTCCCTCCTCCCCCCTCCACCCTCTGGGCCGGATCTCGTCTCGCTGAGGCGGAGGAGGAGAAGGAGGAGGAGGAGGACGTTCGGCCTGCGCAGTGAGATGTTTGTCCGTCGCCGCCGCCGCCGCCATCGCGGAGGAGCGCGATAAAGGGAGCCGAGCCGGGCGTGAGGGGCACCCCGTGGAGCCGCCGCGCCAGCGCAGCCCCCCAGCCAAGCCCGAGACGCCGGAACCCGAGCCGCCGCCGCCACCGCCGCGGCCGCCCAGGGGCCGGCCAGCTCCCCAGCCCAGCCCGTGGGCCGCGCCGCCGCCCCCAGCGTCGCCCCTCGCCTGCCCGCCCGCCTTAAATGTGACACCGGCGCCTCGGAGTGCGACCCGAAGCCGCCGCCGGGGAGGGGACGAGCACCATGTCGAATCTGAGCAAAGGCACGGGCAGCCGGAAGGACACCAAGATGCGGATCCGGGCCTTTCCGGTGAGTCTCTTCTCGGAGCCTGGGACCCCGGGTTGGGGGCCCGGCCAAGAGCCGCACGCGAGGCCCGGGCTGAACTCCCCCAACAGGCCGCAGGCCCGGCCTCCCCTCCCCCACGCCGCCGGCCGCGGGGCGCTAGCCTTCCCGGCAACTGGGCGGCGCGGGGCCCCGGCGCGGCCGCCCTCCCGGGCCGTTCCCCGCGCCCGTCGCCCGAGTCTGGCGCCGCTCCCCCGCCCCGGAGCTGCGCCTCCGGTCGCCCTGCGGGCTGCGGCTGGGGCCCCTTCGCCGGTCCCAGATTCTCCCCACGCTCCTGGGGTGTAGGCCCAACCCCTAGTACTCCGCTCCCGCTCGGTTCCCGGGACTCCCAGCCCTGCAGGTATGGGGACTGTCCAAGTCCTTCTTGTTTGGGGTGTGTGTGTAACTTTTCACGTGGGGTTTCGCTGCGGTTGAAAAAATCACCCAGCCTAAAAGATGGCCAGCCCAACGATGAGGGGGACTGTCCTCTCCCGCTCTTCCCCTGTTCAGGAAGGGCTATGCCATCCACCTGCCCCCCACGCAGTGACAATGGTTCCACGTAATGCTCCATAGTAACATACCAACAACGTTCTGTGTGTTCACAGCATTTTTTATCCACAAGCTTCCAAAGCACTTGACAAACTCTCTTGTGCAGGAATTGCCTTGCCAATCAAAGGGAAATAAGAGAAAACAAATTGGACGGTTGGTTCTCCATTTCTTAGCCATGGAATCCCAAAAGAATGAGTAGTCACCACCCTGAGTTGCTTTACTCTTAGGGACAGCAAACGTAGTCTGTTTAGAAACTTATTCTTTTTTAGCATTACGTTGAGTCATACCCTTGCAGTGTTTAGTATATGGGGTATAACTTTGGATGTCATATCTGATTCAGATAGCCAGTGGCAAGCAATTAAAGTGTACTATTGGAACAGAGGAGCTGGACATACTTGCTCATGTCGCTACAGTAACAGGTATATGTCAAGATAGACAAACTAGCAATGGAAAAGAAGATTTTAAAACAGTAAAACTAGAGAAAGAACTTGGGTTTCCTTTCTTAGAATCACAAACACAGTATATCATGCAAGGAGGGAAAAGAGGGTTTGTATTCACTTCATGAAGCATGCTTTTTCTAAAGTGTAGTTTGCACTTTAGAGGGAAGACTTATTAATATAATTGTCCTAGTTGAGTAAGAAAGCGACCCAGAGAACTTGAGGACCTCTCTGAATTCTTAAAATTTAGAAGAAGGAAATACACCTTATGCAGAACTCTGAAGTTGTAATAACAAATATTAATATCAATGTGAAGAGTCTTCAGGGTTTATGTAAATAAATGTAGGATATACTCAGGAGAATTAAATGTTTTGATGCTCATTAAAGGGATTTTATATCTTTGAAGTTTTTTTTCTAAGTAATCATGAGAAAGTACAAAGAAAGTGAGAAATGTTGACAGAAGAGAACTGATGAACTTCATGTGCACGTTTTTCCTTATAATGAAGCAATGAACTGGGTTTATGATTTTGTGAGTAATGTTAGTTCTCCTGCTAAACCAGTTCTGAATATTTTTAGCAGAATCTAGAATTACTCAGAATTTTAAATAGTTTAGTACAAGAATTTTTTAAGAAAAAATTAGCTATTCTTAAAGTCTGAGTTCTTCTAATTCAGATTATTACTAAAATGTGGAGTAGTTCACATCTGACATCAGCTTACTTATGTGGATATTCTGATTAACCAGTTGTACCTTTATGTGTAGTCAACTCTTTGATCTCTTGGTTTTGCCTGTTCCTACCTGTTCTTCCATTCCTTCATTCATTCAACAAATATTACTGACGACTGTGTGCCAGGCACTGTCCTAGGGTCTTGGGATATATCGGTATAGCTTGAAAGATGAGTATCCCTCCCTTCTGGATCTTGTATTGTTGGGAGGAAGTGGTGGGAGAGAATTTCATTATTCCTTTAGCTGAAGAGTATAATAGTATGTGACAAGTTACCACATACTACTGAAACTGATTTTTTTTTTAAGCAGCATTATGGTCATGAGCTAGTTTAGACCCTTTCTGTCTAAAACTTGTTGCCCTCAAAGTTTTTCTAAAATCCTTAAATGAAGTTTGTAAATGGCTAGTGTTTGATATTCAGTACTTAATATCTGCTAATTTTTAAAAGCATTAAGATTTTTTTTTTATTTCATAAGTATTAACATCACTCATAAGTAGTTCCTACTGAAAAGAACCATTATATTTTTTAATATATAACTTTTAAAGTCATAGTTCTTTGAACCTTCATTCAGGATGGATACATACCTCAGTGGTGTGGTATTTCACTGATTAATTTGGTAACTGAGTGCTTCTAGACCTTCAGAATTTTTTTTTTATTCCAGGTTAGCAGTCTTTTACAGAACTATAGTCTCCATGGATTGCTAGTCAGAAGTAGTAAATGCATATTATTCCATAAAGAAAATATTATGTTCATATGTACTCGTGTGTGCATACTTAAAACTGTTGTATTTCACATTACCATTTGAGATAGACAGTTACTCTAAGGGAAATTGCAGTGTAATCGAAAGCCTCAAGTGCTCTTTTCAGAGTGTGTTTTATAAAATTGATGTGTAAAAAGTACAAAAATATGTTTCAGGATTGTTTTGTTTTCATTGCAAAACAGTAAGTGAAGGTACAGGATATTTTGTAAATGTGTAAACCTACTCCAGCTATAGTCCCATCAGTAAAATCAGTTTCTGAGAAATTGGTTCTTTTTAAGGTGGGAAACAATGAAGAGCTTTCTGCACTTATAGATTGGTGATGGAGGAAATATTTATTCCAGTTTGTAAACTTTCCTGCAGTGAACAAAATACATATCATTTCACATCTTTTGGGGTTTTTTGGTACCCAAAGTAACAGCAAGGGCCACAAAACTTTTTTAAGGAAGAAGTCTGTAGTTGGGAAACTTCTGGAAACGATATGGATTTGGACCAAAGAATGCTGCCCCCAGAAGTTCCTGGTCCTCTTTCCTTGCTGTTGCCATGTGTCTCACTCCTGAGCTTTTATTCCACTATGTAGGATTAGTTGCTGTCAGGTGAACCTTTTGTCCTTATCTTTGAAAAGCCATTACTCACCATCTGTACTGTCCACTGTCCACGTGGGCTTGAAAAGCTTGATTGGTTTGGAGGGGATATGGTTGAATGGAAATACTGGTCTCTCCTCTGATTTGCCTTCTTGTCTGAGCCTTCAGAGTTTAGGAGACGTGTTATGAAAGTGATTGTCTTTAGAGTGTGATCTGGAAATGGTTTCAGTTTTTGGTTTATAGAAGCATGCTAAATCATGATAATGAATCTCTGGTTGTAGTGTCCACTCCATAGTTCAAGATGGGCTTCACAGAGCACCACCTGTGTGGCGTGAACAGTTACTGATGTAGAAGTTATTGTTAGATGGAACCCGCAAAATGACTGAGATTAGAAAGAGATGAATTTTAAGATCATTTGTGATGTACTTAAATACTTAAGAGGACAAGAATTTAATGACAAATGGGGAC
Source organism: Tursiops truncatus (assembly GCF_011762595.2). Classification (NCBI taxonomy): domain Eukaryota; kingdom Metazoa; phylum Chordata; class Mammalia; order Artiodactyla; family Delphinidae; genus Tursiops; species Tursiops truncatus. The sequence continues at coordinate 13,697,204 of NC_047040.1, forward strand.
AGTTAATGTTTTTTTTTTTTCCTGGCTATAGTGATATTTGCTAGATATGGAGGAACAGCTTTGATCTTCAAAATAGGTTTCTCTTAGGGAAAGTAGTTGTTGCCTAGAACTAGCTGGACTGTACATAGAGAAAGGCTGAATAATAGTTTTGGAAATCACACAGGGCGGGGAATTAACTATAAGTTTGTTTTGCATTCTCTAGTGTTTTGTTACAGAGATGTTATGGAGTAAGATATAACATTCATTAAAGTGTTTCTTTCACTTAGACTGATTTTGTTCTATTTAATGGTTTTAGGACAGTCAGCTGTGTTGTAGCTGTTAGTACCTCTCAGGCTTTAGAAGTTTAAAAATAAAAAGATAAAGTAGTTATCTATAAAAGTGTATATTTTGCGTTATCTCCCTAGAAAGTTCACAGGAGCCAAGAAAATTATTACTGCCAAATTATTAATACTAAAGTTACTGAATTTGAAACAATTACAGTAGTATAGAATATAATGTGAGAATTTGGCCTTTTAAATAATACACTAGTCACAAAGTTCTTTCAAACAAAATAGAGAAAGTGTCATTTGTTTGTACATCATTCATTCATTAAATGTAGCTAAGTAATAATAGCATTTCTCTATTTCAACAAGAATATATAATTAAGACTAGAAAAAGTAGTATGTCTTCCCTTTGTGTTATAAATTGGGAGACCTTAGAGATAATTTTTTGCTGTTATCTTTATTCAAGAGTATCTGGGTGTTAACAGTTTTGTTAGATTTTTATAAAAGTTATTGGACAATTTGTAGTTTTAAATAGTGGAACTTTGAAAATAGTTCTTGTTTGTCCATTGTAAAGTCAGCAAAAAAGTAAAAGTGCTACTAGTAAGAAATCACTGAGATAAAACGTGAAGTACATTTAGTGTCTTTCTATTGTGAAAACTATTCAGTAGTAGTCTGTCAAAGCTATGAATTCATTTTAGTAGCTTTTCTAATTAGAAAAGTGATGCATATTCATGATAGAAAATTTAATAAATATCTAAACTTATAAGTAAGGAAATAAATATCACCTGTAACCCTGCCACTTGGAAATAAGCCATATTAACATTTTGATGTGTTTCCTTTTAATCTTTCATAAATGTATAAGCACACAGTAAAACTGAGGTACGACCTTTTCATATGCTGCCTTTTAAAAAATATATAGTATCTCACTGTACATTTATTTCCATGTTAAATATATAGAAAACATGATTTTGGATGACTGGGTAATACTCTCCAGTACCTTGGCTTATACATTTCCCTACTGACAGGTATTTTGATTGATTCCAGTGAATTCGTATTTTCTCTGTTATAAAGAATGCAACTGAGACTATTTAGGCACATAAATATTTGAGCCCATCCATGATTATGGAATTACTGGGCTCGACATAATTGATACATATTACCAAATGGACCTCCAGAAGGGTAGGAGTAATAATAGTACCACTCACCGAATGCTTATCATATGCCATACAATTGTTCTCTGTACTTTGCATGTGTAAACTAATTTCATTTGCACAATAGAATACTACTATTATCATCTTTTTTTACCTAAGAGGCCTTGAGAGCTTAAGTAGTTTGCTTAAGATCACTTTGCTTGTAAGTGGAAGAACTAGGGTTCTTTCTAACCTAGGTAGTCTGGCTCTAAAGTGAATGCTTTAAGAATTAATTACATCTCTCAAGCTTGTATCAGTAATGTCTACCATGTAGCAGTGTCTTAGCTAACATATCTTTAATTTTGTAGGTGAAAAAAATAGTACTTCAATGCTTTATTTTGCATTTCTTTGCCTACTTGTAAGAGTAAAACTATGGATAGTCTAGGGAATTTTCATTTAGTTTTACATTAGAGTATTCAACATATGTTTTAGAAGTATGACTAAAAAGTAAAGAGACTGAGAGCATAATAGTTAAGAGGGTGGGCTCTGGACTGTCAGAGTTTGAATGTCAGCTCCACCTCTTTCTAGTTGTGTTATCTTTAACAAGTTACTTAACACTTCTAGCCTCAGTTTTCTCCTCTGTAAAATTAGAATATTTATAAGACCTATTTTACAGGGCTGTTGTGAGATTAAAAAAAAAAGGTATTAGAACAGGACCTAGCACACAATTAACTATTGTTATACCAACATTTAGCCATGATTATGCCACAGTTTATATATTAAAATTGAATGTTATTTTTGCAAGTAATTTTATTTACTGTACAGTTATTTTAGTGATGCCGCCATTTTTTGGTGCTTACATTTTTAGAACTTACATTTTGAAAAGCTTACAGAATCAATCTGTGAACCACATTAAGAACTCAGTGTCAGGATATAGGTTTGGTACCACTGGGGTGCTTCGAAAGAATGCCACTGGCTCTTGGGTGAGGGGTAGATTCAAAAGAGAAGAGATCCAATAGTGATTATCACATAATCATCGGAATAAGTATGTAATCTTTCTGGGGTAACTTTATTGAAGGAGTAAACACTCATTTGGTGTGTACATTCTAATATGTACATTAAGTGTTTATCTAAAAATACATTTTGTTTTTATTTCCTTCCTTTTTTTCTTCCACCCTCTTTTTTGTTTCACTCATGAACTAGGCTGCGGTCCCTGCCCAAAGCTTATACCAGACACCCTTTTGAACCTGGAAGTACTTAGCATAGTGTTAGACACAGTGTGGGTGGTTAGTGAATGATCGATTAAATGAGAAACTAGTCCTTTAAGACAAACCATAGAAATTCATTACTTAGGTAAATCGATGCAGGTAGTACTCCAAAATGTTTGAACTCTTTTCAGCTGTAAGTGAAGTCTTAATTTGTAGGTCATTAATGATCATGTGGCACTTCCCTTAAAGGTTAGTCAGTCTAATCTCTTGAAACTGTAATGACTTGAAAGTAAAGGTAGTATGTACTGGCAGTAACCTTGGATTGGCGTGTCAGAAGACTTAATCTCTGGCCTAGTCTTTTCTGTTTACTAGCTGTACTCTACATTTTTTCCTTCCACCATGACACCTTCCTCCCAGCCTGTTAACTATACATGGTGATCCCCTACTTCCATTGCAGGTTGACTACCCTGTATCATCAGCCTGTTCTGTGAATTCTTTTCATCTGAAATTTACCTTTGCCCTGAGGATACAGGCTTATATTCTTGAATTGAGGTGTCTTTTTTCCTTATAATCCTTGAATCACTGGGCCCAGATGCCATTCATTGCCACATCTGTGATCCTCTTGTGTCTTGGGCCCTCGTGAACTATTTTTTTGAGTGCTTCTTGTGACCATCTCCTAACTTCGTACATATGCTCCCTCAGTCACTGAAGACTTCAATACCTTATTCACAGACATTCTCTGTAGCTTAAATTGTAACTTTATCCAGTGCATGTGGGCAGTCATTCTTCTATTCATTCTAAAGTATGTTTATTGTGTGTTCCTACTAGAGGTCTGGCACTAAATATACAGTGATGATCAAACAGATCTGGCCTCTTCTGTATTACAGTGATCTTCACTTTGTCTTGGAGCTCGTCATCCCGCTACTTTAGAAATCTTAAACTTCAATATTACATTGTATCCTAGCTCCTTCATTTATTAGATGTAGGACTTGAGCAAGTCACTTAACTTCTGCCTGTTTTGTTCTCTCTTTTGTAAAAGGGAGAAAACAATATAGTACCTACCTCATAAGATGGTTGTAAGGATAGAGTTAATACATATAAAGCTCTTAGTGTCTGGCACTTAGTAAGCATTATGAATAAATACAGACTGTTATTATTTCATTATTCTATCCTACTTGCTGCTTATTTCTTTCTCACATTAAATGTGCTCTTGGATTTCAAGAAGACCCCTTGCATTCTCCCAGGCTGTGGCGCCTGTTGCTAGTTGCCCCTTCTTTCCTGCCTCCCAGAGTGAGGCCAGAAATATCAGCAAAAAGCATCTTGAACCATTCTATTCATCTGCCTTCACTGCTCATATTTTTTAGACTATTGTGCACTCCTGGAGAAAATTCCAAGACTGTGGTCTCTAAGCTAGTTGGACTCTCAGTGCCTCTGGGCGATATTTTTGTGTCCCTGGTAAACTCCCTCTCCCCTTTCCTGCATGAGCTATTTCAGACTTTAATCACTGTCCTTAAGCTCTTTATTGAGAGTTCTCTTATCTCTCTTTTTCAGGAAACTTAACTACTAAAGTTATCTTGTGTAAGCTTCTCTTTCAGTTATATTCATTAACCTGTATCTTTACTCATTCTCAGCTCCTTCCCTTGGGTCTCAGAGAAGGAAGGTGTTCCTTTTTCTGTCTTCCCTACCATGGTAACTACCATACCATCTCCCTTCATAGCCAAAATTCTTCAAATAGTCAGTATCTCCTTTATTAGAACATGATTTTCTTTAGAGGAGGCAGCAGGTCTTTTTGTATTGATCTTTGTCAGTGCTGCACAGTAGTAGCCAACAATGTTGAATGAATAAACTGACAAGACTCTGGTTTGTTTTCTCATCTTTAAGATGGGAACTATGGCAATCTTTCTCACAGGTTAATTGTGAGGGTTAAAAGAAATAATGTCAGAAAGTGCTTGCTAATAAACAGTGGCATCATTGAGACAGTTAAAATGATTTTCTAATCATAAAGTTAGTATTTTCAAGTAAAAGTAATATGTTTCATGTAGGACATTTATTTTCAAACTCTTATAGGGTCTCCAGGACCTAGGAGGAGTGGAGTAGGTATCTTCAGAAGTTTCCCTCTCTAGGCATTTAGAGCAGTTTGTACATTGCTCTATGTGTAGAAGATTTCTTTTTAAAAAGTTCTCTAACTATTGCTTTAAAATCACTGTCATTAATCAAGCTTTTTCAAAGTTGAGGAGAGTCCTACTTTCCCAAGTTGGTAACATTAACCAACTGAGAAATTGAGAACTGATCCTGTAGTTGTTGTAACCACTAATCCAGAGCTTTTGCTGCTAGAAGAGCTTTTGCTCTTTATTTTTTTAAGTCAATTTTAAAGTTGAAAATTAAGTAAAATTTCTTAATTTGACTTCATTTATCTAGTGATCATTGAGAAAGGAATGGACCTGAATTTGCTCTTTAAATGAGAAAGGTTACTGCTAAGCAAATGAATAAAGACTTCAAAGGGATATCTTTTACCTACTTTAAGAAAATACAAGATTCCTTAGAGACGGTTTTCTATAAAAGCAAGCCGTCATTGCTAAGAGGAATGCTTTAACGTACTGATTGCAAGTCATCCTTATCTAAAGCAGCTCTTAACTGAGCAACACTTAGCCTCTTCTATTTACCCTGTCCTCTTGAAAGTAATCATGAAAAATTCTTTTTCTCCTTCCCTTTTCAATTTATTTAATAGTATGAGAAGTTGCTTTATAAGATGAGTAACTACAACTTGTTCAGTGTCTACCTTGTGTTAGGCTCTTTGAACTATAATTATCTCAAATTCTCAGAACAATCTTTAGATGTTACTTCTGTTTTAAATCTATCCTGGGGCTCAGAGAGACATAGTAAAATATGTGTATTACATATATACCTATGGAAGGGCAGAGCTGGAATTCAGATCCCAGGTGTATCTGTCTCAAAAATTCATGTTCTTTTCATTACACCACACTGCCTTAATTATATTCCATTAAGAATTTGCTAGATTCTGAAATATTTACTTTCATAATAGGAATATATTGGAAAGTTAATTCTAAGCTTGCCGTTTAAATGATTACCCAGGGACAGATCTAGGGCCCCTGAAGCTTATACACTGCAGTACTCTCTTTATAAAAAGGATTCAAAATTAGTTTCCAGATCTTGGAAGGAGCTTTTGCAAGCTTTAAACCTCACTAGATTCAAAGTATATGCACCTCTCATAAGAGAATACATGTTATAAAAACTTTGAATACATGTTATAAAAACTTTGAATCGATGGATGCCTATGTTGTTCAGTAAAATTTTAATATATAAATTGCTTAAGGGGGTCATAGTGTGTATTGAATAAAGCAGTCAAAATCATAACCAATAGGAAGGATATATTAGTTGACGTATTTCTTAGTTAACACTTTCCTTTTTAAGTTAAAGACTGATAGTACACATTTTTAAACTTTTTTCAATTAGAAATTTATCTTGTAAATATATGTTTAGGGCTTCCCTGGTGGCGCAGTGGTTGAGAGTCCGCCTGCCGATGCAGGGGACACGGGTTCATGCTCCGGTCCGGGAAGATCCCACATGCCGCGGAGCCTGCACGTCCAGAGCCAATGGGAGAGGCCACAACAGTGAGAGGCCCGCATAGCGCCAAAAAAATATATGTATATGTTTAGAAAAAAGTGATTTTATGTCTTTCAGAATGTATTAAGAAGTAGTAGGTTAAACAATGAAATGAATTTTGAAGTACGAAGATCAGGTAGTTTAGAATAAGCAAATGAGACATGAAAGAAGTGTATTATTTTGATGAACGTTACCATTAGCCAAAAAAACAAGTAATTTATTTGGTCCTATTTGTTTTCATAGTTTAATTTTTAAGAGCCAGAAAGGACTTTAGAGAGAATATGTTCTAATCTTATTTAATACATGGGGAAGTGGAGAACTGGAGAGGGTGATTTTACCCAAAGGATACTTACAGCTTGAATTTATGGAAGAACCATGACTAAAAGCCTTATTTCTGGTTAAAAGCTCTTTTCTCTAGACCAAACTGAAATAAGCATATAGCCTTAATAATTCAGTGTTAATATTAGCCTGTTAATTATAAATTGATTTTGTAATATCAGACACTCAGGTGATTTGAGTTGACATGGTGTAATGGAAGGGTCCTTAGCTCAGGACACATGGATTCCTTCATTGCTCTAACTAGCTGAGTGATCGTGGATAAGCTACTTAGCTTCAGTTTCTTCATTTGTAAAATGAAGAGATTTTAATTTGGGGTTTTCTTAGGCTTATTTCCACTCTTAAAATTTCAGTCTAGAAAGCGAATGCTGGTGTGTTCTCCTTTGCTCTAAAACATTTTGTGATGTTGCAAATGTCACCTATCTTTTCAGCCTTAGAATAAGAATGGTATATTTCAGTGGTGATGATTAAATGCTAATATGAAGCAGTGGAAAAGTTAGCTATGTTCTTACATACTTCTTTTTGTGTAAGTTGGTAGTTTTAGAGAAATTTTGAGATTTGATATCAGATTTTTGTAATAATTTTATGTTATAGGCCTTTTGTTGTCATATCACATTTAGTTTATGGTTAGGTTCATTCAAAGACAGAGCTAACTGTGGCAGTTTGTATTGTTTTACATGTTTTTTTTCTCTTTGGAGTGTGTGTAGCTGATTCTGGTATAAACTACTTTGTTATTGTCTAACAGTTTTATACATCTTTACACTTTATCATAGTTTTAGAAAAACTGGGTTTATCCATTTCAAAAAAAAAACATAGCGATGTAAGCTAAAGAGAACAAAGTATTGTCATTTTTTATTAAAATTCATAGTTTTAGATTGTAGGATAGAAATATGGAACTCAAACATGCACTTAGATATGAAGTATTTTTTGTCTGTAGCATTACTACTACTACTTTGAGATTCCATCCAGAAATATATGATTCTTGCTTTTCTATTATTTTTGTTTTCCAGATGAATGTTTAAGAGCTAGTTTATACACGAGCCCTTACTATTATTGAGATTTAATAGTATATTGAGAAATACAGCAAATGTTTTTATAATTTTAAAGTGTTGATCTTACAGATGTAATAACTAATCTTCTTAATAGGGAGAGTCTCTATGTTTGAAGAGTTCTAGTCAAGATGAATATTGTATTCTCTGGATAAAACGTGTTTCAGGGTGTCAATAACATCTCTTTATAGCAGCGAAAATAGCACCAATAGGAGAGTGACAAACTTCTTGACTCAGGGAGAATACTTATGATTGCATATTATTTTTTGTGGTCATCATCAGACTATGAAATGTTACATATACATTTTTTCACATATGCAAAGATCATTCACAGAGATATCGTTGAAAGAATATTGTTAGTACTCTTAAGTCACTTGTGACTTAACTGAACTTTAACAGGCTAATGTGAAAGCTTGAACTTAGTCTTTGAAAGAAATGTTCCAAATTTTTAAATTGATTTTTAAACAGCCTACTCATGTTGAGAACTGAAATGCAGATTATAATAATTGAACTGTCTGTTGATGATTTAAGTGTCTCATTGTAAATGTTACTGTTCTGTAATTTAGTGATATTAGAGGCCAGTTGAGTGTAGCTCAGCCTTAATTTGTGATTTCATAGCATTTTCCCGGACTTCTGTGCTTTTCTAATTGATAATTGTCATTATCAGTCGTTACTTTCGGCAGCACAATTCCAGCACAGAAGGCTGTATGTTTCTTCCTTGTAGTAAAGAAAAAGAAATTTATTGAGCAAGTGATGTGTGTCGGATGCTTTCACAAACTTTCTTAATTGCCATACAATACACCATTTTCTCCCATTTCTCTTGTTACAAGCAGATGAGGAAAGTGAAGTTTGGAAGGTTAAATAACTTGCCCAAAATCTGAATGTGTCCCACTGGGCTGTTTCCTCAAAGCTTGGATCTTTGGCTATCTTTTGATGGTTGAGGATGTTTAAAAATTAACTGATGAATAAATGGGATTATTGGAGATGTCATAAGTCATTGTGTAGCCATTGGTCGTCAAGTAGGTTCATCATCATTACTAACTCTAACGGGACTGCATTCAAATCAACTAAGAATCATAACATGTATTAAAAAGGATACAATAAAATAAGGGAACAGAGACTTGATATTAGTCTAAGGTGCTTATAATCTGGGAGGGAACTTCCTTACAAAATTTATGGCTTAGTTGTATTTATCTAGAATATTGCCATTCCTCAGATATTTGTACCAAAGCAGCTGTTTTGAGGCTGAAGCTCAAAATTAAGATCAAGCATTTTTCCTTGTTTATTTTTTTTCTAGCTGTGTCATTCTGAATTGCCTGGAATTTCAAATTCTCACCCTTTTCCCCCACCCACCCTGTTCTAAATTTCTTGTAGAAAATTATTCACAGGGGACTAAAGACTTTTTGTCCTTTGTATGTAGTGGATGTGAAGAGTACAGTTCTCTTCCTTTTAGTTTTAATTGGCTAATGCTGTAGTTCTCCAGCTCTCAGTAATTACAGAACCTTCAAGATGTGTAAGTGTATAATAGACTGACATCCTTTTAAATGCAGCATTTTGAAGGTTTATGTTTTTATATCTTTTAAGTAATGTAGATGAAAAACCAGAGATGTTTGTGAAAGAAAATAAAGATTGTTAGTGTTATTTTTGTTATTGATACTTACTAGTGAGGGGATTATAATCCTGGATTGGGGACAGGGAAGTGGGCAGAAGTCACTTTTAAAAAATAAAGTCTTGTTTGGTTTCTAAGAGGTCTCACTAAACCATGGACATTTAAGAATACTCAATTATATCTTTCCTTTGAAAAAGAGCTTTTGTTTCTTTTCTTGCTAAATGAATTTACTTTGCTGAACACTTTGTAACTTGAGCTTGTTGGGGAAAGATGCAGTATATATCTAAAATAAGCAGACATTAAATGTTTGTGTATATACGTATGTGTGCATTTTATCATTTTATTGTTTTGCTGAAGCATTGTTACCAGATCCCTTCCTGAGTGTATTTGTAGTTATTGCAACCTGAGTAAGTCAGTTTCATCAATGGGATTAAAATCCTGCTCAAATACTTTGGAATATTACTTTAAAGTGTTAGGGCTTTTAAATGACTCTGAGTGAAGTCTAGAGTGATGTTTTTAATGGTTAACATTGATGACTTAGAGTTTATCATCTAGTCCTTTTAACTTTCATTGACAGTTAATGTTGTATTCTCTATCAAGGATAGGTGAGAAATTCACCCATCAATTAATCAGTAATGTAATTATTTTGCCATTGCTCATTTGATGCCAGGACCAAAGCGGGTATGTAGCAATATGTACTTGAAGCCTGTTTCCTTGGGTGTATTGTTTTTGGACTTATTTGATTTGGGGAAAGACTGTAACTTGTAGATCTCCTCCTGAATAGCCTTTTTTTAATCCACTATTTTCCTCCTAGTTAACATTTATTAATAAAGTTAATGATTAAGCAGCCTTTTGAAGCATTTAGTTAGGTGAATGTGAAAATACTACTTGATATATGAAATTTGAGAGTCTTTTGCTTGTACATTATTGTACTTTATTTCTGTTTGGAAAATATATTATTTTAAAATTACATTAATCGTTACATAAACACGTTAAATTATTTTTCAGTATCATTGTGCTTAGTAATTCAAATGTTCATGTTTTCAAAATTACATTGGTATAACATAGGTAAAACAACATTCCCCAGACATTTGTTTATGGCCTTCTAAGTAACATTGAAGAAAAATGCACAATCCCTCAACTATCTCATAGTCTAATGGAGGAAAAAGATTCACAAACAGATAATTATGCAGCAGTATGGTAGGGTAGTGATAGATATAACCCGAGTATTATGAAAGAGCTGAGAAAGAGTTGTTAACTTTGCTTGAGGCGGTCAGGGAAGGATTTTTGGAGGATGTGACACCTGAGCTGTGTTCAGAAGCTATGTAAAGAATCAAAGAGGCAGAAGAGGGGTGTATAAAGAAGACATGAGAGGGTGGTGTGTGGAGGGGAGGTGTGACAGTGGACAGGAATAACCACTGGTTTAATGTTGCCAGGAAGTGAATGTAAGATAGGTAGTAGTTAGTGAAAGATGAAGTTAGAGAAGTAGGCATAGACTGACTAGATCATGAAGTGTTATGTTCCCTTTTAAAGCACACCCCCCCCCCCCAGTTGCTAATGAGAGGTGGGTTTTGAACAGGGGTGTGATGCTGATGTGGTTATTTTAATGATTTTGAGGAAGATGGATTCCAAGAGGTTATTAGAGTTCATGGTGGCTGGAAGGCTGTTGCAGTAATCTAGATGAAAGTTTTAGGGCAACAGTATTCAGGATGAAAGATTGGGAGCATATTTGAGAAATCTCTTGGGCCTGATGTTGGTAGCACTTGATGATTGGATGAGAAAGGGATGAGAGAGAGGAAAGAAGAAAAGTTAAGGCTTACGCTTCTAGCTTGTATAACTAGGTGGTTTGTGTTGCCGCTACTGAAGTAGAGAATACAGAAAGAAGATTTGGGTGTGTTTGGAGAGTGAGTTTACCAGAAATTTTGGACATGATAAGTTTGATATGTGTCTGGAAAATTTGGTTGGGCATATCCAGCAGGTGGTTGAATACAGTAGTTAAGGCTTTGGGGGAACTTCTGGGCTGGCAATATAGATTTGGGAGCAATTAACATGTAAGCCAGTAATTTATCTTCTTTGAGATGAGGACCAAACTTCTTGGGAAATCTGATAAGAGCTAGTGACCCACCATCCAGAAAAGAAGTGCACACACATTATATTTGCAAAATTTTATATGCAGTTTTAGGAGGCTCCAGAATCCCTTGCCAATCTAGAGCCTTGTAAATTTTAGAACCCTAGAAGTATATATATATAGTAGTTGTAACTATGATAATGAATGGAAGTGCAGCCAGTGTAGAGTGAAAAGAAGAACCAAGGACAGAGCTCTGGGGATTAAAATGATTTAAATGACACTGGAAGAATAGGAGATATGAAGTAGGGGAATATTGTTTCTGAAAGAAGGCTACATTTTACTGACTTTCATTTAGCATAGTTGTCCTCTTAAGGTACTTTTGTTTTAGCTGTTTATTTGCTAAGCCTAAAAACTATTTTTTTTCCTGACATTTGATGCCCATAGATGAGAGTTCAAGAGATTCTGTCAGTTATTCAGCATGTGAGGGATTATACCGTAGCCCTCGGTATCCATGGGGGATTGGTTATAGGACCTCTTCAGATACCAAAATCTGAGGATGCTCAAGTCCCTTACATAAAATGGCATAGTACAGTCAACCCTGTATCTGCGAGTTCCGTGGATATGGAAGGCTGACTGTACTGTGCCCTAGGCTGGGCTGAATTCTACTGACATTTGCATTTAATCCTCTTGATAGTCTTTTTGAGATAGGTATTGTTATTAAACCTACTTTTTTACAAGTGAGGAAATAAAGGTTTAGAAGAATTAAGTAATTTGCCCAAGGTTGCGTGGCTTATGAATTTAGCAGAGCCATGACGCAAATCCAGGCCTGTCAGACAGCAAAATCTATACTCTCTACTAATACACTGTACTGTGTTTACCAAGATAATCAGTGATTATACTGTAATATTACTTTACCCTATTAGCACAGTGGGATGGGAGGTGAGTTCAGTGGTTTGTACTGGATTTGAGAATATGAATTCCGATTCCAGCTCTGTGATTTTGGGTAAGTCATTTAATCTCTCTCGGTCTATTTTGTTCTCCTTTGTTTGAACATTTTTATACCTGAGCAATCACCAGAAGAAACATTTTTGCTCTCTGTCTTCATTTCTATCTATGAAGCACAAATACTGAGGAAAATACTACATACCATCTTGGATTTCAAAATAATGCTTGATTTATATATGTGAGAAATGATTCTTTTATTACAATGTAAGAGTATTTGTACAATATTTGAAGCCTCTTAGTTTATATCTTTAAAATACTTTAGCTTCTAATAGAAAATTTAGTAATTCATGCTGAGTAGAGACGTTTTTGTATGTTTTCTAGCTTTCATGGGATCTTATGTTACAGAGCCTGAAAAGATCATTTGAAGTTTTTGCTCAACTATTAGCAGTATAGTTATCTCTGGAGTTTTTAGTCCGCATTAACTTTACTCTTTTTTGAAATTGGTTTGAACGTTCTGCTTTATATGTTCGTTGTTTAACCGCAGGGATGGTGTCTTAGCCTGCTTTATTGTAACCTCTACATATGCTGTCAGCAAACTAAAACCACGTTGCACATACATGGAGTATTTGAGGCCATCATTATCACGTTGTCTTGTGGGCTTTATTTGTGAAAAGTTGCAAATAGCAACATCTATTTATATTTTATATGGATGGCATCCTCTGTATGAGAATATCTGATAAAAATAGGTAGTAGTTTAGATGTAAGGGTAAATTCTCTTAAGGCCATTTCAGAGAAGTCTCTGATAGACCTGGATTTGAATAATATTTGAGTAACAGGAAAGAATTTGTTTTCTAAAGAGTTCCTTTTTAAGCTCTCCAGAAAAGATCAGAATAATAAGACTCAGTTTGAGTCATCTGCTTAAGAATCCTCTTGATTGGGAGTTGAGCTTGTTTGACTGAATGAACTGTTTTGCCTACCTACTTCTTCCTCTTTCACATTCATACTCATTGTACAGGACTTGGAGAGGATTCTTTTTTTTTAACCACTTTATTGAGGTAAGCGGTACATATTTAATGTATGCAACTTGATGAGTTTGGAGGTAAGTATTCATTTGTGAAGCCATCACAATCTATGCAATAAACATATCCATCACCTCCAAAACTTTCTAGCTTGAGAGGATTTTTTTAGCTCGGTATCTTTTATCCATTTCAGGTCAGAAGTGTACATGAATCTGATAAGTAGTTGATGCAGTGTTTCCCTGGTTGTGAACGTGGAACTTGTAGGTTTTCTGAGCATGAAGAGGGCCGCTTAGTCAGAGATTAGTAGAAAATCAATCAGCAGGTGTAAGTGCTTGTTATATGCCAGCTATTATTTTAGTGGCTGAGGTTATTCAGCAGTGACGAAAATCCCTGCCTTCATGGAGCTGACATTTGACTGGGAGGAGAGAGGCCAGGAAAAGAAGTAATGTGAGGTTGGAATTTGAGGGTCACTAGTAGGAGGAGGCTGCTGTTGTAAATAGAGTAGCTAGTTAAAGCTTTATTTTAAGGCGACAGTTGAGCAGAGTTTTGAGGTTGATCAGTGAATGAGCCACTTAGGTATCTTGGGGAAGAGCATTCCAGACAGAGAGAGTAGCAAATACCAACTTGAAGTGAACTTGTTTGCCATATTCCAAGGAGTAACAAGGAGGCTGGTGGGGCTGGAGCAGAGAGAGCAAGGAGGAAGAATAGATGAAGTCAGAGAGATTATCAGGTCGAATAAGGCTTTGTAGAATAGCGTAAGGACTCTGACTTTAACTACAAGAGAAATGAGAAGTCACCGAGGGTTGTGAGCTGCCGAGTGACATGATTTGGTTTGTTTTCAGAAGGTCACTCTGATTGCTCTATGATAATTGGGCAAAGAGCAGAAACAAAGACCAGTTAGGAGGCTGTTGTAATAATCTGAGAGATAATGGTGGTTTAGGAGCAGTGGAAGAAATGAGGAATTAGGTTCTGGGTACATTTTGAAGGTAGAGACAACAGAATTGCCTTTTGTTTTACAAGTGAGGTGAGAGACTAAAGAGGACTTGATTACAGACTTTTTGGCCTTAGCAACTGGAAGGATGGAGTGGATATCTGCTCAGTTGGAGAAGACTGCAGGGGAAGCCAACTTAGGGGAAAAGATTAGGCTTTTTGTTCTAGACTTGATTGAGATGCCTAGTAGATTTTCAAGTAGAAATATTGAGTAGGTAGCTGAACATAAGACTCTGGTGGTGAGGGCTCCAAACAGGTTATATAAATTTTGAGGTTAACTTAAAGCCATGAGACCAGATGAGTTAACTTCACCTAAAAGCCGAGCGTGGATAGGTAAGAGGTTCAGACAAGAGGTTGGAGGTTGTAGTGATGAGTAAGAAGCAGTAAGCACGCTGACAAATAGGAGCAAGTGGAATAGGAAGAGAAATGAGATTGTAGTGCTTGGAAGGCAGGTGAGGAATCTGTGTCAAGTGGTAGGAGTGATCAGCTCTTTGAATTACTGCCAGAAAGGTCGAGTACGATGAGAAGTGAGACTTTGACTGTTAGATTTAGCAGCGAGGAAGTCACTGGTGACCTTCTCAAGAGTAGTTTCTGTGAAATGGTAGAGATGAAAGACTTATTGGAGTGGGTTCAAGATACAACGGGAAAAATGTGACTTGGAGACAGTGAATATAGAAGTCTTCTCCGTAGCCCTGTGATTTTGTTGTAAATGAAAAAGAGAAAAATTAGGTGGTGCTGGAGTAATATGTGGGGTTGTGAGGATTTGTTTGTTTGTTTGTTTTCAAGATGGGAAACTGAGGGTATTAAATGCAGGTGGAAATTACCTAGCAGGAAGGAAAATTTTGATGATGCTGGGAAGGGAGATTGCTAAAGGGAGGTCCTTGAGTAGGTGAGTTGGGATGGAACTAGAGCAATACTTGTTAAACTTCGTTTTGTATAGGTATCACCTGGGGTTCTTGTTAAAATGCAGATACGGTTCTGTAGGTCTGGGATGGGGCCTGAAATTCTGCATTTCTAACAAGTCCCTAGATGATGTCTGTGCTATAATTTGAGTATAAGAACTTGGCACTTTGAGCACAAGAACTAGCAGGTTATATTGGTATACAATCAGGTAGGTTAGTGGATATGGCCAGAGTTTGTGCAGTGTCTCTTCAGGTTACTTCTGTTTTTTCAGTGGAACAGGAAGCAATTCATTATCCTGGAGTGGATGGAGGAGATGGTGTAAAATCATCCAGGAAAGTAGAGTCCGTCTAGAAAAGTAGGATTGTGGGGTTGTACTAAGGGCCGACTTGTGGTTAGTGGTTATGAATTTAAATTCAGATGGATTGAATATGGTTGTATGTATGTTATTCTGTAGTTGCTTTCAGCTGTGTGGGTGCATGTGAGGCGTAGGTGGGCAGTTGGTGTTTAGAATGGCAAGTATTTTGGAGGGGGGGAAGGGGGCAAGTTATTTATGGGTGTATACGAGGTGCTTAGAAATGACGGACCATGGAATCTAAAGTGGGAAAGGAGGAAAATGAGAGAATGCTAGGTTTAACAAAGAAAATGTGTGGTTTTATTGTTTTTTTTTGTTTTTTAATTACAGATCTCCTCATCTTTAATTTGCTAAGGAGCTCTGCAGATCTTCAGGAGAGGAAAATAGTGTTCATGTCCCCAATTTTTTTTCATCAAGGAACCTTTCTGTCTCTCTGAGCTCATATTCTACTAAATAAATTTAGGGAAAATATGTCTTACACTTTTTGGCTAAAGCAAGTATTAACATCAGGGATTATGATTTTATTTAAAGTGGAGGGTTGTGCTGCAGATAAGAAAGAAGGGAGGTGTTAAAAGGATTTGTTAAAAATTTCTTCTATCAGCTCTAAAAACTTATTTTAAAATGTATCCCTTTATTTCTGTTAAAATAGATTGTTAACATCCTTGTAAGTCATGCAGATTTATAATCATAGCCATATAATAAAATATTTACTATATGGACAAATACAGAAAGATTTTCAACCATTGGTTTTTTTTTTTTTTTTTTTTTTGTCTCTTTCTCTCTTTTGGATATTACAGATGACCATGGATGAAAAATATGTAAACAGCATTTGGGACCTTCTGAAAAATGCAATTCAAGAAATCCAGCGTAAGAATAACAGTGGTCTTAGTTTTGAGGAGCTCTATAGAAATGCATATACAATGGTTTTGCATAAACATGGAGAAAAGCTCTACACTGGACTAAGAGAAGTTGTTACCGAACATCTCATAAATAAGGTATCCAACTTTAAAGGACTGTTGCTAACTATATTGAATCTAGAAGTATTATTTTTAAAGGTTCCAGGAAGCCTATAGAAATAATAATTAGTAGCTATATTATAAAACCTCACTTAAAACTTACAATCAGCTAAACCAGAATTTTTGATAATTGAGAGAAGGTGAAGTTTGTGATCTTTGATAGATATAATCTCGGAAGCAGACTTTTAATTTACATATGCTTGTTTATTAATATGTTAATTACAGATCATTATTTCTTTCTTTAAAATGCTGAATCAGCCCATTTTAGCTTTCTCTTCTTTCTCTATATATTTGAAAATAATAAGACTACATTGTTTAAAAAATATTGTCTAAGTCTTTTCACCAAATGAAATTAACTTTATATAAATTTTTTAAGATAAATTAGTGTTGGACTGTTAACATTATAAAATGGTTCTTTGGTTCCAAAAAGATGTATTTGTTTTTTTAGAGCAAATGTTTTTATAAAGCAGACTCTTCCACTGAAAGTATGTCTTGCTTTAAGATTGTCAGATAAGATGTAAAATACCACAGATAAATAAAAACTTCTCAAAGTTTTTGTGTGGTATTAAGGTATTTGTTTTTTAAACTTTATTTTAAAAAAATGGAAAGTTGCATCAGTAGTACAATGATTTACCAGTTGTCAACATTTTGCCACATTTTAGCCAGTCTTTCTATTGGTACTTGTTATTACTGTTACTGGTATTATTATTATTGCTGGACAGTTAAGAGAATAAGTTTTAGATTCATTTACTCTTAAATACTTTGGAATGTTTCTCCTAAGAACAAGGAAATTCTCTCACTTAACCAAAGAACAATGTTCAAAATCAGGCAGTTTAACATTAATATAAAACTGTTATCTAATATGGTCCACATTCAAATTCACCAGTTGTCCTGTGTGGAGGTGATGTCATTTATAGCAGTTCGTTTTCGGATCCAGGATCTAATCCAGGATCACACACAATTCCTCAGCCTTTCTTTGTCTTTCAGCACATTGACATTTTTGAAGAGTATAGGTCAGTTGTTTTGTAGATTGTCCCTCAGTTTTTGGTTTGTCTGATTGTTTCCTCATGACTAGTTTCAGGTTATGCATTTTTGGCAGGAATAATACATAAGTGATGTTGTGTCCTCAGTGCATCACATCAGGAGGCACATGATGTCAGTTTATCCCATTATTGGTGATGTTAACTTTGATCACTTGGTGTCCGCCAGATTTCTCCACTGTGAAGGTACCTTTTTTCCCTTTGTAATTCATAAGTAATTTGTTCAGATATATTTTGAGACTGTATAAATATCCTGTTCCCCAAGAAACTTTCATGTGATGGTTTTAGCATCCATTGATGATTCTTGCATGAATCATTATTGCTACGATGGTTACAATATAGTCACTTTCTATTTCTACTCTTCCTTCTGTAATTCTTTTCTCTTAAATGGGATTACATGAGCAGGTAGCTAGTATCTCATGAAGCAAGGTGATTATGTTCTTCATGCATTCAACAGTTTTTTGTTAAGTGCCTGCCATGTACAGCTTTCTAAGAAAATCTAGGAGATGCAAAGAGATATGATGCTGTCCCTTCCTAGGTTTGTTTTTGCTTTTATTCTGATGGAGAGATGATACACACATTTAGGTAACAGTGTGAGGCATTATATAATTCAATGGCAAATGAGTTGTATGGGCAATAAATGGCTTAGGAATTCAAATGAGGGAGAGATTACCTTGGGCTGTAAGATTTCATGGGAAAGGATGAAATTGAACTGAGCCATGAAAAATTTGGGATATAAGTGAACAGTGTGGAAGGTGTTCCAGGATGGCAGATGTCACATGATTATACAGAAATAAACTTGGATGATAAGTAGAGTTTGACTGAGGTGTATAATAATTTATGGGGATTAGTGGGGTATAGTGTTGCAAAGTTGGTTTGGGCACAGATTGGAGAACTTCAATGCCAAGCTAAGGAATTTGGACTTTACAGTGGAGGTTTATTGGAGGTTTTTAAGTGGATGATATTGTGACAAAATATTTTAAGAAGATTAAGATGAGAATGATATAAATGTAGAATGGGGGGGATGTGTGCTATAAACAGAAGACCTTGAAAAATCTACGTTAAGGTGATAGGCTAGAAATGAGTGGATGATGTCAGAAATTCTGAAGACCAGGTAGAATTTGGTTACTGGGAGAATTATGGTGCCACCAATAGAATTATTGTGAACTTATAGTGGAAAACTTATTTGGAATGCGTAGAGGAGATGACAGATTCTGTTTTAGGTTATATTGGAAATTTTTATAGTTAGAAAGCACCTTAAAAATCATTTTACATGTGATAAAATTTGAGTGTGAGATTGTAATAAGATGTCCAAGTAAAAATATGATGTGTTTGGAGATATACAGGTTCAGAGCTTGGGCAGGAAATCAAAACTGGAGATCAAGATCTGACACTTGGTAGCATGTACTGAGGAATATGTGTTGGAGTGCAGAAAATGAAAATCCCAGAGCCAAGGGATGTCATCTTCAAAAGCAAACTGTGGTAAATAGGTGTGGGAAATGAAGACTGATTTAAGAAACTTGACATCAAAAGAAGGAAGAAAAGTAGAGTGGGGGAGTTTTGCCTAAAGCGGTTGAAGAGGAGAAGATTGGAGCAACTGAATTTTTGGGTATGGAGAGAGTGTGGCATTGAACAGTGGAGAAGTGAAGGTAGAAGAGGGGCATGTTCTCATTTGCCAGAGGTTCTATAGGGTATGATAATAATATCCCCAGCTAACTCTTATTTAGCATTTACTACGTGCTAGGTCCACTTCTAGTGCTTTTAGATGTATTCACTTATGTAATGGTCACAACCCAATGAGCCAGATACTACTATTATCTCTATTTAAAAGTGAAGAAACAGAGGGCACAGAATTGGTGATTTGTCCAGATGCATGTAGCTAGTAAGTGGCCTAGCTGGAACAGTACTGAAGTAGTGCGGCTTCAGGCCGAGTCCTTAATTTTTCTATAAATCTGCTCCTGAGGCATAATGAATTGATCAAGATGCAGTAAATATATGCTGAAATTGAGGGTGCATGTGGGGTTTTAGGAAAATCGGTTCAGTTTTTGTAAAGCTATAGTCCTTTAAACTTTAGTTCTTGGTTTATTTATAATTAAAATGAAGGAGTTGGCAGTAATATCTTTGAGATGCTTTAGTTCTAAGACTATCATGAATCTAATAATTAAGCAGTGCAAGTTCTGAAAATGAGATGAAGAGACTTGGAGTAGCTCCTGTGGGGAATATACTAAGGGAACTGGCAAGTGAGGAAAGAGATAGCTCAGTAGGAGTTGTCCTGAATGTCTGATCTATCGTGTGTTTTTTTTTTTTTTTTTAAGCAGTGCTTTGCAGCTTGGGCACAGATGCAGAAAAAACATTTGTAGTTATTTGGTTTGGTTGAGAATCGGCTCTTTCAAAAAGTGAAGAGTGGAGGGGAAGCCAGAGTGTGAGGTCAGTGTTGATGTGATTGATATTTGGACTCTGAAACATGGTTAGGTAGAAATCGAAGTCATGTGAACGATAACTCCATGGTAACTGTAAGAGCTTCAGCATATTGTTAAGTCTCTTAAAGTGGTACCATATCTAAGATTAACTATCATTTCAAAATATAGGCATTTCCCTATAATATATTCCAGAGAACATGTATTCAAGTTGATTATGCTAAAGAATTACAAAGTGTATATGCTAAACTTTTATTTCTCTTACAGATGTTAATGATATATCAACAGCATCTGAAAATATTCTTTAATTTTTATTTCTTCCACAAATACTCATTTGATCACCTTAAGCTAGTCAATTTCTGACTAGGGGATGTACCATTGTCAGCATATCTAATGATTGATTTCTTTATTTAAATTGAATTAAGTTTTTGAACCTCTGTTAGTATCTATGCTTTCATTTTTGTGTTTTCCATTGATCTTATTTCACTTTTACTCTTATAAGACACTTTAAAAAGTCATACAAATACGGTACTGTCTGAAGGGGACACTGTTAAAGGAAGTCTGTTAACTGATAGGGCCATCATACAGTAGACCAAAATGTTTGTCCCCTGATGTCGGAAGTCTCCATTTGTTTACTAGATGGGACTTAGGGATGTTTTTGATCTAATGTGCAGAAATATAGTTTGCATGGAAATCAATATTGCCTGTCTCTACATTGCACCTTCTGACTGGAAGGTAAGAGAGTGGTTTAGGGTTCTGTGGTATCAAAGTAACTGTCTCAGTCTCACAGAATATATCCCTTTTTATGGTTCTGAAAGCATTCCTATGTGGTCCACTCCTCATTTTTTCGTTTACTATGCTTTTAGCAGTTAGCTGAACTGCCTAAGTAATAATAATATATTTTTTAAAGCAAAGTTATTTTCGACTGAAGTGAACCTTTTAGTGCTGTGGTATAGACAGCCAGGACCTATCTTTTCACATTGAAGAATTCAGAGGAAATACAATTTTTTCATGGCATCAGAGTTCGTTGGTACTCCGATTTCAAGATGAGAATAGTGAACATTTTGAGGAACATTTTTGGTAAAGCAGAGTGGTATAAACTACAAGAGGGCAGCTGATGGGAGGATAGTTCTTTGCAATGAAAGTAGCTGATAATGGGCTTTGGAAATAAGTTTACAGAATTGAAGCAGGCATAGGAAAGCTAGATGCTGTTTCTCTTTCTTAGTAGTGTATTCTTCCTATCTCTAGAAGAATGTTTCCCCAAGAAACTGAGACCCAAAGGAATTCAGTAAATTCCTCAAGACCGCAAAGCAAAACTTAGGGTGTGATGTGGCCTTTGTGCCTTGTCATTAAAAGAAAATTCTTGTCTTATTTAGTAAATATGAAGACATTTCAGAATTCACAGGGATTATTTTCTTCTAAGTAAAATAGCTTTAAAAGTATGGTTATGTTGGAGAAGAAAAGTTGTGCTACTTTCCAGTTTTAAGGATTTTTAAATTACAGGTCATTTTGTCAGAGCCTCAAAAGTATCCCTATAAGATTTATCATCACAGAATTTAACATTCAAAAGTATTTATTATTTGCTAGGCTGTGGCTCGGGTGTAAGAAATATATTGGTAAATGGGTTGCATCTGATCCCTGCATTCATGGAACAGATAAACAAGTGTTTAGTTATAAAAAGTAATGAAGAAAACAGGGTACAGTGATAGGGAAAAATGATGAGAGCAACTACCTAGGCCAGGGTAGGGTTGTTTGAGAAAGTGGTGGTGTTTAAACTGGGACTTGAAGGATGAGAAGGTGCTCATGAGAAAAGTGGGTTGAAGAGCATTGTAGGCAAAAGGGAATGGTTATGGAACATTTTTTCTATAAAGTGCCAGATAGCCAATATTTCCAGATTTCTGAGCCATATGTTCTCTGTCGCAGCTCCTCAACTCCTCTGTTGTAGCACGAGAGCAGCAATAGACTACACACAATGAACAGGCACAGCTGTATTTCGATACAGCTTTATTTTTAAAAGACAGAAGGACTTCCTTTGCCAATACCTGGACTAGAGAAATTTGGAGGGGCGGGGGCATGTCGTGAACAGGGAATTAAGAGTTGGCGGGGAAGAATGGAACAAGATGAGTTTGGAGAGAAAAGCAGAAGCTGCATCATGCCAGGCCTTGAAGCCATGCTGTAAGGGGGTCATACTTATTGTATGTACTGTAGGTAGCCATTCAAGATTTTAAGCAAGACAGTGATATGATCTGATGTAGATTTTTTAAATATTACTCTGGTCGCTATGTGGTGAATAAGCTACAGGGCCCAAGAGTTGAAGTGGGGGCAATAGGATAGAAGAATCCAATAATTCAGATGAATGATAGTGGCGATTTATACCAGTCTAGTGACACTGGGGATAGAGAAAAGTTTTCAGATTCAGGATTTATTTTGGATGTAGAAAGCTTGTTAACTGTGGTTTGGTTGATTGTATGGAATGAGGAAGAGGGAAGAATCCAAGATGACTTCTAGGATTTTGGCTTTTGAACAACTAGGAGTTTCCATTTTTTGGTATAGATTTGGGGTAGAAAAAGAAACTCCATTTGGCAGGTTAATTTTAAGATGCCAATGAAATGAGATATGTAAATCTAGTTCTCTTGAGAAGTTTGGACTGGAAGTGTAAATTTGGGAATTGTGAGCATATAGATGATACTTAAAGCCCTGGAAGTAGATGAAATCACACAGGAAAAAAAAAAGAAGAGGGCCCCAGGTTGAACCCTGAGGAACTTAAACATTTCAGGTAGATTGAGGATTGCAGTGGAGACAGAAAAATGGCCAGAGTTAGTGGTACTTTAAGACTCAGCTCTAACCTTAAATTATAAAATAATTTAATTTTGACCTTTATTTAGCAGCGTTGTGGTTTTCACAGTGTGTGCGTGCGCGCGCGCGTGCGTGTGTGTGTGTGAAAAGACAATTTTAAATTCAAAAATAGTGCTAATCAGGGACTTCGCTGGCAGTCTGGTGCTTAAGACTTGGTCTTCCAGTGCAGGGTTGTGGGTTCGATCCCTGGTTGGGGAGCTAAGCTCTCACATACCTTGTGGCCAAAACCCAAAAAAACATAAAACAGAAGCAGTATTGTAACAAATTCAATAAAGACTTTAAAAATGGTCCACATTAAAAAAAAAAAAAATCTTCAAAAATAGTGCTGATCAGTTCTATTACTTGAGGGCAGGGTTAGGTTAGGGTGGAGCCATATTTTTTTATGTTTTTTTCCCCCCAGCTTTATTGAGATATAACTGACCAAATTGTCAGATATTTAAAGTGTTTTGTTTGTTATTTTGGAGTCATTTCCTTTTAGAAGATTCCTATTTGGGATTCAAACTTAATAGAAATTCTCTAAGCTCATAGTAAAGTAATGGAGGACTTGTCTTTTTTTTCTACACACCGCTAAGTACTCCATAATAATAAGAAATAATAATATCAATAGAAGTAATAATAGGAGTTTAATGATAAAGAAGTTAGAAGTAGATGCAGTGGAAGAAGTACCGGATAGAAAGTAGGGAAAGGTAGGCTTTAGGCCTGATTCTACCACTAACAATCTTGAACAAACTACTAGATTTTTCTGGACTTCAGTTTATTAATGTATAAAAGGAGATTGGGATTGGTTTTGTTAGCCTCAGTGGGCTTAAAATTATATAATGACTAAGACTTAGGAAAATCATGGTTTTTGCAGTTTACCATTGTCCTTTCATGTGCCATAATATGTGTTTAGAAGTTTTTTCATTTTTAATTGTTTCTTAAAGTCAGGGGAGAAACTTTCTTTGGTTTTAATGTGGCAAGAACTTTATTTTCCCAATTTTGTGATGATTAACAGTTTTCTTAGATTTGACTGGTGCTTAATTTCCCCTTTTCTTTCAAATTATTAGTCTATAGTAATAACTAAATAATGTGGAGTCTCGTAAGTGAGCTTATAAAAGCTAATTCCTGTACTTTGAAAGTTTGTTCTCCTCTTAGAAAAATAGCTGGACAAAAAAGATGTTGACTTCTTAATTCTAGTAGTACTCCTTAACTCTAGTAGTACTAGAGTCAACTCTAGTTGACTTCTTAACTCTAGTAGTACTCTAGTAGTTTATTATTGCTAAAAAGAATATTTATTCCAGTGGTTTTCAAAGTCTTTCTTTTCATCTTGTTCTTCAAATAACAGCTTACTTTAAATGTGAGGAAGGCAGAATAAGAGGAGCTTCATCCTCCTCGCTTTACGTTCATTCAGAAAACTGCCTATTGAGGACCTGTTACGTGCCAGGCACTAGGCTAATAAGCATTTGTGTTATATCAAAGATCCCTGTCTTTCTGGAACTTACATTACGGACTTACATACTTGAATCTGTGCCTTGTAATCCTGATCAGTTCTCAGCACTTTGCTTTCCAGGTAGGAAAAATGAAGCCTTGAAGGGGAATTTCAATTTTTAAGTGACTTTCTTGTTGAGTAATTTTTTGTAAAGTCTCCTTGTAGAATAACATCCTACCATTTGTATTTTGTATGTAGGGTCACATTTGCTGAAAATGATGTTTCTATGTAAACTACTTGTTTACAGTATGTTAATTTTTCTCCCCATTTTTAGAGGGAGAATGGGAAGAACCAGAGTTTTAAGTATTATGTTTATTCATAGTTATATTTAGATGTTTATGTAGTAGTACTAATTGCCTGAGGGAATGAAGTTGGTAATTTTATGGTAAGCGCTGGACTATTTTGTAGGCCAGTTATTTAAACAGATTTAGCTTTAGCTTTTTTAGTGCTTTTCCTTTATTTCTAGGCAAATGTGAATGAATGTAGAGACTTTTAAAATGGCATTTATGTACAACACAACGTAAATACAGTGATTGCAGTTAATTACGAAGGACATTGATAGAAACACTAAGGACTAAGATTTTCATTAGCAAAGACAGATTCACTTTAGAGGCCCACAGATACTGAGTCTCTCCTGTGTTTTATCCACCAAAAAATAATTAAGACACCATGCCTCTCAGCAAGAAACCTCCCAATTTTAGTGAGGGAATCAGATTTGAAGGGGAATTACTTTGCCTGCAGAATTCAGGACAAAGTAGAAAGAGGAGGTCACTTGATGAGCCTTAAAGGATTATGAAAGATTCATCATGTAAACAAAGGCAAAAGATAGTCTCAGTAAGGAAAATGGCATGAGTAAAAAAGGCAGCTAGGTTTGAGCATTGTCTGGTGGACCAGTATAAGTGTAAATGGAACATAAAGGACTTCACATGCATTTGTAGGAAACGAGAATGGTAAAGTTAGTTGGACTAACATTGTAGGGCATTAGGCTTTTATTCTGTGGGTGGTAGGAGCTGTTGGGTTTTAATTTTTAAAAATAGACAGATTGAAATAGAAAAGATGGAGTAAAAGGTTTAGTAGGAGTGCCATTTTCAGTGCTTCTTTGCTACTTATCTTTCATTCTCCTGCCATCTTGTCTTGTCCTTTTTCCTAATTTAAAGTTGTTGGAAGAAACTAAGAACCCATTACATTGAATATTGGATCAGCTTAGGGTGATGACAGGAGTCAGAAAGAAGACGAAGGCTCTCAGCTAGGTATACAAACCCTTAAGAAATATGATTTGGAAGAGTGACTTGAATATAAATAGGATAATCGCAAAAGAGAAAGATTATTAGGGATAAGGTGAGGAAAATGGGCTGTTAGAGAGTCAGAAAGATACCAATCATAGAATATGAGGGGCATAGGAAATTGAGTAGTTTCTACTTTGAAAAGATTGAAAGAGAAATGATGTTGGGGAAGAGCCAAGTTTAGAGTGTTATTTAGCAAGTTCACCCATGTTAAATACCAGCTATTCCCACTTAAATTGTGGAATAGACAGTAAGCACTGTGAGGGCAGGTACTGCTCTCTATTGTAGTTTCTAGTGATGTTCTTTTAATATTTATTAAGCTAAGACCTGTTTCATTCATTTTTTGTGTCTCCTGCTCTTCATATTTGCTCTCCGTAATTGTCTATTGAAATGAATCTCTAAGAATAATACTAACAGTCAAATGGAAACCATCATGGTTTGTATCCATGAACTGCAGAGATCTGTTTTGTCTTCTGTATGTGGGGTAATACTTCTACCTACCCAAGTTAATTACTCCTGAATCTAACCACTTTAAGCAGAGTGTGTTTCACCATGTAAAAGCACAGTGTAGTTTTGGGGCTGTATACCTCTGATTTCTTGAGGCTGGAGTCTGTCTGTCTGCTGGGAACCAGATTGTGTGATCTTGTGGAACTGTGTTTTTTTCCTCCATGGTATTCAGGAGAACAAAAAGACTAGTTGCCATATTGCCGTGCTTTGTATATATTTTACTGTTTATTATTTCAGTGTCCCTGTTGTTCAGAGTTTAACTATGGTATTAATGCTATAATGTACTTGATGCTTTTAATGTATATCTTATTGTCTTAACCATTGGGAATGAAGTACTTTACAAATGATAAGCATATTGTCCTTCTATGGTATACTGCTTTTTTATTTCTGTTTTCCTTTCCAACCATTAGGTAAAAAGCTACCATTTTTCATGATACTACTTTGTCCTTAAATCCCGATTTTCCAAGTTGTGTTACTTTTTTAAGAAGTTCAAAAGAATATTTGAACTAAGAATGTATTTTTTAAAATCCCAAATTTGGATTTTTTTATTTTCTTCAACATGTAGCAAATTTTCTTTGTGAAACTATGAAAATCCATTGTTCTAATTGCCATCATGTGCCCTTGCTTTGGACCTCACAACTTCTTTAGTACTATTCATTGGATTTCACTTTGTATTGAGGCCATATGAATGCTAATATTAGGCTCCTGTTTCCTACCCTCCTGTATTTATAGAGATTGTAAAGTGACTGCATTTTGTATTCTCCATGGTGCCTAGCACCCTGCTTCACTTTTTGGAAGTAATCATTAAATATTTGAATTGTCAGTTCAGGGAAAGATGTTTATGTATCCTTTTGAATTAAGAGCTTCGTTTTGGACACTTTGTGAAATTCTTAAACTTATGTCACTAACTATGTATACATTAGTAAACTTATTTATAGAAGAATCTTCTGACAGCAGTCAAGAAAAACGTTTTCCCTGTAGTGGCTATCTTTAGTTTTGTTAATGATACTGGTATGATTCCTTTGATCAAGGTGGCCACCTTTATTCTAAAAATTAGTGAAAATAATGAAAACAGTACTGTCAGTGTAGAAAATATCAAGAGGGCAGTGAATTTTATTCCATTCAGGAATCTCTTGTCATTAGTGAATTCTTAGAAAGTTTAAAATATCTACAAAAGTTAAGGTTAGCTCTCCTCATCTTTAGTAGGAGTTTGCTTTGAAATACAAAAATCTTAAGGTTGTCATATGTATTACGAGATAGCAACATCTATTCACCAAACTTAATGGAGGTTGGCTCCATTACGAACTTCTCAAAGTATGAAGTAAAAGAATTCCTTCTAGTTGTGGAGAAATTTCTGTTCTTTAGAGGAAGGAAAGCAAGAATCAAGTGGAAATTGAGAGTTTAGAAAATACTGTATAAAATATGTGAATATATAGGTATACGTGTTTTATTTATGTTGCTTGTTTCAGAAAATTTAAGGCACTTATGAATTTTCTGAGTATCTTGTTAAAATGCAGATTATGATTCAGTGGGTCCAGCTCACCAGTGATGATGATGATGATGATATTGACCATGATTCTGCTCTGTGCATACCACACTCTGAGTAGCAAGATTCAAATACGTATATGAATAATTTTAAGAATATGTAATACAAGTAATATTATAATAGAAGCAAATGCTTATATAGCATTTACTGTGCGCTAGGCACTGTTCTAAGTATTTTGTGTATACTGATTTTATCCACACAGCAGCTCCTTGAAGTAGGTGCTATTTCTGTTTTTATAAAAACTGATACATAAAGAAATTAAGTAAGTTGCTCAGGGTCACACATCTACTAAATGTGTGTCTGTGAATTGAATCAGGCAGATGGGCTTTTTAGCATCTGTATTCCTGTGCTGCCACTGTTCACCATGTAATCTTTTAAATCAAGAATTCTCGGCATAACGGGAAGAGCTGTGGAGCTTTTTTCAAAGGATGTGTCAGATTAGGAGACATACCGTCTACACTCCATGGCTTGGCTTCCATTGAGATTTACTTATACAGTAAGCCACTTTTATTGATAGGTTTATGTCACATCACTTTGGTGTGATGAAGTGAAAAATATTTTGAGATCTTCAGGAATTATTCTTTAATGGCATTTCTAGGAAAAACAGGGTTTATATAACTGGTAAAATTTGTAAAGTGACAAGCCCCCAGATCACATACGCAGGGCTCTGAAAAATTCAAATGTTGTGAGAACTTATATGCTATTTCTGATCATGGTAAATGTTGCATATTTATGTAAATACTCTGGTTTCATCAGGTGCGACAAGCAGTATGTTTTAGAATTTAGAGCCAAGAACGATACTTAGCAAGTATCCAGTGGCTGTCTCAGTTACAGGCACACCTTGTTGTGTTTAGCTTTACTGCACTTAGCAGATAACTTCATCTTTTTTTTTTTTCCACAAATTGAAGGTTTGTGGTAACCCCCTGTTGAGCAAGTAGGTCAGGCACCACTTTTTCAACAGCATTTGCTCACTTCACGTGTCTGTCACATTTTGGTAATTCTTGCAGTATTTCAAGCTTTTCATTATTATTATATTTGTCATGGTGATCTGTGATCCGTGATCTTTGATGTTGCTGTTATAGTTTTGGGGTGGGAGGCACAAACTGTGCCCAAATAATATGGCGAACTTACTTAATAAATGTTGTGTGTGTTCTGACTGCTCCACTGACCAGCTGCTCCCCTGTCTCTTTCCCTCTCCTTGGGCCTCTATTCCCTGAGACGTAACAATATTGAAATTAGGCAAATTAATAACCCTAATAATGGCCTCAAGTATTCAAGTGAAAGGAAGAATGGCGCGTCTCACTTTAAATCAAAAGCTAGAAGTGATTAAGCTTTAGTGATGAAGGCATGTTGAAAGTTGAAATAGGCTGAAAGCTAGGCCTCTTGTACCAAACAGCCAAGTTGTAGATGCAAAGGAAAAGTTCTTGAAGGAAATTAAAAGTGCTTCTCCAGTGAACACACGAATGATAAGAAAGTGAAATAGCCTTATTGCTGATACGGAGAATGTTTGAGTGGTCTGGATCGAAGATCACACCAGGAACAATAGTATTCCTCTAAACCAAAGCCTAATCCTGAGCAAGGCTCTAACTCTCTTCAGTTCTGTGAAGGCTGCGAGAGGTGAGGAAGCTGCAGAAGAAAAGTTGAAGGCCAGCAGAGATGGGTTTGGAGGTTTACAGAAGGGAGCTGTCTCCGTAACATACAAGTGCAAGGTGAAGCAGCAAGTGCTGATGTACAGACTATCAAGTAATCCAGAAGATTTTCAGTGTAGACAAAACAGCTTTCTATTTGAAGAACATGTCATCTAGGACTTCCATAGCTAGAGAGGAGAAGTCAGTGCCTATCTTCAAAGTTTCAAAAGATAGGCTGACTCTTGTTAGGGGTTAATGCAGCTGGTGACTTTAAGTTGAAGCCAGCACTCATTTACCATTCTGAAAACCCTAAGCCCCTTAAGAACTATGCTAAACCTACTCTGCCGGTGCTCTATAAATGGAACAACACAGCTTGGATGTCAGCATGTCTGTTTACAACATGGTTTACTGAATATTTTAAACCCACTGTTGAGACCTACTGCTCAGAAAAGAAAGATTCCTTTCAAAGTATTATTCTTTGACAGTGCACCTGGTCACCCAAGAGCTCTGATGGTGATCTATAGACGATTAATGTTGTTTTCATGCCTGCTAACACAACATCCATTCTACAGTCCATGGATCCAAGGAGTAATTTCAACTTTCAAGTCTGTTTATTTAAGAAATACATTTCATAAGGCTATAGCTGTCATGGATAGTGATTTTTCTGATGGATCTGGGCAAAGTCAAATGAAAACCTCCTGCAAAGGATTCACCATTCTAGATGTCATTAAGAGCATTCATGATTTGTGGAAAGAAGTCAAAATATCAATACTAACAGGACTTTGGAAGAAGTTGATTCCAGCCCTCACGGATGACTTTGAGGGGCTCAAAGGGTGGAAGAGGTAACTTCAGATGTGGTGGAAGTTGCAGAAGAACTAAAATTAGAAGTGGAACCTGAAAAGTGGTTTCTTAAGATGGAATGTACTCCTGGTAAAGATGCTGTGAAGGTTGTTAATGTGATAACAAAGGATTTAGAGTATTATGTAAACTTAGTTGATAAAGTAGTAGCAGGGTTTGAAAGGACTGACTCCACTTTTTTTTTTTTTTTTGCGGTACGCGGGCCTCTCACTGTTGTGGCCTCTCCCACTGCGGAGCACAGGCTCCGGATGTGCAGGCTCAGCGGCCATGGCTCACGGGGCCCAGCCGCTCCGCGGCATGTGGGATCTTCCCGGACTGGGGCACGAACCCGTGTCCCCTGCATCGGCAGGCAGACTCTCAACCACTGCGCCACCAGGGAAGCCCCTGACTCCACTTTTGAAAGAAGTTCTACTGTTGGTAAAATGCTGTGAAAAAGCATTGCATGCTACAGAGAAATCATTCTTGAAACAAGGAAGAGTCGATTGATGCAGCAGCTTCATTGTCATCTTATTTCAAGAAATTGCCACGGCCGCCCCCGCCAGCCTTCAGCAAAACCACCACCCTGATCAGTCAGCAGCCGTCAATACCAAGGCGAGATCTTCCACCAGCAAAAGATTACGACTCCCTGGAGGCTCAGGCGATGGTTAGCATTTCTTAGCAACGAAGTATTTTTAAATTAAGATATGCACATTATTTATTTAGACATTTATTTAGTCTGTTGCACACTTAATAGACTACTGTATAATGTAAACATAACTTTTATATGCACTAGGAAACCGAAAAATTCATGTGACTTGCTTTATTGTGATATTCACGTTATTGCAGTGGTTTGGAACCAAACCCACGACATCTTCGAGGTGTGCCTGTATTTTTAAAATAGTGGAAAACCCCACTTTTAAAATCACACAAAACCAATATAAATCATATTTAATCAGGGGAAACAGTGCCCACCCTGGAGTGGTACTGAGACATCTTAGTGGAGCATTGCATGAGTGCCATTGATCTAATCAACCCCAGCCATATTACAGGGAAGAGGAGCTGCAGACTGTATAGGTCAAAGTCAAAGTCAAAAGTTCTGATTAGTAACTGCCCTTGGTAACTGTCTGCAAATACTAATTTTTTTTAACGTCTTTATTGGAGTATAATTGCTTTACAATGGTGTGTTAGTTTCTGCTTTATAACAAAGGGAAATCAGCTATCCATATTCGTATATCCCCATATCTCCTCCCTCTTGTGTCTCCCTCCCACCCTCTCTATCCCACCCCTCTAGGTGGTCACAAAGCACCGAGCTGATCTCCCTGTGCTATGCGGCTGCTTCCCACTAGCTATCTATTTTACATTTGGTAGTGTGTATATGTCCATGCCACTCTCGCACTTCGTCCCAGCTTACCCTTCCCCCTCCCGTGTCCTCAAGTCCATTTGCAAATAGTAATTTGATTGTTTTAGCTCCTGAGTGAACATTACAGTACTACAGATTTCTAAGAGGTTGCACCTCTTAACATTATATCAGTAGTATCTCTGTGATACTTTTAAATGTTCTTTTTTTAGCATTATGCACCATTTTATGTTTTTAATACATGGTATATATATTTCAGTGCAAAATAATGCTAAATACAAATATCTGTATTTACAGAGATTTATCTGTGTTGGAATTAAGTATTGTGCTGAGTTTTAAGACTTTCTAAGAAGGAAGTCCTTTTCAGTAGTCCATACCATCATTAATTATATGGCTCAGTTCTGGTTTCAGTAAACTTTAGAATTAAAATCTTTATAATTAGTTTTAGCTGATAAATTTCTTTGTGTTACCTAGATATTAGGATTGGCTTGCTGGGACTTTGCCCCAGGCATTTAAATTTAGGTGAAAAAATTTTAATTAATGATTAAAAATAAATGTGTGTATGTTAGAGGGTGGGGGGATACTGTGTAGATTATTAATATCCTTCAACTCTCCATCCAGCCAGGAGCTGCTGCCCCAAGGTCAGCCTCCTTGTCAGTCCTTGTAGCTCCCAGTCATGCTCATGCCTGCTGGCCTTCCTGTCATCCCCTTTTCCATCCTTCTCCCCCTCCCTTTGCCAGTAATTTGATTGATTTGAGGATGTATTTCTTGCAACTTGGATGTTAATTTATCAGTGAACAGGTGTTGTTATTGATACAACATTGAAAAATAAAAGTGGGTTTTTTTTTTTTATTTAGTAATCTCCTTTAATCTTTGCTAAGTGTGTAATAAAAAGGACAGGGAAAGCTCTATTCACAGAAATGGAGGATGTGGTATTGTCAATTTGAACTATAGCAGAGGCCTTTGTAACGTTGGTATACTCAAAATAATTAACAATTCTTCATTGTTTGGCATTCAAGTTGCTTTTATGAATAAAGATTGTGGCATCATAGCTTACATTTATAATATGATAATAAAACAGGACCCAATTTTGAGAATCATAATTACTGCAAGTTTTAAAAAGTCAATATACAATAAAATTAGCCTTTTATTTTCATGTACAGTTCTGTGAATTTTAGCCCATTTATAGATTTATGTAACTGCTATCACAGTCAATATAGAACATCCTTCACCCCAGAAAATTTGTTTTCCCTTTATAGTGACATCCTTCTCCTACCCCTAATACCTGGCAATCACTGATCTCTTCTGTCACTATAGTTTTGTTTTCTCAAGAATGTCCTATAAGTGGAATCATACAGTTTGTAGCCTTTGAGACTAACTTCTTTCATTCACATAATTATTTTGCAATTGAGCCAATCTGTTGTATATATCAATAGTTTGTTCCTTGTTATTGCTGAGTGATATTCTTCTATATAAATGTATCAGTTTGCTTATCCATTTACCTGTTTACTTGTTGCAAGACATTTGGGTTGTATACAGTTTCTTCTGATTATGAATAGAGTTGCTATGAACATTTGTGTACAGCTTTTTGTGTGAATATAAGTTTTCATTTCTCTAGGATAAATTCCTAGGAGTGGGATTGCTGGGTCACGTGTAAGTGTTCATAACATACTGCCAAACTGTTTTCTGGTAGGGCTGTACCATTTTGCATTCCCACCAGCAATGTATGAGAGTTCTAGTTGTTCAGAATCTTTGTCAGCACTTGGTATTGTCAGTATATTTTATTTTAGCCATTCTAATGGGCGTGTGTAGTGGTGTCTCATCAGGGTTTTAATTTGCATTTCCTTAATGGCTGATGTTGGTGAACATCTTTTCATGTGTAGAATTTGTTCGAGTCTTTTGCCCATTTTAAAATTCTGTTGTTTGCTTTCTTTACTGAGTTGTGAGAGGTTTTTGTTTGTTTGTTTGTTTTTATTCTGGGTACAAGTCATTTAATATTTTCTCCCAGTCTTTAGTTTGTCTTTTTATTGTTTTAACAGTACCTGCAGAACAAAAACTTTTAATTTTGATGGAGTCCAGTTTATCATTTTTTTCTTTTGTAGCTCATGCTTTTGGTGTTAGGTTGGAAATTGCTTAAATCTCAGATGACATTGTATTTTTCTTACATTTCATTCTGCTATACCCTTTTTCTTGGAATTATTACAGTGCTTTGGAAATGAAATGATATAGCTAGAAACTTTTCTCCTAAAGTAAAGTTTACTGTTGAATGTTAATGGATGGCTTAAAAATATCAGGACTCAGAACCACATCAGTATGATTATTATTATAACTATATAAAAAATATTCATATTGAGGAAATTCTGCAAAGGGAAGGAACAGAAATGGCTAGTGTGGCTCTTTTAAGTCAGTGGTTTCCTAATCCTGGCTATTGTATCAGAATCATTGGGGTAGCTTTAAAAAGAAAAATACCCAGATTCTCTTTCTTTTGATCAGTGATTTTTAGATCAGTAAATTGGTGGGCCCCCCCAATTTTTTTTTAATAGACTTTATTTTTAGAGCAGTTTTTGATTCACAGCAAAATTGAGCAGAAGGTACAGAGATTTCCTATATGCCCCCTGACACATGTACAGCCTCCCCTACTATAAGCATCCCATACCAGAGTGGCACATTTGTTAAAATAATGAACCTACACTGACATACCATTATCACCCAAAGTCCATAGTTTACATTAGAGGGTAATTCTTTCTTTTTTTTTTTTTTTGCGTGGTACACGGGCCTCTCATTGTTGTGGCCTCTCCCATTGTGGAGCACAGGCTCCGGACGTGCAGGCTCAGCGGCCATGGCTCACGGGCCCAGCCGCTCCGCGGCATGTGGGATCTTCCCGGACCGGGGCACGAACCCGTGTCCCCTGCATCGGCAGGCGGACTCTCAACCACTGTGCCACCAGGGAAGCCCTAGAGGGTCATTCTTGGTGGTGTTTATTCTATGCATTTTGACAAATGTGTAATGAAATACTATTATAGTACCATACAGAATATTTTCACTGCCGTAAAAATCCTGTGCTCTGCCTGTTCATTTCTGTTCCACCCTAATCCCTAGCAACCACTGATCTTTTTTACAGTTTCTTTAGTTTTTCCTTTTCAAGAATGTCATATGGTTGGAATCATATGGTACGTAGCCTTTTCAGATTGTCTTCTTTCATTTCGTACTATGTACTTAAGGTTCCTGTGTGTCTTTTCATGGCTTGATAGCTTATTTCTTTTTAGTGCTGAATGATACTCCACTGTCTGGATGTACCACAGTTTATTTATTCAGCTACTGAGGGACATCTTGGTTGCTTCTAAGTTTTGGCAGTTATGAATAAAGCTGCTGTAAACATCAGTGTGGGGGGTTTTATGTGGACATAAATTGTCAACTCCTTTGGTATTTATTCCAGGGTGCATAATTTTCTGTATCATATAGTAAGAGTATGTCTGGTTTTGTAAGAAGCTGCCAAACTCTCTTCCAAAGTGACTGTTACCATTTTGCATTCCTACCAACACTGATTGAGAGTGCCTCTCGCTCTGCATCCTCACCAGATTTGGTGATGTCGTTTTGGGTTTTGGCCATTCTAATAGATGTGTAGTGGTATCCCATTGTTATTTTAATTTGCAGTTCCTTACCGGTCAGATGTTGAACATCTTTTTATATGCTTATTTGCCATCTGGGTATCGTTTTGGTGAGGTGTCCAGGTCTTTTGCCAGTTTTTAAAATTGGGTTGTTTGTTTTCTTATTGTCGAGTTTTATGAATTCTTTGTGTATTTTGGATTACAGTCCTTTTTCAGATGTGTGTGTCTTTTGTTAATATTTTCTCCCATTCTGTGTCTTCTCATTCTCTTGATTGAAATCTATTAGTCTCCATGGGATTCTATTTCTTTGCCAAGTTTGTGATCTACTGTTTTAAATTACCGTGTCTTGCTTTATCCTTTGCAAGGCTAGATGTCTTGCATAGCCATCAGTTTTCAGCTACTCGTTTATCCTCTTTGTCACAGCTGGTCCATCCTGCTCTCAACTTCCATGGTTCTTCATCGTTTCACTCTTCAAATTCCAGTTCTTTATCTGGGTAATCTTCGTGTAGATTTTCTCAAGTAATGATGCTGGTCGTACTTGATCTGCAGGTCCATTTGGTTCTGGTACCACCTCTACATCAGGGTTGCCTTTGCTGGTGCAAAGATTAATCATGTTACAACACACAGTTCCCACTTTCTATTTCAAGTTTTCTGTATTGTTATGTTAATAATTTGTAAAATAAAGGTTAAATCTTTTTTTCACTTTATGTGTATTTTGCTTTATATGCCAACTTAATCTTCTTTTGAAAAGCCTGTTTTGATCTTCATAAAGATTGAATTTTCACCTCATTCCTACCATTTTGTTGTATATGTTTGAACAAATATGCATTCACTTTTCATGTATCAGAGTATGAAGATATTTTTCTGGGGCAGTTTTAGAGGAATAGTTTTTTGCTCATAAAGTGATCTGAATAATTAAGAGATAGTTGCAGCAAGTGTGCCTAAGGGTATTTATCTTTCATCTTTCAGTCCTGTCCGTGTGTGTAATCTTTCAAAAATAAATATAACAAAATTAACAGTTTATAACAGCTTATTTTCTGCTAAGTAAAATTCACTGTTACTGATTTGTCAGCATGATTTTTTGAAGTATAATGCAAATAAAGCAATTTTATCATTTATGACACATTGTGCTAGTTGATCGCATTTTAATTTTGTTGAAAGGCAGGTATCTTACACTTGTTGCTATGTTTTAGTGTATAAATCATTGATTTTAGAAAATATGCCTTATTTTATAACTTTTAAAATTTAATTGGTAAATTTTTCATTTATCCAACAAATATACCAAGCATATTCTTGCATTCCAAAATCAGGGTGACTTTAATACAGTTAACATATAACTTGATTTTATAACAAAGAGGGTATATAGAAGTTCACTTAAGTCCTTACAAATAATTAATTCCTAGATATTATGGTGTTTGGAATATATAATTTAATTTTTGTTATGTAGTACAGTTTCTCTAGTATTGTCATGATTTTGATTTAATTGCTACTCAAAGTTTAGTGGTTCAGTGAGAGAATATGAAGGTTGAAGAATTTTGTAAATAGGTACATTTGCAACTTGCTGTGTTTTTGTTTTTAGCGTTAGCTACCTTTGGAACTTGCGTATGATGAGTGGTAGACTTAATGAGTTGAAATAATTGGTATATTACCACTTTGCATGAAAGTGTTTGTTTAACACAGTACTGTCAACTAACTGACGTGGATGTTTATCACTTTTGATGTAGTCAGCATATTTATGGAGTAATCTCTGGGTGATATATTTGAAGTCAAGGAGCTGAGTCTGTGAACAAAAGATTATGTAATAACATTCTGAATTATGTGGTATAGGCTAGTGGTTTTCATACCGTATGCTTAGTAGAATAGATTTATTGTCCCATCACTAAAATCTCTCACTGACTTCTTTTCCTCTATAAATAAGAAAATATATAGTTTTCACAACTTCAGCTTACTCTCCTGTGGGTTGAGAGTAATGTGTTTTGTGTATTTTTTTTTTTAATCTTTGGCACTTCGAACCACTTTATTCTAGTTCTAATACACAGTGACATTTTATTTACATGTATCTATAATATGGGTTTACAGGTGTCTATATATCTCAACACACATATTAAATAATTTGTTTCTCAGAGAACATGATGACTTCAGATTCTCCCCAACCTGAAAAAGTTGAACCACTACTGCAGATTTTCTATGGTAAAGAATGTTTAGAGATAGAAGATGTCACTTTAAGCTGGAGTTATTGAGAGTTGAGCTAGACCATGGAGGATTGGTTGGATTTGAATAACTGCATAGGTTGGCAGTATAGTCCCAAAGTGTTGTAGGAACTTGGAGGACAGACACACTACTTTTTCATGACAAAGCTAGAACCAGAGTCTAGATTCTATTTCCTAGTCAAATAACCTTTCAGTTGGACTGATAGCATAGCAGGAAGTAGTAGTGGTCAGTAAGCTCATATTGGAGAAGGTGTCAGTATGCTTGTGGACTGTGAAATTCCTGAATTCTTACCAGGATTGCATTAGGAAGGCATTTCAGACTGAAAGGAACTTCATGTGCAAAGGCAGATATCCTGAAAGAGCTTACCTTGTTGGACGTGGATCATGGTATTGGAGGGTGGGGATGAAATAAAGGGTCTTTTATATGCCAGGCACTGTTCTAGATGTGGAAGGTACACATGGAAAAGACAGACTCCCTGCTACCGTGGAGCTTACATTTTAGTAGGAGAAATAATAAACATAAATATGTAATATACTAGTAATTAGTGATGAGTACTTGAGGCAAAATAAAGTGTAGGGTAAAGGAATAGAGATAGACGTTATTGAAATAGGATGTCAGGGAAGACCTTTTTGTGGAGGTGAAACTTGTGCAGAAAAAAAGGCAGAGAGTGAGGTATGTGAACCAGCACAGAGGAGATGGCAGAGCACATTTGCTGTATGCAGCTCCATGGTAGCTGTAGTGCATTAAGTTAATGGTTTATGCTCACTGAGTGTTTACTGAGTGCCAGACACTGTTCTACCTGTATTACTAGTGGTAATTCAGTCCTTAAAACCATCCTATAAAATGGATACTATTTCAGATTTGAGGAAACTGAAGCACAGAGATTAAATACTTTACCCAAGGTTGCACAGCTAGTCAGCGAGCTGGGATTCAAGCCCAGGTAGTTTGACTCCAAAATCAGTGTTTTCGACCATTCTTCAAAGATGGGGGAGGGGAAGCGTAGTAGGAAATTTAATTGGAGCAATAGCCTGGGGCCAGTTCTGTGGGGCCTTTGTGGTTCCTTTATAAAGTATTTAGGATTTTATGCTGACAGTGAGGTTAAGTCATTGGCGGGTTGAGAAATGCCCAAGAGGTTGCTTTATGATTCTGGAGGTCAAGAGAAGGGTCTGGACTATACAAAACACATTTGTTAGTTATCTGTATATAGGTTGTATTATAGCTTAAAATATTTCTACTGGTCTGTAACATGTTTCTTTGTTCTAAAATCGAAGATTCCACTTCATTATTTTGTTGAACAGATATGTGCATGTATACATATGAGTGCGCGCGTGCTTGTGTATAAAGAAACTAATGAAGTTTTCTGTTACTAGGTGCGAGAAGATGTACTAAATTCATTGAATAACAACTTTCTTCAAACACTAAATCAAGCTTGGAACGATCATCAGACAGCTATGGTGATGATTAGAGACATACTAATGTATATGGTAAGTAGAGCTTTGTTGTTTTTCCTTTAAGTTAAGCATTTCAAAACACTGTCTTTTTTCTGTCACATTTATTTGGATGGTACAACTCAGTGTGGAAAGCTTTTTTCTTTTCTTTTTTTTTAAAATACTATTTCCTTCATAAGGGCCAACCTTAGCTTATATGAGTAAAATCTTAGTTGCTCCTATACTTAATGATTAGAATGGAAAACTGAAAGGGAAAGATTTAATATTTTTCTAAATATCTAGCACTTATGCTTCAATATGTGAAATACTGAAAAGTCTGTCTCTTCTTGAGTAAGGGTGATTGAGTGAAAACATGAGAGATGAAATATTCATTCTCTTGCAAGTTTTTAAACCCTAATGTCCTTATATCCTCAGTTACAGGGGATGTCATATTAATACAAATATTTTTGTAATAGCTGCCATCTACCACTCCTAATGATAAATCTCTCCCAGTCTTACAAG
Organism: Tursiops truncatus; assembly: GCF_011762595.2. Classification (NCBI taxonomy): domain Eukaryota; kingdom Metazoa; phylum Chordata; class Mammalia; order Artiodactyla; family Delphinidae; genus Tursiops; species Tursiops truncatus. Next base: position 13,736,423 of record NC_047040.1, read on the forward strand.
GACTGTAAGTCCTTGCAGTGTATATATAAATTCTTCAGATATGTATTGCCTTTTTCACCTAGTATTACTGTTTTATTATCATTCAAGAAAAATATCTTGTTCATTAAAACAATTTGGAAAACATGGACCTGAGGTAGGCTGTTTAATAGCTTTCAAGGAGATTAAACTCTCAGGTTTTTTTAACTTTAGAATGATTATTAAGATTCGTCAAGCTTAATTATTGTGTCTGCAAAATCATCAAGCCCAGTAACGTACTTCATTGTTTATGTTTGAGAATTGGACGTAATGATTTTCTTCTAAGATTTTACTCTCTGCTTTTCGAATTTTTATTTTCAGTTTCTTTAGTTTTGATTATTAGTGTAATGGTGAGAGCGTGTCCTGGTTTCTTTTACTTGGTAGAATAAAGCAGTGTTTGGAAAGAATTTCCAATGAGAGCAAACAGCTGTAAAGTTTTTTGTTCTGCTGAGTGAATTCAATCAGGCCTATTACCCCAGGTTTTATAGGGCTTAGTGGCAAGAGGGTCAAGGAGAAGCTACTTCATTTTTCAGGGTTTTGATAAAACACTTAACAAGTTATTTAGCCTTTCTGAACCTCATTTTCCTCTTCAGGGTATAGATTCATTTTATGTTGACATTTTGAGGTAAATGTGATAGCATGTGAAAACATATATTGTCTGGGATTTAAATGTGAAATAAGTTAACTTACTGCTGTCCTCCTTAAGTTTTGGATTTGGTGAGTCTTTAAATACAAACACTGAGATAGAAAATTACTTGTGATTTCATGGTCCATCACTCTGTTGATAAAAGGAGTATTTTAAAATTATTTATATACTTTTTATACCATGCGATTTTTTAAATTTCTGTTTTATTTCAGCACACACACATACCACTTTTTTTGTTGGTTGGGGGGCAAATGAAATCTCAGACCTTGAATCCTGGCTGTTACGTGACCATATCATTCCTCAGCTTCCTCATTTATAAAATGAAAATAATATTGTGCTAATTGGGTAGAGTGGCCATGAGGCTTAAAGGAGCCTTTCATATGAAGCACCTGTATGGCCTGGACTATAGTAATGTGCTCAGTAAAAATTAACTAGTATTAATATTTTCCATCATCTTTTCATCAAACCCAGCTGGTAGTACCACAACCCTAGATAAACCCAGCAACTTGCCTTTCCTGGGCTTCTGCTGGTAGAAAGCCCACTTGGGAAACCTCACACAGGGTAGCTCAGTGCCACTATTTGTGGCATTTTCACAAACCTCTAGTCAGCCCTCCACACTGCTCAGTAGTCTCACTCTTCTCTATTCAGCTCATTCCGCCACTTTGAAAGAGTTATTTCTCTTCAAACCTCCAGCTATCCTGCTGGTCCCCTTACTCTTAATAAACAGTCTTGCCCTCTGCCTCTCAGAGAGAAGGAGAAAGCATCAGGTGGAAGCTGGGTTCATCTCTTGCCTCTGAATCTACAGGTTTCCCTATATTTTCTCCCCTTTTGTGTTTCTCTTTTTCCCTCCCATTTTAATGGAGGGCAGTGTTTCCTCACCTATCAAATGCCATTTCTTCACTTGTGCTAAGAATCTCATTTCTTTCTGCTTTGTCAAAAAACAGAATTATTTTCAGGTTCTGCCTTTTTACTGGTCTTACTCGTCAGCATTAGACACATTCAGGTCACTGGCATCCTCAAAATAAAATCCCACTACATTTTCAGTTGGACCCCTGCACTGCTTCCCAGGGTCTCTCATTGCCATGCACAGCTAAATGTCTCATAGGAAATGTTGACACTTGCTATCTCTTTTTTCTCATCTTTTATTCATTTTGAATATGTTTTAGTCACGCTTCTATCTCAACTCTTCTATTCATTCTCGCTCTTAACTAGGATCACCGCGCCTGCGCATCTCTGACAGCAAAGCTCACTGCTAATCCTCATGCTCCTTGACTTTTCCAGCAGCATTGGCACAGTTGACTACCTTTTCGTCTTCTAACACGTTGGGTTCTTAATTTCTGTGACCAAACACTCCCTTGGTATGCCTCCTGCCTTTCTGTTTCTTCTCAGTCACTCTTCCTTCTCCTCTGCCCTTTAAAAGAGAGGCATTCTTGGGGCTTAGTCCTAGGCTTCCTTCTCCTGGTACCTGTTATTTGCTTACCTTAGCTCTCTGTTGTGCCTCTGTTCAGGTGATTCCCACATTATGTCTCCAGCCTCATTCTCTGAGCTTCAGACTCGTAAATTCATTTATCTAGTTGGTGGCTCCCTTCATTGTCTGAGAGGTACTTCAAACTTGGCGTTTCCAAATGAGCTCATAATCAGTGTCATTCCATCTGATCGTGACAGAAACCTGGGAATTATTCTTGTTAGTTTCTTCTCCCTCTCTCCCTACATCATGTATTTCTAGAACCTGAAATTTCTCTGTTTTCATATCCAGTACCTAAGACCAAAGCACCTTCATTTCTTAGTAACTAGTCATATAGTATTCACTATGCTCCCCTCTATTCTCTTTTTCATATTGCTCTAGAATTATTACTTTAAAGCACATGATTATGTTACTGCCCTGCTGAAGTCCTTCTCTCTCATCTCGGGATTTTCACACGTCTGCTGTCTGGATATGTTTCCAGAATGTTTATGTGATTTTTATGTGATTTTTTTGCCTACTTATCCTTCAAGTCTTAGCTTAAATTTCTGGTAAGCTTTCCCTGACTCATGCTGTGTACTGCACACTGGCACCAGCTGCTCTCACTGTACTCGGTACTCCTTTTGTAGCATTTATCATTATTAACAACTGTTTAGTGCCTCGTTTCCTCACTAGACTGAACTTTATTGGGGGGGAATGTCTGTGTCACCACTGTGTCTCCAACACCTAGCACAACTCCCTGCACAAACAAGGCACTCACATACATCTTTGAATTAATATACACATTTTTAAATATATCATGCTTTTTTTCAAAATGCTCGTTAAAATATGCAATTATAGATGCAGAAAGAAATTTAGGTGTTGATAAGGTTCTATAAGGTTCATGTTCTATAAGGTAGACTTCTTTCATCCTTCATTCTCTTTATTTTTCCTTTTTATGTGTAGTATTCTGGGCTTAGTTAAATAAGTGCTTTTTAAAATTAAGGTAAAATTTATATACATTGAAACGTGCAAAACTGAAGTATATAAAGTTATTTTTGACACATGTATGCTCCATTGTAACCAGTACTTCAGTCAAGATAAATAAATGCTTTTAATTTTCCAAAGATCAAAAAAAATTTTCTGTTGACATCTGTTATTTTCTGTGAAGATTTTTACCCTCAATCAGACTTATCAGATCACTTTACCTGATAGATAAGACATACACCTGAGGTGTGCAGGTTTCTAGACAGATTTCTCTTTACTATGAATTCTGGCTCTAACTGTTGGAACTTTAGATCTCAGGCTCAGAGGGAGGAGAGAAGATGCTACACTGTCTTCCCACCTCCCTCCTACTCAGCTAGCTGACTTTTTCTCTGACAAGGAGGTGTCTGTATCTAAAATGCCCTGTGTGAGCCTCAGTGTATATAGATAGCATGGGACACACTGACTCTTGAAAGTGGAAATGGAATCAATCACAGGTTATGTGGAGGCAGCCGTTGGTCACAATTTGTCCGCACTCACTTTGTTGTTGGCAGGTTCAGCGTTCCAGAAAGAAAAGTGTACATGTCTCTAGATGGAACATGTGATCTATACCCCTTTCTAACATTTGAGACTTGCATTATGTATTTTGCCCGTGAAGGCGCTGGAGTTTGTAATCTCTGCTTTGTTTCTTATTTTTAATTCATTCTCTTCTTTAAGAAAAGTTAACATGTTAAACTTATAAGATTGGTTTGAGCCTACTTAGTATAAGTTTCCTTTTCAATTTTTTAATTGTTTAAAAGATTAATGATTGGGGAAAGATCTGATTATTTTATGGAGAAAATGTGTTATAGGTTATATAATCGCTTTAATTATCAAAATAATCCACAGGTATATTTATATTCAGTTCATTTCCCTCCCCCGCTTAAACTATAAAATGAATACAATAACAAGGGAGAGTTAAATTTATGGATGGTATTCTGTAGGTTACTTTTGAGCAATTAGAATTAATGTCAAAAGATATAGGAAAGCATTTACTATTGTGATATGTAGGCTAATAGAAGGTTAATAGAGGAATTTTCTGCGTAAAACTCTGGTTATTGTCAAAGATATTTTCATGTTTTTACTTGAATTTATCTATATTCCCAGTCATTTTCACAAATAACAAAGGTATAGTACTATTGCAGGTTATCCTTAAAGACTAGAGGCTATAAATTCAAAGTCCTGGGGTGGAGAGTTGACCCAGGAAAGAAGGGTCACTGCTTCTTTGAGCTATATGGGAAGTCATCAAGGATGGTGGGTGAAGAGGTGAAGTGGAATGTAGCAACAACTTTGTGAAGAGGAAAGAAGCTGAGGAACTCTTCTGATGCTCTTGGTCTCCTTAATAAAGTAGAAGGTGGGACCATCAGTTACGGGTGACAGAAGCATGTCAGGTGTTGAGGAGTGTGGTAGACTGAGTAATGGACCCCCAGATATGCCCATGACTAACCTCTGGAACCTAGGGATTGTTACCTTATATGGCAGAAGGAACTTTGCAGGTGTGATTAGGTTGAGGATCATGAGATGATGTTTTCCTAGGTTATCCTGGTGGGCCCAGTAGAAGTGCAGGGTCTTTATAAGAGGGTTGCAGGAGGGTCAGAGTAAGAGAAGTCAGTATGATGACAGAGACAGATTGGAGTGATAATGCTCTGAAGATGGAAAAGGGGCTATAGCCAGGGAATACAGGTGGCTACTGGAAGCTGAAAAAGACAAGGAAGTGGATTTCCCCCTCAGAGCCTCCAGAAAGAACCAGCCCTGTCGACATCTTGATTATCCTAGTGAAACTGTTTTCAGTCTTCTCAACTGTAGAACTGTTAGAGAATAAGTAAGGTACTAAAGTTGTGGTAATTTCTTCAGCAATGATAGGAAAGTAACACATGGAGGAAGTTTGGAATATCCCCTGTGCTGGGGTCAACTATCTATAAATAACTAAGTGGATCATCTGTAATTGTGAGGAGATAATTTAGGGTAAGCTGGCACAAATTTTGTATAGTGGAGGCAGTCAGCAGCATTTATACTTTTTTCGGAGGTACTTAAGCAGTCTCAGAGAAGAATATTCAAAAACTAAGGAAAACCTACTGATATAATTTGGCTTATTCGGTATGGGGAAGAATTCTAAGATAGTAGCATTGTTAAAATTGTTGATCGTGGATCTGTGCTGTTTAATAAGCAGGCAAGTGAATCACAAGGTCCCAGGAAACAGAAGTATTAGGTGTAAGGGATCAGTAGACCTGGAGCTCCAGTTAGAATGTGGAGCAGTTGAAGTGTAACCGAGGAGAGGCAGGAGGAAAGAGGGTCTGTGATACCAGGGACACCTGATGTCTTCTATGAAGAGTCTCAAGATTTGTCCATATCAATATGTGGGTGAAGGGAATCCTGATAAGATGGGAGATGAAAATTTAGGCATCTGTAAGGAGTGTGTCAGATTGGTCATTATTATGAAAGTTGCAGTTACCAAAGGTGATAGATGTCAAGGAGTAGAGTTGAGAGAAATAATGTAAGCTGTTTGCTGAAGCTACCAAGGATTTGTATGTCCTTGGAGATCAGAAGACAGGATGAGAACATGGAGATCACAGAATTTGTGAGTCTGTTTTTTCTCTCGTAGATTTTGATACTTTTAGTTCCAAAAAAATACGTCTTTACTGTATTCTAGATTGCACATTGAGAAAAGTTTGAAAATAGCTGTATTCTGGAAGAACATAGGTAGGTTGCTTATGAGTCTTCTTGGTACTTTCTCTGTTTTCAAAATAACATCTTAGAAGAAAATAGGATCAAGTGGCTTTGGGACTGTTAAGCTTCACGCTTGTTCAATATATTTACTTACTGCTTTTGCAAGAAAGGTCTGTGCAAGACAGGTTCCCCATATGTGCTCTAGTGTTTGCGTTTGTGACTGACAGTATAATACCTTGGCATCTTTTTATGGTTAGGTCAAAAGCCAGGTACTAGGCCTTTATGTAAAATAAAACTAGGGCAACATCGTAAATACTGTAAAGGTTAAGAGTATTGTGCTTGATAATTAGGATTTCTTCCTTGCCGTCCATTTTAGCTCCTCTTTCAAACAAATTAATAGAGCCATAAACACCTTGATTACTATGCCCTGTGAACTGTTTTTGTGTGTGTGCACTGATTATGTAGCCATCTATGACTGAGTTCAGGGAGGCAAGTATTAATTCAGCCAGAGGTAGGCCCTGTGGTGGTGCAGTCATATCTTGCTGTAGGAAAGGAAATGAAACTTTTGTCCATAAAGGGGCTGCTCCCCATATATATACACGTGTGTGTGTGTGTATGATAATTTTATGTAATATCATATATATATATGATAATTTATTTACACAGAGTTGAGCTAACATTCATTCACCTTTGTGCTTAGGTGGATAAATTCATTCATTCAGCAGGTATACAATGACTGTGTATTATGTATCAGACACTATATTCTAAACAACTGGGTTCCTTTTTCCAGTTTCTTCTATCACTGGGCAGTTTTATGATGTGGACATCCCATTTGGGCAGATAATCTTGGTTTCCCAAGCCTAATTTAAGAACAGTGATTTTATCAATGATCCAGGTGTAAGCTATCAAACATATTAGAAATCTTTAGTATTGTTTCTTTTCTCATTTTTTATTTTGAATTTGATAATAAAATTCTCATTGAAGAAGTGACTTTCTAAGGCTTTAGATACCTAATTGTCATCAGAAGTTATTTAAAACCATCATTATTAGAACACTTAGAAACTCAACACAAATACTAGATACGGTAGCAATTATTCTAACCACTTGATAGGATATTAGCCTTAAACTAATTTGAAAGTCCTCTTCTAATTTTTTTAGAAACACTTTTCTTGATATATAACATAAATTAAACTACACAATTTTTTTTTGCCCATTTTTTTTAAAAATGTGGGTTTTCTGGGGTTTGTTTTTTTAGTAATTTGTGAGAGTTCTTTATATGTTCTGGATAAATGTTCTTTGTCAAATAATATATGTATTGTGAGGTAGTGTCTTCCATTCTGGGCTTGCCTTTTCTCTTAGTGGTGTCTTTGAAGAGAAGTTTTTAATTTCAGTTAATTTCAGTTTTTCAATCTGCAATTGTTGGATAAAGTGCTGTAAGTTAGTCAGATTTACTAATCAAGTTCAGATCTTCCACGTCTTTACTAAACTTTTTGTCTGCTTGTTCTATCAGCTACCAAGAAATATTAAAATCTTCAGATTTGATTTGTTTATTCTTTTAGTTTATATATTTTGAGGTTTTGTTACAAAGTGAATATCAATTTAGGGTTTTATCTTCCTATTAAATCGACTTTTTTATTTTTCTGAAATATCTTTTTTTATCACTAGTAATACTTCTTGCTTAAAGACTACTTTGTCTAGTGTTACTATATGAGCTTTCTTACAATTAATGTTTGCATGGCAAACTTCATCTCATCCGTTTCTTTCCACCTTTTTGTGTCCTTATATTTAAGGTGTGTCACTTGTAAGTACCATATAACAACATGCTTTTTAACCTATCTGATAACCTTTGTTTTTAAATTGAAGCATATAATTCATTTACATTTAATGTGATTACTGATGTATTTGGGTTTATTTTTGCCATCCTGTTTTGTTTTTTTCCTGTTTGTCTTATCTGTTCTTTTGATTTTTTTCAGCTTTCTTTCCTCCTTTTAGGTGAATCAAGTATGCTTTATTATCCTATCCCCTTCCCCCATTAGCTGTTATTTATATATACTTTTATTATTATTATTTTAGGGATTACCATAGAGATTACAACATAGATCCTTGACTTATAGTTTACGTTATATTAGTTTTTTTTTTAAACCACTTCTGGATAGTATCAGAGTCTTAGAATACTTTGACTTCCTGGGGCTTTTCCCCCTTAGTTTTTAGACATTTGATCCTGGGGTGCTTGTTCTGTTTTGGTGTGGGGACAGGCCTGGTAATTTTTCCAACATTGTGTATGAAAAATTGTGGAGGCCCTGGATGATGATGTTTTCCTTCATAGGATCAAAGATCACCATGATCTCGTTGAAGCTGGCTTTTAGGCTTTGTTAAGGTTGATCTATTTTCAGTTTGCCTTTTTTTCCAGGGCATGTTTTTACGCACAGGAAATAACCCCTTCTGGGGTCTCAGTTAAAAGCCTGAGTTGTTTACTGGTTTGCTCTTCACAGTTACTGGTGCCTTGAGATACCAGCTTTTGTCTCTCTCTACTGCAAGTCTGCCAACAGTCTCTGTTCAGCTCTTTAGTCTCCCAGTGCTGCTTTCTGTTTGGTGTTTTGGTGTCTCATCCACGCTTAGGTGATGTGTCAATAAACATCTCAGTGAAAATTGCTTGCAGAATTTCTGGCTCTTCTTTACATTTCTCTCTTCTTCAGACTTTTGCCTCATAAGTCTTAGCTGCTTGATAGCCAGCCCACCTGTGACTTTCTGCTTGGCCTCTTTTTCCAGTCCTCCAAATACAACAAATGACCCAAGGGAACGAGTGAAGGCGAATGTAGGGCTCCTCTCAGTATACTTGTCTTTTCTCCAGAATCCGGGTCCCGCAAGTCCAGGTTGCTTTTGGTGCTCTTTGATGCTTTTAAACAGTATTTGTTCGTTTGTTTTAATTGTTGTAAAACGCACATAACATAAAATTTATTATCTTAATCATTTTAAAGTGTACAGTTAGTTCAGTGGTGTTAAGTACATTCATACTGTTGCACAGCCATCACCTCCATTCATTTCCAGAATTTTCATCTTGCAAAACTAAAACCCGATACCCTTTAAATGATAACTCCCCATTCCCCACCCCCTGGTCACCACCATTGTACTTTCTGTATGTATTAGACCACTCTAGCTACCTCATGTAAGTGGAATCATAGAGTATCTGTCCTTTTGCAACTCAGGTTTCATCCATGTTGTAGCCTGAGTCTGAATTCCCTCCCTTAACAGATTAGTGGTTACCAGAGGGAAAGGGGGATGGGGGCAGCACAAGATGGGTAAAGGGGGTTGGCTGTATAATGACAGAAACTAAACATTTGGTGGTGAGCACATTGTAGTGTATACAGAAGTCATAATATAATGTTGTACACGTGAAATGTATGTAATGTTATAAACCAATGTTGCATCAATTTTAAAAATTGCCTTTCTTTTTCAGGCTGAATAATATTCAGTTGTATGGATATACCACATTTGCTTATCCATTCATCTGTCAGTGGTCACTTGGCTTGTTTCCACCCTTTGGCTGTTTTGAATAATGCTGCTATGAACATGGGTGTATGAATATTTCTTTAAAACCCTTCTTTTGACTCTTTTGAGTATAAACCTAGATGGTAGAATTGCTAGATCATATGGTAATTCTGTTTTTATTTATTTATTTACCCTTTTTATTTAAATTTTTTTATTTTTTAAAAATTTATTTAATTATTTTATTTATTTGGTTGTGCCGGGTCATAGTTGCAGCATGCGGGCTCCTGCCACTTTTCTAGTCTCTTTTTCTAAAAAAAACATAAACGAAAACAGTTATAGATCTTGCCTTGAGGACAAGAAAGTGAAAGAAGAATTATTTAAGTTTAATTAAGCTCCTTGACAGTGTGCTTGATAAACAACTTTCAGAGCTATTCACTTCAATTTAAAAAGTGGTCTTTGCCTAAATAAATAGCTACCATTGGTCATAAGTGGGATCAAGCAGGGAAGTGTAGATAAATGAGTACTAATCCATAACTGCCCTTAGTTCGTTAGTGGTTGTATTAAAAGTACTGAACTGCTGGTATTTGAAGCAAAAATTTTATAACAAGCTCCCTCAAAAAATAATTGAGACAAAGGACTATTGTATTTATATTTGTAGTACTGAGTGTTCAGAGTTGAATGTAACCCAAAGGTTAGTTTTAGAATTTGCTTCCCAAATACCTGTTTAATCTTACAAGAAAACATTGTTCAAATGAGACATTAGATATGAGTGATATTGAAAGAGCTTATAATTTTGTCCTTTCCTTGGGTGCATCATTGATTCCTATGCCGAGTACACATTTATCCTAGTTTGCTTTTTCGTGATACAATGACTGTTGGTTAAAAATATTTCCCGTACCATTTCTTGTGGATAAAGTAGTAAGAGTTATTTTTTGAGGTTCATTATCAAATTTTTGTTGTTTTATTTTTATTTAAATACCACTCCCTGAGTCATGAAGCTTTTTAGCCCACTTACACAGTCACTCCTTGACTTTGCACAGGTTTAGCTTTCATAAAATCTATATTTTCGCATAGTGTGTCTTGACACATCTAAGAATACTTTTGCATGCTGAGTTAGATCTCTCATATATTAGTTAAATATTTAGGTATCTTGGTGGATTAGGTGTCTTGGTGAAGCCATCAGTTAAGGGGAAAAGATTTGCTTGGTCTAGGAATAGCATCTCCCAAGAGGGAACCATAAACAGAGATTTTAAATGTAATTTTATCTCTGTAGTTATGAAACTCACATCCCTTTAGTAAATCTAATGTTTGATCCAGACGTGAGACTTTCAAGTGGATTTTTCAGAACATTTTATACTTAAAATGCCTGTATTTTGGCTTTCAAAAGGCAAATAGAAGCAACCACCAGCTTTCTATCTCTGCTGAGCTCTCTTCAGTAGATAAATGACTAATGTTGGACTCATACAAACTACCTTTTGGTCACATTAAATATTCACATAGAAAGGTATACAAAATAAAAAGTCCTCCAGTGATTTAAATGATTAGAGCTAAATTGATATTGTATTACATAAAATGAACCACTTATTTTTTAACAAAGAGAGATTCCTGTTAGAATCTATTATGAAAGGCTGTTGTGTACCCACAGGCTGAATTCCTTCTGATAGTGCTGATAAACAGTAAACAGAAGATTTAGCATGTTCATTCAGCAGATATTTTAATAATCATGTGCAGATCACAAGTTTATTGTGGATGTGTGCCTGCATTAGTTTAATGTACGCACACGTAAGCACTCAGGTGTATGTATGTATAGCTTTTATTTTACTTGATGGTAATTAATCATATGTACCAAACAATATAAATGACTATTTGGTATTACTCATTTAAGTAGCTGTACTCATGTTTGCAGGTTTTCCCTTCTCTATTTATTAGCTCTCTGGTATCTATAATCATATTTCAGGGTTAACGGCTTTCCTTAATATTATGTCATTTAATTATAATCATTATACACCTTGACAGTCTCACATTAAAAGACAAGGGTTTGGTTTTTATCCTACAACATCTGTACTTCCCTTATCCCCAGTCATCCTCCATGGATGTAAATTTTCTATGCATTGCTCAAATACTCCAACCATGTGTTCCCATCATACCTGGCTTCTTTTACTCTGAAACATTGTTCTCTTCCGTATGCATTATGCCTGAAGAACTCATCAGCTGCACCTGGCTCTCTTTCTGTCTTTTTGCCACAGGGCTTAAGATAGCAGATATTATAGGCCAATACGGTTATAGACGCACCTGCTTTGGTAGTGATAGCATCACTGTGTTTAGGATTGAGAAGAGAGTACCCAGGCCAGGGGAGACTGATAACAGAAAGGGAAGGAGTAATATTGAAATGTGTCTTGATCCCTAGTATATGTTAATTTTTGATCAGAGAGTAAAGCTTCAAAGGAAATCAGAGTTTTAGAGACTGTCTTTACCAGCCGTTTATGTTACCCAGGACCGGAGTGGGTAAATGGCTTACTCAGGGTCACACCACCAGCTAATGGTAGAGCCAGAGATAATAGGAAGAATTCTATAACTGACATGTCCACTTTAGAAAACAAACAATTTGGCAATTTTCATATAGCTCAATAGTACTTCTACTCATAGAAATCCATCCAAGAGAAATGAAAGCATACGTCCAACAAGAAGATTGTACCCAGGTGTTCATAGCAACATTACTCATAGTAGACTGGAAACAGCCCCAAATATCCATCAGCTGATAAATGGATAAGCTAAATGTGGCATATCCAATACAATGGAATACTTCAGCCCAAAAAAAGGAATGAAATACTAATATATGTTATATTAATGAACCTTAGCAACTTTACGCTTGATGAAAAATCAGACACAAAAGATTACATGTTCTATGATTCCACTTATATGAAATGTCCAGGAAAGGAAATGTATAGAAAGAGAAAGCAGAGGTGCTGGAAGTGGAGATTGACTGCGGAAGGGCTGGGGGGATCTTTTTCTTTTTTCCTATTTCTTTTTTTTTTTTGAGTCATGGAAGTATATTCTAGAACTGGATTGTGGCAATGACTACACAATATAGAAATTTACTGTAAATTATTGAACCATGCTCTTAAAATGAGTGAATTTTACGGCATATAACTGCAATAAAGCCAAAAGGGGAAAACGTTAAAAAATTTTCACTTTAACACTCTTAGTTTACTCTGAAGATTACATAGCATGTGTCTTTTGTTCTGTAATTCTTAAAAGTATTTGCCTTTCACCAAAAACAATAAAATCTGACTTGGTTTTTTGACATTTCTCTTAGCCTAAATTAAGAACATTTGGTTTCCTAAGAAAGAGGTTAGTGTCTTAGTAGACATATGTTAAGTTTGCTTATATCATATGTCTGTGATGTTATATATCCCCCACAAGATGTGCTGAATGTCACAGAGGCATATCGTACAGTTGAAACTTAACAGTACCTGCCCGAATTAACAGTACTTTCTGTTCTAGCTGTGAAACAGCCTGATGGATACAAAGTTCTCTCAGTGCTGTTCCACTGCTTTTCAGTGTATCTTCTCTGTTTTGCTCTTGTCAGTTGAGCTTTGCTTACTGAGAGTCAGTTGTATTTGTTTTCAGGCCTGTTTATGCTAGTTGTACTTCTTGTTATTACATCATTTTATATTGTGTAAGTCAATAAAAATGCGAAAAACAATTAAATTTATTATTTGGCAAACTAGATTGAATGTTTTGGAAAGACTTGACAAAGGCAAATCACTAAATATTGGGTAATTTGGTAATTTAGACTGGAGTGGAAATTGTAAAAATCTAGAAGGCCATTTACATTGCTTCACAGTTGTCTCTGGTCAATAGCCATCTTAATGAGACTGAAAGTAGACAGACTAGATATTTATGATGTATGGGTATATGTGAGAAAGACAGCATTGACTTCTAATCACAGGACTCATGTTCAGAGAAAAAGTCTTTATCTCAGTGAATGCTTATATGTTTTAAATTAAAATGTTTAAGGTGCTGGTGTGGTGGGTGGGTGTGTGTGTGTGTGTGTGTGTGTGTGTGTGTGTGTGTGTTTAATATTTTTCCTCTTTTACCACATCAGCTAGCTAGTTACTGGTTTTGATTGCATTGGGTAAGAGTGATTCTGTATTTGGTACAAAATCTGTACCATAGAAATTTATAATCAAAATTGTAAATATCAAATTTATGAATAATTTACTCAATAATTGGAGTGATTATTTTCTCATTGCTTTATAAATTATTAGATTTATACCAGTTTTTATTGAATGTGTTTTGTTTTATGCTGAAAAGTAAGCCAGAATCAGTATGGTAGTGGAGGGTGGGGAGTGTTGGAGCTGAAGGTCATGAGAGTAAAGAGTAACTTCAGTACAAAGAAAACAGTGAGGCCATCAGAAAGGAGGAGGGATGCGGTCAGGGCAAAACTCAGAATTTAAGATCTTGAGGAAAGAAGTATGAAATTCAAGAATTTATTGAAGAAGTCATCAATGAAAATTTTGAACTTAACTGAAGTTGCTGTCAGGATTTGAAAAATGTGATATAAAATGTAGAAAGTGAGCACCAACAATGCTAATAAAAGAGCAGCTTTCCTTGTAGTCATTAGGTATGTACCGTTGTGTGAGATGAATGAAAGTTGGAGGATAGTGTCTGTGAAGAGAGTGCTACTCATGGAGAATTTAGTAAAAATTGGCTAGAAAGGTGATCAAGACCATTGAATACTAATATGGTAGAACTTCTGTTCATGTTTACCTTGTATTCTATTTGATGTTGCTTGTATTAACAGTGTTCCTTTAAAAGTTCAGAGATCACAGTTTGCAGTGAGTCTTACTGTTTTTGGATTACAAATGCCTTTAAGAATCTGGTGAAAGCTACGGACGGACTCTTTCCAAATACTTACGTAAGAACAAACACACAATAATTTTAAAATTTTAGGAAGCTCACAGACCCGCCAAAGCCCGGAGAGATCCTGGTTAAGAACAGAAAGGAATTCTGTTACTAATCCTTTTGTGAATTAAGAACAGTAGTTTTATTTCAGTGTATTTTGGTGTAAATACGGATTTTAAAATATTTCACAAAATAGGACTTTTATGGCCAATAATTCTGGATTATCTGTACTCTATTAAGTGAGACACCAGTAATCATGTTGGTAAGAACTTGAAAGTTAGATGACTACCAGTAAATAATCTGAAACGGCAGTAGCTAGGGGTGTTTTAATTATGTAATACTGAATGCTGCTCTGTTATAAGCATTAGAACCTTTCAACATTTACCAGTAAACAATCAGCTTAAGTCACATGCATCTGTATTTCATTCAGCTCTCAATTTTACTTAAAGAATATGATCTTCAGGTACAGTATTTAAGAAAATAAGAACCATATTTGTGCATGGTATGACTTTGGGAGAAAGGAAGTTCTGCCTGCCTTGCTGTTTACCTTTCTCCTCTACTTTCTGCTGACTTGCCTCTCTCCCTGGGTGGGGTGCTTGCCTTTTTCCTCCCTTTTTCTTAGGGCAAATGGGCAACCGCCTATAGCCATTGTTTCAGTAGCAATTGTAAATTGTAAGGACTTACTATATATAACTTTTATATAACTTAGGAGGTACTAGAAAATTCCATGTTGCTTGAAGTGTTTCTCACCTGCAAAATTGACCACTTTTGGAATTTTATTTCCTTTATTATTGTAACTCAAAAGGATTATTTTTATGTTCGCAAGAGTTGTACTAATGTTTATATTATGATTTTGTTTTAACTGCAGGACCGTGTGTACGTACAACAAAATAATGTGGAGAATGTGTACAATTTGGGATTAATTATTTTTCGAGATCAAGTTGTACGTTACGGGTGTATTAGGGATCACCTACGACAGACGCTGTTGGATATGATTGCCAGAGAGCGGAAAGGAGAAGTTGTAGACCGGTATAATAATCTTTTTACTCTTTGGGTTTTGGTTTTTAGTGGTTACATCTTGAGAATCGATTCACTGTCTTAATTTTATTAAAGTAAATTAAAGTTTGATTGTCCAGCATATTATGAAAATACTCAAAAACCTTATATCACAGTAACAAAGTTAGCTAGATTGTAACTAAAAAGCACACATTTATTTTTAGAAGAAACTATCCTAAGCTTTTGTTGAATATACTTTTAAAAAGCAAATCAGCCATTAGTCTTTTTGATTTTTAATGTATTTTTTATGCTTTTTGTTTGTTTGTTTGTTTGCTATTTGATAATATTTTTTTCTTCTTTAAAAGGGCTTTTGGCTAGCATTTATTTTTAAGGTCTTTGAAGAAAAAAATGTTGAACATAGTCTAAAATGACTAAGAACTCTTGTACCCCTTTTGTTAAGTCATATTCCACCCCCCCAAACATTGTTGCAGTGCCATTTTTGTGACACTGCAGCCAGAGTGGCTTGAAACATGCAAGCCTGCTTTCTTTGCTTCTTTGTATTCAAAGCAGCTGTTAGAGGAAGACTTGTAAAGTTCTTTTTATTTCAGCTTTGGTGCTTGGTCACGATTGCCCAAAAGCCATTTGGTGCAAAAAAATTATATTGCCTAGGAGTAACTGTGCGTTGTACCCATGTCAAGTGCTGTAGACTCCCTCTCTCCTCCCTGCTTCCTGATAGGCTGTTTATTCTTTTTGCACTTTTAAATACACAGGAATATTTAGTCATTTTAAACATATTTTCTTCAAAAATCCTAAGTTACAACAGCATGAGAACAACTTGAGATAAATAGCTGTGCAGTCAAGATAGGCTTTCCAATTAAAATTACTCTAAATCCTTATGTTATAAATTAGTTGCTTATGGGAGATTGGTCACTTTGGTTAAAAAAAACTTGCTCTGAAAGTTTTTCTAGCTACTTCTGCTGCATCTTTTACATGAATCTTTAATGTGTTTTTATTAAGTGGTTTAACTTCTTTTGACAGAGGCGCAATAAGAAATGCTTGCCAGATGTTAATGATTTTAGGTCTCGAAGGACGATCAGTCTATGAAGAAGATTTTGAGGCTCCTTTTTTGGAAATGTCTGCAGAGTTTTTTCAGGTAATCAGTGAGATATAAATAAATACTCTTTTAAGATGTTCTTAAAATTACCGAATATAGTTAGTAATTTAAGCATTTTGACCTTTTCGTACTGAGGCCCTTTGGGGAAGAGGGTGCAAATTACACCCTTCAGCACACCTACCCCACAGTCTCACATTCCAGTGAAGGAACTGTCTGAAAATAAGTCAAAGAGGTTGGACTTACGTGATTTTTTTAAAAGTATATGTATAAAACATATAAACTTAGAAATAACCTTAAATTTTATTATATTTATATGTTACTAATTATTTACCATAGATTCACAGGCAGTACATCACCAATGAAGTTTCACTGTTCAGGCTTTTTGGTAATATAAGTTACTAGTAAAATAAATATAGATATATGCATGATCCCATAAGGTATATATATGTCTTAAGAGCTGTTGATTAGGAAATTAAAAGTCAGTAATTACAGTTGATAAAAATTTGCAGCAGTATGTACAACCCCGAATCAACTACGTTGCTGAAAGTAAAGCTAAACCGGTACTATTTTGTAATGAAATGATAATAACAATTACTGAGTACTACGACAAATGATAAGACAATATTTATAAGGTCATGATAATCAGGCGTTCTTCCTGAAAGCCTCAACTATCTGAGCAATTTATAGTAGGAGCTTTGTAGTGTTGCTAAAGTAGACTTTACTGGTCAACTTTAGTAATAACCTTTTAAAGAACTAAATGAATAGAACGATACAATAACTCTACAGTGCGTCATTCGTAGAAGCCATCGGATGAGTATAGAAGTAGACTTGGTGGGTTTTGGTGTCCTTTGGACTGGCGTAACCCCCAGGCCGCTTTTCAGAAATCAGCCTGTAGCCATCAGGAAGCTTTGTGTGGCCTGTACTGGTGAGCCTGGACCATACTTCATGAACTATTAATTTTATAATGTAGGAAACAGGCTTTATTTTCTGGTAACACAGCAACTACTTCTAGATATTTCTGGCAACGTTTTTGACGTTTGCATTTGTTTTGATTACCTTCATTACAGTATAGAAATACCAGTAGGTGATTAATTGTCAGGATCCCAAAGTGTGCTACAGTGGCATAAGGATATATCTGTGTGTATATATAAAATACAGTTTTGACAGTGAAGTGACGGTCTCACCAAGATTTTTGTTTGGTGTGTTAATGTTTATTCTTAGAAACTTGATTATTTTAAACTGCTTTCTTTTTTTAACATCTTTATTGGAGTATAATTGCTTTACAATGTTGTGTTAGTTTCTGTTGTACAACAAAGTGAATCAGCTATATGTATACATATATCCCCATATCCCCTCCCTCTTGAGCCTCCCTCCCACCCTCCCTATCCCACCCCTCTAGGTGGTCACAGAGCATCGAGCTGAGCTCCCTGTGCTATGCGGCAGCTTCCCACTAGCCATCCATTGTACATTTGGTATAAACTACTTTTTATTAAGAGAATGGGAAATGTTATTACATTTTGTACATAATTTATATTAATACATCTTTTATGTAATTCTTAGGTATATTTGTTAATTTTACTCTGAGATTGAAGTCAGTTGAGCCAACATTTAAAATTTACTGGAATTTCTCTAAGGCTGGTGTTAGAAGACAAGATTAATAGTAACTCAAAAGCTCTATTTCTCAAACTTTATATATATTCCTTTGAGAGCGGGAGTGGGGTGGCAGGAGGACTTTAGTAACTACCAGTATGCCAGCAAAACTGTATGATAAACATGATGAATCTTTTTAGGCATAATTTTACAATAAAACAAATCAAAGAAGAATTTCCCACTCTCACTTGGGGTCAGATGCTTCATTCTATACTTTTGATCTTCACTGGCGTGTGCTTACTTTTTCTTCTATTTGGAATACACTGGCAAAGTCTGAAAAACGCTGCTTAAGGATAATGTATTAATTAAGTCTTATGTAAGTAATGCTTTAAAGGGTATAATTCGGACTATATGAATATATATAATAAGACAGTATATAAAATGTTAATAGTGCTTGGGATATTTAGTTTGGTTTATGAGAAACTGTAGAAACCCAGTTAAAAGCAGAAGCACATTTTGCTTCTGTGTTTTAAAAAAAAAAAATCATGCTTCTTATTTGCAGATGGAAAGCCAGAAATTTTTAGCAGAAAACAGTGCTTCAGTATATATAAAGAAAGTAGAAGCTAGAATTAATGAAGAAATAGAACGAGTGATGCACTGCCTTGACAAATCAACTGAAGAGCCAATTGTAAAGGTGGTTGAGAGGGAACTCATTTCCAAGCACATGAAAACTATAGTAGAAATGGAGAATTCGGGGCTAGTACATATGTTGAAAAACGGAAAGACAGAAGGTAAGTGTTAGCAGTTGAAAAATAATTAAATTCTTACAGTTCTACCAGGTTCTCAGTATTTTTTTTTCCTATTGTAGTTTATGAATGTCAATTTTCAAGAAGTTGTGGTGTTTGTCATTAATTTATCACTGTTGTTACTTTACACGTATTAATGAGGATTTTAGATATTCCTAGTGAATCAAGCGGCTTTTTTTCTTCTTTCATCTTAAGTCTCCTCACTTTTTGTTTTTCTTAACCCAAAAGGTAAGTTTAGGGACTTCCCTGGCAGTCCAGTGGTTAAGACCCCATGCTTCTACTGCAGGGGGCACAGGTTCGATCCCTGGTTGGGGAACTAAGATCCCACAAGCCACACGGTGCACCAAAGGGGAGAAAAAAAAAAAATAGAGGAGAAAATAAAAGAGCTTAAAAAAAAAGAAGAAGATTAATATTATTTATAAGGTCAATGATCCTCACCTATTCCTGTACTTTATATTTCTATACCAGGGTGCTTAGACTCTTCTTTCCCACACACTCTCCTGTAGTTTTTGTGATTCTTTTACAACCTGAAGTTCCAATCTTAAAATTTTTGTAAGCATTTCTTTGGGAGTTAGTTGTGGTAAGGGTACCAAAAATGCAAAAATATGTGTCTTCCATGTTGACATATTTAGATAAATTAATAGATTGGATATCTTGTTATAGAATGAAAGAGGAGAAAGGAGAATTGCTTAAAAGTAAACATTTTGGAGGTAACTGTAACATTTACTCTTCTTGGCCATTTACCTGATTTTCCTAAAATGTTATTTTGTAACAAGTACCCAAGGAGAAATTGTAAAGAATAGTCATGTTGTCCTCTTCAGTTTCTGAAGATTTTCTTTAAAACTATGACTGGATAAGTCACTGATATGGTACTTAAAAATAAAAAAATTTGGTGCTCTTAGATGAAGTCTTAGCAATATTTTAGCCATGTATTTCTTATAAAATAAATGCATATTGCCTGTTGGGTCATGACATAGGTAGGGAATGGGAAAAAATTTTTTTAAGTTAATAATTTAAAAGAGGAGGATGTAAGAGGAGGGAAAACAAAGATGGTAAGCAGAGAGGTTGTTCCATTCTTTCTCTAGTGGAATCTTTGCCTTGTGTTTTCAAATGGTTATATTTCTATATATGTGCTAAGTTCCTAAAAAGTTGTATGTAAATTTATTGTTTTTATTAAACTAGAGAAAGTTACTTTTTAAAAGACCCTTCTGGTAAACCTTTTTTATAAAAGCAAAACAAAAATGATTTTTAAAGATGTTTGTCACGTTTTCTAAAATAAGCTACTCCTGGATGCCTATGGTCTGTCAGGGATTGGCAAGCTTTATTTGTAAAAGGCCAGATAATAAATATTTTAGATGCTTGGACCAGACAGTAAACTACTCATCTCTGCTGTAATAGTGAGAGAGTAGGCATAGGCAATAACACAAACGAATTAAACTTGACTGTGTTCCTATAAAACTTTGATTTTTATTTTTCAAACATTTAAAAATGTGAAAACCATTCTTAGTTTGTGAGGTGTACAAAAACAAGCAGCGGGCTGTAGTTGGTCCATGGACCATAGTTTGATGACCCTGATCATTGGTCCCTGGCAGATAGGACTTTATGAAAAGCATTTTCCTTTACTTAAAATGAGAATCTATCCTTTTTTAAAAAAAAAAAATTATTTATTTATTTTTGTCTGCGTTGGGTCTTTGTTGCTGTGCACAGGCTTTCTCTAGTTGCGGTGAGCGGGGGCTACTCTTCGTTGCGGTGCGTGGGGTTCTCATTACGGTGGCTTCTCTTGTTGCGGAGCACGGGCACTAGGCGCGCGGGCTCAGTAGTTGTGGCACGTGGCCTTAGTTGCTCCATGGCATGTGGGATCTTCCCGAACCAGGGCTCCAGGGTGTCCCCTGCACTGGCAGGCGGATTCTTAACCACTGCGCCACCAGGGAAGCCCTCAATTTTCTAATGTACTGTTTAGTTATTGAGTTAATGCTTTCTTAGTCACCTTGGGTGGGGATTATTGAGGAGGGGAGATGAAATGGGCTTGGAGATTAGAGGCTAGGAAATGTTTGATGGGGAGGTTGTTGAGCATACCTGAATTATAGTAACTGTAACCTGCATGGAGACTTGTGTTAAAGGCATTAAGTATACCTAACACATGGCAAGTGCTTAATAAGTGCATAAATAATGGAGTATCAGAATAGCCACTTACCATAGTTTCTATTTAGTACTTAATGTTCTCCACAAATAAGCAGCTTTCTGTGATTCTAAATTAAATTTTAAAATCATGGCTTCAGTTTTCCTGGCTTTCCACTAGAAACCTAATTGCAGAGTATCTTTAATTATGCTAGGCCCTGCTCGTGAGCAGTATGTCAAGAATATGTCAGAGACACAGCTTCACCATGATGAAGCCAAGTATCTCATAAATCAGAAAGTGAAAAAGTTTTTTCCCACCATGAACGGAGGATGAGTTGGATTGATAATTAAATGCAGATAACATTATGAAATTAAGTTTGAATGGTATCATTTTATTGTTTTATGAAGTGTATACAGAAATAATGATATTTAATTTTTGAATGATGCATATTTTTCATTTTCTCTTTCACATTCTCCACTAAGCCATACATTTATTTATATACAGTGAATTACATATAATGAAATTGTATTAATTTACATACTGTTAAATATACATGTGACTAAGCAAAACTGTAACAACATAGGAACAAAGTAGACAAAGTTGGGAACTATTTTGTCATGAGGTATTTGATATGCCAAGTTTACTGTAGTATATATGTTCATAAATTATTGTTTGTAATATTTGTTTTTAACATGGGAAACTTGGTTGTAATTTATAACAAATGTGAGAAACTGTCAGCTTTGCTGTGTGTAGATTATTTTGGACATATATTATTGATGAAAGCACTTTTTAATGAAATTTGCTTTTGAAAGTCATTGAAACAAATTTTGAAGCCCTTTTTGTAAAACTTGTGTCCAGGTATCTTTAAAATACATACAACTTCAGTTTTAAGATCTAAGTTGCTCTTATAAATGTAGACCAGGGTGGGCAAATTATAGCCTGTCTGCCAAATCTGGCCCACTATCAGTTTGCTTGAAAAAAAAAAAAAGTAATATTTCATTACACATGAAAATTATATAGGTTTTAGATCTCAGTGTCCATAAATCAAGTTTTATTGGAACACAGTCATGCCCATTCATTTATGTATTATCTGCAGCTTCTTTATGGCTACAATGGCAAAATCGAGTAGTTGTAAAAGAGACCATATGGTCCACAAGTTTAAAATATTTACTCTCTGGTGCTTTACAGAAAACAGTTTTCCAGCCACTGATCTAGAAACTGCTGTACTAACTCCATATTTAAAAGTTCTCAATCATAAAGCCTTTTTATATCATTGTAAAGTTTTGACACTATAGCCTCCCAGTAAATTCTTATTTCATAGATACATTAGACCTATGGAAAAGCAGTATTTTAACTCCACATTTTAATCTTGTAAAAAATAGAGTCCAGAGTTTTCCTTCTAAATAAAAACAATGTAGTGAGATAAACCAATTTTTAAAATATACATATTGGCTTAGGTCAACACCTGGGAAATATTAGGGATTGCTCTGAGGAAAATATTAAAGAATAGGAATTTATGCTGTAAATTTCACATGAATTTTACCATGATGTGTAATGAAATAAATCCTAGTATATTTAATTTTATTTGTTGTCATGGTTGTCATTTGAACTTTTGAGACAGATATACTTAAAAATTATCTGTAAGACTTTAATTCGTTTTTAAATTTCTTCTTTATTACATTAACTGCCAGGTATACCACAGTTAAAGTTATCCTTTTGACAGTTGTTTTGCAGTATTAACTAGATTCTAGATTAGAATTATATAGGCTAAATTATGTAGGAACTCAAAACTTCAGTTTTCATTTTTTGTGACTATTATGCTGTTTGGACATCTCTTCCATGTAAACTAAAATTTGCTATGACATTTTATTGATGCTTTTAAAGTATCTCATCTGTAAGACGTATTTTGTAAATTGCAATAATAACCATTAACTAGCTTTTTTTCCCTGTTTTCCTGGGGTTTTTTTTTTTTTTTTAATAGTTTTTCATGTGGTCAGCAAATGATCATAATGGAGAAATAAGCTTCTTTAAGTATCGCAAATTAGCATGAACAGGGATTCAAATTTCTTTTCTTAATTTTTAATGTAGCCAATTTGTGTGTGTGTTCTGATTGCAGACCTTGCTTGCATGTACAAGTTATTTAGTCGTGTGCCAAATGGTTTGAAAACAATGTGTGAGTGTATGAGTTCCTACTTGAGGGAACAAGGTAAAGCCCTTGTTTCTGAGGAAGGAGAAGGAAAGAATCCCGTTGACTATATCCAGGTGAGTAAATACAGAAGATTCTCTTTATCATAAAGTAATTTTGACAAGTGCTAAAAAGGTCACTTTTACAAAGCTATGTAGTATGTATTTCTGACTTAATTTTTCCAGTGGTAAATTAATATGTAATTATCCTAAATATTTTAGAATTTTGGAAAGCATGTATATTTATATCAGGGATACAAACTCACCCACTTCTTTTCATTTATGAGCTTGTCTGATGAAGAAGTCTATTTAAATAGTCTCAAGAATGAAAGTTCTTTCTACTTTTTTGTATGCTTTAGAGTTCATATACTACCTTAGTGTGTTCAAGAAAAAATAACTGTTTTAGTGACTTTTTGGTTCAAGATATTTTGCTTTCAAGCAGTACAACAAATATATTATGCTCTCAAGTTTTTCATATTTTAATATGAATAAGCTTTCTCTATGTATTTTTAAAGCTAATTTTCTCTCAGGCTCACCCATTCAGTCAAGATAGAGGAAGGTGGGGAGAAAACGTGAGGAGAATCTTTGGTTCACCTTTAATAGAACAGTACATAAATGGAAGATAGAATACTTCTCTCACCACTGACATTTTTAACAGGCTTAGAAACAGGCTTGAAAATAGCAATATAGAATCTGTAAGTTTAACACTGAATGCACACATTTATTACCAGCAAAGTTAAACGTGTGTAGTTACACATGTATTGTTTATAGAAAAGTTATTATAATGTATCCTAAGTTTCTTTGTTTTTATTTGGAAGGGCTTATTGGATCTGAAGAGTAGGTTTGATCGCTTCCTCCAGGAATCGTTTAATAACGACCGGCTCTTTAAACAAACTATTGCGGGTGACTTTGAGTATTTTCTCAACCTCAACTCCAGGTCCCCTGAATACCTCTCATTATTTATTGATGATAAGCTGAAAAAGGGAGTCAAAGGGGTAAGTATTAATGCATTTGAAAATATATTAAGTTTTATTTGTAGATATAAAATTAGGAAATAAAATATAAAATTAGGGAATTTTGTAGATATAAAATTAAACAGTCCTCCTTTGCTGTGCTTAAATGTGCACTGTGATATTTGAAAGGATTGTTTCAAGTATCTGAAATGGTCAAAAGTACTTTGACATTTCATTGAATGTGTAACTGGCATCAAAAACAACTACACATCCATAGACTTGAGATTGTGAGGGTTAGATATGCTATAGAGATAATAAGGAACTAGAATACAGCTATCCATGTGGCACATAGAATGTTGCTTGCTGTCACCTGGTTCTGGGGGTTACGTATCAAACAATACTTGAGTGCCAAAAATTTGAAGGCACAGACTAGAATAGGTATCAGAAAATAGTTCGAAAGCATATATGGAAGCTCAGTTTCAAGCCTTTATAATATATCTGGGATCTTGGAAGCTCACTCCAGCACAGAAAATCAAAATAAGCAGATTGTGATCACACGTGAATTGGTCTTCTTGACTTCATCTTGGGATTTGTGAGACAGAAGGGCAAAGCAACAAATAGGTAGCTATAACAAAGAAACAACTAAGAGGAAGATTACTAAGGACACCAGATAGAAAATACACAGCTGAGTAGTCTACCATATTTTTAATATAAGCTTAATACAACCTGCCACAGTATCATCTTGCCCTTATTTAAAAGATTAGGGGCAAGAGTCCTTTTTACTTTTGGAATTATAACATTATTACCGTTCTGGTTGCACAATTTAGATTTTGAATGAGCTTATGTAAAAATATCTGTCTTATGGCCATGTAAGTTTCTGCCTAGATACTATGCAAGGGCATGGTAAAATTCTTTTATGTGATTAAAATTTCATTTCTTCTGTTCTCAGTCATCCTTTAATCCAGCCATGTATCACTTCATGCCTCCCTTTCAGAGGTAGCCCACTAGGGAGTGGAACTCCATTCCAGCCCCTGATTAATGCTGCACTAGATGAGGATTTAAGAGTCGTGCTACTAGATAAAGTAGGAGGCACTTTCTCGCACTAGATCCCTCCTTCTGACATATCTCAACTAGATGTTTATGTTTGTTATCAAACAGTGTTTTTAAACTATTGATGAACTGTGATGCTGTTTTTGTAGAACTAAAATTGTGTAATTGTTAAATTGTCTTTTCAATGGTTTGCAGCTAACAGAACAAGAAGTAGAAACAATATTGGATAAGGCAATGGTCCTTTTTAGGTTTATGCAAGAAAAAGATGTATTTGAACGTTACTATAAACAACACTTGGCAAGGAGACTTCTCACAAATAAAAGTGTTTCTGATGACTCTGAAAAAAATATGATTTCTAAGTTAAAGGTAAGGTGTATTTAAGATGGAATGGAAAAAAAAAAAAAGATGGATTGGAGTGCACGTCACTAATGATTATCACATAATTGAGCACCAGCAACATGTGACTGGGAAATACTTAATTGATTTAAAATACTTATTTCTCTAAATTAATAAAACTAGATTTTTTTGAGCAGGCTGTACTTAGATTTGTTCAAGTTCTGGGACATTCACAGTGTGCTGGAATTTCTCTTGGTGTGGCAGATACATTCATTCATGGAGATCTGGGGGAGGATTAGTACAAGGGAAACAATAAAGGGAATATCACCATATAGTTCTGTTTCACAGAGTGTGGTCCACAGACTACTTGTACCCATATCACCTGATATGAGTGTTTCTTGCTGAAAACATAAGAGTTCTGAGCACTGCCTTCAGTGAGGTTTATGGGAATCTCAGAGAGTCTGGGAATTTGCATTTTAAAATAAAATTCTTGGATTAATCTTAATCACACTGAAGTTGGTATCCACAGACATAGAACAACTATTGGAAAGATTTAGGAAGGATGACAGTAACATGGAAGAGTTTCTTTGTACATTTTCTAATAGTAAAATCCATCATTTATTTGTGTATATTTGTTTTTCTTCCACAGACTGAATGTGGATGTCAGTTCACATCAAAACTGGAAGGAATGTTTAGGGATATGAGCATCTCAAACACAACTATGGATGAGTTCAGGCAACATCTACAGGCCACTGGGGTAAGATTCTTCATTAATTTCTACTTATGTAAATGTGTTTATGTAAAGTCTTCTGTAATGGGCATTTTCATCCAATCAGATAACTGAATTGCTGGTGTTATTTATTTTTTTAAAAACTTTTATGGAGTATAGTTGATTTACAATGTTATATTAGTTTCAGGTGTACAGCAAAGTGAATCAGTTGTACATACCGTATATCCACTCTTTTTTTTTTTAGATTCTTTTTCCATATAGGCCATTACAGAGTATTGAGTAGAGTTCCCTGTGCTATGCAGCAGATTCTTATTAGTTATCTATTTTATATATAGTAGTGTGTATATGTCAATCTCAGTCTCCCAATTGATCCTTCCCCCCACCCCATGTCATTTCTTTAAATGCCATTAGTGACAACATATGTATTGTCTGTGAGTGCTTTAAAAATTATTTCTCCCATATAACCTCTTTTTCTAACTATTAATCTTAAAATATTTTTTCTTATTCTTATAAAACTTAGTTTATCTTCCCCACTTGAAGGAATATACTGAAAATTTAATAAATAGTGATTCTGCTGTTATAACCGTTTTTAGGTTAGGGAAAGAATACCAGGCTTATGCAAGCTTACTGAGTTTTAATGCTCTTCCTTTTACTTTACCCCAGGATGGTGCTATCTTAGAATTGTTACCTGATTTTCCTGTACGTCAGTATTCTTATTCATCTGAAATGTCAGGATAAATGGGCCTGACATCCTCAGGGTCGGTGGAGGGTGAACTGAGTATGAAAACACTGATGCTAGTGTGTTATAAATGTGGTTTTGTATTGTGATTCCCAGAAGGCAGTAAGCTGCAACTTATATGGCCTTGGAGTCCAGTGGGGTGTTGTGAAGATTCAGTGGGGTTTAATGAAGTTCAGAATTTTCCCTTCTCTCTTCTTTTTTTTTTAAACTGTTTTTCAACTGTAACTTTAAGTTTAGAGAACTCCACATTTTTTCTTTAATGTTTTCTCTCTCAACTGACAGTATACTACTTCATAATTAAGACATGTCACAACCATTTAAAAAAAAATTGGAGGTCTTTTCTTTGATATTTAAATATAAGATCATCACTTCTACTGGTCCCATAGGTCTCATCACAAACAAAATATGTGAAAATACCTAATTCTGTAGAAATGGACATTTATATATATTAAGACATTCTGACTCAGAGGGACTTCTGTTTCCTCTTTGTTATAAATAGTTGTGTGATTTGCCTTGGATGTTTACAGTGGAGAAAGGCTGAGAGCAGGAAAGGTAGACTCTGTGATAAATAGAAATTTGAGTGGGCAGGGACTGAATAATGTGATTATCCTAGATGTTTTGCTCTTTTAGATTGTTCAGGGATTTGTGCTTCATTCTGTCTAATGCATTGATAAAATCATATTTTCATATGGTACATTTTTTGTGTTTTTTGTTTTTCTTCCACTAATGTTACACATATTTAAGAGCTACAAGGAGATAACCTGGTTTGAATAAATGCTGTATTGAAACCATGTAAAGGAATGTTCCCGGATGGGTCCAGAACCCTTACTATTTTTTTAGCTGTCTAATTACCTTATCTGTGGTAGTTGAAGGCATTTTGATAAGAAAATTACGGTCTTTATTTACTCTCGACCACTCTCTTGCACTTTTTAAAAAAAGAGGGAATGATCGTTCAATGTGATCATTTCATCAGATTGTTTGCTTTTGTTATTTTCTATTGTTATGAAGTTGTGCGTTTTCTATTCTTTCATTTTGATTATTCAGATATATCCTGCACTTTATGGTGGAATATTTGTTTCATAATTTGTTATCCCAGTAAGTAGAGTACTTATCAAGATGTTCAAAGTTGTGTATCTGCTAATCTGGTTGCAGCTTTCACTTTGTAAGGCCATTATTCGCATGCAGTTATTGGCTATTTTGTAATTGTTTAAACTAAGGATCTTAAGCTTTACGTCTCCTAAGCCTTAATCTTCATTAGAAAGATTTGATGAAAAGTGACAGAGGAATCAAAACAAATCTTGAACTTTCTGAAATCTTGGAACCCTTTTAAAACATCATCAATCCTCAGATAATTCTCTGTAACTTTCTTGAAGGTTCTTGGCCTGTTTAAATATACCAAGAGAATGACTCTTCTGTTTACTTTCAGAAGTCATATTAACAAGTACTTTTCTTAAAATGCTAAATACTTGTATATTTTATTAGATAAGTCATATTTATTATGCTGAGGGAAATTTAAGTGTGCATTTCTTTCCTGTGTTTTACTTTTTTAATGGGGATAGGAACAGGAAAACCACCTTGCTATCGTATTTCTGTTTATTTATATCAGCAAATCATATCACATCCAGACAGACTTTTCTGGTACCTCTGTTTCTGTGTACTTGTCCCTGGCATGTGCTATCTTGGAAAACAAGCTGAATGGTTTAAAAATATTACTAAGAGGGGCTTCCCTGGTGGCACAGTGGTTGAGAGTCTGCCTGCCGATGCAGGGGACACGGGTTCGTGCCCTGGTCCGGGAAGATCCCACATGCCGCGGAGCCGCTGGGCCCGTGAGCCATGGCCGCTGAGCCTGCGCGTCCAGAGCCTATGCTCCGCAACAGGAGAGGCCACAACAGTGAGAGGCCCGCATACCGCAAAATATATATATATATATATTACTAAGAGAGGTAGAAAGAAAAGGTCCAAACCATTAGAGTAATAGTTCCTTGAGGTTCTTTCTTTTTCTTTTTTAATAAATTTATTTTATTTATTTATTTATTTATTTATTTATTTTTGGCTGTATCGGGTCTTCGTTGCTGTGCACGGGCTTTCTCTAGTTGTGGTGAGTGGGGGGCTACTCTTCGTTGCAGTGTGCGGGCTTCTCATTGCGGTGGCTTCTCTTGTTGTGGAGCACAGGCTCTAGAGCGCAGGCTCAGTAGTTGGGGCGCACGGGCTTAGTTGCTCCTTGGCATGTGGGATCTTCCCGGCTCAGGACTCGAACCCATGCCCCCTGCATTGGCAGGCGGATTCTTAACCACTGCGACACCGGGAAAGCCCTCTTTTTCTTTTTTTTAATTTAACAAATAACTCATTGTTTCTGTGCCAAGCGTTTTTCTAGGCACTGGTTATACAGCAGAGAATAGACAAAAATCCCTGCCATGTTGGAGCTTACTTTCCAATCTGGGAGACGGATGATCAACGAGATAAGTAATTACATAGCACCTTAGCTGGTGATAGGAGATATAGAGGAAATCTGTAGCAAGGAAGAGTGGTCGAGGAAGGCCTCCTTTAAAAAACGACATTTTGAGGAAAGACTTGAAGATTAGGGAGCAAGACGTGGAGATATGGGAAAAGAGATGAAAGACTTCATTGTCTTGGGTGGATTGAACCAAGTTGTGACCCCCTTCCCAATTACAAGTGTACAAACAGTTCTCAGCCCCTTCTCCATTCATCATCTAAGAGTCTGCTGTGATCATCTCTCCTATGTGTCATGTAAGATTTCTGGATTCAGTTTCTTTAAAATAGAGTAAATCATTTATTAGATACTTATGAAGAAATCTGAGTGTGGAATACTTCTTGATATTTATAAACTCATTTTTCTCTTTAAAGAATTTCTATCACTAAATCATCCAGGTTACATAAAAATGGAATAATGGTTTAAAACAAGCTGTGAATATTAAAAATAAAGAT
Organism: Tursiops truncatus; assembly: GCF_011762595.2. Taxonomy (NCBI): domain Eukaryota; kingdom Metazoa; phylum Chordata; class Mammalia; order Artiodactyla; family Delphinidae; genus Tursiops; species Tursiops truncatus. Next base: position 13,766,175 of record NC_047040.1, read on the forward strand.
ATTTCCCCCTTTAGAATTTCTGTTGATGTGTTTTATTTTTGTTTTCTTAAAATTGTAATTTATTTAAAAAGAAAAAATATCTAATTGTGATGGTAATGCTAGCATATATTTTGTAGAGGTAGTCAAACATTATGCAAATGCTTATAGAGCACCTGCTGTGTAGAACTGGATCTAGTGTCCTATGCAGAGGACAGAGGATAGAATGTGAGCTGCATGTGAAAGCATGGAGGTTATGGTCAATATAGTTGAAATGTGACTGGGATATTAGAAATGTGTTGTTTCTGTGTTAAGATGGTAAAAATGTTTAAAAGCTGAGATGAAAGGTATTATTCTAGAATTTTCCCTAAAATGATACTGATAATGGCCCCTTGACATTTTATCTGAAAAAAATCTTGAGGACCAAAATCTCTGTACTTTTCAATGACACCAGTAAGACTTTGTTCATATGCTAGGAACTTTGATCAGTATTGTAAATTCAGCATCTGAAGCAATAATTATAAATGTGCCAGGATAGTTAAAATTAGGAAAACATTGGATGAGTGTAACTTTTAAGAAGATGTGTTTTATTTGCTGAATGTTGGATATGGAGATAACTACTTTGATAACTCTAACACAGTGTCTGTATGGAACAGATAACACATCCTAGCTAATTAAGGGGGAACATTTTCTTCTCTTTTCCACAGGTATCTTTAGGTGGTGTTGATCTCACAGTTCGGGTGCTCACAACAGGTTATTGGCCCACTCAGTCAGCCACACCAAAGTGCAACATCCCACCAGCACCAAGACATGCTTTTGAGATATTCAGAAGGTAAATGTAGATCAGACTTTGTATTTCTAAGTACAAATTGTCCAGAATTTAGATAAATTTGAGCATTCAGTAGTGTCCCCAATTGAAGGGGTATATACTCCATTTTTTAAATCTCATGTTATCCTTTATGCATTTAATATGTAAGGATGAATTGCATAAACTTTTCAGAGGAATATCAATCTGCTTTCTTCAGCATTAGTGCATGGTTAGGAGTATATTTTGTATTGTTGATGTCTGACACTAGCTTGGGGTGACTTGCTTATTGGGTTAACTGTGGAGAAAGGAGGTCATATAAACAGCGGTGGCTGAGCAGCAGCCAGGGGCAAATAAATGTACTGGTGGAAAGTACTTAGTGTGCTACCTTTATCACTTAATATCTAGCTAAGTTTCTTAGGTCTGTTTCCCACCCAGCCACCCCCACCCCTTATTTAGGGCTTCTTTTCTGTAAAAAAAAATTGGAACTGAACTTGATTCCTAAGGTTTTGTTTAGCTTTTAAAGTCTCCCTTGCATATATGTTTGTTAAGGGTTGGTAGTTTATAATTTCACATATATAAATTACATGATTCTCAAAAACATGGTTTGATTTGCTGAAGGTTTTACTTAGCCAAACACAGTGGTCGACAGCTCACACTCCAACATCATATGGGTTCTGCAGATCTCAATGCCACCTTTTATGGACCAGTTAAAAAGGTAAATATTAATAGTTTGAAGGTATTTTTATTAAGTAACTTAAAATTAGTCTGCAGAAGTGATTTGTGATTTTTGTTGACTTAGATAAATTATTTATTTCTTTTATTTCCTTACCTGTTTCAAATATTAAAAAGAGGGAAACTTCGGCTTTGATTTATTGATTTCTGTTCCCTTAGTTGCTAACTTCATTTGACAATATGAAGACTATACCAGTAGCCTTCCTTATGGAATAAATAATATAATTACATGTTTTATTTATAAGATTAGATTTGAGATAATATTGCATAAAATAATGGATTTGAGGGCATACAAAGCCATGAGTTCCTTTTCAAAATTCTCAGTCTCCTATAATCCTTATTTCCAATAAATTGAAACCGGGAAAGCTAACACGTAAGATTTGTGAAATGTACAAAATGTTGCTAAAGTGATTATTTAAAAATTAACAATACAGGGGCTTCCCTGGTGGCGCGGTGGTTGGGGGTCCGCCTGCCGATGCGGGGGACGCGGGTTCGTGCCCCGGTCCGGGAGGATCCCACGTGCCGCGGAGCGGCTGGGCCCGTGAGCCGTGGCCGCTGCGCCTGCGCGTCCGGAGCCTGTGCTCTGCAGCGGGAGAGGCCGCAACAGTGAGAGGCCCGCGTAATGCAAAAAAAAAAAAAAAAAAAAAATACATTAGAGAAGTGCCTTTATTTAAAGAAGTAATTGCTTTTTTATATGTAAAATTGTGAGGTTTAGAGTAATAATATACTTCATTGCTTGGTATAAATCAAATCAGGGTCATTTGGCTTAAAATGGCAAAATAATAAAAAGCTTCTAAAAAACATTAAAATACCTAAGTTGTCATCTTGGCAGCAAGTAACAGTTTCATTAAATATTTTAATTAAAATCTTACTTGTCACTGCAATACCAAAGTTTTTTTTTTAATATTGTTGAAGATGCCTATATACATGTTCTAATTTTTATATTTAATGAAGTGGGAAATAGTCCTTAGAGTTCAGTTAGTTGAATAATGTTTGACACTATTATATATTTAACTGTAAGTGGGAAGGTCAAGGATACATACTAAAGAACTCAGCTTTTAATTATTGCTTTCTTGTTTCTGTTTTAAAGGAGAGGGTTTTTCCCTAAATAATCATGTTATCTTTTGAGGTTTTATTAAACTGATCAGTAGGTTTTAAAAACATAATTCATATGTTAATTATTGAGGACTGAATTTCTACTTTGTACTTCTAAATCATAGAGCAGGAATAGGCTTTAAGGATGGCAGAGGTTTTTTCTTCCCATCCTATGCTATTATTTGAACTCTTACCACGATCAGACCACACAGAAAGAAACCTAATACTACTTTAGGGTAGTAGTATAATGGCACTAGCATCTTATAAGTCCATTATTATCCCATTGTGTACTGTTAACATAATTTTAGTTATAAATATAAGGAATTACTCATTACTTGCTCAGATACATTAAAATGTTCATAATGGAAAAAAATGGGACAGTCCTAAATAAAGACTTTGTGTGTATGTATACACACATATTTACACGTACACTTTTAAAATAACATTTCCTTTTTATATAGGAATGAGTTTATATCATTTTGTTAAGGGGAGGTTGGGCATTACAGAACTTATTTTTCAAATATACTGTTAAAGTTACTAGGAGATAATTATATCTTGTTTCTATTTTTATATTTAAAAAATTAAACAGGAAGATGGATCTGAAGTTGGTGTTGGAGGGGCACAAGTAACTGGCTCTAATACGCGGAAGCATATATTGCAAGTCTCCACTTTCCAGATGACCATATTAATGCTCTTCAATAATAGAGAAAAATACACATTTGAGGTATGGGCTGGTTATGTGAATTTTAACCAATTGTTTCTGATTCTCACCCGGCATTTGGGTTGTTCTCAGATCTAGACTGTAGTGAATAGAGCTGTATGTTTAACTTTTTAAAGAAGTTGCCAAACTGCATCCCGAAGTGATTGTTACCATTTTACATTACTGCCAGCAAGTGTAGGAGAGTTCTAGTTGCCCCACATCCTCTCCAAAATTTAGTATTGTCTTTTAAATTTTAGCCATTTTAGCTGGTGTGTAATTGTACGTATACATTGTGGATTTAATTTCTTTCCTTGACTAATAATGACATTGAGCATTTTTTATTTGTTCATATGCCACTTATATGTCTTGTTTGGTGAATTCTTTGTTCATATCTTTATCGGGTTTTTTAAAAGTTCTTTACAAATTCTGGATACAAATCCTTCATCAAATCAAATCTATGTTCTGTGAATATTTTCTCACAGTCTGTCACTTGACTTTTCATTTTCTTAATGTTATATTCTGAAGAGCAGAACTTTTTAATATTGACGAAGTCCAGTGGCCACTTTTTTATGTTTATGGTTCATGCTTTTGATATCCTATCTAAGAAATTATTGGCTATCCCAAGTTTGCAAAGATTTTCTTCTAAGTGATTTATAGTTTTAGCTTTTACATTTAGGCCTGTGATCAATTTCAAGTTAATTTTTTTGGTATGATTAGAGGTAAGGATTAAGAATTATTTCCTCCCCACACATAGGTATTCAGTTGTTCATTTCAGCATCATTTGTCCAAAACACTAGTCTTTTCCCTTTGAATTACTTTGAGCCCTTTATTTAAAAAAAAAAAAAAATTCAGTTGACCATATGTATGTGGGTCTATTTCTGCACACTCTGATCTATTTCATTAATTTCTATGTCTATCCTTATGCTAATTTTACACTATTTTGATAGTGTCAACTTTCTTTTTTTTTCTTAAGAGTATATATATTATAATATACTTTTTATTTCTCCCATTAAGTCATGATTTGATTGAATTAAATTCATTTAGTCTTTTCCCATACCTTTGATGAGTAGGTTGGAGTTGAAATGAAGATCATGTGATTTTTAGTAAGTTTAAAGATAAGGAATGAATATTTTAAAAAGCTGTAGAATTATAGCCATATTTATACTTAACTGAAAATCAATTCTCAGACATAGGTGAATGAATATAGGAAGAAATAAGTTTAAGTTTGAAATGAAGAGCAAGATTAAATTCTAGGCCTATTTTAATACTCATCTCCATATTCCCTTTTTGTGATGATGATAAATAGTTAAGAGATGACTGTTTTTATGTGATGTACCTCAAGGAAATATTTTGAAACGTAAGTGTTTTATTTTTAGGTCAGTGGCTAAGCCAAGAGGTTTTGCTCTTATAAATTTCCAGGCGTGTTTTACCTAGGGAATAACTTTAAGTTTCAAGCACAAGTTAAATGTGATTGAGTTCTAAAGAATATTGATTAAGTAAGTATTGAGTACCTTACCCAAATATTGTAAGCCTTGTCAGACAGGTGGAATTGAATTATCTTTAACAGCTTGGATGTTTTAATCTGCTGTTCTCATGGATAATGTATTTTAAACAAAATAAGCTACTTGATAAATGCTGCAGTTGGTTTTCAGAGTCCTACTTTATAAAGAGCTGGCAAAAATAGTGGGATAAACAAAAACATAAATTGATTTTCTTAAGCCATTATTGGAATTGCTAGTAATTTTAGTGGTTCAAGCTTCCTTTTCTCGTCCCAGTCAGCTTGCGATCAGTGAGGCTAGTGAGCAGTGATTTAGGTAGAAGGTAAAATTAAGTAGAAAATTCCTGTAATATTTTAAATTTTAGCTAAGTCACAAACCAGAAGCCTGAGCATAAGTGGCGTATGTAAAATGCCATTCCTATGGCTCCAAAACCTTCTGGCTGCTTGCATCTCAAACCAGGGAATAGTGAAAAGGCACATGAAGTTTTTTGTCTTTACTCACACTATGTGCTTATAGTCAGTCTGCCGCATAAGTTTTGTTAGACATCTCTTTCACAGAAATTGCCACAAATTAGAGGAGACAGTTAAAAGTATTTAACTATAGGAATTACTAAAGGAAGCTGATCTCTTATCTTTGAATATTCTTTCTTTATAAGTTCAGTAAGATGGTGTATTCATTATTTAATGCTACACAACAGGTCTCAAATTCATGTTTTAAAACAACCACTAACAGTTTATTATCTTTCGTGGTATCTGTGGGTTGGGGATTCAGGAGGGGCTTTCTGGGTGGTTCTGGCTTGGACTCGTTCGTGAGTTTAAGATGTCAGCTGGGGCTTCAGTTGTCTAATGTTTGTCTAGGGCTGGAAAATGCTATCGGTATGCGCCTTCTTCCACGTGGCTGGCAAGTTTGTTTTGGCTGTTGGTAAGAGGTCTTAGTTTCTCTCCACATGGGCTTTACCAAACATGGCTGTTTGATTGTCCTTGCCTCCTGGTGGCTAACTTTCCCTAGAGCAAGCGATCCAAGAGACCCAGGAAGAACCTGCAGTGCCTTTATGACCCAGCCTTGGAAGTCACGTATCGTCACTTCCTTATTTTGTTGGTCACTCAAGTCAGCCCTGGTGCAGTGAGGGGACCACACAAGGTTAAAACATACCAGGATCATTGTGGGCCATCTTGGAAACTGCCTACGAAAGGTGACATTTATTGGAGTGTCACATTTAATCCATAGTAATCAGGCTACTCAGGCTTTTTCCTCTTTTTATATAGTTTTTGGAATGAAGTCCGTATTGTGATTTAGAACAGCTAAAATACGGAAATACATATAGTGGTAATCTGTACCTTAGATTTTTAGTAATAGCATTTAATTTTTGAAAGAGGTATGGATATTAATACATTTTTCTGAATGTTCTTTATTATACTTTTCAAAAATTTCTGAGAATGAGTCTGAAATATAAAAGCTAATTGTAGACAGTAGCAAAATTAATGTCAGACAGAATTTGAATAGAAAACCATTAAACAGCAGTGGTAATTGATATTTCATCGAGAACTTATGTCAGTCAGTAATGTGGCATAACAATATATGAAGGAAAATGGTTGGAAGTACAAGGAGAAATAGACAATTCCACAGTTACAGAAATCCCTCACAAGTGTACTGATTGACTATATGATAAAAAAGAGGGATGTAGAAGATTTGAATAACACAATTAGCAAATTAAAATTGAAAGCTATACAGGGAACTTTAAACTCAGAAAGCAAAATACACAAATTGTTCTTGGGAAATATCTGAGGCTGGCATAACCTTATTACTAAAACTGAACAAGGAAAATACAAAAAAGAAAGGGAAGCTATAGGTTATTCAAAATAAATACACAAATCTTAAGTAAAATATTATTAGCAAGTTATATTCAGCAGTCTGTTGAAATAATAATTCAGTCTGTCCAAACAGGGTTTATTCCTGGAATACAAAGAAGGAATTTGTTAACAGATAGTTTCTGAGATTTTATAATAATAATAAAATTAACTGATCACCTGCTATATTACCAGACATCATTTCAAGGAGAAAATCAATGATTTCCACAAATGTGCAAAAAGCACATGAGAAGAGTCAGTCCCCACTTCTTATTTCCAGATGGGGGACTCTTAGCCACCTAAGAATAGAATGAAATGCCTAATGGCATATGGGTGTATCTAATGAGAGACCTAAGCTTTAAATGAGAGACCTAAGCAAACAGTAATTAGTAGTAAAATGTTAGACACCTTCCCATTAAGGTTAGGAAAAATTTAGGATACCTGCCTTTACTACTGCTATCCAGCCTTGTTCTGGCAGGTCCTAATTAACACACTAGGAAAGAAAAAGGAATGAAATTTATAAATATCAGGAGTTGACAAAGTTTGTCGACAGTATGATTGTCAGCTGTAATAATCAACTGAGAAATGAGAGTTTGGTTGAAAAGTTTTTCTATAAATCATACTTACTGTAAGTCAACTTTTCTCTACATCAGAATTAATCTGAAAATGACATGAGAAAAAGGATGTTTTAATAAGAATCATAATCTTTCTAGGAATCATTCTAACCCAAAAAGTAGAAGACTTAATCGAAAAAGGCAGTAAAAGAAAAGAATATGGAAGGGTAAATGTACCTGAAAGGGAAAGCTATGTGTTATAAAGGACTTTTTTTTTTTTTTTAAGTCACCTATAAATTCAGTGAAATGTCAGTCCAAATCTGCGGAAGATTTCTTTTCTGTGAAACTTGACAGGCTGATCCCAGAGTTCATCTGGGCAAGAAAATGCACAAGAATAGGCAAAGAGGGGCAGGGATTTGGGAGATGGGAAGGCCCAGTAAGAGGGAAAGGAGTATGTCTTAATACCCAGACATGCCTCAAAGTTAAAATTGTTTTTAACATGTGTAGACAAATAGGTCATTTGAACAAAATAGTCCAGAAACAGATGAGTATATAGAGAGGTTTTTGGAATGCGATATATTTACTATTTCTAATAAACTAAATTAAAATAACTGCTACTTCATTTGTGGGAATGGAAGGAGAATAGTATGGCGAACTTAGTTCCATGTGTCATATCAAATGTAAAATCAAATTCCAGGTAGATGTAAGTACAAATCTATAAATGTAATAGAAAAAAACAATATTTTGATAAGCGTGATATAAGTAAGGCCTTTTTTCAAGCCTGTTACATAAACCACAAAGAAAAAGACTGACAGATTTAACCAAGTAAAAAGTAATAAAACATGCAAATGCTGAAATAAGTTAAAAGAGAAGATAAAGAGTCTAGGAGAGGGCCTCCCTGGTGGCGCAGTGGTTGAGAGTCCGCCTGCCAATGCAGGGGACATGGGTTCGTGCCCTGGTCCGGGAAAATGCCACATGCCGCGGAGCAACTAGGCCCATGAGCCATGGCTGCTGAGCCTGCGCGTCCGGAGCCTGTGCTCCACAGCGGGAGAGGCCACAACAGTGAGAGGCCCGCATACCCCCCCCAAAAAAAAAAAAAAAAAAAAGAGTCTAGGAGAAATTATTTACAGCAAGTAAGAGTATTGAAAACTGTAATACATAAAGAGCACCAGTAAATCAATACAAAAACAGTTGAATAGAAAAACGTGGAAGGAATACGAATAGATAAAGCACAGAAGAAGAGCTACAGATATCTTGTAAACATAAAAAGATGGTTTTTTCTCCTATTGGTTATAGAAGTACAAATTAAAATAATGAGATAACATTTTTAGCCCAATAGATAGGCAAAAGAAAAAGCCAGTTCTCTGTTTGAAGGTAGAGAGAATGAATACTTGAAACTGCTGTGAAGTTAAATAGTTAAGAAACTTGAAAGGCAGTTTGTCACTGTCTGTAAAATCTTTATAACTCTGAGGAAACAAGTACATTTCTAGAAATCTGCTTCAGAAACCTAGCTCTTGTACTCAGGCAGAAATGCACGCTCCATCACAAAATTGGATACCATCTCAATCTCCATATTGTGATAGAGCAGTATTATGGAATTCCTGTAGCTTTAGTGTCGTTATGCAAACATGCAGAATCATCAAGAAATTAATGGAAGAATTCATATGGTGTGATCCTGTTTATATTTAACACTGATACTAGTGTACAGGTAAGTATGTTAATGTACATACATGTATATGTGTATTTGTATTCATATGTGTGTGTGTGTGTATATGTGTGTATGTAGATGTATTTTTAAAAATGGTATAGAAGGATGAACATTGAATTGCAGTACAGACATTTCCTGACTTATGGTGGTTTGACTTAAGATTTTTCAACTTTATGATGGCACAAAGCAGTACGCATTCGGTTGAGGCTGTACTTTGAATTTTGATCTTTTCCCAGGCTGGGATCAGCAAGCTGCAGCTCTCAGCTAGGTGATCACAAGAGTAAACAACTGATACACTTATCACCGTTCTGTACCCATACAACCATTCTGATTTTTACTTTCAGTACAATATTCAATAATTACATGAGATATTCAACACCATTATAAAAAATAGGCTTTGTGTTAGATGATTTTGCCCAACTATAGGCTAAGGTACGTGTTCTGAGCATGTTTAAGGTAGGCTAGGCTCAGCTAGGATGTTCAGTAGGTTACGCGCATTAAATGCATTTTCAGCTTATTCAGTACTATGAGTTTATTAGGATATAACGCCGTTGTAATTTGAATAAGATCTGTAGCTACCTCTAGGAATGATCTGTAGTTGTTAAAATACCACCTAAGAAGGTATGTCCGGTTCTTTGACTATGGTTAAACAATAATACATGTAAATAAGTCACTTTTATCATGTACATAATAATTACAGTTAACATTCTAATTATTAGTAGCACCTATTTAATATGGTGGGATTAACATTTATATGTCTAAAGTATGTAGACATGCTGAGATCATTTGAAGCAAGGGAATATGCATCGTCATCACTAAAGGTCACATTTCTTTCAGTTTCACTTACCTGACAGTCCTTTAGAAAAGCCTAAACTGTTCTTCAGAGACTTGTGAAAGGGAGAACAACTCTCTCCAGATCAGTTACATACTCTGAATAACACCATCTTTATACCCACTCTTCCTAAGCTCCTTTTGAGAAAAGAACATCTTTATGCAATGTGAATCAAAATGATGTATCCTAATACGAAGATTTGCTGCACCATACAGTACTGTAGATGTGAAGGGACTAAATCATATACATGTACAATTCTCTTACTGTCCCATTGACATAAAAAGAATATAATGAGGGCTTCCCTGGTGGCGCAGTGGTTGAGTCCGCCTGCCGATGCAGGGGACACGGGTTCGTGCCCCGGTCTGGGAAGATCCCACATGCCGCGGAGCAGCTGGGCCTGTGAGCCATGGCCGCTGGGCCTGCATGTCCGGAGCCTGTGCTCCGCCACGGGAGAGGCCACAACAGTGAGAGGCCCGCGTACCACAAAAAAAAAAAAAAAAAAAAAAGAATATAATTTAAAAGTTACAGATTCACTCTTTCCTGAACTGCTTTTTTTTTCAGTATTACATTTTATTCATACCATAATAATGTAGCAAAAATTATCACCTGCACTTCAAAACATATTTCATGTTGCTTTTCATATTTAGTATTAATTACCAAGTATTTTAAAAATTTTTTTCTTAATTTGATTATACAGGCAGTAAAAATGGTCAACTTGGATTGTAAATTTTGGTAGTATGATGGAAGACCTTAGGTCACTCTTACTTTGATTATTTCTAGGAAAGAAGTTGCTAAGCAAAAGAGTAGTATGGATAAACTTGAGAGGATGATTGTAGAGTATTTATAAAATTAGCAATCATATGTTGATTAACACTTCGTTTTTTACCTAAATATTAAAGCAGGTCCCTTAATAATCTCTGCTGGATGACATTCTTAGACTACGCTTTATATCTCTGAAACAAAAAGTACATGTCTTCTCAGTATTTTGTAATTTGAACTACCTTTTTCTCTAATTTGTTCAAATAAGTGAGATTTTAGAGTCATAATAGTCAGGAAGTTCTTTGTTGTAAATTATTTAATGGAATTACCTCTCTAATTACTGCTTCGTCAATTTTACTTACTAATTAATCTTTCAAAAAATCTAATTATGTTAATCTGATGAAATTTCAGGAAATCCAACAAGAGACAGATATCCCTGAAAGAGAACTTGTTAGAGCCCTGCAGTCCCTCGCCTGTGGTAAACCAACACAGCGGGTTCTCACAAAGGAACCCAAGTCAAAGGAAATAGAAAATGGTCACATATTTACAGTTAATGATCAGTTCACATCCAAACTACACAGAGTCAAGATTCAAACAGGTATCTGGAATTATATTTTTCTCTCTAAAAAAATTATATATATTTCTTCTTTCTAAAAAAATTCTTAATTGTTGGATTTCTATTTTTTAAAAAGTAATGCTTTTCTGGTGCTGCATGACATATAGGCTTAAGAAATAAAGCACTTTTATTGATATGTATTCCTGTCAAAATGCAGTTGAATCCAAGTACAGTAAGCATTTAAAAATCATTCATAATGTGAACAAGTATTTATTTCCATATGGTTTTCTACAAGTGAAATATAATTTTATGAACATATTAGTATTTATAATTGTTTTTAACTGGTTAACTGATAGTCATTGATGTCTATTTTAAAGCATTTACAAATTTCTCAAAATTGGGAGTTACCTATTTAAAATTTAATCTTTAAATGCAACTATTTATATTTGATAAATACTTTCTAAGTTTCAAAATTTTAAAACCCATATTCTCTCTCTAACTTAAAACCAGTGATGACCCTGTTGTGAACAGATTTTGGTACAGCTTTTTTTTAGGTTGATGGTAAACGTCCTACTTATTGTATATTTAGCAATGTAAGGTGTATATTTTCTATGCATTTAAGGAGGAAAAAAGGCACTTTACCTTTGCTGATTTTTAAAACTCTAATGTAGCTTGCTACCTGGTTTCAAAACTAGTATTAGGTAAGCTTCCCAGTGCTAGTTTATCCATTACAGCTAATAGCGTCTGTACCGTAAGATTAACTTTTTAAATGACTACAATTTTCTGATTTGAAAATGGTTTTACATTATATATTAATAAAAGATAGTCTTTTTAAAATTATTTTAATGTTAAATATACAATTGATTGCCAGAATATATTGATTCAAGAACATTTTAATATACTTTAGTTTTTCTTTTTGACCCTAATTGGATATTCTTTTCAAAGCAGAGTGGTCTCTCTTTACAGACTTGACTACTTTGTCCCATCATTGCAAACCTTATCATTGTATCTTATCTTCATCACCAAAATTGATCCATATATTTGGGACACATGTATATTAAAAATAAAACAGAACTGTGCTAAGGAGGGTCATGGAATAAAATTTCTTCTTCTCCCAGTACAAGACATATGACTATAGTTTTGGGCAGAAATGGGTTTTGGATATCAGGACTTACTTGAATTTCAGATTTGGAGGATATATGGTGATACATATCTGAAATACCCAGCCTCACCCTGCTTTATCCTAAATAAATAAGTGTCTTTGTAATGCAAGATTCCATCGTGTCCTGCAAATATTGTCAGATATTATTGTGATTATCAGAAAAATAGTCTTCTTCATAGATTGTTAATTTTTGGTGTTAAGTGTGTGTGTATAGTATTTTAGATCTGATTAAAATAGGAATATAGTTATACATGATGAAGAATTTGACTCGATGACCTTTTAAAGTTCTTTTCAGCTGTAAAATTCTGTAAAGAAAAATGTTTTTCATTTTGAAATGGTGCTTAGATTATCTTGGCTCTTACTGATATTTTGTAGAAGTTAAAATTTTCTCTCTGGTGATAAGTATTGTGACCACATAGTGTTTTTAAAGTTGTCAAAATACATGTTTGCCTTTTTGAGAAAGTACTCAGGCTCGTAATCAAATATTCAGAGAGGCTGATCTTACCTACTTTTGCTGCTTTTTACTGTGGTCAGTAATAGACATTCAAGCAAAAACTGAAAAGCATTTACTCAAATAACACAACCTTTGAAAAGAATTAGATTCGTTGTATTTTACAGTGATTTCTATAGTTGACAGCCTTCCCCACCACCAGCACTCACCTTCTCTGTCCCTTTCCTCCTAATACATCTAGATACTTAGGTACCCACTTACACAGCACATACCCTTGTTATGCTCTTCTTAAATGCAGAGAGTATTGTGCTAGGCTCTGGGAGTGAGCTCCTGCCCTCACATTTTTAAAAACATCATAATTCAGTGTGTATCACCACAATCTTCCCATTTATCTTGGAGTATATTAATTTAGGTGACCAGATTTAGATGAACCAAGTGGATTGTTAAAAAGTTTTTTTCCCTCCACCATTTTATTTTATATATTTTCACATCTGCAGGAAAAGTGAAAAATGCTCTAATAGATAATCGTTAAAACTTTGCCACATTTGCTCAAGCACCCTTATTTCCACCCTTGTGCTCTCCCTCTCTCCCTTCATATATGTATATATTTCCTACAGCATTTTTTAAAATATTTTTTTAAATAGTTCTTTATTTGAGTATAATTGCTTTACAATACTGTGTTACTTTCTGTTGCACAAGAAAGTGAATTAGCCATGTCCCCATATCCCCTCCCTTTTGAGCCACCCTGCCATCCTCTCTATCCCACGCCTCTAGGTCATTGCAAAGCACCAAGCCCATCTCCCTGTTCTATGCAGCTGCTTTCCATCAGCCAACTATTTTACATTCGGTAGTGTATGTATGTCAATGCTACTCTCACTTCGCCCCAGTTTCGCCCTCCCACCCCATGTCCTCAAGTCCATTTTCTATGTCTACCTCTTTTTTTTAGATTCCACATATATGTGTTAATATATATTTGTTTTTCTCTTTCTGATTTACTTCACTCTGTGTGACAGACTCTGGGTCCATCCACCTCACTACAAATAACTCCAGTTTTCTTTTTATGGCTGAGTAATATTCCATTGTATATAAGTGCCACATCTTCTTTATCCATTCATCTGTCATTGGACATATAGATTGGTTCCATGTCCTGGCTATTGTAAATAGTGCTGCAGTGAACATTGTGGTACATGTCTCTTTTTGAATTATGGTTTTCTCAGCGTATATGCCCAGTAGTGGGATTGTTGGGTCATATGGTAATTCTAGTTTTAGTTTTTTAAGGAACCTCCATACTGTTTTCCATAGTGGTTGTATCAGTTTACATTCCCACCAACAGTGCAGGAGAGTTCCCTTTTCACCACACCCTTTCCAGCATTTATTATTTCTAGATTTTTTGATAACGGCCATTCTGACCAACATGAGGTGATACCTCATTGTAGCTTTGATTTGCGTTTCCCTAATAATTAGTGATACTGAGCATCTTTTCATGTGCCTCTTGGCCATCTGTGTGTCTTCGTTTGTGAAATGTCTATTTGGGTCTTCCACCCATTTTTAAACTGGATTGTTTGTTTTTTTTATATTGAGTTCCATGAGCTGTTTGTATATTTTGGAGATTAATCCTTTGTTGTTTCATTTGCAAATATTTTCTCGCATTCTGAGGGTTGTCTTTTTGTCTTGTTTATGGTTTCCTTTGCTGTGCAAAAGCTTTTAGGTTTAATTAAGTCCCATTTGTTTATTTTTGCTTTTATTTCCCTTACTCTAGAAGGTAGGTCAAAAAAGATCTTGCTGTGGTTTATGTCAAAGGGTGTTTTTCCTATGTTTTCCCCTAAGAGTTTTATAGTGTCTGGTCTTACATTTAATTCTTTAACCCATTTGGAGTTTATTTTTGTGTATGGTGTTAGGGAGAGTTCTAATTTCATTCTTTTACATGTAGCTGTCCAGTTTTCCCAGCACCACTTATTGAAGAGGCTGTCTTTTCTCCATTGTATGTTCTTGCCTCCTTTGTCGTAAATTAGTTGACCATATGTGCGTGGGTTAATCTCTGGGCATTCTGTCCCGTACCATTGCTCTGTATTTCTGTTTTTGTGTCACTGCCGTACTGTCTTGATTACTGTAGCTTTGTGGTGTAGTTTGAAGTTGGGGAGCCTGATACCTCCAACTCTGTTTTTCTTTCTCAAGATGCTTTGGCTATTCGGGGTCTTTTATGTTTCCATACGAATTGTAAAATTTTTTGTTCTAATTCTGTGAAGAATGCCATTGGTAGTTTGATAGGGATTGCATTGAATCTGTAGATTGCTTTGGGTAGTATAGTCATTTTCACAGTATTGATTCTTCCAACCCAAGAACATGATATATTTGTCCATCTGTTTATGTCATCTTTGATTTCTTTCATCAGTGTTTTATAGTTTTCTGAGTACAAGTCTTTTGCCTCCTTAGGCAGGTTTATTCCTAGGTATTTTATTCTTTTTGTTGCAGTGGCAAATGGGAGTGTTTCCTTTATTTCTCTTTCTGATTTTTCATTGTTGGTGTAGAGGAATGCCAGAGATTTCTGTGCATTAATTTTGTATCCTGCCACCTTACCAAATTCATTGATTAGTTCTAGTAGTTTTCTGGTGGCATCTTTAGGATTTTCTACATATAATATCATGTCATTGGCAAACAGTGACAGTTTTACTTCTTCTTTTCCAATTTGTATTCCTTTTATTTCTTTTTCTTCTCTGATTGCTATGGCTAGGACTTCCAAAACTATGTTGAATAATAGTGGCGAGAGTGAACATCCTTGTCTTGTTCCTGATCTTAGTGGAAATGCTTTCAGTTTTTCATGATTGAGTATGATGCTTGCTGTGGGTTTGTCATATATGGCCTTGATTATGTTGAGGTAGGTACCCTCTATGCTCATTTTCTGGAGTTTTTATCATAAATGGGTGTTGAATTTTGTCAGAAGCTTTTTCTGCATCTATTGAGATGATCATATGGTTCTTATTCCTTAATTTGCTAATGTGGTGTATCACATTGATAGATTGCATATATTGAAGAATCCTTGCATCCCTGGGATAATTCCCAGGGATAATTCCCAATCATTGATCATG
This sequence comes from Tursiops truncatus, assembly GCF_011762595.2. Taxonomy (NCBI): domain Eukaryota; kingdom Metazoa; phylum Chordata; class Mammalia; order Artiodactyla; family Delphinidae; genus Tursiops; species Tursiops truncatus. Next base: position 13,781,940 of record NC_047040.1, read on the forward strand.
GTGTATGGTCCTTTTAATGTGCTTTTCGATTCTGTTTGCTAGTATTTTCTTGAGGTTTTTCCCGTCTATGTTCATCAGTGATATTGGTCTATAATTTTCTTTTTTTGTGATATCTTTTTCTGGTTTTGGTATCAGGATGATGGTGGCTTTGTAGAATAAATTTGGGAGTGTTTCTCCCTGTGTAGTTTTTTGGAAGAGTTTGAGAAGGATGGGTGTTAGCGCTTCTCTAAATGTTTGATAGAATTCGCCTGTGAAGCCATCTGGTCCTGGACTTCTGTTTGTTGGAAGATTTTTAATTATGGTTTCAATTTCATTACTTGTGATACATCTGTTTATATTTTCTAATTCTTTCTGGTTCAGTCTTGGAAAATTGTACCTTTCCAAGAATTTGACCATTTCTTCGTGGTTGTCCATTTTATTGGCATATAGTTGTTGGTAGTAGTCTCTTATAATTCTTTGTATTTCTGCAGTGTCAGTTGTGATTTCTCCTCTTTCATTTCTAATTTTATTGATTTGTGTCCTCTCCCTTTTTTTTTTGATGAGTTTGGCTAAAGGTTTATCAATTTTGTTTATCTTCTCAATGAACCAGCTTTTACTTTTATTGATCTTTGCTGTTGTTTTCTTTGTTTGTATTTCATTTATTTCTGCTTTGATCTTTATGATTTCTTTCCTTCTACTGATTTTAGGTTTTCTTTGTTCTTCTTTCTCTGGTTGTTTTAAGTGTAGGGTTAGATTGTTCATTTGAGATTTTTCTTGTTTCTTGAGGTGAGATTCTATTGCTATAAACTTCCCTCTTAGAACTGCTTTTGCTGAATCCCATAGGTTTTGGGGTCGTCGTGTTTTCATTGTCATTTGTTTTAGGTATTTTTTGATCTCCTTTTTGATTTCTTCAATCTCTTGGTTGTATAGTAGAGCACTGTTTAGTCTCCATGTATTTGTTTTTTACAGGTTTTTTCCTGTAATTGATTTCTAGTCTCATAGCATTGTGGTCAGAAAAGATGCTTGATACAATTTCAATATTCTTAAGTTTTTCAAGGCTTGATTTGTGACCCAAGATGTGATCTATCCTGGAGAGTGTTCCATGTGCACTTGAGAAGAAAGTGTATTCTGCCACTTTTGGGTAGAATGTTCTATAAATATCAATTAGATCTATCTGGTCTCTTGTGTCATTTAAAGGTTGTGTTTCCTTATTTATTCTCTGTTTGGATGATCTGTCCATTGATGTAAGTGGGGTGTTAAAGTCCCCTACTATTATTGTGTTTCTGTCAGTTTCTCCTTTCATGGTTGTTAGCATTTGCCTTACGTATTGAGGTGCTGCTGTGTTGGTGCCTAAACATTTATAATTGTTGTATCTTCTTCTTGGATTGATCCTGTGATCATTATATAGTGTCCCTCCTTATCTCTTGTAACAGTGTTTATTTTAAAGTCTATTTTATCTGATACGAGTATTGCTACTTCAGCTTTCTTTCCATTTGCATGGAATATCTTTTTTCCATCCCTTCAGTTTCAGCCTGTATGTGTCCGTAGGTCTGAAATGGGTCTCTTCTAGACAGCATATATATGAGACTTGTTTTTGTATCCATTCAGCAAGTCTGTGTCTTTTGGTTGGAGCATTTAATCCATTCACGTTGAAGGTAATAATCAATATGTATGTTCCTATTACCATTTTCTTAATTGTTTGGGTTTGTCTTTGTGGGTCTTTTTCTTCTCTTGTGTTTCCCCCTTAGCAAAGTTTCTTGAGCGTTTGTTGTAAAGCTGGTTTGGTGGTGATGAATTCTCTTAGCTTTTGCTTGTCTGAAAAGCTTTTGACTTCTCCACTGAATCTTTTTTTTTTTTTGGTGGTACGCGGGCCTCTCACTGTTGTGGCTTCTCCCATTGTGGAGCACAGGCTCCGGACGCGCAGGCCCAGCGGCCATCGCCCACAGGCCCAGCCGCTCCACGGCATGTGGGATCCTCCCGGACTGGGACACAAACCCGCGTCCCCTGCATCAGCAGGCGGACTCCCAACCACTGTGCCACCAGGGAAGCCCTCTCCATCGAATCTTAATGACCTCCTTGCTGGGTAGAGTAATCTTGGTTGTAGGTTTTTCTCTTTCATCACTTTAAGTGTATCCTGCCACTCCCTTCTGGCCTGCAGAGTTTCCACTGAAAAATCAGCTGATATCCTTATGGGGATTCTTTTGTATGTCATTTCTTGTTTTTTCCCTTGCTGCTTTTAATAGTTTTTCTTTGAATTTAATTTTTTTTACTTTGATGATTACGTGTCTTGGTGTGTTTTTCCTCCGGTTTATCCTGTATGGGACTCTGTGCTTCCTGGACTTGGGTGACTATTTCCTTTCCCGTGTTAGGGAAGTTTTCAATTATAATCTCTTCAAATATTTTCTCAGACCCTTTCTTTTTCTTTTCTTCTTCTGGGACCCCTCTAATTCGAATATTGGTGAGTTTCGTGTTGTCCCAGAGGTCTCCGAGATTGTCTTCAATTCTTTTCATTCTTTTTTCTTTATTCTGCTCCTCGGCAGTTACTTCCACCATTTTGACTTCCAGCTCACTGATTTGTTCTTCTGCCTCAGTTATTCTGTAATTGTTTCCTTCTAGTGTAATTTTCATTTCAGTTATTATGTTCATCTCTGTTCTTTAGTTCTTCTAGATCTTTGTTAAACATTTCTTGTATGTTCTCAATCTGTACCTTCATTCTATTTCTGAGATTCTGGATCATCTTTACTGTCATTATTCTGAATTCTTTTTCAGGTAGGTTGCCTATTTCCTCTTAATTTATTTGGCCCATTAGGTTTTTACCTTACTCCTTCATCCGTGACATGTTTTTTGCTGTCTCTTTTTTTTTTTTTTTTTAATGAGGGGATTGTGTTCCTACCTTACTGGTTTGTCCTGAGGCTTCCAGCACTGGAGTTTGTAGGCTTATTGGGTAGAGCTGGGTCTTCATGCTGAGCTGAGGACCTCTGTGGTCCTCACTCTGATGAATATTCCCTGGGGTCTGAGGTTCTCTGTCGGTCCAGTGGTGAGATAAAAGGAAAAGGGATAGGGGCCTTGGCTGTGGAGGGGTTGCTTAAGCAAGAGCGAGGTTTGGGTGGTGGGCAGGGCCTATGCTCAGGACCCACAGGGCTGGAAAAGGCCCTGGGGGCTGTGGGGGGTGGAGCTTAGGCTCAAGGAACAGAAGGAGCCCAGGCTTGCCCCCCACACCTGGTCTCAGAGGGCAGGGGACCTCACCTAGGGGCTCAGCAGGCTTCCTGGGCTCAAGTGGTGGGGCAAATGCCCTCCTCTCCTCTCCTGCGCCTCTGGTCTGGGAGGGCGCCTCCTGATCTCCTGGGCTTCCCTCCTGTGCCCCCAAGGACCTACGTGGCCTGGAGGGGACTTTGGGGGGCAAGGGACTGGCCTGGGAACTCAGCAGGCTCCTTTCCCACTCTTCCTGGTGAGTCCCTCCTGCCCGTGTCTTCTGACCTACCCGGCCTCAGGGGTGCCGATCCTGTCTGGCCTCCACTTCTCCTCCCCCCCCCCCCACTCACCCTGTGTCCTACCGGTTCACTTTGCAGTTCCTCCCGTCTCCTTGGGCATGAGAGTCCCCCACCAGCAGCCGGCAGGTGCCCTAGTTGTGGGGAGACGCTAACTCCGCATCTTTCCACACCGCCATCTTGACTCCGCCTCCTTTCCTACATCATTTTAACTTAATTTGCCAGCGTTATAACACTTCCCACTTAAATACTTGAGCATATACCTATCTCAGAATTAAGATTTTACCACATAATTGTAATACTGTATCACACCCCAAAAAATTAATTCCAAACATCTATATATCACCCATATTTACATGTCCACAGTTATCTCAAAAATGCCTTTCATATCTTATTTTTTGGATCCAGGATTCAGTCAAGGGTTCCACATTACATTGATTTTAATGTTTCTTTAGTTCTATTCAATCTAATCCAGTGCCTCTATCTTTTTTTTCCCCTTATGACATTGAATTTTTGAAGAAAAGCATTTTTCTTCTTTAGTTGAGCATTTTATTCTAATTTTACTCTTTTTTATTAAGGTATTGATTAACTTGGGAGAAGATACTGAAGCAGAATTCTTAACCAAGGGATTCTAATTAGAAACAGCTAAATGAATATGCACACCAAAATGATCTTCTAAATTGTACAGTCTGCTATCTCCTGGTTGTGCCCAGGCCTAAGTCAGCAATGTTGCATATGGTTCTTTGTAATTTTACAATTTCTCCCTCCAGAAACTTCACATCTATCTCCTATTGATGACCAAATAAACAAAAAAAATCTTTCTCTGCTGCTTCAATTAGAGCAAAGTTATAAGAGAAAGGGACTTTTATACTTATTTCTTTAGCAGTTGCCTTGAAGACTATAGGGAATAACAGTAAAACTTCTAAAGAGTGGAATATAGTTTGCATTAGTCATATTGAGATTATGACATTTAATAATTACCAAGATACATGTTAAGAAATTGTTGAATAATTGATGAGAGGTACAAAAGAATTGTTACGGAGTTAAGTGACATTCTAGTGGTACTTTAAATTTTTTATTTAGTTAACTAAATCTTGGCAATACCTGTTCTTTCCTCCTCTTAAAGTCCCCACATTTCTTCTGTTTGAGGTACTTTTGGTGAGGTTTAACTTGGAGTCATGGTGGTAAAATACTAGTTAACCTCTGGAAGTTACAAGCAATGAAAACTATTTACTGATAATTTTACTGCTAAATATATCCAGCTAGTGTTTTTCTTCTAGGAAAGGAGTCATTGAATTCTATAAAAATAAAATTGGTTTTATTATCTCTGTAAAATTAAACTCCTAATATTTAAAAAGAATAATATAGAATTGAAGAATTTTTATATCACTGCTTGTTAATTATTTAAATATTTATTAAAGTAAACGTTGAATTAGGCACTTTTTGAGTGTTTAATTAATAAGTATATGTATGGTGTATATTCAGAGGTTGACATTGATTTCTCTCTTGATAATAGTAAATTATATTAAGTTTGCTTACAAACATTTTTCCTTACTTTTGAAATTTACATCATAATCACATGGTAAATGTCTTTATTTCTCTTTTAGTTGCTGCCAAACAAGGTGAATCTGACCCAGAAAGGAAAGAAACAAGGCAGAAAGTAGATGACGACAGAAAACATGAGATAGAAGCTGCTATAGTGCGGATAATGAAATCTAGGAAGAAGATGCAGCACAATGTGTTAGTAGCAGAGGTGAGGACACTTCCAGACTGGATTAATGTAGAAAAGACAAAATTACTTTAACTATTTAAATTTAGGAAAGTACTGTATTCAGCTAATTTAAAATACAGTCTTAAAATTAGAAAACCGTAGTCAAATAACACATTATTAAAAGCATGGTACTTGCTTGATAGTTAAACATAGCAATGCGTCAAAATATGTGCACACTTTAAGAACTAATATGTTTGTAATGAAGATAATAATAGAATATTGTCACATGAAGAATAAAGAAAAAGCTTTTCACCGCTATTTAGTACTTTGATGTAAAACAAACTACCTATACTTCTAAAAATTAATGGCTTATTTATTGAGTAAAAGTTAGGAAACTAAGGAGGGGAAGACCATTGTGAAGCCATTGGAATAGTGAGGAACAAGGTGATTAGGGCTGAATAAAGTATTGGTTGAAGATAGAGAGCTGAATGAAGACACATAGGAAGTGAAATTGACAGCATTTATTGACTGATCGTGGGAAATGAGAGGGAGGAGTGGAGGACGACTCTGAGGCCCTTGCTTGCTTGGCCAGGTAGAGGCTGGTTTCTTTAACTGAAAAGGGAGGGGCAGTGTGCTGCTGTGTTCCACGGGTCAGCTAATACCACTTTTTATAAGTTGACTTCGTATCACATGGCAGAGGAAGAGAATTATAGGTGAGTGGTCAGTCAGTAATTTTAAAAATCATTAAAAAACCAAAACAAGTAAACCTTTAAGACATGTTGGCAATTAGGTGACTGGTTAGTTTTCCCGTTTTCATTGGACTGGTAAGAATAGACATTTGATGGCAGTTCCTTGAGAAGTAAATGGAGGTGAAACCACCAAGTGAGTGGTTTCTCCTTTGAGGTGTTGGCTCGTGGGAAGGGCACAGAGAGCAATACTAGAGGATTAAGTGTTTAGTTGAGGGCTTCTGGGTACTGTTTTTCTAGATGAGAAGACATTGAGTTATATTTATATTCTAAGGATAAGAAGAGATGCTTAAAAACAAAAGGGAAGAAAAATGAGATGAGGGGTTACTTGATGTACTCAAGTCTAGAAAAAGAAAAGTGAGAGGGTTGTATAGAGAACACAGGTAGGTGGTAGATGTGTTAACAGGGATGCTACCAAATACCTTTCCCGAGAACCCAGGGCTGGGTGCAGGGGTGGTTGGAATGAAGCATGGAAACAAGCATGGACAAATGGATAAATGGATAAATGTAAGGTTGTGGGAGTTTGAGGAATTTCAAACTGAAATGGCCTCTTTTCTTATGTAAAACAGGATGTGAGGTTATGGTGCTTGAGAACTTGCTGACCTTGAATGCTGTAAATTTGTGTTATCAGCCTAAACCAGAGATTGGCAACCTTTTTTTAAATGGCCAGTTGCAGCATGAAAGCACCCGTAGATAACAAGTGAGTGTGCTGTGTTCCAGGAGGGATTACAACAGGCAGCGGGCTGTATTTGCCTGTGGACCCCAGGTCTGCACAAAAGGTGTAAAAACGACAACTTTACTCAAAGAACCGAGTAGTGGATTTCGGGTGATGTAGTAAATGTAGAATAGGTGCTTATGGAACAGAACCAAAGGAGTCAGGGAGTTGAAGGTACTGTTGGGGGTGCAGCTCAGGTGATCTTTTATGAAGGAAAGAGGTGAGGTCAGACAAAGAAGTTATTGATAGCTTAGAAGAAAGGGCCAGAGGATTGATTGAGGGTCTCAAGTGGGTTGAGAACAAATTTGTTGATACTGGAGTGATAATATTAGAAGAATGATGGATTTTAGTTGGGGAGTGAAGTGCTGACGTTTCCGATTTTGAAGAGTTAATAATCCATTGCAGCCTTCGAAATGAACTGATCCAACACGAGTAAAAGAGAAGCTGGCTTATGGCTAGATGAGTGATCTGCAAGATCACTAACTGGATTAGTGAGAAAAGCATGGGCTTCAGGGGCAGGAGGATGTAGATTCTCATCTCTTCTGGCTCTATTTACTACTTGTTCATATCATTTTTCCTTTCTGGCTTATTTTCCTCATTTGTAAAACGAGACAACCTACTTTGCAGGGTTAAGAGCATTAAATAAATAAATATAAACAAAACTGACTGATACATAGTGCATAGTCAGATTTCGGCTACTGCTGTAGTTCCTGTTGTATTATTACCGATGTCACAATACCTAGAATCCCGACAGCTGTTGGAGAAAAGAATACCAACAGTAGCACTTAACTATGGACTCGGCATTATTCTAAAGCATCACATCTGTTAACTCATTTAATATACACAACAACTTCATGAGGTTAAGTAACTTTCCCAAGGGCCCAGAGCTAGTAAGTCGTAGAGCTGGGATTTGAATCCAGGCAAGTCTGAGTCCCGAGTTTGTGCCTTTAAACACATTATGCTACCCAAATTCTGTGAATTGGGAGAGTAACCCAGAAGTCATTAGATTATAGCTTCAAAATGGGTTAAACTGTACGGTGGTATAAATTCATACTAGTATATTTCAACTAATTCGTCTATTAATCCACTTTAGCATTCACATTCTGATGTGAGGAGGTATGTTCTAGCCATACATTACATTTTCAAATAGAATCCTTTTTAATTTTCTGTATTTTTAATGTTCATAATCAAATTAGTAAAGTTTGAGCTGAGTCTTAAAATGACGTATCAGTTCTACTCAAAAATAAGAATTTTTGTGTGTTTATATAGAAATGTTTTTTGTTTTTGTTTTTTAATTTTCTGGTAGGAATTAGTGTTGTTTTTTTTTTAACCTTCTCTTTTAGGTAACTCAGCAGTTGAAGGCTCGATTCTTACCAAGTCCAGTTGTTATTAAAAAACGTATCGAAGGACTCATTGAGAGAGAATATTTGGCACGAACACCTGAGGATCGCAAAGTATACACATATGTAGCATAAAATGCATTCAGAAACTTGATTTATTATTGGACTGTACTCTTCGCATGGACTGGGAAGTTCTTTTAAATCATTAAATATTAAGACGACCATCTCTTCTATTAAATTACAGTACATGTTTTAGACCATTCAGATCAAGCCTTTACTCCCTTTGAGAGTTTTCAACATCAGTTGATTGAGCTTCAGGCTTTACAACGTTTATCCCTGTAGAGATCATCTTTACAGTTCCTCGGGAAAATGTGAATGTGCCGCGTTTTGTTTTCAATACTGTATGAAAACAGGAAAAAATAAAACAAAATTTAGAAAATACAGCTCATTAAAATAAAATTGTTGGATTTCATTTCCCCAGGTCTTCAGTGTTCATGTAAATGTGTTTTTGTAGTGTTGCTTAGCACTTTGCGCATTGTATAAGTTGGGTAACAAAAATGGTAAAGGAAATGACACAATTCCCATCTCGCTCTGCTTAAGGCATTTCTTTAGCTCGTCTTGTTTAATTTAAAGGTTTGATAAATATACAGAGACCCAAGCATAAAATTTGAGCATGCTTTATTCTACCACTTGCACTTACTAATCTAATAGCCTAATGACCAGGAACCTTTGTTTTGGGCTCAGTATACACCCTGGTTTGATTTTTCCCTACTGTAATTTGAGATGTCGCAAATTCTTACAATGATTAGGTTTTGTTCTGCATTATCTCTAGAGAAAGAAAATATTTTAGTATGTATAAATTGTACAATAATTTTTTGCTGTTGTACTCACTGCTAATAGTGGATTGTATAGGGCAGTGTTTTTATTTCATTTTATTGTAGACAAAAATAAATGAATTTAGTATACACATACTCACTAATTCAGGTGTGTCAGAGCACAAAGTTGGCAGCTGGTTGTATTTAATTCAGCCCCTCTGAAAAGCACATACAGTCTACACTTTGTTTCTAAATATCTTAGGTTCACCCTCTCTTAAATATATATTTTGGTGAAGCTGGGATGCACTGTTAATTTTCTGTTTCAAAATGCATTCTAAAGATGCAATAAATACGATTACCTTAATATTTTTTAATAAGATCTTTAGTTCTTGCAGCTGCGTTTTGGAAAGTGATTAAGCAATATTTTTCAAACCTGATGATTCTTGGATCATTCTTAGCTGTTGTCCTCCAAAGAGTCATCGTTTCATGTTTTCAAAAGATGTGCTTTGTGCTGAAGATTCATGTCAGTTATCCTGTGCTTCCAACTTTCACCAATATTTTTTACCTGATTGATCTGCCGAGGATTATAGTTTGCTTTATTTTAACTTCAGAGTATTTTTATCTTCAGTTTTATTTAATTTTGTTTTCATAAGACAATGTTTCAGATATGTAATTGGGGCAAACCACTATAGATTTCTGTTGATGGAAAAATGACATGTTACTAATAAGTTCAAGTAACCAACTGACTATAATACTGTTGATACATTTATTAGAATGTATGTCTCAGAAGATGGTATCTGTTTTAAATTTATGGTCAAGTTACAACTGAATTCTAATATGGATTAAAAACTCCACATAAATATTTTTCCCCATGCGTCTTGGGTTATAATTTTCCTTTAACTTGCAAATATGCTCTTCCTACATTTAATTTTGTCTCCATCTGTCCTGTAGAATTATAAGTCTTACGCTCTTAATCTCTATGTTTTCCACTTTTACATGATGCAATTAAGATACAAATGAAAACTATCATGAACATTATTCTCAGGATACTTTCACCATACTTGAGTGATAGTAGGTCAGGTGTAACAAGGAAAGCCGAAGGGTTTCCCTTTCTGATTTTACACAATTGGAATTTCTTTAATGACAGGGTGTTTACCTACAGGAAAATACTGGTTCTTTCACGTTTCATAATTTTTTTATTAACTTGACAATCTGAGTGTTCTGTTTCCCAAAGTGTTGTATATATCATTTAATTGGTATATATATAACACTTTGGGAAATAGAACACTCAGATTGTCAAGTAAATAAATATGAAAGATGTAAAAACTTCCATTTGAAGTCTAAATGAGACATTAAAACAAAAATTTAAGTGCTGGTTTGAACTATTAAAAATCAGTCAAGTTAAATTTATGTCATTGTCTCAAGTGTGGATGTACAAATCACATTTAGAATTCAGAGACATACTTGTTAGTTTTGGAGAACAGGTTTGATATTTATGCTTCTAAATGCTTGTAAATGTATTAAAACATTTCTGAATTGCAGTTGTATGGTGGGCGAAGGCAACCATTTGCATTCAGTTGCATTTCAGTGAATTGCAGTTGAGTCGAGTGGTCGCAGAATGATGCTGCATTGAAAAAGAAAATTGGATCACCTAACATGTTTTATATGTTTTAGCGCATTTAGTGCATTTTATTTTAGCTCGTTAAGCTCGTAGTGATACATTTTGGCCTTGCTTTCTTTTCAGCAAGAGATCATTCATGCCGTTTTTCTTCATTTTTTAATGTCTTAATCTCAAAAGAATAATGCATCCTAACCATTCATTTAATCCTGTTGATGTGAATAGATTTTGGTGATTTGCTTGAAGAATTTTAAGGAGGATGGATGCATAGTTTTCCAACTGCAAAAATGATGTACTCTTTGTTCACTTGTTAAATTGTAATTCTCTGCTATCATTTTTGAATTCAGGACAGTGTTTATTTTGAATTGTTATATAGTTATATTATTTAAAGATTGAAAATTCATTGCAGTTAGGGAACACACAGCCTCACAAAATAAACTGTGGTTGTGATTGCAAGGTTCTTTATGTCAATGAGTTTTAAAAGGGGATGGGAAGGGGTGCATGTCTTGCTAAAGGATGTGTTAGAATCACGTGTGTAGCACTGTAAATATAGACATGTACCACCCCCAAACTCCAAGATGCTAGTACACTTTCTTGACAAAGAACTTGTCATAGTGAAGCACTGTTGATGTTCCATCCCTCAGTGTGTATGTTGGGTAGCAAGAAAGGCTTAGGTGGCAACTAAGTGATCTTACAATTATGCCTCCATCCCTAGGAGACTAGTTGGCATGATCTCAGGCTTCTAAATATTTAGTTCCTAATTTTGGAAAATAACTGCAGTGTGTTAAATCCAGATAATGCTGAGGTTTTTTTTTGTTTGTTTACAGTTTTAAATACTCATTTTGAATAAGTATTAGAGGGTTATATCTTTGCCTGCCTACTGTAACTTAAGACTCAGTTTTTATAGCCTTGTTTTTCACATGGTATCTGATGAATACTATTAGATTGTTTCAGTCTGGGGAGGAAAGCTGTCACCTATCAAAATTGTAGATCGTGTATTCTGTATGGTGCATATAGTCAGTCAATAAGTGTTTTGTACTCTTGATAAGAATGTTAAAACATTTCAGGTTAGCAAAATAACATTTATATTCCCAAAAGCAGAAACATTAGAAATGTTAAACAGTAACAACATACGTACTTATTATCATGTGCCAGACACTATTTCTGAGTGCTTTTTATATGTGTTTCATTTAGTCATCACATGGGCTCTGTGAGATGAGAACTGTTAATTATACCAGCGTTGCCCAAGGTTGCTACTAGGAAATGGCAGAGCCAGGAGCTGGACCTAGGTTTGATCATATGTCTGGCTCCTAGCTTATCTTCCATATTGCAGGTTGGCATCATTTTCTATTTATAAATTTATCATTTAGTTTGTATCTCATTCACATGAAAAAGAACTTATGGCAAGCTAAAGTTAAAGATAATACACAAAGCATCTCAATATGGAACGTGAAGCATCTCAGTATGGAACTTAAGACAATTTTATTGCCTTTATACTACTTGCTGATCACAGTTTTTAGTAGGAAGGGATACAGGGAAGGTAAAGGCCGCTATTCTGGAGTCTTAGTGAATGTCTTACATACTTTAATGGGTAACATGGAGAGATGCTTTATTTAAATTCAAATCTGGGGTTTTAAGAAACATTTTACTTACTGCATGCCTTTTCTATACCACATTATTTAGCCAGAAGTAAGAGAAGACCTAAGAATGACTGAATTTAACAAGTAATGATACAGAGATTGGTCATGAAGCTAACTTAGGGAAACATGAATAGCTAGAATTAACTTGAAAGCCCATTTAATAATTTCAGAAATAGCAAATTTGTAAATGGGTCATTTAAGTGATTTGATCCTTAGTATTAGGGTCTAAGGTGAACCTCCAGTAAGCCATGCCAAGATAACTGTGTGAGGAGCTCAAAGTAATCTTAGGAACATTTTAGTCACAATGAAATTGTCGAAGTTCAGTATTCAGGTAAAGTACAGTTCAAATAATACACGAAACTTTAGGACTTTTTGCAGTGTGGGAAGAATAAATTCTAAGTCTTAAAATTCTTTCTGCAGTTGTGATTCTTGAATAAATGCCTCAACACAATGTCTGGCATGTGGTGGGTGTAGGCACTCAGTAAATCTCAGATGAATGTGCTTAACGATCACGAAGTGATTTGGAAGAAAGTCTTAAAAAAATTGAACTTCATAAATTAAAATTTGTACTGCATTATCAGGAGTATGACAGTATTCATGGAGTAAGGATTATATTTTTTTTTACTTTTGTAAATGGAAATCACTTGATGTTTGGTTTTTAACTAGGTAAAAAGTGGGAAGTGTAGACCAACTGCTGGGTTGTTCCAGATGGTATTAAATGCTGATTTTAAAGCCCTCTTGACTCACAACATCCCATGGAAAAAACTCACTCAGACTAGTGATATGAAAATTCATGATCCCACTTGGAGATAATGGCGTACAGGAATTTGGGCACAGGTCTGTGTGATTCCAAAACCTGTGCTTCTCTAATTAGTGTTAATGTGTCCCCAGTTGTTTTGGCAGATGGTGGGCAAAACTTTATGAACTGAATTTACATCTGAAAGGTGATTTTCTTGGTGAGTATTATGGTGAAAGTTTGTGTTGATTTTTTTTTAGAAAGTGTTCTTTGGAGAATTTGATACTGTGAAACCTGTGTAGAACCTGCACAAGAGAAAAATTGGTAATATTAGCTGTGCATATCTCTGTATGTGGTATATGTGTATTTTGTTTATAGTAAGTTTATAGAACTGATGTCAGATAACAATATAGAATTAATCTTTTATTTCCTACATGATGCTATCCTCTGTATTAAAAAAAATAACCACTAGACTGATTTTTTTTTTTTAATGGAATGCAGTTGTAAGCAGAAAGAGACAAAACTTACCTAAAGGGCATGGAATCAAGTGAGGAGAAGGATGAAATCTGCATTTTGTTCCAGTGTGTAGCTCTAGCAATAGGCAACCAGTGTATGTAACTATGAAATAGACTCTGTCAAAAGCCTGTTGCAACTTCTACATCGGAATGAAGGGGGTGGGGTGGGAGGGGAATGCCCTTAAAGTAAGAAAGTCTATACATATTGGGTTGGCCAAAAAGTTCGTTCAGATTTTTCCGTAAGATGTTACAGTACTATGTTTATAGTATCACTTTAAAAAAAAATTCCCCCTCTTAGGTTTGGCTGCAAAGGTGTTTTGCAGTACTCCTAAGAAAAGCAAAGTTACTATCTTCTGACCGAAATTAGTATTATCCAAATTTGTAGTAAGGCATCTAATCCACCTGACTTGAGCTGATTAGAAAATAATGCAATCCATTCTCAAAGGAGTGACAGGTTGCAGTAGCTTTTAAAAGCTGCTCCAGAAGAGGAGTGACAAGTGCTTTGGTGTTTTAAAACCTAGAAGTACACCGGAATTTCTTAAGGAAGCTTTAAAACCAAACAAAAACATAACGCCTCTTGTAGATTATGATTTAGTAGGTCTGAGGTGATTCTTCTGTGCAGCTAAATCAGGAACCATTGCTTTAGACTACATGTGTTATAATAAAGCATATAAGTTCCCAGTTTTCCTAATTGAAGAGGACATTCATTTGATATGGTATGCAAGTTATGAGATGCTCTTACACATCTTACATGTACTTATTTAAACCTCGGCTGGTTATGGCAACATGTTGGTCAGGTCAAGTGGTTTGATTACCAAGTGGACCAGTTAATTTCAAGCTACTCGTGGTCACAGATCACAGTATTAATCACAACCAATCAGTTGTCATTAGTGGATCCTCCTAAATCCGGGGGTGGGGGGGTGGCTGGATCAGTAATATTGTAATATTGTCCTCACAGTCAAAGGGGAACCTGTGGTCTTAGAATTTTAATTAGGCATTTTCACTGGGAGAAATTAAATTTAGAAACCAAGTGTTCAAAGCCCAGTGACCTCCATCCCATTAGTATGAGTTTAGATAGCAACATAAAAGAGTGATTCTAAGAAAAAAGTCAGTGCCCACTGAACTGATTTGGTTTTTTTCTCCCATAAAGAACCATTGGTTTAGAATCAATTTAATGAGATCTGGGTGACCAAAACATTGGTATGTTTGTGTTGCCAGCCTTGTAAGATCATAAACAAGTGTAAACCATAGTTTTGGCCATTATCAGTGTAATCCAAATGGTGCAAAGTATTTGCAGGGAGAGTTAGTCTCGTTTGAGGATCATCCAAGGCCAGTAATTGCTGCTTCAACCCAAGTATGGATACACAGCATATTAATGTTTACTGATCTTTCTAATGTTTACTTCTCCGTTGGCCTCAACCAGGAATCCAGTGGTAGAACTAGGTGACAAATGACGTTACTGCTCCTGAGAGAGAATTTTCCCTCTGTAGCTTTACTTAGAAAATTTGGAACTAGAATTTATCAAAGGAGCAGCTGCTGGCATGCTTTCACTGTAATAGCTCTTAGCGCGATACCTGTCACTTAGTTTTCAAATGCTAACTTCATTCCACCCCTTAATAACAGCATTCACTTATGAGACAATGGGTAGGGTCCTCCCTGTTCTGTATAGTTAATAGCCCTGCTTATGAACCCAGGCTGCTGTATAACCTCATTACGTCATGCTCTAACCAACTGAGCCCATTACCTAGAAACTTTGATTTATATACTAAGCCAGCTCATACTGTTCTCCCCTTGCCTTTGAACTAGTGTATCTTGAAACAAAAGGCTTAATTATCTATTATGAACTTCCTACAATCCTTCCTTAAAAGCCCCATATTTCCTACTTTGCAATCAATAAGACCAAAAAGTGAGTTGCTAAAAGAGTTATGTCCAATACAATCAAATTATTGAAATCCATTTTTTTTCATTGGAGTATAGTTGGTTTACAATGTATTAGTTTCAGGTGTACAACAAAGTGAATCAGTTATATTTACGCATATATCCACTTTTTTTTTTAGATTCTTTTCCCATATAGGCCATTAGAGTTCCCTGTGCTACACCGTAGTTTCTTATTATGAAAGCCAGTTTTGTATAAATGTTTTTGTACATGTATATATGTATGTATAGTAGACCCTTGAACAATGAGGGATTTGGGGTGCTGATACCCTCTCCTACCGCACCCCACCCCCAGTCGAAAATCAGTGTATAACTTTAGTCGACCCCTTGTATCTGCAGTTCTGCATCAGAAGATTCAACCAACTACGGATCATGTACTGTAGTACATATTTATTGAAGAAAATTCTGTGTTTAAGTGGACCTGTGCAGCTTAAACCTGTGTTGTTCAAAGGTCAGCTGTATATGTGTGTGTGTGTGTGTGTGCATAGATTTGGGTATGTGTGTGTGTGCCCATGGGTTTGGGTATGCACATTTGTGTGTGCATGATAAGTGACATTAGATCTTAAAATTAGGTATCGGGTAGATGGTAATTTCTGTTATAAATTACTAGATATATAATTTATCAAATGGCAAACCACATAGTAATAAAGTGAGTTTAGACCCATTTTACTTTACTACCTTTGCTAAGAAACAGTGTATTATTAAATATCAGTAAAATTCTGTTAGGCAAAAAATGTATGCATACATATAAGCCTGCATAGAAGGAACTCTAGGAAATTTGTTGACTAATAAATATTAAAGTTGTATTCATATGAAGTTAACTTCACATGGTTAAGTGTGTATTATCAAATATTGTGATGTAAATAATTTCCTTCTTTGGTAAGAAATGTACATACTAGAAAAGCAAAAACAAAAAATGTGTACATATATACAGAAGTGCTGCATTGATCTAGCACAGCCAAAGATTTACATGATTTATATTCTTTTTGTAATTTCTGGGGTCAGCTTTCTGCAACTGTGTTACACATGTATGCACCTTTTTTGAGAAGAGGTGAGTGGATATATAATCTGATCTCATGATTCTGGGCATCAACTATAGTAAAGTTTTGTGCCTTTTGTCTGGGGCTTGTCTGTGGCCTCCCTCCAAGTCTGGCGGAGTCTGGCTGCAAGTTGCCGCCTTGTTCAGTATGCTTGCCTCTAACAGCCTCATTGCGTCTCCTGTGCTACAGATGGAAACAAAGTAACTGCAGTGGTGAAACTGCTATTCAGCAGTAAACGAGACTAAGACACAAGGAGGGGAGGAATAAAGGGCCTGGCTTTGTGAGAGTTTGCAGGGCAACTTGGGTTTGGATTCTGAAGTGTAGGGGAAATCTAACCTCCAGAATAACGGCGTGTAATTGCGTAATGTAAAATTGCCTCTACATTGACTTGTAGTTAATTTTAAGTTTGTCAGTCCGGATTTACTAAAAACGAAACAAACTTTCTTGAAAAAGGAGTGAAGAAGTTAAAAGGGGACCGTGGAGGATTGGGTGACAATAGCAAATCCCATTACTGAATTCACTCAAGACAGAGTATGTGCAGACAACTTATAAGATGTGCGTATTTTCAGAAGCTACCAGCATTAGCGATGGGAACTCCCATGATCCACAGGTGGAATTTGGGTGTTGCTGTTAAATGAACATTCCCAATCTGTTACCTAGTTTGTGTATCATACGTAACCTACTACATTTAAAGAATATGAATGTAATGAAATTTAGTTAACTTACGTTGACTAATACAGTTTTGCATAGAATTCATTTGTTTATATTATGTATCTTTAAATAGTTAACCATACTTAATATGTATCTTCACACCTATTTAGGTATATATCTTCTCTGTGCCCTGTAGTTTTATTTAGGCACCGGCGGCTCAGCAGTGAGCAAAATAGACAAAAAACCTTGCCCTCAGGAAGAGTACACTGAGGAGAATTGCCAAATATAATGAATTATATAACATGAAAAATGTGATAAGAACTGTGAGAAAAAAATAAAAGCAGCTCAAGGGCACGAGGAGTGGCATGGTGGAAGGTGGTTAGGCCCTAATTCTGAACAGGACGATGAGCGTAAGTCTGTCTTATTCAGAAGGTCACATTTGAGCGAGTAGGATTTGGAAGAAGTGAAGGAGCAAGCAAGCCTTGCCAGTATCACGAAAGCATGTCCCAGGCAGAGAAATAAGACAGTTGAAAGACCTGATTAAAGTGTTAAAGCAACAGAGATGGAGCTGACGTTGCTAGTGCAGAGTCGGGGAGGGAGAGAGAGAAGTGGGAGGTAAGAGGGGCCAGATGGCGGAGGACTCTGCAGGCCCTGGAGAAGACTGGCTTTTACTCTAAGTGGAATGGAGAGCCATTGTGCGGGCTAAACAGAGGAATGACACCCTCTAACTCATCCTTTGGAAAGACCACTCTAGCGGCTATGTTCTATGGCTACTGCAATACCCCGAGGTGGGAGATGATGAGAGCTTGGACCAGGGTGGTGGAAGTGGATGCAGAAAAGTGATGAGATTCCGCATATATTTTACAAGCAGGATGTGATTGATAGGATGTGGGCAGTGAAAGAGATGACACCAAGGCATTTGGTCTGAGAAACTGAAAAGACAGATTTGCCATTACCTAATAGGGGGAGAAGGTGAATAGGGTAGTTCTCTTTTTTCATTTTTTTAGATTTTTGACATTTATTATTTTTATTAATAACCTTTATTTTTTAGAGCAGTTTTAGGTTCACAACAAAACTGATCATTTTATTTTCAGGGAGGGGTGAGTTGAGTTCAGTTTAGAGCCTGTTAAGTTTCAGTGTCTAGCAGACAACCAAGTGTGTACATCGAGTAAGCGATTAGACTACATCTGCAGTTTACGGCAGGGCTGTGGGGTGGAAATAATAAATTTCACAGTTGTCAGTAGGTAGATGGTATTTAAAGCCATGAGACTGGAAGAACATACCAAGGACATGTGTCAGTTATCCACGTGATGCCTCAGCTCCAAATGCGCCCTTCATCTGTGCAAATGGACCTGCGCCCTTTAAACAGTTCTCCTTTGCCCGCTGATACGTTGTTAAACTCTATCAGTAGAAGGTATTGATGGGACGTTGCAGGGGAAAGAGTTGTCTGTCCTGGGCCTGGTGGCTCACCCACCAGGATCTAGGGGAGGGCCCTTTTCTTCGGTCCGCTGCTCAGCTTGCAGTGTTTTGCCAGTGCTAGGCGCCCACAGGGTGTAGCTCTCTCCAGCATTTAGCCGCCACCCTCAGGGCTTTCTTAAGCCCTGACTCAGGCTTAGCAGCTTGGCTGGGGACCCCAGACAGTGTGGACCTGCACTTCAGCGAAGATCGCTGCGCCCTCACCCTCTCCTCAGGCCCCACCCCCAAGCATGCCAAGAGGCCTTAATAAACCAGCCATTTGACTTTCATCCCACGCAGCATTCTAGCCATCTGGGCCAAGCCATGCACAGAAGTTCACAGCGGCTCTCTAGCCCCTGGTTCCAGCAGTGCCTGCAGTGGGGCGCCAACCCCCTCTGCACGCCCAATTCCCTCTGTACAACCAGCACCCTCTGTACAGCCAACCCCTCTGTACAGGCAGCACCCTGTGTACAACCAACCCCCTCTGTACAACAAACCCCTCTGTACAGCCAGCCCCCTCTGTACAGCCTGCCCCCTCTGTACAGGCAGCCCCCTCTGTACAACCAACCCCTCTGTACAGCCAGCCTCCTCTGTACAACCAACCCCTCTGTACAGCCTGCCCCCTCTGTACAGGCAGCCCCCTCTGTACAACCAGCCCCCTCTGCACAACCAGCCCCCTCTGTACAACCAGCCCCCTCTGCACAACCAGCCCCCTCTGTACAGCCAGCCCCCTCTGCACAACTAGCCCCTCTGTACAACCAACCCCTCTGCACAACCTGGGGTTTGTTCCTCATGGCCTTTCCAGCATGGACACTGTCAATTCCAAAAGTCCTTGTACCTGCAGCCGCACAACTCCTTCCACACAACTACCATCAACCTTGGCTTGCCTGCATCCCAGAGGATTGTTCCTGCTTGCTGGGTGACGACGGGTCAGGAGATTCTCCTCCTCCCAGTGGACGGCACCTGCGCCTTCTTCGATTGTCCTTCTAGCACTCTTCGTCAACCCTAAGGTGCCCATTAGGGTTCTCTTGCAGTCTTCACAACTTTCTCTAAATAGCTTAATAATTCCTTATTTTAAACTTCCCCTGTTTAAATTACTGTGTGGTATCTGTCACCTGATTGGACCTGGACTGATACCAGAGTTGAAAATTAATGTGACTTGCTTATTGCAGTAGTCTAGAACCAAACCTGAAATATCTCCAAGGTGTGCCTGTAATCTCCTTAAGAGATCATGGTAGCATTTGAACAAGGATGATGAAAGTAAAGATTGAAAATGAGATGGATTGGGGATTTGTTTTTGAGGTAGAACGAACAATCCTGCTGATTGAATGTGGAAGCTAAAGCTGGACCCAAATAGGACTTCAGGGTTTAGGCAGAGAGGTGGGTAGAGGAGCTCTTTACTGGGATGGGAAAGATGGGGAGGAAGGCAAAGCCCAGAATGAAAAAAACAACTCTTGTTTGACTCATCATGCATATTCCAGATAAACTGAACCATAATGTTTTACATACACAATCTTTTTATGCTTACAGTTGAATTCAGGACTTACTTACGTGACAATAAGATGAAGTTCACTTTTACCATGATGTAATGTTTCTAATGAGAAACAAGCATTTGACAATTGTATAAAATATAAAGATGCTTTTCTTAGATCTAGTTTATCATTGTATGTAAACTTGCTTAATTCCTCCTCCTAGAAGATAATTAAAATTATGTTGAAGCAAAATTAAAATATCAGTGAGGAGGCACTTTGAATGGTAATTCCACTCATTACAAAAATAATCAGTAAGGGGAGAAAATAAAATAACTATACTGTCTTAATTCTCAGCAAGTCACTTCCCTTTTCACACCTTCATTTCCCTATTTCCCCAAATGCCTTATTCCTCCAAAGATTCTGATAAACTTTACCATTCACACGTTCATTTTCTAGCATACTATGACGTGTGCTAAATAGCCTTCTCCCAGCTCCCCTCTCCACAAAAAATGTTCACCTCTTTACCTGTTTTATTCAGGCTGTGGTCACACATACACGTGAAGCAAAGTGGGACTGAGAATATTAGTTCCAAGTCTGCTGGTGTCTGGAAGTAGCAGCCACCTGAAGAAAGGGCCCCTGACGGACTGAGTGTGTGGGGTTCACCCAGACTGGCTCTGACTTGAGTCCTTTGGTTCCTTTTCTGAGTCAGATGCATCCCTTCTTCCTATGAGTTTCCAGTTTTGCTCCTATTACACATCTGATTTAACTCTCCCAACACAGTTAACTTCCAAATCTGAACTCTGACTTGCTACTACTCTCCTTTCTTCTACCTGTTTGCTTGAGGTTATGGACATTTCCCTGCTCTCCAGTGAAGCTGATGCTTCTCAAGGGAGAGCGCTCCTTTACAGAGTGTGCCAACACGCTGGATATGACCAGCCTCTCCAGACAGAAACAAAATGGGGATTTGACCCCAGTGTAAAGGGCACAATTGCCAAATATAGTCTCCTGGCCTCCAGTGCATGGGATCTGTCTCATTTAACTCATCCACTAATGAGCATTTTCCTTTGAAAATTCTGATTTACACACTGTCAGGAACATTTGCATTTTTCTTAATTTTAATCTAAGTCCGACCATTAAAAATCCACTCCTTTTGGTTAGATGTGTGTTGCTTCCCAAGACTCCTGGATAACGGCCAGTCCTCCCCAAGTAGACTTGCAGTTTTCCTGGAGCCCCCGGATTGACTGGACATATTTTCATACACATACACACACACAAGTCCTTTTGTTGTTATTGTTGTTTGTTTTCTTTTTTTTTTCGTACATGTCAATCCCGAACTCCCAATCTATCCCTCCCCACCACCCTTCCCCCCTGGTAACCATAAGTTCGTACTCTAAGTCTGTGAGTCTGTTTCTGTTTGGTGAATAAGTTCATTTGTATCCTTTTTTTTTTTTTTTTTTTTTTTTTGCGGTACACGGGCCTCTCACTGTTGTGGCCTCACCCGTTGCGGAGCACAGGCTCTGGACGCGCAGGCTCAGCGGCCATGGCTCACGGGCACAGCTGCTCCACGGCATGTGGGATCTTCCCGGACTGGGGCACGAACCCGTGTCCCCTGCATCGGCAGGCGGACTCTCAACCACTGCGCCACCAGGGAAGCCCTCATTTTTTTAGGTTCCACATATAAGCAATATCATATGATATTTGTCTTGGACTTACTTCACTTAGTATAATAGTATTTAGGTCCATCCATGTTGCTGCAAATGGCATTATTTCATTCTTTTTAATGGCTGAGTAATATTTCATTGTATATATATATATACCACATCTTTATACATTCATCTGGTGATGGACATTTAGGTTGTTTCATGTCTTGGCTATTGTAAACAGTGCTGCATCGAACATTGGGGTGCATGTATACTTTTGAACCAAGTTTTTCTCTGGATATATACCCAGGAGTGGGATTGCTGGGTCGTATGGTAGTTCTATTTTTAGGGAACCTCCATACTGTTCTCCATAGTGGCTGTATCAATTTACATTCCCACCAATAGTGCAAGAGCGTTCCCTTTTCTCCATACCCTCTCCAGCACTTATTGTTTGTAGATTTTTCGATATGGCCATTCTGACTAGTGTGAGGTGATATTTTATTGTAGTTTTGATTTACATTTCTGTTGTTTGTTTTCTTAATTTCAAATCAATTTGTTCCAGAATGAAAACTACTACTAAGTGTATTCTCTTTCCCTGAATGTATGTTTCCTATTGCTGTTGTAATAAATTACCACAAACATAATGGCCTAAATTTATTATCTTACAGTTCTGGAAGTCAGACGTCCAAAATCAGTCTCATGGGTCTAAAGTCAAAGTAACAGCAGGGTTGTTCCATTGGAGGCTCTAGGGGAGGATCCATTTCTTCACCTTCTCTAGCTCCCTGAGGCTGCTACATTCCTGGGCTCCTGGCCTCTTCTTTCATCATCAAAGCTAGCAGTGTAGGGCTTCCCTGGTGGCGCAGTAGTTGAGAGTCCGCCTGCCAATGCAGGGGACACGGGTTCGTGCCCCGGTCCGGGAAGAGCCCACATGCCGCGGAGCGTCCAGAGCCTGTGCTCCGCAACGGGAGAGGCCACAGCAGTGAGAGGCCCATGTACCGCAAAAAAAAAAAAAAAAAAAAAAAAAAAAAACTAGCAGCATAGCATCTTCTCTCCTTCTCCCTCACTGCTTCTGTTGCCACATCACCTTCTCTCCGACCCTGACCCTCCTGCTTCCCTCTTACGAGGACACTGTAATCACATCAGGCCCATCCTGATGACCCAGGATAATCTTCCCTCTCAAGAGTTTTAACTTAATCACATCTGCAGGGTCCCTTTTGCCCTATAAGGTAACATATTCACGGGTCTCAGGGATTCGGGTGTGGACATCTGGGGAGAAAGGGAGCATCATTCAGCCTGACAGACCAAGTAAACTAATTATTTTCTCTTTTTCTTCAAAATAAAAATTATAATTAGTTAAATGAGCCATAGGTCAAGATTTATTTTCTTTATGGATAGAAGCCCAAGGAGTTTAATAACCTCTACACAGTCATGGGATGAGAATCGACTGGCACAAAATCAAGGCACATCAATCTGAGATCAGCCAGTGGATCACCTTCAATTTTTTGTCACATTGACCAGTTTCTTTTCTTCTGTTACTGCATAACATAGAACAGTATTCCTAAATTATTAACAGGCCATCCTTTGATCTGGCTGTACAATTTGTGTGAAGAAGGCTGTGTGGAAGTGTTTTGCCGGTAGAAAACTCATGTGAAGTTGAGGGCCAATAGTATAATTTGACATCTTAAGTCTTTTCACGCTGGTGGCAGCGTATTTGACAATTTATCATCCTTGGGTTTGAAATACCAAAAGTAATTGGAAGAGTGGGTACAGAATGAGGTTGATTTAGCTAGTAGCTATCAAGAATCCACTACAGGGACTTCCCTGGGGGTCCAGTGGTTAAGACTCCGCGCTTCCACCACAGAGGGTGTGGCTTCGATCCCTGGTCAGGGAACTAGAGATCCTGCATGCCCTGCTTCGCGACCAAAAAAATAAAATAAAATAAGATGGTTAATGAAAAACAACCCACTACATGCAAGGCACTTAACCGACCACCTTAAAGAACATGGCTTCCAAATGGAGAGGCAAGACCATCACGTGAACACTCAGCAATGTGGCACGCAGGTGCTATTGAGGAAAGAACCACCCCGTCCAGAAAGACTTCACATTGCCCGTCATGCCCTCGATATTTCATTGGAACCTGCTTTCACTTGGGAAATTATGAGGAGTAGGAAGTGGATGGGGAGGTATAGTTTGTTTGTTTTTTTTAATTAATAGACTAATTTTCAGAGCAGTTTTAGGTTTACAGAATATTTAGCAGAAAGTACGGAGAGTTCTCACATACCCCATCTCTCTCCTGCTTACAGTTCCCCTAAATTTTTTTTTTTTTTTTTGTGGTACGCGGGCCTCTCACTGCTGTGGCCTCTCCTGCCACGGAGCACAGGCTCCGGACGCGCAGGCCCAGCGGCCATGGCTCACGGACCCAGCCGCTCCGCGGCACGTGGGATCCTCCCAGACTGGGGCACGAACCCGCGTCCCCTGCATCGGCAGGCGGACTCCCAACCACTGTGCCACCAGGGAAGCCCTCCCCTACATTTTGAGTTACTGTGGTACATATGAACCAATGGGGACCCACTGTTATTAACTAAATGTCCTTCACTCTTTGTGCCATACAGTTCTATGGGTTTTGACAAATGCCTAATGTCATGTATCCACCATTACAGTATCATACAGAATAGTTTCATTCTGTATTCATTCATTCATTCATAAATCCCTTGTTTTCCACTTTTTCATTCCTTCCTGCCTCCTCTCAGACCTCTGACAGACACTGATCATTTTAGTCTCTATATGGGTCTGCCTTTTCCAAAGTGTCACATAGTTGGAATCATATAGCCTGTAGTCTTTTCAGACTGGCTTTATTCACTTGGTAATAAGTATTTAAGGTTCCTCCTTGTCTTTTTGTAGCTTGATAACTCATTTCTTTCATCACAGAATAATATTCCATTGTAGGGATGTAGTACGGTTTATCTATTAAAGGACATCTTGGTTGTTTCCAACTTTTTCCGATTATGGATAAAGCTGCTATAAATATGCATGTGCAGATTTGCGTGGACATAGTTTTCAGCTCCTCTGGGTAAATACCAAGGGTTCTGGATCATAGGTGATGACCATGTTTAGCTTTGTAAGAATCTGTCAAACTGTCTTCTGAAGTGTACCATTTTGCATTCCCACCAAAAATGAATGGGAGTTCTTGTTGTTCCACATCCTCACTGGTATTTGCTCTTGTCAGTCTTTGGATTTTAGCAATTCTAACAGGTGTGTAGTGGTACCTCATTGTTATTAAATTTGCACTTGCCTAATGACATATGATGTTGAGCATCTTTTCACATGCTTATCTGCCACCTCTGTATTTTCTTTATCGAGGAGTCTGTTCAGATATTGCCCATTTAAAAAATGGGTTGTTTTCTTATTGTTGAGTTTTAAGAGTTATTTATATATTTTAGCTATAAGTTCTTTATCAGATATGTGCTTTGCAACTCCTTTCTCCTAGTCTGTGGCTTGTTTTTTCATTATTTTAGTCATGTGTTTTGCAGAGCTGAAGTTGTTTGTTTTTGTCTTTTAATTTTGTCTTTTTTTAATTGAAGTATATTTGATATACAATATTATATACATTACAGGTGTACGGTATAGGGATTCACAATTTTTAAAGGTTTTATTCCATTTATAGTTATTATATTATAAAATATTGGCTATATTCCCTGTCTTGTAAAAATATATCCTTGTAGGCTTATTTTATACATAATATTGGGTTGGCCAAAAAGTTTGTTCAGTTAGTGAACACATTGTTCAATAAAATTTTTGGTGAAAATTAAAAATGTGTCTTTTATTTTTACTTAAAACTGAATGAACTTTTTGGCCAAACCAATAGCTCGTACCTCTTAATCCCCTGCCCCTATATTACCCCTCCCCCCTCCCTTTCTTTACTGTTAACCACTAATTTGTTCTCTATATCTGTGAGTCTTTTTCTTTTTTGTTATATTTATTAGTTTGTTGTATTTTTTAGATTCTACATATAAGTGATATCATACAGTAGTTGTCTTTCTGTGTCAGACTTATTTCACTTAGCATAATGCCCTCCAAGTCCATCCATGTTGTTGCAAATGGAAAAATTTCCTTCTTTTTTATGGCCAAGTAATATTCCATAGTGTGTGTGTGTGTGTGTGTGTGTGTGTACATATATATATATATATATATATACACATACATATACCACATCTTCTTTGTCCATTCATCAGCAGAGCAGAAATGTAAAATCTTAATGCAGTCCAACTCATCAGTTCTTGTTTGAATTTTTCATTTAAAAATTCATCGCTGAACCCAAGGTTATGTAGATTTTCTCCTATGGTGTCCTCTAAAAGTATTATAGTTTTGTGTTTTATATTTAGGTATGTGACCCATTTGAGCTAATTTTTATGAAAGGTGCAAAGTCCGTGTTTAGATTCACTTTTTTTTTACACATGGATGTCCGGCTCCAGCACTATTTGTTTAAAAGACTATCATTTTTCCATTGAATTGCCTTTGCTCCTTTGTCAAAAATCAGTTGAGTATATTTGTGTGAGTCTATTTATGAGCTCTCTTTCTGTTCTATTGACCTATTTGTCTATTCTTTCACCAATATCATGCTGACTAAATTATTGTAGTTTTTTAGTAAGTCTTGAAGTTCAGGTAGTGTCAGGCCTCTAACTAAAATGTATAGTTTTTAATATAGCCCTCACATGCTTCCATGAAATATGTTTTTTTTAGATGAAGTTCTTTCCTGGAAATTTAAATTTTTTTTCTATATTTGTGAATACCATCCTGTTGCATTTCATTACAGCTCCAAATTGTAGGGGATTTCCTTTCCAAACTCATTCACATGCAGAA
Organism: Tursiops truncatus; assembly: GCF_011762595.2. Taxonomy (NCBI): domain Eukaryota; kingdom Metazoa; phylum Chordata; class Mammalia; order Artiodactyla; family Delphinidae; genus Tursiops; species Tursiops truncatus. The sequence goes on from NC_047040.1 coordinate 13,808,296, forward strand.
CAATTTGATTGGTATTGATGGGCTTTGAGTAGGAAATGATTACTACCTAGTAAGGGAAACAAGGATCTCCTCTTCCCAAACTATGACTGTTTGCATAAAATGGATTATTATACTGAAGGTAGATGCTCAAATCCCTCCTACCACAACTGTTAATTGTCAGGTACTTGTGGACAAAAGTGCAGCCTAAGAACATGCTCTCTGTCTTTGATCTTCATCCCCCTCCTAGTTCCTCACACAGGTGTCTCACCTAATATGGAAAAAAAAAGCTCTCTCATCACTGACAGCTGGAGATGGGTACCATCTGCAATTCTGGTGCCATAGGTGTCAACTGAAACAATACAAATGAGACTGGAGAATTTGCCAGTGGTTATTTTGCAGCGAGAAACTCACATATCAAGTGAATTCTTTCTGGCCATTGTGGGAAAAGAATAACCTCTGCTGGCTTCCTAAACTCAGGAGGATCACCTTTAGCTTTTAAGAGAGAAAATTACCCCAACATCTTCCCTGCACCTAAGCTGGGGTGTCCTGCAGTGAAACTGACATGGATACTAACAGAGCCCACGTCTCCATCCATACAATGGGCTCCACTATCACAGGTGAAAATGGAGACAGACAGCAACGTGGATCCTGAGCAACATCAGCCACTTGAACATATGATGCCAAGTCGAGTAGTTGATAAATGCTCCCAGTAAGATAGAATTAATGCAGAAAACAGAAGAGAATTTAACAATATTTAAACATGTATTTTCACATTGATTTCGGGGCTATTGCAACAATAAATAAATCTTGCCATAAAATAGGACTAACAACAAAAATAAGAAATAATTCTTTCAAATGAAAAAACATAACTGTCAAAAATTTTTAAATTATTAAAAACATTGTTAAAAAGAACATTCCCCAAAATGAAAATAATGATTTATAAGGGTAAATGACTCATTCAGAGTACAGAGCAAAAAGACCAAGAAAAAGATTTTATAAAAGGAAAGATGAGGGCTTCCCTGGTGGCGCAGTGGTTGAGAGTCCGCCTGCCGATGCAGGGGATGCGGGCTCGTGCCCCGGTCTGGGAAGATCCCACATGCCGCGGAGCGGCTGGGTCCGTGAGCCATGGCCGCTGAGCCTGAGCGTCCGCAACGGGAGAGGCCACAACAGTGAGAGGCTCGCGTACCGCCAAAACAAAACAAAACAAAACAAAACAAAAAAAAAAACGGAAAGGTGAGACATGAAAATAGAGCAAAGAGACCGCATATTCATGAAATAGGAATGCTAGGAAACAATCAAGCAGATAGAGTATAAGCCAAAAAATAAAAACAAAAGCAAAACAGAACAAACACCCAAAGGAAATTTCCCCAAGTTTAAGAATCATATGAATTCCAATTCAAAATGCCTCACAAATGTTTGGCAGGATTATTGAAAAAATTGAAACAAATTGAAAAATACATTTGATTTCTAAGGATAAAATAAGCATTTTCTAATATAAATACAAAATATAGTTTGACTGCAAAAGAAAGAGATTGCTGACATCAGAATTCTCATTTGCAATACCAAATGCCCAACACAACTTGGAGCAACGATGGCAAATTTCTGAGGAAATAACATTTTATGAGAGTTCTGTATACCAGACAAACCATGGGTCATTTCTGAAGGCAAAAGAAAGATATTTTTCAGACCAGCCACGTAACTTTCTAGAAAGAATTACTTTGAAATTCTCCAGCCAAGTGTAAACGTGAATCTGAGTTCGAATTTGAAAACACAGGGAAGTGAAAACAAAATATCCAACAAACAGTGATAAGCAATGAAACTCAGGCTCCACACCAGACCTAGTGAATCAGAGTTTTCGGTTTAGCAAGATTCCCAGGTGAGAAGCTGTGCTCTTTTTTTGTTTGTTTTTATTTTATTTTAGTTTTCGCTGCGTTGGGTCTTTGTTGCTGCGCGGGCTCTCTCTAGTTGTGGCGAGCGGGGGCTATCTTTGTTGCGTTGCACGGGCCTCTCATTGCGGTGTCTTCTCTTGTTGTGGAGCACAGGTTCTAGGCGCGTGGGCTTCAGTAGTTGTGGCACGTGGTCTCAGTAGTTGTGGCTCACGGGCTCTAGAGTGCAGGCTCAGTAGTTGTGGCGCACGGGCTTAATTGCTCCATGGCATGTGGGATCTTCCCGGACCAGGGCTCGAGCCCGTGTCTTCTGCATTGGCAGGAGGATTCTTAACCACTGCACCACCAGGGAAGTCCAGAAGCTGTGCTCTTAAAATAATTCTGAACACCCTTACAACCACCAGCTGCTGAGCAGTGAGAAAATTTTTAAATTTTAGTCCAGCTTAGTTTGATTCCAATTTGTTTAAAACAATAATTTAAACAATCTCTAGGTTTAACGCAGTTTATTGGAGGGGGAGGGGCTGATGGTAGTCTTGCGATTTCTCACTGCCCCCCCTTGCTTCTTTCTAACATGGTATCTGGAACATGGTGGGAGGGTCACCTGGGTCTCGTGTTATTTGAGGGTAAATGGAACCCCCTGATCTCAAGTTGGTCCTTGGTTGTGCACTTGGGTCTGCTGCGAGATGAATGGTCCCCTCCTCCTCTGGGCTTCCTGCTGGTGTCTGCCTCTGGAGGTGATGAATTCACAGTGTGTTCTTTCTAGGATCCATCAGGACCCAGCTGCCCCTCCCTCTTGCCTCATCAACCTCCCTTCGATGTTCACGGAGGCTGGGACCCTCACACACATCTGCTATCGCAGCTTTAGCTTAAGCAATCCTTTGTCCTTACCTGCTGGCTTTCAGCTCAGCAACCCTTACCTCCAAGGATGTGAACTGGAATTGGGGCCACAGATTTAGATCCTCCCGTCGTGTAACTACACTGCCTTCCCTTGTTAGACCAGGGCTGCCCTGTACCTCAGGCTCCTTCCTCAGTCCCAGGTGGAAATAGAAGAAGCCTCCTCATCATCTTAGCACAAGTTTCCCTCAACAAGCCAAGGTTCCAGGAGAAACCAGGACATACACGGGACTCCCTCTTCCTACGACACAGTCTCCTCTGGCCTCTTTGTCTTGCTTTCCAGACACCTCCCCAGGACCAGCAGGGACTAACTCCCTTTTACTCCATTTAATATCCTCTACCTTATGATTCCAAATTCTTGGCTAATCCCTATTGGCAGACAAAATTATTTTCTATGAACTTTGGGAGAAATACTGCTCTGTGATTCACGCCTAGCACCGGATCTATTAAATAGAAGCAAAGGAGTTTTCAACTGACTTTCAGGCACATTTGCCTGTTGTCTTCCTGCAAAATACCATGTAAATATCAGAAACTGAAAACTCTTTGTTCATCCTTACATTTCTTCTCTACAAATGAATCTTAATAATTTTCATTTTCTAACATCTCTTGGCAGCAGGTGAACACCTTGGCCTTATATATGTAGAAAAAGCACTTTTATGCATATAAATATTTTTTAAAACGTTATCTCCATTATGCTACATAAACTTTAAGGTTAAGTGTACACAGTTTTCATAAGGTAGTTATAAAGTTTACAGGTGGTAAAAATAATTTTTAAAATAGAATGGCATAATATACAAAATAAGCAAAAATTTTAGTAAAATGTTTAGAGTTTTACTTTTTCTGATGGCCAGTGAAGTAAGATTAGACATTAATAAACAAAAAGATAACAAAATCAATCCCATTTGGAAACTTCAGACTGCTTTTCTAAATAACTCCTGTCAGGAAATCAAAATTGAAATTATAAGCTCTTTAGAACTGAATGACATTGGGAATACTGTATATCAATAACTACGGAATTTGGCCACAATCATACACTGAAGAAAATTCAGGATTCAGTGCTTTTATTATTAAATGAGACTGAACATTCAATTCAAGCACGTAATAAAAATAACCACACAACAAATCTAAGGAAAGGAAAAGGATATAATAAATATAAAGCTAGAAGTTAATTGATAGGCAAGCAAAAGTAGAAATAATGGATAAAACTAAGAGTTTGGAGAGTTCTCAAGTTCATTTGAAAGAACAAATAGAGACCACTAATTAAAGATGCCAGATTGAACACATGTATTTAACCTCCACTCCCTCCTGAAATCCTATAAAAATGAGAATAAAGGTGTCTTTCTTTGTCTGATTTTTGCATAGATTCTCAAGGTCAGAGAAGGCAGGAGAAAGCAATAACCAATGTTAGGCTCTGCAAAGCAGATGGATAATGGCAGCTGACTTAGCAGTTCCTAGAAAGCTGAATCCTAAATCTGGCAGTAGAAAAAAAATCAAGAAGCAATCTGACTTGCACTACAGACTTCTCAAAGTCTCAGGAATTGGATGTATCCGGAACCTATGAAAGTGGATGAAGAGGTGAAGCCAAAAACTGGAGAGAATGGGTTTCTTATCTGTTTAAGTTAGAATTTCAGTATGGTCTCCACCATCTCCACGGTCTTTTTACTGGCTCTCTCCCGCCCCCAAAATTGGACTGGGGTTGTTTGTTTTCCCAGAGAGAGCAAAACAGAAGGTACCAGAACAAGTTGAGGATGAGGATGTTTTGCGGAAAACAGGGGGTGTAAATGAAAGTCGACACACTGAAGATAAGACTTGCAAACTTCCTCCCCAACAGAGCCCCCAGAATGCTGGCAGCCAGGATGCCATATACTCCAGGCCATATACTCATATACTCCAGGCAGGATGGACTGGCTTCTTCCAGGCAGAAAAACGTGCAGACTAAAGGGAGAGACACCAAGATATTGCTGTCAGGGGCGACTTAAAGAAATAGCTCAGGGCTTCCCTGGTGGCGCAGTGGTTGAGAGTCCGCCTGCCCATGCAGGGGACGCAGGTTCGTGTCCCAGTCCGGGAGGATCGCACATGCCGTGGAGCAGCTGGGCCCATGAGCCATGGCTGCTGAGCCTGCGCGTCCTGTGCTCCGCAGTGGGAGAGGCCACAACAGTGAGAGGCCCGCATACAGCATAAAAAAAAAAAAAAAAAAAAAAAGAAATAGCCCAGTCAGAGCTTCTCAAGGTGAAACCCAAACTCGGCAAGACTGACACTTGCATTCAGAGCTTCCAATCTGCTTTTTGTTTATATATTCTAACAGCCAAAGAGAAAAGCATATAATATGAGAAACCAAGACAAACAGGGAAAAGTTACTTGGAAATCACAGAGAGACTCTCCAGGGAGAAGGAAATTTCAGAAGAACTATCAAATCTTCAGAGGACTAAGAGAAGATACAGTATAAACAGAGTATGAACAGAATGCTCTAAGAATAAAAGTATTGAGAGAGTAAAGAAGGACTCTTAGAAATGAAAAATATCACAGAAGTGAAAGACTTGAGAGAAGGATTAGAAGATACAGTTGAGGAAATCTACTGGAAAGTAGGAAGAAAATAGCAGAGAAAAGATGATTGGAGGACTGGTCCAGGAGGTGGGGTATCCAAAATGAAAGGAGCTCCAGAATGGGAGAGCAGAAACAAACAAACAAAAATGGAGGGGAATACCATCAGAGAAAAAAATCAGAGAAATTTTCCTAAGACTGGATGATACACCTCTCCTGGAATGGGCTTACCAATTGCTCAGAATAGATCCAATCCAAAGTATATCATCATATAGTTTGAACAGACTTATCACTAGAATCTATAATAATAAAAAAAAACCTCCCTACAAACAAAAGTCCAGGACCAGATGGCTTCATAGGCGAATTCTACCAAACATACAAGGAAGATTTAAACCAGTCCTGTTCACTCTTCCAGAAGATTGAAGAGGAGAGAATATTCCCAAAGACATTCTATGAAGTCACATCACCTTCATACCAAAACCAAAGACACCACCAAAAAGAAAATTATAGGCCAATATCTTTGATGAATATAGATGCAAAAATTCTCAACAAAATATTAGCAAACCAAACTCAACAACACGTAAAAAAGATCATACACCACAACCAAGTGGGATTCATTGCAGAGTCACAAGGATGGTTCAACATAACAAATCAATCAATGTGATACACCACCACAACAAAAGAAAAGACAAAAACCACATGATCATCTCAATATATACAGAAAAAGCAATAGATAAAATTCAAAGTATATCATCATGAAATGAAATTGCAGAATACTAGGAACAAAGAAAAGAGCCCACAAGCCTCCAGAGAAAGAGAGAAAGGTTTCACACAAACATCAGAATGAATTCTATTTCTTTCTTTTTTTTTTTTTTTTTTTTTTTTTTTGCGGTACGCGGGCCTCTCACTGTTGTGGCCTCTCCCGTTGCGGAGCACAGGCTCTGGACGCGCAGGCTCAGCGGCCATGGCTCACGGGCCCAGCTGCTCCGCGGCACGTGGGATCTTCCCGGACCGGGGCACGAACCCGTGTCCCCTGCATCGGCAGGTGGACTCTCAACCACTGCGCCACCAGAGAAGCCCTGAATTCTATTTCTTGACAGCAACATTGGAAGTTAGAAGACAATAAGAAGTGTATTCCAAATTCACAGAAGAAAAATTTCCAATGAACGTGGAAAAGCTATACAATATCAGCAATAAAAAAAGGAAAATTAAAACATCAATGTCTATTTTCCATGTTTATAAAGGAAAAAGTAAAAAATATTGATATTGTTCAGTGTTGGTAAAAATATAGGAAAACAGGGACTTCTCTGGTGGTCCAGTGGTTAGGACTCTGCGTTTCCACTGCAGGGGGCATGGGTTCGATCCCTGGTTCGGGGAACTAAGATCCCACATGCCATGTGGAGGAGCCAAAAAAAAAAAAAAAAAGAAGGAAAACAGATCAGTGTGCAGTTGTTTGGAATAACTAAAATACATCAGGGTCCACACTTACCTGCAGGAAGTACCGAAGGTCATTCTGGTGTCAAGCTATCTTATTCTGGGTCTGATATGGGACATAGGAGTTAGAAAATCAAAGCATTTAATTCATTCATTATTTATCCAACAAACCTGATGTGTTTTATACTTTTATTGTATTAGGAGTGGCCTGATATAAAAAAAATAAACAAAAACTTTAGCAAGGATTATGCACAAGTTTGTGAGGATGAATAAGAGTCAGTCTCACCCTCAAGAAAGTCATGAAGTTCCTGAGATTTTTGGCTTCACTTAATCTGTAAAATGAAGTCATTGGACTCGGATGACTCAGTTTCTAAAGTGCCTTCCAGCCTATAATGTTATATTCTTCAATAGCTAAAGTATGTTTTGTAGGTGCTATACACCAATGAAACTTTTGCATCACTGTGGTGTGAAGAAACCATGTTTATACTAGTCTGACTCATAGTCAGTCGGGCTCTAGGTGGTACAGTAGAGTCCAAGTGATTCACATTTTAGTTGCTCCGTGAAAAGGTAAGTTTATGTAAAAATTCTGACATCCGTGGTTTGAGGGGAAAAAGACAGTTTTTCCCCCCCCAGGAATCCCCTAAAGTCTGTATGATGCTGACCTCCTCAAAATAATGGAGCATATCCAGTTAAAATTCCAGAATCAAGGCAATTTCAGTACTTGATCACCTATCCTAAGTCCAATGGAAACATGCCGAGGAAAATGAATAGCGAACTTCTTTTTATACGTTCAGAAGTGTTCCTTGCTGGCACATTTCAAAGAGGGATTCTAACATGAAACTAAAATATGCCTGAGAATTAAGTAAATGTGTGTAATGGAGGAAGAAAACCTCCTAGGTATTTTAACGAAGGATGAAGCTGTATTGTAACTAAAAGCTTATTGAAGAGAATTTTAGGTCACATCTAAAATAAACAAAATTAAAATCCAAACATTCTATTAACTATCCAAAAATAGGAAAGACAGAAGGTTGTGAAAGGTACATTTTACATGTTCATAACGTTAGTTATGGAATAAGCGCATCATTTCATAAATATAGAAACAGGAAAGGGGTTGCTTTATTCGGGGAAAAAATTACTCCTTCTGGTAGTGGTTTTCTATGTGTCATCTATTAGCTGCCTCTCTCAGAATTACTTGTGATGTTTGCTATAAAAAGCCCTGCTGTCTGCACTTCTCCCGATATCACTGAATCAGAATCTCTGAAGGGTGGACCTGGGAATTTTCATATTTCACAATATCCACAAGGTTTTCTGTCTCACACTAACATTTGAAAATATGGTCTTAGAAAGCCATTAAAGTTTGTATGTAAATGTCGTGAGCAGCTGGCATTTGTATATATTAGAGTTTGTATGTACATGTCACTTTTTAAATGTATTTTACATTTAATAATTTCTCTTCGGCCATTATTTCAAGCCATCAAAAATAATGTGTATAGATATGTGTGTGCATGTGTATGTATTTATGTGTGTGTATATGTGTGTATATATAAGTATACACACACACACAATAAATATTCACCAAGTTTCTTACGCTGCCATAAAGTTTTGTTAGGAGCTTGAGTGGTTACGAGTGAGCCTGTCTAGTAGAGAACAAAGCATATCAAGGGAAGAGAGTGTGAGAGAAGGGTTGGAAGCAAGAACCTCCTCTTGGCTGCTATAGTAGACTGAATAGCAGATTTGCCTCGGGGATGCCACACTCTGTTTCTTCACATTCATGTGAAATATGGGGAAGGCTGGGGCAAGAAGATGCAGCCCTTCACTTGAGCGAAGCAGGCAGATTTTCTTGAATTCCAGAAATATGGTAGTTAAAACAGAGGGAATGATGGTGGGACTGGTAGACTGAAAACCCGTGATTTAACATGGTAGATAATAAGAAGCCACTGACGTTTCTGAGTGAAACATCAGACAGATCCTGGAAGAAAACTGTATAAGTAAGTTTAGATTAATTAGGGAAAAAAAGATTAAGTGCCCCTTAACAATTACCATTAAAATTAATCAAAATATCCTTTGTAGAAATGCTATTTGGACTTTTCCAAAGCGTTTTGGTTCTAGGCTATCACAGCTCTCGCCACTCTTACATGATTCACTCTTACTCTCTCCAATTATGCTCTCCATTAAAAAATATAGCATATCAGGACAAGTTGCTGATTTTAAACTCTTAAACTTTAAGTTAACTGTATAAAAAAGTAGAGGAAAAATTTAAATTTGTGTAATATTTTATGTTTTAAAGTAATGAATTTCTCTGTACAATATCTCAAATAATATATAACGCAAATGGCTTTCTACTTAAAACACAGAAATTGTACATGAATTCACTTGAAGATTAATATTTTCCACCATTGAGTCTTGTCAACAGATATTTAATTTTAATTAAAAATAGCTCCTTATAGCATTGTTGAGTTTTTGCTACATCTTTGGAAAGTAAGAGTGAATTATGGAAAGAGCAAGTTATTAATTTACAAACCATGTTTCAGTGTGACCTCAGGCCAGACAGAGGTGTAATCTATCTGTTAAGCCTTATGTATGGAAGGTCTGGCCAAACTGATTGGCCCAATCAAGCTCCCACTCTGGGTTTCACATGTGTGTGTGTGTGTGTGTGTGTGTGTGTGTGTATTTTGCCAACACTTGAGTTCATAGGTCTTTAGTGGAACCTGCATTTTCCAGCTTCACCACACTTGGCACCATGATCTATTGTCAGATACAGGGTTACCTGACACATTTACGTGACCTGTCTGGCCTCTGAAAGCATTTGAATTGGTAACTCCTGATAAGATCTATTCCAACTCTTAAAAATTGTAATAAATAAACACTTGCTGAATCCACCAGGGGTCAGCACACCAAGCATTATCACTCCAACGTCAATGTGAGTTGAACCAAGAAAAAAATTATAAAGATTAGAAAAGCCAAATACTTTTTGAAACTTGCATATGCCCAAAATTATTCTTTTCCCTTTTCAGGCAAGTTGCCTCACTTGCTTGCTTTGTACTGCTTTGATCCTGCCCTCTGAGGATCAGGAACCCAACAGCCATCAGCTATGATTTCTAGTCAAGATGACTCTGTAAGTTAGCCTTTCAACTCGTCCCCCTTGCTCCAAACCCATAGGAATGACAGATAGGTCACAAAAGGAGAAAACCATTAAGATGGACTCTGGATCAAAAACAAAACAGGTTATTTCATGGACCAAAAATGGATCAGAAATGCAATACCACACAAAGACCTTCATTAAAATAATTATCAAAGTATATACTTTATTGGAAGAAAAATGAGCCTAGAGGAAAAGTATGGAATACAAAAAACAGGGGAAGCACAGAAATTGATAAAATATAGGCAAATGTTTATAAACTATTAACTGTAAAAAAAATCTCAATTTTTCTTCGTTTTGTTTCAAGAAGTACAAAACTAAAACTCTAGATAACAATAAATTGAAGAGGTGATGCCAATGGGCAGATAATGTGTGCTAAAGGCTATTGTTGTTCAGGACAAAAACAAAATTACTGAGCATTTTGGATTATTTAGAAAACTGTGTGGTCTAATATGTATGTTAGAAAACTAAAGGCACATAGTCAAAATATAAAAACACTATCAGTAGCTTCCTAACCATAAAGGGGGAAATATAGAAAACTTTACTAGTTCAAGAAAATTCAGGAAAGGGGGAAGAAAAGAAAAAGATGAGTGAAGGTGAACAGAAAATCAAAACTAAGAAAGTAGAAATAATTTTTTAATCAATCAAAAAATGGAAAATAGAATAAGCTCAATATAAAAAAGATTATATGATTAAATTAAATTTTAAAAACTAGGTATAGTCTTCTTATAAAAGACACAAATAAAATAAAACCACCCATATAAGCTTTTCAGCTAAAGGGATGGGAAAACTTGTCCCATACAAATGATAAAAATAATAACCCTAAGCATAGCAATATCAATTTCAGACAAAATACAATTTATGGCAAAAACATGGATAAAGAAGGAAAGAACTTAGTAATAAGAGGACTATATAGTCCTCATGAACTCCTATGTACCTAAAAAAAAATATCTTAAAATCTAGAAGGCAAAATTAACCTACATAAAGAAAATAGACAAACCTATAATTATATTGGGGGATTTTAACACATCTCTATAAGATACTGATTGGTCACATAATAAAAAAAAGTTTGATGGTATGGAAATAAAAATAACAAGTTTGATGTAATAGATTATTTTCAAAAAATCTTCAAAAATTGACAACATAATAGGTAATAAGGTCTAAACAAACTAAAAAATATATAGAAAACAGACCACATTCATTCTCTGGCTATACTGTAATTATATGAGAACTCAAGAATAAAATAATAGCAAAATTAATAAGTAAACAATAAACAAAAGTACTAATAAAATAATAAATAATGTACATACACTTTTGGAAATTCTTCAATGCATTCCTGAATAATTTCTGAATTAATTTAAAAAGAGATCACAATGGAAATTGCAGCATATTTAAGACCAGAGTGATAATACATTTGTTACATATCAAAATTAGTTGAATGCAGCAAAAAGAATTAGAAACACATTTTGTAGACTTAACTTTATGTTTTAAAGAAATTTTGAAAACAAATGAGTAATACAGCACTTAACTCAATTAGTTAGCAGAAAAATAAAGTAAATATAAAGAGAGTAAAAGGAAGAAATTTTAAATAATAGGAGCAGAAAGAAACAGTGAGTATCAACAAAATCAGAAGCTAGTTTTTTTGGCTAAACTAAGAAAATGGAAAACAATAAAAGAGAGTAAATGCATACATATACACACACACAATCAATATTAGGAATAAAAAAAAGAACACAGCTATAGATTTAATGGAAAATTTCAAAACTACACATGAACATTAAAATCTTTGATGAACTAAAAAAAAAACTTTGATAAAAGATTTACTTTTCTAAAAAAAAAAAATATGAATGTCAAAAACTGACCCAAGAAGACAAAGAACTTCTGAATAAACCAATAGCCATGGCAGAAATTAAATTAGTAATCAAAAGGTTCTTCTGACATTCTCCTCCACCCACTCAAAAAACCACCAGGCCAGCTGATTATACTGGGGGTGGGATGGGAGGGTGGTCTTACTAAATTTTCAAGGAGCATTTATTCTATTTTAAACCATTTCAGAGGAAACACAGAGAAGGAAATTATCTAGCTAATTTTATGAGACTAATATAACCTTGGTACCAAGACACGACAAGAACAGTACAAGAAAAGAAAGGCATAGGCAAAGTACAAGTATGATTTAGTTGCAAAAATCCTAATTAAAATACCAGCAGATTGAATTCAGAATTAGATATATGTAAGAGGCCAAAGTGGAAACTTAAAAATGCCTTTTTTGACCCGGCCTCAGAGGTCACACCCCACTGTGTTCTCCTGGTCACGCTCACCGGCCCTGATTCAGTGCCTGAGTCGCTTACATCGGGCGCATTACGACAGGAGCAAGGAACACTGAGGGCCACCTTGGGACTGGCTACTACAACCAAGTGCCGTTTTGGAAATTGAAGAATTACATAGCATATTAGTTTGTCTAAGAAGTGTTACTGTAGGGCTTCCCTGGTGGCGCAGTGGTTGAGAGTCCGCCTGCCCATGCAGAGTACATAAGTTCGTGCCCCGGTCCGGGAAGATCCCACAGGCCGCGGAGCGGCTGGGCCCGTGAGCCATGGCCGCTGAGCCTGCGCGTCCGGAACCTGTGCTCCGTCCGCAATGGGAGAGGCCACAACACTGAGAGGCTTGCGTACAGCAAAAGAAAAAAAAAAAGAACTGTTTGATTTTTTTTATTATTTATAAGTGTTTTTTTTGCGATTTTTTATAAGTCCAGTATTTGTTTAATCCATATCTGACATGGGATCCTTTTATTCACCAAACACCTATTGATTCCCACGCAGTGCACTTTAAGAAATCTGCTTTCAGCTTTTTAGTTGAAGGGAGAATTAGAGGACCCAGTGTTCATAGCACCTTAGAAATCTGACAACCTTTTGTAAAATATCTTCCTTTCGAATGTTTTGAGCGTTTGGCATGTAATGGAACATCTGATTCGTTTTTGGAGGCTCAGCAGTGAAAGCCCGATCTTAAGCTTCCCTTTCTGTTCAGGTGTAGGTGGGCTCATCTCTTTAAAGTCAAGGTTGCATAGATTCTCTAGCTCCCAGGTGTAAGCACTGGTCTGAAGGGGGCGCTGGGGGAAGCCTTCCCCGGGGCTTCTGGAAATGGGTGGAAGGTAGAGTCTGGAAGCCTTCCCCGGGGCTTCTGGAAATGGGTGGAAGGTCGAGTCAGAAACTCCTAAATCCCTTTCAGCTCCTAAGATTCCATGATTCTGACTTCAGTTAATGCCTTTGGGTTCTCCCTTCCCACTCCTGGCCTCTTGCTTGCTCGTCAACAAAAGGTATCAGCACTTTGAAACACACACTGGGTGGTCCTTCCTTTACCGCATGATGTCACTCTAAGAAAATTAATAACCCCCAGTGAGCTTGGCCGCGGGTTTTATATGTGGAAGATTCCCAAGACTTATCCCCATGAAACATGTTGTTCTAGAGGAGAGGAGGGTCACAGCCAAAGTGGCATGAGAAAGGAAAGGGGTGCTACACAGAAAATAATCATTGTGAAAGGAAAAAGGAGGGTCAAATGAAAATAGTACGTTCCGCCTAGAGGGAGTAGGGGTTTCATCCTTCGGACTCTCGCCTCCGGGAAGCCTTCTGGGATAGCACCGCCTCCCCGCGGCCCCATCAGGGCCCGGATGGATCAGGACCCCGGCGGCCTCGGCTCGGCGTGGCCAGGCTCTCGGTCTCGCTCCGAGCTAGGGCGCAGGCCCGGGGGCTTCGTGCCCGCGGCCGGGCGGGGGTCCCGGCAGCCGCAAGCGGCGACCACGAACGGGCGCAGGGACCTGGGCGCTGTGGTTCTAGTCCGGCGACGACCGGGCGGAACGGCTTGAGGGGGACCGAGGAGACCGCAGAGCGACGGCGGCGGCGGCTGCCCCCCGGATCCGGCGGAGGGGAGGTTCTCGCCGCCCTCTGGTCCCGGGGGTTTGTCGGCGGCTCCCACGTGGCCGGGGCGGACAGACAGGGCGGGGTGCTGGAGTGGCGTGGCCCGAGCCTGGGCGGGCGGGAGGCCGAAGTCCTTGTCCCGCCTACGGTGAGACTCGCCCGGGCACCGATGGGACGCGCGTCCCCGGACTCGGGCCGCGGGAGAGACGGGCAGGAGATGGGCTGGGCGGGTCCTGGCCTGGCTTCACCTCCGACTGCGGCCTGCGAGATGCCCGGGGCGTCGGCTTCTTTTTCCTTCCTCTCGCTCGCTGACTGTGGGTCAGGGGTCTCTGACTTTGTCTGCTTGCGCAGTTATTTCTGATTCCTGAATCATGACTTGGTGCCCTTTCTTTGGCTTCGCATTTTGAATTCTCCTGACATCCATCTCCCCTGAGCTCCAACCCCAACCTCATCTTTAACAGTACACAGAGGTCACAGTAGTGCCTTAAGCAAAGACCCGCCCAGCCTCCGCCCGGACCCCCTCTCTAAGTCCATCATGTAAAGATTCAGAAGCAGGGTTAGAGACCAGGTCCTCTAAGTGGGTTCTCAAAGTGGGCCCCGTGATCACCCGGCCCCATCCATCCCCTTTGGACGGGAGTTTGTGGAAATCCACCCTTTGGCCCATTCCTATTTTTTCCCCTTGTGGTTATGATTGTTTTCTCCTGGATACTGAAAAGCTGTTTCCTTATTTCTTCCCTTTGTACTAAAAGGTGAGTGGTGATAGCAGCGCTATTGATAAAGGAAAAGAGGTGCGAGGGTGGGTGGCTGGGAGGGAGACCACAGAGATGAGAATGAAAGGCCAGCGGTGCAGGTGCACCACCTGGGCTGGAAGAGAACGTGCAGCTACAAGTAACTGCAGTACCCTGGGTGATGTTTCTCCTCTGCCGTTTCTAACTTGGGGTGATCATGTTTTGCTCCATATGGGCTACCTTGTTATGGGTTACTTACGTAATGACAAGCCAATGAATAGAAAAAGTCGATGGTGACTTTGCCATCTGCTTGCCAATTTAATACCTCAGAGGATAAAAGCTCAAGTTAGAGGCGACCTGCCCCCAGGTAGCCTCAATAACTGTGTGGAGGGATAGGAAGTAAACTGTAGGAATAGCCCACCTGTTTGAATCTTGACACTAATCAACAAGATTCAAATGCGTGGGTTAAGTAGCCACAGACGGTCCGTAGACCAGACCATGGGCCAGCAAACAAAATGCACAAGAGTCTTTATGTCACAGCTTTAAGCTGAAGAGGGCTGTGGGCAAAAGAAAAAGAAACACGAGGAGAAAAAACCGAAAGCACAAGAGTTAAACTGAGAAGTGAAGAAAGGCGATTATGGGTAAAACTAATTCAAGAATTATCACTTTAATGAATTGGATAGTTGCTCGCCAGCCAAAGATGGGAAAAGTTTGTGGTTTTAATAATGAATCCTACAAAGTATTTTCTAGACCGAGGGTATTTTAATCCCACCCCTCTCTTCTTTGCAATAGGACCTAACAGGGGAACGTGGCAGGGTCAAAATGTATCAATTTGAATCCTAACTCAGGCCCTTCCAGGCTGCGTTACCCGATGGGGTGGGCGTGTGTGTGTGTGTGTGTGTGTGTGTGTGTGTGGTGGGAGGAGTTACCTCTCAGAGCCTCTGCTGTTTCATTAGCCAAATAGGATTGTGTGGGCATTAGATGATAAACAGTGAACAGTGCCTCTGTACACCTGGTAGCTGCTATCAACAAATATAATAGCCATTACTAAAAATCACCGTTCATAATAATAAACTATTTTGGTAGAAATCATGCCATGGCTTTAATAGGCACTCATTACGTATTTTTAAAGAATAAACGAATGCCCCTAATTTATAAGTAATACTGTTCTATGTCTTGTGTTTAGTCACAGACTTCCTGTTTTACCCTGAAGGCAATATTACACAAACTAAAATACTGGCATTTACTTAGTTTTGATTTGCTCTTTCTAAGAATAATAGAAAAATTTACAGGCTGTGGCATAAAGAAGCTGGTACACCTCTGTAATCAAATGTATGATCAGTTAAACAGAATAAAAGAATGAGAAAGGGGAGGACAGGACCGCGTGGAGGTAACAGCTTGTCACCTAATTCCATGTGGACTTCAGGGCTTTCCCAATTTGTCATTCTCAAGGTCAATTTCTAGCTTTCCCAGGATTCAAAGGCACTTTGGAATGTTAGTAGAAGATATTCTTCTTGCCCCTGGAATCCTTACATCCCAGGGGCTTTTGGGGAGAGGGGAGAATAATTAAATAGTCAGTAAATTAATACTGCTCTCATTCTGCTCTCAGGGGTCATACAATGAGATTTACATCACAAAGGTGGAATTTACATTATAAAGAAGCACCTTAGGTGTTTTATAACTAAATCCTTTTAGGCAAAGGCTGGTAAAGACTTGTCTTGACTAACTAAATGTTCTTTATAAAGCATCCCAATTCCAAATAAAACTAAGTGAACAGTGATATGATGAATGCTTTTTGGAGTAGATCTCAAAGGATTTGGAAGGTGGGAGGGCATGGCAGTGGTGGGGGCCAAGCTGGGTGGGATGTACGAACAAAAGCCTGTAAGACGAGGTGTGACCGTGGAGAAGGGTGTCCTTTGGTTATGTAACAGGAAGAGCCAAATCTGACTACAGGTTGGATCTGTTTCTTTTACTTTAGCGTTTGCTTCCTGTCGCTTTTGTTCACTAAAAGGATACTGGCCTGCCTTGGGGAACCCTGCCCCTCCGCCTGAATGTTAAACCAAAGTGCCTTTGTTCAGGGAAACATCCGGACCCTGTCCACCTGTGGATGGCTGCAAGAAAGAAATTAACACACCCGCTCCCCGAGGCTGGCCATTCCAGGGGATATTTGCAAAACTTATGGCCTTTTTACTTCACTTCCTCATCTTCTCCGCCTCTCTGTGCTATAAAAGAAACTGGCATCCAAACCCTGATAAGACGGTTATTTTGAGCCTTTAGTCTGCCATCTTCTCGGTCTGCAGGCTTTCTGAATAAAATCGTCTTCCCTGCCTCAACACCTCGTCTCTGATTCATTGGCCTGTCGTGCGGCGAGCGGAGCGAGCTTAGACTCGGTAACAGTTACGAGTCACTGTATCTGGTGCCTGAGTGCTGGCGCGTGGAGGTGGGAGATGGGAGAATTGCGCTGAGGACATAGGAATTCACTCACAAATGCAAAGGGGATGGGGGGGAAAGGCATGGCTGCTGTGAATAAACCTTACAGCGGGAATATTAGCGTGATCAGGAGCACACGGGAAAAAGAATGACAGAGTTCACAAGGAAGTCGGTGTGTCTTTGAATTTCCAGGGTGGGGAGGCGACTGGGGGTAGCCACCGCCTTCGGGACACCTAAGAGCATTTGGAAGCTCTCTGCAGGGCAAACACGATTTTACTTAGACTACATCTTTATTCAGAGTGGCTTGCTCTAGATTAAAGAGAGAGGAGTAACTAACGCACTGCCCCTCCCAAGCACCGCTTTATTATTTAGATTGTTTCGATTTAAAAAGAAAAAAAGGTAATTGCCCCCAAATGAGTTTTTATTATAAAGATATTAAGGCAATTAGGGCCCTAGTTATCTCCCACAGAAACCCCAGCAGCCCTCCCAGAGACCAGAAAAGAATCACGGTCGGTGGCAGAGCAGGAAAAGACCCAGGACCCAGGCTCCCGCAGGAATCCTGCGTTACCTCTGGGGGGACTTGGGGTCTTTGTGTTCCTTTCCCACTGCTGCTGCTCGTCCAGGCGATCTGTCTTTCTTCCCAGGTCTCTCTGACATCAACTGTCTGTCTCCGTCTTGCCCAGTCACACCTCCCTGGAAAGCATACCCACAGCTGCTCCAGTTTCGTCTCCATGAGGCCAGGAGAGGCTTGTTTGTCCCTCAGAGGTTGCAGGGAAGGGAATCACCCCGCAAGACTGCCTTTTAGAACCTTCTGGGGCTGCTCCTCAGCGTGGGGTATGTGGGAGGCACCCCCGGAGAAGGGGCCTTGGCCTCCCCAGGAAATACCCTGCTCTCCACTCTGAGCGTGTGCTCAGATCCGCAGCATGAGGGCTGGGGAATGGGCCCGGGTTCCCTCAGTCTCAGAACCCACTGGATATGTGGGGAGGAAAAGGGCCTCAGAGGGTTTGAGAAAAAAATCTCATCGTAAAGAACAATAACCCTTTACACCATTGCTGGTGGGGCATTCAGCCGGTCTGGGAAAATGACAACACAACAACAGTCCGCTCTCAGGGAGAGTTCCTACCTGCAGGAGGAATTTTCCCTGCTCAAGGCATCACACATATTCCCTCCATCCCCTCCATGTGATGAGGGAAGTGCTCCTGATATAACAGGTCACACTTTACCAATGAATCACCTTCTATAGAACAAACCACCCCAAGACTTAGTGGACTTACTCACTGTTTTATTTGTTCAGGTCTGGGGTGGGGGGCAGAGATGCAGGTAGGGATCAGCAGGTCAGCACTTCTCTGCTCTATGATGTTGGGGGCCTCAGCGGGGCTGGCTGATATGGCCGAGACTGGCTGGGAATCTTTTTTTTTTTTTTTTTTTTGCGTTACGCGGGCCTCTCACTGTTGTGGCCTCTCCCGTTGCGGAGCACAGGCTCCGGACGCGCAGGCTCAGCGGCCATGGCTCACGGGCCCAGCCGCCCCGCGGCATGTGGGGTCCTCCTGGGGCACGAACCCGTGTCCCCTGCATCGGCAGGCGGACTCTCAACCACTGCGCCACCAGGGAAGCCCTGGGAATCTTTTTATAATGATACCACCACTAAGCTGGGGCTGGAAAATCCAAAATAGCCCCAGTCACATGACTGGGGCCCTGGTGGCAGCTGTTGGCTGGGGGGGCTTGGGGTTCCCTCTGAGTGGTCGCCCTCTGTCTTTCTCCATGGTCCCTCATCCTTCAGTAGTCTAGCCTAACCTTCCTCGCAGAGTGGTTGGCTTCCAAAAGGGCAAACATGGAAGCTGCAAAGCCTCCTAAGGGAGAAGCCTGAAAGTCACATAGCATCACTTCTGCTGCACTCTCTTGGGCAAAGCAAGTCACAGAGATGGCTCGGGTTCCAGGAGAGAGGAGACGGGGCCGCTTGTGCACATGGGGATGGGAGGAGCATCTACCGCAGGATGTGAGCTCTCTGAAAATGGCAGAACCAGCTTTAAGATTGAGGCTGACCTTCAAGTTTATGCTTGAAACTGCCTCAGATGTCCCAGTAACAGGCCAGTCAGCACTGGACTTTTGTTTTGACTAGAAATGTTTTCTGTTGAGGTGAGATCTGCTCCCCGTTCCAGGGCAGTGATCTGAGCTTAGGCTGTTTAAACCTTCCTACTGTTACAAAATGCACTATTCTTCTTTTTCAAGGATTAGCTGATGATGATTCAGACAGAGGACCTCAGCGGTAAAGGACATATCCACCTTTCTGCTATAAAATCGTTCGACCCTGGGGTGGTCACGGGACTACAGAGATCCACAGTGAAAGCCCTTAGAATACCCTCTCTCCATGAGTCCGTCTCCCATAAAATGCTGTGAGCATCACAGCACCTAATAATTATTTTTCTTCTTATCTCTCACCCTTTCATTCCAACTATTTACCCTTTTTCCACCTGGATTCGATTCATGAACTACTATCCAAGAAAGACATTTTATAGAATTACACCTTTATCATTTTTGAAAAATACAAACAGAGAGTTTACTGAGAAACTCTCTGGAAAAGCTTGAGCCATCAGCATGCTTCGTGAAGGGCTCCTGGAGCTTGTATTTTTCTGGATAACTGAATACTGAGCGCTCACCATTTCAGCTTCTGTTGGAAAATCGTAGAAAATGTACTAATTGAATTGACTGCCTTTGCAAATATAGTACGTGAAACACACCTGAATTTTGGTTCCCGAATGAACACCTCTATGCTCAGTGTCAGGCTGATGAACATTCTTTTTTGGAGGGAGCTGTAGCAGGACCAAGCACCCGATCTAAATATGGAGTCCCCAGAAAGTGACTTTGTTGACAAAGTTCGATAGCTTTAGTATAACTTTCCTCTTTCAGATAAAATTAAATGCAACCCCTCTTTTCAAAGAATGCTACCTAGTTGGAGATTTTACTATCAACGGAAACAAATACCTTCAAAAAAATGAAGGGAAACTATTTTTTCATTGAATCATGGAGAATTTTACTTTTGTTTCATCTGACTCTTCAAGAGGAAATCAGTAATTAGTATGGGGTTGGTTTACATCAGCACGGAACCCCACTTCTTCCTAAAAGGAAGGCCTGAACAATAGGGGATATGAACTTTTATTGGGTTATTATTACAATACATAGATATGTCTGTCCAGACACATTCTTTTTTAAACTTCCATTTCTGTTAAACTTTTTATCTCTCACACATTTCCCCGTCAGACTGGGGGTGCCCTCTGAAAGATACGATTTGCGTTTAAAAAAGTAGTTCTAGGGCTGGGTGATATTTGTATTTGATTGGATAAAGTTGAACTTTGATTAAGGGTTACTTGATTTTTATTTTACGAAGAAACCCTTCCCAACACGGTGACATTAGTTGTCCAATCAGGTATGGTTTACAGGTTAAAAATTCCATATGTGTTTTCCAACTTACATGTAAAATCCGGAAGTGTGATAAATAGAGATAGTCCGCAGTTATAAAGTAGAACTCTTTCTGTAGTTAAAACAATATGTATGTATATATATTATGGATGTTACGTCAAATCATCACCCACAGCTGTCTCCGTTGTTTCCTTTGTGTTTGCCCTTTATACTTTCCTTTATGTTTGTTCATTTATTTATTTATTCACCAAGCTTTGAAAAACCTGGTGTATGCTGGGCACTGGAGATCTAAGGATGAACGGAGCTGTAGTCCTTCCCCTCTGGAGACAGACATTGAAAGGGAGTTGTAGCAATATGTCAAGTGCTATCACATAGCTATGAACTTGGGGAGGCCTGGGGAAGTCAGGGAGGGCTTCTTGGAGAAAGAAGTGCTTATGCTGAATCTCTAAGAAAGAGCAGAAATTCACCAGGTACCAAGTGGGGGCGAGGGTTGGAGAAGGGCACTTAAGATGGAATTACCTGTGAAAAGGCAGAGAGAACGCAGCTTGGAGGGGGAGAAGAGGGAGAGGGTTGAAGCAGCAACAGAGAGGCAAAGAACACAGTGGGCAAAAGCCAGAAGCTGGTTGACACTCTAGTTCCAGCCACTCTGCCTTACTAGCTGTGCACACCTGAAATGAGTTACTTAACCTCTCTGTATTTCCATTTGCTCATCTTAAAATAAGGATAAAAATAGAGCCTACGTTATAAAATTATCAGGATGTTTGAATGCTTAATATATGTGGAGCATTTAGAACAGTGTCCAGTGTATCTTAGTAAATGGTTGCTGTTATTTTTTATTTTTGCGGTACGCGGGCCTCTCACTGTTGTGGCCTCTCCCGTTGCGGAGCACAGGCTCCGGACGCGCAGGCTCAGCAGCCATGGCTCACGGGCCCAGCTGCTCCGCAGCATGTGGGATCTTCCCGGACCAGGGCACGAACCCATGTCCCCTGCATCGGCAGGAGGACTCTCAACCACTGCGCCACCAGGGAAGCCCGGTTGCTATTATTAATGGTAGTCAACAATGTGATCAAATATGAACTCAGAAAGCTCGCTTTGGTAACACAGTAGAGAAGGGTTTAAGAGAGGGGCTGATAAGAAAGTGTTTGAAGCTCACCAGAGGAGAGTGAAACTCATCTGGTGGTGAAATCCATCAGAAGATTGATTCGAAAGATGTTTAAAAGGTAAATTCTCCATGACTTGGCAATTGATAGGATGTGTAGAGGGTATGAATCACGGATGATGCCCCAGCTTGCTGGCTTGGGAACCTGGCTGGGGAGTGAGGTGTTCATACTGAGAAGAGATGGGGACAGAGCAGGGAGTAATGAGAGGTGTTGACGTGTTGTATTGGAGGCGTTTGTGGGACACGGAAGTGGAGACGCTTGGCCGCATATGTGGATCAGGCCTAGGGACTTGAATTTGGGACTCACCACGGCATAGGTGGCAGGAGAAACCATGGATGGGGGTCAGCTGGCTCAGGTCACATGTTCAGAGAGAGAAAGGGAGGAAGGACAGAGACCTGAGCAGAATCCCCTGGAGATCTGGGTCTGGAGGACTCTGGACCTTTCCTTTCTGGGATGGTGACAATGTTTTAGTGGGTCGGAGGTTGTCCTACTTGTGTTGGGAAGATCCATTAGGAGGCCAGCACATCCGAGAGGGCAGTGGCTCCTGGGGACAGGGAGGGAGGAAGGAAGAAACAGCCACCCTGAAATGGTGGTTGTGGATGAGATTCAGTTTTGAGGAGCTCACAGAGGAACCCCTATAGAAGTGTTCTGAGGCACAGGGGCACAAGGGCAATGTCAGCATTAGATGGACGATGTGAATAGCGTGGATTGTGGGAATGGGAGCTAGATCCCGGCTGGAGTGCAGCTGCTTCTAAAAATAGCTGCTGTTAATTGAGCGTTCACTGTATGCTAAGCCTCTCAGATGGATGTATTCATCCTCACGGCAACCTTGGAAGTGGGTCCTAGTATCGTCTGCATTTCACCAGTTAAGAAGCAGTCTTAAAGAGATGACATTAGTTGCTTATGGTCACATAGTAATAAGTGGTAGTGAAGGTTGTGAAGACCTGTCGAGTGTCTGCCTCTTGGGACAGCAGTTGTTGTTATAAGCGTATGGGTCAGGATTTCATCAGGAAACAGATGGTACCTTCAAACTGGGTAATTTGGGGTGAATTTAGTAAAGGGACTACTTTAAAAAAATTATTTATTTTTATTTTTGGCTGTGTTGGGTCTTTGCTGTGCGCGGGCTTTCTCTAGTTGCGGTGAGCGGGGGCTACTCTTCATTGCAGTGCGCAGGATTCTCATTGTGGTGGCTTCTCTTGTTGCGGAGCACGGTCTCTAGGCACGCGGGCTTCAGTAGTTGTGGCTCACGGGCTCTAGAATGCAGGCTCAGTAGTTGTGGCACATGGGCTTAGTTGCTCCGAAGCATGTGCGATCTTTCCGGACCAGGGCTCAAACCTGTGTCCCCCGCATTGGCAGGCGGATTCTTAACCACTGCGCCACCAGGGAAGTCCCAGTAAAGGGACTATTTTTAAAGGTGTGGGAGGGTTTAGGGAAACCACAGGAACAGTGAAAGACCTCCAGGTAAGGAGTCAGGAAGCCTGGAGGAGAGAGGGCAGCAGAGGGATCTTGGAAGGGGCCGTGGATAGGAGTTGTGACCTTCAGAGGTGGCCTGAAGGTGACCCTGAGATGACCCTGCAGGGAGGAATGATATTCTACCCTCACAGTCCTGCAGCTTTCAAATCCCACCATCGGCCAAACAACCAAATGCTAAGGACAGGAGGTCAGTCTCAGGACACAGAACAGGGTGGAGAAGGGTGGAGAGTGGAACAGGAGGAAGCGTGGAAGCTTCCAGCACAGTTCAGGCCAAGGGCGCTGGACCGACAGGAGCTGAACAGCAAGGCTGGGGGAGGCACGTGGTCCAATAAGCCTGATGCTACCCTCAGGGTGGCCAACAGGAACCAGTGACGCTGGACCAGCCCAGCATCTTTGCAGCCTCCTTTTGGGCCACAGCCCCCTCAGGCATCACCTCTCAATTCTGGGACTCAGAGGATTGACAGTGACACAAAGCCCACGCTTGCCAGAGCGATGGGCTCCCCTTGTGCAGGACTCCAGCCTCTCCCATGGGACTTCCTGACACTTGCTAAAGAATCTCTGTCAGATTTTTCCAGCTGTTCCCAGTGGTCAAGGGGATGTGGACAAGGTGATGCTGGGTTAAGACCTGCAGACCATTTAGAAAGGCTCCCATCTCATCCTTCAGAGTAAAGAGAGATATGCCTCTGTGTGTGTGTGTGTGTGTGTGTGTGTGAGAGCGAGAGAGAGAGAGAGAGAGAGAGAGAGAGAGAGAGAGAGAGAGAGAGAGAGTATGAATGAATGAATGGGCTGGATCCCATAGGATAAAACTGAGGTCAGAGCTGGCCTACCCTCCTAAGCAAAGTGGCCATACAGGGCGTTTCTTTTTAGTGCCCCATCCCTATCCCTTCCCAGATCCTTACACTGACTTGATCCTGTTCTGCTGACTGAGATCAGGACAGTTTGATGGACTTGCTGCGAAATAAGAGTGTGGAGATAGTGGCTGGGATTCCAGATGCGCATGGCTCATGGCAACAGCTGGCCGTGGCCATCTTTGGGTAAGAGCCTTTCTTTGGTGCCCGCTGTGCATTTTATTACGCTTGCTCCCAGCTGCCCTGGAGCATCTGGAAACGTACCTAGAATTTTCAAATTCTGATTTGAGTAGTTCTGTATTCCATTCCTTTGTGAAAATTAACACGAGAAGAGTATTTATTTATATCTTACAACGAACAGGAAGCTAGGTTAGATGGAAGTGGGAAACAATCACGGCAGGCATTTTTTTGGGGGGTGGGACTGGGGTGAATAGTTTTGATTGGCTGAGCGGCAGCCATGTCCCTGCTGACCTGCACAGATCACCAGGGGAGCACCTGTGCCCCCAAATCAGTTCTGGGCTGGTAAACTGACTTTTCAGTTTCCCTGAGTTTTGCTCAACACCAATTCTTATGTTAGCTCTTCCTCCTGGAATATGTCTCTTCCTTTTCAAGATTTTGGTTTCTACTTTTACTCTAAAGTTGTCATCATTTCAGTTCATGCCTTTTATAGTAAGGACACTCCAAACTTGTGTGGATGGGAGTGGAGGATAAGTATAAAGAGAAGAGAATGGGAAATTTAATCTGAGCTGTCAATAACATACTGATTTTTTATTTTTCCACATCAGGCTTGGTTGCTCTAATATTACCAGTCAAATAACGTCATAAAACAAAATCATCAGAGATTACTTACCAAGGATCATTGCAGCAAGTTGTGGTCCCCGTTTTCTCTGGCTTCCTAACCAAACTGGTGTAGTGTTAGATCCCACAGAGCGGGGGGATGGTTTCACTCTGGTCTTTAGCACCATCGTAACTATATTGTTACTTTTCTGCAGTCAGGTTTCATTCTTTCATAAAATGTGTTTTGTTTATTTTCTGAGTACCTCACTGGAATGGGGCAAGGGGAGAAGAATTTCTGCCTGTTTTTTTGTTTGGGTTTTTTTTGTTTGTTTTGTTTTTTTTTACATCTGTGTCCTCATCACCTAGGACGATACCTGGCACATAGGAGAAGCACAATAAATAGTGAATGTAGTAGGTGCCCAATAAAAAGTCACTGAATGAATGAAGATATGGATTTTTAAGTTAAGAAAAAAGAAACAAATGCAATTACAGAAACTTTGAAAAGGGAAAAACTTTCTGAAATTTCTGAAGAGTGAGAATTTTCGCAACAATAAAAGATTTTGCAGGTTCATAGCAAAAGGCATTCACACCATCCTCCTGCCTCATTATGTGTTCAGTTTCAAGTTAGCCGTCCAGCTGTGCACAAGGCCCATGAAATCCGATGAATGAGTCGGCAGTAAGTGGAATAGAAAATACGTTTTTTTGCTTTTTGATATAGTAGATGATTTCTCACCATGGTGACACCTGAACCCTACATACTAGAAACTGTTTCTTTGGCAACTGAAATATTTGATTAATTTATAGGCTGTCCTTCCATGATCATTTAGGAATTTAGTATAACGAAATAGCCTGTATTTAATAGTTCCCCAAATTTCTCAAAAGTATTTCATAAGCAATTTTTATTTTGGCATATGATAATTCAAGGCAATTCATATCCTTTAAAAAAAATTGTTAGAGGTGGCTGGTGCCAATAGTGAGAAGAAAAACAGGAACCCCTTGTTCTAAATTAGCATCTTCTTTCGTACTGGAAAGTCAGCATTAGAGCTTGTGGGATTTACTACCCGAGAGGAAAAATGCCTCTTCTGACTTCATTCATTTCATTATTTTAATACAGGTGGAACTTGAGAGTGATTCTGTTGAGCCAGTTAAGCAGTGTTCTTGGTCTCCCAATGCTTTATCATAATACCAGGCAAATCGGTGGTGTTAGTAAATGTTTATTGAACTGAACCAAATTTATTGAGCATTCCTAGGTGCATGCCACCATGCTAGGCATTGTGCAGAGTAGAGCAGGCTGGTAAGGCAGCATTTCTGCCGCTTGTAGGTTTACAATCTCTCTAAGGAGATATTACTACCAGTGAAATGACCAGGAAGTGGTCAAGTAGAATGAACACGTGCCAACTACTTATGGTGCTGAGTTGCTTAGTGCTCTGCTGTGGACCATCTCTCTATATTCACTCCCTTGGCGATCTCACTCAGGGCTTCCTCTTTTTTTTTTTTAATTTATTTTATTTATTTATTATTTTTGGCTGTGTTGGGTCTTCATTGCTGCACGCGGTCTTTCTCTAGTGGCGGCGAGCGGGGCTACTCTTCATTGCGGTGTGCAGGCTTCTCGTTGCAGTGGCTTCTCTTGTTGTGGAACACGGGCTCTAGGCGCGTGGGTTTCAGTAGCTGCGGCACACAGGCTCAGTAGTTGTGGCTCGCGGGCTCTAGAGCGCAGACTCAGTAGTTGTGGTGCATAGACTCAGTTGCTCCGCGGCATGTGGGATCTCTCGGACCAGGACGCGAGCCCGTGTCCCCTGCATTGGCAGGCAGATTATTAACCACTGTGCCACCAGGGAGGGGCTTCTTCTTTTAAGTAAAATTATTTTATTTTATTAGAACAAGTAAGATAGTCAAAAATAGTCAGATTTCACTTACAGCTTTTAACGGCTTTAAATACCATCGATACGCTGCTGACTCTCAAATGTGTGTCTTCCACCCAAACCCCTCCCACTTGCATCTCAAACTCACAGCCTAGACCCAACCTGCTCCTTGACCAGACACTGTCCTCCTGGGAAATGACATCACTGTGTGCCCAGCTGTTCAAGCCAGAAACCTGGACTGTTTCATTCCCCCTCCCTCATCCTCCTTATCCAGTTTACTCCAAGCCTTGCTGGCCCTCACCTCTTCTACCTCCCAGATAATCCCATGGGTTTTTCTCACCTCCGCTGTCTCCATCACTGCCCTGTAGCGGCCTCCTAACTGGTCTTCTGACCCCACCCATTCTCCTCAGCGGTTACTGCCAAAAACCTACAACAGATTATATTGCTTATTTGAAATTCTTCACTAGAATCTACATGTGGGATAAAATTGCATAGAACCATGCGTGTGTACAAATGAATGAACGCATGTAAAAGAATCTGTAAAGCTGATCGCCATTGATCACACTTACATTTTCTTCCAGTTCTTTCTATGAATATTTCTTTACCCAAATTAGAAACATACTATACATGAAATATTATACCCTGGCTTTAAAATTTTAACATTAACATAAGCAGTGTTACATCAGTAGATACTTTTTGAAAAAAGCTTTTCAAATGATAATGCCCTGATTTACTTCACTTTGCTCCTATCGTGTGGTGCACTGCAATTTATATTATCCAACTCAAAATTTAGGCTATTTTTTTCCACTTTCATAGATTTGCAATGTGGTGAATATCTCTGTCCACAAATGTTTGTCAGAGTTTCTAATATTGGCTTAGAATAGGTTTTTAGAAGGAGGATTACCGGGTCAAATTCACATTTTTAAAGCTCTTGATAATATACGGCCTGGTTGTTTTCCGAAAAAAATGTTTTCCCCTTGTTACTCCTTTATTACAGAGCCACTGGGGCATTTTACTTTATTCTAAACTTAAACTGATAGGACCCAGGCCCATGTTGCATCCTTTCCAAGAGATGTATTACTCAGGTACCAGAAGGCCTCACACTGGGGTGGTCTTGCATGAGAAATGATCTCAGTGCGTGGACACCCCAGCCAGTATTATCCTGACTCTCCTGCACATTTACCTCCTCATTATTCTAGGGGAGAAATGTTAGTATTCGGGTCTGGTTTCCTGAGCTTTAAGTTGGAGAGAAAAGTGGAGGAAGTGGGTTAGTTTAAATTCCCAGAGCATTCCTTTGCATCAGTGAAAAGTTACAATGTTTGAATAGATACCTGTATTTCAGCGGGTCCCGTGGTGCCTGAAGAATTTTGGGCATGATTAAAAGAGTTGAAAGGAAGCAGTGTCAAAAGACCTAGAAAATCTAGTGTGCCGAGAATGGAAACAGGATTTCAAGCCTTTGAATTCCACCAAACCATTCACAGCTGTGCCTCCTGTCAGATTTGGGCCATTGGGTAAACATCTTTGGAAGAGAGCATTTGACCTTTAAGAGAAAACTTTTTTGAACCTGAAGGAAAATGAACAACGGCAGTGACAATAGGCTGACCCTGATGAGTTTCTTGGAAATTAGTTATTTTTCTTCTTAATGAGGTAAAACATGACTGCTCCGGGTAAAATGAGTATTTTTGGCTCTTCCATCTGTGTCTCAAGTACTAAGTTCCAAAATTGTGTTGACCGAACACAGTGAGGATTTTTTCACAGTTTTGATTGTGGAGATTACCAACAAGTAAACAACGTCTTTGTGTGTGTGTGTGCGTGTATGTGTACACAGAGAGAGCGCTGATGTAGAATTATATATTCTGTAGACCAGGGAATCCAATATATCCAGGTAGGTTTCTGCTCAGACTTCTACTCCTTTTTTTTTTTTTTCGGCGGTACACGCGCCTTTCACTGTTGTGGCCTCTCCCGTTGAGGAGCACAGGCTCCAGACACGCAGACTCCAGACGCGCAGGCTCAGCGGCCATGGCTCACGGGCCCAGCCGCTCCGTGGCATGTGGGATCTTCCCGGACCGGGGCACGAACCCGTGTCCCCTGCATCGGCAGGCGGACTTTCAACCACTGCGCCACCAGGGAAGCCCTCTGCTCACACTTCTTAAGAGCCTACATGGTGACTGATGAGGAGTCCCACTAACCCCAGAACAACAAACTTGGCATAAATATTCCTGTCTTCAAAGCAGCAGTTCTAGTGAAGTTAAATTCCTCTAACTCTGTATTTCCTGTTGTTCCAGAGCTTACGTGGCTAACAGAGGTACGAATCACTGTGCATGTGTCATGCTTTCCTTTGAAGGAATGCTAGGGTGTTAACTAATTACTAGGCAAATGGACAATTATTTGAGAGGTTTTTTTCAGCATGTTTGTTGATACAATGACTAGGCTATTTATAGTAATCTTTTCAAGCAGTTTCTGAGTCTTTCTCTGCAACAGCAAATAGATAAAATTAATAGAGATGGTACAGCAAGGTGTTGTGATGCTAGCTCTTTTGGTAAGAATGTGGTGCTAATGAGGGCATGATCCCCTGAAGATCAGAAAAACAATTTCATTGGTGCCAACAGAGAAGTCTCACCCTCACCAGCTATCTCAGCTTGGGGCTATTCATCATGAGAGGAGCTGGGTCAAGGGGAGAGGATGGTCCAGGGCGAGAATGGTTAAGAATCTGCCTGCCAATGCAGGGGACACGGGTTCAATCCCTGGTCCAGGAAGATCCCACCTGCCTCGGAGCAACTAAGCCCGTGTGCCACAACTACTGAACCTGTGCCCTAGAGCCTGCATGCCGCAACTACTGACCCCACGTGCCGCAACTACTGAAGGCCGTGTGCCTAGAGCCCATGCTCTGCAACAAGAGAAGCCACCACAATGAGAAGCCTGTGCACTGCAACGAAGAGTAGCCACTGCTCACCGCAACTAGAGAAAGCCCATGCACAGCAACGAAGACACAACGTAGCCAAAAAAATTTAAAAAAAAAAACCGCCATAAAATTTTATGTTTATAAAGTTAGTAATCTTCCTTTTAGAGGATCTTAACTAACACTCAAATGTAAAATGCTTCGTTTCTTTTAAGGAATTTAAAAGAAATACAGCTTCCGCAGTACTAAATAGAAATAGATGGACATGATAAACCAATTCAAAGGATTGTCTAAAGGATGGTTATTCTTCTCCTCTACGGGAATCTCAAGGTCTTTTTGTCTTGGGCGGGCAATGAGTACAGTAGAAACTAGCTGATTTATTTCATCTGTTACTTTTACTTGAATATTTTAAAGTTCTTGTAGTATCATGACATCTCCCCCTTAAATATGGACTATGCATCTCCAAAAAGTAAGGACATTTCCCTACCTCACCACGAGACCTAACAAAATTAATAGTAATTCCTCAGCTGTATCTAATATTCATCTTCTTTCCCCCAAATTTGCCCACTTGTCCCTAAATGTCATTTACCATTGGTTTATTTAAACCAGTCAAGGTCCACGCATTGCATCTGGTTATGTCCCTTAAGTTTCTTTTAATCAGCTATTTAGTAACAATTGGTCTCGTTTTATTAATTACTAAGCAAGAAGGCAACCACAAGGCTAACTTAATGAAACCAGATGTCTTCATTCCAGGATTGATATTTTTGATCTGGGGTTTACTGCTATTCCCCCTCAAGAGCAAAGGAAGCAAAAATCAAAACAAAAACAAACCCTGACGTTGACTTGGATTTGACTAGCAGTTCTATGGCAGAATCCCTGTGGTTCGGTTCCATGAAACTCTGAGTCCATGGCGGCTAGTCACTGATTTGGTGCCCAGGTACTGTGAATGCCCACTGTGGTTTTCTTCTACCCCTTTTGATTCTCAAGTCAGTTTTCAGACAGCCAACATCCTTTACCCGTGGGTTGCTTTTTGGAAGGTATGCAATCCCCTACCAGCTCTATAAAGTATCTCCCTGGTAAGGAGACTATATTAAATGGAAAGATGTTTACTGATCTTCCCTTTTATTTGGTTACATCTTACATTCTTCTCTATCCTTTTCTCATATGGAAAAGAAAACCCCCGTGACAGAATAGCAGTTGGTACTAGTATTCCCTCCAGTAACTGTTAATCTTAAACCTTACAGTGCACATGTACTAGGGATGTGGGGAAAGGGTCCTTTATTCACAATGAAAGGAAATTGCCACTTAAAAAATGACTCCTACAGGAAGTATTTAGAAAATGGTACCCACTCTTTTATTAGTATGGGTTAGAAGTTATCGTTTCTTACACCTGTGGACCAAAGTGCATCCTTTGGCTTGTGTTCTAGTTCCAGCTGAACCATATTAAACTGGGAGATCCAAGGAACCCACCCATTTTCCTTAGTCTTATATTCTCAATCTAAAAATCAGGAGTTTGCACCAGACTTCTAAGCTCCCATCTAGCTGTTGAGCTCGATGAACTCATCACGTGAATAGTAACTTTAATTTTCCCATTTCATCTCTCCCTTCCTCCCATAAATAACTTCTTCCAACAGGCACTTGCCTCTGAGTGTGTTGGGAGCCTCTGTAATGGTTTAGGAGCCATGAGTCAAGAGGTCCGGTTCTTACTTTCAGGTATGACTTTGCAGGTCAGGTATGATGTGTTTATTACTAAACAGGTAATCTCTTGTCTAGTTTTTCACGCTGTAGGTTTCCTACATATGGAAACTACTCACCTTTTTAATTAAGAGCAGTGAACCCAAATATATTTATGTTAAAATGTGTGTTATCATGGGGTTGCCTAGAATTGGTTGCATTAAAACAATATGGAGCTAGTAAATATGCCGGGACTGAATAGTCCCAACTGATAATGCAGCGTACATAGTGTCTGAGCTAAAAAAAAATGCATTATTGGGCATCGACCTTGTGCCAGGCACATGAAGGCTCGTTTTCTCACTAATCCCCACAGTGACCAAGGAGAGAGCCGGCCTGTTTGGGGAATCAACAAAGAAACAATTTTGCGCACAACAGAGCAAGGATTCCAACCCAGGTCTTCCCCAGGCTCAGACCAGTTCTCTTCCCCGTGTTGCAACTCAACTTTTTAAGTTGTGTACTTGAGCAATATTATTGTTTATACTTAGATTGCATGTAATTCAAGAGCCGTTCTCATTTTTCTCGTGTGTTATGCTACAGAATAGATACCACAGACACATTTAGAAACCTTTTCAGAATGATTCATATTGGGAGAAAAATCCAGCCACAAGATATTTGTATCAGGTAGCCATAGAAACCGCAACTTCAATTTGTGTCTTACAAAAGTTCTTTTATGAAGTTGAATAGACCCAAATTCCTGCTTCGTGGTTTAACAACCGATTGGTTATTAATGTGTACGGCTATTTCCCCATCTTTTCTATTTTTGCTGTCTGGTTGGCACAGCCGTGGCCTTTGGCAGCAGCTGGGATATAAATATAAAGTGGGAACTGAGGCGCATTGGGAGTGTAAGAACAGCTGACAGAGCACAGCAAAGCCCCGAGCTCTGCAGGGCCGACCGACCGGTCCAGGCAGGTTGGTTTCGGTCTGATTGACTTGTCGGCTTCGTGGTGAGCGAGCTTTCATGGTTTAAAGGTTGGCATGGGAAGCGATGTTTCTTGCCCTGAGAATATCCATCTCTGTGTGTGATCTATGTGGTAATGAAGGCCAGACCTTTGGATGGAGCCCCATCTGTGGCAGAATTTGAGGCGTGGTGTTATATGCCCCCTTCTAGCTTATTTTTCAAGGTGCGCATTATATGTTAGGAAAATGTTTAAAAGCTGTTTATGGTTCAAAGTCAGTTGGCGTCATCCTTACTAATTTACAGATGTGTCACTTCATGAATGTAAGTCCTTGTGTTGGAAAGGTACTTGTCTAAAACGCAGGTGAGAGTTTATAACATTTATGTCTCCTTTTGCAAAGACTGGCAGGGTTTTGTTGTTGTATTACTTTGTTTCTTTTGGGTTGTTTCTTAAGCTTCTAATGACAAAGATTGCTATTGCTTATTAATTATAGTTTACCTATAACGCAAAGTGTTGACAAATAGGTAGCATTTTTCCATTTGGGGAATAGAAATCATGTGCATGTATCAAGTGGAAAATTTGCCACATATATTCAGCTAACAGCTAACAGCTTTCTGCAGCAAATGTTTATGAAGTGCTCACAGGTGTCAGGTTTTGTGACAGTGACACAATGGAAGGTTGTATAGATGTGATCTCAGCCCTCCAAGAGCACATAGCTATTTTCCCTAGTTCAGTGAACCCAAAATTTTCTGGAAAATTATTACTATTGTAACAGAAAACGAAGACACCAAATAATTAAAAGTTGTTTTGGCTTTACATATTCAGATATCATATGACTAAAACGTCTATGCTCTTGTGTTTTTCCATCTGTTTCTCAGTTTTCTCATCTGTAAAATGGGCATAATCATAGAACCTACCTCATAAGGTTGTTGTGAGGATTAAACTAGTTAATAGATCCAATGTTTAGAACAGTGCCTGGCACACAGTAAGTGTTCAATAAGTATTAGAGTTATTATTATTTGTCCAACGATTGTCTGGACTTTCTTCTTTCCTGGGTTGCTAGGAACGTTTTGAATCATATGACATTTTTCTGGAACTCATAATCAAACCTTCCCAGCCACACCCAGCTAAACCTGCTCTTCCTGCAGAATTTCGTATCTTAGCACATGGCACCACCAGCTACATGAGCCAGTCCTTCATGCCACCATGCTCCTGCCTACCACAGGGTCTTTGCACGTGCCGGTCCTTGTCTTAGAATATCGTTCCCACTTCTCCCAGGTAATGGCTGTTCCTTTTCAAGATCGCAGCTTCCTTCTCCTGAGATGGCCTGTTTGAGCTCCCCAAACAGAGCAAATATTCTACACCACTCATTTGAGGTACCATTGTACATCTCACTGAGTGATTATTTGATCAATGTCTGTCTCTCCACCAGAATATAAGCTCCATGAGATCCAGGGCAGTATTAATTTTTGTTAATCTTTTGTATCCCCAGCTTCTAGCCCTGAATTACATGATAGGTGCTTGGTAAACATTTGTTGAAAGAATGGATTAGAAGGCTGTAGTTCATGTATTATTTATTATTTCATTCCAAAAATAATACATGGTATTTGTAATAAATAGGAGTAGTATAGAAATGCATGAAGAAATGAAGTAAGGAAAGAAATGCTCCTTTACCTTATAATCTCATCTCCCAGAAGTGTCCTCTATTGACACTCTTATACAAACTTGGTGTATATCCTTCTAGATGTTTTCCCTGTGTTTACCAATCATACACACATACACATATGCATATATATATAGTTCTTATAGGAAAATAGAATCTTATGCAACATATGCTTTTGTTTTGTTTTATATGATACTGGAGCTATCTTTCTAGGTCGGTACATAATAGAGCTCCCTCATTAAAATGATTATGAAATACTTCAGAAAGGTCTAGAACAATACAATGAGCACACCTGTACCCACTACCCAGCTTGATAAATAAAGATTATCAATACATTGAACAGATCCCCCACCTTGCTATCTTGAATTTTGTGTTTCTCATTCCCATGCATTTCTTTACTCTTCACCTAACTAGGTTTATATCTATAACCATTGGAGAGTCTTTGCCTATTTCCAAATTTTATATTAATGGTATAATTCTATATGTGTTTTCTGCAACTTACTTTTTTCACTCAAATTTATGTTTGTGAGATTCATTCAAACTAAAGTGGGTAGTTCAGGTTCATTCACTTCCCTTGATGTAGCATATTCCACTGCAAGAATGTGATATAAATAGTTACCTATTCTTCTATTAGTGTGCATTTAGTTGGTTCCCTCTCCCCCACTACTTTTTTTAGTATTTCAATCAATGCAGCTATAAAACATTCTTGAATTTGCCTGCTTTTGTGCATATGTGAGAGAATTTCTCCACAGGTTATACCTGGGAGGGGAAATGCTGAAGTGTAGGGTATGTAGATCTTCAACCGTACTAGACGGCGCCAGTCTACCTCTCCCAAGTTCTTTCATTATTTTTTAAAGCTGCATAGTATTCCATGAAAATAACGTACGCTAATTTATTTATCCATTCCTTTTGCTAGATATCCATTTGCAATATCCTATAATACCCATCTGCTGGATATTATTTGGGGAGTTAAAACAATATTAAATATAAAATATTTCATGTTGAGATGATTCTACTAGCAGAGCACTTGAGAGCTCGGAAGGCCCTCCGGGGTATTTTAAGTTCATTTGATCCATTCCGTGGAGAGAGCCAGGTCAATTATTACCATTGCTATTTTTATCTTCAATGGATAATGAAACCAAACCGGAGGTATTAGGAATCTCAGGTCCTCGCTGGGTGGGCAGCAGAGCCAGGTGGAGTGGCTCACATCCTTGGTTCACAGCTTGTTCCATTCTACTTCTCTGCCTTCTTACACAGTGCAAAGAAAAAAATGTTGCCCACTATTCCAGTTCTACAAGGATCAAGCCATTAGCCACTTCAGTCATTGCACCCTGAGGCGAATTCAGGATGGAGAAAAACAGGATGCATTCTGTGCTTTGGATATACTGGCCCCTAGATAAGATATCTATCTAAGGAAAAATTTCAATGACCCTAGATTCTTGCATCTTCGCATACATAGAAAAGCACTAACAACAGTAACTGGAAACGGCTGTTCTTTGTGACTAGCAGTCATCATTTTACGCTTGACTACGTGTTTTTCCCAGCAAAAAGGTTCATCTACATCCTGGCTCCTGCCTTACCTCTTCAGTGTAGTTCCTCAAAGCTACCTGAGAGTCTGTCTCCTGGGCAATAGTCCTCAGTAAGGTCCCGAATAAAACTTTACTCACAACTTGTACGTTGTGCGATTTTAGTGCTGTCGACAACAGCTACTGAGTGGTTCAGCTGGTAACTATAACTGGTCAGAGCATTGGAAACAATGTGAGAAACGAAGGCCGCCATAAAGACGGAGGAGGAAACACGCCTTCTTTGTTGCACCTGTGAAAACTGCAGAGTATCAGCTCACAGGCTGTGCTGCTGGGCTGCATTGTCCTGGGAAAAGGGAAACAGATGGCAATTTAATAGGAAGCTGATAGCATTGTTCGGGGTTGGGCAGGGGCTCTCTGGGGAACTAGGAGAGAAGCTTTCAGCTAAGAGCCACAGCAGCCTGGAGAAGGAACTCCTGTGGCCACTTCCTGCCACCTCTGCCCTAGGAGGAGCCCGAGGGGACAGGAGTCATAGGTCTCCATGGTCTGCCTGCGGCTGTTTCTGCCAGAACTCCCTTGAGAAGCCAGAAGTTATGACCCCAGGGTAGAGGCGTGTGTATGTGCGTGTGTGTGTGTGTGTGTGTGTGTGTGTGTGTGTTGGAAGAAGGGCTGGCCAGATGGTGAAAGCTGAGTATATAAATGGCATCAGAGCGGGAATGCTGAGGATGGGGAAACACGTTAACCAGATGTGCTTAGGGCACGGGACACAAACAATGTGCTAATGCCCGCCCCTCATTTCTCCCTTTTTCTTTTTTATATGCTGGCACATGTCCTGAACTTGAATGGCTCTGACCTGAATAGCTGCAGCTGCTGTGCACAGCTTCTCTTAGGAGTGGTGGGGAAGCATGGTTTAAAAACCAGAAACCCAGGCTCTGCCACTAACCAGCTATGTGATGCTGGGAAAGTCCCTTTGCTTCCCGGCGATGCTTATCCTTTAGGAAATGCCAAGATTCCTCCTTCGCTGCAGATCCACCTTGTGCCTACTCTGCAGGTCTGGGGTTGTAGGCTGCTATCGGGGGTTTAAAAGTAAGCAAGATATGACCCCTTCCCGGCACCTTTTCTCCAGCTCCTGCCCAGGTTCTGAATGTCTAGCTCCTGGTTAGCAACCAGGTATCAGACAAAGAATCAGAATTAAGGTTGTTCTGGGAACGAGGAAAACAGGATTGAATGGCTCTGAGGTCTGCTTGGTGCTTCTTTTGAGTTTCCTCCACTGGGAAGGTTGAGTGAGTCACAAATGCTGTTCTTTGACACTGAGCATCGTGGTCTGCCCAGCCAAGCCACCTCCTGAAATCCTCGTAACCCAAGGCACAGACACCCACGCTGGGTTTGGATGACACGCCCACTCTTCAATTCTCTCTGGATGCCGCTTACATGCCGCATGTCCCTTGATCTGGGCACTCCGGAGTCCCATCCTCTTCTCGCCTTTCCTATCCTCGTTGTGTATTCTCCAGCTGGATCATCATGTGAAGTCCCACGGTTACCCAAAGACCAATGGTTCCCCGCCCATATTCTCTGGTCTATGGCTCTCCTCTAAGTTCCATTTTAAATGACTACCTGCCATCTCGACTTGGATGACCTGCAGGCGTCGACACTCACCGTGTCCAAACCGCACCCCTCAACCTCACTCCCAGCAGCTTCCTTCCTCCAGCGTTTCCTATTTGATGGCCGACAGCCTCACCTGTAAGCACCATGCTGGGAGGATCCTTGGACCCATCGCTGGGTCCTTTTTCAAGTCAACTCTTTTGGGGTTCTGTTCCTGGTAGAAGAAAATCCAGAGCCTTTACGGTGACCTGAGAAGCCTGGCTGCCTTT
The DNA here is from genome assembly GCF_011762595.2 of Tursiops truncatus. Lineage (NCBI taxonomy): Eukaryota > Metazoa > Chordata > Mammalia > Artiodactyla > Delphinidae > Tursiops > Tursiops truncatus. The sequence goes on from NC_047040.1 coordinate 13,845,358, forward strand.
CCAGCTTTTTACCCCCTTCTTTGTTCCCACCCAGCAGCCACCTTGAGTTCAGCCTGTGGGTCCCAGGGCCCTCACTCTTGTCCTGATGGGGACAAGGGGGGTACTTTGTCCCCATCAGCTTCCTGTCCCTGGAATCCCTCCTTCTTCCCCACATCCAGTCTCCTTACCTGCCTGACTCCTTTCTTCTCACCTTCCAGAACTTCAAATAGCATCTCCTTTCCTTGGGCTTCCTTGGCCCTCTCACCTAGGTTGGTGGCTCCTCCTAGGGGTTTCCGTGGTATCCTGCAGTGACCTTGATCCCTGATGACATAATTGAAGGTGCTCTTCCAAAGCGAGACTTGGTGATTATCTCTCCTCTGCTCCGGGCACAGTGGCTGGCTCTCAGCATGTGGGGTAAATAAACACATTTTATAAAGAGGGAAAGAAACTCTTTCTCAAAGTTTTCTTGGGGTGTAGGTAGGATCTCAGGGTTTGAATGTATCCCCGTACCTTTCTGAGATTTGCCGCAGGGAAAAATCCTGAAGGATGTCCGCAGGTTCCAACAAATCCTCCTAACTAGCTGATTTCTTAGATTTCCCGGTGCTTCCTGTCACCAGCTTCTCCACTTTGCTGTGAGGAGTTGACCAGTTGGGGACTGTCCAGGAGTTGGTGACTGACAGATACCTGGGCATCTTTTGAAGTTTCAGGGAAAAAACAAGGTAGAGAATCGAGTGTCAGCTGTCCAGGTACTGGGCGGCAAAGCTGATGACTTCCCCTAATATATTCATCTGTGCTTTCAGCAGAGGCAGTGTGCAAAAATGCAGAGTGCCGTGGAGCCCAGCTGAGGATGTGGCCGTTGCCGTGGGTGGAGGGGTCTGTGAGGAACGGAGGCCGTCACTGGAGGTGAGGTTGGGAGGTCAATATTTCAGGTTCTTGGAGAAATAACTGCAGAGGCAGTCAGTCAGAAAGGGGTGTGGTTGTGCCCCCCTGTCCCATGCCCCTGTTTCTTGGCACTTAGACAGCCAACAGATTAACGAAATCTTTTCGGTCCTCACAGAATTGACAACCTCACAAGGAAAAAGAATGTTTTCGCACTGGATGGAAGATTTACAACAACATCAAAAAGAGCAAAACCTTTTCTATATGAGGGCATAAGCACTTGCCTTCTACACAATGTTGCGAGTTAATATCTTTGTCTCAGGGGTATAATTTTTCTCCTCAATCTTTACAGCTATTTCCAGAATTGCAAAGACTGTTTTCAAAAACTGTGTCTAAAGTCTCAAATGCCCGAGTCATCTCCATGTGTGGATGGACAGGGGAGAGGTGAGGGGAGTCATACTGGGGGATGAAAAAGTTATTGCCTTTCAAACGCCAGTGTGTAACCTATATCAAATTTTTTAAAAAGCTTCAGAACTATAATGCCATTAAAAAAAAAAACTTGAATGATGCTAGGAAAGTTGAAGCAAAATGAATTTAATTATTGAATCACTGGTGGTAATTAAAAAACAACTTATCTGTAATAAACTATATTTATAGGTTTTTCCAATGCAAAGGTATAGGACTTATGAAACGCAAATGATTAGAAGTGTAGGTTAGATTTAGAAAGGAAATCCGAATAGAAATGATTCCCTTCCACGGATAACAATATTTGATGTTAAATTTGGTTCTTTTACTACTCAAGCAATCAACATATATAAAATAAAGTTAGAGTAAACTATATTTTTCATCACAAAAGTGCCTTTTAATTCGTAAAACATCAAGTCACACCATGTTCTACTACAAGCATTAATAAATTGCTTATGTTATGAATTATGTTTAGAAAAATGTGCTTGTCCACATTTTTAGAAGCAGAGCTATCAGAGTAGCAAATGATTTTTAAATGGATATATAGAACACATTAGGGTGAGTGTTATGTTTAGAGCTTGGGTATTCTTTCCGAAGATTATCCAGTTTAAGATTCAACAGCACACACGATCTCTGGGAAATGTGTGTCCTCAACAAGAGCCTGCTTGGATATCCTTTCCTTATACTTAGGAAGAAAAATCCAGTCTGGGACATCCGGGTCCCAGAGAGGCACCTCCTCTGTGGTTCACAGGGACACCACTCAGTTCCTGGGTCCAAATCTTCCCTCGGTCACTTTTTCACTGCAAGATCTTGGCAAGTTACTTAGCTTTTCTGTGCCTCAGTTTCTTCCTCAGTCATTTGGGGATAATAGTCTCTTCATAGATTTGCTGGAGGATTAAACCAGTTTATGTAAAGCTCTGGAACAGTTTATGATGGGCACGTAGTAAATCTTCAATAGACATGAACAATGATTATTATTGACGTTGGAAAGCTCTCACTCTTTCTAAAGGTTTGGCGTGAATCAATGTCTTTTGAGTACACTCAGACTCTGCAGCAGAGCGAAGCATTTTCGGTGAACAGTCAAAATTAGATAAAGTAACTTCTCTTCAATGCCTTGGCATCAACTGTTCAAAAATAAAATAAAAAGACAAAGGGGAAAAATTCCTGGCAAAGAGACAAGTTTTGAGAATTGTTTTAAAGCAGTCATTGTATTCAGGTGGCTTACTATAAACAGGGAGGGAGGTAAGGAGGAAATCAGAGCCCATTGTGGGTCCATAAAATGGTTGTCTTTTCAACTAAACAGATTGCTATCAGCCTCACAGAGCCGACTCATGTTCCTTTTTGCCTGGTCATTTCCTTTACTGAGTGTCTGTAAGAACCACCCACTCCGGTGTTTCTCAGGATTATAGGTTTTTTAGGTCAAACAGAAACCCTGGGAGCTCCCAACGCAGCCCCACACACGCGGTTACATTATGCACCGGCTGGGTGACATCAACCCTGCCGCTGTGGTGTGTCCTGGAAGCTGTTGTGCCTGATTTGCAGAGATTCTCTCAGAGTGTGGCCAGCGGCGACCAGCAGCACAGGGTAAGAGCGCGGCTCTGAAATCCTGAAGCCTTCCTGGTGGGCTGAAGGCTGCACGTGGGAATCCCTCCATTCATTTCAGAAGCTGAACCAGTGGGCCCTGCTCGCGTGCATCCTTTGTCATCCTCGGCCCCCATGATGGACGAGACACGGGAGCCTCCGGCCATGACTGTCCACCTCCTGGCCAACTCCGGGCATGGCTCGCTTCTGCAGCAAACCCTGGACCAGCTCCTGGACTGCATTTGCCCAGAGGTCCGTGTCTTTCTGGTGTCTGAGCGGGTCAGTCCAGTGAAATACTATGACAAATGCCACTCCAAGCGGTCCCGCTTCCCGGGGATGTCTGTTCTGCTCTTCCTGCACGAAAGCCTCGGAGAGGAGCGGCTGTTTCGCGTCCTCGACTCCCTACAGCATTGGCCGTGGCAGTGCTACCCCACCCAGAATGCACAGGGAAGACCGTGCCCCTATATTCTTGCCAATCAGGAATTCTATAGTCTGGACAACCAGATGCCCGTCTGGGGCGTGAGGCAGGTGCACTGCGGCACCGAGATCCTGAGAGTGACGCTCTACTGCAGTTTTGGTAACTACGAGGATGCCATCAGGCTCTACGAGATGATCCTGCAGAGGGAAGCCACCTTGCAGAAGAGCAGCTTCTGTTTCTTCGCGCTCTACTCCACCGAGAGCTTTGCCCTGCAGCTCTCACTGAAGCAGCTGCCCCCTGGAGTGTCGGTGGACCCCAAAGAGGCTTCAGTGTTGCAGTTCAAGGTTCAAGAGATTGGCCAGTTAGTACCTCTTCTGCCCCATCCGTGTGTCCCCATCAGCCACACCCGGTGGCAAACACAGGACTATGATGGCAACAAGATTCTACTTCAGGTATTTCTGTTTGGTCTCTATGATCTTCAGATGCACGTATAACTGTGTGATGTGACATCCAAGAGATGATTTAATGTCGTGGTTCTCAACCTGGGTTGCACACCAAAATCTCTGGGGAGTTTTCAAACGTTCCCATGCCGTGGCTGCACCCCAGCTCAGGTAGATTAGAATCTTGGGGGCGCACTGGCTTGGGTAATTGTTTTAAAAGCTCCTTGGATGTAACGTGGTTGAGAGGCATTGATTTAATAAATCCCTTCCCCTGACAGATAAGGAAGTTCAGACGCTGTGAGCTGGTAACTTGCACAAGTAGTTTTCAGTAGAATCAGGCAGCACCCGACTTCTCAGATTTTCCTTTCATCACGCTACTCAACTATACACAAATACTTTGCCCACTCTTTGGGTCCAGAAATATCATTAGTGCTTTCCATCTGCACCTAAGGAAGCTGAAGCTGTAATTACGGTTGGGGATGTTAAGTATGCCGTCCTATTGACTTAATTGTTAAGCATCTTGCATCACTGTCAAATTGTACCCCCAAAAAAGTTACATAGTTAGAACCCTTCAAAATAAAATCTTAAAATTAAAGCCTTCTCCTGTAGGCATCCTGTTGAAAGCAAGCACAATCGTGACAGCTACCACGCGTCACTTCTTATGAAGGGTTATGCGGCAGTTGAACCTTGCTCCTCAGTAGCTGTGGGATTTGTGAGCCTTGGGTTCTTCATTAGCACAATGAGGGTAATATTAGCATCTTCCTGGAGTACAGGTTGTTATCTCTGCTAAATGACCTGACATTTGTAAAGTGCTTTAGTGCCTAGAATGCAATTTTAGCTGTTATTGTTCATATTATGCCCTAGAGCATGTATTTCACATTGATTGTTTTATTTAGTCCTTCTTACAACATAGGAAGTTTTGCAGAAGGGAAAATTGAGCGGTAGAGGGAATAGTTACTTGCCCAAGACACAAGAGGAAGTGTTTACGTGGCTCGAAAGCCAGGCAGCTAACCACTGCAGTCCAGTGCTGTTGTGCGTGTGTGTGTGTGTGCGTGTGTGTGTGTAAGTGTGTGCAGGCAGGGAGGTGTACGTGATATTCACAGCAAAATTTCTGTCCTTGAGAAATGGTCAGTAACCCTTTTAAGTCCTATTGGATAAAGTAAAAACAGGCTAGAAGATGAATTATCTTTCCTTTTGATTAATTTTGTTGTCATCAGCTTTGAGTTATTAATAAAACATGAGTCATATTGATAGTGTATGTGATGATCTCTAAATTATTTACCTTCTCATTCACGTAAGGTGGACAGGCACGGTTTCTCTTAGATGCCTGTTACATAGCTCACTAATTTCCAAGGCATCTAAAGTTTTTCCTTCAGCCTTAGTTAATCTCCAGAATCTAAACCTCACTGTCAAGCAAAACTTTAAGATGTGTGTGCAGCAGGGGACGCATTTCTGTTTCAAAGGCTAACTGACATTTTAACTTCTGAACCACGGCTTATACAACTTAGTTCCTTTGGAAAGTTAAGTCAAATTTGGGGAGTGAAGAATAGTTTTTTGGATAAAGACGTCAATGAGTTTAGGCTTTTGCCAGCAAAACGGGCGATTATCTTCTGGAAACTTCTGTTTCTGGTGTCCTATAAAAATCCCTGAAGGAAGCATATACAGAGGCTTGGCTCTAATACACTATAAAAGATAATACCTGGTAGCTACTTCACTCCTATAATGGGGTGAATTTTTCCGGATAGAAAACCCAGCCCAAACTTCTGTGGGGGCAGAGGATGGGGGGGGGGCAAATGAACTGGCTTTTGTAAGTAAGTAGCCTCAGTCTTGAGGCTAGGATCTGACTCCCAGCTCTGCCACTTCCTCAGACAGGCCCCTGTGGTCACCAGCTGGCTGCCAGCAGCTCTGAGGACTACCCTTTTGAGTTCCTCACCCTACAATGGGCCAACAAAACTTCTGGACTTCATGTCAGTTGGACCAACTTGGATCCGATTCTCTTCTCTAAATCAATCATTGCATTCTGGGGAATGGGATTGGGTGGATTAGCTTAGTTCTGAGGCAAAGGCTCTACTACCCTGCATCCTGAGATTTTTTGTGGACTCAGACTCTCTGGGTACTCATGGAGGTGGGGGACAAGGGTCCCCAAGGAAGATCAGTGAGGGGACAAATGCTGGGTGGCAAAAATGACTAATGTCCACCAGCGAAAGAAACTAATATCTATTTAAGGGAGAGCTTTAATCACAAGTTAACTTCCCCATGTGTAACCCCTCCAGGATGGATATGTGTGTGAGGTGGGGGGGGAAAGGGGGGGATGCTAGACCCAATGAGGGTGATGGGCAAAGCTTCCCTGAGAGGTGATGCCTGGGCCTGGCTGAGCTGGATGGCCTGGAAGGAAGTAGCTAGATGGGGAAGGGAGGAAAGTGTTCCAAACAGAGGAGATGGCGGGTGACAATGTGTGGAATAGGATTTCCTTAGCAGGCATGTTCAGAAAAGTGCCTGTGGTTCCATGTGGCTGGAGAGAAGGGAGGGGGTCGGGCGGGGGAGGATGGGCAGGTGGGCAGAGGCCACATCATCAGGCACGTGGTCAGCCACTGGAGGTAAGCACCACGAGGACAGGGACCTTTTTCGGTCCACTCTTTTTTTTAAATTTTATTTTATTTACTTTTTTATACAGTAGGTTCTTATTAGTCATCAGTTTTATACACATCAGTGTATACATGTCAATCCCAATCTCCCAATTCATCACCCCCCCACCCCCAACCCCCTGTGGCTTTCCCCCCTTGGTGTCCATACGTTTGTTCTCTACATCTGTGTCTCAACTTCTGCCCTGCAAACTGGTTCATCTGTACCATTTTTCTAGATTCCACATACATGCGTTAATATACAATATTTGTTTTCCTCTTTCTGACTTACTTCACTCTGTATGACAGTCTCTAGATCCACCCACATCTCAACAAATGACCCAATTTTGTTCCTTTTCATGGCTGAGTAATATTCCATTGTATATATGTACCACATCTTTATCCATTCGTCTGTTGATGGACATTTAGGTTGTTTCCATGACCTGGCAATTGTAAATAGTGCTGCAATGAACATTGGGGTGCATGTGTCTTTTTGAATTATGGTTTTCTCTGGGTATATGCCCAGTAGTGGGATTGCTGGGTCATATGGTAACTCTATTTTTACTTTTTTAAGGAACCTCCATACTGTTCTCCATAGTGGCTGTATCAATTTACATTCCCACCAACAGTGTAAGAGGGTTCCCGTTTCTCCACACCCTCTCCAGCATTCGTTATTTGTAGACATTTTAATGATAGCCATTCTGACTGGTGTGAGGTGATACCTCATTGTAGTTTTGATTTGCATTTCTCTAATAATTAGTGATGTTGAGCAGCTTTTCATGTGCATCTTGGCCATTTGTATGTCCTCTTTGGAGAAATGTCTATTTAGGTCTTCTGCCCATTTTTGGATTGGGGTGTTTGTTTCTTTAATATTGAGCTGCATGAGCTGTTTGTATATTCGGTCCACTCTTATACTCCCAGTACCTAGAACAGCATCTGGCACACGGTAGGCAAATCCATTCTAGTGTGAATGAGCAAAAGCTCTGCCAATTAGCTTCTATCTGATTCTGACTGTAATCAGCAGTCACTGACAGAGCCACTGAATGGTACTGACATGTACAATTTGCATTATGAGGATCAAAAAGGAGAGTATACGTGGAGGTGCTTTGTAAAGTAGAAACTGTAGCACAATTATTGTCTGTGTAAGAAGGCTGCTAGCTGTCTCTCCATGTCTTTTCCCACATAACCTCCTGTCAGCGCACACTGTCTGATGCTTCTTAGAGCCTAGGATGTGTATTTTTGATGAGATTGATATTAGGGTACCTAGTAGGTGCTCAGTAAATGAATGAATGTCTGAATACAAAAGCAGGTATGTCAAATGTTTATTCATCCACCAAGTGTTTATTAAATGCATACCTTGGGCTACCCTATTCTCCACTTGGCAGTTTTCATTCTGCTGTCTCAGTCCTTAGTGGATACATCTTTGGTTTGGTGTCTGACATAAATTTGGGGAAATTCTCAGTCATTATTGTTTCAAACATTTCTTCTATTCCATTCTCTTTCTCATTATTTGTCTACCACTCCTGTTTTAGTTGTCCCATAGTCTTTAGATAGTCTGTTCTGGGTTTTTTTTTTCAGGCTTTTTTTTTCTCTCTGCTTTTCTTTTTCAAGGATTCTATTGCTACGTCCTCTAGCTCAGAGATTCTTTCCTCAGCTGTGTTTAGTCTGCAAATAAGCCCATCAAAAGCATTCTTTATTTCTGTTACAGTGTTGTTGTTGTTGTTGTTTTATCTTTTTGCTTCTTCTTTTAGGATTTCCATCTCTCTTTTCACATTGCCATCTGCTCTTGCATGCCGTTTACTTTATCCATTAGAGTCCTTAGCATATTTATCAGAGTTGTTTTAAATTACAGGTCTGATAATTACAACATCCTTGCCATGTCTGCTTCTGATACTTGCTCTGTCTCTTCAAATTGTGCTTTTTACCTTTTGTAATGCCTTGTAAATTTTTCTTGATAGCCAGGCATGATGTAGCAGGTATAGGAACTGCTGCAAATAAGCCTTTATTAATGTGGTAGTAAGGAGTCGGGGGAGGGGAAGCATTCTATAATTAGGTCTCCGTCTTAGTGAGTCTATGCCTTGAACTGTGAATTTTGCAAGTGTTTAATTTTTTTTTTTCCCTCCTTGCTTAGGTGGGTGAGAATGGCTAGAGTGGGCTGGAGTTGAGTACTTCCCTTCTCTCACATGGAAGGCTAGAGAAAGCTGGAGTTGGGTATTTCTCTTCACCCAGGTCAGTTAGGCTCTGATAATACGCCAGCATGTTAGGCTCTGGTTAACTAGTTTCCCCTGAGAGAAGGACTTGTAAGAACAGAGTGCTCTGGAGTATTTAAAAATGGTCCCTTTTCACCTAGAGATTCTCATACTAAGTGAAGTAAGTCAGAGAAAGACAGATATCATATGACATCACTTTTATATGTGGAATCTAAAAAAGATGATACATATGAACTTACTTACAAAACAGAAACAGACTCACAGACACAGAAGAACTTACGGTTACCAAAGGGGAAGAGGAGGGGAGAGGGATAAATTAGGGGTTTAGGATTAGCAGATACAAACTACTATCTCTAAAATAGATAAACAACAAGGACGTACTGTATAGCACAGGGAACTATATTCAATATCTTGTTATAAACTATAATGGAAAAGAATCTGAAAAAGACCTGAATCACTTTGCTGTACACCAGAAAGTAACAGAACATTGTAAGTCAACTATACTTCAATAAAAAAAAGGTTCCTTTTCTCCTTCTCTTTCCGGAAGCACAAGGGGATTTTTCTGTGATATTTATTGTGAGAGTCTAGTCATGCTCCTGGAGGTAAATCTCACAAAATTGGGGGGGGGGCTCCCCCGGGACTGGGTCCCCTGGAGTTTTTAACTCTCAGAGTTGTCCACACTAAGCCTCTAGCTATTTGCCAATTACGGTTCAGGTTTTCCTCGCCCCGTCCTGGTTCCTGCAGTGGTTTCCACTTTGGATCCTCTTTTCCGGGAAGCCATGACTCCCTGCATTCATTCGTATGTCTCTCCAATCTTGGGGGCTGCTGTTTGCCCTGTGTCCCCACCTCTCATGCAGATGCTAGAAGAGTTGTTGCTCTCTCTAAGGCCACCGGTGCCTGAGGTCAGGGTCAGCAGTATTGACAAATGCTGACCACTCCTTGCTTGAAAGTTTCTCCTCTGTGAGCTTCCATAATTTGGATCTTCTAATTAAAGGAGTTATCCTATCTCTCTATCACTTGGACATTTTTTTTCAAAGTTTCAACTCTTTTTGCCCCTAAATCAGGTTTCCTCAACCTCGGCACTATTGACATTTTGGACTAGATAATTCTTTGCCGTGGGGGAGATGTCTTACGCATTACGGGATATTTAGTGCATCCTCAGTGCTACCATTAGATGTCAGAACTGACTCCACTTCCCTGCAGTTGTGACAACAGGAAATGTCTCCAGACATTATCAAATGCCCTCTGGGGGGTGAAATTTCCCCCAGTTGAGAACCACTGTCCTAAGTTTAAGGTTTCCCTAAGATTAAGGAATAAAGCCCATTCTGGGCATTTAGTTGTCCTCTTTCTTCAACTTACTCCTGTATTTTCATCTCCTCTATCTCTTGAGCTTTTGGCTTTTTCAGCTCCCTGTAAGACCATTTAAACATAACGTCTCCTCATCTCAAATTCAGTCCAAACAAAACCAAAGTCATCCTCTGCAGCCCTGCCCCCAATTTCTCCAGCTCTGGTCACCCTCCCATTTGCACAGGTTTTGAAATATGTCGTTTTTAAAGCCTCTCTTTTTGGAAGACCTACATTCAGGCAGCCCCCCCCCCCCCAAAACTGTTCAAGTTTCCCTTTGGAGCCATTTCTTTTTTTCTCTTTCCTTCCTTAAACCCACCTGACTTCAAATGTGCATTGTTCTGACAACATTCTAACTCTTCACTCTGGCTCCAGGCATCTGCTTGATCCTGCACACGAGTGTTGAATACATTTTTTTTTTTTTTTTTTTTTTTTTTTTTGCGGTACGCGGGCCTCTCACTATCGTGGCCTCTCCCATTGCGGAGCACAGGCTCCGGACGCGCAGGCTCAGCGGCCATGGCTCACGCGTCCAGCCGCTCCGTGGCATGTGGGATCTTCCCGGACCGGGGCACGAACCCGCGTCCCCTGCATCGGCAGGCGGACTCTCAACCACTGAGCCACCAGGGAAGCCCTGTTGAATACATTTTTAAATGATGGCTGGATTTATGTTCCTTGTCAGCTCAATAGCAAAAGTTAGCAAATAAAATTAAAACTCACTTGTCCGAATTTCAAGGCTCTTCATAATCAGGCCCCCCCGAATGTTTCCTTTGCTGCCTCCTTCTCTGGTTATTCCAGCCTTCTTTCCAGACCTCTAGGCTCACTCCCGCACCCATGTATTTTTTTTTTGTCGTAAAATATACATAACATAAAAATGTATCACTTTAACCATTTTGAGTGTAGAATTCAGTGCCTAATGGTACTTAATAGTACATTTACACTGTACTTCATCATCACCACTATCTATTTCCAGAACATTTTCAAGGTTCATCTATGTTGTAGCATGTGTTAGAATTTCCTTCTTTTACAGGCTGAATAATATTGCATTTTATGGATATCTGCCTTTATATACGGCCTGAGCTGTTCCTTGTCCAGAGATGTCTTTCTCTTCGTCTTCATTTGTCTCTCCTTTAAGACCCTGTGCAAGCACCACCTCCTCTGTGAAATCCGCTATAAGTGCATTCTTAACTGGAACATTTTACACCGAAACTTCGTAACACACAACTGATTATAGATTTCCTCATTCTTGTACCATATAATTTGGGACTTTATGACTCGCCATCTCTTTTCGGTATTTTATTGTAAATGTTTATGTCTGGTAGAGTACCAGACAGCTGCTTCTGAACCATTTGTTGATTGATTAACTGTCTGTTGTCAGGAAATAAGTTTCTCTTCAGAAAAGTAAATATTCCAGAAGCTAGTTTGGCAAAAGCAAACATATATTTCTCTTCATTTTATCAACAGACCTTTAGCTAAGATCATCTTGATGTTCTTTATTAGCCATTTCAAATAAAAGAAGATAGTCTCTCGTGAAGTGAGTAATTCATTTGCTTCTTCTGTAGCATTTCTGGGTTCCTTTCTCATTTCTGAGTCTCTCAGAGGCACTCATTCAGACTCTATTTCTCCCGCTTTGTTTCTCTCCTCATTTCCTCCCCATTCTTCATACCCCACACAGACACACACACACACACACACACACACACACACACACACACACTTCCAACCCTACACGCCCGCTCTCACTCAATGCTTTGCTTTATGCTGCCCTGAAGGAATCCTTGTAAGCATGGCTCAGAGGTTGCTGCTGCTATAGGATGGTGGGTTAACATCATTGGTTTTGGTTAATAAATTAAAATAAGTACCTTTCAAAAGATCAGTTAATTGGAAGAGACTAGATTCAACTCTTAAGTAAGCAAGTTTGGCATTGTTTTGGGGTTTCTTATTATCTATATAATTTGTTCCCATGCAATCTTTTTTTTTTTTCAGTGTAGGAGAAATCCTCTTTTGCTATCTCTTGGAATCACTTTTAGCAAAAGACAATATTATTTTCCCTTCATGATGTCAGTCTGCCCCTTAACAGCTTAATCATGTTTCAGTGATGTGTATTCTCTTATTTCTCAAGTGTTTAGAGCCAAATGAATGACCAATGATCTTCCTGTTCATCAAGATAATTACTAATGTTCCCTGAAACTCGAAAACACCTACCTCTCAATTTGTAACATTTTACAAATATTTCTTAGAAAGATGGGCTCTAAATGATCAGAATTCCTACAAATGCATTTCAACTGCTTTTTTGGCAAGAGGAGCGTTATTCTCTCTCGAGATTTATCTCAACCACTTGACATTATGTTTCTCCTGGAAATTCTTCACTCCAACTGCACACGCCTGCATTTCTACATTAATAATCTTGTGTTTTCTTTTGCCATATCATCTAAGGACTTCTCTTAAGAAAGGAAAAGTTGATATTCTCTCTCTTAAAAGACTGCAGAAAGGGCCATCCACAGGATGAATGTCCTGTGGCAGTTTCTTAGTAAGACTTTGTAGCTACCTAATGGCTAATAATTAGGGGCCATACATTTCTATATGCAAATAATGTATAGTTTGTTAGGCATTAAGCTTTATTTATTTATCCAACAGACATCTAGTGATTACTTACCACGTGTTAGGCATTGTGCTAGGTACTGGAGATACAATGGTGAAGAAGGTGTGTACAATCCCGGAACTTCCAGCTGGCAAAGTCTAGAAGAAGATATAGAGAAGTGAGCAAACAGGTGCAAAATAGTGTGGTAACTACTATGATATGGAAACTACAGGCTGCCAGGACAGCTAGTAATAATATTTGTGATGATGATAATAGCCAACTTATGTTTAGCACTACTATTTCCAGGCCCTGTTATCATTTAATCTGTTCAACAACCCTTTGACATTGGTACTTATTATGATCTCCTTTTATAGATGAGGAAACTGAGGCACAGAAAAATTAGGTAACTTGTCTAACGTCTCACAACTAATTAGTGGCAGAGCCAATATTTAGGGGTACCTAACTCAGATTCAGTGACATAGAGAAGGCTTCTAAGAGGAGATGATGTGTAAGCTTGAAGTTAACAACAGGTATGAAGGGTCAGAGGTGACATATCCCAGACAAAGGAAATAATATACACAAACACTGGCATTAAGAAAGAGCAAATCATGTCCACAGAATTGAACAGATTTCAATTTTGGCAAGTGGAAGAGGTGGCGAATTAGGCTGGAGTAAGAAGGGACAGACTGTGAAGGTGTGGGAGCCCATACTAAACGGCTTAGATTTTTTTCTTAAGAAGAGTAGGAAGCCACTTGAAGTAGGACGGTGACATGATCAAAACTGTTTTCAAAGCTCCTCTGGTAGTGGAGTGGAGAATGCATTAGAGGGAGGCAAGGGCATCCATGGGGTGTCCCTTCGATGGCTGTTGCAGTAATTCAGACTAGAGATGATGACAGCCTGCCTAGGGTTAATGGCAGTGGACATGGAGAGACGGGAGGATCTGAGAGATCTTTGGGAGAAAGAGTCCATGGGAATGCGTGACATGAGGGATAGAGAAAGGAAAATGATGCTCTTGCTTGGTGACTGTGGGGCAAACGATGCCAGGTTCTAAGACAGGGAAAAGAGTAAGCAGAACAGATTTAGGGTGAGAAGGGGGATGAGTTCAATTTGGGACATGTTGACTTTTAGGACCTTGTGCCTGGAAGACAGTTGGATAGGTAAGTATGAAGCTTAAGAGACAGATCTGAACTATAATTAGACTTTCAGAAGCCTTCATCATTTAGATAATAATTGAAGGCAGGGGATTCAACGAGGTTGGCTGGGAGAGTGTGTACAATGAAAAAAGAAGATGGCCGCTTAGCGCTGAAGAACTACCTCCTGTCGCAAATTGACAGGGAAGGAGGCTCCTTCAGTGGACCCTGAGAAGGGGTGATGGAAAGGAAGGAGAAAATCCGGAAGAACGTGTTGACATAGAAGGTTAAGGAGAAGAAGTCTTCATATGTAAAGGAGAAAGGTCAGTCTTGTAAAATTCTACCAGAGCTCAAGTAAAAATTAATGAGAAGGAGACTCCTCTAGATAGGATAGTCTAATATCAACCCTGAGCGATTTCTGAATATGGCACTAGCCAGGCCGGTTTCCATTTCCAGAAGAAAAAGACCTCATTGGATAAAAAAAAAAAAAAAAAAAGGTAGAATATAATGTCAAATGACCGTCCAGGAGGCAAAGGTGGCAGCTCATCCCTTTGAAGGATTGTACTTGTCGCTGTTATTCAATTCAACTGACTTTATTGAAAGTCTGCTATGGGCACAGCATGGCAGAAGGCTGAATAGGACGTAGTCTGTTCTTGACACTTGGTTAATGGAAAACATCGGTTACACCTGTTCCTCTTCTCCTTGTCCCATAGGTCCAGTTGAATCCAGGACTTGGTGTTAGGAATGGTGAGCTTGCCTTTCTGAATGGCACCTCGGGAGCTGACACGCTCCCCCAGGGCTCCAGGCTGACCCCTGTCTCTGCGATTAGGACCCTAGAGCCGAGAAGCCGAAGGAGCCGGGGCAGGAGGTTCAAGGTAGGGTCGGTGGAGCGGCCTGAGCCTGGTGGGCGGACAGCGTCAGACAGCGCTAGTGGCACTCCGTGGAAAAGCCCTGGCCGCTCAGCCCAGCCCAGCAGCCCAGCTACGGACTCCCAGCTGCCTCTGCCTTCTCTCCACCTCGAACCTGGGGCCAGAATAGAGGTCCTCAGACGGGAAAACAGCTTTGAGAAGCAAGAGGCAGAGACGAATGTTGACACAGGATTCACCGTGGTCAGCTCTGGACCCAGGCAATCTTTTCTGAGCAGATTTCCAAGGGATCTTTGGACCCACCAGCCATCATCCTGCTTGTCAACCTCTTCCTTAGGGGCAGCTGCTTCCAAAAACAACAGAATCTTTAAGGAAAGCGTTCATCCTCTGTCACTTGCTGACCAAAGGGACCTTTGTTCCAGGACGATAATCTCAAAATGTACCCTTCCTCTGCCAGTCCAGGGTGAAGAAAAAGATACAGAAGAAGAATTCTTTATATAGCATAAAACAACTGTGGTTTTCTAAAACACAAAATCAAATAGAATGTTCTAGAAATGGAGCACTGACCCAGAATCAGCCTGTTTCTTGTTCATCTGAGGGGCTCTAAATGCTAGCCATGCACAGATCTGTATCACTTTTATTTCAAATGTTCAAAGTCTAGCAGTGCTGGTGAGTGGTTGTTTATTTGCCGTCATGGTCATAAGGGAACACAGCCAACACACAGGGAAAAAGCCCAATGCCTCACGTCCTTGGAGACACACTAACACAGCTGGGTGTGTTGAGTTCAGTACCTATCAGGATAATTGCATTATATGCAAATAAGTCGGATGTGTTATGCAATGCTGATTAGAGTCTGTAATTTGGTTTTAACTTTTACTTGCATTGCATTGTTCATCCCCCTGGGCAGCATGGGCTATTTATTCTTTAGTGTTTTTTAGTTTTTACGTGACCTCATTTGGTAACTAGGCCCTGTTCACCACTCACCTCTAGTGACTTCTGCCTTTAAAGTTGTTTGCATCTGGAATGAGTTAACATGCAAAGTGTTTTGAACATTACAAACATTTCTCTTTTTCTCCTGTTTAATGAGCAGCAACCCTGGAAACCAAAAAAATCAAGTTAAAAACGAAAGCTAGGCTCTAGGGGGTTTTCCGACTCCTCCATTTCTTGTTTGTTGCCGCGCTACCCCAGTGGGGCCCATGGTTCATATAATTAAGCAGAGAGGAGTGGAATGTGATTGGATGATTTGAGATCTCCACTGAGTGTGGCAGGAAGATTGCATTGGTTGGGTCACTGGAGCAGGACTTGGGTTTTTTTGGCCATGTTCAAATTCCCGAATTCCTTTGCAGTACTCATTCATTTATTCATTCATTTATATGTCCATTCGTGCAACACAGTGTACAAATACTTACCTTTGAATAAGACATTGGTATATGGTACACATATGTTCTGTGGCCATCAAACCCAAAACTTATTTATGGTTTCACTGTATCACAACTCCATTCTATCAGTTCTTAAGAACAGGTGGAAGTTCAAACTTATTTCTCTGGGAAACTTTTCCACAGCTGATTACCACACTTGCTGCACGGGCTGTGGTAAGAATTCACAGCCTGTGGATGGAGATTGGGCATATTATGAATTGCAATTATAATCATAATGGACGAATTCTTAGTTGCTCATATGATGTATTATTTGGTTGGGGCTATACACACATTTTTTAAAAATCTGAGGGCTGTGTGTTTCAGTTAATTTACAAGGTTATTTGACTCCAAGAACTCCATTTTCCAGAACAGATGTTATGTGACTATAAGTGCTGATTTAGCCGGGTCTTTTGGAGACCCCATACTGAGTAGACCTAATTGGAGAGAAGGATGAGTTCAGGCTTAAGCATGAATCTCATGGCAGCGAGACTGGACTGAGTTTGTGTGCTCTGTCCCCCTAGAAGAGTAGAAATGGAAGAGAGCTGCAAATGGATGAAGACAAGACTTCTAAACGGATTTCTGTCCTTATACTATCAGTATATTCTTATCCCCATGTTCTTTCTTTCCCTCAGATTAAAGTTAGATCTTAGAATGTGGAATGAAGAACTTACTTTTGGTATGGTTTTCTATAATAAGAGTTAAAAAAAATGAAAGTCTTATTTAAGTTGAATTATTGAGCTGCTTTGAAAAGCACAGCAGGCGGTTTTGAAGTTTCTTTCTGACTTTTTTGAGGTTATCTAATTCCTTTAACATAATACATAGGTAGGAATATAAGTACATGGAAAGCATAAAGAATAGTGAGGAATTTGAATGAGTAACTTACAAAATTGACTTGTAAAGTAAGACTGAACTCTTTTTTTTTTTTTTTTTGTCTTTTTGCGGTATGCGGGCCTCTCACTGCTGTGGCCTCTCCCGTTGCGGAGCACAGGCTCCGGACGCGCAGGCCCAGCGGCCATGGCTCACGGGCCCAGCTGCTCCGCGGCATGTGGGATCTTCCCGGATCGGGGCACGAACCCCCGTCCCCTGCATCGGCAGGCGGACTCTCAACCACTGCGCCAGCAGGGAAACCCTAGACTGTACTTTTAAAATGTACTCTATTGTATCCTCCTACTCACTATAGGAATCCAATTTACAGCATGATGGGATGGAAATGCCAGTGGGCTATGTGACAGAGGCCCAGATTTTGGTCTCAGTTTAAAATTTACTATTTATATGTGAACTTAAACTCTTTGATCTTCTGTTGCCTTATCTTCTGTACTAAGGTTGTTAGGAAAATCAAGATTATGCATATGAAAGCATTTGGATACTCTTAAACACTGTAAATATATAAGATATTATAATCACAAATGGTCCTTCCGACCCACATTTTTAAAATGTCTTAACAACAAAGGATTTTTTTTGAATCAACTTTTAGTGAAAGCAACGCTACAATTAAAAAAAAGAAATCCAACTCTCTAAGAGTTTTACTATGTGTGTCATTTATGTTTACACATCTAGGAGGAAAATTATGGATAGAAAGGATCAAATATATCCTAAAGTTCAAAAGAGATTTTATATATAACAGGGACAAACTTATGAACTAGTTTAATCCAAATTATCCAGACTCTTTACTTACTTATACTGTATTTTTAAAAATATATTTATTCTATTTTATTTATTTATTGTTTCTGTCTGTGTAGGGTCTTCATTGCTGTGTGTGGGCATTTATCTGGTTGTGGTGAGCGGGGGATACTCTTCATTGTGGTTCGTGGGCTTCTCATTGTGGTGGCTTCTCTTGTTGTGGAGCACGGATTCTAGGCATGCGGGCTTCAGTAGTTGTGGCACGTGGGCTCAGTAGTTGTGGCGCCTGGGCTTAGCCGCTCTGTGGCATGCGGGATCTTCCCGGACCAGGGATTGAACCCGTGTCTTCTGCACTGACAGGCGGATTCTCAACCACTCTACCACCAGGGAAGCCCTATACTGTATATTTTGAAATGTAAAATGTATCACAAGTGACTCCTGATGGTCAGATAATTTAATATTTTTATAGGTATATTAAAACTAAGTTGCATTACAGTTGTTTGGCTATTTTTAACCTTAATATTAGTTCACATTTTTTGCAAGCATTATTTGGATATTGCTAAGCATTAATAGAAATGGCAACATTTAGAAACTTGCAAATGTGTTTGTCTCTTAGCGGAGGTAGAGCAGGGGATTTGCAGGCTGACAGGGAAGGAGAGGGACACACCTTGATTTACAAAGGGAAGTGGCACAGGTGCCTCAGCTATACCCCATCTGCCCTCAGCTCTGATGGCGTTACCGAGTCCAAGCTTGTACTGCTCACTTCATGAAAGGCCAAGAAATTGAGAGACGAGTTGTTGGGGCAAAGAATAGCAACTTTATTCAGAAAGCCAGCACACTGAGATGATGGTGGACAGGTGTCCCAAAGAACCATCTTGCTGTTTTTTTGTTTTTTTTTTTTTTTTTGGTGGTACACGGGCCTCTCACTGTTGTGGCCTCTCCCGTTGCGGAGCACAGGCTCCGGACGCACAGGCTCAGTGGCCATGGCTCACGGGCCTAGCCACTCCGCGGCATGTGGGATCTTCCCAGACCGGGGCATGAGCCCGTTCCCCTGCATCAGCAGGCGGACTCTCAACCACTGCGCCACCAGGAAAGCCCCTTGCTGGGGTTCTGCATGCTAGTTTCTTTTATAGAACAAAGCAGGGTGGGGTGAGAAGGTAAAGTAAAAAAGGTGATAAGTTGTTGCAAATATTTCCTGGTTCCGGCCCGACTTGGGAGGGGAGGTGTTAATTTCTTCCTTCCTGCAGCCATTCATAGGTTAGCCTGGTCAGGATGTTTCCTGTGAACTGAACAGAGGTATTTTAGTTTAATATTCAGGCATGAGAGACAGGGTTCCCAGAGACGGGCCATTATGTATACTTAAGCTATAGGTAATATCCCTTTATAGTGATTAAGTTGTAGCAAAAGCAATAGAATACAAAGGTTAAGGTAAAAGAAACAGATCTAACATGGCGTGAGATTTGTTCTTCCCTATTACAATGGGATTTTGTGGTGGTGACGTTGGTCTTTCCACCGCTCTACCAACAATGCAGTTACGCATGGGAGGTGCTGATAGCACAGAGAGGGATGGAGGCAAGAGTGGGAGGAGGTGAGAACCCCTTCCTTCCCTCCCAGAGAAAGACGGAGAAAGGGGAAGATGAGAGGAGAGAGCAGAATGGGGCCATGAGCACACACCCATTTTCTGTTGATTGGAAACTCCTAAGTTTCATCTCCTCGCTATAAAACTTAGAAATTCCTGGGATAACTTAACCCTGGCTGCCTTTCTTGAGTCTTCTCCAAGCCAGAGTGTGTGGGCTTTTCCTCCCTTTTTTCTCTTCCTTTTTTCGCCATTCCCCTCCGTTTTCATTCCTTTTTCTTTTCTCTTCTTTCCTTCTTTTCTCTTCCTTCTCTCTCTTCCTCTGTGTGTGTGAATTTGATACTCTCTTCGTTCTTCAATTTGTTTAAAATACTTTGTCTAAAATACTTTGTCTTTGCAGCATCTCCCAAGATTCCTCAAGGGGTTGACCTGTAGCTGCAACTTCTGACGGGCCCCCTTGGCTAAGCTCTGAGAGAATCAGAAAGAAGATTTGTTCCTTCTCTGAGGAAATTCTCGCTACATTCCAATTCATTGTTGGGGTTCTGCTCTGGGACTGCTCAACCCACATCACTTAGAAATGAGCTGGTCTCTCTTCCCCACAGCTCTCTCCTTCCTTTCACACCTGTCCAACCTTTCTCTGAGGTTTGAGATGTTTCCTGAGCATTTCTTACAATTAGCAATTTAAAATATTGTCTGTAATTTGTGATAGGAAAACAAAAGGAGCTTATGGCTCCAGAGAGCACATAATTAGGATTTATGTTATTAAGAACTCAAGCCTGCTAAACTTCATTTCAAACACATCATTAAAAAAGTCTAGTTATTCCAGAGAATCCTTCTGAGCTACCGAAGACGTAACTAGGTCTCTGCTTAGCACGCGCAATGCATTCTATTTGCAGATTCCATTTTTGCCAGAGATGATTCTGAGGTGTTTCTTTTAAGAACAGTAATTGTAAAGAAGGACAATAATACCAAATCTGAGTTGATGATGGCTGACCTGAGAACCCCCTTCCTAGGTGGGCGTTTCTTACTTAAGTATTTCCATCTTTACACCAATCCTGTGAGGTCGGTGCTACAACGACCCCCATTGTACAGATGAGAAAACTGAGGCACAGAGAGGTCGAGAGCCTAATCAGGAATGGCACAATAACTAAGCGGCTCAGTTAGGATTAGAATCTGGGCTGTCAGGCTGGCATCTACACCCTTAATCATGCTACTGTCCTGCTCCCCGAAGGGCGTGCAAGAAGGGAGACCTCCACTTCCACACGGTGCCACCCTACCTCCACACCTTGTGCCCCAACAACTGGCATGCCACCCAGGTTTCCCTGTTGCTCCTCTAGCATGCCCCAGACCTGCCCTGGTGGGCCCCTTTTTGTCCTTTAGTTCTCAAATTAAGTCCACTGTCAGGAGGGACTTGACTGGATGGCGTCCTGTTAAAGCAGCCCAGGCACCAGTCCCTGTTGCAGTCCTAGGACCAGAGTAGGTGCCTTTACACGTGTATTGTTCAATGAATGCACAGCAAGGGTTGGGAACACCTATGAGGCTTCCATTCTCTAGAAGCCAGAGACAGGGATTGTCTTAGTCTTCTGGGGCTGCCACAGACTGTGTGGCTTAAACAACAGACATTTACTTCTCACAGCTCTGGAGGCTGGGAAGCCCAAGATCAAGGTGCCAACATGGCCCATTTCTGGTGAGAGCTCTCTTTCCGTCTTGCACCAGCACTTTTTCTCTGTGTCCTCTTGTGGCGCCCAGAGATAAAGGGAGAGAACTCTCTCATGTCTCCGATTTTTTAAAAATTGAGGTATAATTGACATATAACACTATATTAGTTTCAGGTATACAGCATAATGATTCCATATTTGTACGTATTGCAGAATGATCACCACAATAAGTCTAGTTAAATTCTGTCACCACACAGTTTTTTTCTTGTGATGAGGACTTTTAAGATTCACTCTCAACACCTTTCATATATGCAATATAGTATTATTAACTATAGACATCCTGCTGTACAAAACATCGCCTCGACTTATTTCTCATGTCTCTTATAAGGGCACTAATCCCATTCATGAGGCCTTCACCCTCATGACCTAATTACCTGCCAAAGTCCCCACCTCCACAGTGGGGATTAGAGCTTCTGCATTCGAATTTGGGAGGACACATCCATTCCATAATAGAGATAAACCATTTCCTTCCTGCCTAGGTCCTAGGGCCATGTTGACTCCGGGGCGGCCCCTCTTCACCAGCATTTCCTCCATTTATCAGGTGTGTACTTTCCCTCCTTTATCTGTTGACTGCAGACCTATGACAATTGACAGAACCTCCCTCCTTATCTCCCCTGGTCCTCTTTAGTGTATATGCATCCCTGTACCTTTCCTTCATTGTTGGTGCTGCTGTGCTCTATCAAAGGTTTGGCTTCCTCCGTCCATTCCACAAATGTGTCCTGTGTGCTAAACCCCAGGGAAGTGGACCCTCAGATACCCCACACCTTCTGCCTTCAACTCTGGGAGCTTGTCCAGACTCCCTGCACCTCGGCCAGTGAGCCTCACTTCCAAAGGAGCAGGTTTTATCTTCAAGGAAGTAGCCACACTGGACAGTCACAGCAAAAATGACACTTATGTTCTCACCACGAGGGCTGTTTGAATTCCCATGGGCAGACAGTCAGAGCAAAAATGACACTGTTGCTCTCACCACGAGGGGTGTTTGAATTCCCATGGGCGTGGACTGTGGTTGAGGCAACCTAACATCTATTATAAGTCACAGTCCTTTTTATATCCCTTTCACAGTTTAGCATTTGCATCTTGGAATTTTCTCTTGCTTTGTGCCATGGTCTGAATCACGAAACTAAGCGTGACTGAATTTCAGCAGGACGTTTTTAGTGGGGTGTGTAAACATCGATACTTACCTTGTTTTTCACCCATCATTAGTCTGTCACTAGAGGGCACTGTTGTGACACTATCCAATGACTGCGGGGGCGTCTCCAAGCTTTTCCCCTTTGCTTCAGCCGGAGAGAGCACAAAGTATTACAGATATTTAAAAATTAATTTCTGTTCAGGAAATTTCCCCATAGGAGTATCAGCAGGAGGCAGAGCCCACCTGAAATACTTTCCATCCGCGCGTCCCCTCGTGATGTTGTCACTAGGCCAATCAGGTGTTCTCTCCTAGAGAGTCTTGATGTGGAAAAACTCCTTTAGGGTCGGGGGAGGCGGCAGCAGCAGTCCCAGGGAGAAGTGACGTCAGTCTTTGGCTTTGGAGCCCTTACCCCACATTGGTCCAGGGGCCTGCTTTTGGTTGTGATTCATCCTCCTTTTGTTCTTTTGTATCTTCTGAGCCAGTTCTCCAGCCTTCTGATCAATCCGTTCTCAGCTCGCATCGACTACAATCAGTTCTGTTCTTGCACCAAATAACTGAGATTGATACAGAGTGAAACACTGATCGGGGTTCGGGCCAAGAACAAAATTGGGGCACATTGTAAGGGAATTGCATTTTCAAAGGGATAAACAAAGATGTTAAAAACCGGTCGTTTGGGGGTTCAGTGTCTCTTTGAAGTTCCCCTGGCTTTGATTCTTTTCCTTTTGGATTGCTTCTTTCTTCTCCCTCACGGCCAGACAGTGAGAAGACCCGCCCCCTACCCTTTAGCAGGCAAAGAAGGACTGGACGCAGAGTGGGTGCAGGGTCCGTTCTGAGAAGTAGGTCTGCCTCTAGACTTTTGTCCAGGGAAGATGGAAAGAACCCTATGTGCTACATGTGGTCTGGCCTAGGTCACCAGGACAGGGCCTCAACCTAGAGCCCTTTCATTTACAAGCAAGAGAGACTGAGAACTAATTTAAACAAAAGGGGCAAAGAAGGAAAGCTACAGCGTCATTTAACTGAAAGCCTGCATCAGGTAACCACAGCCCCAGCGTCACATTCCACCAGCCGCGCCCCCTAGTGGAGACAGGAAGTCTTTTCTCAGAGTTCCAGAGAAAATTCTCTGATTGGCCTGGCCTGAGTCACATGTCTATTCCTGGACCAATCACTGTGCCCAGATGATGGGGTTCTCTGATTGGTGACACTGTGGTTGTGTCTGTTTGTGTGAATGAGATTTGGAGGGACACAGGGAGGGAGTCAGACCCACTTGAACAAAATGTGGGTCCACACAAGAAAGGGACTTTTTATTAATCAGAAAAAGTGAGAAGAGATATTGGCTGGCAACGGAAGCAGAGGTCCACTCCTGGCCACAACTGTAGCTGGTAACCAAGGAAGAGCACCTTCTGCATCGTACTTGTGAGGGGGACCCTGGATGCAGCTCCTGGTCTCCTCTTCCTTGCAAATAGCATAGTTTTTGACAGCATGAGACCTTCCAGTATCCGGCCTCCATCAGCCCATGTTGTTTTCTTTAAAAGCTGTATTAGTTTTCTAGAGTTGTTGTAACAAATACACTGTAAACGTCATGGTGCAAAACAACAGAAGGTATTCCCTCACAGCTCTGGAGGCCAGGTGTCAGAAATCAAGGTGCTGGTGGGGCTACACTCCCTCTGGAGGCCCAGGTGGAGAATCCTTCTCTGCCTCTTCCAGCTTCTCCAGGCGTTCCTTGGCTGCATTTGCAAAACTCTGATCTCTCACTCCATTTCCAAAGTCACCTTCTTCTCTTCTTATATCTCTGTCTCTTACAGTGACACTTGGTATTGGATTTAGGTCATCCGCCCCCAATAATTCAGGATGATTTTATTTCAAGATCTTTAACTTAATTACATCTGCAAAGTCCCTTTTTCCAAATAAGGTCACATTTACAGGTTCTGGGAGTTAGGAGAGGGGCATAACTTTTGGGAGGCCACCATTCAACCCACTATAGACCCTTATAATTATATGGTTTATAATTTTCTGGTTTAGTTATTTATTTGTATTGCCTGTTACTCTCCCTTAACCCACCCTACTCTGTCTCTATCTCTCCCTCTCCCTCTCTCTCTCTCTCACACACACACACACACACACAAATAAAACCTCCATCAGAGTTAGAACCTGCCTGTCACCTTTATAACTGTATTTATAAGGCCTAAAACAGTGCCAGAACCAGAGAAGACACTCAGTGAGTGTTTGTTGATTGAATAAAGGAATGAAAGAATTGATTTCCTTGGATTGTGTGCCATTAGCACGGCATCAGTGTAGTTAGTGAGCTCCTAACTCACTGCATTAGTGTTGGGTTACGTATGGGTCTCGGTCCCCCATTTTATTTTATTTTATTAATATTTTTTAACATCTTTATTGGAGTATGATTGATTTACAATGGTGTGTGAGTTTCTGCTTTATAACCAAGTGAATCAGTTATACATATACATATGTCCCCATATCTCTTCCCTCTTGTGCCTCCCTCCCTCCCACCCTCCCTATCCCACCCTTCTAGGTTCGGTCCCCCATTTTTTTTTTTTTTTACATCTTTATTGGAGTATAATTGCTTTACAATGGTGTGTTAGTTTCTGCTCTATAACAAAGTGAATCAGCTATACATATGCATATGTTCGCATATGTTCCCATATCTCTTCCCTCTTGCGTCTCCCTCCCTCCCATCCTCCCTATCCCACCCCTCTAGGTGGTCACAAAGCACCGAGTTGATTTCCCTGTGCTACGCGGCTGCTTCCCACCTGCTATCTATTTTACATTTGGTAGTGTATATATGTCCATGCCACTCTCTCACTTTGTCACAGCTTACCCTTCCCCCTCCCCATATCCTCAAGTCCATTCTCTAGTAGGTCTGTGTCTTTATTCCTGTCTTACCTCTAGGTTATTCATGACATTTTTTTTTTCTTAGATTCCATATATATGTGTTAGCATACGGTATTTGTCTTCTCTTTCTGACTTACTTCACTCTGTATGACAGACTCTAGGTCCATCCACCTCACTACAAATAACTCAATTTCGTTTCTTTTTATGGCTGAGTAATATTCCATTGTATATATGTCCCACATCTTCTTTATCCATTCATACGATGATGGACACTTAGGTTGTTTCCATCTCTGGGCTATTGTAAATAGAGCTGCAATGAACATTTTGGTACATGACTCTTTTTGAATTATGGTTTTCTCAGGATATATGCCCAGTAGTGGGATTGCTGGGTCATATGGTAGTTCTATTTGTAGTTTTTTAAGGAACCTCCATACTGTTCTCCATAGTGGCTGTACCAATTCACATTCCCACCAGCAGTGCAAGAGTGTTCCCTTTTCTCCACACCCTCTCCAGCATTTATTGTTTCTAGATTTTTTGATGATGGCCATTCTGACCGGTGTGAGATGATATCTCATTGTAGGTTTGATTTGCATTTCTCTAATGATTAATGATGTTGAGCATTCTTTCATGTGTTTGTTGGCAATCTGTATACCTTCTTTGGAGAAATGTCTATTGAGGTCTTCTGCCCATTTTTGGATTGGGTTGTTTGTTTTTTTGTTATTGAGCTGCATGAGCTGCTTGTAAATTTTGGAGATTAATCTTTTGTCAGTTGCGTCATTTGCAAAAATTTTCTCCCATTATGAGGGTTGTACTTTGATCTTGTTTATGGTTTCCTTTGCTGTGCAAAAGCTTTTAAGTTTCATTAGGTTCCATTTGTTTATTTTTGTTTTTATTTCCATTTCTCTAGGAGGTGGGTCAAAAAGGATCTTGCTGTGATTTATGTCATAGAGTGTTCTGCCTATGTTTGATAGTTTCTGGCCTTATATTTAGGTCTCTAATCCATTTTGGGCTTATTTTTGTGTACAGTGTTAGGGAGTGTTCTAATCTCATACTTTTACATGTTCCTGTCCAGTTTTCCCAGCACCACTCATTGAAGAGGCTGTCCTTTCTCCACTGTACATTCCTGCCTCCTTTATCAAAGATAAGGTGACCATATGTGCATTGGTTTATATCTGGGCTTTCTATCCTGTTCCATTGATCTATCTTTCTGTTTTTGTGCCAGTACCATACTGTCTTGATTACTATAGCTTTGTAGTATAGTCTGAAGTCAGGGAGCCTGATTCCTCCAGCTCCGTTTTTTGTTCTCAAGATTGCTTTGGCTATTCGGGGTCTTTTGTGTTTCCATACAAATTGTGAAGTTTTTTGTTCTAGTTCTGTGAAAAATGCCAGTGGTACTTTGATAGAGATTGCATTGAATCTTTAGATTCTTTGGGTAGTATAGTCATCTTCACAATGCTGTTTCTTCCAATCCAAGAACATCGTATATCTCTCCATCTGTTTGTGTCATCTTTCTTTGATTTCTTTCATCAGTGTCTTATAATTTTCTGAGTACAGGTCTTTTACCTCCTTAGGTAGGTTTATTTCTAGGTATTTTATTCTCTTTGTTGCAAAGGTGAATGGGATTGTTTCCTTAATTTCTCTTTCTGATCTTTCATTGTTATTATCTAGGAATGCAAGAGATTTCTGTGCGTTAATTCTGTGTCCTGCAAGTTTACCAGATTCATTGATTAGCTCTAGTAGTTTTCTGGTGGCATCTTTTGGATGATCTATATATAATGTCATGTAATCTGCAAACACTGACAGTTTTACTTCTTCTTTTCCAGTTTGTATTCCTTTTATTTCTGTGTCTTCTCTGATTGCCGTGGCTAAAACTTCCAAAACTATCTGAATAATAGTGGTGAGAGTGGCATCCTTGTCTTGTTCCTGATCTTAGAGGACATGCTTTCAGTTTTTCACCATTGAGGACGATGTTTGCTGTGGGTTTGTCATATATGGTCTTTATTATGTTGAGGTAGGTTCCCTCTATGCCCACTTTCTGGAGAGTTTTTATCATAAATCAGTGTTGAATTTTGTCAAAAGCTTTCTCTGCATCTATTGAGATGACCATATGGTATTTCTCCTTCAATTTGTTAATATGGTGTATCACATTGATTGATTTGCATACATTGAAGAATCCTTGCATCCCTGGGATAAATCTCACTTGATCATGGTGTATGATCCTTTTAATGTGCTGTTGGCTTCTGTTTGCTAGTATTTTATTGAGGACTTTTGCATCTATATTCATCAGTGATATTCATCATCTGTAATTTTCTTTTTTTTTGTTGTATCTCAGTCTGGTTTTGGTATCAGGGTGATGGTGGCCTCGTAGAATGAGTTTGGGAGTGTTCCTCCCTCTGCAATTTTTTGGAAGAGTTTGAGAAGGATGGGTGTTGGCTCTTCTCTAAATGTTTGATAGAATTCACATGTGAAGCCATCCGTCCTGGACTTTTGTTTGCTGGAAGATTTTTCATCACAGTTTCAATTTCAGTGCTTGTGATTGGTCTATTCATATTTTCTATTTCTTCCTTGTTCAGTCTTGGAAGCTTATACCCTTCTAAGAATTTGTCCATTTCTTCCAGCTTGTCCATTTTATTAGCATAGAGTTGCTTCTAGTAGTCTTTTATGTTGCTTTGTTTTTCTGTGGTGTCCATTGTAACTTCTTTTTCATTTCTCATTTTATTGATTTGAGTCCTCTCCGTCTTTTTCTTGATGAGTCTGGCTAATGGTTTATCACTTTGTTTATCTTCTCAAAGAGACAGCTTTTAGTTTTATTGATCTTTGCCATTGTTGTCTTTTTTTCTATTTCATTTATTTCTGCTCCGATTTTATGATTTCTTTCCTTCTACTAAATTTGGGTTTTGTTTGTTCTTCTTTCTCTAGTTTCTTTAGGGGTAATGTTAGGTTTTTTACTTGAGATTTTTCTTGTTTCTTGAGGTAGACTTGTATAGCTATAAAATTCCCTCTTAGAACTGCTTTTGCTGCATCCCATAGGTTTTGGATCATCGTGTTTTCATTGTCATTTTTCTCTAGGTACTTTTTGATTTCCTCTTTGATTTTTTCATTGATCTCTTTATTATTTAGTAACGTATTGTTTAGCCTCCAAGTGTTTGTGTTTTTTACGTTTTTTTTCCCTGTAATTCATTTCTAATCTCATAGCGTTGTGGTCCGAAAATATGCTTGATATGATTTCAATTTTCTTAGATTTACTGAGGCTTGATTTGTGTCCCAAGATGTGATCTATCCTGGAGAATGTTCCATGAGCACTTGAGAAGAAAGTGTAATCTGCTGTTTTTGGATGGAATGTCCTATAAATATCAATTAAATATATCTGGTCTATTGTGTCATTTAAAGCTTCTGTTTCCTTATTTATTTTTATTTTCGATGATCTGTTCATTGGTGTAAGTGATGTGTTAAAGCCCCCCACTATTATTGTGCTACTGTTGATTTCCTCTTTTATAGCTATTAGCATTTGCCTTATGTATTGATGTGCTCCTTTGTTGGGTGCATATATATTTATAATTGTTATATCTTCTTCTTGGATTGATCCCTTGATCATTATGTAGTGTCCTTCCTTGTCTCTTGTAACATTCTTTATTTTAAAGTCTATTTTATCTGATAAGAGTATAGCTACTCCAGCTTTCTTTTGATTTCCATTTGCATCGAATATCTTTTTCCATCCCTCACTTTCAGTCTGTATGTGTCCCTAGGTGTGAAGTGTGTCTCTTGTAGACAGTATATATATGGGTCTTGTTTTTGTTTCCATTCAGCAAGCCTGTGTCTTTTGGTTGGGGCATTTAATCCATTCACATTTAAGGTAATTATCCATATGTATGTTCCTATTACCACTATCTTAATTGTTGTGAGTTTGTTTTTGTAATTCCTTTTCTTTACTTGTGTTTACCAGTTAGAGAAGTTCCTTTAGCATTTGTTGTAGAGTTGGTTTAGTGGTGCTGAATTCTCTTAGCTTTTGCTTTTCTGTAAAACCTTTGATTTCTATGTCAAATCTGGATGAGATCCTTGCTGGATAGAGTAATCTTGGTTGTAGTTTTTTCCCTTTCATCCCTTTAAATATGTTGTGCCACTCCCTTCTGGCTTGTAGAGTTTCTGCTGAGATATCAGCTGTTAACCTTATGGGAGTTCCCTTGTATGTTATTTGTCATTTTTCCCTTATTGCTTTTAGTAATTTTTTTTTGTCTTTGATTTTTGCCAATTTGATTACTGTGTGTCTCGGCATGTTTCTCCTTGTGTTTATCCTGCCTGGGACTCTCTTCACTTCCTGTACTTAGGTGGCTATTTCCTCTCCCATGTTAGGGAAGTTTTCGACTATAATCTCTTCAAATATTTTCTCGGGTCCTTTCTCTCTCTCTTCTCCTTCTGGGACCCCTATAATGTGAATGTTGTTGTGTTTAATGTTGTTCCAGAGGTCTCTTAGGCTGTCTTCATTTCTTTTCATTCTTTTTTCTTTATTCTGTTCTGCAGCAATGAATTCCACCATTCTGTCTTCCAGGTCACTTATCCATTCTTCTGCCTCGGGTATTCTGCTATTGATTCCTTCTAGTGTAGTTTTCATTTCAGTTATTGTATTGTTCATCTCTGTTTGTTCTTTAATTCTTCTAGGTCTTTGTTAAACATTTCTTGCATCTTCTCGATCTTTGCCTCCATTCTTTTTCCGAGGTCCTGGATCATCTTCACTATCATTATTCTGAATTCTTTTTCTGGAAGGTTGCCTATCTCCACTTCATTTAGTTGTTTTTCTGGGGTTTTCCTTCATCTGGTACATAGTCCTCTGCCTTTTCATTTTGTCTTTCTCTCTGTGAATGTGGTTTTCGTTCCATAGGCTGCAGGATTGTAGTTCTTCTTTCTTCTGCTGTCTGCCGTCTGGTGGATGAGGCTATCTAAGAGGCTTGTGCAAGCTTCCTGATGGGAGGGACTGGTGGTGGGTAGAGCTGGGTGTTGCTCTGGTGGGCAGACCTCAGTAAAACTTTAATCAGCTTGTCTGCTAATGGGTGAGGCTGAGTTCCCTCGTGTTGGTTGCTTGGCCTGAGGTGACTCAACACTGGAGCCTAGAGGCTCTTTGGTGGGGCTAATGGTGGACTCCAGGAAGGGTTATGCCAAGGAGTACTTCCCAGAACTTCTGCTGCCAGTGTCCTTGTCCCTGTGGTGAGCCACAGGCACCCCCACTTCTGCAGGAGGCCTTGCAAAACTTGCAGGTAGGTCTGGTTCAGTCTCCTATGGGGTCACTGCTCCTTTCCCCTGGGTCTTGATGTGCACACTACTTTGTGTGTGACCTCCAAGTGTGGACTCTCTCTGTCCCCCAGTCCTGTTGAAGTCCTGCAATGAAATCCCACTAGGCTTCAAAGTCTGATTCTCTGGGAATTCCTCCTCCTGTTGCCGGACCCCCAGGTTGAGAATCTTGATGTGGGGCTCAGAACCTTCACTCCAGTGGGTGGACTTCTGTGGTATAAGTGTTCTCCAGTTTGTGAGTCACCCACCCAGCAGTTATGGGATTTGATTTTATTGTGATTGTGCCCCTCCTACCATTTCATTGTGGCTTCTCCTTTGTCTTTGGATGTGGGGTATCTTTTTTGGTGAGTTCCAGTGTCTCCCTGTCGATGATTGTTCAGCAGTTAGATGTGACTCCAGTGCTCTTGCAAGAGGGAGTCAATTGCCTCCTTAAATGGTTATTCAGTGATTTCCCCCGCACTGATGGGGACCAGAGTCTGCTTTCAGTCTCACTCATGAAGGTCTTGGTGAGGCTGAGTAACTTAGTGTGAAATTTGAATTTGGGACTATTTTGCACTTTGCATATGAAAATGAGGTATTCCAATGAGGCAATTAAATTCTGCTTCATAAGGAACTTTTTTCTTCTGTTGTGAGCATAATTTTGGAAAGAGGTGAAAGTATAGCTGTGTCCTGGGAACTCTTTATTAAGTCTGAAAAGTGCCACCCCTGTCACCTCTTGAACTCAATATGTTCACACCATTCAGTTATACTACAGGCTGACATTTTTCTGTCCTATATTGTACTGAAATGAAGGTGATCGATTTCTGTGACTTTGTTAGGTTTTGTAAGTTCACTTCTGCAGAGAGGCTACAGAGGTGGATGAAAGTGGAAAGGTACATAGTGAAATAAACCAATATCCTCATGGCTGTCACTTGTGGTGGACCAGTTCCCTTGCTCCAAGAGCAGTGAGGCAGAGGGTGCCCGGGAAAAGGCAACCTCTTATTAAGAAAGAGGTGTCAGAATCTCAGATGTCTTTACGGAAGGCAAAGGCTTTGCTTCTTTGAGTCGATAGCTCTGTAGTTTCTGCTCAGTTATCCCTGGGTTACAGTCACAAAAAGATCCAGCGAGGTCAGCTTCCACAGGATGAGTGAGTGATTCGGAGAGCTGAGAGTGACTGGGGGCGCCGTTCTGTCCCAAGAGAGAGACTGAAGGAAGAAAAGAGGGCTGTCTCCCTGGTCAGTGATTTTATTTTGCAGACCAGGGGCAGTTGGGGTAGAAGGAAGGAGTGAGTCTACTGGGATGGAAGCTGATCACAGGAGCACGAGTAGGGACAAGAATCAGGCCAAGATCTTGTTCTCAGCTACCAATGACCATGGAAGCAGGATCTTTTGTTTAATGTGACAAGAGCTGAACCAAATTCCCTGATGCTCTCAGATGAGTTGCCATGGGGAGAATCTTAGACGTGGTGCCTTAGCCAACATGCGCTCAGATCCAGAGCTCACTGACTTTGGGCCTGGAACTAAGGTGAGGACCTGGAGACAAGAGAAAGTGATGCTGAGGTGTGTGTGTGTGCATGTGTGTGTGTCTGTCTGTTTGTCTGCCAAGCGGATGCACAAGTCTTTAGTAGGATAATAATCATCGCTCAAACATAATGAACACTCAATATATCCAAGGCACTGTTCTAAGACTTTTTTCTTGTACAGTTCAGTTTCTAAGATTTTTACATATATTAACTCATTTACTCCTCACAACAACTCTACGAAGGAGGTACGATTATTATCCTCATTTAACAAATGAGGAAATTGAGGCAGAGTATAAGTAACTCGCACAACAAGTAGAAAGAGCCCAGGCTGTCTGATCTGGAATTCCTGACTCTTCATTACCTTACTCTTTGTGAATATATGGCTGAATAATGGTCCCCAAAGATACACAGTTCCTAAGCCCTGGAATCTGTGAATGTTACTTGATGTGATGAAAGGGACTTTGCAGATGTGATTAAGTTAAGAGGGGTGAGACTAGGAGATTATTCTGGGTTTTCCCCTGGGGTCTAAATGTAACCACAAGTGTTCTTATAAGAGGGAGCCTTGACTACAGAAGAGGCAGAGGTGATGTGATGCAAGGAAGGAGTCATGAGCAGGTAGCTTCTAGAACGTGGAAAAGGCAAGGAAGCAGGCCCTTCCCTAGAGCCTCCAGAAGAGCCAGCCTTGCCAACATCTTGGTTTTCGTCCTGTCAAACCTATTTCGAACTTCTGGCCTCCAGAATTTTACGATAATATTAATAAATTCACGTTGACTTAAATCACTAAGTTCATGGCAATTTGTTATAGCA
Source organism: Tursiops truncatus (assembly GCF_011762595.2). Classification (NCBI taxonomy): domain Eukaryota; kingdom Metazoa; phylum Chordata; class Mammalia; order Artiodactyla; family Delphinidae; genus Tursiops; species Tursiops truncatus. The sequence continues at coordinate 13,877,771 of NC_047040.1, forward strand.
GTCACTGGAAACGAGTGCACCATGATTCTCAACTCTTTTCATAGAAAAACGTAGAGGTGATGTATGTCCTCAAGGCATGTGCTCTCATTTTGACTCTCACCAAATTAAATAGTGTATGTATATGTACGTGTGTGTGTGCATGTATGTGTTGGTGAGGGCAAGACATAATGAGCACATGTTTTAAGTATGAGATTCAGTCATATGAAAGTAATATAAATTCATTTTTAAGAAAACGCTAATATTATTATTCACTATTAACACTATTTTAAAACTTACTACTTTGACCCCACAAAGAATATTAACAGGTAGGTGGTATTGATGAACGAACCTATGCAAACCTTACTTGGTTGCTTGTAATGATACATGTTGTTATTTGCCTCATTCATTTGATTTGGTGATTCACTTCCACTGATGCCCACAGAAATGTTCACAGCAATATACTACACTCCAAAAATGCAGATGGAGATGTTCTATTCATGCTTCTTCATCTCCCCTTGTCCTTTCCTTAATAAAAATGTATCCGTGGTTAGAAGGATAAGGAAAGGGAAGGAAAAACAAAAATGACAACTCAACACACAAATCCCAGCCCACTCTTAGGGGTTAAGATCTGGGGATGTTTTCATTCTGCCAGTGTAAGCTTCATCTTTTTGCTCTTGTTCAGAAAGTTCATCAGGATGCAAGTGACAGGAAGTGAGGTCTGATTGGAATAAGCTGGAATCTTACATAATTAAAAATGCAAGGAATTCACAAACCTTGGTCCTGTATTATTACTTGCAAAACACTACGCTTTTTGTCAGACAGTCCTGGACATCGGCACCCAGTGCTGAGATAGGCAAGGAATGTACATTTCTCTTTCACAGGTGTGAGCAGGGCTTATCATATGGTACACAGGTTGTATGTGCACACGCCAGGACTGCCTTCACCATTTGAACACACATGAACCCCTGTTTGCTAGGACAATTTCCCAGGGGTGGCACTGAGAGTTGTCTTTTTCTGATTTACAGAGGGCACCATGTGGGCTAACAGGGAGCTCGAGAACACTTGCATTGGCACAGCAGGAAGAGGGTCCGTGGATGGAAAGCCATGTCCTTTCTGGGCTATTTTGACCTCAAAAAGAAGGAGACAGCAACTGGAAAAAGGCAGGAAAGACACCTGCCATTGGGAGTGATCCTCATGAAGAAATCTGAGTGGGGCTATCCAGAAACCACATATTAATAATCCCTACAGTACTCTTATGTAAGATGTGAGATGGCTCCCCTACATCACAGGAAGATGCCAATGCTTAGTGAATATTCATGGTAAGGAGATCCTTATGTGTGTGTCATACTTTATTCATCATAAAAATCACCCTTAAGTGAAAAAAATGATAATCCAAAGAGGCAGTCAAATTGTATAATAGAAGGATTTAAAGAAATCTCTAAATACTTTTTACTTATTTTCAGTTCGAGGTAAACTTTATGCCAAGTGGACCTACTATGTTGTCACTAGGTCAGGCTAGTTGGACGCCAAATACAAGTTGCCCACGTATATATTATAACTGAGTTTTCCAAGTATAAACAAGTTCTGACACTTCATTTCTGTCTTTGAAGTAATTGTGGGCAGTAAAGGTTCATAATGTGTGTTACAGGAACATAACATCTTGTCAGGTGGCAATGGTTTACTTGAATGAATCAAGGAAGTGCTAGGTTTTTTAAACAGTGAATTTTAAGTGTTTATCAATTCCCACATTGCATTGAAAAGGCTTAGTTGTGTAGAATAAAGACATGTAGAATATTTGAGAGAAAATGAAAATGTTGGAGTCCATTAATAATGGAAATGTCTTCCTAGGATGAATCATTATTTTTCCTGCCCTCTCATGATTTCCTCGTGTCTCTGTAATTGCAGTGATCACAGTTTGTTCTGTCATCCCTGTTATTTATGTTACACATGTATCTGATTCCTCTAAGAGGTGCTAAGATCAGGAAAACTACAGACTGTTTTAAATTATTGTATACCCAAATCACAGAGTAGGGTGTTTAGCTCACAGTAGATGTTAGATAGTAATTCTATGAATTACATTGGCAATTATGTCTATGGGTAGAGTTTAATTCTAATAACATTGACAATATCAATATCTCAAGACTATCTTGAATCTAAAATGTATGTTTTATTAGTATCCATGCATGGGGAGACCAGTACTTCAGAAGATGACTGCCACGAACAGATAATTTATTACTCTCAGTTCCCAAGAGGAGGGGCAGCACACCACGCCGTGTGGGGCCACATGGCACCAGGGTTGATCAGACCAGAGGCGGAGAGAGAAAATGTGGGCAAGAACCTTTATTGTGGTTTCCATGGAAGGAACAGGTGAGGCAAAGTGATCAGGTTTAGGATTGGTTAGTTTGAATAATTTCAGCAGACTCTGGGTAGAACTGTGTCTAGTTGTCTGGTACCTGGCCCTGGGTTGAGTAAGACTGGGCATAGTGGTCCAGTGTGCGAGCTCCGTGAGGGAAAGATAAAGGAGGTGATTGGATGTGGACTCTGGACTGGCTGGATTGTCAGTGAAAGGCATGTTCTCACGTGAGTCTTCAACTATCTCTAGGAATTGGCTAGTCCTAAGGGGGGCAGTCTCTCCAGGGTCAGCAAGGCCCCAGATGTCAAAGCATCAGAAGAAAAAGGCACGCTTAATCCAAATGAAGAAACTATTTCCAGACGTACAGAACAGTGAGAATATGATGGTGACTGTTCACCAAGCGCTTGTTTAGTGCCTGGCCTTGTGCCATGTCCTTCGCATGTGTGAACCCTGGACCTTCTGATTTGGTGGTGTCTTAGCTAGCTTAGGTAACTCGCCCAAGGGCATTCTGCTGGTAAATGTCTAAACTAGGATTACCGACCTAGACAGTCTGGCTCCCGAGAACCACAAAGGGGCCCAGTACTTTTTGATGGAGGTGGCATGGAACAGTTAAAAGAACACAGCAGCGGCAGAGAATGAACTTGGTGAGAGGGTGACTGCGGAAGGTTCGATATGTTCTTCTCAGTGGGGAGAAGAATGATTGTGTTTTGAATGAATGAAAAATACCTACACACAAAATCTCATCAAGCTCAAAGAAATATATACTCTTTACGATACTCTGTTCTGACGTTTGTTCAAAGGGACTCGAGTTAATTGTCTTACGTTAGAATGCACTTCTTAACGAAAAGATGGTATTAAGGCTTGGCTTTGGTAAGTGGGTGGGTTTCCAGTGGGTGGGCTATGCCAGTGTCTCCATCCCAGCGAGCAAGCTGGGAGCAGCAATAGCCAGTCCAGGGACAAGGCATGGCCAATGGTAAGGGAGATGGGTACAGAGCTACCACCCACAGGGAGTAGGGCTAGAAGCCCCAAACCATGTCTCGAAGTGTCACAGTCACTTGCCAGTCAGGGAGGACGACACTTCTGAAGGGTCAGGGTGGGGTCTGTATGGAGGGAGGTCAGGTTCAAGCCAGGCCGTCTGCAAGAACAGGAGAAAAGAAAGCTGGTTTCAAATTATTTATTTTTGGCTGTGTTGGGTCTTCGTTGCTGCTGGCGGTCTTTCTCTAGTTGCAGAGAGCGGGGGCTACTCTTCGCTGCGGTACGCAGGCTTCTCATTGTGGTGGCTTCTCTTGTTGCGGAGCATGGGCTCTAGTTGCATGGGCTTTAGTAGTTGTGGCTCACGGTCTTAGCTGCTTCGCGGCATGTGGGATCTTCCCGGACCAGGGATCAAACCCGTGTCCGCTGCATTGGCAGGCGGATTCCCAACCACTGCGCCACCAGGGAAGCCCGAAAGCTGGTTTTAAAGAACCCCGGCTATTTGTGGTAATTTATCACAAGGAGCCAATTTTAGATGATTCTCACTTGGGAAGCTTCCAAGACCATGCCTTACTAGAGCTCTCCAAGCCAGTACAACCCTAAATGATGCCGAGGACCCACTCAAGTTTCCATCCTGTTCCTGAAGCCTATACCGTGTGTGGAAGCGATCCTGAAAGGACTATATCAAAACCAAGGAACTGTGTGTGGGCTTCCCTCAGACTAGCATTCAGTAAATATTCATACAATTCAATTCCGTTGAAAAAAAATCTTGACCTGAATGGGGAAAATGTGTCACACATCTGCAATATACATTCTCATCGTTTTTTGTTTTTTTAAATTTTTATTGGAGTGTAGTTGATTTACAACGTTGTGTTAGTTTCAGGTGTACAGCAAAATGATTCAGTTATCCATATACATATATCCACTCTTTTTTAGAGCCTTTCCCCAAGTAGGTCATTACAGAATACTGAGTAGAGTTCCCTGTGCTATACAGTAGGTCCTTATTAGTTATCTATTTTATATATACATTAGTGCATATATGTCAATCTCAATCTCCCAGTTTATCCCTCCCCCAACCCCCCACTAACCATGTTTGTTCTCTACATCTGTGACTCATTTACAGAACAGAAATAGAGTCACAGATGTACACTCTCACCGACTTAATCAGTGTTCACAAATCCTCAGAGCATCGGTTATCTATATTATATGAGTAGGGTACTACCGCCACCTTGTGATCAGAGATAGAAGTGTTTTCATTCTGGGAATTGATTCTGTAATACTTCATTTCAGTATGAATTAGCCCCCTTCACCTACTTTTGATCAATTCTTTCTTTTTCTTGTTTTGTTGTTTTATATATATTCACAAGAATTTATACTAAAATCAAAACAAAACAGAACTCTGCATTAACCCGAAGTGGGCAAAAAACCACCCCAAACGATTAGAAGTAAGGAAGGGGCCAGTGTCACTAAGTGTCTCTAATCCACACCTATTTTTCTCAGATGAGTTGACTATAGTAGCTTTGAGACCAAATACTGAAAATAGCAGGACACATGTTAGATTAAATCCTAGGAACTCTAAAGGGTTTTAGACATCGCTTCAGGGTAAATATTAAAAAGCTCTCTGAATTTAATTGTCAAGGATGACTGGAGCTGCCTCTCAGTTTGATTTAGACACTTGGTCAGGGTGGTAAGAGGATTATTACAAAATCAGGTTAAATATTTTGTAAACCATATATATATATGGTTTGCAGGGTCTTAGCTCCCCAACCAGGGATTGAACCCAGGCCATGGCAGTGAAAGCTCTGGGTCCTAACCACTGAACGGCCAGGGAATTCCCCTGTAAACCTTATTTAAAGAGAACATTCCCAACCACTGAAAATTAAAATAAATAAAATAAAATATGGCAGGAAAACCTTTACATTGATTCTAAACTAACATAAACCTTTTTTTGTGCTTCAAAAATAGCACCCCTACCCCTGGCATGAGAAGATCATGGATTTTTTTTTTTTTTTTTTTTCCGGTACGCGGGCCTCTCACTGCCGTGGCCTCTCCCGCTGCGGAGCACAGGCTCCGGACGCGCAGGCCCAGCGGCCACGGCTCACGGGCCCAGCCGCTCCGCGGCACGCGGGATCCTCCCAGACCGGGGCACGAACCCGTGTCCCCTGCATCGGCAGGCGGACTCCCAACCACTGCGCCACCAGGGAAGCCCAAGATCATGGATTTTAAATGTCATCCGCCTCTCATGCAATTTTCACCAGTTTCTTTCTCATCAGGAGCCTCTGCAATTTGTTCGCTTCTTGAAGGCCATCTGTGGGTGGCTGTGACACTATTTTCATGAGAAGTTGTTCTTATAATATTTCTTCCTGGAATCTTATTATTTCTAATTGGACATCATTCTCTTACTTCTTCATCTCAGTGGCCATTCCTTTTTTTTTTCCTGGTGTCTTATTTTTTTAACTTTTTAAAAATTGAAGTATAGTTAATTTACAATGTTGTGTTAGTTTCAGGTGTACAGCAAGGTACAGATTCTTTTCAGATTCTTTTCGCTTATAGGTTGTCTACATACCAGATATTGAATATAGTTCCCTGTGCTCTACAGTAGGACCTTGTTGTTTCTCTATTTTATATATAGTAGTGTGTATCTGTTAATCCCAAACTCCTAATTTATCTCCCCTCCTTCCCCTTTGGTAGCCATGTTTGTTTTCTATGTCTGTGAGTCTATTTCTGTTTTATAAAAAAGTTCATTTAAATCATTTTTTTCAGATTCCACATATAAGTGATATCATATGATATTTGTCTTTGTCTGACTTACTTCCCTTAGTATGATAATCTCTAGGTCCATCCATGTTGCTGCAAATGTCATTATTTCATTCTTTTTTATGTCTGAGTAATATTCCATTATACATATATATGCCACATCTTCTTTATCCGTTCACCTGTCAGTGGACACTTAGGTTGCTTCCATGTCTTGGCTACTGTAAATAGTGCTGCAGTGAACACTGGGGCAGTGCTCATAACTTTTAATGTTGTTATCTAATTCTGAACAGGAAAGTTCTTTGCTGAGCATGGAAGGAGTATGTGTTTGTAGAGGGCAAATACAGGTCTTATTGTTTTTATTGGTTAAAAATAAGAATCTAGGCCTTATTCAGATATTCTTAGCAATAACTCAGATAAAGAACAAATCAGGATCCTAGAATACATAAGCTACCCACTGTTTAAAAGGAGGAGTTGCCTGATCAAATAAGGATCTCTGAACTGTTAGTTTGAAACACATCCTGAACAATGATGTCATTCTAACCTTCCAGGAAAAACACTAGAGGACTCAGGCAAGAGACGACTAATGTTAAAGCTACTCCCTGTTTTTTTGTTTTGTTTTGTTTTTTTGTTTTTGTTTTTTTTTGCAGTACGTGGGCCTCTCACTGCTGTGGCCTCTCCCGTTGCGGAGCACAGGCTCCGGACGCGCAGGCTCAGCGGCCATGGCTCATGGGCTCAGCCGCTCTACGGCATGTGGGATCTTCCTGGACCGGGGCACGAACCCATGTCCCCTGCATTGGCAGGCGGACTCTCAAACACTGCGCCACCAGGGAAGCCCGTTACTCCCTGTTTTAATATGGCTCGTTGGAACCTGTGTGGAACTAAGACTGGGAAGATAAGAATCCTTTAGCTGCTCTGGGGTAATGCTCAGATAACAGATTCGTTAGGGTTTCCTGAGGCCATGACACCCATGGTCCTTGTTTATCCTGCATACCCTTCCATCAGAGCAAGGTTGATTTCTTGGGTGTAATTATTGATTTCTGGGTCAGGGCCAAGACAGCATGTCTGAGGCCCTTCCTAAACTCATACCCTCTTATTCCTTATAATTACAGTATTTCTTTTAGTTTTCAGCTCTGAAAAATGCTAGCAACTGAGTGCTCAAGGGGGCAGGATTCTTGTACCATTAAAAGCCTCCATTACCACCTGAAACTTTGACCTTTCTTGCTGACTATTCAGTCTTTCTGAGGGCCTGGACTGGGCTCCTGCCTGGTTAGGAGGTGCTGAGTGGACAAGTCTCTCCAGGACTGTCCAAGGAGGCTCTGCATGCCCTAAGAATCAGGCACCACCACTCCCACTTCATACTCGGCACAGGTACATGCATTGCTTTTACAGCATTTCATGTAGTTCTTATTCTCTCAACTAAATTGGAAGCTCTTTCGGTGGTGGGAAACCCATCAACAGCCTTTAGCTCTCAAGGAAGCCCTGGAAGTTTTGTAGGAACTCAGTAGTGTTTGTGGTTGATAATCAGATAGATAATGAAGAATGAGGAGGAAGGAAGAGGAACAGGGGGAGAAGTTGGCAAGGGACAGATATCAGTAGAACCAGGGACATCGGAAGGATGACATGAAGACTCAAGGTTCAGAAGCCCTGGATTCAAGCAGGATGGTGACACTTAGTGCAATCCCGGGCTCGTGGTGCTTTCGTTGGCATCTTGTCATTTTCTGTTTGGAGTTTAGAGGTATCTAGCAGGAGACAACAGAGAGGCAGGGTTGTTCATAGGCCCAGGAAAAACGTCAAGGAAACTGCTCAGTGGAAGGCAATGCAGGCACTTTTCTCCTCTGCTCTCACCCTGGCACCTACCCTCAGGGGCTGAGTCTGTACCTTCCTGAGAAGGTACAGACTCAGGAGTAGAAAAGCTGTATCTGAAGGTACAGGTTTCTCAGTTTCACAAAATCCTGCCATATTGCTCTCCAAATGAACACACAAGCAATGGTGTGTTTGTGTGGTCCCACCAGCAATGCATAGGGTTCTTGTTTTTCCACGTCCCTACCAACAAATGATTTTATTGAAATTCTGAATTTTTGACTATCTGATGGGTAAAAATAGCATCTCATGGTTGTTTTATTTTTTTCCTGTGTGGTTTTTTTTGAGGTATAGTTGATGTACAATATTATATAAGTTACAAGTGTACAAAGAGTGATTCACAATTTTTAAAGGTTATACTTCATTTATAGTTATTATAAAATATTAGCTGTATTCCCTGTGTTGTACAATGTATCATTGTAGCTCATTTTATACCTAATAATTTGTACCTCTTAATCCCCTACCCCTGTATTGCCCCTCCCCTCTTCCCTCTCCCCATTGGTAACCACTAGTATGTCCTCTGTATCTGTGAGTTCTCAGCGTTGTTTTTTTGCGGTACGTGGGCCTCTAACTGTTGTGGCCTCTCCCGTTGCGCGGAACAGGCTTCAGACGTGCAGGCTCAGCGGCCCAGCCACTCCGTGGCATGTGGGATCTTCCCGGACCGGGGCACGAACCCGTGTCCTCAGCATTGACAGGTGGACTCTCAACCACTGCGCCACCAGGGAAGCCCTCAGTGTTGTTTTAATTTGCACTTCTCTGTTGCTAGTGAGGGGTCAGTTTTCTTTTGTGAATTGCACATTACTATTCTCTATCCATTTTCCTATTGGGTGTCTTGTCTTTTTTCCCCTCTCATTTGTAGGAGTCCCATCAATATACTAAAAGTGCTATACCTTAACCTGATTCTTTTCTAGTCACATTAAAAATGGACTCAAAACAATTTATCTGTGTCTAAATAAGCTAACACAGAAAGTTAAATATTTGTAACCCTCACATGAGCTGTCAATTTCAAAGCTGGGAGAGAAGATGAAAAGGTCACAAGATGGGAGAAGCTCTGAGCTGCAAACACCAGAGACAGTATGCTTTTATTTCCAGCAAGCGAAGCTCAACTCAAATTAAGCATAAAGGAGGACTGTACTGGCTCTCAGAAGTTCAGGGAGGTCAGGCTTCAGGCAGGGAGAGACACAGAGAAAGAGTTTATCTTTTCATCTCTTGCTTCTGGCTTTGCCTTGCTGTGGGACAGGCTTCCTCTTGACAGTAACAGAGACCACCCCTGGGCTCTCCAAGCTAAGGGATGCTTGTGATCTCCTTGTCAAAGGGAGTGTTTGGGTGTCCCTGAGGGTGGCGTCTGTACTCAAGGTTACTCAGAGTCTAATCGGCATATACAAAATTATTACTTGACTGTAGTAAGTCAAAATTTGACTTTGCTAAAATTTGTAACTTTAATAAGTTATCAAGTCCTTTCTACTACTCTTTAGTAAGTGACAAATTTAGAAACCTAATTCTTCTTTGTACTTTAAAAATTAAATTACAGATCTTACCTATTTATAAACCTAGCAAATGTTAACAGTCACTTTTAAGGGTGCTTTTGTAATCTAATAAAATTCTCTTAAATATTTAAACTTTATTTGTAAATTTAATATGTTCAATTTTCTTTGAAGTCCTTCAAAATCTTAGTTTAACAAACTAACCTTCCCAAGTACCTAGATGTTCTGATAAGTCAAATACATTAAAATTGTTCATATGGAGACTCATAAATTCTCTTAAATGTTCTCATACTGTTTACAACCTTAATCAACTTCTCTTATTCCTTTCACCTGAAAAACTCAAGTTTCAGTCCATTACCAAATGCGCTTTTTCATTGGAATGACTGGATTAACCTGTTAAGTACTCAAATTCTCCTAAGCATTACCAATGCTTAAAATATCCAATGTGCACGGATTGTTTTTATCTCCATATGTGATGAAGTTGAATGCAACCAGAAGTCTTGGTCAGGACATAAGATCTGGAGTAACATGCTGGGAGGGTATTTTTCGTCAAGAGGGACAAAGAGAGCTCTCTTTAAGGGCCATTGAGCCAACAGGGACTTTGAGTCCATGCTTATCAAATGGGGTGGCCTTGCAGCCAGTTTTGAGACTACAAGCCCCTGACCAGATGATTTCAGCATTTGACTGGATTCAACTATTAATTCTTTGATTCTCTTCTAAATTCTTTTCATATCCTTCTTACCTAGCAGGACAAAAATTTTATAGTTTTGTGAGCACATCTGACTGAATTCTGCACACCTCTGAAGAACTGGTCAGGCTCTGCTGTCACAAATGCAAATTCATACCAATGACACTACAGAGCAGAAAAATCCTCTTTCCAAGAATAAACCACGGTTCCAGGTGAGAGAACGCAACTTGGTTCTGTTTGTGCTGTGTGCTCATTTCTGGAATAATCTTTGTATCCTGGACTATGAAATATTTGGAATGTCCTGTCTTGAGAAAGAGGCTTTCTCTTCTTCATGGTGATATTAAGAAAAAACATATGTTTTTTCTTAAACACATACATTTATAATTAACTAAATGTAACTACATATTAATGTATGGGTGTACATCTTATAGATATTATATGGTGCATAAAATCATGATATAAGGTACCTATGTATTCCTTTTTTAAAGGATAGATGTAGAATTTTATCAAATGTCTTTTGGAAATAATGAAGATGATCATATAATTTTTCTATGATTTATTAAACTGGTAATTATAAAATGGTAAATTACATTAGATTTCCTAATGTTGAAACTTCCATCACTAATATGCATCCCACCTGGCATCATGTATTATTGCTTTAAAGTGCTGATAGAATCTTCTGACTAATAGTTTGTTTTATTACATCGATATTTATTACTGAAATTCCCTTGTAATTTTCTTTTTCATGGATTTTCTTTGTCAGGTTTTGATATCATATGTAACTCCAATTTTTTTTGAAAAAGGGAAGACTTCCTCCATACTCTATGCTCTGGAGCTATTTAAATAACATGAAGGGACTTCCCTGGTGGTCCAGTGGTTAAGAATCTACCTTCCAATGCAGGGAAAGTGGATTTGATCCCTGGTCAGGGAACTAAGATCCCACGCGCTGCAACTACTGAGCCCGCGTGCCACAACTACAGAGAAGCCCGCACGACACAACAGAAGATCCCACGTGCACAACTAAGACCCGAGGCAGCCAAATAAATAAATAAATATTAAAATAAATAAATAGCATGAAAATGATCTGTTCAAGGGTCAACTGTATTTCTCTTTCATTCTCTCTCTTCTTTCAACTTTCTCTATTCCTTCTATGATGATTTGTCTGGAAGTTCTATCTTTTCTGCAGTGTCTTTTAATAATGCATATTTTCTGACACAATCATTAATTACATACAAATTCACAAAATTATTTGCTTAGATTTGAGTGAACAGCTCTATAATTTTTCGAATGCCTTTGAGAGATTATTTCTCTATTCTCATTCTTATTTTATTTATATGTACTCTTTTACCCTTTTTCTTGATTAGATTAGATTAGGGTTTCTCAGCCTTGGCACTACGGCCATTTGGGGCCCAACGATTCTTTGCTGTGGCGGACTGTCCCGATATTGTAGTACGTTCAGCGGCGTTCCTGAGCTTGACTCACCAGATACCAGTAGCAACCCCCTTTCACCCCAGTTGTGGCAGCTAAAATATCTCCAAACATTGCCAAATGTCTGCTGGGGGTGAGGGTGGGGCAAAATTGCCCATGTTGAGAACTACTACATTAGATAACAGTTCATCTGGGTTATTTAAATTTTCATTTTGTTTTTAGAGAGCAAGATGGTTTTATTCTTCTAGTTCTATCATTTTTCAGTTTCATTGACTTCTGCTTTTATCTTTATTACTTCTTTTGGAGCCATTTTGTCTATGTTTGTCTAAATAGCTGGGTTGGATGCCTCATTTATTTATTACCGCTCTTACCTGTTTCACCCTATGGTGTCAAGTGGGGTTCAAGGGGGTGTCTGCATCCCCCAGCCCAGTCCACCCTCACAGATCATTTTGTATCACGCTAGGGGTCATTGGCTTGCCCCGTGGATGTTCCATCACTTTGGAGAAGTCTGTGCTTTGCCAGCTCTTCCCAACTCTCTCCATGATTTGGATTCTTAGTGTTTTCTATTTTCCTCAGAGAATGAGTTGCCATTTCTTTTTATCCTTTTTTGTGCATTTGGTTCATTTCAGAGTGAAAAAGATGGTAGAAACACCTTTCAACATCATATAATCCCAAGTCTAATATGCTAATTCTGTTAGGTCTGATTTGAGCAAACGATATTGTTGGCTGCTAATTGTCAAAATGTACCTGCAGTTTGTAGGAACAGCAACTTGCAATGTCACTTGCTTACATCAGTCCTCAGAACCATCATCCAAATCTTTATTTTTGACAAACTAAATTGTACTACCACCCTACTGTTAGAAACAGCAAACAGACAAATCCCAATTGTGGTGCGTTGATGATTTAAAATGATGCTCTTCTTGCCACAGAGGCATTTAATGGATGATGACTTCCATAAACATGGTGGCCCAGCACATCTAATGACTGTGCTGCCAGGCAAAACATGGATGTCAACGAGCGTTACCCGGATGAAAAACATTGAGCCATGGGAGCCCTCTTCCTTGTGGAACCCAGATTTTATGGACAAAGCCTGCCAACTGTGTACGTTTATGAGATTTTTGTACTCTCTTGCTCTAAATAAAATGGACTCTTCATGTTCTTAAGCTATAACCTCATGTTCAGAATTTAAACTTGAAAAGATATATACTTTGTCAGTCTCAAAATTCTCTCTTATTAGGCTGAGAGGACTTAAAATTAATGAAATTTAAACTCTTAAAATAACCACCACTCAGAGGCAGTAGTGACCATTGTATTAAAACAGTTTGTCATTGTTAAGTGTAATGCCAAGATCTGGCTTACAGTGACAGTGCCGCGGCAGCATAGAAGACCTGGTTGTTCTCCAATGCGTTATCCTTCCCACCTAGTATTATGTGTGTTGTGCAGTGGAAAAGTGTGATTTTTAAAAAAACTTACTTATAATTATTGTCATTATATGAAACCAAACAGAATTATAAAGTGTTTCTAAAAGTTTTAAAAATTGGGTGCAAAGTCTTTCCTCTCATTTTAAAAGGAGCATGCATTGCTTTTAACAACTCCGAGAATGCTATTCATGTCAGCGAAATGATATCTTTATTATGAGAATCATAATTCTTGGTACCCTTTAACAGTGAAAAGCTATTAATAACTTTATGTTAATAGCAGAGGTCTCTTTCTAGCTTCAAAAAATGTGCTTTTGGAATTCTAAGTCACTGACTTTTTCGTGATGTGGTGACAGTCCGGTAATTTCATGAGCTCTACCTTTCTTCATGAGAAATTGTGATTTGTCTGTGGGTGTTGTTGGAATATTGATATAGGTTTTCTGTATGGTCCTGAAACACTTTTCAAAAATGGAGGTACTAATTGTATTGACCGAAGTCACAGCCTGTATTTGACAAGGTCAGAAATAACCATTGACTCTGAATTCAATTAACCTGTAACACATCAAAGGGATCCAATAAATTGTTTTGGGGTGGAGTTGCTCTTTATTTGCTGGGACAAAACTTATACGACTTCAGTGTTTACGGCACTCCTTCCTTCTCCATTTGCTACAGAAAATCCTATATTTGCTGGGTCCCTTCCTCCCTGTGTCCACCCTACCTTCTAATCACTGAAGAGAACACCAAGATAGCTGAGAAAGAGATTAGGTTGAAACACATAAAAAATTTTGGAGAAAAGGAAAATAAGGTCCTTGAACTGGGGCTAAGAAGAGAGTATGAGGGTTTGGCTTGTGAGTTTCCCAAACAGAATAAGGAAGAACAGAAGGGTCAAAGGTGGGTCATGACTTTTATCCTCATTAATGTGCTTTGCGGTTTGCCTGCTAAGAATAGAATTCTCTTTTAATTACTGTGGGTTTTAATTACTGTAGGTTGTTAAATTGTCCTTTAAATGTGACTTCACAGAATGACCCCTGAGCAGCATTGAGACAGGCTTGGAGCTGGGATGCTTTGCTGCAACGCTTGCCCCTGGACAAATGTCTCTGTGAGTAATAAAATACAAAGAAACTATAAGGGACAAAAAATAACGGTGTGCATGTGCAGTTGGGGCAAATTCTAGACAACAAGATACAAAAGATACAAAAAAAACCCTGCCACTTCTGAAGAGCTGGGAGCAAAAACAGGGTGTCGGGGGCAAAAGCAGGGTACTTCGCATACCCCCTGCACTCAACACTACCAAAGGGGTGGGCAAACCACCTAAGCTACCCCTCTGGCCTGACCCCTGGACACACCCCTACCCTTACCCCATGTAAGGAACCAGCTCTTCCCCCTTGGGGAGTGAGCCAGGGAACCTGTTTTTTGTTCTCACTCCCTCCTGCGGCCCCAGGAGCCCCAATAAAGCCTTGACTGAATTTCTTGTCTGGCCTCTAGTCAAAGTCTATTGACTGGGGAAGCCCAAGAACCCTGGTGGGAATCAGCGTGACACCTCTCCTCATAATTTATTCAGGGTATTGCTCTATCTCGAATGGAAACTGAAGGCTGATAGGGATTAGGAAATCAATATTTTTGAAAAAAATTTTTAAACAATTTTTAAAGAAGCAAACTTTTTAACATGTATTACTGTACCCTAGATTACTATCTGTCATACTGTTACAGTAAATGATTACTATATAATATAGGGATTCTTACTGTATTAACTCGTATAACATTTATGAATCACATTATATGGTCCCTTGTTTGTTTGTTTTTTAAGTAATTAATTAATTTATTTTTAGCTGTGTTGGGTCTTTGTTGCTGCACGCAGGCTTTTCTCTAGTTGCGGTGAGCGGGAGCTACTCTTCGTTGTGGTGCGCGGGCTTCTCATTGCGGTGGCTTCTCTTGTTGCTGAGCACGGACTCTAGGCGCGCAGGCCTCAGTAGTTGTGGCCCGTGGGCTCTAGAGTGCAGGCTTAGTAGTTGTGGCGCACGGGCTTAGGTGCTCCGCAGCATGTGGGATCTTCTCGGGCCAGGGCTCAAACCTGTGTCCCCTGCATTGGCAGGCGGATTCTTAACCACTCTGCCACCAGGGAAGCTCCTTTAGTGGTGTTTTAAACATTTCTTTTCCTGATTTTTAAAATTGGTATTTTGGGGGGAAAGTATAGATGATTATAAAAAAAGAAAAAATGTTTTCCATAATCTGATTGAGGTGTGATTTATAATAAGAAATATATGTTTGATCTTCGTCCCCACTTCTGGCACAGAGCTCCTAAAACCCTTGGAATCTCCTAAGTGACAAAGGTGTCTTTCGTTATGTGTTAAGGTGACTTTTGGATGCACGTAAGGATGGGGGCTTGTTGCCTGGAGAACCAAACATGTGAGTAGAGGGTTGGAATTTTCACTCCCACCTTCTTGACCTCCAGGAAAAGGTGATGGGCTGGAGGTTGAATCAATTATCAATGGCCAATGATTTAATCAATTTTGACTGTGTAATGAAGTCTCCATAAAACCCCAAAAGGACGGGTTTTGGAGAGTTTCTGGGTTGGTGAACACATGAAGATTTAGGGTGAGTTTCATGCCTGAAGAGGTCATGAAAGCTCCCTGCCCTTACCCCATACCTTGCCCTAGGCATCTCTTCCATCTGGCTGTTCCTGAGTTATATTCTTTTACAGTAAACCGATAATCTAGGAAGTAAAATGCTTCTCTGAGTTCTGTGAGCCACTCTAGCAAATCAATTGAATAGGAGGAGGGGATGTGGGAACCTCTGATTTACAGCCAGTTGGTCAGAAGTACAGGTGACAACCTGGGCTTGCAATTGGCATCTGCAATAAAGGGCAGTCTTGTGGGCCTGAGCCCTTAACCTATGGAATCTGATGTTATCTCCAGGTAGATAGTGTCAGAATTGAGTTGAATTATAGGACACCCAACTGGTGTTGAACCATTGCATGGTGGGAAAACCACGACACACATGTTGGAATTTGGGTGCAGCAGTTAACTGACCTATCAGAGATAATGGTCGCTAAAATCTTGGTTTACATTTGTTTATTCTTTTTCTATGGTTAAATATTGTAATATATATATTACAATATATAATTGACGTTTATATATATATAAACCTCAATTCAAATAGTGTTGAGAAACTAGAAGGGGGAGCTCTCATGCCTGGCAAGAGCTCAGCCAATGAGAGACAGTCACAACTTAGCCAATGAAAAGCCATGGACTCTTTGTTTACTATCTCCCTCCCAACTTCCTTTTCCCTTTATAAAAGAATTCTGGTTTTGCACGTGACTCACCATGATTGTAGAACCCAAACTGCAATTCTTTGCTAATCCCAAATAAATCCATTTTTTACTGGCAAAATAACTGGCAGTCTATTTGTTTTAGGTCAACAATATATAGTGTTTTTTTTTTTTTTTCTCCAAACAGAGTCAAACTGTGTTTTAGGTTTTATATACTATTTTTCCTTCAGTGACATTGTTGTTTCTGGAAATGCAGCCTTAATTCTATGAGTCTAGCTGAACTTTCTTTTCTAAGAGAAGGGGAGAATGGATATTTGGGTCCACCTAGCACTCCCTGTTACAGCCCTTAGTAGGGAAATGAGTCAAAAGCTCTTTTACTTTCTGTAAGGTCCTTGATATAAGTGGCCAATATGCTCCCCAGAAATGTTTCTCTAGTTTATTCTCTCCAATATTGCACAAGTGTGTCTGCCTCATCTAGCTCTTGCCAGCATTTAATATTATCATTGAAACAAAATATTCGACAGTTTGATAGGAGAAAAAAAATCATCACCATATTTGCATTTTTATGACTATTAGTAGGACTAAATTTTTTTCATATGTTCATTGACTGCATTTCTTCTTTGTGAATTGTTTCTTTATGTCTTCAGCACATTTTTTTGATATCTGCATTCAGACACTTGGGGTATTATGCTGCTTGAAATTAGTATGTCTAGCAAGTGGAGAGTGAATTTGTTTCTTCTGATGTTGAGGATTAAAAACAACCTTAACGCAAACAGACTTCCTGAGACTTATAGAAAACCCTACTGAAAAACAGCTTGATGGTGATTGTTATTTGGGTCCTTTATAACTTAGGAAATTCAAGCTCATGTTGGCTTTATCTGGGTGTTGCAGGCAAACCAGAATGACTAGAAAATACCCTCCACACCATTAACCATGGATTTTCTAAATTCTTAGAAAACAGTGAAGCAATGCCAGCTTATCTCTTTCAAATAAGAGCTACCCTTGGAGTCAGGCTGATAAGTCAATTGCCCTGGTACTGTGTGCAGAGTGCATGAGGAAAAACCATCTTGTGATGGGAGCGTATCTGGGGTTCACATCCAGTGCCCAGGATGGGAAGACATACTCAAAATGAGACTTGAGAAATGGTAGCTCTTCCTGCTTTCTGCTGCCTGCATTTAATGTGTCAGTATTAATAAAAATGTCCTTTTGCTCACCTTCATTGAAATATTTAAAGCGGAAACGGGGGGAAAAGTCTCAATATGTTCTCAATATTTGCATTTTGGCCTCATAGTCAAGCACGTATTAAGTAGCACATCTGCTCTAACTGTTGTCATAAGCAAAGTGTGTTTATGCTTTAACGCTGGAGACCTAACAGCCTCCACTACGTTACCGAATCCAAGCTCGTCCTGCTCGCTGCACGACAGGCCAATAAATCTAGAGGCAATTTGTTGGGGCAAGGAATAGTGACTTTATTCGGAAACCCAGCAGATGGAGAAGATGGTGGACTAGTGTCCCAAAGAACCATCTTGCCTGAGTTAGAATTCAGGCTTCTTTTATACTAAAAGGGGAGGGAGTAAAGTCAAACATTTCCTGGTCCCGTTCAGCCTCCAGAGGGATTGTGTTAATTTCTTCCTCCCTGTAGTCATTCACAGGCAGGCCTGGTCAGGAGGTTTCATGTGACTTAAACAAAGATATTTTAGTTTAAGGCTTCCATTACCTGGGAGGCAGCGTTCCCAGAGATGGGCCATTATGTATAACTTAGGCTTGTAGGCAACATCCCTTTAGTGATTAGCCTCTAATAGAATACAAAGGTTCTTTCCTATTACACTGCCTCAGCAGCAGGCAAGCAAGCCTTGGTTGATCTTGCCAACTTCCAAACCATCATGGCAGACAAAGTGAGGGTTCACCAACAATATATGGGTCATAGTTGGTGGTTCTTACTCAGGATCCCTTGTAGTGTGGTTAAGAATAAAATACCTGAATCTGTCGGCATACCAAGCCAAGCAAAAATTTACTTTAATGGTAGTAAATATTTAATGTAGAAAAATATTTCTGTAGGTGGGTTAATCACTTGATAAATCAGTTGATCACCCACAGGGTCATCCAACTTGAGCTGTGTCTGCCCCCAGTCCCACCATGTGATACAGTTCCCTGAGAGATATACCCAAGCCATACACAGTTAAGAGTTATTTATCCATTTCTAAAGGTAACTGACTGGATTGGCTTTAAAATGGGTTATCTCGATTGTGACTTCATAGTGAAGTGAATCATATTCCAGGATTTCCAAAATAATGAAAGAAAACTCATACTTTTGATAGGTGTAATTATCTAATTTCAGTTATCTTTTAATTCTTTTCTTGTCTATAACCTGTGATAATTAACTATTTTTTGGTAAATTATGTACAATTACTGTCTTGGGATATTGAGCTGTGGGTGACTACACACCTATCATTCATATTAAACTGGAAAAGGCATAAAACTTCTAACCAGATAGATACTTCTGAAAAAAGCAATCTCAGATTGGACTTTAGGCAGAATTTGTTGTAATATTCAAATATTTCAGTGGTGAACAAGTATTAATAGCATACTATTTCCAGTTTCTATAGTCGTGCTATATGCTTATTCTCTTCTAAGTCTATAAAGTCCCCGAATTGGATTTTTATTCTTTTGCCTCTTTTAGACAGCAGAGCTGGGTCCTAGTTGGTTAATAGATCAAGACTGGCAGAATACGGCCATACTTCTCTGCTCTAACATTGACTTTTTGTTCCATCCTGACAAAATCATTCAATTTTTCAATTTCTAGATCTCTGTATTAAAAAGGAGGTCACAGAGAACTTAAAAGAATTACATTGTTTTGGTATTCTGGTTTCTGAATTACCAAAATTAAATCATATTAAACAACCTTGTATAATTTTTTCCCTATATCCTAGAATACCTTGAAGTCATTCAAAATTCTCTGGCTGCATAGTACAGCAAACACCCAGAAATGGTGAGACAAGTTTCCAGGGTCATGGTGGAAATGCTGAAAAGCCCAGAAAACAATGATAAGTTGACAAATGATTTCAAGTCAGTGAAGGTTTGTGCATGAGAATGCAGAGGAGAGTCTTGTGACATGTCAGTCTGAAAACCTGCCATGAGTTTGAATTTTCCACCATTACTAACATGGCCTTAATTAAGTTCAGGCCTACTGCTTAGAGGTAACTTATTGAGGTTTAGCACTGCCACATAATTCTGATAATTTATCACCATCATGTAAGGTCCCAGTCTCAACCGATACTTTTCAGCTGGGTTGGGGTGGAGATCAGAGAGAGAGATGTTGGATTCCACAGCAGGAAGTTCAAGGAGGACAGTGGGAGCAGGTACATCCCAGGGTACCTGAAAGTCCCCTAAAGAAGAAGCAAGCGCCACGGGTGGAGGGGTGACCCTGGACACTAGCCCGCACAGTATTCCTCTTAGCTATTGGACGGAAGACTTTGGGCTACTGAACCCATGACGTGGTTCTAGGAGTCTCAGGAACTGAGCACAAGTTCTCTTTTAACCTTGAGATAGTTTTTCCTCTTGAAAGTGAAACTCTTATGAATGGTTGATTGCTTTGAGTTTGGCTTTAAAAGGGAGGAAAAGAGGTTCCTATCAGAAAATAGGAGCATTTTATAGAAGAGAGAAAATAGAAGAAAACAAGATATAATTAAAGGATGAAAAGTAATGGTTCTCACTGTTTCCTTGAAGGGTGGTCACATATCTGTCTTGGGAGGTAGCCCTGAAAAGGCTATACTTCAGGGGGTTGTAGCATCAAGAAAAAATAGGGAGGGATTAAGAAGCAGTTTCTTCTTTTAAATGTTAAAGAAAGGTCAAGGGGCACTTCTGGAACCGTCTGAGGACCTACTTTGGAAAATGAGAATTTTGCTAGCTGTGAAGGGACCTGAGACATAGACTAGAAAGCTCATGTTCAGACTTTGTCAACATTACTCACAGTTTTGTCCTTCCTTTGGTTTTCCAACAATTACTTTCGATAATAAAACTTACCAGTGGTGGGGGAGGAGGAGGGAGAGGGATCTGGGAGGCCATTTTCTGAAACATTGTTCTGTAGTCGACTAAGGTCGTCTGACAGTTACCAATGGTCAAATCGAAGGTTCTATGTCTTGACGGAAAGGTGGATTACTGTCTTTTTTGGGGAGGCTCATGAAGTAACCTGGTTGCTATAATCGACTGGATCAACAAGTTAGAGGTAGTTAGGACAAGTTAGCAGTAACTTAAAGACTCACAAAATTTAGGTAAAGAAAGTCTACAACAGGAGAAACAAAGCAAAGCAAAACAAAACCCAGTGCATTTAGAAGACCATTTTCAAAGCACTTCTCAGCGTGATTGTTCTAACCAATCACTCTGGCATCTAACAGGGCAGAAGCATAAAGGGCAGTCTTTTCCTTTAATCAGGTGAAGTTGCTTCTTATTTTGTTTTTAAAGTTTTGCAATGATTTTAAAACACTGTCACGACCAATGAAAACCCTCTAGGTGACAGCAGTTTTTAACTTACATTGCTATTTAATCCATAGTTTCTAGCCACCTTTTTGGGGAATTCCTTAACACTTGACTTGATACATTGGGAACCAGGGTCCTATGGGACCTCTTAGAGGCTCATTTTTATGAAATTCAGAGCACATGAGAGATGCTCTGCTTTGTGCCATGAGAGAACTTCTAGTCCCATCAACTGTGAATGCATGGGTGTAAATCTAACACCTCTAATAAGAAATTAGCTTAAAGTACACAGTCTGCCAATGGTGAGTCAGCAACAGAGAAACATACCCAGAGTAAGCGTTACTGGGGGATGAAGGCTTTTTGTAGAAGTGCACCAAATCTTTCAGGGCCGGGGGGCACTACCTTGGGTTCTCACGGTTGATCCCTGAAAATTATAACAACCCCTTGGCCACCGCCATCTCTTCTGGCTTAGCAGGTGGCTAATGCCCCATGGAATCCTAGAAGCTGGTCCAGACAGGGATCTTAGAGAACATCTTGTTAGGAAACTGAAGCCCAGAAATGTTTGATTTTAAGGTTTCACCATAGCTAATAGGGGTTAAACATGTATTCTGAGTCCACTGGACAGTTTGTTTCACAGTGTGAAGGACACGGTATCAAAACTCTAACTGGCAGGTTCGCCTTGTCCAAACCTGCATCAAGTATGACAAATCCACAGGGAATCTAGAAACCCATAATCATAAATGCAACTTCTAAAAAGCACTTCTGCTTTCTAGGAGTACATTCTATTCTGGGGAAGCCTGGGATGTCTAGTGCGAAGGAGACCCGAACCCAGAATCAGATTCCAGTGCATATCAGGGAATGTGGCAGCAACACATGGTTCAAACTTTGAAGCTTAGGGCCCAGGAGCCCAGACAGTTCTGGTCCCTCCTGGTCTGCTCTTAGAGTTGGGGTCACAGCTGGACCACTGAGTCAGGGGAATCTGCTGAACTGCAAGGTTGTGAGTCTCAGTGCCTGGGCCCGGAAGCAGATGGGGCCATGGCAGCTGTGTCCCTAGTGTGAGCAGTCATACTGACCAAGGCTCAAGACTGCAGTGGACTGTGCCTTCCCTGCAAGGCTGGGCTCCTGCAGCCACCACGGACTGGACCAGCCTGCACAAACCGGCCAAGACTCCCGGGAGATGTCTACAGTGGACTGATGAACTTGAAGAACATGAGCAGGAATGTGAAGCACATGAAGACAGGCTTTGGGAAGAGTATTTATTAGTTAACATCAGAATTTCCGATACCCGATATGCTGTGAATGAATTCTGTAGACTGAAAGTGCGTCATAATTGATAAATTTAAGTCTCAGATTCTTTCGTCCTAGAGCCAATGTTTCACTTGGCTTTGGGATAAAAGGAATGGAGAACTGCATAGGAACGGGGGAGTCTCTGTGGATGCATATGAGAAGAAACCTAATTTGAAAAGACACAGCGGTTATTATAAGTGTAACACCACCATGGCTTATTCTGAGGAGGGGTAAGACCGCCATTGCTTGTCCAGAGGAAAATCACTTGTGGGAAACAGGCCCAAAAGAGCAAAGCTGTTCAAGAAAATGTCACAGACTTAAGGATAAGATTTGATTTAAATACCAGTGGCCTATAATTCTGAAAGGTTTTTTTTGGGGGGGTGGTCGTTTTATTTTGGTAAAAGCTGTTTTTCCTCAATATTCAGAGGTTTACTAAAAACATTTCTGTCATGATTTCCTTTTTGATTCAAAGGATTTAAGTCTCTCAAACTCTAGAGTCTGAAATCCACAACTTAAATGTATCCTGACTTAGAATGTTTTGCTTTTATCTTCCAAAGAAAGATTTAGGAATGATGTAAATAACTGATTTAAATGTGCCTAAGAAGCAGATGAAGCAATGTTCTCTTATTAAAAAGTATGGGGCTTCCCTGGTGGCGCAGTGGTTGGGAGTCTGCCTGCCGCTGCAGGGGACACGGGTTCGTGCCCTTGTCCGGGGGGATCCCACGTGCCGCGGAGCAGCTGGGCCCGTGAGCCGTGGCCGCTGGGCCTGCGCGTCCGGAGCTTGTGCTCCGTGGTGGGAGAGGCTGCAGTAGTGAGAGGCCCGCGTACGGCAAAAAAAAACAAAGTATGTTTTTCCACGAAGCTGCTGTGGAAAGAAATTGTGACTGCAATGATTATCCAACTATCAGACCCTAGCTTTCTGAATGATTTCAGATAAATGACTGGTTTTTTGAAATATATTGTATATCCCCGAAGTATTTGCAATATTAACTAGGAGTTTTACTCTGGGGGCAAAAGTGTACTTTTTTAATAAAAATTTACTGGACAAAACAAAAGGATCAAAGAGTTAATCCTAGAGATTTAAAAATGATCTGAAAAAAATTAAAATTTTGTCTTTGGTTCAACATCTCTATTACTGCCAATATCGTTTCCCCTAGATACTTACCGAGTGCTTTTAACGTACATGATCTCTTTATTTACTCTGTGAATTGGGTATTGTATTAGTTCGCTAGGGTTGTTGTGAGAAAATAGCACAGAATGGGTACCTTAACAACAGGAATCTAAATTCTCACAGTTCTGGAGGCTGAAGTCCTCGATCAAGGTGCAGGCAGGGTGCGCTTCCTCTGGGGTCCGTGGTGGGAGGATCTGTTTCAGGCCTCCCTCCTTGGCTTGCAGAGGGCTCGCCTCTTGCCAGTTTTTCCCCACATGGTCATCCCTCTGTGCAGCAGTGTCCCCTGTGTCTCTTCCTCTTATAAGGACAACAGTCAGATTGGATTAAGGTCCTACCCTAAGGGCCTCACTTTAACGATCATTCTTTAACAAGGTGAATACGGTAACAGTCTGAGATACTGGGAGTGGAGACCTCAACATCTGAATTTGGGGGAAACACAGTTCAGTCCATAACAGACATTATCTCCATTTTATAGAGGAAATGGAGGAAAATGAGGTCCAGAGCATTCAGTTGCCCAATTCTTTTACTACACCAATTTTATCTAACTATCTAGGAAATGTAGAAATTTGTGCGACAAAGAAAAATAGTGTTATATTCAGTCTCTTACTTTAAATCACATAGAATCTATTTAAAATCAATATCAGAATTTAGCTACAACCCTACCTTCCATATGTACTGAGTTTGTAGGTTTTAAAATTATTTAGGATAAAAGAATCTGAGACTTTAAGTCATCAAAGATAGCTTACCTTCAAACTACAGAATTAATCCAAGGCACATTTGGTATTAAAAATGCTAATATTAGACATTCTAAAATTCCAATATTCACTTAACTTACTAATAAATATGTTTTTTACAAACCTATTAGTTTCCAGTTGCTGCTGCAACAAACTACCACAAACATAGTGACTTGAAATAACACAAATTTATTATCTTACAGTTCTGGAGGTGAGAGGACCAAAATTAGCCTCCCTGGGCTAAAATCAAGGTGTTGGCAGGGCTGCCTTCTTTTGTGCAGGCTCCAGGGGAGAATCCATTGTTTTGCCTTTTCTAGCTCCCAGGGCCTGCTGCCCACATTCCTCCTGGCTCCCTTCCACCTTCAAATCCAGCAGTGTCAGGCCGGGTTCCTCTGGTGCTGCCATCTCTCTGGTTCTTTCTTCTGCCACTCTGTTCTACCTATAACAACTCTTGTGATTACCTTGGGCCCACCCAGATGGTCCAGGATGCTCTCCTCGTCTCAAAGTAAACTGATTAGCAAACAATTCCATCTGCAACCTTGATTCTCCTTTTCCAGGTTTCCTAACATATTATATTGTCTGGGGATTAGTGGGACTGAGCAGAACCCTGTGGCCTCTCCAAGTACAAAGGCCTCTTCATGTCTCCCGTCTCTTGTTTATAGAAAAGCTGAAGTCTCCCGGCCCCCCCCCCCCCCCCCCCCCCCCCCCCCCCGCCCCCGGAGTCACAAAGGAGCTGCCTCAAGCAGCTAATGATTAGGACAATAAAGTCACAGACTCAAGTGTCTGATGCACATTCCTGAGTTGTTTTACAGATACTGTGACTGCCACGGGAGGGAAAAAGCTGACTGCACGATGACCAGGCAGTAGCCATGACATAAACTGCTCCATCTTGAGCAATACTGAATCTATGGCTAACATAATTCCAAGAACTGGCCGTAAGAGGATGGGATTAACACTGCTGCTCATAATCTTTGTAGGCATCAGAATAATTGTAGCTTGTTCTGTCTGGTTATGTAAACAGGCAATTACAATGGTCAACAAAGAGATGCTTCAGACCCATGTTGACATCTTCTACTCTAAGAATACGGTGCCCTATGTCAGCACGAAGAAGTTACAGAAGACCCACCTTCGCCCATAATCCCACAGCAATGGCATGATTCTCTGACAAGGGGGCGCTCATAAGCAGTTTTCGGCAGGAAAGAGATCTCTGCAGGAGGCATCCTCTTTGTTCTGTCACTAATATTAAACCAGGGACCCCCATGCGCTACTCATCTCCAGCCCTAACACACCTTTCAAATCTTTTGATCACACAACACCTTGCCTAATCTGTTGGTTCTTTCCATAGATCAAAGAAGTAGAAATGAAGAATAAGTAATGAACAGATAACCAGATCTTTTTCCTAGTTTCCCCTTTGGTCTTCTCGTGAACAAACTGTGTGCACGAGATAGCATCTAAAGAAAAATCGCGAGAAGTCAACAAGCCTGCACACAGCGGAGGGTGGTGATGACCCTGACCCCCCATCTCAATGATTAATGGAGATTACCTCCCTTTTTCCCTTTAAAAACTTCCATGGCCAAGCAGAATCTTCAGAGATGGTTTCTGGGAGACACTGAGTCCACCGCATCCCCAGATTGCCGGCGTTCTGACTACAAGCAGCTTTCCTTTCTGCCAACATTTGTCTCTCTCTCGAGTCCTGAGTTTTGAGCAGCTTTCTGAGCAGTGAGCAACAGGACCCAGCAACAGGTAACATGAGGACCTGGGTATCTTTGGAGGCCTGTTATTCTGTTACCACAGAGCTTTTCAGTTCATTTCATCTTTCTTGTTCATATATTTTTGGTCTGCATTACACTTCAGTGATCTCTTTGGAGCTTTAGTCTTCAGCTAGTTTCCAATCCTGGCTATGTTATTGAGCTTATGGGAACATTGCTTTTTTTTTTTTTCTTCAGCCGCGCCAATGTGGTGTGTGGGACCTTAGTTCCCTGACCAAGGATTCAACCCGTGCCCCCAGCAGTGGGAGCACAGAGTCTTAACCACTAGACAGTCAGGGAAGTCTGGGAACATTGCTTTTATGAAAAAGTGATATTTAATTAAATTTTTAAGTGGACCAAGCTGCCATTTTTCTAGAAATTAAGCATATATTAGGATGGAAATTCCAAGTAAAGACGTGTATTTTTTGGACGTGAAAAAAGTTCATGATTTATTTATTTATTTTATTTTTAATTTTTTTTACGGTACACGGGCCTCTCACTGCTGTGGCCTCTCCCGTTGCGGAGCACAGGCTCCGGACGCGCAGGCTCAGCGGCCATGGCTCACGGGCCCAGCCGCTCCGCGGCATGTGGGATCTTCCTAGACCGGGGCACGAACCCGTGTCCCCTGCCTCGGCAGGTGGACTCTCAACTACTGCGCCACCAGGGAAGCCCCATGATTTATTTTTAAATGGAAAAAACAGATTGCAGGGCAGTTAAACACAGAACTGAGAAAGGTGAAATTATTTATTACATCTAGCTTGTAAACAGGGAACTTACCTCATCATCTCTGAAGATTTGTTAAATGCCTACCTCCAGCTGACTCTGAGTATTGATTTTTTTTTATTATAAAACAAATATTATTCCATTATAGTTATTCAGGAGAAGTCACCTGAACAAGCTGAAATAGCTCAGTTGGGAGAGCGTTAGACTGAAGATCTAAAGGTCCCTGGTTCGATCCCGGGTTTCAGCAGTAGTTTTGGGTTTTTGCACTAAATATAGTTTCCTGGCAGTCTTAACCAAAATATAAGCTTTAAGGGGAATATTTGGTTATTATGTTTTGAGTGGGTCAATGACATTTCAAGGAGGGGTGGTGTCAGGTGCCCTGGTGGGTCTTTTTACTAAACCCCCAATACCTTAGTACTTCCTGACTGTAATAATAATAGCTAACTTATCTTGAGTACTTGCTGTATGTCAAGCTATCCTTTAAGCTTTCTCTGTGTATTAACTTATTTAAAATGACCACTAAAATTCTTGATAACTACTTGTTAAATAAATGAACAGTTTGGTGCCAGAGGCCTGGCATGTGGTTGGTGCAAAATGACCTTTGCTTTGACTATCATTATTATTTCTGTTGTCTAAGAACTTTGCAAGCTAGAGCTATGAGATGTGAATTGTTTCTAAGGACCCTTTACTCCTCAAACTAACAAGGTAGTGTTAAAGGCCATCGTTCCCCTGTACACTCCGTATTAACAATTCCTTGTTTTATATGGTAGATGTGAATGGCTATTTTCCCATCATGTTTTAATTTCTGTGAAGGGATTTAGCTTCGATTCCAAAGGTTCTTACCTGGCATCCATAGGCAGTAGGAGGTCTTTAAAGTCTCTGAAACTGAATGTAAATTTGAGTGTTCATGTGGACATTTCCCTGGGGAGAATGTCAGGGGTATCATCAAATTTTAGGTTTGTAACCTAGAAGAAGTTTAGAAAAGTTAGATGTGAAAAGTCTCCTTACCACAAATACTTGCTGATAGTTTGTGACCCAACACTTGTGTTTTTCTAAGATGCTGAGTGATAGGGCTCTTCTTGATTATTGTGTCTTGCCCCTTGTCCAATGCTATCTACTGTGAGGGGGATTTCAGGAGGGAGCCCAAGTTGTCAACAAACTTTCCTTCTGTAATGGTGGTGGCTCTTGGGGACAGATTTTTCCACAGTAAAGCAGATGACCATTTTTTAGAGGCCCCTGCTACTTCAGGGTACCCTCTCCATGACCTGTCCCCCATCACTTTGTTTAATCTAAAGAGGTGAGTACCAGTACCACTTCTTTTTTTATACATTTTTTTTTATATTGGAGTATAGGTGATTGACACTGTTGTGTTAGTTTCAGGTGTACAGCAAAGTGATTTAGTTATACGTATACATATATCTATTCTTTTTCTGATCCTTTTACCATGTAGGTTATTACAGGATATTGAGTAGAGTTCCCTGTGCTATACAGCAGGTCCTTGTTGATTATCTATTTTATATATAGTAGTGTGTGTATGTTAAAGCCAAACTACTAATTTATCCCTCCCCCCAACACTTCCCCTTTGGTAAGCATAAGTTTGCTTTCTAAGTCTGTGAGTCTCTTTCTATTTTGTAAATAAGTTTATTTGTATCACTTTGTTTAGATTCCATATATAAGTGATGTATGATATTTGTCTTTGTCTGACTTACTTCACTTAGTATGATAACCTCTAGGTCCATCCATGTTACTGCCAATGACATTATTTCATTTTTTATGGCTGAATAATATTCCATTGCATATATGTATTACATGTTCTTTATTCATCTGTTTTTATTTATTTATTTAAACATCTTTACTGGAGTATAATTGCTTTACAATGTTGTGTTAGTTTCTGCTGTATAACAAAGTGAATCAGCTATACATATACTTATATCCCCATATCCCCTCCCTCTTGCGTCTCCCTCCCACCCCTCTAAGTGGTCACAAAACATGGAGCTGATCTCCCTGTGCTATGCAGCTGCTTCCCACTAGCTATCTATTTTACATTTGGTAGTGTATATATGTCCATGCCACTCTCTCACTTTATCCCAGCTTACCCTTCCCCCTCCCCATGTCCTCAAGTCCATACTCTATGTCTGCAACTTTATTACTGTCCCGCCCCTAGGCTCATCAGAACCATTTTTTTTTTTTTAGTTCCCATATATATGTGTTAGTATACAGTATTTGCTTTTCTCTTTCTGACTTACTTCACTCTGTATGACAGTCTCTAGATCCACCCACATCTCTGCAAATGACCCAGTTTTCCTTCTTATTGCTGAGTAATATTCCATTGTATATATGTACCACATCTTCTTTATCCATTCATCTGTTGATGGGCATTTAGGTTGCTTCCATGACCTGGCTATTGTAAATAGTGCTGCAGTGAACATTGGGGTGCATGCGTATTTTTGAATTATGGTTTTCTCTGAGTATAAGCTCAGTAGTGGGATTGCTGAGTCTTACGGTAGTTCTAGTTTTAGTTTTTTAAGGAACCTCCATATTGTTCTCCATAGTGGCTGTATCAATGAACATTCCCACCAGTAGTGCAAGAGGGTTCCCTTTTATCCACACCCTCTCCAGCATTTATTGCTTGTAGATTTTTGATGATGGCCATTCTGACCAGTGTGAGGTGATACCTCATTGTAGTTTTGATCTGCATTTCTCTAATGATTAGTGATGTTGAGCATCCTTTCATGTGTTTGTTGGCAATCTGTATATCTTTGGAGAAATGTCTATTTAGGTCTTCTGCCCATTTTTGGATTGGGTTGTTTGTTTTTTTGATATTGAGCTGCATGAGCTGCTTGTATATTTTGGAGATTAATCCTTTGTCAGTTGCTTCATTTGCAAATATTTTCTCCCATTCTAAGGGTTGTCTTTTCATCTTATTTATGGTTTCCTTTGCTGTGCAAAAGCTTTTAAGTTTCAAAGGTCCCATTTGTTTATTTTTGTTTTTACTTCCATTTGTCTAGGAGGTGGGTCAAAAAGGATCTTGCTGTGATTTATGTCAAAGAGTGTTCTTCCTATGTTTTCCTCTAAGAGTTTTATAGTGTCTGGTATTACATTTAGGTCTTTTTGTTTATTTTGAGTTTATTTTTGTGTATGGTGTTAGGAGGTGTTCCAATTTCATTCTTTTACGTGTAGCTGTCCAGTTTTCCCAGCACCACTTATTGAAGAGGCTATCTTTTCTCCATTGTGTATTCTTGCCTCCTTTATCAAAGATAAGGTGACCATATGTGTGTGGGTTTATCTCTGGGCTTTCTATCCTGTTCCATTGATCTATATTTCTGTTTTTGTGCCAGTACCATACTGTCTTGATTACTGTGGCTTTGTATTATAGTCTGAAGTCAGGGAGCCTGATTCTTCCAGCTCCATTTTTCTTTCTCAAGATTGTTTTTGCTATTCAGGGTCTTCTGTGTTTCCATATAAATTGTGAAATTTTTTGTTCTAGTTCTGTTAAAAATGTCAGTGGTAGTTTGATAGGGATTGCATTGAATCTGTAGATTGCTTTAGGTAGTATAGTCATTTTCACAATGTTGATTCTTCCAATCCAAGAACATGATATATCTCTCCATTTGTTTGTATCCTCTTTGATTTCTTTCATCAGTGTCTTATAGTATTCTGCATACAGGTCTTTTGTCTCCTTAGGTAGGTTTATTCCTAGGTATTTTATTCTCTTTGTTGCAATGGTAAGTGGGAGTGTTTCTTAATTTTTCTTTCTGATTTTTGATCATTAGTGTATAGGAATGCAAGAGATTTCTATGCATTAATTTTGTACCCTGCTACTTTACCAAATTCATTGATTACCTCTAGTCATTTTCTGGTAGCAATTTTAGGCATCTCTATGTATAGTATCATGTTATCTGCAAACAGTGACAGCTTTACTTCTTCTTTGCCGATTTGGATTCCTTTTATTTCTTCTTCTTCTCTGATTGCTGTGGATGAAACTTCCACAACTATGTTGAATAATAGTGGTGAGAGTGGGCAACCTTGTCTTGCTCCTGATCTTAGTGGAAATGGTTTTAGTTTTTCACCATTGAGAATAATGTTGGCTGTGGGTTTCTCATATATGGCCTTTATTATGTTGAGGTAAGTTCTCCCTATGCCTACTTTCTGGAGAGTTTTTATCATAAATGGGTGTTGAATTTTGTCAAAAGCTTTTTCTATATCTCTTGAGATGATCATATGGTTTTTATCCTTCAGTTTGTTAATGTGGTGTATCACGTTGCTTGATTTTCGTATATTGAAGAATCCTTGCGTTCCTGTATAAACCCCACTTGATCATGGTGTATGATCCTTTTAATGTGCTGTTGGATTCTGTTTGCTAGTATTTTGTTGAGGATTTTTGCATCTATGTTCATCAGTGATATTGCCCTGTAGTTTTCTTTCTTTGTGACATCTTTGTCTGGTTTTGGTATCAGGGTTATGGTGGCCTCGTAGAATGAGTTTGAGAGTGTTCTTCCCTCTGCTATATTTTGGAAGAGTTTGAGAAGGATAGGTGTTAGCTCTTTTCTAAATGTTTGATAGAATTCGCCTGTAAAGCCATCTGGTCCTGGGCTTTTGTTTGTTGGAAGGTTTTTAATCACAGTTTCCATTTCAGTGCTTGTGATTGGTCTGTTTATATTTTCTATTTCTTCCTGGTTTAGTCTCAGAAGGCTGTGTTTTTCTAAGAATTTGTCCATTTCTTCCAGGTTGTCCATTTTAGTGGCATATAGCTGCTTGTAGTAATCCTCATGATTCTTTTTGTTTCTGCAGGGTCAGTTGTTACTTCACCTTTTTCATTTCTAATTCTGTTGATTTGAGTCTTCTCCCTTTTTTTCTTGATGAGTCTGGCTAGTGGTTTATCAGTTTATCTTCTCGAAGAACCAGCTTTTAGTTGTATTGATCTTTGCTATCATTTCCTTCATTTCATTTTCATTTATTTCTGGTCTGATCTTTATGATTTCTTTCCTTCTGCTAACTTTGGGTTTTTTTTTTTGTTCTTCTTTCTCTAATTGCTTTAGGTGTAAGGTTAGGTTGTTTATTTGACATGTTTCTTGTTTCTTAACGTAGGATTGTATTGCTGTAAACTTCCCTCTTAGAACTGCTTTTGCTGCATCTCATAGGTTTTGGGTCATCGTGTTTTCATTGTCATTTGTTTCTAGGAATTTTTTGATTTCCTCTTTGATTCCTTCAGTGATCTCTTGGTTATTTAGTAGTGTATTGTTTATACTCCATGTATTTGTATTTGTTACAGATTTTTTTCCTGTAATTGATATCTAGTCTCATAATGTTGTGGTAGAAAAGGTACTTGATACGATTTCAATTTTCTTAAATTTACCAAGGCTTGATTTGTGACCCAAGATATGATCTATCCTAGAGAATGTTCCATGAGCACTTGAGAAGAAAGTGTATTCTGTTGTTTTTGGATGGAATGTCCTATAAATATCAATTAAGTCCATCTTGTTTAATGTATCATTTAAAGCTTGTGTTTCCTTATTTATTTTCATTTTGGATGATCTGTTCATTCGTGAAAGTGGGATGTTAAAGTCCCCCACTATTATTGTGTTGCTGTTGATTTCCCCTATTATGGCTGTTAGCATTTGCCTTATGTATTGAGGTGCTGCTATGTTGGGTGCATAAATATTCACAATTGTTATATCTTCTTCTTGGATTGATCCCTTGATCATTATGTAGTGTTCTTCTTTGTCTCTTGTAATAGTCTTTATTTTAAGGTCTACTTTTGCCTGATATGAGAATTGCTACTCCAGCTCTCTTTTGATTTCCATTTGCATGGAATATCTTTTTCCATCCCCTCACTTTCAGTCTGTATGTGTCCCTAGATCTGAAGTGGGTCTCTTGTAGACAGCATATATATGGGTCTTGTTTTTGTATCCATTCAGCCAGTCTATGTCTTTTGGTTGGAACATTTAATCCATTTACATTTAAGGTAGTTATCGATATGTATGTTCCTATTACCATTTTCTTAATTGTTTTGGGTTTGTTTTTGTAGGTCATTTCCTTCTCTTGCATGTCCTGCTTAGAGAAGTTCCTTCAGCATTTGTTGTAAAGTTGGTTTGGTGGTGCTGAATTCTCTTAATTTTTGCTTGTCTGTAAAGGTTTTAATTTCTCCATCGAATCTGAGTGAGATCCTTGCTGTGTAGAGTAATCTTGGGTTGTAGGTTTTTCCCTTTCATCACTTTAAATATGTCCTGCCACTCCCTTCTGGCTTGCAGAGCTTCTTTTGAAAGATCAGCTGTTAACCTTATGGGGATTCTCTTGTATGTTATTTGTTGCTTTTCCCTTGCTGCTTTTAATATTTTTTCTTTGTATTTAATTTTTGATAGTTTGATTAATATGTGTCTTGACATGTTTCTCCTTGTATTTATCCTATATGAGACTCTCTGAGCTTCCTGGACTTGACTGACTATTTCTTTTCCCATATCAGGGAAGTTTTCAACTATAATCTCTTCAAATATTTTTTCAGTCCCTTTCTTTTTCTCTTCTTCTTCTGGGACCCCTATAATTCAAATATTGGTGCATTTAATGTTGTCCCCAGATCTCTGAGACTGTCCTCAGTTCTTTTCATTCTTCTTTCTTTATTCTGCTCTGCGGTAGTTATTTCCACTATTTTATCTTCCAGATCACTTATCTGTTCTTCTGCCTCAGTTATTCTGCTACTGATTCCTTCTAAAGAATTTTTAATTTCATTTATTGTGTTGTTCGTCCTTGTTTGTTTGCTCTTCAGTTCTTCTAGGTCCTTGTTAAATGCTTCTTGTATTTTCTCCATTCTATTTCCAAGATTTTGTATCATCTTTACTATCATTACTCTGAATTCTTTTTCAGGTAGACTGCCTATTTCTTCTTCATTTGTTTGGTCTGGTGGATTTTTACCTGCTCCTTCATCTGCTGCATGTTTCTTTGTCTTCCCTTTTTGCTTAACTTACTGTGTTTGGGGTCTCCTTTCACACGCTGCAGGTTCATAGTTCCCATTGTTTTTGGTGTCTGCTCCCAGTGGGTAAGTTTTGTTCAGTGGGTTGTGTAGGCTTCCTGGTGGAGGGGACTAGTGCCTGTGTTCTGGTGGGTGGGGCTGTATCTTGTCTTTCTGGTGGGCAGGGCTGTGTCTGGTGGTGTGTTTTGGTGTGTCTGTGAACTTAGTATGATGTGGGGCAACCTCTCTGCTAATAGGTGGGGTTGTGTTCCTGTGTTGCTAGTTGTTTGGCATGGCATGTCCAGCATTGGAGTTTGCTGGCCATTGGGTGGAGCTGGGTCTTAGCATTGAGATGGAGGTCTCTGGCAGAGCTCTCGCTGATTGATATTTTGTGGGGCCAGGAGGTCTCTGGTGGACCAATGTCCTGAACTCGGCTCTCCCACCTCAGAATCTCCAGGCTGGAGCACTAAGACCCTGTCAGCCACACAGCTCAAAGGAAAAGAGAGAAAAATGAAAGAAAAAAAAATTAAAGAAAAATAATTAAAATAGAAGAATAAAAATATTATTAAAATTAAAAAAGTAATAATAAAAGAGCAACCAAAGCAATAAACAAATCCACAAATGATAACAAGCAATAAAATCTATACTAAGGTAAACATAAAAATCAAAAACAAGTCAGTCGCAGAGAGCAAACCCCTTGTCTACATTTGCTCCCAAATTCCAGTGCCTCAATTTTGGGTTGATTTGTTGTCTATTCAGGTATTCCACAGATGCATGGTACATCAAGTTGATTGTGGAGATTTCATCTGCTGCTCCTGAGGTTGCTGGGCGAGATTTCCCTTTCTCTTCTTTGTTCGCACAGCTCCTGGGGTTCAGCTTTGGATTTGGCCCCACCTCTGTGTGTAGGTCGCCCTCAGGCTTCTGTTCCCACCCAGACAGGATGGGGTTAAAGCAGCGGCTGATTAGGGGGCTCTGGCTCACTCATGCCAGTGATGGGTGTGGAGGGAGTGGTACAGCAGTTATAATTGGAATGAAAGGTGAACCTGTGGTGGCAGAGGTCAGCGTGATGTTGCAACAGCCTCAGGTGTGCCATGTATTCTCCCGGGGAAATTGTCCCTGGATAACGGGACCCTGGCAGTGCTGGGCTGCACAGGCTCCCAGGAGGGGAAGTGTGGAGAGTGACCTGTGCTTCCACACAGGATTCTTAGTGGCTGCAGCAGCAGCATTAGCAGTTCATGCTTGTCTCTGGAGTCTGAGATGATAGCCACTCGCGCCTGTCTCTGGAGCTTGTTTAGGTGGTGCTCTGCCTTCTGTCGGCAGACAGGGAAGGATCACCTCTCCTCCTGCACCCTGAAACAATGGTCTCTTGACTCTTAAGCAGTTCCAGACTTTTTCCTGGACTCCCTCCCTGTTACCTATGGTGCACTAGCCCCCTTCAGGCTGTGTTCATGTAGCCACCCCCAGTCCTCTCCTTGGGGTCTGACTTCCAAAGCCCAAGCCTCAGCTCCCAGCCCCCACCCACCCTGGCAGGTGAGCAGATGAGCCTCTCAGGCTGGTGAGTGCTGGTATGCACTGATCCTCTGTGTGGGAATCTCTCCGCTTTGCCCTCTGCACCCCTGTTGCTGTGCTCTCCTCCGTGGCTCCAAAGCTTTGCCCCACCACGGTCTCCACCAGTGACGGGGCTTCCTAGTGCATGGAAACTTTTCCTCCTTCACAGTGCCCTCCCAGAAGTGCAGGTCCTGTCCCTATTCTTTTGTCTCTGTTTTTTCTTTTGCCCTACCCAGATACATGGGGAGTTTCTTGCCTTTTAGGAAGTTGAGGTCTTCTGCCAGCATTCAGTAGGTGTTCTGCAGGAGTTGTTCCACATGTAGATGTATTTTTGATGTATTTGTGGGGAGGAAGGTGAGCTCTATGTCTTACCTATCCATTCATCTGTTGATGGACATTTAGGTTGTTTCATGTCTTAGCTATTATAAATAGTGCTGATATGAACATTGGGGTGCATTTATCTTTTTGAATTATGGTTTTCTCCAAATACATGCCCAGAAGTGTGATTGCTGGATCATATGGTAGCTCCATTTCTGGTTTATTAAGGAATCTCCATACTGTCTTCCATAGTGGCAGTAACCAATTTACATTCCCACCAACAGTGTAGGAGGGTTCCCTTTTCTCCACACCCTCTCCAACATCTATTATTACATTTTGATGATGGCCATTCTGACTGGTGTGAGGTGATACCTCATTGTAGTTTTGACTTGCATTTGTCTAATAATTAGCGATGTTGAGCATCTTTTCATGTGCTTTTTGGCCATCTGTATGTATTCTTTGGAGAAATATCTATTAAGATCTTCTACTCATAACCTTTTTTGAGTAGGTTATTGAGTAACTCAATAACCTTTTTTGATTGGGTCATTATTATTATTATTTTTTTTATATTGAGCTGCATGAGCTGTTTGTATATTTTGGAGATTAATCCCTTGTTGTTTGCATCGTTTACAAATATTTTCTCCCATTATGTGCGTTGTCTTTTCATTTTGCTTATGGTTTACTTTGCTATGCAAAAGCTTTTAAGTTTAATTAGGTCCCATTTGTTTATTTTTGTTTTTATTTCCATTACTCTAGGAGGTGGAACCAAAAGGATCTTGCTGTGATTTATGTCAAAGAGTGTTCTTCCTATGTTTTCCTCTAAGAGTTTTATAGTGTCTGGCCTTACATTTAGGTCTTTAATCCATTTTGAGTTTATTTTTGTGTATGGTGTTAGGAAGTGTTCTAATTTCATTCTTTTACATGTAGCTGTCCAGTTTTCCCACCACCACTTATTGAAGAGACTGTCTTTTCTCCATTGTATATTCTGCTTCCTTTGTCATAGATTAGTTGACTATAGGTGTGCGGGTTTATTTCTGGGCTTTCTATCCTGTTCCATTGATCTATATTTCTGTTTTTGTGCCAGTACCACACTATTTTGATTACAGTAGCTTTGTAGTATAGTCTGAA
Organism: Tursiops truncatus; assembly: GCF_011762595.2. Taxonomy (NCBI): domain Eukaryota; kingdom Metazoa; phylum Chordata; class Mammalia; order Artiodactyla; family Delphinidae; genus Tursiops; species Tursiops truncatus. The sequence continues at coordinate 13,914,054 of NC_047040.1, forward strand.
GTCAGGGAACCTGATTCCTCCTGCTCAGTGTTTCTTTCTCAAGATTGCTTTGGCTATTTGGGGTCTTTTATGTTTCCATACAAATTTTAAAAAAATTTGTTCTAGTTCTGTTAAGAATGTCATTGGTAGTTTGATAGGGATTGCGTTGAATCTGTAGATTGCTTTGGGTAGTATAGTCATTTTGACAATATTGATTCTTCCAATCCAGGAACATGGTATATTTTCCATCTGTTCATGTCATCTTTGATTTTTTTCATCAGCATCTTATAGTTTTCAGAGTACAGGTCTTTTGCCTCCTTAGGTAGGTTTATTCCTATGTACTTTATTCTTTTTGATGTGATGGTAAATGGGATTGTTTCCTTAATTTCTCTTTCTGATCTTTCATTGTTAGTGTATAGGAGTGAAACATATTTCTGCATATTAACTTTGTATCCTGCAGCTTTACCGAATTCATTGATGAGCTCTAGTAGTTTTCTCATAGCATCTTGAGGATTCTCTATGTATAATATCATATCATCTGCAAACAGTGAAAATTTTATTACTTCTTCTGATTGTTTCTTTTTTGGGGAGATTAGTGATGAAGTCCCCATATCATTTTTACCATTCTACTCTTTTCTTTTAACTTTCATTCTTGTTGATGGGATGTGTAGTCAGTCTGGATGTACAGATGCCATACCAGGCAATGGCTGCCTGTTCTTCCATCTTTATATTATTTAATATTTATCACCTAAATGATATCTCTCTGCCTTGACTGTATTTTGTGAAGAGGTAGCATTTTCAGTTCATGCAAGGCATTCACCAGGCTTTAGGTATAAAACTCTTGAATCAATTCCATCATGGCTGTAGTTTTTCCATACCACTGAGAAATTCTCCAACACTAGCTGGGTGTCCTACAATTCAGCTCAATTCTGACACTATCTGCCTGGAGATAGCACCAGATGCCACAGGTTAAGGACTCAGTCCTGCAAGACTTCCCCCCCACCTGCCCCTCTTCATTTGCCAGTCGCAAGCTCAAGTTGTCAGCTGTGCTTCTGACTCACTAGCTATAGATTGGAGCTTCCAATGACTCCCTCCTTGGGTTTGACTAATTTACTAGTGCAGCTCACAGAACTCAGAGAAATATTCTACTTATTAGATCATCAGCTTATTATAAAAAGATATAACTCAGGAACAGCAAAATGGAAGAGATGCATAGGACAAGGTATAGGGAGGGCTTGGAGATTCTATTCCCTTTCTGAGCACACCACTTTCCCTGAATCTCCATATTTCACCAACATAGATGCTCTCCAAATCCTGTCCTTTTTGATTTTTCTGGAGGCTTCATTACATGGGCAAGATTAGGTTAGCTTTGGCCATCAGTGATTGATTCAACTTCCAGCTTCTCCCCACTCCACTCCTCAGAGGTCAGTGGGTGGGACTGAAAGTTCCAACCCTCAAATCATGTGGTTGGCTCTCTTGGCAACCAGCCCCCATCCTTAGGTACTGTCCAAAAGTTACCTCATAACATAACAATTTGTTGCTCTCATCACCTAGGATATTCCAAGAGTTTAAGCAGCTGAGTCAAAAATGAGGACAAACGCCAAATATGTACTTTTTATTATAAATCACGACATCACAAGGCATTTACATAAAATACAAATGCAGCATGTTATCCTGTTTTGACCCTTGTTTTTCCCTAAGAATTTACTCACATTTCCAGATAAGCTTTTGCCTGCAAAATGGATGGTTCAGGTATTGCGTTTCTGCTATGAGGCTGGAGCGAGGGAAGAGAGTTCCCATGGAGGTCTGAGAGCTAAAGGAGTGAGCCAGGTGCATGGAGAATCATCAAGCATCCAACACCACAGTCCACTTTCAAACACCAAGTCTATTGGGATATAGGCAGGATCTGCATCAAAATGATGAGACCAAGTGTTTATTGACTGAAAAAAATGCACAACCTAAAAGTTGAAAGTTATGCTTTATTCAGCAGATATTCTGAGGACTTCAAGCCCAGGACACAGCATCTCCGATAACGCTGAGAAACTGTTCCAAAGAGACAAGCAGAGGAGCCAGGATATATAGAAGTTTTTGCCGCAAAAGACCAGGTAGGTGGAACATCAAAATATTACTGTTAATCAAAGAAAACCAGACATCTCAAGTTAATGAATTTAACGCCTTTCTATGTATGGGAAGATGCAAAGTCTGGGCTCGTTTTGATCCCTAATTTTTTTTCTGAGTTGCAAAGTACACTGTTTTATTTTTATTTTTTAAGGAGCTCTACCTTTTGCTTTCAGACAAAGAATCTCAGAAGAGTCTTAAACATGTGTGGGTCCGTAGCTGCAAATTTCAAACCTTTGGGCCTGCCATTTAAAAAAAATACAAATTAATCTTTCATATGAGAATACACTAAAATTAAATATGGAGGTTTAACTTGCATTAAGGGTTGGAAAGCAGTTTGACAACGTTGTGGTTTTCTTTATCTTGACCTGAATGTATATTTCTATTGTGAAAATTGACATTTGTTCCTGGAGAGTCCCAGAGAACTGAGGGAAAAACACTTATTCCAGGACACCTAATATAGAGTCATTCACCCATTGTGTACTCAGCACATGTGTTATTGAAGGCTCCTTCCCCTGTTCAATTAAACACATCTAATCCATGCCTTATAACAATTGGGCTTCAGCCATACTTTGTCAACCAGCTCCCTGGAGAGCCCTCGATATGGAAACAGTGTGGCTCACGTTGACCTGACTGAAGGTAGGCTTGACAGCTGAACCCTCCTTGATGTAGGGAAGCTGAGCTTCAGGCCTCAGGGTTTGCCCGACCATCAAAGCCCAGATTTACTGCTTAGCTGAAAAGACACTGCCTGGCTTCCGTGATGAGGGACAGTTCTTGCGTTATATCTTTTCCTCAGTTCCGTCTTTTGGATTGCCCTAGATGCCACCAGAAATGCACTTGCTCATGGTCTCCACAGCCTTCCAGGTCTAGCTCAGTTCCTGTCTCCTCCAGAGTCTCCCATAATTACTCAATCCCACTTTGACCTCTTAGCTGCAGTGTCCTGTCAGCAGCTAATTTTCATGTATTGTTATTTTATGTCTTGTCATTTCATCTAGGCCGGCTTCCCCTGGGACGTGCACGCTGCCTTACACTCTGGTTATGTACCACAGTCCTCAGGATACAGCAAATGACAATCAAAGTCTTATAACTTTAGAAACTATTGGAAATACATTTTTGGCCTCTCACCTTCCGAGATGGCCCACACTCCATCTATGGGAGTGTGTTTCTCCCAGGGTCACTCTCACTCTCTGAGACAGACAGCATTCTGTCTATGGAATATGTATCTCTCTAAATAAACCTGCTTTCATTTTACTAAAAAAAAAAAAAAAAAGAAAAAAGAAAAAAGAAAAAACATTATGTACTCACAGGCCATAAAGCCCAGGGATTCTGTGCCATTGCCAAAGCAAATTAACAATTTTAAGAAATATGTCTCACACAAGGAGATTTTTCAATACACCTGCCACTTACTTAGGTGAGTTGAGACTATCCTGGGGGGGGGGGGGTCATCTTTTACAATGGGAAAGAAACAGCAAACAATAGCCTTGCACAGTCATATTCCAGGTCAAGTGGCCTGGAATCTCATCCTGTAGGAATTTGTATTTTCGAAGTTTGTATCTTCCTTGAATAATAGCAATCACTTAAGATATTTAAAAATAAGTTTCAAATTAAAATTTAGACTTGAGGCTAGTTCCATGTATATTCTTTTAAAAATTGTTTAAAATTGAGTTACAATTTACATACAGTAAATTTCACTGAGGCCGTCATGTAACCACCACCACAACCAAGATACAGAGCACTTCCATCACCACCCCACCAAATTCACCCAACCTTTCCCAGTTGACTCCTCCCCCAATGCCCCGGTATCGGGTAAGACCTGGTCAGTTTTCTGTCCCTAGAGTTTTGCTTTTTCCAGAATGTTCTAAATAGAATCACACAGTGTGGAGCCTTTTGCGTCTTCTTTCAGTTAGCACAATGCATTTGAGGTTCACCCATGTGGTTGTGTGTATCAGTAGTTTTTTCCTTTTTATTGTTGGGCATGCATATTCTTTTATAGATTATTGGAATCTTGGTTTTACAAGGAGTTGGAGGATCTGAGGTCACTGTTGACAACCTGTGTACAACCGTGACCGATGCCTCCCTTGGTTCACACTGTCTGTACTGTCTGCAGCCACTGTGATCTTCCATGCCAGGACTCAAGTAACAAATATGTGAAGGGACCAGCTGACCCTTCTTGGGAAGGCCGAGGTGCCGGAGGAGGTAAAGTGTTGTCTGGTGACATTTGGGATTTACATTTGGGGGTTGAGAGAGGTGAGCAGAGGCCACCGCACTGAGCATTAATCCCTCCTTTTATGCCTGTGTGATGGGAATAGTATTTTTTTAACTTGCATTACTGTAGTTTGATTACACATCCCGTCAAATGTACATATATAAAAACAAAAAGATAATTATGGAGAAGGAAGTTGACAGGATAATAAGAGATCTTTCTGTGTTCCCAATATACTCACCACACATCAAAGTTTGCAAGTATCTTGTCTAGGTCAGAGGTAGAAATTTTCTTAAGACCATGTCACAGGATATACATACTTGGAAAATCCCAAATCTATTTCCAAGACTGTTTTTAATCATTTGGAACCACAGTTTCCCAGAATCCCACCCCTTCTCTGCTCCACCTCCGAGGCTGCCACCTGCTCTCAGCTGGGTGTTTAGAATGGCCTCCTATCCTGTCTCTGTGCCTCTGCCCTGGCCCCTCCATTGATTCTAACCCAGCAGCTATAGTGGTCCCCAATGAACAAAGCAAATCTCTCATTCCTCGGCTCAAACCATGCAATGATTGCCATTTCCCTTGGAGGACAAGCCATTGTCCTTTCTTCCATGCAGGGTCCCACCCAGTTTGACCTCACCCCCTTCCACCCTCACTCCACTCACTCTGGGGCAGACACACTGACTCTGTGATGTTCCAGGACATTATTCCCTCACCTCCTTCAATCTTTGCTTAAACCACCTTCTCAATGGTGTCCACTCTGTCCTCCCCATCTGGAAATTTAACTGTTGCTCACCCCCATTTCAGGAGCTCTAGATCACTTTTACTGTATTTTTTCCCTGCTTGCTGAGAGCTATAAACACTTACGATAATGCATAGATTCTTGATATAGCTGCAAGACTTAAGATGAATCACATTTCTAAACTGTTAATCATAATTCTGATTCTTTGGTTCAGTTTGAAGCCAGACGCTGTGATAGATGCTGGGAATGAATGCTTTACTAGGAACATGGGCAAGGAGGTAAAGGAAGCTCTGCAAACAAAGCAGAAGACAACTGGGGAAAGGTCGGGGCAAATTCAGAAGAAGCGGTCTCTCAATTCTGGCAGAAGGATGAGCAAAAGTTTGCAGATCAGACAAGGGGAGGGTATTGTTTCACGTAGATAAGAGTAGATGTGGAAGAGGCACAGAGCTGTGGAACCACACTGGTGCTAAAACACAGAAGTGAAATATCGTTTGAGAGGTGAGTGTAGGTGTGGTGGCATCGTGGTGGCAGGAGACAAGTTTGGACCACTGGGCGGGGCCAGATCATAAGGGGTCTTTACACCCTACTAAGGAGTCTCGTCTTGATCATACAAGGTCACTCATGCAACTTAATTTAGAAAGTCTGCTAACTTGCTCCATTTTAGGGATTTATCTTAGCTTGACAATGACATCTTTGATTAAGAAATGTTGAATTTTCTTTACTTAGTCTAAATCCAAAAAATCATACACATAAGAAGTTGAGGGTCTAGAGAACAGGGTGGCAGTGCTCGCTTTCAGCTGCCTAGGAAAGAATATTTTGTATATAAACATTCTTGTGTAAATCTATGCACAGGTCAAATGAAAAGCTATTTTGCAGTGTCACACTATCTTTAGATATATGACAAGGAACTCATAATTTAGCATATTTAAGAGATTTCTCCACGAGAAATAACCATACTGAGATAATTGGGTTTTCAGTACCCCCTTTCTTAAATTGCAGAGATTCCTTTAGCCATTTTAACAAATCAAGATTCTCAGGAGAAAACAAAGCAAAAAAATCAATCTGTACAATCTTTCTCTTTACATTTCTGCTCCCCAGGATATAAAATTTAATTTCCTACTCCCCACCCGCCCCTGTTTTTGCAGTTTATTTCTTCAGTGATCTTCAGATACCTTTGGCCCTGAGTTCAATGTGTTTCAGTGGCTTATTTAGGTCACTGAAAATGAGTTCTCCTCTGGCCTGATTATGACGGAAAGCAAAATTATCTTTCCCAATGATTCTATTGATCCAGGAAACACTCTGGGAGTCATAAAAGATGTCAGTTCAGATTTGCCTGCTGTTTACATTGAAGGTAACACAGTCATGAATATCCACGGAGATACAGAATAAACTATTTTGTTAGCTATTGGGTTTAAATGTTTTCCTACAAGTGTAGTAATCAAGTGACACGAGGTAGTATTTTTTCAGGAATCTTGTTACTTTGTAAAATGAGCTGTTTTTTCTAGACAGGTTTGACTGGGGGGTAGGTGATGTGATTTGCCAGTGATCACTGATCAATGATGTGTCCACTTAGTTCTTAGTGCAATAAATTCATGGGGCATATAAGGATCCATTGACTGAAAATTCCCTTTTGCTTGTTGGAAATTACTGAAGTGTGCTTTAAAATAATCTAAATAATCCATTTTTAGTACTTGATGAGATGTTCAAGTTTTATACCCTTGCAAAATCAAAACCTGCTGCTTAGTATGTTAATGTATTATTTGCAAAACTAATACCATAATTTCAAGCCCAAAGACTCCCCGAACCCTTGCAAATCAATCAAAGAAAAGTCAGGCATTCAATATGCATGAGGGAGGTTCCCATATATCTGTAGGTCACTGCCAAGTCAAGACAGATAAGACACAAGGCCTGATGAACAGTGTTCTAGTTCTGACTTCATCAACAATTGTCTTTACAAGTCAATTAAACTACCTGAGCCTCAATTTTTCTTTTCTTTTTTTTTTAATCTGTAAAATAAAGAAATAAACATATCTTATTTAGTTAAAATAAAGGATCTTAAACTTCTCTAAAACTATATATCATCCTTTTGCTCTTATTCTTGGTAGGTGATAACCTTCTGCTTGTAACTTTCAAGGAATAAACTCAAGCCTGGGAACTTAAATTGTATCACACTCCTGAGTTGAAGAATGAGATTAATTAAAAATGTTAATCTCTAAATTGACAAGTTTAGGTATTTTCCTATAGCTTTCATTTATTTGTACCACTTGGTGATTAATAATGAACAATAACTGTTTTTAATAAGTATCAGACAATTAAATGAGAATTCCTAGGAACTGACCTGGCATAGTTATTTTTAAAGGCTCCCCAGATACATTAATATGCAGCCACTGGTATGAACACTTACCATATAGGTATTCTGATCTTTCCTCTTCACATCTTAAGTGAAGCCCACTGTGCAAATATGCATCCAGACCAAAATAATGATTGAGCTGAACTAACTCATGCATGAGACAAAAATCTGTGAGTATCTGCAAAAGTGGCTAGCTAAAATGTGAGATCTTTGAGACAGAAAACTCAATTGCACATGCAATCTGCCCTCCATTTTCTCAACAAAAAACAAAACCACTGAAAGGATAAAGTTAGAGCAAGTGGAAGGGCAGTGGTTTTATTTTATTTTATCTTTTTAAAAATTTATTTATTATTTATTTTTGGCTGCGTTGGGTGTTTGTGCGCGGGCTTTCTCTAGTTGTGGCGAGCGAGGGCTACTCTTTATTGCAGTTCACAGGCTTCTCATTGCAGTGGCTTCTCCTGTTGTGGAGCACGGGCTTTAGACACGCGGGCTTCAGTAGTTGTTGCTTGCAGGCTCTAGAGCGCAGGCTCAGTGGTTGCAGTGCACGGGCTTAGTTGCTTCGAGGCATGTGGGATCTTCCCAGACCAGGGCTTGAACTGTGTCTCCTACATTGATGGGTGAATTCTTAACCACTGAGCCACCAGGGAAGTCCCAGGACAGTGGTTTTAGATTTAGGTTGTGCGTGTGTATGTTTTATATTTTAAAGAGATTTCATCAGGTTCTTTTTCTGTGATGTTTAAAAGTATTAACCATCCCAACACATAAGAAGTTAATTATGTAGAGACTCAGGTGCATGGCCTAACTACGTAATTCTTGGTTGCCATAGAAACAGGCAGACTATAGATTTTGCTTGCCTATCACAGGTTCCTGGTATGTGTGGGGCTCTGCCCACAGAGGTAACTTAAGCAAGGTCTTCTCCACTTCTGCAGATGTACCATCCCTGTTTCTATGTCTCTATTTTTCACTTTATTGTCAGGCCAGATAACAGGACTACTTACAAACCTATCTAGTTTATTATATGCCAATATGTATTCTGAGAAAAAAAAATCATGGACAGTGAAAGAGAAGGTTGTAACTTTACATAAGCCAATTGACTTTTTGGACCTTGGTTTTATTATTTCTCAAATGTAAGGATGGAATTAAATATTTTATAAAGTATGTTGAAGTCTAGATCCTAGGAATCTTCAAACATAGTGTAAGAACAAGATTTTATAAAGGTTATGATTAAGTCACCTTGAGAGTTTTAAATTGCATTGTTTCTGAGAACTGGAAACTTAAAAAATGCTAAATGTCTCTGACTGCCAGTTTTTGTCTCACCCTTTTTGCAAATTGATTCATGGAGAAGTTTGGTAAAATAAATGAGCATAGTTGGAATCTAATTTTTAAAAAAGCTATGTAAGCTTCTAAACTAAGGAAAATGTTGGAAAACTCAGGATACATAGGATACTGAGTTTTTTAGTCTGTATAAGATCTATTTTTAGCCTGATATCAACTGGTTCTTTGACATACACAGATTCTTGGTTCAGCTCACAGAACCTCTGTCTACTAAACCTTAGATAAAAGGGATCCTCCCCTAGCTAGGCTCCCAAGGCAGGCACTGGTTTTGCATCTCTTAAAGTATTCACCAAATTCTCCAGGTTAAGTGCCTTTTGCCCACTGCTAGATTCCAAAGAACCTGAAGGTTGTATTGCTTGATGTTTCTCTTAGAGAGCCTTTGAACATTAAGAGGTGCTTAAGCAAGATTTGTTGAATGAACACATTTATTCTAAATAGTATTTAGGGAAAGCTGGAGGTAACAAAGGAACACTTAATCTCAACCCACGGTAGTAAATAGAGGTCACGGATAATGTTCCACAGCTCATCAGTGTTCTTCAGTGGACAACGTGAAAGATGATACCTTTAGGGGTTGGTCAAGCCTCTAATTTAGTAGATTAAATAGTTCCCGCTTTCAGGTCAAAGAGAGGAAGCCTTTCTTCAGTTAAATATCCCAGGAAATTACTTCTGCACACACATCACTGTTAAACCACTGTTAGTTAAGCTTTTTCCCGCTTCGCGGCTTTGTTCCTTCGGTCTGGAGTTCTCCTCCAGATCTTTCAGGCTGGCTTCAGGGCAGACACCACTTTGTGTTCAGATCAAATATCACTTTTTTTGTTTGTTTTTGTTTTTGCGGTACGCGGGCCTCTCGCTGTTGTTGCCTCTCCCGTTGCGGAGCACAGGCTCCGGACGCGCAGGCTCAGCGGCCATGTCTCACGGGCGCCGCCGCTCCGCGGCATGTGGGATCTTCCCGGACCAGGGCACGAACCCGTGTCCCCCGCATCGGTAGGCGGACTCTCCACCACTGCGCCACCAGGGAAGCCCCAAATATCACTTTTTAAGAGATGCTCACCACCCTATGTAAAGCAGTTCCAGTGCCCGGCCCAGTACGGGGCACGTGGTAACTGCTTTTTAACATATCGTTTAATTAATGCACACAGCCAAGGGTGGGACAAGGAAAAGGCTTCCACACCCTGGATGCCAAAGGCAAGCCGAAAACCATTTTCGCAAGGGTTTGGGTGCTGGAGCTCCATCTGTCCTCGTCGTCATGCGCTCTCCTCTTCCTGCTTCTTCTCCACTCACTCGGCTACGCTTTCCCTTGCTTTTCTATCTGCTCTGTGGAGAGCTGGGTGCGCAATTTGCTTGGCCCAGCGCTAAGTGAAAATGTTGGGCTCCTGATTCGAAAATCAAGAAAACAGCGTTTCGCTTTCTCCGGTGGTCTTTCTCCACCAGTCATGGCGTTTTTTATTTGCTATTTAAAATGATCCCTCCGCACTGGAATACTTGCGGCGAGGGGAGTGCGGACCTCGCAGGAGCCGGGGCTTGTGCCTAAACCCACCACGTTGGTGTCCAAGTTCAGGTCCTCCGGGGGCAAGGTCCCCGCGGAGCAAGGGCAGCGGGAGAGGGACCCAGCACCTGTGTCCAGGAAGCGGGCCTCACCTGAGAGGAGGCTCCAGCCCTTGTGGATGCTCCCAGCAAACTTCACACAGATGCGATTACGAAGCGTTTCAGGACGGCTACTGCAGCCGTAGTCTTCCACTCTATGGATTTGTTTATCCAACCATTTGCTGCTTCCAGTTTTTGCTGTTGCAAACAAACCTGCTATGAACATTCATGTAATAGTCTTTGTATAGATGCATACTTTCATTTGTCTTGGGAAAATACCTAAGAAGGGGGATAGCTGGATCATATGGTAGATACAGGTTTAACTTTTTAAGAACTTGCCAAACCGTTTTCCAACACGGTTGAACGATTGTCTCACCAGCAGTGAAGGAGTGTTCAGGTTGCTCCATATCTCTGCCAACACTGGATATGGTCAGTCTATTTTGGAAGTAGTGATATGTCTCATTTGTGTGTAGTAGTGTCTCATTGAGGTTCTAATTTGCATATCCATCATGACTGGTGATGCCAAGCATATTTTAATGTGTCCATTTGCCGGCCATTTATCTTCTTTAGTAAATATCTGTTCAAATCTTGTACCCATTTGTTTTATTGGGTTTGTTTTCTACTTAGAGTTTATTAGAGTGTTTAATATATTCTGCGTTCAAGTCCTTTTTCAGGTAGAAGACTTGCAAATATTTTCTCCCAGACTGTGGCTTATGCTTTTATTTTATTAACAGTGTCTTTCAAAAAGCACTTGTTATTTTGATGAAGTCCAGTTTTTTTTTTTGCGGTACGCGGGCCTCTCACCGTTGTGGCCTCTTCCATTGCGGAGCACAGGCTCCGGACGTGCAGGCTCAGCAGCCATGGCTCACGGGCCCAGCCGCTCCGTGGCATGTGGGATCTTCCCGGACCGGGGCACGAACCCGTGTCCCCTGCCTCGGCAGGCGGACTCTCAACCACTGCGCCACCAGGGAAGCCCCTGAAGTCCAGTTTTTTTTCTTCTATGGATTGTGATTTTGATCATATCTAAGAAATCTTTGCTTAACCCTACATCCTAAAGATTGTCTCCTATGTTTCTTCCAGAAGTTTTATAATGTTAGGTTTTGCATTTAGGTCTGAGATCCATTTTGAATTGAGTTTCGTATACGGTGTAAGACATGGATTGAAGTTCTACACAGGAACTGAAGAGCCCTGGAAATAGTAACTATGTGAGTAAAAAGACTTTTTTATCATTTAAATATTTTGTTTAAAGCAAAGACAATAACAATATAGTATGGTGTTTAAAATATAAGTAGAAAACATTTGGTGATAACAATAGTGTACAGACTGGGAGGAGAGAAATGAAAGTATGTTTTCTTAAAGTTCTTACAGGATACCTGAATGTTACTTTCAGGCAGAGTGTGATAAGGTAGAGAGGACACTCTGAACCTAGAGAAGCCACTAGACAATACAGAGAGTGATAGTTAATATGCCAGCAAGAGATCCAAAAGCAGGCAGAAAAAACAGAACAAAGAACAGATGGAACAAATGGAAAACAGATAAGTTGTAGCTTTAAACGCAACTACATCAGGAATCACATTAAATATAAGCAACGATGTCTTTTATGACCTGATCTTGAATACCTGTCATCGACAGGAGGCACGTGGGAATGTGGGAAGAGATGGTCTGTTGGAGTCGGTAGAAGTTTTCTTTTGATTCTTTAAGTTTTCTCAGTAAAGTCGGATGTGAGAAAACCAACTTTTAGCTGAGAAAACCTTGTCTAATTTAGGTTGTTACCCTCAAGCTGAGCATTGCCCTTAAGCATTCATCATCCACGAATTTATTTTTATTTTCTTAATTTGATCCTGAACAGGTGAGGCATAGAAAAGAAATTCCAGATAAACATTAAACTGCTTCTAATTAAACAGACAAATGGGGAGCTAAAACTTGTTTTTGATTGCCTTAAATCTAAAAGGCAAAAAATATTGTAATAATTAACACAGCTAGGAATCTGCACCCAGTGCATCTCCCTCATTCGTCTAGAATGCTTACTGGGAATTAATATTAATAATTAATATTAATTAATTAATATTAATAGGTTTCCATCGAGACTTTTGCAGCTGCAAACACCATGACATCACAGCAGCGATGCCCCCCAGGCAACTTGGAGGCTTGTGTGTGTCTGTCCACGTCCAGTGTATCTTTTCCAACCAACCCAACAGCAAATACTTCTTGAGCTCCAATCATGAAAGCAGCACAGTGCTAGACACTCTTTTTTTTTTTTTTTTTTTTTTTTTTTTTGCTGTACGCGGGCCTCTCACTGTTGCGGCCTCTCCCGCTGCGGAGCACAGGCTCCGGACGCGCAGGCCCAGCGGCCATGGCTCACGGGCCCAGCCGCTCCGCGGCATGTGGGATCTCCCAGACCGTGGCACGAACCCGCGTCCCCCGCATCGGCAGGCGGACTCCCAACCACTGCGCCACCAGGGAAGCCCTAGACACTCTTAATATTCCCCTAGTTCAAGATCAAGGGCTGTTCAATTAATTGCTGCAGCTTTTCTTCTAACAGAAAATCTCTCGTAAATTAAGAAGAAAATGATACAGATACACTGGAGAACTCTGTTTCAATTGCTTTATGTATAATCATGCCAAACCAACAGCGCTTTAAAAAGGCCCACAGACACCATGGAAATATCCCCTAAGTGCAAGAACATAAGTATTTTTTCTGTAGCTCTCCCTTGACAAGTCCTAACACAGCACTCTTAAAGAATGAAAGACAGCCTGGAATCAGAACGCTGAGGAAGGGTGTACAGTTAGTGAGCAAACCACCACCTTGAGCTGATTCTTGTCGGTTGTGATGGACCAAATTTGGTTTCCATTTGGTGTCTTTGGTTTACACCTGAGAAGACCTCAGTGCCTTTGGAGTGAAAGTAATTTAACATATAATTTAGCTACATGAATATTTGCAGTTTGCAAATGGAAAGGAGACACTCCAGTGTGGGAAATGAAGTTTGCTTCTTAAGACGAAAGTTCTCTTAATTATGGTCCTATAATTTAGGAAAGAAACAAAAGTAGAGATGTCTCCTGACTTCTCTATTAATCTGAAAACTGCTCCATCTACCACCTTTTTTTTTTTAACATCTTTATTGGAGTATAATTGCTTTACAATGGTGTGTTAGTTTCTGCTTTATAACAAGGTGAATCAGTTATGCATATACATATGTTCCCATATCTCTTCTCTCTTGATATAAATGAAGAGGACATGATTCAGTTATCCTAAAAACTACATAGTTAAGTCCACTGTGTACTAAAACTAAGACCATAAATATCTTCTATTTTAGGCAGTGATTGTGTCTCTCTATCTGTGTGTTGTGTGTATGTATGATTTTTTTTTTAAAGGAACATCAGCAAGACATATTTAATAAATTAATGTTTGCTTCTCGAGTGCCACATGTGGCTGTGATAGTAAATTTGCTGCTACCCATGGAGGTTGTGAAAGGAAGGGGCCCAGTGACCAAGGAGAGTTGGGTAAGACATTAAGAATCTGTGCAGAGGGCTTCCCTGGTGGCGCAGTGGTTGAGAGTCCGCCTGCCGATGCAGGGGACACGGCTTCGTGCCCCGGTCCGGGAGGATCCCACATGCCGCGGAGCGGCTGGGCCCGTGAGCCATGGCCGCTGAGCCTGTGCGTCCGGAGCCTGTGCTCCGCAACGGGAGAGGCCACAACAGTGAGAGGCCCGCGTACCGCAAAAAAGAAAAAAAAAAAAAAAAAGAATCTGTGCAGAGACTTCCCTCTTGGCTCAGTGTTTAAAAATCCGCCTGCCAATGCAGGGGACACGGGTTCGATCCCTGGTCCTGGAAGCTCCCATGTGCCACTGAACAACTAAGCCTGCGCTCCACAGCTACTGAGCCTGCACGCTAGAGCCCGTAAGCCACAACTACTGAGCCTGTGCACCATAACTACTGAGCCTGAGTGCCTAGAGCCTGCGCTCCACAACAAGAGAAGCCACTGCAATGAGAAGCCCGTGCACCGCAACGAAGAGTAGCCCCCGCTCGCCGCAGCTAGAGAAAGCCCATGTGCAGCAACAAAGACCCAACGCGGCCAAAAAAAAAAAAAAAAGAATCTGTGCAGCCTCTCAGTTTCTACCCTGTTAAAGTGACCCAGATTCTGCTTAGTTATGGTCACGAGATGGTCCAGCAAGGTCAACTGTCGCGGGATGAATGACTGAGAAGCTGGCAGCGGGGCTGTTGGTTCAGTTCTCTCCTACGGGAAAGATGTCATGGCTTCGGCCTGGCGATTTCCTTAACTGGATGAGAGGCTGCACAGAGGGAGGAGGAGGAGTGAATGATCCTGTGATCCTTTCTCTGGAAAAACAGTTGTGGAGTAAAAAAAGCACCTAGCCAGACCTTCTCTTAAAATGGCTCATGACTGCAATAGCTGTCTCTCCTATGTGTAGAGAAAGCAGTCAACCAATGTTCTTTGAAGCTCAGTGGAAGTGTTGCCTAACATCTTAGACAACTACACATGGTTTCTGAAGGGTGTGCAAATTTCCAGTGGTGTGACAGTGATAGCTAACATTTATTGTGCTTACTATATGCCAGGCTGTGTTCTGGGCCTCATATGTTTTCACCAGTTTAGTCTTGTTCTGTTTTGTTTTGTTTTGTTTGCGGTACGTGGGCCTCTTACTGTTGTGGCCTCTCCCGTCGCGGAGCACAGGCTCCAGACGCGCAGGCTTAGCGGCCATGGCTCACGGGCCCAGCCGCTCCATGGCATGTGGGATCTTCCCGGACCGGGGCACGAACCCATGTCCCCTGCATCGGCAGGTGGACTCTCAACCACTGCGCCACCAGGGAAGCCCCCAGTTTAGTCTTTACATACAACCATCCTAGGAGGTAAGTATTACAACTACCTTTTTACAGATGTGGAACTGAGGCCCAGAGAGGTTAAATAGCTTGCCTGGAATCACACAGCTGCTAAGGGGCAAAGCCAGGATTTGAATACAGGATCATAGGATACACAAGACAGATGGTGCTCATGTAAGGAATATAGCTGACGGTAATGTAGGCTGCGTTTTACACATTTGGGACTCCACTTCAGGCATTACAGATTTTTTTGTTGTATTTTCAGTTTTCCTAGTGTTTTAATGAGTACTATTACCTTGACTCCATGGTTAATATTAATAAGGCTAACAAAAATATTTTACTGAAATAAAATTAATAGGCTTTATTTGATTATTAAATTATAGTATATGGTAATTATAATTTTAAGAATGTTTTAATGTGAGTAATAACATTATTGCAGATCTTATTTCCTCATTTCTTTGTCTCTCATGTAGCTAGTTTTAATTAGAGTTATCCTACAAGGAATTTTCACAGCATGATTTTTGCACTCTTAAAATATAGAAGTATAGGGACTTCCCTGGTGGTGCAGTGGTTAAGAATCTGCCTGCCAATGCAGGGGACACGGGTTCGATCCCTGGTCCAGGAAGATTCCACATGCTGCGGAGCAACAAAGCCCCTGTGCCACAACTAATGAGCCTACTCTCTAGAGCCCGTGAGCCACAACTACTGAGCCTGCGTGCCACAACTACTGAACCCTGTGCGCCTAGAGCCCATGTTCCCCCACAAGGGAAGCCACTGCAATGAGAAGCCCATGCACTGCAATGAAGAGTAGCCCCCATTTGCTGCAACTAGAGAAAGCCTGCGCACAGCAACGAAGACCCAACACAACCAAAAATAAATAAATTTATTTAAAAAAAAATATATATATAGAAGTACATGTACTACCTGTAGTTTGTTCTTCTAACTTTGGCCTTCTTTTTTTTTTTTTTTTAACATCTTTATTGGGGTATAATTGCTTTACAATGGTGTGTTAGTTTCTGCTTTATAACAAAGTGAATCAGTTATACATATACATATGTTCCCATATGTCTTCCCTCTTGTGTCTCCCTCCCTCCCACCCTCCCTATCCCACCCCTTCGGGCTGTCACAAAGCACCGAGCCAATATCCCTGTGCCATGCGGCTGCTTCCCACTAGCTATCTACCTTACGTTTGTTAGTGTGTATATGTCCATGACTCTCTCTCGCCCTGTCACAGCTCACCCTTCCCCCTCCCCATATCCTCAAGTCCATTCTCCAGTAGGTCTGCGTCTTTATTCCTGTCTTACCCCTAGGTTCTTCATGACATTTTTTTTTCTTAAATTCCATATATATGTGTTAGCATACGGTATTTGTATTTTTCTTTCTGACTTACTTCACTCTGTATGACAGACTCTAGGTCTATCCACCTCATTACAAATAGCTCAATTTCATTTCTTTTTATGGCTGAGTAATATTCCATTGTATATATGTGCCACATCTTCTTCATCCATTCATCCGATGATGGGCACTTAGGTTGTTTCCATCTCCGGGCTACTGTAAATAGAGCTGCAATGAACATTTTGGTACATGACTCTTTTTGAATTATGGTTTTCTCAGGATATATGCCCAGTAGTGGGATTGCTGGGTCATATGGTAGTTCTATTTGTAGTCTTTTAAGGAACCTCCATACAGTTCTCCATAGTGGCTGAACCAATTCACATTCCCACCAGCAGAGCAAGAGTGTTCCCTTTTCTCCACACCCTCTCCAGCATTTATTGTTTCTAGATTTTTTGATGATGGCCATTCTGACTGGTGTGAGATGATATCTCATTGTAGTTTTGATGTTCATTTCTCTAATGATTAGTGACGTTGAGCATTCTTTCATGTGCTTGGTGGCAGTCTGTATATCTTCTTTGGAGAAATGTCTATTGAGGTCTTCTGCCCATTTTTGGATTGGGTTGTTTGTTTTTTTTGTTATTGAGCTGCATGAGCTGCTTGTAAATTTTGGAGATTAATCCTTTGTCAGTTGCTTCATTTGCAAATATTTTCCCCCATTCTGAGGGTTGTCTTTTGGTCTTATTTATGGTTTCCTTTGCTGTGCAAAAGCTTTGAAGTTTCATTAGGTCCCATTTGTTTATTTTTTTTTTTATTTCCATAACTCTAGGAGGGGGGTCAGAAAGGATCTTACTGTGATTTATGTCATAGAGTGTAAATTTATTTGTGTAAATTTTATTTGTGGTGAGGATGATTAGGGGAAAAAGGCAGATATAACTACAATATCACACCTCAGTAAAAAAAGGACTAATCTTCTGGGAGAGAATGGATACATGTATGTGTATGGCTGAGTTGCTTTGCTGTGCATCTGAAACTATCACAACATTGTTAATCGGATATACTCCAACATAAAATAAAAAGTTAAATAAAAAAGGACTAATCTCTCCCTTTAAACATCAGAATGTAAGTTCATTGAAGTAAGGTCATAGGGATGAATTTGAATATCACCTAATTAGTAGCAAACATAAATTATTCACAAGATTCTGTTTTGTGTTATTAATCACAAAGCATGTTCCTTGTACAAATTATTTTTTATACTATTGTAGAAAACATCTTCTGAAATATCATTTTTAAGTTGCGTGTTGCAGGAACTTAGACTATAATTAATATTTGTAAACCGTTTTTCATATCCAGCAAATGTGCTAAATTCTCCTACCAAAAGCTTTGGGTTTTCTATGCACACAATCATGTCATCTGTTAATCATGACCATCTCTCGTTTTCTAATTCCTATGCCCCAGGAGTGGAATTAAAGATTCCCCTTGGTACTTTTTCAGGTTCTGAAGAGGCAACAATGTTCCTGCATCTGTGGGAGCTTACATTCTAGTTGATGAAATAAGAGAAACACACGAGAAAGTATCAGATGGGGCTGAACAGAAAACCGGGGAGAGTGCTGTAGTAGAGAGTGGTTACCTCCGATTGGGCCTCAGGGAAGACTGGCCAGAGGAGGTGACTTCGAGTAGCAATCTACTATACAGCAACTGTGGACCATGCTGAGTTCAGGAGGAAGGACATTCACGGCAGAGCACAGCCTGGGCAAAGGATCTAAATATTGGTAATCAATTTTGAGTGTTCAGTGGACAGAACGAAGTACTGTGGCTGGAGTGTGGCTGGCAAGGGGCAAGTGGGATATGGTGAGGTCAGAGAGCTCGCCGGCCAGGGTGAGGAACTGGTTTTTGCTCGTGATGTTGTTGGAGGACAAATTGGATGTTTTTCTACAAAGAAGTGACACAATCTGATTTATAGTAAACAACTGAATAGGTAAATAAACAAGATACTTTCAGACCATGACACAAACTCTTTAACAAATAAATAAACAAGATACTTACAGAAGAGGATGACACAAACCTTTTAACGAGTAAATATGTAAATGAACAAGATGCCTTTGGAGTATCACCCACTGCCAGTCCATTAATAGACTACTCCCATAACATCTTGGGTGAGTCTTTCTCTCCCTCTTTTTTTTTTTTTTTTACTTTATTGAAGTATAGTTGATTTACAATGTTGTCTTAATTTCTTCTATACAGAAAAGTGACTCAGCTATCCATCTTGTTGTTTATCCATCCTATGCATAATAGTTTGCCTCTGCTAAACCCAAACTCACATTCCTTCCCTCCCCAACCCCCCTTCCCCTTGGCAACCACAAGTCTGTTCTCTATATCTGTGAGTCTGTTTTTGTTTCATAGATATGTTGATTTGTATCATATTTTAGATTCCACATATAAGTGATATCATATGGTGTTTGTCTTGCTCTTTCTGAGTTACTTCGCTTAGTATGATAATCTCTAGGTCCATCCATGTTGCTGCGAATGGCATTATTTCATTCTTTTTGATGGCTAATGATCCGTTGTATCAATATATATGTACTACATCTTCTTTATCCATTCATCTGTCAATGGACATTTAGGTTGTTTCCATGTCTTGGCTGTTGTAAATTGTGCTGCTATGAACAGAGGAGTGCATGTATCTTTTCAAATTATAGTTTTGTCTCAGTATATGCTCAGGAGTGGGATTGCTGGATCATAAGGCAACTCTATTTTTAGGTTTTTTTTCTTTCTCTGCCTCTTCCCCCCCCACACACACACTTAGCTTCCTTTCTCAGATCTCTGCTTTGTTTACAGATGTAACTTCTCAACACAGGGTGCCATCCTTCTGTCTTTCCTCCTATAGGACGACATTCTGTGCAAGATATATACTTTTAAAATAAGGACTCTTGCCATGACTCTCACTCATCAGATATTTATGATACCTATGAGACTTTTATTTGTTTATCTATTTTACTGTGGAAAAATTTTCATTTCTCTTGCTTTACTAGCTACATTGTATTTAGCTAATAAAAGCAGGTGGAAAAGAGAGGAGGATGGGTGGGGTCATGGTAGGGAAGGTTGAGTATTCCAGGAGAGCAAAGAGCTTAGTTTGAAGGCTTGGTTTGGTACATTTAGAGAAGGGGAAAGGCAGGGAGCTGGATGGGCAAGGAAACTGGCCTAAGAAGAGATTGGAGAGGCAAGCAGGCACCAGAGCATAAGGGACCTAGCAGGTCATGGAAAGGGTTTGGATTTTGTTTCAAGAGAAAATGGATTTGTTGAGAGGGTAGGTGTACAAAAGACCACATATTCTTATTTGTGGAGAAGAAAATGAAGCAGTGTATTTCATCAAAGGAGAAATATGTAGCCCCAAATTTTCATCTAGAAAAAAAAAAACTTGTTTTCTATCCTGGTATTTAATCAGTTGGTCTCCAATTAATTACCTTACTCTAGATTCATTATTTAAAGGAGAGTGGTGTTAAAACTTCAACTCAGGGTTTGCTATGCCATTCTCCCAGCCAAAGAACACGCTGGGAAAAAAAGTTGTGAGTAAACTCAGGAAGAAACTGGAGGCCATTAAGACATATGCAGAGCTGCAACCCGGAAAGATGCTATGGGTGGAAAGAGGCTGTCAACCCAAACCCAAATTCCTAAGCAGGCACAGCCAGTATCCCACGGGTCTGAGGGAAGAGTCTCTGAAGTTTACAATTCAGTGCTGCACGGGAATGGGGTGGGTCGATTGAGCCTCAGCCAGGGTGAGCGAAACGAAGCAGCAGCCAGCCCCTTAGGACAGCATTGTCCAATGTAAATATAACACAAGGCACAGGTGTAATTAAAACTTTTCTAACAGCCACATCAAAAAGTAAAAAGAAGAAACAGGGGAAATTAAATTTAGTAATGTATTTAATTTAACCCACTGTATCCAAAATAGAATCATCTCAACATACCATCAATACAGTAAGATATTTTACACTGTTTTTCCTATGAAGTCTTCCAAATCCAGCATATTTATTTCAATTTGCACTAGCCATGTTTCAAGTGCTCAATAGCTGTGATATGGCCTGAAGAGCTAGGGGCTGTGTTGGGTTTTCCCCATCACATTGTGGTTTGCAACAGAGGTAGCGAGTCAGAAAAAAAAAAAAAAAGCCACTTCTAGACTACGTTCATCAGACAAATCTCCAGATCATGCCTATTGTGGAGCTGTCGGCTACTTCAGCCATTAAACATCCCAGATAGGATGCAGATTGGACCTTGTTCTAGAAGCTTCGGTCTGGTGTCAGTCAAGTTGAGGGCAAATATGAAAGGACGACATCAAACCAACCATCCCAGAGTCTTACTAGACTTCTAATCAAAATTCATGCCACTAATTTGATTACATTGAAAAAGGTAAGCTTCAGGGCTTCCCTGGTGGCACAGTCGTTGAGAATCTGCCTGCCAGTGCAAGGGACACGGGTTCGAGCCCTGGTCTGGGAGGATCCCACATGCCGCGGAGCAACTAGGCCCGTGAGCCACAACTACTGAGCCTGCGCTCTGGAGCCTGTGCTCCACAACAAGAGAGGCCGCGATAGTGAGAGACCCGCGCACCGCGATGAAGAGTGGCCCCCGCTTGCCACAACTAGAGAAAGCCCTCGCACAGAAACGGAGACCCAACACAGCAAAAATAAATAAAATAAATTAATGAAAAATGTAAGCTTCAATGA
Organism: Tursiops truncatus; assembly: GCF_011762595.2. Lineage (NCBI taxonomy): Eukaryota > Metazoa > Chordata > Mammalia > Artiodactyla > Delphinidae > Tursiops > Tursiops truncatus. Next base: position 13,935,248 of record NC_047040.1, read on the forward strand.
GAAAACTCATATATTTATAATAATTTATTCCCATCATAATGAGCACTCTCAATTTGTTTTTGTAGTATCTAACCTTTGCAAACTGCCTTTGAATTGAGTTCATCTGTATCACAAGAGAGCCGCACTATCACGAGCTGGGGAAAGGTCATTAGTAATACCTGCCAAATGCGCGTTATCTCTTGCCTTAGCTTTCTTTTTTCTTCGTTTTCCTGTTTTAGTTATTTATAAGAATTTGCAAACCTTTAGATTAAGTATTCAAAGACTTTAATTCCCTTCAGGGGTCAAACAGTAGGACAAAAAACCTTGAATATGGGCCAGACATTTAGAGAAAATAGAGTTCCTGGTGTACCTGTCCACCCCACATCTCTCAACAGGCCACCTCTAATCTGATATATTCAGGACAACAGCCAAGCCCTCAAGTTATTGTAATAAATCTCATTTTAAAATTCATTTACAAGCAAATATTTCAAATTCCCTTGTGGGAAATCACTAGAATTCTAATTGCACTTTGCTTCTTTCTCCTGAGCAAGTGTAAGAGAGGACAAACCTGACTCCATATTGGATCTATTCCTTTAGCTCTAACCCTTGTGCTCTGCTGCCTGTGCTCAGTCATTCGGGCTCTGTACCTTTTGTAAGAGAATGTTGCCTATAGGCTGAAATATACACGTTAGCCCATTCTCAAGGCTCTAACCTTTAAAGGTATAACACTTTTCCATTCATATAGAGATAAAAATTTGCAGAAGGGAGAGTAACATTTGTCTTGTTGGAAGTTTAGAGAAACATTGTGACCAGACCTACCTGGACAGCTACAAGAACAAAGGATTCCAGGACCAAGAAGTCTGCAACGACCAGCCACACCCCCTCCCCTTTTAGTAAAAAAGAAGCCTGAATTCTAAATCAGGTAAGATGGTTCTTTGGGACACTAGTCCACCATCTTCTTGGTCTGCTGGCTTTCCAAATAAAGTCACTATTCCTTGCCCCAACAACTTGTCTCTCAATTTATTGGCTTGTCATGCAGCCAGCAGTAAGAGCTTGGACTTGGTAACACAAGGAAACCAAAGAACTCAATGTAGCAATTCTTTTGTGGACAAGGTTTATGCCAAAGCTCAGCTATTCCTTGGAGATGCTCATCTGAATTCAGCATTCCTTACCAACTGGAAGTGAAACAAACATGCAAATACTCTTCACAGTACTAATATCACATTAATCCTAAAAGTAATACCTTTCTTGCTGGGAGGGCTTGACATCTGGATGTATATTTTAGGAGGTATAGATTCAGTGCCAAGAGAACATGTCTGAAACTTCTAGCATAAGCACTATTCTTCCCTTTAATTAAAATAGTAGCTAATGCTTATAGAAGGCTTACTGTGTGCCAAGCCCTGTTCTAAGCCCTTTTGTATATATTAAGTCTAATTTTCAAACAACTCTATGAGGTAGTGTGGAAAAAACAAGAAAAAAAATATATATATATCGGTCTCTGCCCCAAATTCCTGGCACAGAGCTTCTAAAACCCTTGTAATTTCCTAAGTAATAAGAGCACTAGGAGAATCTTTTGTTCTAATGAGGCAACTCTGTGCGAGCTCCTAGATGACTCCTGGATGGGGACCAGTCACCAGAAAGACCAAACCATGAATGGAAGCTTGGACTTTTCAGCCCCCTTCCCTCCCACTTCTCTAGGGAGGGGATAGGGGCTAGAAATAGACTTAATAATTGATGATGCCGGGCCTCCCCGGTGGCGCAGTGGTTGAGAATCTGCCTGCCAGTGCAGGGGACACGGGTTCGATCCCTTGTCCAGGAAGATCCCACATGTTGCAGAGCAGCTAAGCCCGTGAGCCACAACTACTGAGCCTGCGCTCTAGAGCCCATGAGCCACAACTACTGAGCCTGTGTGCCACAACTACTGAAGCCTGTGCACCTAGAGCCTGTGCTCTGCAACAAGAGAAGCCACCACAATGAGAAGCCCACACACCGCAATGAAGAGTAGCCCCGGCTCGCCGCAACTACAGAAAGCCCGTGCAGCAGTGAAGACCCAATGCAGCCAGAAACAATAAATATAAAATAAATAAATTAAAAAATATATAATTGATGATGTGTACAGGAGGAAGCCTCCACAGTTGAAAAATATATCTATATTCTGAGAGGGTAATGAACCCCAGCTCCAGAGGGACAGAAGCTCCTATGCTCAGTGCCCTCCCAGACCTCACCCTATGTATCTCTTCATCTGACTGTTCATCTGTATCCTTTATCATATCCTTTCATAAATTGGTAAATGTGTTTTCCTGAGTTCTGTGAGCTGCTTTAGCAAATAATTGAATACAAGGGGCAGGGAATCATGGGAACCTCTGATTTGTAGCCAAGTTCAACAGAAGTTGTGGGTAACCTGGGGACTTACTATTTATGATTGGCATCTGAAGTAGGGTGGGAGCAATCTTGTGGCACTGAGCCCTTAACCTGTGGGATCTGACACTATCTACAGGTAGCTGGTCCAGAACTGAATTAAAGTGTAGGTCACCCAGCTGGTGTCACAGAATTGCTTGGTGTGGGAAACAAAAACCCCACACATCTGGTGACCAGAAGTGTCAGAATTATTTTGAGTGTGATAGTAGTATGAGAAAGAAGGAGGAACACAAGAGGAAAGACTGTTTTTCAAACACAGATAGATGTTATTATTTTCATTGTTCTGATAAATAAAGTACAAAATGTATCCAACTGTTAAATCCAAGAGGCACACACGTGGTTGTGTCTACATATTTTAATTATTTCATAATCAAGTAAAATTAAAAGTTTTTTAAAAGCTCAAAATGATATAAAATGCCTAGCACAAACCCTGGGCATTCAGAAATCATTCCCCATCCCTTCTATACCCCCCAGACCTCCACAGCACCTTCCACGAAACCTCAGGCTTATTCCATCCCCCATCTGTCACCACCTGTCCTGATCATTATTTTTTTGCCGTTTCAAAAATTTTTTAATTGAAATACAGTTCATTTACAATGTTCTGTTAGTTTCAGATATACAGCAAAATGATTGAGTTATACATGCATACATACATATATTCTTTTGTTACATTCTCTTCCATTATAGGTTATTACAAGATATTGACTATAGTTCCCTGTGCTATACTATTTCTGCCTGGACCAGACATGCCCCTTATTGCTAAATGGTCAAGCATTGGCTGGAATTAGCAATCACTAGGGTGCTGTGGTCTTTCCAGTATCTGTACCTTAAGTTCTTGAGGGTATTGCCTTGGGGCATCCGATGAAAGCCCAAATGCTATTACTTAAAAATCAGATGAGCACAGCCATGTTCATGACAGCATTATTCACAATAACCAAAGAATGAAAACAACCCCTGTGTTCATTGACAGATGAATGATAAACAAAACATGGTACATACAAACAATGGAATATTATTCAGCCTTAAGAAAGAAGGAAATTCTGACCCATGCTACAATATGGATGAAACCTGAGGCCATTAAGCTGAGTGAAACAAGCTGTTCACAAAAGGACAAACATTGCATGATTCCACTTATATGAGGTCCCCAGAGTAGTCAGATTCATAGAGACAGAAAGTAGATGGCGTTTGCTGGGGGCTGGGAGGAGGAAATCGGTAGTTATTGTTTAATGGATACAGAGTTTCAGTTTTGCAAAATGAAGTGTGCTAGAGATGGAATGTGGTTTCCCAACAATGTGAATATACTTAATGCCACTGAACTGCACACATAAAAATGGTCAAGATGATAAATTTTATGTTATGTGTATCTTGCCACAATTAAAAAGAAAAAACAATCAGATGAGCAAGCGAACTGAAACCCAGAGATGGTTGCTACAAAAACCAGTTCTAATGTATTTCTTGGCTTATTTTTCTTGGCTTTGTTTCTTGTTATTATTCATGCTCACATTTGTGGTATTAATTAAAAAAAATTTTTGTCATTAAAGGTAATTTCATCCATAATCCCACAGGCATCCCTAAAGCTCACCAGTTTTAAATTTTTCTGTGGGTTGTGGGTTTCTTTCGGTACGTTTTAATCTTTTGTTTAACATTGAAATATGATAGTTTGCATTCTGTTTCCAAAACAAGTTCTCCATATATTAATTTACAATGTTGACTTATGCTTTATAGTCTTAGTATTAAGTTTTAGGGGCCTGAGGACATTTTATTGAACTAATATGCCATCCTTTGTTGATCTATTTATTCCTGGAGGAATAGTTTTAGTTGTTTCTTGTTTTTTTGTTGTTGGTTTTGTTTTTTTTTGCGGTATGCAGGCCTCTCACTGCTGTGGCCTCTCCCGTTGCGGAGCACAGGCTCTGGACGTGCAGGCTCAGCGGCCATGGCTCACGGGCCCAGCCGCTCCGTGGCATGTGGGATCTTCCCGGACCGGGGCACAAACCCGCGTTCCCTGCATCGGCAGGCGGACTCTCAACTACCGCGCCACCAGGGAAGCCCTGTTTCTTGTTTTATTTGCTTTGTAATTCCCAATCATGACCATTATCATTTTACATGTTTTCATTAAATTTAAAAAATGGAATGGGCTTTATAACTTATAGGTTATTCATTTTTGACCTCATTTGAACAGAATCAAGGTGGTCATGCTCCTCCGTTTATGACATATCATAAGTCTATGCATGGATATTTAAATTCTTAAAATTTGATTTCTTCTTTCATTTATGATACCCAGTCTCACTTCTCCTTCCTCTTCTCATGTATTTAACGTACACACTTCCATCATTTTATTTACACGTATACATAGTAGGTTTCATGTTTTCAAAAACCTACTTAAGTAGCATTGTGCTTTTAACCTCATTTGGTTCATTACTTTTTCACTCAACATTGTATTTTTGAGATTTATCCATGTAGCTAAACACAAAGCCAGTTAATTTCTTCTAACCTTTGCATAGAATTCTATTTTATTGGTAGTTCACGTTTAGATGGACGTCACTATGTCTAACTCCTTGCTACTGAAAGCTATGCTTTTCCCAGCTCACAGGTTTACATCTCCGTTTGCACGTGAGGTAGTTTTTGTGGCAGGTACTTGCACACAGGCCTGGGATTGCTAAATCCCAGGGCATCTGCAGCCACAGTTTCAAGAATACTGGAGGCTGTTCTCCAACGGCTCTGTATGCAGGTGGTCCCACCAGCGGCATCCGAGGGCTCTTACTCTCCAACATCCTCTTCAGAGCTTAGTGTTCTGAAGCCTCAAATTATTGACAAACTAAGGACTGTAAAATTGTATCTGGTTTTGTTTTAATTTGCTTCCCCCTGATAATTAGAGAAGTGAGGCATCTCTCTGATTAGTTGTTATGTGAATTACCTATTAATATCCTTCACCCTTTCAAAAAAATTTTAGGTGTCCTACCCCTTTCTTACTGATTTACAGGAACTTCTATATTGTAGAAGTGCTGAAGCTGGCTTAATTCCTTTTCAGTCCTCTTAGAAATAGGCTAATTAGACCACAATCAGTCTATGTCCAGATATGTCGACCAAGAGGTTAGATATAGTTCCCAGAACACCAGTTTGCTTTGACAACTCTGGTTGGATTCTGCATAACTCTCAAGGCTTGGTCTGTCTCTGCAGTCACAATTCAAAGGTCCTACTAATGATGCCTGAGTTGAGGAAAGCCTCTTTCTCAGTACCTCCAGCAAAAATCTAGGACCGAGATCTCATTAACTTATGCTGTACTTTTAACTTTTCCTGATCAGGGAGTAGAATATTCTGATTGACCAGGTTTTGAAAGAGATTCCTATTTGGCATGTCACTAAGTGGCGAAGAGACACTTCCTTCTTGTGTAGAATATAATTCTGCAGCAATACATAAATAAGTACATGTATATTATGAAGATGTATATATTCTTATTCTAATATAAAGAAATTTCCCATCTATCCCCCATCCCATTAAATAAATATATATTAAATTTGATCCGAGGCCTTTTGGCATCTATAAGGATGATAATTTGATTTCTATTCCCGTCTTAATTTATTAAAATGCCAAATATATTCTTTTATTTCCTAAGATGCAGTTCACTGGTATTGCTCCTCTGAATTCCGCTTGCTCATCAGGTATTGTTATTTTAATGTGATGCTAAAGTCTATTTTTGAATATGGGTCATTTACTATTTTTGCTCTGAGGTTCATGAGTGAATGACTCCCTAATTTTCTTTTTTCTGGGTGTGCTCTTTCTGTCAGATGTTAGTATTATGCTCTATGACAAGAATTTGGAAGATTCTCACTTTCTCACTCCTTACCATTTGCTGGAGTAGTTTAAATAGCATTGGAGTTACTATTGCTTAATATTTTAATAGACTTCAGCTGCGAAATTACCTGGCACTCCTATAGTTAGGTTCATTTTTTTAAAAATTAGTTTTAGGATTTTTCCTCACCTGTATTAATTTAAGCTTTTTTTTTTTTTTTTTTGATTATACAAAACATTAACATAGAACAAAAGTCAAAACTTTTTTTTTTGGCTACGCCATGTGGCATGCAGGATCTTACTTCCCCAACCAGGGATCGAACCTGTGCCCCGTGCATTGGGAGAGCAGAGTCTTAACCCACTGGACCACCAGGGAAGTCCCAAAACTATTTAAACAGATGTATTCTGAGGATGCTCATTCCCATCCACCTCTTCTCACCCACCCTTAGCAGCTTCTGGTTAATCCTTATGCAAAAATAAGCACACATATATATAGTAGGTTCTTATTTCTCCTTTTTTCCTATGCAAATGGTGTATATTTTGTATCTTGGTTTTTTCTTTTTCAATCTTAACAACACATCATTAAAATTACTCCATATCAATTCATAGAGCTTTTTCTTATCTTTTTTTTTTAACATCAGCATATTTTTTTCATAGAGTGGATGACCATTAATTATTTATTCAATCTCCTAGGTATGAGATTTAGGTTCTTTCCATTACTTTGCTATTACAAATAATACCACAATGAATAATATTGTGATTTTTTTCTCTGTGATATTGAAGGTATATATATTCAGGGTAAATTCCTATAAATAGGATGCCTGGTATTACAGGTCTTTGAAAAGAAGGTGAATTCTTAGGTTTCAGTATTTAAGAGTTTGATACATGTTACTTCTACATCTAGATTGTTCTTAGGTGATTTAGGGCTTCTTTTTTGTTCATTTGCTTACCTAATGTATCATGATCTGAAAGATGTTTTATTAGTCTCCTTTTGCTGATGTGCCTTTATTTCTCCTAGTGTTTCTTGTAGATTTTTCTCTGCATTTTGGACCCAATGTTATTTGGTGCCCAGGTAGGTATAACTGTAAGATCTGCCTTGAGGATTGTATCCCTCATCACTGTAAAGCACTTTTCTTGACTCATTTTACGTGTTGTGCCTGAATTCCACCTTGTCTGAGGTTGTGACCATGACTCTTGCTTCCCCTTGTCTGCATTTGTGTGTATGGACCTTTGTCCCTTCTTTGATTTTCAACTGTTCCTAGCTGAGTCTTCACTTACACACACCATTCTGTTGGACTCTGCTTAGAATTCCAGCTAAGGGCTTTTCTTTTCGTAGATAGATGTGTACCTTGTTACAAGTTTGATATGGCAAATACATTTTATCTTAGTTACAGTGTCATTCAATTGTTTAACACTTCCTTTGTTTTAGTGTATTTCACTAGGTGTTAACAGTGTGTTTGTGTGGGGGGCGCGTTTATGTGTACACATATTCTAGAAGTTTGGAATATTTGTACAGTTTTTAGTTTTTAGGAATTACTTTAACTATAATTTTGTGTAATATACTTAATAGTTTAAATCCTCATTTTTGACTAACTTCCCATTATGATAAATTTAGCTGATTCCCCTTCTCCTTTCTCCTCTTCTTTCTACCACCTGATTTTTTTTAAAACTTTTTATTAGGAAAAAGTTGTTCCCCATGTATGCATCACCCAGCTCCAAAAATAATAATTAAATCTCACTTCACCTATATCCCGCTCATTTCTCTCTCCTGTGTTAATTTAAAGCAAATTCAATTCATATCTTTTTTTCCTGCAAACACTTCAGTATGTATTTCTAAAAGACAAGAATTTAAAATATTTAAACAAATATCATTGTTATACCTAAAATAAAAATTAAGGCAGGAGTAAATGATGTAGCAGAACTGGAAGTGGCCTCCCCCGAGAAGGGAAAGGATTAGGTTAAGATTGAGCTAACCATTTGGTCAGCATTAAATTTTCCAGTTATATCATAAATGATACAAAAATTTTAACTCAGGATTCAAATAAATCCACATATTTTGATGGGTTGCTGTATATTTTAAGTCTCTTTTAATCTGTAGGCTCCAGCTCCCTCATCTCTCTCTCTCTCTCTCTCTCTCTCCCTCTCTCTTGCAATTTGATTTTTGAAGACTCTGAACCATGTCTTGTGGAGTGTTCCACAGTTTAGATTTTGCAGATTGCTTCCTTGTATCATAGTTCAACAGGTTCCTCTGGTATCTATATTTCTATAGATAAAAAAATTGGTAGTTGCATCTAGGATATTGATCATATTCAGGTTCTTATTTTGGAGAAGATGTTGGTGGTGGCAAGACTACTTTATAGGTGGTAGCATGCATTATCTTCCATGAAGAGATATGTAATAGCTGAGTGTCTCTTTTTAAGATGGTCAAAGTTGGGGACTTCCCTGGTGGTCCAGTGGTTAAGAACACGCCTTCCAATGCTGGGGACACGGGTTCAATCCCTGGTCAGGGAACTAAAATCCCACATGTCACCAGGCAACTACCGAGCCCGTGTGCCACAACTAGAGAGAAGCCCATGCGCCACAACGAAAGATCCCGTGTGCCGCAACTAAGACCTTACTTAGCCAAAAATATAAATAAATAAATACTAAAAAAAAATAAAAAGATGGTCAAAGTTGTTGATATCCAAAGCTTAGACCTATTAATTCACTGGGGGTTGTAAAATAATATTCTAATTTTCTTCTTCTGCATTTATTACCTGGAATACTTCTATAATCATTTATTGTTTGGTTACATAAAGATGGTGGCACAGTTTGTATCAGAAAGAGGATAAATGCTTGACTCATTCCCTTTATTTACTAAATCTTAAGGGAACACTGGGAATAATTGCTTTAGAATATTACATAATCACTCATTTGAATTGAAAGCACAGTAGTTTGACCTTATAGATTTTATCAGATAAATCCTAAGGATACATACACAGACAACTGTAAAGAAATAAAAGTTTCAATAATCATATCATTAGTCTTACTATGGTGTGTATATAATATATATTATTGGGATAGAGCAAATTAATATGTTAATGTTTTCAGGAAACAAAACTTTCAGAGAGAAAACAGCTACAAATATAAAATCAAACAAAAACTCTGAAATGGGAATATTAGCTTGAGTTTATGATATATTTTCTTCTATATTTTAAAAATAGAAACTATGCAAAGCTGTTACTGAGTCCAAGCTCGTACTACTCCCTGCATGATAGGCCAATAAATCAAGAGACGAATTGTTGGGGCAAGGAATAGTGACTTTATTTGGAAAGCCAGCAGACCAAGAAGATGGTGGACTAGTGTCCCAAAGAACAATCTTACCTGAGTTAGAATTCAGGCTTCTTTTATACCAAAAGGGGTGGGAGTGTGGCTGGTTGTTGCACACTTCTTGGTGCCGGAATCCTTTTTTCTTTCAGTTGTCCAGGTAGGTCTGGTCACAATGTTCCTATAAGCTTCCAGCAAGACAAATGTTACTCTGTGTTCTGCAACTTTTTATCTCTGTATGAATGGAAAAGTGTTATACTTTTAAAGGTTAGAGCCTTGAGACTGGGCTATTTCAAGGTGTAGTCAACGTTCTCTTACAAAAGGTACAGAGCTCCATGACTAAGCACAGGCAGCAGAGCACAGGGGTTAGAGCTAAAGGAATAGACCCAATATGGAGTACAAGTTTGTTCTTCTCTGTTACAGAGCCTAGTACAAATAAGCACCCTGACCTCCTAAATTATGATTTCTAATGTTATTTCTCACTAACAGGACTCAGGGGTCCTTAGAGGTATGATTAATTCCAGATCTGGATTAGATGAACTTGGGCATCTTTTTATAATGAAAAGCAAGGAAGCTATCAAAGGTTATTGGGGATATGTCAGAAGGATTCAAAAGCCAGCTTGAAGGGGTTCTTACTTGCCAAAAATCAGATGATTTGAGTGTAAAAACAAAACAAAATAAAGCAAAACATCCTGAAATGGATTGAAACACATCAAATATATGAGAATTCATGAGTTCATGATAATACTCCCCTCCTCACTCAAAAAAACAAAACCAAAACCAACCAACCAAACAACAACAACAAACAAAAAACAACCCAGCTCATTGACATTGGTCTCCTCTGGAAGATGCTGAGGAATCAATTGATAATTCAAAAAACAAAATTCTAAATAAGTGAAAACAGTCAAACTATCTTCCTACATTTTCTTTATGAAATACACCTCAGATAAGCAAATATTTGGTAATGAAAAACTCTATGTTCTACATAATAGATAAAATTGATAAATAAAGGAAATAAGGTGAAATTTAGAGTACTGCAATTTTGCAGTTCCTTAAAAAAATTGGTTATAAGCAAACAATGATCAGTGACTGCTAAAACAATTAATTTTAATCCGATTAATCTTAACAAAAAAAGAAATCATCAGACATTTTGTATCTTAATGTGATACAATAGGAAATTCACAACTTCACTTGTGAAGTATTCTTGCAAAAAAAAAATGATTAAACCCCTAAATAAAACTAGTAGTTTACAAAAAACATAAGAGGGAGAGAGATGTGTTAAATGACATCATGGGGATACTATCAGCAAAATTCAGAATATAAGAAATTCTACTGGACAAAAAGAAATGAAAGACAGATGGACAGAAACAAAGAAAGAAGGAAAGGAGGAAAGAAGGAAGGGAGGAAGGGAGGAAGGAAAAGGGAGAACCTACAAAACTTTCTGAGATGATGAAAATATTCTCTATATCTGTGCTGTCCAGTTAGGTAACTACTAGCCACATGTTAGAATCGAGCACTTGAAGTATAGCTAATGAGACTGAGGAGCTGATTTTAAATATTGTTTAATTTATAAACAATTTATTAAATTTAAATAGCCACATGTGGCTAAGGGCTACCACATTGGACAGCATAGCAAAAACTAAAAAATAAGAGATAAGTCAACTAAATGCAATGTACGGAATTTACTTGAATCCTGAAATAAACAAACCAATAAGATGTTCCAAGTATAAAAAACAATTAGGAACTATTTGGGAAATTTGAAACCTGAAAGGATATTTATATTAAGAAATTCTTGTTGGGCTTCCCTGGTGGCGCAGTCGTTAAGAATCCACCTGCCAATGCAGGGGATACAGGTTTGAGCCCTGGTCCGGGAAGATCCCACATGCCACAGAGCAACTAAGCCTGTGAGCCACAACTACTGAGCCTGCGTGCCACAACTACTGAAGCCTGTGCACCTAGAGCCTGTGCTCCACAACAAGAGAAGCCACCGCAATGAGAAGACCGTGCAGCGCAACGAAGAGTAGCCACCGCTCGCCGCAACTAGACAAAGCCTGCGTGGAGCAACGAAGACCCAATGCAGCCAAAAATAAAAAATAAATTAATTAATTAATTTTAAAAACTTCTTGTTAATTATTTTTAATTAGGTTAAAATATTATGCTTATTTTTTTGAGTCCATATCTTTTAGGCAAAAAAAATGAAGTATTTATGGATAAACCATTATTATATATGTGATTTGCTTCAAAGTGATCTAATGGCGATGGAAGGGAGAGTGTGTGTGTGTGTGTGTGTGTGTGTGTGTGTGCGCGCGCGTGTGTGTGTGTGTGAATGAGGGGCCAAGATTTGATGTGTAATGATAATTGTTGAAGCTGTAGTATTCGTTTCCTATGGCTGCTGCAATAAGTTACCAGAAACTTGGCTTCAAACAGCACACATTGATTCTTCTACACTGTAATTAGTTCCAGAAATTGGAAGTCCCGATAGTTCCACTGAGCTGAAATCAAGTGTTTGTAGGGCATGCTTCCTCTAGAGATTCTAGGGGAGAATCCATTGCTTTCTTTGCCTTTTCTAGTGTTTTGAGTGGCATTTCTTTTATTCCTTGGTTCAGGTCCTACTCCTCCGTCTTCAAAGCCAGAAGCATAGCATCTGCTTCTCTCGGCTTCCATCCCAGGGTCTTCTCTTTTGTCTGAAATCAAATCTCCCTCTTCCTCCCTATTTTAAGGATGTTTGTGATTATACAATAGGGCTTACCTGGATAATCCAGGATAGCCATGCCATGGCAAGATCCTTAATTTAATCACATCTGAAAAGACCCTTTTCTCATATAAAGAAACATTCATGGCTTCCATGGATTAAGGAGCTTGGTGTCTTTGGGGGCTATTATTCAGCCTACCAGACTGCGTGATGTTCACATGGGGATTTTTAAGAAGTATCTATCTATCTATCTATTTTTGCTGCACCGGGTCTTAGTTGTGGCACACGGGATCTTCGCTGCTGCATGCGGGATATTTAGTTGTGGCACGCAAACTCTTAATTGCGGCATGTGGGATCTAGTTCCCGACCAGGGATCGAACCCAGACCCCCAGCGTTGGGAGCGCAGAGTCTTGGCCACTGGACCACAGGGGAAGTCCCCACGTGGGGGTTTGTTATCCTATTCTCTGTACTGTAGTACAGGTTGGAAAAATCTTAAATAAAAAACCAAATTTGTCTGATGTGTATGCATAGCAGTTTGTACAATATCACTGATTTAGATGGGCTCTCAGGACCCATAACCCAAATCTTTGTTCTGACAAATTGTGCTGCCACTCGCTTGTCAGGAGCCACAAACAAATCACAGGCCTTGGGGAGTTAATGGCCTAAAAGACTGTTTTCTTTTTGCAGAGCTATTTTGTTCTTGGTGACTTCTATAAACCTGGAGCCCAGTGTTTCTAATGACTGAAGAGGAGATAGTCGTCAGTGTAGATATGTTACTGACTGTTACCTGGGTTACATTTGCCAAGAGACTGGAGGCCCTCTGCTTACACTGATTTTATGGACACAGCCAACCAGTGGAGTAAGTTTTAGGGTTTCCTTTCTGTGATTGTTCTTGTAGCTGCTGTTATTCTCTCTCTCTTCATGCAATTTAAACTCTTAATATGCTCATCTTTTAGGAAGCTGAATACATGAAAATTCAAATTATAAAAAAGAAAAACTATAGGTAGGGAATGGGGTTAGAGTAGTTTTCTTATTTTTCTTTTTTAAAAAATCAATTAATTTATTTTTTTGGCTGTGTTGGGTCTTTGTTTCTGCGTGAGGGCTTTCTCTAGTTGCGGCACGCGGGGGCCACTCTTCATCGCGGGTGCGCGGACCTCTCACTGTCGCGGCCTCTCTTGTTGTGGAGCACGGGCCCTAGAGCGCAGGCTCAGTAGTTGTGGTGCACGGGCTTAGTTGCTCTGCGACATGTGGCATCTTCCTGGACCAGGGCTTGAACCCGTGTCCTCTGCACTGGCAGGCAGATTCTTAACCACTGCGCCACCAGGGAAGCCCCCCTAGGGTGGTTTCCTTGATAAAAAGATTCACGTGAAGTTTCTTCTGAATAAAATGTACTCTCCATGTACTATAACTATCTGTTGAAATTTTAGATTTTCCTGAACACGTTTAAGCAAAATGATATACCTGTTAATTTTTGTCCTACTCCAATGGAGTTTTAAACCGTGAAAATTATTATCTCCATGGAAGCAAGGGTGACCCTTTTGTTAAAATAACTCATCAGTGGTAACCGATGTCCCACAAGATTCAGCCTTCAGTGGCAGAGCAAGAAGCAAGAATATGAGGCCTATTTTTGCTCCCTGAGTTTTTGTTTTTGTCAGTTGAAAGATATATCTTTAGCTTACTTGGTTATAATTATAAACTGTTCATTGCAAGAAGTCAAGCAAATAGAATGGAATTTAAAAAGCGCCTCCACAGGTAATGGAAAAATCCAATGTAGTGTCAAAGTCTTTTATTCCCATTTAAATAAGAAAGTACGGATTGCTTTTTACAACCCTGAGAATGTGATTAGTGCCGCTGAAGTGATACCTTTATTATACGAGGCATAATTCTTAGGACCGTTTATCATAAGGGACCAATAATTACTTAAGGTTCCACCAACCTCCTCCTAGCTGTGACTCAACAAAAGTGGTATTGGATTCTAAGTCACTTAGCTTTGGGTGCTGAGGTAACATTCCAGTGCAGGAGAGGAAAATATTCTTTCTTCCTTCTACCCTCCTGGGTTCCCCAGCTGGGTCCTGTAACATTAGACTGACAGAAGATAGATTAGTAAGAGAACAGTAAAGAGAAGTTTATTAGTGTGTGCGCTGTGCATACACATGGGCGTACCAAGAGATGAGGGACTCAAAGCAATTGTTAGAACTTAGGCGTATAAAACATCTTAACACAAAAACAATACATTTTTAGAGACGTGACAAGAAAAAGAAAGGACTTTGAGTTTCTAGAGTGACATGGTAACTCCACAGTTGTCTGGGACCCAGTCCACTTCCAGTTTTCTGATCTGACCAAGAGCATGAGGACCTCATCTCATGATCTGGGATATAGCCCTGCCATCCAATTTCCAAGCCGCACAAAAGGAGAGAGAATAGGCTTGTATCAACTGTCTTTTAAGGCCATTTCCTGGAAGCCTGCACACGGTATTTCCAGTTACATTCTCTTAGCTTGACCTCAATCAGTAAGTCCATGTTTGGCTGCAGGGGTGACTAGGATATGGATTGCTCATTCTGGGCAGCTCTGTCCCCAGCTTAAATGTAGGGGTTTTATTACCTAAAGATGACACTGAGCATGGATATTAGCGGAAAATTAACAAGTTCTGGGATGACTTTCCAGCAGTGAAATTCCTGAGCCAAGCTATGTTTTTTTGCCTTTTAAAGCCCTTGTTATATGAGGACAGATTGCTTCCAGAAAGGCTCTACCACTCAATACTTCCACACATGGCACAAGAGAAAGCCTGCTTTGTCACATCCGTAGTTTTCTTTTTTTTTTTTTTTTTTTTTTGCAGTATGCGGCCCTCTCACCGCTGCGGCCTCTCCCATTGCGGAGCACAGGCCCCGGACATGCAGGTCCAGCGGCCCTGGCTCACGGGCCCAGCCACTCCGCAGCACGCGGGATCCTGCCGGACCGGGGCACGAACCCATGTCCCCTGCATCAGCAGGCGGACTCCCGACCACTGTGCCACCAGGGAAGCCCGGCAAATCAGAAAGAATGAAAAACTAGCATCAAGTACCATTAATTCTGAGTTCTTAATTCCTCGGAAAGAGTTGAAGCACTGATAATTTAGCCCTTTCACAGATGGGCTATTCTCTGAGTCAGGGAGGTAATTTGATGTCTATGGTTCAGCTCAGCGTATGAGAAAATGTCACCATATGGATGAGACAGGCACTTGAAATCCTTCACAGTGGTGACAGGAGGAAGTGACATAATGAAAATGAGACTTCAGAAATGATACTGATTACTGCTAGGTCCTGCATTTATGTCTCGCTGCCATCCAGATTACCCTAATTAAATTTTCAAGTTGGGACTGGTATCAACATGCTTTTAAAAATACGCATTTTTGTTTTAGAATCAAGCTGATCTTAGGCAGCTTATTGGTCTGTTTTGTTTTCATAAACAGAGTGTGTTTGTTCTTTATTTGTAGAAATCTGAGCACTTCCGGCCTTTACTGCCTTAGCGGCAGGAGAACAGCAGCAGACATTGTCAATATCCGAATGGTAGTAGCAGAGGACAGGAAACTCACCGACAATACCTGGGTGGCATTTGGCGGTTCTTACCAGGATCCCTTGCAGTGTGGTTGAGAATAAAGCATCCCGACCTGTTCGCTGCAGCCTTGGACAGCAGCACATAGCTCCAAGCGCAAGTTAATTTTTATAGTAGGTGTGCACTTAGTAATTGTACAAAGTTTCTGGAAATGAGCAAATTACCTTAACAAGTGAACCAATAACATCCGGGGTCACCACAGCTTGAGTTGGGTTTATATCCATCCTCACAAGATGTGTTCCACAGAGAATCCGGATCTAGTCATTATCTATACTTGCAGATATGATTCGTTATAGCTTCTTGATGGGGGGAAATCATAAGAAAAGTCTCAGCTGTTGATTTGATAGTGAAAGAATCCAAGATTTAGCTATTTCCAAAGAAGTAAAAGAAAAGCTCTTATTTTTGGAGGAACGAAATGTCCATTTTCAAAGTTGCCTTTCAACCCTCCTTTCAGCATCTGACTTGGTGATAAGCCATTTATAATTAGCATCCTTAGGATTTTCCCATGTGGATAAATACTCTTGATTGGCAATCTGGGCCTCTCCATACATGTTCCTGTTAAAATGAGTAAGGTATAAAAATCCTACTCAGTTGAGTTTTTCTTGCCAAACAAAGCCAAATGGAACCACAAAAACAAACAAACAAACAAGCAAACAAACCCAGAGATACATTCTAGGTAAAATTTGCTCTAATGTTTGAACTTTTTAAAGGTAAGTATTCAGTCACCATTCCAGTTCGAGTTTCCGTTACTTTGATATAATCTTATTTGGTCCAATAACTCTGAAGGCTGCGGTATTTCTCTTCCTGCTTCTTTTAGAGAGTAAAGCCGTGTTCCAGTTGATGAATAAATCAAGATTTGCAGAAAATGGTGAATAAGCCTCTGTTTGCTAGTGATTTCTTGGCATCATGGAAAAATCATTTAGTTTACAGTTTCTTAGACTTGCCATATTATAAAAAAGAGAAAATTATAACCTTAAAAGAATTACATCCTTTAGATTAATGCAATTAAACCATACTAAATGCACTGGCTTATTATTATTACCATTATTTTACATTCTTAGAGTACGTTGAAGAAGTTCAGAGGTCTCTGGCCACTCATAACAGCGGATACCGAAAAGCAGAGAAAGAGGCTTCAAGTATCATAGTGGAGATGCTGAAATATCTGAAAAATTTTACAAAGCTCACTCAAATTTCATGTGAGTGGACTGGTTAACATGTGAGAGGATCCGTGCTAAAACAGTCTAGTTCTTACTTGAATTTCACACCATTAATGTCCTTTCCTTAAGTTAAGTCTACTTACCTGGGAAAAAGGAAGATTTTGAACAGTTTGATTCCTTTGGGATATTATGCGACATATTTTTTTTTTTCCTGTGGTACGCGGGCCTCTCACCGCTGCGGCCTCTCCCTTTGCGGAGCACAGGCTCCGGACGCGCAGGCTCAGCGGTCATGGCTCACGGGCCCAGCCACTCCGCGGCATGTGGGATCCTCCCGGACCGGGGCACGAACCCGTGTCCCCTGCATTGGCAGGCGGACTCTCTACCACTGCGCCACCAGGGAAGCCCTAGGTGACATATTTTTATACTACATAAGAAAGGAGACTGGAACCACTGTGGATGATTGTAAATCTGGTGGGAGTGGTTATTAGAGGAACAAACAGTGAGCACAGCACATACAGGCTCACAAAAGACAGGAAAAGGTGGGCGTCCTCATTGGGGTCCTTAGGCAGCCAGGGGACACTACAGAACGCTTATCCTGGAGAAGAGGGACCAACCAAAGAAGAGGACACCCTGAGGATGAAGCTGGCCTTTGCTGTGAAGCAAACAATGGTGAGGTTTTCCATAGGATTTGGATAACTAAGATGTGATGTGGTATTGGAACATTTCAAGAACTGAACGAAAGTGTATTTTTATTTGGCTACTCCCCCCCCGCATTGAATAAGGAAGTCTTTGCTGGTCTAGATCTAGACTAGAGATTTCCATGGTAGTGGTGGAAATTCATTTTTGGAAGTGGGAGAGTTCTCTGAAAAGTGAATTAGGGAAAAAGAAGATAATCTATAAATAAAGGATAAGAGATGATGGCATTTGTGTTGACCTTGAAGAACGGAAGAATAGGTGTAGTGCGAGATTGGACCCCAAAGGTATCACATGATTTTATTCTTACTCTTAAGTACTCTTGGTGCTTGGGTTAGAGGAAAGAAGGGAGGTGGAAACCGCCTAAAGATGAACCATTTACAGGCCAGTTATTAAAGAAAAGTGAGGTGAAGCTCTGGAACTGTCAGAGGGCCTGCTGGGAGGAGTCGCAATCTTGCGTGAATATCTCGTATTGACCATACCCACGTTTACACGAACATCTCGTATTAATCATTCCTTTGGCTCTCAGCTATTAAATTCTGGTGATGATAAAATTGAGCAGCAGAGGGTGCCATCCCCTCAAATTTCCTTTCCTGGACTTGAAAGGTCATCTCAAGGCTATGTGCCTCTGCAGACAAGCTTAGACTAATTGTAAGTTCATAAAATAATTGAATTCTCTTGGGCATGCATTGCCTAGGTTGGGTATTATCCTCGTGAGGTTGAGGCACTCACTTTCATCCGCACCTGCTCTGTTTCGCACTGTGAGGCTGTACCCGGGGCAACTGGCTCTCAAGTGTCCACATTTGGCCACAAGGGGACAGGAGACGATCATGTGAATGGGTTAATAGAAATCCAATACCTTTAATGGAAACCATCTCAACATACACAGTCTGCCAATGGAAAGTCAAGATTTGTTTCCTTTAAATTGAAATCATTTAGATTTTTATTATGTTTATAGATTTTAAATGCCGTTTAAGGAAAACGGTTTTCAGACTTTAACCCATCAACCATACTTTGCCTTCAGACTGCAGAATTAAGGCAAGGCATACTTGCTACAACACATTCTAATATTCAGTTAACCTATTAGCAGATAATTTTTTCAAGGCTTTTCAGTTTGCTTCACATTCCTGTTCATGTTCTTCAAGTTCATCGGTCCCCCATAGGGGTCTCCCGGGAGTCTTGGCCGGTTTGTGCAGGCGGGTCCAGGCCGTGGTGGCTGCAGGAGCCCAGCCTTGCAGGGAAGGCACCGTCTGCTGCAGTCCTGAGCCTTGGTCAGTATGACTGCTCACACTAGGGACACAGCTGCCATGGCCCCATCTGCTTCCCTGCCCAGGCACTGAGACCCATAACCCTGCAGGCTCAGCAGATCCCTCTGACCCAGTGGTCCACCTGTGACCCCGGCTCCAAGAGCAGACCAGTAGGAGGGACGAGAACCGTCTGGGCTTCCAGAGTCCAAGCTCTCAAGTTAGGACCAACTCCCTCCCAATCCCTCCCTCCTCTGACCACCACTGGAGCTGGAATCTGATTCAAGTTTGGTTTACCCTTCAAAGCCCTCTAGGTAAAAAGCAGTGGACTAGGGTTCAGGAGAGCTGGGCTCCAGGCCTGGCTATGCTTGTGTGGCTTAAACAAGGTGCTGTCCCTGGCCTCACACAGGCTGAAGCCCTGTGCGTGTCTGAATCATTCTAGGGGTCTAAATGGAGCCTTCTTAGCTTTTCTCCTTCCTGTTTGTTGTTTTCCTCCAATGCCATTTCTGCTCTCTCCTTCTATTGCTTTCTATTCTGCCAGCTTTTTCTCCATTTTGGCTATAAAATATTCAAGATATTCTCGATATACCGTAACAGTTAATTCTCAGCCCTAGATGAGGTTAGACTCCAGGATACTTTAAGAAGCACAGAGCTCTACCTGCCGCCTCCCACCACAGGCATGCTGGACTAGATACTGGCATTTCTGGAAACACATCAGGCCATTTTGGTGCATAGCTGGGGCTGGGAACTAGTGAAGGGAGGGAGTAGGTTCAAGAGGAATGTGGTCCTTGGAAAAGGGAGGCTTAAATATTAAGTAAATATAAGAAAGGGAAGGTAAATCCATGAAGGAAGTAAAAGCTGGTAACAGGGAGAATTAAACCTCTTCTCCCCACTGATAAAGACTGTCAGAGATATATCTTTTTCTTTGATATCATTTTTTCTTTGATGTTTTTCTTCCTTTTCTTCCCTTCTCCTTCTAGAGGGAGAGGAGGGGTGGAATGAACACCAGGCTGAAGAAGACGAGCTGGGGAAGGCTAGAGGGACTCAGTTAAGATAGGAAGCTGAGGATTGCAGGCGTAACGACGAGTCCTGACATCACAGCTTGGTCCCTGGCAACCCAGGCTGGCAGCACAGGGGAGATTTTCCGTGGCCCAGCACCTATTTCACGCCCTAGGAAGTATCACCTCATAGAAGTGCTTCTCAGAAACTCTCACTCCTTCTGGTATTGCAAAATCCTTTCCCTTAAAAACCTGCTCTTTCCTAAAGTCCCCTCCTTCCAAAATAATCCCTTCTTTCTTCTATCTCCAAAGAAACACTTATTCACTGAGACCTAATTACTGCCAAGACATAAGAACCTTGATTTGACAAGTAGTGATTAGTTAGGTTTACCATCTAGGAGGTACCATGGGTATTGGTATATATAAATGCCCCCAAACTTTAGCATCTTACTAGATGTAGATAAATTAAACTATTTTAAAACCTTGATTATATATTTATCATAGGCTAATGTGATAAAAAAAATAAATACACATACACATATGTTTATTAATAAAATTAGTGAGCTTAATTGAGGGCAGGGTAGTTAAACTTCCTCAAGATGTGATGTTTGAACTGCCCTCTGAAAAATGGGATCTATATAAAGAGGAGGACAGGAAGGCAGAGAACATTCCAGAGAGAGCAGCAAGGGCAAAAGCCCTGTAATAAGAGGAACTGGATGCAAGAAGCCAACGTGACCGGCGAGCAGAGAGCAAGGGGCAGGGATGCATGCAGTTAGGAAGGTTGACCTGGGCTGGGTGTGGAACGGGAAGCCGCTGGCTGGTTTTAAGCAAGGAGGTTGAGGTGTCCTAAATGTACTTTCACTTTGAAAAGATAACTGGCTTCAGGGCGGAAATGGATCAGGGAGGAGTTGGAATGGAGGAGGGCAGATCAGTGAGTAGAGTTCCACAGAGACTATGGCAGCTTGAGTAGAGTATGATCTAGAAACGATGAGAGGAAAATAGATTTTAGAAAGATTTACGGGGTGAATATCAGTGATGAATTGGTTCTAAGGCATGAGAAATTATTATATGTCAAGTACAGCCCTCGGGTTTCTGGCTTATATATCTGGAATGAATTTGTCCAAGTTTAGAGAAGAGTGAAACTTAATGGAACTTAAATCGGCCTTTGCTACTCTAGAGCACCATAAAGATGACAATGATGAGTAAGACTATGATGCAAGTCTAGTAAGGTCACCATATCCCAAAAGAAGACAGCATTTGGAAGACTATAGTAAGTATTCCCCTGGCATGTACACATTTTAGAAATTAAGCAGTTAACAGGACATTCCAGTTTCAGGTAGTTATAGATCAAAAGTGGGTAGAGACAGAGTTAAGTTTTAGGACCTAAGTAAGACCCTTGAATTTGTAATCCATTTCTGATCTTTGATGAATAAATGTTCCAAGCAAAATCACAGGCCAAATACAAATGCCCAAAGCAAACTTGACCTATGGGCTGGAGTGTTCGGTATTACGAAAGTTTGTTTTTAACTTAGATGTATGGAATTGCTAAAGTCCCTTCTTGTGTTATTGGGACAGCTAAATTTAGTTTTAATTATGCCTAGGAAATAAGCTTCTGTCCAGTTTCAACTTTATCTGGGGAGGGATTGATGAAGTGACATACTTTCCCACAGTGGGCTATGGTCGCAGATGTTGGTACATCTCAAGATACACGGCAAGGCCACTTTTTTGTCCACGGAGGCCCAGATGTTTTTATACACCTTTGATTGAGTCCAAGTGAAATCAATTTCTGTTTACTTTAATAGATTTGCCTCTGCATCTACAGGCAAGCTGCTTTTCTAGCAAATCTGCAGGCTCATGGCCTTTCTTACTATTGTTCGACTTCCTTCCCATACTGAACAATATTATATTCCTTAAACTGCTTATACAAAATGAAAGACTAGGCTTTTTCTCACCAAGGCCTCTGATATAGTTACTATGAGTGAATATGCTAAGTCATTAATTCCTTTGGGTCTCAGTTTTCTTATCTGTAAAATGAAGATGGTTATTTAATGTAACTGCCAATGATTCTGGGATTTTATCTGTGCTTTCCATCTACTTCTCAACTGTTCCAAACTCTGTCTCTAGAATATGCAGCCTTGAGTTATTAAAAACAAAAATTTAATTATCATCCAACAATTTGTGTTAAAATGTGCTTCCATAGAATCACAGAATAGCTAGCGTGTTAGTGTCCTGAATACTAGGCCTTACAATTTATTGGTATAGAGTACTCCTTAACTGATCAAAATACTCACATGGGGGCTTCCCTGGTGGCGCAGTGGTTGAGAGTCCGCCTGCCGATGCAGGGGACACGGGTTCGTGCCCCGGTCTGGAAAGATCCCACATGCCGCGGAGCGGCTGGGTCCGTGAGCCATGGCCACTGAGCCTGCGCGTCCGGAGCCTGTTGCTCCGCAACGGGAGAGGCCACAGCAGTGAGAGGCCCGTGTACCGCAAAAAAAAAAAAAAAAAAAAAAAAAAAAAACAACTCACATGTAATATGTTTTAACATAGAGATTCCTGGATTTCTCCATAGGCCTGCTGAATCAGAATCTCTAGAGAAGCAGGAGTAGGAATCTACATTCTTCCTGCAATTAAATACACACAATATTCATTATGTAAGACTGTACTTTCTTAGTGTAAGTTGGTAAAAGGCTTGATCATTTCAGTAGCGTTTATCTCTAAAATGTATCATCACTTCTGCCTCTGGGTTTGTTCTCACGTCCTCCCTGTTCCAAATCTCTCTTTCTTCACATTAAAATCCAATCCACCAATCAAAATCTTGACTGAGTCTTACTCCCTGAGTAAGTAATAGCTCTGTGCTATTATTTATGCCAGGCACTGTGCTAAGTATCACTTCTGGCCATTGTCATAATAACTCATAAAGGAGCTACTATTTTTATCCCCTTTGTACAGCTGAGAACCTGGATGCGTAGAGAAGTGAGGCAGCCTAACCATCAATCTGCAAGTAAGTGACAGACGTGGGGTCTGAGCACGCTGTCTCACCAGGATGACATTTATCTGTTGCCCACTACCTAGACCATTTTCCTTGTTCACTGCACACAGTACAGCTCCCAAGTATCTTAATTCCCCCAAAACATGCAGTCTGAACCCCACAAATGAGCCCTTATTTATCGTTTTTGCTATTCTTTCCCATGGGTCTCCTATCTGTCCAACTAGACCTCAAATCCAGCAAAGGCAAGGGCCCTTTTCCGTAGGCCCACAGAGGAGCCTCAACTAGTATTTGTCAATCGATTAGACATGGAGAAAACATGAGAATTGTAAAAATGTGCAAGGTTGTTTTAATGTTTAACTGTAAAATAATATCAAGCAACAAAAGGAAGTATCAAATTCAGCTTTAATCTTTGTTCTAGAAATGTTTTTTATTTTCTATATGAATTTAAGGGTGGGAAGGAGTTGGAATGGCAGAAATCTCAACTGAAAGAGAACCATTTCCAAAAACCATATTTAGGTTCTTGGAGAACTTGGCCCATGCCTCTGGGACCACTATACTCTCTCTATGGGACTGTGCTGACCCAGAAAATATGAACAGTTTGGCCTCGTAAAATCTTTTTTGGCTCAAATCAATTCCATTTGAGCAGAGTATTACAAGCTCCCTTATAGAATTTACACCCTGAGATGGCATACCCCTAATCTTCTAACGGAGACTTTGGGTGGATGAATTGGGTGACTTGATGCAGTCACGATTTTGAATTAGGTCATTTTATAAAATGGAGGAAGTAGAGTGTGTTTTCCTTGTCTTAGGAACGAAAACTTTTTTTCCACTTATTGGTACTTAGCATATTTGCTTAAGAGTAATGTTGGCTTCAACATTAGTAACTAAAGATAAATTTAGAGAAACATTTTTAGATGGCTTTTGACCTAAAGTGAATACTATTTGAAGGCATTGAAATTCTCTTAAGTGGAAATTAAAGATATTTGCAGAGTAAACGTGTGCAGTGTGTTATGGGAAGACTTCTGCTAATGGTAAAGTATGATCATCTTAAACTGTTCTCTTTTGTCTTCTCCCTTTTCTTAGTATATCTTATAATTTCCTTCAGTATACACATAGATTTCCAAAAAAAACTGTAATGCATATTACCAATTTTTCCACCCAATCATTTTGGAAATTTAAAAGCACTCAGAAAACTCTTTGTTCACATTGAGTATTGCCTAAGTTGGGAAGACTAGAATACTATTATTTTTATTATGGATTTAAAAATTAACTGGTAAATTTCTTTGAATTTTTAGTGACTTAAATTGACAAAGTATCTCTTCTCCAAAAGGTAAAAATAGATTGTGAACTAATGTGGGATTTGAATATTACTAATTTCACTGTACAGAGTTACAACTAGTGGCAGTAAACATGTTGGAAAGACAATAGTCTAAGTTTCTTAAGTTCTTACAGAACTTTGGTTTGGGGGTCAGAAGTCATATGAAGCTGGAGATCTGTTCAAAGGTGTTCCTCCAAATATAATTGAGGAAGCTTGTCTTGTCTCTTGAGCATGGAAAACATATATTTAGTTCGATCCCGTTAATTTTTCAAAATGTCGATCAGAAATCGCATTTAATTTCTCAAAAGTCCCATCACTATACTCTTGAATTTTCATGTTGTTGTTACTGTCTATTGCCAGGTGCTCTCTGGGGTCCTACAATAGGAATGTAAACTCAAGGACTGGCTCCAGTACTTATTTGCTGCTGCCCTACTTTAAGATTAGAGACTATACTTATTCTTTGAGTGCCTGTTATGCACAGGCATGGTTTGTGTTAAAGACTCCAAAATACTTTGGAATCATGAATTCACAGAGAATTATTGGAAGGGCCCCCAATTTTAATTTTATGTATATTCGATTTGGTATAATAAGTGACTTAAAAATTACCTATGTTCTGTCAGCCTAGAGTATGTACTTGAGTAGTCACCCTAGCAGGAGACACGTATTTTCAAGATATTGTCATTGTTAAAAAAAAATTTTTTTTTAGATCTTAGTTGAAATTGCCCTACAGTCAGTTTGAGCTCAGGGGGATAAAACTCATTGCTTCATGTCTCAGATCAAAGTGGAATTCTACAGCTTGATTACCCACTTTATTCACCTGGCTTGGAGCTAAGTACATTTTCATTGTTTTCAAAAATCATCCAAAGGACAAATTTTGTCACTCTTAAGGGTAGTCAAAAGAACAAGCATGGGGACTTCCCTGGTGATACAATGGTTAAGAATCTGCCTGCCAATGCAGGGGACATGGGTTCGATCCCTGGTCTGGGAAGATCCCACTTTCCACGGAGCAACTAAGCTCGTGCTGCACAACTACTAAGCCCACACACTGCAACGACTGAAGCCTGCAAGCCTAGAGCCTGTGCTCTGCAACAAGAGAAGCCACTGCAATGAGGAGCCCGTACACCGCAACGAAAAGTAGCCCCTGCTCACCGCAACTAGAGAAAGCCCGCGCGCAGCAACGAAGACCCAACACAGCCTAAATAAATAAATAAATAAATAAATAAATAAAAGAGCAAGCATGTCTCTAAAGGAAATTCAAGAAAGTAGTTTCCGAAAGTGGCTGAGCACAGGTCTCAGATCAAGGATTCATCTCCCAATGGAATTCTTTGAAAGAGACCATGCCCACTTGGTACTTCTATTTGGAAGCCTGACACATTACTTTATACTCATATGTCATGCACGTAATTTACTTTCAGTCATTTCTCAATCTAGACATATTTCTGTGAATAGCTTTGAGAGGTCTGTTTGATTTTTAAAAGCATCACACTGTGCCAACATCCTGTGCTCTACAACGTGAAACATGGACTTTAGCTTCTATCTTTCTTTGAAAGTCAAGTTTTTGAGGTAGGTTACAATCCTACAAGCAGAGAATAATCAATACAAAGGCCCTAGTGAAATATGAACTCAGGAAAGTGAGCCCTTGGTAGGTGTCAGAATCATACTTTAATATGTCAAAATTAAGCTTTGACAGACTAGACTGGAGACGCATCACACAATTTAACTAGTGCAAAGGCTCTTAGGGATCTTCTAGTTACCACTGTGTCTTCTTTTAGATTAAATAAAAACTTGATGCCTAAAGGTTTACATAACTTTTCTAAGACCACAAAAGTAATTTTCAGTCCTCAGAACTCCTCATGCCTCAACCTTTTGGTAGAACACATTTGTTCTATCTAATCTGTCCCAATAGTTCGTTTTCTCAGAGTGAATGATCTTCAACACTGTGTATTCATGAACACATGTACATTTCCTTAGCTGTCCCCTTGTATATAATTTCCCATTGTTTATAAAAATTAATATGTCTCACATATTTTAAAATCTATAGAGTCCTTGATTTCTATGTAATGTGTATCCTTGGCTTTGCATTTCTGATATTGCCTGTTCTATTAGTCAACTCAGTTTCCTTCTATATCATAGAGTAAGAATGTTGTTCAAGGGTTTTGTATATGTGCAAGAATTTTGTTTCTTCAATGTCATCTGTTTAAACCAGATGAACTCCTTTTCATCCTTCATATCTCAGAATAAGCATCTCTTCACTGGGGAAGTCTTCTCTGATCTCTCAGACCAGGTGAGATGTACCAATTATTAAACTTCGGCATTGGATACCTGCGCTCCTCCCTTATTACTCTCAATACATCACAATGAATTATTCATGCCAGCCTTCCTCAGTAGATTCTGAGCTCCACGAAGACAGAGACCTCTTCTAGCTTAGACCTTGACATTTCTCCAGCACATACCACGCACGCGGCACACACTTCTTCTGGCTAGGATTCTGGGTTGCAAGCTAGAGAAATGCAATTCACACCAAGTTATTCAAGAAAAAGGAATCGATGAGTCATGTAACTAGGAAGTCTAGAAATAGAAATGGGTGGTTTCATCCTACCTATGTCTCTGCACTCAAACTTTGTCCTTTGGTTTTCCTTTTATTGCTTTCACTCTCAGTCATGTTCTGCCTTTGTAGGGGCCAAGATGGCTCTGGTTATTCCAGCCTTATCTGCTCCTCAGTACCCCATGTCTTAGAAAGAGATCATTTCAGCAAATATCACAACTAGGGTTTTCACTGGTCTGCTTCGGTCATGGGTGATCCATGAGTTCACAACCATAGCTGAGGAGTGTGACACTCTGACTGCCTTAGTTGGGGTCAGGAGATCTTCAGGAACCTTTGGAGCAGAGGTCAACCCTATCCAACCCACACGGATTCAGAGTAGGAAGAAAGTGGTTTCCAAAAAGAGAACAGGGATTCTTGAATTACAAAAGGGTGAATGGGTGCTGAGCAAGTTGAAACATTGATAACAATAAGAATATTAATATCTAATGCTTTATGTGAATTTATTAATTTAAGATCTCCACTAAAATGATACGAAAATTGTTGTTAAGGGAATAAATGAATGGAAACAAGGTTTCACGTCTGGAGCTTATGTTTCATGCTGGGGACGTGTTGGTAATATTATGATTATTACTATTATTATCGTTATTGCAATCATTGACTGCTAGGAACTTTGCAAACTAAATTCCTGTATAGTTATAAGTACTTAAGGGATTTAAAAAATCTTTTATTAAAAAGTAATTTGAAGGCCAGCATCCCTGTAATTGTCTCTTGTGCCTTACATTTAAAAAACTTCTTTGTACAAGTCTTTGCTTGCGTCTTGCAATTTGCATCTCATTTCTGGCTTTTATTTTCTGATTTTAGCCCAATTACCTGCTATCTCCCTGTGCTCTCTTAGGTAAGCTGGCCAAGTTTCTTTTTTTTTAATTAACTAATTTATTTGTTTTGGCTGCGTTGGGTCTTTTTTGCTGCATGTGTGCTTTCTCTAGTTGTGGTGAGCAGGGGCTACTCTTCGTTGGGGTGGGCGGACTTCTCATTGCGGTGGCTTCTCTTGTTGCAGAGCACAGGCTCTAGTCGCATGGGCTTCAGTAGTCACGGCACATGGGCTCAGTGCTTGTGGCCTGTGGGCTCTAGAGTGCAGGCTCAGTAGTTGTGGTGCACGGGCCTAGTTGCTCCCTGACATATGGGATCTTCCCAGACCAGGGCTCGAACCTGTGTCCCTGCATTGGCAGACGGATTCTTAACCACTGAGCCACCAGGGAAGTCCTGGCCAAGTTTCTTTTTGTAATGTTAATTTGTAATTTGGGTGTTTGCATAGTCAACTTGGCTTCTTCTTGCTCCTTCTCTATTTATTTCATATACAATAGCCTCCCACCCCCATCCCGACACTTGAGGTTTTTCTATTGTTCCTTTGAGGAAACATTCAGCTTTACTAAATGACTTTTCTGTTTAAAGTCTGGTCCAAAGAGATTTTGCTATTTTACTAAGCCCATTAATCTTGGCTTTCTTTTTGTTATTAGTTTTCCTATTTTCATTTACCCCAATTTTTCTTAAGTATTCTAAGTTCCACGCTAAGAACTTCCTGTTTTTCCACTGAGTTTTAACCTTCTGCAAGGAAATACAGCTTTTTAAAAGTTCTTAGGCTGGGTTTTTGAAACCCCTGAGATTATGCAAACTTCTCTGTGAGTGTACATGGACACATTCTTCAGGCAACAGCATCTAGAACTCATCAGAGTTCAAGCTTATGACTCACGAACGTTTCAGAACTGTGGTCCCCTCACCACAATACTGACAATTTGTGAACTGATCTTTGGCTTCTCCCACAGAAGAATCTCTTCATGATCTCTTCATGACACAATCTCTTCATGACTGTGTCATGACTTTTGGCTCAATTCTGTATGTAGGCTGGGAAGGTTATCAGTAAAAGGGAGCTTGGACTGTCAACAGACTTATCTTTTGTCCTGAGCCAGTGGCCCCCAAAGAACCAACTTCTCAGCAGAACACAGTGTTTGAAGACTTCCTTGCTACTTGGAGGTCCCCTGCAACATGCAGCCCCTCTCCTTCCACCATGCTTCAATCTGCCAGGTAGCATCCGCTCTCCCCTTTGGGAGACCAGTGACACATTACATATGTTGTCTTCCCTTTTCCTTTGTTCATGGAGAACTCTAGCTCTCTCTTAATTCTTAGACTGAAATACATACATGTGTATTGAACTTGGATGTACAAAAGCCACATCAGCAGTGACCTTCTGTTCCTTCTTCTTTATGTTCTTAATTTTTTTTTTTTTTTTACAGAAATGATGTCATTATGTTTGGGTGATGCTCTACGTAAGAACAAGCATTTTCAGTCCCTCTTGCATGTTTGTCAAGCTGTCAGCACTGAGAACCCTCTTCCTCCCTGACTATTTACCCACCCTACTAGGCATCTTTTGCTCTGGCTACCACTCTCAGAACAGATGGGCTTAGGCTTGGGATCTTTTCCCAAGGCTGGGTCCAAGGGGAAAAATTGCCACAAAGTTTCCTTGCCATAGGAGTAAACCAAGCTAAGGTTCAAACACAACAGGCTACTTGTAAACACAATTTTTTTAGGATTGGAGGTTCAGAGGCAGACAGGGAGTCAAAGTGTTAGGGACAGGATATAATGGACCAGTAGCATTGAGATGTATGTCTAGGTTAGGCTGGATTAAAAGGTAAGAGGAAAGAATGACAAGGCCTGTGATTCTTCCCTGTAATCTAAGCTTTCCTCTGCATTATTATTGCAGGGTTGGTGATCTGCTGTGTGTGTGTGTGTGTGTGTGTCTGTGTGTGGTGATGTATAGATAGCTAGGAATGGGATTAATATATGCATATTGTTGGCCAATATGATTGGGGAGGGCATCAAACGTAACATAATCTTTATTGATTAAATATTATGGAAACATTTTCCTTAGAAAATGCATTTTTACAATCTCAATCCTTCAGAGATAACTACTGATAACAGCGTGGAGTCTATTCTTCCAGATTCTTTCTATAAATGTATTAAAATAAATGTAATGTGCCTGTACCCACGCACATGTATTTCATAGAGAAATGTGACTATCCATAATCCAGTTCTGTAGCTTGTTTATTCAGTTACCAAGCATCTTAAGTACCATCACTTTAAAAATAAATCTTGAAAATAGAATATATGAATATTGCCTGCAAACTGTACTGAAGAGAACTGGATCTGATTAGAGCTCAAAAGAAACACCAGGGAGAAATTGAAAAGACCCTAATGACAAGTCTGGGACCACTTATTAGAATCAATTATTTCATTTTTTAAAAAGTAAAACTAATGTTGGTGCAGGATTAGAGGTAATCTGAATTTGATAATTGCAATGATTGCCAGCTGACAACTGATGAATCATGAAGTTGCTTTGGAGTCCACCTGTGCCACAGTCCCAAGGGGGTTCCATTTTTATATTACTTTCAAGTATCTAACAGGGTTTGATTAGAGCAGAAATTAGTAGAGAGGCTGGAATAAATATTAAACTAAGAGCTGAAATTCTAATGAGTTCAACTGTACATGCTTAAAATTTTGCTCTTGTTGCCCTTGAAATCTATTCTTTAAAACTAGTTTTGATTATGAAAATATTCACATTCTATGATATTAATTTAACAGATGATCAAACTGGGGCCATTGAGGTCAAAAGTTGAGGCCATGTGGGTAGTAGAAATTAAAGAAGAATTGAAATCGCTATCTCGTATCTCCCAGCTAAGCTCTCTTTTTGGTTAAACATTTATTATTTTGAAATAATTACAAATTCACAAAAAAAGTTGCAAAAATATTACAGAGAGAGGCTGTGTGCCCATCAGCTAGCTTCCTTCCGTGGTAACTAAAATCTTACATGACAACAATACATTATCAAAACCAGGAAATTGACATTAGAACAATACAACTAACTAGACTATAGATTTTACTTGTATTTCACCAGCTTTTGAATGTATTCATTATTTTCTTGGGGTGTGTGTGTATATGACATTTTATTCCATGTATAGATTTTTATAACCACCACAGCAATCAGGTACAGAACTGCTCTGCCACACTAGGGAGCTCCTAGTATTACCTCTTTATAGTCACACATTTCCCTCCTTCTCGAAACCCTAGAAACCCTGATCCATTCTCCATTTCTATAATTTTGTCATCTCTATAATTTTCCCTTTACACCATCCTTCACTACCTTGCAATCAATATTTTGGGGGGCAAGTCTTGTCTGAAATGCCCATCTTGTCCTTTTCAGTCTTTCACCTTTTGAGGCATATAGTTCTTTGACCTAATCAACCATAAAGGTCCCCAATTTTCAGTGGCTGTTACTGCAAGGAATAAAGCAAGATGTGTGTAATCTAATGCCAACAAGAACCTGACTCAGCTTGTTTCGCCAATATATTTCTGGGGATGTGGCAATTAACTACCCCCAGGGGGCTTAAACAACAGAAAACAATAGAAATTTACTGTCTCCTTGCCTAACTTCTGGTAGTTCCTTGGCTTACGCACCATAACTCTGATCTTCATATGGTGTTCTCTCTGTGGGTGTCTTCATGTCATCTTCCCCCTGTATGTGTTTCTGTGTCCAAATTTCCCTTTTTTATAAGACACCAGTCATTTTGTACTAGGGTCCACTCTAATGACCTCCTTTTAACTTGATTAGTTCTGTAATGAGTTTATCTCCAAATAAAGGCACGTTCTGAGGTACTGAAGGTTAAGACTTTTTTTGTGGGGCCACAATTCAACACATAACAACCAACATTCAGGAAACATTCTCAGGATATTCTAGCAAACAGAATACAAGGGAAATAAATTAGACATAATAGTAGAAAAGTGAGGGACTATGGAAGAGAATACCTCCTAACTTATTAAGTTTGTAACTTCTGAACCTTCAGGATTTGATCTGAAAGGAGATGCTCCAGATGGGTCTGGGGGTTGAGTCAGCTGCCTTGACTTGGACCCTTAACTATCACCACCCCACCTCCAGTGGTGACTCTATAACTCCAGGAAGCCAGTGCTCTATTGCTCAGGTCTCTGTCCCAAATCTGAATGTAGACAAAGTGAACTCAGAGCAGACTTTACATATACCAAGGAAAGAAGAAGAGAAATAAATCCAGAAGCTTCCATGTAAAGGTTAAACACAGCATGTTTTTAAAAGAATAACTTTCAGATCCTACCCAGTGGTGTCTCTCACAGCAGAAACAAGAACTTAGGTAGAGCCCTAAGTGGGTGGTACACAGGGGATCTTTGTTACTTGGACATGACCATTAAGGTGTCATGATGTCTCAGTGATGGCTTCCAGGTGGCCTGCTCTGCACACTGTCTTAGAATGTTATTATGGACTGAATGTTTATGTCTCCCCTCCCCCAAATTCATATGTTGAAGCTCTAACTCCCAATATGGCTGTATTTGGAGACAATGTCTCTAAGGAAGTAATTAAGGTTAAATGAGGTCATAAGGATGGAGCCTTGATCCAATAGGATTAGTACCCTTATAAGAAGACACACCAGAGAGCTCTCTCCCTCTACCTCTCTCTCCCCAAGTATATGCACAGAAGAAAGATCACATGAAGACCCAGAGAGAAGGTGGCCATCTGCAAGCCAGGAAGAGAGCTCTCACCAGAAACTGAATCTGCTGACACCTTGATTATGGACTCTTGGCCTCCAGAATTGTGAGAAAACAAGTATTGTTTAAGCTAAAAATCGAATTGATTATGGTAGCCCTAGAAGACTAATATAGATGTATACTCCTCAACTCCAAAGGATTGGCACAATTTCTCTGGTTCTTATCTCCCAGCCTCTCTCCATCTGGAGATGCCATCTTCACAGCCCTCACCTGGAAACTGCCGCCCACATGGTGATACCCGCAGGGAGAAATCTAAAAATGATCCCCTTCCTGAAGCTCAATTGGGTTCTCTCTGAGCTCTTGTTTCTGTTACAAGACAGACACCTCTCTCCAGTAATTTTGGAACTGACCTCACCCTTCCAATAAGAAGCCCCCTCCCAAGAAGGGGTCCCAAGAAAATGAGAGTTCTTTACCTCTACAGTAAACATAAGCTCTAGGCAGCAAAGCTTGAATGCCTAAAATAAAAATGGAAGACCTGGTTTTCCAATAGGATGACTCAGCTTTTTGATTCTTTGTTTAAGTTAATTTGTTCTAAGTTAGAATAATTGCTGAACTACAGACTAATAGATTATAGATTTATAAATAGATGCCACATCTTTTGGAACATTATCTACAGGCAGTAGGCAATGAAGATTGGAGAACTTTTAAAATGCTTTCTTCTCAAAACCAGTTTTGAATGTGGGAGATTGCTCTCATATTTTCTGTTTTCTAACTTTACATGTTTCTCTTTCACTAGATTTAAAAAAAAGCAAAATATTAAATAATACCAAAAGTAAAACTATAAGTCTAAGCTAAAGAATTTTTTAAAAAGTCACGCTTCTAAAAGGCATTATCGGGCGAGGTGGCAAATAAAACTTACTGATCGTATTATCTATAATTTACTAACTTTCCATTTTGACACAGGAACTATTCTAAGCATTTTATATGAATATGCTTATTTCATCATATAATCAGGGAATCTTAAAAACCAGAGGTGGTATGGAGAAATTTATAGGATTTTAGGAGTTTTACAGAAAAGTGGGTTTTTTGTGGCAAAGTAAGAGGCTGAAAATATCACATAGGTATAAAATTGGGGAAGAACAAAGATCTATAGAACATTTACAGAATAACATAAACTGATTTGAACAACTCTGAGATGAAGGAAATTTAATAGAAAATGTGAATATAAAGGTAACATCTTTAGCTCTTTTGATGTACTGGGTCTTGGAATAGAAATGGTTTTGGAATGGAAAACTTGTGAACTTTGATACAACTAGAAAAAAATAACAGCTCTTTTGGGAGATTAGGGAAATAAAGGCTTTTTGAGGAATGCCAGAGATTAAGGGGCATGTCCCTGAGACTGGGATCCTTAACCGACACTGTCTCATCCCACAGGTCACACTGTTCTAACTTAGCCTGGTGAACTGCCAAAGAAAGTAAGTGCAAGGACAGCTGTCCGATAGGACAAGCGGATGAATGTATTTTACAACTTGTATTCACTTTTTAGAAAGCTTTATATTTTGAACTAATTATGGACTCACAAGAAGTTGCAAAAAATGTAGAGAAGTCCCATGTTTCCTTCATCCAGCTTTGACCAATGTTAGCATCTTACATAGGATGGGATTGTAGCAAAACCAGGAAATTGACATTGGCAGAATACAGTGAACGAGACAACAGATCTCACTTGGATTTAACCCGTTTTATATGCACTTTTTTTTTTGGATTGACATTTGCAAGTTGAAAATACTCAATATGAGTTCCCCAAATCTTCATGGGCAATGCCAATACTTGCCCTCTCTCCATCCCTCCTCCCTCCTTCCTTCCCTCATTCTCTCTCTCTTTTCCTCCCTGGCTTCCATTCTTCCATACTGAGAACCAATTTAGTACCAGGCACTGTGCTCTGTGTTGGAAAGATTGGTGAAGGCAGAGAGTCCTGACTGGCCCCTCCTCCATTGCTCCCCTCCCCCATCCTCATTCAGACCCTTACTGGGCTTTCTGATGAGTTTTCCAGCCTTCTGTCTCCCCCAACCTGCTCATTCCTATTCACGGCTCCAGATTAATCCTCCAAAAAACAGTTCTTATCTCACTGCTTCCCTTGCTAAAGTACTGAAACTTCATCACCAACAGTATTAACTAGTACAGTATGTGTTCAGTCACCATTATGGAACTTACCTTCTAGGATAATTCTACAAAGTGTTTTTCTGG
Organism: Tursiops truncatus; assembly: GCF_011762595.2. NCBI lineage: Eukaryota > Metazoa > Chordata > Mammalia > Artiodactyla > Delphinidae > Tursiops > Tursiops truncatus. The sequence goes on from NC_047040.1 coordinate 13,969,776, forward strand.
ATCCTCCTTGCATGTTTTTACCTTCTGCTACTCTAACACCTCTGGGATGAAACCTCCTCCATGAAATGTCTCCTGATTGTTCCCAGCAGATGCAACTTCTCATTTCTTTAAGTGCCCCCCCCCCCCGACCCCCGTGCAAGGATTTTGTTTGCAGTTGTATTCTGTTTATTTTCTCTACCTTGTTTGGTGTCACATGGGTACATTCCTGCTGCTAGATCGTACCCTCCTCCTTCAGGACAGAGACTCGGCATCATCCTTTTTCAGCTTTTCATTAATGTCTAGAGAAGGAACATGGGTTTGAGGTCAGCATGTTACTGAGTCCAAGCTTGTACTGCTCATCCCATGACAGGCCAATAAATCGAGAGACAAGTTGTTGGGCCAAGGAAAATGAGAGACTTTATTCAGAAAGCCAGCAGACCAAGAAGATGGTGGTCTAGTGTTCCGAAGAAACATCTTGCCTGGGTTTGGATGTTAGTTTCTTTTATAGAACGTGAGGGGGGGGAGGTGAAGAGGTAAAGTAAAAAAGGTGATAAATTCGGAGGGGATGTGTTAATTTCTTCTTTTCTGCATCCATTCATAGGTGAGCCCGATCAGGATGTTTCCTGTGAGCTGAACAAAGGTATTTTAGCTTAATGCTCATTACCTGGGAGGCAGGGTTCCCGGAGATGGGCCATTATGATACTTTAGGCTGTAGGCTACATCCCTTCTGTGATTAACTTGTAGCAAAAGCAATAGAATACAAAGGTTAAAGTAAAAGAAACATCCAAAATGGAGTCAGATTTGTTCTTCCCTATTACAAAGATAGATCTTCACAACCCCCCTTTTTCTCAGCTTCTGCCACTTGTTATCTTTGTGACTTGTAGCAGGATATGCTATGAGGTGGACGTTAAGAGCTCCAAGTCTCTTGGGGCTGATGTGCCTACGTCATGGGGCATGCAATGAAATAATGTACATGGGTGCCTCATACAGGGCCTGGCACAGGAAATATTTGTAAAAGTAAATCTTTAAGTATGGGGAGAAAATTATCTTTCTAAAAAAGAGAAAATAGATTTTATAAATATGGTCGTCTTCCAATGCATTAGAGGTGCCTGTTTAATGATCTCTCCAAAAACCCTAAAACCAGTGTCAAGTTCAGAATCCCTTGCCGGTTAGAATCATTCTGAGAAAGTTGCTGCCACTAGCTCTTGACAACACATGCTGGAAATAACAAGGGTCAGGTTGAGGAGCAGAAGCTCCCAACTCCTTCTCACCCTAGACATCGTTTTTAAGGGTCTGAAACGGCAGAATCACTCAGATCCACTTCCTGCCCCCTCCCTCCTCCAAACACCTGGATATTTTAGTTGTGTGGAACCAGATGAGGGCTACACTTCCCTACCTATCCTCTTTGGAAGTAACTGGTGGAGCCAATTCTTAATTGTTTCTGGTTCAAAGAAAGACTTGGCTTATGATTTGCATATCTGCCACCTAATTTGCATATCATGCATAAATCTTTTATTACCCTGAAAAATTTAGTTGAATCTGTACACATTTTAATCCCTTTAAGGGTATACAAGACCCTCATTTTCTCAGAATTGAATGGATTCTTGGAGACACAGGCATTTCTTTGTGTTTTAAACTGTAAGGGTTAACTTAATGCCCACCTTCTTACTCAAAGGGCCAGGATTTGCTTACTTTGTAAGGAGTGGGCCAGGTCTCCAATTCGGCTGGCTGGAGCTCTCTGCAAAGATGACAATCATTCCAGGACTTGGAAGCCAAATATTATGTGGCTGGCCTCCAACGATCTGGAAAACAGTTTAGAGGTTACTTCTGAGGCTGATAAAGTTGTTCTGCCAAAAGGCCAAGATCATGCAATTTGACCTTTTGCGAACTTACGGGACTTGTACCAAATAAGTTTGCCTATAAATGAACATTCAAGGGCCTTGATCTTTTCTGTATTGTTAATGAATAATAATGATAATAATGAGATAATGATATGAATAACAACTATTGCAAACCAAGGGCTCATCTTGTCCCAGACGTTATACTAAGCAGTTTATATTCTTTCTCCTGGAAATTCTCACAGTATCTCTATGTTAGTCCCATTTTTATAAATGAGGAGCCCAAGCCTAAAAACTTCAAATAACAAGGTTACTAAGGGGCTGAGTTAGGATTTAAACCTGAGTTTCTCTAAAAGCCATGTCTTAAACTTTCCTGATCGCATATATTACATTTTTTCAAAAACTTAAAATAAGACTCCAATCCAATTAAATTATTTTGTCCTTACTTGCGTTCCTTTCTTTCAAAAATTAAATGTTTTCATGCTATTATAGGGAAAATATCAAATTTACTGAGCAGCTCCTCTGAGTCAAGTACCGTGATAAATGCTTGCACTTACTTTATCTCATTTGCTCCAAATAATCACAATTGTAAGTGGGCTTTGTTATCTCCATGCTTAAAGATATGAAAACAGATGATCAGAGAGGCCAAGTAAGCTGCCTGTGGTGACACAGCTGATATGAGGTACAGCCAAGATGTGGGCTCTTTCTGCAGATAACAGCACAGTGGTGCCTTCCTGGAGGAAGCTTTAAAGGGAGCCCATGTGTCCATTAGAGTTCATACCTTACTCTTAACCCTCCAGATTCTTTTCCTCAGCATTGATTGGCTTGGAGATTTTAATAAATCATCTCCAATAATTTCTTGGGATGTGCCTTGGAGCTAGGAAGCATGATCAAGAATAGACATTTCTTACTGATGTCTGATTTATTTTTTTAAGTTTCCAAGATTATTGTTATTTATAAGAGGCTTTATTATACCTTTTGCTTCATGACTAAAATTTCATAACATTCTTAGAAATATGTGGGTTGGTAACTACAAATTTAAAATCTGTACAGCATGAAATTTTCTTAGATAAAAAAATCTAACTTTTATTCTGAAAAGAGACCAAAAATAGTTTGGGGGGAATTTTTTTTTTTTTTTTTTTTTGCATTACGCGGGCCTCTCACTGTTGTGGCCTCTCCCGTTGCAGAGCACAGGCTCCGGACGCGCAGGCTCAGCGGCCATGGCTCACGGGCCCAGCCGCTCTGCGGCATGCAGGATCTTCCTGGACCGGGGCACGAACCCGCGTCCCCTGCATCGGCAGGCGGACTCTCAACCACTGTGCCACCAGGGAAGCCCCTGGGGGGAATTTTTATGCACCTTAAAAAATGGCGAGTAGTTTGGAGTTCACGTGGCTTTCTCTTTCCTGAACTAACAAATAGCTCTAGTGTGAAACTTAGCACATCCTTTGAAGAGCCTGGTAGAAGTGAGGATATTTGTTAATTCCCTGGTACCTAATAAGATGTCATGTATACATCTGACACTTGGCAACCTATGGGTATTTAGGCTTTTGCCCTCACTCAAGCCAACCTGCTAATCCATGCCTTATAGCAATGGGGCTTCAGCTATAGCAAATTCCCCAAAATGCTACCATATAGGCTACATGGTGGGAGATGGTTCCTTCCTTCAATACCAGCGGCTAAAGGGGTTCAGCTCTACCAGAATTTCTCAAAGTGTGGCTCAAGGACAGTTTAAATCAAAGTTACCTGGAGTGTGTGTTAAAAATGCAGATTCCTTGGCCTCACCTTAGAATCTTTGCTGTAAGAGGGTCCCTCGGGTGGTTTTTATGCAGAGAGAAGTTTAAGACCTTATCTTCTATACTAATTACTCATGTCCATCCTCACCCCTCACCTTGATCCCACAAAAAGGAAAACTTTCTGCCTGCTGATGCAGGGGACACAGGTTCGTGCCCCGGTCCGGGAAGATCCCACATGCCGCGGAACAGCTGGGCCCGTGAGCCATGGCCACTGAGTCTGCGCGTCCGGAGCCTGTGCTCTACAACAGGAGAGGCCACAACAGTGAGAGGCCCGCGTAACACACACACACACACACACACACACACACACACACACACACACAGGAAAACTTTATTGCATGTGAGAAAACAAATTCATAAAGGATAATTACCTATTGTTTTCATCACATTTAGTTTCTCTGTAATCCTTTATGTGTTAATAGTCAGCTTCTGATTTTTCTCTGCAAGGGCAGCATTAGTGATGCTAAATGCACAATTAAACAAGCATAATTTGAGAAGTATAATTCAACCAACACATTTGACCTTCACTCACACTAAAGCTTTTATAGTTTTTAAAAAGTAGCAAATTTGAAATATTGATGTATCATCCCTTTAAGGACATTCTTCTAATGCTGATTATCAACAAAAGTGTAAAATTTAGGCACTCAGATGAGAGAGAAAAAACGGGATGCTTTATGCATGTGTGTGTGTCCTGCCGCAATGGTTTCAGTTAGGAATATTGCCTTGAATGCATTTAATCGGGGAGGAACACAGTCTGCGTTCCTCTGTCCAGGGTAATTTTTTTTCCTATGCCTAAAATACAGGAGATTGCTCTGGAACACTTTGTAATTTCTGAGACTCTTTCCCCTGGAGATAATAGGTGTTGACCTGAACACTTTCCTGCTGGATGAATCAAAATGATGGGCGTAGAGAGAATTATTAAGCCGGAAAGTGATACAGAGCCTTTCCCAGGCTCTGTAGGGTGTAGCTGGCTCTACTTTTTTGCATTTGCTGGTGGAAATAGGGTGGAGTGTGATTGGAAGGCCAAGCCTTACTCTGCAGTTAAGCCTGCAGTTAATGTGAGGATAAGTGGCCAACTTCTTCCGAAAGGAGGAGAGCTGAACTGCAGTTGTCAGAGCCGGCCATCCCCACAGAGCCCTGATTAACTGCTCAGCTGAACAGACACTACACTGCTTCCTAATGAAAACCCCAGGATCTGTTTCTGCCATGAAGGAGTGTCTTACTGTCCAGTCACTTCCTCGCTTTCTCTCCTGAAAAACCCCAAACCAAACCCAACCCAACAACCACCACCCGCCCCAGAATTCCAGAAATAGGTATCTCATCAAGTCATAAGAATGGAATACCCTTGTTAAAAGGGGTGTTCGGAATAAACTGCTCCCACTTCCTAAATGGTATGTGGTTGCCAAAACATATCTGACTTTCTAAGAATAACTGAGAAGGGGCTTTCATGACTTTTAATAAGTGAGGTGAGAAAAGTCACACTTTTCTGCCCAAATCTCTTTTCAGGTAGATGATAGCATTTCAGTTGGTTATTCTTTCATGAAAGGGTGTCTATAAGTCAATAAGTTGGTCAGTCACAGAGTGTTAGAATGTCTCTCACTCCCCCATAAATACACCCCAACCCACCTCCTGGGTCCCCTTGACTGTTTTTTTATTAAGTTACTCACCTGTTCAAAACCTTTGCCTCCTTATTATTTATTCTCCTCAAATTTATAGTATTCCATAATCTAGCCACATTCTACAGTCAATAGTTATTTCCACTTTTTTCTTGTTGGATACTTGTCTTGATTAAATAATAATGATAGCTATATTAAATATCATAACCATGCTACCTTTTATTGCATGCCTTTTGTTCAAAACCCTACTCTAAGGGCTGATTTCACTTAACTTCACAACTACCTTATGAGTTATTCTCATTAGCTGATTCTTACTGTCTCCACTGAACATGCGAGCAAAGCTGGGCTCAGAATGGTTAAGTAACATATGCTCAAGGTCACACACAAGGCCTGTCAGACTCGTTCTCTTAAACGCTGCACATAACCTGACACGACTTCTTCAACTGTGTTGCTCCTCTTGCCTAAAATGCACTCTTTTTCATCTCTATTTGAATCTTAAACAACCTTCCAGGCCCACCTCAATGCCTCCCTCCTTCAAGAAGCCTTTCTTGATGATTCTAGCCCCCACTGACCTCCCTCTACTCAGAATCCCCAGAATGGCTCATCACTGTCTTCATATTGTATGTGTCTTGTCTTCTTCAACCAGAACTCGTAACTTTTCCACCTCCCAGATGCTCTATTACTGTCCTGGCAACATAGTAGGTGCTCAGTTAAAGATTTCTGATGTGTAAACCCTTCAAAACCAATTACCTACCTGAATGCCCAAAAGCTCTTGCTAAAACAAGTATTTTTATGAGTTTTGAGCCATGCACAAGGGCACCTCGTTTCTTATGGACGCCCCAACCCATTCAGATGAATTGATAGTTTTCATTCATTGATCTCCAGGCAAGTCATTTAAAAAGACTTGCACCTTATTTTAATAAAAGTGATCACTTTAAATATTTAAAATAATTTTGGGGTCTGAATTCAATTCAGAGCCAAAAGCCATCCTTTGTATATTTTAAAATTTATCTTATTGAACATATGTGTGTGTGTATATATATATATATATTTTGCGGTACGCGGGCCTCTCACTCCTGTGGCCTCTCCCGTTGCGGAGCACAGGCTCCAGATGCGCAGGCTCAGCGGCCATGGCTCACAGGCCCAGCCGCTCCGCGGCATGTGGGATCTTCCCGGACCGGGGCACGAACAATGTCCCCTGCATCGGCAGGCGGACTTTCAACCACTGCACCACCAGGGAAGCCCTGTATATTTTTTAAAGGATAATTGAAGTCTCAGTTTTGCAAGGAATACTGGGGTTTTGAGGTGGACATTGATCTTCCTTGTGGAGTGACTAATGCCTCACTGGGTTCACCGTGTGATAGGTATGCAGCAGTTATAAGGCTCGAAAAGGATAACGTGTCTTGTTTTTCTGCAAGTGACAATCAGTGCTTGGAATTCTTGTGTGACTCCTGGGATCAGCAAAATTTGGGAGCAGATAAAGTGTCATCTGGCCAAAATTTGAATTTTCCTTTTGAGTTGAGAAATGTGATCATAGAAAAACAACAACATTCATTCAACACTGAAAATTGTTAAGACAGCAGTAAACATCACGAGGAACTAAAAGAGAGTCAGCAAGTTAGAGTTTTACACAAGGGCAGTATCTTAGTCAGCTCGGGCTGCTGTAACAAATACCATAGACTGAGGGACTTAACAGACATTTATTTCTCACAGTTCTGGAGTCTGGGAAGTCCAAGATCAAGGTGCCTGCAGATTCAGTTCCTGGTGAGACCCTTCTTTCTTGCTTGTAGACGGCCACTTTCTGTGTCCTCAAATGGCAAGGAGAGAGAGATCCCGCCTCTTTCTCTTCTTATAAGGGCACTAATCCCATCATGGAGGCACTACCCTCATGACTCTATCTAAATCAAATTACCCCCCAAGCTCCAAATACCAGCACGTTGGGAATTCGGGCTTCACCGTATGAATCTGGGGAGAGGGGGACACATTCAGCCTGTCACAGGCAGGAAGAGAGAGTGAATGAGTTGAGAAGCTGGCCATACACAAATTAAATAAATCACTTTAATAAGAGAGGCAGAAATACCAAATGCTCAGGGTCTCAAGAAGCAGAATAAAGATCCCCCCTTATTATTTTTCAACATCAATCAAACATCATTCACACTGAGAAAATGCTTCACCCCATCTCAAATTTTATATAGAGCAATTCTCAAACCTCGTTCACCCTAGAATGACCGAGAGATTGAAAATTTTTTTTAATTTAAAAAACAATGCTTGAAGTCATTCTCAGACCAATTGAACAGGACTGTCTGGGGTTAGGGTCCAGTAAACTGTACATTTTAAAACTCCCATTCATGATTCTGATGCCTAGTGAGTATGGAGAATCTCTTCTGTATAATTATCAGAATTTGGATGCTTTAGGAAGGCTTCTTCCCTGCTAACTTCTGACATGTGCCACCAGGGTACCACTCTGAGGACGTGGGATTAAACCTACTTCTATTGGAAAAGCTCACACAGCTTTTGGGGGTAAAGAGCCTCTGTAGTAAAAATCATAAACAGGGTTTCATGCTAATAGGTTCTGGAAGTATTTTATTCAAAGGCATGTTCAGAAGGATGTGAGAATGGGGCATACCATGAAAAGGGGCCAGGCCTTCAGGTCAGGAGTTTGGAAGTGAAAATTGGTGCCAATAGAAGGGATCAGAGTTAGTGTAGATGCATGGTTTAAGTTATAAAAAGGCTTCTTGGGAGAGATGAGTTTATAGCCCTAAGTTTCTATTTGTCTTCCCTATATTTTATAAGCTTGACGAGGGTTCAGATAGTGTTCATTTGTCTTAAAATCTCCAACACTTATGACAACTCCTGGCACAGAATAGTCAGTAGATAAATGTTGAGTGAAGTGACTCAGCCCCTGAAAAATGACTGAGGTTCAATTCTGGATACAGACTTCTTTGATTTGACCACTCATATATAGCACATGTTTCTTTCACAGTTAAGGGTAATTTGACAATTCCCAAAACAACAGACCCCCGTTATAATGCAATTTATACTTTCACAGAATAGGAAATACTACCAGGTGTGCAGCAAAAATGGAAATAAAAAAATTCAAGTTGTCCATCTGTTTTGAATTTTAGACTAGTCAAGATTTCCTGGATATATGAAGCAAGACAGATCACCTTTAGTCAACTTTATTCTCATTGGTTCATAATCCTTTGTTCATGTTTACTGAGTTGGTAGAGCAAGGTATGGTTCCTGACCTCAAGGATTGTCTACTGTAAACAGAAGCTAATGAATATGAAGGACTTTAAAAGTATTCTACTTAAAGTTAGAGGAGGAGGCTATTTGCGTGTGACTATGTGCATGTACAGGTATTCGTATATGAAGATGCAAAGATATGACATGTAAAAATACCTTGGAGAGTAAAATCATGACAAATTTAGACTTGAAGCCCATAGTTGCTCTTATCAAAGTCCTCAAACTCTCAGATTTCCTAAGGAAGAATGTGGCTATGACTTAGTCAAAGTCAAGGATATTAACTGAGCCATATTTTTTAATGTGGTGTCTATAGTGAAGGCACTTGTACTGGGGCAAACACTTGCTGCAGCTTCACTTCTTTCTGTGTTTCTTCCACCACAGCGGGGAGAAGGCCCATCCACTTCTTTCATCTTTTGTTTCCTTTGGGTATATTTTGTTCCTAGAATACGGGAGGAGGAATCTCACTTTTTCTTTGGCTCCCTTCTTCCATCTTTCTTTGGGTTCTCAGATCCTCAGGCTTAGACAAACCTGGAATTGGTAGATTTGAGTAGGCTCTCCCTGCATTGGAGGCAGTATCACTCACTTGTCCCTGTGCTTACTTCCTCCTTGAAGTGACCAGCATGCTCTGCTCTGAGCTTTCGTCCCACCACAGCATCAACAGTCAAGATGCAAGCATGGGCTCCAATGCAAAGACAAAGAATAGGCTTTTCTGCTTTTCTTATTTCAAGATGGCTTGTAGGCAACAGCAACTCATGGCATCCGTAGCCTTCCTCATGAATGTTCTATGTTTGGGTTAGGGGCCAAGCGTTCAGCTAGGAAAGTACTTTTCCTGGCCACATTCCTCCATGCTTAACTACTCACCAGAGGCTCTCATAGGAGGAGTGGCTGGGCTGGGATAGAATGTGGGTATTCCTGGGACCTCTGCCCAAAGCCCAAAGCCCATTGTAATATATTTCTAACATTCTCCAGTCCATGAGAAAATCTAAGTTTTGAAACAGATGAATATCTTTTATTTAAGCCCAATAGAGGTAGACATTATAGGGAAATATTGTGGACATTAATACATTAATATGATACATATTTACAAACCAAACCAAAAGTTCCATTTTCCTTGCATGTAAAACTTATTTTCTACCTTAACTTTAAAATAAAAGTGCAGCTTGTTATTTCATCTTACAAGCATCTGGTATTTTACTTCTCTTAAATAGCATTATCCTGTCCAGATAGCTGTACTTAAAATATATGTCAAATAAGCTGAAATTTCTGTTATCAGTAATAGTGAGAGGTATTCTGGGAACAAATATTAGGCCTGTTTTAATTAATTAATTAATTAATTAAAATGACAGAACAAAGATGGAAAAATAAGAAATGGCTTGTGGGAAGAAGCCAAGGTCATTAATGCAACTCAGATGAGATTGTAGTAGGCTTCTTCTTGTAGTCACAGCATCAAAAACTGGACATTTTTTTTAACATCTTTATTGGAGTATAATTGCTTTACAATGGTGTGTTAGTTTCTGCTTTATAACAAAGTGAATCAGTTATACATATACATATGTTCCCATATGTCTTCCCTCTTGTGTCTCCCTCCCTCCCACCCTCCCTATCCCACCCCTCCAGGTGGTCACAAAGCACCGAGTTGATCTCCCTGTGCTATGCGGCTGCTTCCCACTAGCTATCTACCTTACATTTGGTAGTGTATATATGTCCATGCCTCTCTCTCGCTTTGTCACAGCTTACCCTTCCCCCTCCCCATATCCTCAAGTCCGTTCTCTAGTAGGTCTGTGTCTTTATTCCTGTCTTACCCCTAGGTTCTTCATGACAAAAAAAATGGACATTTTTGATTCAGAAAGGGATTTCTGTCTTCTCTGTACTTACTCCACATTCAGGATCTTGATTGTGGTCATTGGAAGCTGATTCTAGAGAGCATGCATGAAGCTGAATTAGGAAGTGTATTATGTACACAGACCAAATGAAGACACTCTTTTGCTGTGTCAACCAAAACAATGTCTATGTCAAGGAAATGATGTCAGCATATCAGAGAGATTTGCATGATAATTAATTTCTTAGAAAAAGCTGAAAGATTAACTTTTCAATAATTCTACTTTCAGACTGAAGAAATCCTTTTAGCTATTTTAAGTAGTACTGATTCTTAGGGGTAGGGGGGAACCAAAACAAAACAACCACCGCAATCTTTAAGTATCCTTTTTATACTCTACAACTCTGCTTTCCAGAACCTACAATTTTTTCACTTTATTATTATTTTTAGAACAGTTTTGGCTTTACAATAAAATTGAGAGAGAAGTACAGAGATTTTCCACATAACCCCTGCTCCCAACGTGCATGGCCTCCCCCATTATCAACATCATTCACCAAAATGGTACATTTTTTTTACCAAGGATGAACCTACATTGGTACAACATAATCACCCAAAGTCCATAGTTTACCTTAGGGTCCACTCTTGGTGTTGTATATTCTATGGTTTAGACATATGTATAATGATATATATCTGTCATTATAATAACATTCATTATAATAGTATTTTCACTGCCCTAAAAATCCTCTGTGGTCTGCCTGTTCATCTCTACTACCCCCATCCCTAGAAACCACTAATCCTTTTACTTACTCCATAGTTTCATCTTTTCCAGAATGTCATATAGTTGGAACCATGCAGCCTTTTTCACATTGGCTTCTTTCACTAGTAATATGCATTTGAGTTTCCACCATGATTTTTCATGACTTGATAGCTCATTTCTTTTTAGTGCTGAATAATACTCTTTTGTCTGGACGTGTCACAGCTTATTTATTTATTCACCCACTGAAAGACATCTTAGTTACCTCTAAGTTTTGGTGATTATGAATAAAGCTACTATAAACATCCTTGCAGGTTTCTGTGTGGATATAAGTTTTCACCTCCTTTGGGTAAATACCAAGGAGTGTGATTGATAGATTGTATAGTAAGAGTATGTATGGTTTTGAGAAACTGTCAAACTGTCTTGCAAAGTGTTTGTATCACTCTGCATTCCTGCCAGCAATGTAGGAGAGTTCCTGTTGCCAGGATCTGTTGTTGTCAGTGTTCTGGATTTTGGCCAATCTAATAGGTGTGTAACAATATCTCATTGTTGTTTTAATTTTCATTTCCCTGATGACATATGATATGCAGTATCTTTCATATGCTTAGCTGCCATGTGTATATATTCCTGGGTGAGGCACCTTTTAAGGGCTTTGGTCTACTTTTTAATCAGGTTATTTGTTTTCTTATTCTTGAGTTTTAAGAGTGTTCCTTGTATATTTTAGATAACAGTCTTTTATCAGATGTATCTTTTGCAAATAATTTCTCCCAGACTGTGGCTTGTCTTCTGATCTCTTAATGTTGTCCTTTGCGGAGCAGAAGTTTTTAATTTTAATGAAGTGTGGCTTATCAATTATTCCTTTCATGGATCATGTGTTTGGTGGTGTATCTAAAAAGAGATCACTATACCCAAATTCATCTAGTTTTTCTCCTATGTTATTTTCTAAAAATTTTATAGTTTTGTGTTTTACACTTAGGTCTGTGATCCATTTTGAGTTAATTTTTGTGAAGGGTGTAAGGTCTGTGTTTAGGTTCTTTTTCTGCATGTATATGTCTAGTTGTTCCAGTACCATTTGTAGAAGAGACTATCTTTGCTCCATTGTATTGCCTTTTCTTCTTTGTCAAAGAACAGTTGACTATATTTGTGTGGGTCTATTTCTGGGTTCTCTACTCTGTTTTATTGATCTCTTATTTGCCAATAACACCCTGTCTTGGTTGCTGTAGCTTTATGGTAAGACTTGAAGTTAGGTAGTGTCAGTCCGCCAACTTTATTCTTGTCTTTTAACCATGCATTGACTATTCTGTGTCTTTTGCCTCTCCATATAAACTTTAGAATGAGTTTGTCAATATCCACAAAATAACTGGCTGGGATTTTGATTGGTATTGTACTGAATCTATAGATAAATTTGGAAAAACTGACATCTTGACAATATTGAATCTTCCTATCCACGAACATGGAATATGTCTTCATTTATTCCATTTAATTCTTCATTGATTTCATTCATCAGAGTTTTTCAGTTTTCTTCCTATAGATCTTGTACATATTTTGTTAGATTTATGCTTAAGTATTTTATTTATTTGGGAGCTAATGTAAATGATATTGTGTTTTTGATTTTGAATTCCACTGATTCATTGGTATATAGGAAATCAGTTGACTTTTGTATATTATGCTTGTATCCTGTAGCCTTGCTTTAGTCACTTATTAGTTCTAGGGATTTTTCTCAGTTCTTTCAGACTTTCTACATAGATGATTATGTCATCTGTGAACAAAGACTGTTTTATGTCTTCCTTCTCAATCTGTATATCTTTTTTTTCTCTTGCTTTATTGCATTAGCAAGGACTTCCAGTACAGGGTTGAAAAGGAGTGGTAAGAGAGGACATCTGTTCTTTGTACTTGATCTTAGTGTGAAAGCTTCAAGTTTCTCAACCTGATGTTAACTCTAGGGTTTTTGTAGATAGTCTTAATCAAGTTGAGAATGTCCCCCTCTATTCCTAGTTTACTGAAAGTTTTTATTATGAATGGGTGTTGGATTTTTCAAATACTTTTTCTGTATATATTGATATGATCATGTGATTTTTCTTTTTTAGTCTGATGATGGGATGGATTACATTAATTGATTTTTGAATATTGAACCAACCTTGCACACTTGGAATAAATCCCACTTGGTTTTGGTATTTTATTATTTATTTATTTATTTATTTGATGGCATCTACAATTTTGTCTCATTTTTTTTGCAATTTTTTATTCAGGCATGTCCAGATATATTTGGCCCTAAGTTCTGTGGTATTTCAGTGGCTCAGGCTATTAAGGCCACCACTGAATTATTAATGAAGATTTGCCTGCTGTTTTCATTGAAGGTAACACAGTTGTGACTAGTAAAGATCCACAAAAATGATGAAAAACATCAAGATGTATTAATAAATTATGTTTGATATTGTTGTTGACAAGAAACAGAAAATACTTCTAAGCAGATGATCACTAGGCAATTTAGTTTTCTCTAGTAAGTATTTTACCATCATGCTTGCATCTGAAACACAATACCTTAAGAAGACACTCTTCAGCCCAGAAAAGAATGATGCATATAAAATGGACCATTTGTTTACTGTTGTTACATTGCTTTTCTTCCAAGAAGTTTATGTAGTTTTAGATAATCAAGTGATATGAGGTCATTTTCTTTTGTGAATCTTCTTACTCTTTAAAAGAAATTATTTATCTGAGAGGACTGAAAGCTAGTTAAACGATGTGTCCAACAGCACACCTGCTTACTTCTTAGAGCAATGAACTCCTTTGGAACACAAGATTTTTCTCATATGATCCATTTTATGTGTTAGGATTACTAAAGTTGGTTTCAAGATAATCTCAATAATCTATTTTTAATACTGGATAAAATGTGTATTCCCATTGCAAAGTCAAAACCTTCTGCTTATTATGCTAATGTGATATTTACAAAAGCCATCACCATAGTTTCCAGCCCAAAGTCCCTCAAAGCCTTAAAACTTGGTCAATGAAAAGTCAAGCTCATGCACATGCAACTTTTAATCTGTTTTTAAAGTTTTCTTGAATAATAGAAAAAAGGATCAAGAAGAAACATTTTTGGCCATATACATGTAGCAAATGTATCAATTGCAGGAAGAGATTCAAATAATAACTATGATTGACTTCTAGATGTTTAGTAATTTGGTGAGTAACGGGGTCTTTTTTCCAGAAAAGTATATTTTCTTAAAATAATCTTCATCTGGTATTTCCTCCAGTATTCTATATTTTGTAATTAACACTAAGTTGAGCAAAACCTTCCACTTTCTACCCAGAAATTCTTTCCTTTGTGATAATGTTAGTATTATATTATATTCTCAAGCCTAAATTTTGTTCAATAATATCTTAGGCTGTCAACATTTGCAGCAATTTGGGGATCTTATATAGAACAATTAGTTCTGGACGATATACCTTTCCGTTCCTGAAGGCAGCATTGACTGAGCCACAGTGCCCACATGGAGCAGTGTGATACCATAACCAGATAATTTGCTTCATACATTCAGTCAGGTAACTGGAGACAACTCTATAGATCTGGCAAGATGACAGAGGCGTGGTCTGCATATTTCAGTCCTCTGACAGTCATTTTAGGGGTATGTATTAATTTGTTACTTATGCACTGTTATCTTAAAAGAATCACTCCAGTTCATACATTCTCAGCTGGGCAACACTGCCACCCAAAGTAACTATAATTTTTCCTTGCAGAGTGAAAAATATTTCTTTTTTTAAATTTACTTTTTCTATACGTAAAGCACAGATATACTTGTAGTACATAAACAGATATATACAGTATATCTGTGGTATTAAAATTTACTGAGAGGGATAAGTAGAAAAAAACTGAACAAAATGGCTCCTAAGAGAGCAATAATGAAAAAAAAAAAGGTGAGAAAGGCCGCTCTACTTGCATTCAAAAAGATTAATTTAAGGTATCTGTATTTGTACTTCTCAGAAAGATATGTAGCTGCAAAGTTGTCAATAACGTTTTAGTACTGCAACTATTACTGTTATTAGGTTTTTAATTCTTTCTTTGTTCCCTATTCTATAGATTGGCCTCTACAGTTTAGCTGTGATAGCAGTAGGTCAAATTAACTTACTGTAAATTCATGTAACTATCAGTTGACTTCAAAAATCCTGCTATAGCAGAAAGATTCAGCAGTAAAAAACAAGACAAAACAATTTTTTCTCTGTCTTCATGAAGAGGAGAAATGAGCCTTAAAGTACTAATTTTATAATTAGTAATTTAAATACATTTCTTATAATACTTAAAAGATCAAAGAGTAAAGACGTGAAGGCATTATATGAAAGAGCATATTTTATAGAGAACTGGTCTTGTTGGGGGATAAGAACTTACTTCATGAAACAATTTCAGCTGAATCTAAAGGATGCAAAAGCAAAGGGAGAGAGATGCGAAGATAAAGGGAATAAAATGCATGAGGATTCTGAGTATAAATGAGCCTGGCTCTGTGGAGGAACCAGAGAAACTGTGTGGTTGGAGAGAGAGGACCTAGGGGATGATGGGCACAGTGAGATTGGTGGACAGTGGACCAGATAGTGTAGAGGTCTGTGAACTGTTTTAAGAAGTCGGGGAAATACTCAGATGGAAGTCAATTTTAGAGTTTTAAGTCACAAAGTAAATTAATGTGATGGTAATGTTGAGATAGATGCATTCTTTTTTTAATTGAAGTATAGTTGAATTACAACATTATATTAGTTTCAGGTGTACAAGGTAGTAATTCGATATTCATATAAATTACACTCCATACAAAGTTATTATAAATATTGGCTATATTTTCTGTGCTGTACTTTATATGCTTGTAACTTATTTATTTATTTTTTAAAATTTTTATTGAAATACAGTTGATTTATAATATTGTGTTAGTTTCAGGTGTACAGCAGAGTGATTCAGTTATACATATATATATCAATATATATATTCTTTTTTTTTTTTTTACTTTCTCTTCCATTATAGGTTATTACAGGATATTGAGTATATACTCAATATCTTTTAACTTATTTATTTATTTATTTTGCGGTACGTGGGCCTCTCACTGTTGTGGCCTCTCCCGCCCATTGCAGAGCACAGGCTCTGGATGCACAGGCTCAGTGGCCATGGCTCACGGGCCCAGCCGCTCCGCGGCATGTGGGATCTTCCCGGACCTGGGCACAAACCCGTGTCCCGTGCATCGGCAGGCGGACTCTCCACCACTGCGCCACCAGGGAAGCCCAACTTATTTATTTTATACAGAGTAGTTTGTACCTCTTAATCCCTTCACCTATTTTGCCCCTACCCCAACCCCATGCATTCTGAGGGTATTGCAGAATTTTAGTTAGAGGAGTGTGGGTGTGGCACACCCACTCATGAAAAGGCTTTTGCATGAGCCCACTTGGATTGTCGCCATAGAGATAAAATGACATTTAGAAACTGGTGATTGATTAGATATTAACAAGTGAGGAAGAAAGAGATACAAAATAAGAGGCTTGGGGTCCTACTTGTGCAGCTGGGTGAATCGTGGAACCATCCCCTATACAGCATATGTGGGGTGGGGGAGAACCAGTATATGCTATCTCAGGGAGGCCAAGACTGGGGTGGACTGGGAAGAAGGGCATGGAGAGAGATTAGGAGCTCAGTTCTGAATACACTGAGTTTGAAGATCCTGTGAGATATTTGAGTGGAAAAACTGAGTAGGAAGTTGGGTATACCACTCATCTGGACTTATTAGAAGAGAGATCTGTGCTGGAGACAAAATTTAGAGTGTATAATTGGACAACTGGAACTCCAGGCATGAATGAGATAAACTGGGAAAAGGAAATCAAGGAAGAAGACGATCGAGCCCAGTAGTGAACCTTGTGTTATTCCAACATTAAGTGTTCAGCAAAAAAAGACTGAGGTGGGTAGGGAGTTTACTGGAAAGCCAAGAGTGTTGTGTCACCAGGGAAGAGAATATTTCAAGATGGTAAAAGTCAGTTAGGTGAAGTGTTACTGGAATTCCCGTAATATGAGAATAGCACAGCAGCCATTGGACTTGGTGACCTGGATCTCTCTCTGAGAACTATTCAGCCGTGGAGTCAGTGGGGTGAGATTAAAGTACACAGAGACAGAGCAAGTGAGAAAACAGAAACAGCAAGCACAGACAACTCAACCGTGAAAGACAGAAGAAAGAAAGGAGAGCTGGAGAAGGAAGTAGTGATGAAGAGGAAGGCCACACTGTAAAGGGCAGACTGGAGGAGAACAAGGTCAGTATGAACATGGAGGACTGGACTTCAGAGGTGGAGGGGCAGCTCTCTGTTCCACGGAAGAGAAGAAGTTAAGGGTGAGGGAAAATGCAGTAAGTCTATAGGCTTGGCCACAGGAATTTGAGAAAGTTCCTGGGTAAAATATTTTCCTTCTTACAAATATCCAGCCCAAATCAGGAACACTCTCAAATTCCTGTTACATAGTCCTGAAACTTATCTGTATCTTCTCCCAGGACAATGCAAAAGACATCTAACCAGTATCCCTCATACTTTCACTCCAGCTGCCCCACAAGTTCTTTCACTCTGTCATATCATAAGTAAGAAGAGGTCATTTTTGGCTCCTAATGAAAACAGAAAGAGGAACTATTACTCTGGTATCTTCCAGAGATAAAGCCCTAACATAAATTCTTGGTGGGGAAGGTTATAGCCTTATCCAAAGCTCATAATGGTTTTGCTCCTTTTGGCTCAAGGACTGTAAGTCTGGTGCCAAGAAAATCGTATGCTCCTTCTGGCTTCTGCAAGGAGTATACAGCATAAATGTGACCGGAACAGGGACAAAATTGACACTTTCTACTTTCCCTTTTCTTGCCTCTGCATAGATGCCAAGGATTAGATCATGTTGGATTGGGAGATTATAATTCTTTTAGGGATTAATTCAGTTGAAATGTCAAAGAGCTGGGTGGGGAGGATTTTTTCAGCACCTCAACTCAAAAGAGAAGAAGCATTATTTAACTTCATATTTCATGTCTGAAGGGTCGGGAGCTTTAAGTTTTAAAGGGTCAATGATGATTCCAGGAAATGCCAGGCTTTAGAAGATTTTCTAATTTTCTGTTCTCTCTCCAGAAGGAATTCTTGCCCTTTTCCCACCAAGATGAATCAGATAATGTTTGGATCTGAATCACATTCCCAGGGACATACCCCTGGCTATGACATGGCCACATTTGCTGTGACTACCATTTCTTTCCCACTCCAGAGAGATTGTCATAGTTCAAGAGAGAGTGATGTACATTAACTTAATAGAAACCTTAATGTGTGCTCTAAATAACACATATTATGTTTTATAAGTTATATATGTTATTCGTATATATATTCAAATTATATATTTTTTGTTTTGTTTCTATATGTTTCAGGTAAATAACATTATAATTCAACATCTGTGTACACTCCAGAGTGATCAACACTTCAATTCTAGTTACCATCTATCACTGTACATTTGACCCCCTTCACCCATTTCACCCACTCCAAACCCCTCCCCCTCTGGTAATCACTAATCTAATCACTGTTTTATTTTGTTTTTTGGCTTCTTTTGTTGTTGTTTTAGTCCCAGTTTAATTTTTTTAATTTTTAAAATTCTGTAGCGCTTTACAATTTTCAAAAGTTTCACACACATGATTTCATATAATCCCATAATAACCCTTTTTTTTAATCCCCTACTCCTATGTTGCCCCTCCCCACTCCCTTCTCTCCACTGGTACTTGTAGGACCATATTATTCAATAAGACGGCACATCCTCTCTAAATGGTTTAATTCAGAAGAACAGACAAATGACTTGGGAGAGGCATCTATAATGTCCCAATAACGCGGCAGAACTTTTCTTATGCCAAGAATTATTTCACTGCCCGCACACAAGCTTTTATATCCTATTTCTAAATCAGTATCCAACACTAAACTTTATAATAATTCTACATATTTTTAGTGGAAGTAATTTGGGTCCAGGCGCCATTTATTCCAGGGCTTTCCAATAAAAGCCTAAAGTGAGCTGCACATTTGAACCACGTATGTACCTTTAAATTTACTAGTAGCTGGGAATTCCATGGAGGTCCATTGGTTATGACTTGGCGCTTTCACTGCCTGGTCCTTGGTCAGGGAACTAAGATCCCACAAGCCCTGTGGCATGGCCAAAAAATAAATTAATTAATTAATTAAACAAATAAATTAATTTACTAGTAGCCACACACACAATAGGTGAAGTTAACTTTAATAATATATTTAAATATTCTCATTTCAACATGCAATTAACATAAAAGGAATACTAACAAGATGTTTACAGTGTTTTCTTCATACCAAGTATCCAAAATCTGGTGTGACTTTTACTCACAGCACATCTCAATCTGGAGGAGCCAGATTTCTCAGCAGCCACATGTGGTTCATGACTACACTCTCAATAGTGCAGATTCACTTTACATCTCATTAAATTCTCTTCACAGTCAAGGGTAGTTATTATTACTTTCCTCATTTTATGGATGTGGAAAGTGAGTATATGGAGGTTAAGTCAACTGGCCTAAGGCTCACGGTGGAATAAGTGGTAGGACCAGGACTGAAACTCGGAGGGTCTGACTTGAAACCCTGTTCCTTAACCACTGTGCCCTATACCTTGAAAGTTGCATGGAGACCTAGGTCCTTATGCTTTCAAAGATCTAGAAACACGACGCTAAGTGAAAAAAGCCAGTCATAAAAGGCCACAGATTGTATGATTCCATTTATATGAAATGTCCAGAATAGGCAAGTCCACAGAAACAGACAGTAGGTCAGTGGTTGTCAGGGCCTGGGGCGCGAAGGGAATGGGGGTGAATGCTAATGGGAACTGAGTTTCTTTATGGGGAGATGAAAATGTTTTAGAATTAGATGGTAATAATGGTTATGCAACTTTGTTAATATACTGAAAACCAATGAATTGGACACTTCGTAAGGATGAATTTTATGGCATGTGAATTATATCTCAATAAAGCTGTTACCAAAAACAGAAGATCTTGAAATCCTGAGAAAGCCATTGCAAATTCTTCTTTTCTTTCCTTCCTTGCCTCATCCTAACTTCTGGTGGTTTCTGGCCATCCTTGGCTTTCCGTGGCTTGCAGCTGCATCACTCCAGTCTCTGCCTCTGTCATCACGGGCCCTTCTTCCCTCTGTGCCTGTGCCTCTGTGTATTATCTCCTCTTCCTACAAGGACAACAGTTATATTGGATTTAAGGCTCACCTGATCGGTAGGGCCTCATCTTACATCTTACATCTGCAAAGACCCTATTTGCAAATAATGTCACATTCTGAGATTCTGAGTGGACATGAACTTTGGGGGGACACTACTCAACAGAGTACGAGTCTACTTACATCAGATGCTTTATTGGGCCCTAGGAATGTAATGGTGAATAAGACGCACATAGTCCTGCCCTCTACGAACCACTAGTGATTCATGGAGAAAGAAGACAGACATCTGTCAAATAATTGCAGAGAAGCTTTCCTGGGTGATATGTGTCTAAACAGAACTGAGAGGCAGAAGGAGGAATTTAGGCTCACCCTTTAGGAAACAAACTCCTTGATAGCTGGGACCAGATCCTATTAATCTTTGAAGACTTTGTGTCTGGTACATGGTTGATATTCAGCGACTGGATACTGAATGAAAAATAACACTCACTTCATTACAGAAGTGAAGTCAAAAGACTCTGGCAAGAAGGTCAGAGAGTTATTTTGAGGTTATTCATAGTGACTGAAGAAAAGACCACGTATCTCTCACTAGAGAAAATTTCAGGCCTTGAACCAAACTATTTAGACAAATATATCTTTTTCACTTTATCTCCATTTTAGCATCTTTCTTGTACCATTTCTGATTGGTCTTGAATTTGGTTACTTTCTTTGTGATTACTGAGAACAGTTATATGGCTCATTATATCGATAATAATAAAATCAAGTTGTATAATAATCTGTTTTCTCTTTTATGAATTTATTATGTGTTCTTAGATATTCAAAATTTCAATATATTTCAGAATTACTATGCTTTTGGATGTTCAAACTTGACTATTGGCTAGGTATGGTTCTGGAAGGCAATGAGGAAAATTCAGTGATTGAGAATCTTAATTTTTATCTAGGAGGCAGGAGGAATGAAGTGCAGCTAGAGTTGCCATAAGAGAAAGGGTAGTTACTCTTGTTAGCAAGGAGAGAAGGATATTTTGTTGCTTTTGTGGTTGCATGGTGTCCTTGTTTTTGTCTATGTTCACACATGATTCCAGAATGGTCTTACTCAGGCTTTGTTCCATCATGGTCATGGTGTGACCTCATCTGATGTTGAAATTCTGTGAAATTGTTTTTGTTTATAGGGAACATTGTGGGTTACTACCAGCTGTTAGTTGTCAGAGTCTTCATTTGGTTTTCATCACAGAGACACCTTGCCCCTGCTGCCCTGTTTCCCTCGCACCCTATTAAGGAAATATTTTTATTAGGTTCTTGTTTATCCTTGCAGTACTTCTTTTCATTTTTTCTTTTACAAATATAATCATGTATATCCTTATTTCTTCCTTTGCAAAAAAAGTGGCATATTAACATACTGTTCTACACCTTGCTTGCTTCTCTTAACAATGTACACAGGAATTCTTCCCATATCAGTACACAGAAGTCTCTTTCATTCTTTTTTATGGGTGTATAGTACTCCATTGTCTAAATGTATCATAGTAATTACAGAATTTTAACAACAAATACCTAGTACTCCTAAAATAATATTGTGTGGATGGCTGTTTATTTGTAAAATGCTGAGCTTACATTTCAAAGCATTTGATGTATTAACCAGAATCAAGACAGTTGTGATAGACACTCTGGTGTAACTAGCTTCTATTCTGGGGTCCACCAGCAATTTTCTTGGCAAGTCACTTAAACTCTCTGAGCCTCAGTTTTCCTATCTGTTAAAACAAGGAGTTGACAAATATTTGAAGCCCAGTCAAATTCCGTCCTTTGATCCTATTTTCTCATAGCTGAAGAGATTTACAGGTTGATGTTTAACACCTCAGTTTCCAGAAGAAACAAAGACCGATTTGTAACACTTGCTGATTGCCATGGTGTAAATACTCCTACTAGGACCAATTACAAGATAGTAACAGCTTAACAACCAGCTAGCAAAATTTCTGAAAACTTTACAATAGGCTCTTGGAGCTGGTACAGTCTGATCTCAGCATATGATGGGGAAAACTTTCTAAAAAAAGGCACACTGAGATTCAGAGAGTATAACCTCCTCAGATAGAAGGTATATCCTAAAAGCTTAAGATATATCACACTTAGATTGAAAAAAAAAAAAAAAGAAAACGAAAGCTAAAGAACAGTATTTTCCAAATCTACTACCTTTAGCATTTCCTGATGCTTTCATCAGTTTGTAACGCAGAAGGAATGTTAAAGAGCAAACAGAAACTCACTTTAATAAATATATATTTACCCAGTGCTTATGAAGAGACTTACTTCATTGGGTCAAAGTTTACTAAGTATACTATCTAATTCTGACTCTTAACTATGGATGTGTCTCCTTATCAGAATTTTTTTTAATAAATTTATTTGTTTATTTATTTATTTTTGGCTGCACTGGGTCTTGGTCGCTGTGCGTGGACTTTTCTCTAGTTGTAGAGAGCGGGGCCTACTTTTTTTAAAAAAAACTTTCCTATGACTTTTTAAAAAAAAATTGTTTATTTAATTAATTTATTTTTGGCTGTGTTGAGTCTTTGTTGCTGTGCGCGGGCTTTCTCTAGTTGCGGCGAGCGGGGGCTACTCTTCGTTGCGGTGCCCGGGCTTCTCACTGCGGTGGTTTCTCTTGTTGTGGAGCATGGGCTCTAGGAGCGTGGGCTTCAGTAGTTGTGGCATGCAAGCTCAGTAGTTGTGGCTTGTGGGCTCCAGAGTGCAGGCTCAGTAGTTATGGTGCACGGGCTTAGTTGCTCTGCAGCATGTGGGATCTTCCCAGACCAGGGCTCGAACCCGTGTCCCCTGCATTGGCAGGCAGATTCTTAACCACTGTGCCACCAGGGAAGCCCCTAATCAGAATTTTTGAAATTACTGGCACTCCGGTCCCACCCAAAACTAATTCAGTCAGAATTTCTGAAGGGTGGGGCTCAGACACTTGACTGTTTTAAACGAGTTCCAGGTGCCAACGCCAACGGGGTCAAGTATAACCAGTCTTTTGTTACTTGGTATGTAGGTATGACATTTCTCTTTCTTGGCATGTAGGTCTTCTGACATTTCTCTTTCTCTTTTGAGGTGATGCACACTGTGCAGATAGGTACCCACAAACATGTATTGATTCAGCTGAACTAACTCAAGCAGGAAAAAAACCTTTGAGATCCTACAACATGGCTAATGCAACAGATCTCTCTGAAAACTAAGCTCAACAGAACTCATAATCTGGCGGACCATTTTATTGCTCAAATGTAAAACCCACTGCAAAAGTGAAAGTAGAGCTTACTTAAAAGTCTTATTTCTCTACGTGAGATTTGAGTTTGTTTTGTTTTAAGGAAAGGTCATCTTGCTGCTTCTTTTTTTCTGGCCTTGAGAAGCAGCGGACTATCACAGCACACAAGAAACTAATTACCCTGGAGGACTAGATACAACCAGTTAGTTGTATCTAGTTGCCATGGAGACAAAAGCTATACATCCCAGATTTTCCAGAATCGTCTCTATTTCATGAAATTTTATTCTTTTCAATAAAGATCACTGATAAAAATGCAAATGTAAGTGGGATTTGATTACTTTTCTGTGTGCATTAATTCATAAACAGAAAAAAGTACTTTGCCAAATAGTGAATCCCTGTCTTTATTAAGAAAATTTAAGGATTGGTATAATTTGAGCAATTTGTAAAAAAAAAATAAAAATAAAGAGTAAATCCAAGGTACTTTGAAATCCTGTTGGAAACACTGGAAAACCAACTTTCCTAGAGTCCCTCTGGCACTTGAAGAATGGTGGTGCTATGCCTATTATAAGTTAAAGTTAGTACCACATGAGAGGCACAGCAGCCCTCATCCAAGATTCCATTACAAATTCTGAATTCTGTCCAATCTGATATACTTTCGGTCTTCCGAAAGAAAACCCAACATAGAGCTACATCTCTAAAACTTAACCCAAGAGTATTATTGATTAGTTAAAATGGTAGTATTTTTTCCTTAAAGAAGACATGTTTACCCTCATTATTTGAGGAATTTTTCAGTCATTCCACACAATCAGAGTTTAGTTAATAGCAACGTGCCAATGTTGGTTTTTTAGTTTTGACAATGTCAGTTCATGTAAAACGATAACATTAAGAGAAACTATGTGTGTACATGCAGGGGTGGAGTGTATATGGGAACTCTGTATTTTGTCTTTGCAATTTTTCTGTAATCCTACAGTTAGTCCAAAATAAAGAGTTTATTAACAAGTAATTTGTTATTATTATAGTGGATTAATTAATTAATCATAATGGATATTGATATGTGTTGTACTGATTGTGTTAGGTCGACAATGGAAATAATTTGGTGAAATTTGGGGTATCTGACTTTACCTTGGGATTTCATAGTGAATGTTAAGCTTTTTCTAATGAATAATCCAAATGTGCAATTTTAGGACTGTTTTTATCCTTTGTTGCATCATCTATAGCTTTAGAAATGTCATAACTTTCATTCTGGAACAACTCATTGTGGAGATTTAAGTGACAGCATTAGCTATCTTTGAAGTACTGAATTTCTTTAAAAAAAATTTTTTTATTGAAGTATAGCTGCTGTATAATATGTAAATTACAGGTGTACGATATGGTGATTCACAATTGTTATACTCCATTTATAGTTATTATAAAATATTGGCTATATTTTCCATATTGTATAATATATCCTTGTAACTTATTTTTTGTTTGCGGTACGCGGGCCTCTCACTGTTGTGGCCTCTCCCACTGCGGAGCACAGGTTTCAGACGCGCAGGCTCAGCGGCCATGGCTCACGGGCCTAGCCGCTCCGCGGCATGTGGGATCTTCCCAGACCGGGGCACGAACCCGTGTCCCCTGGATCGGCAGGCGGACCCTCCACCACTGCGCCACCAAGGAAGCCCCTCCTTGTAGCTTATTTTTTACCTAATAGTTTTTACTTCTTACTCACCTGTATCCATGTTGCCCTTCCCCCTTCCCTCTCTCCACTGGTAGGTACTAGTTTGTGCTCTATATCTGCAAGAATTACTGAATTTCCTTACTCAAATATCTGATATGCTAATATTGTACATAATTTACTAGAGGTCTAATGTTTCCACTTTGTTCTTTTATTAAGCCAATTCCTTTTGATATTTGAGTGACAAATTTGCAATAAACTCTTATTTGTCCTCATTAAAAAAAATCTGTTCTTGTTTTCTTCAACTTCTCAGGGCAAACAGTACTTAAAAATCAATCTGTAATTTTGCCATTTGCAGCAACATGGATGGACTTGGAGGGTATTATGCTAAATGAAAATACTGTATGATATCACTTATATGTGGAATCTAAAAAATAGAACAAACTAGTGAATATAACAAAAAAGAAGCAGACTCACAGATATAGAGAACAAACTAGTGGTTACCAGTGGGGAGAGGGAAGTGGGGGGCAACATAGGGGTGGGGAATTAAGAGATACAAACTATTAGATATAAAATAAGCTACAAGGATATATTGTGCAACATGGGGAATATAACCAGTATTTTATAATAACTATAAATAGAACATAACCTTTAAAAATTGTGAATCACTATATTATACACCTGTAACTTATATAATATTGTATATCGACTATACTTCCATTTAAAAACATGTTGTTTCACTGTCTTAAAAAAAAAAAAGTCTGCGCTTCAAAGGGTTGAAATATCCCCTGGTACTCACTACCTCCTAAACTGGTACAGAAATTTAGGTTGTGTTAGTGATTTACCTTCATTTCTGCATGTGCTAACTAAAGTTTTTTTTATAATTCATATATAATATCAAATGATATTGGGTCTAGAAAAGCCCTAGGCACATAGTAAGTGCTTAATATGTTTGTTAGATGAAGAAACAAATTAAATAGTTAAAATTAATGTTTTTCCTGTTTAGCTGCTTTTATTTTGTTTTTAATTTGCTTGAACATATAGATCTGGCCTATTTCCAGGAAAGTTTATTTCAAGGTGTACATTTACCAAAGTCTCCTTTACAGGATAATCCAACTGGGTGTATGGCATGTCACTATTATACAATTTCTCAATCAGAGAACCGGTTTGGCTTATGTCTAGCTCAGAATTTAGGCCCATATGAGTTTTATGCTTTTTTGGTTTTCTTCCTTTTGACCTGGGCTCCAGGCCTAACTCTGCAAAGACTGAGTTAAATATATCTTCCAGTTTGCAATAAATAAGAGATAAAATGTTGAGATTCTTAATATATAAGTAATTTAAAAATCAGTAAAAAAAGGTACTTCTGGGCAAAAGAATTGATTTCAACCCAGAAATAACCAGATGATAGAGTTGTTATGACCGTCTTCCACATGTTCAAGAAACTAGAGAAAAGATTGCACCTGGAAGATATGAAGACATAAGATATTAAAAAGATAAAACTCAAACTTCTAGACATGAAAACTATAATGTCTGAGATGAAAAACATACTGATGGTATTAATAAAAGATTACCTATTGCCACCCCAAAAGTTTAGTGTCGTACTGAATTGTGTCCCACAAAATTCATGGGTTGAAGCCCTAACCCCCAATGTGATGGTATTTGGAGATGGGGCCTTTGGGAGGTAATTAGGGTTAAGTGAGGTCACGAGACTGGGGCTCTCATTACAGGATTACTGGCTTTATAAAAAGAGAAAGAGAGAGAGATTACACTCTCTCCATCTTATAAGGACACAGCAAGAAGGTGGCTTTCTCGAGCCAGGAAGAGGGCTCTCTTACAACTCAATATCAATAAAAACCAATAACTCAATTTAAAAAATGAACAGAAGACCTAAATAGACATTTCTCCAGAGAAGACACACAGATGGCCAAAAGGCACATGAAGAGATGCTCAATATAGCTAATTATGAGAGAAATGCAAATCAAAACCACAATGAGGTATCACCTCACACCAGTCAGAATGGCCATCATTAAAAAGTCTACAAATAACAAATGCTGGAGAGGGTGTGGAGAAAAAGGAACCCTCTGACACTGTTGGTAGGAATGTATCAATAAATTGGTGCATTACCATATGATCCTGCAATCCCACTCCTGAGCATATATCTGGAGAAAACTCTAATTCAAAAAGATACATGCACCCCTGTGTTCACAGCAGCATTATTTACAATAGCCAGAACACGGAAATAACCTAAACGTCCATCAACAGATGAATGGATAAAGAAGATGTGGTATAGATACACAATGGAATATTACTCAGTCATAAAAAAGAATGAAATAATGTCATCTGCAGCAACATGGATGAACCTAGAGATTATTATATTAAGTGAAGTAAGTCAGAGACAAATATATTACTTATATGTGTAATCTAAAAACATGATAAAAATGAACTTATTTACAAAGCAGAAATAGATCCACAGACGTAGAAAATAAACTTGTGGTTACCAAAGGGGAAGGGTGGAGGGGAGGGATAAATTAGGAGTTTGGAATTAATATATACACATACCACTACATATAAAATAGGTAAAAAACAGGGACTTACTGTATAGCACAGGAAACTATTTTCAAGATCTTGTAATAAACTATAATGGAAAAGAATCTGAAAAAGAATATATATATGTATATATAAAACTGAATCACTGCTGTATGATTGAATTAACTATACTTTGATAAAAAATAAAGTTAATGGAAATATAAAAAAGAAAAAGAAAAAAGAGTGGGGAGATATATAAACCTATTTTATAATCAAGTCTATTTGGAGATCATGTCTACACCTCTGAGGTGTTGTTTTGTTTTGTTGTTTTTAATGTTCAGTCAGCAGTGCTGGTACAAACTGAGGTTCTAAGCTGACAATTTTAATAATGTGTTCTGATTTTTAAAAAATAATGATTGTAATGGAGTTTTATTTTCCAGAAGGAGAATCCAAAGAATAGAAGCAGCAATCATAGAGAAAAAAGGGATTTTTTTTTTTAAAGTCAGTGAAGGGTCAGTATATGTAAGAAGAAGCTCCAGAATGGAACCACATACATTATTCGAATAATGTTTGTCATTTATTTATAAGACATGTTTAATCCCAGACATCTGATTTAATTATTCCACTATGATAGAGATGATATGTGTATATCATTTATAAACTACTTATTGTTTTAAGCAGAATTCACAGCAGAGCTTTCTAATGGGCCAAAGTGACCCACCCACTTTGTAGATGTATAATCTCTAACATAATGCCCAAAACTTAAAAGACTAAATAAAGGTGATCATAGAAACCTTTCTGTAGAAGATCTTTGAATAGGAAAGTGCTAGTCGTCCCTATTATGTAGTTATTTGAATTCAAAGTATTTAAACATATTTCAATACTTATGCTTATATACAGTTATAAAATGCTTCTTTTGGCAATTTATTTTTTTAAAATAATCTTTAGAACAATTAATGGTGCCAAGGAATAGTTTATATCAAAGACTTGATATTAATAGATGTAATAGGCAATTGATTAAAATAAAAGCAAAGCAGGATCATGAATCAACCCTTTTTAGTGCGTATAAAGGATTAAGCGCTCTTATCATTGCTTTATATGTATTCATTCATTTAATTCACGTGAAATGTGATGGAAGCTAAGGCACAAGAATACTAAAGAATCATCACCAAGATCACACAGCTAGGAAGAAATAGATTTGTGATTAAACCCCAAAATATTGTTCCTTTGACTGCTTTCAACCACTTCATTATGGCATCCAGGAATAAATGTGTTCACTATAAAAAAAAAAAAGAAAGAAAAACAAAACAAAACAAAATGCTTCTACTTAGAGCCCTTGCTTAGATATCACAACAATATTAAATTGCTGTGTTTCTTGGTGCTTAGTCTTAGTTTCTGTATTAAGGTTGGTAACAGAAGGTTTGCTGATGACACCCTAATGTAGCACCATGGTAAACAAGCATCATTGCACAGGGCATTATTCACTTAGCACTAATAACTTAGTCCTGAACAATGTAGTGAACACTCAGCACTAAACTCAATGCAAGCTGAGTTGATAGAGGTTAGTAAGTGACAACAAGCTTTAAAAAGCCATAAAGTAGGGCTTCCCTGGTGGCGCAGTGGTTGAGAGTCCACCTGCCGATGCAGGGGACACGGGTTCGTGCCCCGGTCCGGGAAGATCTCACATGCCGCGGAGCGGCTGGGCCCGTGAGCCATGGCCACTGAGCCTGCGCGTCCGGAGCCTGTGCTCCGCAACGGGAGAGGCCACAGCAGTGAGAGGCCCGCGTACCACAAAAAATAAATAAATAAATAAATAAAAATAAATAAATAAGTAAAAAGCCATAAAGTAGAAACTTGAATTGGGACAAACTTGTGTCTATAGGTATTAGGACCACATTGTTCAAGCCTCAGATGCTTGCAAATGCCACAGCCTGAAGCCTTATGCCCTCACAGAATGGCTCCAGATTTCTGTAATTTTCACTTTGGGCTTATGTATTTTTGTGTTAATATGAGTAACACAGCCAATTTAATTTACTTTAAATTTATGCTATAAAGAAGATGTGTTGCATTCTTGGGTTCAATTTTTATTTCCTTTTGGAAGTCATTTCTGTTTTGAAGCAGTAGAATATATTCATTCCATTTTGAGAAGAAAGTCAGTGGGAAAAAGTTTGCTATATAAAACCTTGCTTCACAGTTAACTTCCATATCTGTTCCACATATTGAGTATTTTTTTAAAAATATTTTCTCCTTTCAAGCCCTTTCTATAGGTTTGCAAAATGTTGAAGGTAGAAGAGAAAGAATGTGCATTCTCTCTGGTGAAGCAATTTAATGGTTCTGTTTTCAATTATTTTCATAGGATTTCCATAAAATAGTTGAATAAGAAATGTTTCTGCCAATTCTTGTGTCCAATCTTACTAAGTAATAGCAACATAGTTGGGCTAAATCTTATTTTTCCAGGATATGTAGCTAATTCTCATTGCTGTTTCTATTGGCAGATGCTTCCCTTCCTTAATCTGACTCTACATTTTATCTTCAAAGAATGGACCATTTTCTGTCTATGCAACAGAAAAGTGGTTTTTAAAAAATTTTCCTTTCCTTATAGTCAAAGCTAGAACCTTTCAGGCTGCCAAAATAGTTTGTCTCTTTCCTAAATCAATTTCGTCAAAGAGTTTTACATTGGATTTGGAGTTGTTCTTTAAAGTTTGAATAGCTAATTTAGGATTCACAAATCAATCAAATATTAAGTGCTAGGAGTATTATAGGTAGCTAAAGGTGGAGCATGGTTTTGTAGCTGAAACTGAGGTCGAAGGAAAGACGCTGAAACTGCTTTTGGAAACAAGGTATTTCTGAACTTTTGCAAAGGCACCCCTCCCCCAATTTAATCCAGGAAAAACATATTTATAAAATCAAGGTCAAGAGATATTTCGGTTTCTGAGGTTCAGACTGACTAATGCTAGCCTGCTTTGCTATAGTGGATTATTGTGAAGATTTAAGTTGCCTAATTAAGATCAAGGATACAAATGTGTCTCTATCGTATCCTGGCATCGATTTAGGTCATCAAAGCCTTTTGCAGTTTTCTGGTGCCTAACTAGGCTCCTAAGAATTTTGTAATTTGTTTTTCATTACAAGTTCCACATTTTCTTTTCATCACAAAATGTTTTATAAATTCTTGTTTAGATATTTTCCCTCCTTATCTTTTTCTTTTCTGCTTTCCCCATTCCTAGACTAAAACAGCTTAATAAGTGTTTCCTCTGTGTGCTTTCTATTTATTAATATTTTTCTCTGGTAAGAGTCCTTCCAATGGCTACTCATGGAGTTGCTGACTAAAGACATTTTTACAAATAGTTTTTAGTGGTATTTGACTATGGTTTGGATGTGGAGAGCAATTATAAGATCTGGAATTTTCACTAACATTGACTTCCTTGCATGTGCACTCGAGGGAGTATCCTGATGTTTGAAAATGGAAAATTATTGAGTGTGGGGAGGTGAGGAGCTGCAGGAGGACAGAGATTGGAAAAAGCAGTAGAAGCCTTTTCAGTACTGTGTCCATGAGTTACAAGCACATTTCCTAACCCCAACTGCCTTCATTATAACTTAGCATGTGAAGCCTAAAGATATAACAGTTAATCAGACCCACTTTCTTTACACTCAGAGGCACTGCTGAATTCATCATTCTCTTGTCCTGTGGTCTTGCCTTGCAGCAAACCGTCTCCTTCCTGTTACCAGGAGGATTTTTTTTTTTTTTTGCGGTGCGCGGGCCTCTCACTGTTGTGGCCTCTCCCGTTGCAGAGCACAGGCTCCGGACGCACAAGCTCAGCGGCCATGGCTCACAGGCCCAGCCGCTCCGCTGCATGTGGGATCTTCCCGGACCGGGGCACGAACCCGCGTCCCCTGCATCGGCAGGCGAACTCTCAACCACTGCGCCACCAGGGAAGCCCACCAGGAGGATTTTACTTGTGGCAAATTGGATCATTTCCACACCCCTGTATAAAAATTCTTTAAGGACAGGTCTCATCTTCTACCTTCACTCATTGTGATAAAGACCAATCTACAGGACCTTTTTTTTTTTCTTAGATTCCATATATATGTGTTAGCATACAGTATTTGTTTTTCTCTTTCTGACTTACTTCACTCTGTATGACAGACTCTAGGTGCATCCACCTCACTACAAATAACTCAATTTCATTTCTTTTTATGGCTGAGTAATATTCCATTGTATATACGTGCCACATCTTCTTTATCCATTCATCCGATGATGGACACTTAGGTTGCTTCCATGTCCTGGCTATTGTAAATAGAGCTGCAATGAACATTTTGGTACATGACTCTTTTTGAATTATGGTTTTCTCAGGGTATATGCCCAGTAGTGGGATTGCTGGGTTGTATGGTAGTTCTATTTGTATAGCTAGTGGGAAGCAGCCGCATAGCACACGGAGATCAGCTCGGTGCTTTGTGACCACCTAAAGGGGTGGGATAGGGAGGGTGGGAGGGAGGGAGATGCAAGAGAGAAGAGATATGGGAACATATGTATATGTATAACTGATTCACTTTGTTATAAAGCAGAAACTAACACACCATTGTAAAGCAATTATAGTCCAATAAAGATGTTGAAAAAAATGAATGTTGATTAAAAAAACAATCTATTTTACAAGTTGTGGTAGCTAAGAACTTGGGCATGCAGAAGATACAGCCACTTACAAAAGCAACTCATTACTTCTGATCACATGCCATTGCTAGAACTTAATCACACTTATTTGCCAAGGAGGCTGGGAAGTGTAGTGTATTATGTGCCTGGGCAAAGAAGATGAGAATGTATTTTGGGTGGAGAGCTAGCCTTTTTTGCCACAGTACATTAGGTTTTAAAACTGTTAGCAATCACAATAAGTATTCATTAATTCAGAATTTCTCTCACTAGAAGAAAAAAGGGAACTGGCATTTACTGAAAGTTTACCATGATTATTCTTGGGGAGAGATTTGGTCTTATTCATTTTTCTTTCTACTGAATTTAGCAGATTGTCTAGCACACAGAAAAATCTTTGCTGAACTGAATTTTATAAAAATAGGGAAATTAAAAATTATATGCATTATAAAATCAAGCTTTCATAATCTTGTTCATTGTTTTCTGCTTTTTTCCCCCATACCTGTACTGTTATTTTTTTTCCTTTTGTTCTTTCTAGTGTTAGCCTTGATACTCTTCTGCTCTGACGTTAACTAAAACAAGCTGTTCAAGCTTACTTGAAGGTGAGGGTTACTATTCTTCAGTGGCTGCCTCAGACTGACTTTTGGTTGGTTCTGTCCTTACCAGCAAGGCAATTCAGACAAGTTTATGATTTTCACACATTTCGTTGCTGATGACTAAGGATAGTTCTTCTGGGTTATTCCTTAAGGAGAGCATTTAGAAAGAAGAGGGGAACTAAAACCCAAGTCATCAGCCCTCTAGGTAAAAAAATTTTCTTTGAAATTTTAGAAAAGCCTGTGCCCACTCAATCCTCCTCCTTGTTGTAAAAATAAATCATAGCCCTTCAGAGTTGAAATGTGGCTCAAAGGCCCCGGTTGATCTCAGTGCCATTTCTATAGAAGTGAGAGTAAAGAGGAGAGGAAGAATAGACTCATGTACTGGCAGGGTTAGACAAGAGGTTGTCTAGGTAGGGACCAAAGGGTTACAGAAGAGAGAAGGCTGATTGGGGTTGGCTCCCCAGCCAGGTGAGCCAGATCAACCCTGGCAATCAATGAAGAGAAAGCCGTTGAAGCCAAATCAACTTCACATCCAGAAAGGAAGTGAGACTCTTCTGACTCAGACAATTAACAGCCACTTGGCAGCTACAGGGCTAGCTTCAATTTTACATTAAAGATTGCCAAGATCTCATGCCTTGTTCCTTTTCCCACCTTCCCCTGCGTCAGTGAAACATCAATGCATTTGTAATCTTGCCCTGGGTTACCTAGGTTAGGTCAGGAGGGGGTCAATTCCCATGTTTACCAGGCTGAGGATTCCGAAGCCTCCCATAAGGCATCCCTAACAATTTTTTTTTTTTTTGGTTGCACCACGTGCCACGCAAGGTCTTAGTTCCCCAACCAGGAATTGAACCTGTGCCCCCTGCAGTGGGAGCACGGAGTCTCAACCTCCGGACCGTCAGGGGAGTCTCCCATAACTCATCCCTTAACCATCCCTGGATAGTGTGGCTTGCCCTCCTCGTCCTCATGCTGGTGGCATTATGAGTGGCACCTCCATGGACTGCTGAGGGCTCTCGAGTCCCATCAGTGGGTGGGCTAGCCAGGATTTGCTTTGGACAAAGGTGGAATTCTAGAAGCTGGGATACATACACCAATAACTAACCACTATGGCCAGAGGTGCTGGTCTCTACCTGATGTTCTTCAGAGAGAAGCAACCAAATTTCATGAGACTGAAAAAATTCTCATGATAGGAGTCTCCTCTCTCTCAAGTAGACTTTATCCATAGCAAATGCCATTTTCACAATAAGTCCTGGAACTATCTCTAACTTTGAACTTCAATATTGAATGCTTATTTCCTTATCCTCTTCTAGGAATGATTTACCATTGTCTCAAGTGATTTATCAGCAAGACACTAACATTTCTCTCTCATTTTTGAGGCAAGAATCTTATAGAAAAGCAGACCTGTGTAAAGATGGGTTCAACTTTCTCTGCCTACAGCCCTTTTGGGGAACCTGAGGAGGGGTTGGAGTGCTTCCTCTAGTTGAGAATCATCGAGAAAAGCCGGAACAGGGAAATGGGAAGGGCTGAACTCTGAACTCTATTCAGGGAACCAAGTGAGAATTTTGGAGGTGTCAACTTTTGCAGCAATTATGAACAGTTTGCTCCAAAGAACTCAGAGTAAGAATGAACTGTCAATTCATTATTTCCCTTCACGTTTCCAGTCACATATTTTTTTAGCTGCTTTATAAATGTTCCTTATGACTCCACAACCAATTAGTTCTGTCTCCGAGCTTTGTAGTAAATGTTCATTAGGCAGACAGGTCACACATTTCTCCAACTGTAGAATCTGGCCATGAAATTGAAAAGTTCCTGTCCTCACTATTTTGGACATTCACGGAGTGACCCTACCCACCTTGTAAAGCTGAATAAATTGTCTATATTTGAAGTGGTTGGCGATAAAATCAGTCAAGGAATAACTAGGGTGGTATCATGTCCGGAAAACCTCTTGCAAAAAAAAAAAATACTTTTAAAGGAAACACAAAGTGGAAAATTTCAAATAGTACTGGACTAGTACCACTATGGGAAAACATTTTAAAGCTAACAGGAAATGCATCTGAAAGTTGTTTACCCTAACTGTCTGAGAATGCATGTGGGATGAATGAGTCCTGCTGTTCCCTAGAATTACCTCACCATGGATGCTGGCAGGGGGTGCCCACAGCAGCAGAGCTCTGGGCCTATGTCTAGTGGGTGGCTGTCATTCCTCTCCCTCACGTTTGGCCTGGGGCAGAGTTCTTTCTCAAATTTGTAAACTCTGGAGTCACTGCATTGTTTGTGTTTATCATTTCTGCTGGCTTTCCCCGCTGAGGACCAGTCTCTTTGTCTTCAGTTTAAGAAAGATCATTCCAGGGAAGACCCTGAACAAAACATCAGGCATTCATTCATGTGGCATTAAATAGGCTTTCTTCCTCTGCCTTTGAGGAAAAAAACCACAGAGAACAAAAACCAGTTTGGTACTTTAAACATTTTCAAACTACAAAGATGAGGTTCCCCAAGATGGAAGTGATGTGTTATAGTAGGAAAATCACAGCCACAAAAAAATGGGAACCCGGAGATGAGCGCTTAATCCTTGGCTTTTGCTCTCACTGGTTGTGTGAATTTGGGCAAGTTGCTTGTCCTTCCAAGCCTCAGCTTCCCCACCTATAAAATCAGGGGCTGTTAATGCCTATCCCACAGTGTTACAGTAGAGATGAAAAGAAGCAATGAGCCTGTCACCGTGCCCAGTCTGTGTAGCTCTCGTGTCCCTTCACTTTAGACACTAAAGTCCACCTTGCATGGCTCTTCTTGAGACTATGTGAGTCCTCTTTCTTCCCCCAATATTTGTCTTGAGTCACAGAAAAAGGGAAGTAAATATCTGAGCAGGAAAATGATATACAGTTTTTAAATGAAGGGCTAAGCTTCTTTTATACATTCTCTTTTAACTGTGAGTTGTGATTCCATGGAAAAGCTACATTTTTTGAACTCTAAATGTGGCTTATAATTACTGAAGTTTCTTGAACTGGCTTCAAAAATAGAATTTATTTTTCCTCTATACATCTAAGCATTACCAACTCACATAATTTTTCTCCTCCACATTTTTGACAATCTTTTCTTTCTCTGCATGATTGAAATCTTTGCTCAAGCAGGTGCCAAACTGTCACAAGTCTAATAAATTTATCATGAATATATCTCACTTTTATCAAGGATTTGGTTCGATCTAACAGAGCAATCCCATCACCAGTCAACTACCAGGTTTTAGGGAAGTCATTATTAGGGAAGATTTGCACTCCCCCATCTTCTCCCAATAAAGAGTAAGCGTAAGTAGCTAAAACTGCTGTTGAAGCAGGGCTTAAAATCTTTTCACATCAATATTCCATTTGGGGTTCCAGTAAGATTCCGTGGGCTACATAAGTAAGCAGTATGGAAAAACAGTATGTGAATATAAAGTTTTGCTTATAGAAAAGGTGACTCAGTATGCCTCCTTGTGGTAAACTGATTGAGAAAATGCCTCAATTCTCCCACCCTCCCTGAACCTCTGCCCTTTGCAATGTGACTTGGCCATTTCTGCTGTCAAGCGTGAAATCTATTTTCCTGTCCCTTGAATCTAAGCTGCCCTTTTATCTCACTCTCGCCAATAGAATGAGGTCTCACCCCCAAACCCAGGCCTTATGAGGTCTTGCACACTCTCTCTTGCCTGAGCCATGAGAACAAGCTCGGGCTAGCTTCTTGGAGGATGAGAGACTCTGTGAAGCAAAGCCAGTCACCCCAGCCAAGACCACCCTATAGTAACTAAAAATTAGTTGACTGCCAGATATATAAGCAACCCCCAGCCAAGATAAGAACTGCTTAGCCAAGCCCAGCCAAGATCAGCAGAGCTGCTCAGCCAACTCACAGAGTCATGAGTGAAAATAAATGTTTAATTTCATGCCTCTGATGTTTTGTGGTTTCTTATGTAGCATAATTGTAGCAACAGATAACTGATACACGCCAGCTAAAAACTGGCCCTTCCCATCTACTTCCACAAGGATTAAATCATGAGCAGCTGCAGCTGCTGACTTTCAACACCCCCCCTTCAAAGGAGTTCAAGGTGGAGACCAGGAAGGAGGCACCCCGTGCTCTGGGAAAAACTGGCAGAACGGACCTTCAGATACTTAGATATTTTCAGGAGAAGACTTTATAAACCTAATTCTTGCATCTCCTCATATCTAGAAAAGCAGTAAAATTATTCATGGTAACGTCTGCTCCTCGTGACGAGCAGCAACCTTCACAAGAATAGCAGTAAACTTCTACAGAAAGTATGTGCTTGATTGCATGGATTCCCCCCTCACCAAAGTCACATATATACCAACCTCCCCCCCTACCTCTTTGGAGCAGTTTCTCAGAGCTGTCTGAAATGCTGTCTCCCGGGCTATAGTCCTCATTTTGCCCCAAATAAAATTTAGCTCACAACTCTCATGCCATGCATGTGTTTCAGTAAACATATATTAACTACCAAAAAATGGTGGGAGCTCCTGGAGTGATCAGGGAGATTTGTAGAGAGGCTGCCTTGAGATGGGAAAGGAGAGATTCTGTTTTTGTCTGCCCTAAACGCTAGACTTTCATTTACTCATAGGATGCCTGGAGCGAGTCTGGTGACCAAGGCTTAGTGAAAGTGTGTCACTCTTTTTGTTCAGAGGGCTACTCTGTGCTATGAAAGGGCAATTAAGACTTTGTGGCCTGGGTTCTCAAACTGGGGCACAAATAATTCAGGTGTGGAACTGTGATGCCGGGGGTCAGGCAAAGCTATGCAACAAAGGTGATATGTCTTGTGGGGGGACATGTATTATCTTGAGGACTTGGGGGACAAAAGTAACATGTTTTTTTAATCAAAATAAAAAGAAATATACAAGAGAATGTAAAGTTCCAACACATTTTTGTTGATAAAACACAACCATTCATTTCTGTCTCCTCTTCTAGCCGGGGGTTCACTTTCCTGGACGTAAGACGCATTTTTTGAACAGTTTCAAAAACACTACTCTGGGCACTGTCTTCTCAATTTTTCTTTTGTGATTTTTATTCTCCCATCACCAAAAGTTTTACTGTTCCAGTTGCCATGTCAAAAAACCACTTTATACCTTTTAAATGTAATCTGTGGTTTATGTTTATCAAACTTCACAAATGGAGGTTATTTAGAATTAAATTTCTAATAATGTGTTGTGCATGCTTTCATAATCCTTCCATTGATATATTCCTTATGGTCTAATTTACTCCCAATCAGAAAAAAGAAAAGGTGACTACTCATCTAATGAGAAAACAGATGTTTCACTTTTGACATTGGAGGGATAATGGACCCTGTTACCTGTCCGACCCTGCAGTCTATTAATTTCCCACCCTGACCACAAGCAGACCCCTGCTATTCCACTGTTGATTATTTCAACCACCATTACAAATGTCTCCTCACCTATTACAGACTGAGTGTATTCCTCCAAAATTTGTGCATAGAAGCCCTAACCCCCAGTATCCAGAATGTGATTATATTTGGACATAGGGCCTTCGAAGGGGTGAATAAGTTAAAATGAGGCCTTCAGAGTGGTCCCCAATCCAATCTGACTGTTAAGCAGAGGGAATTTGTACATACAGAGAGACACCAGGGATGTGAGCACACCGAGGAAAGACAATGTGAGGATGGCAAGAAGGCAGCTGTCGGTAAGCCAGGGAGAGAGGCCTCAAGAGAAACAAGCCCTGCTGGCACCTTGGTCTTGGACTTCCAGCCTCCAGAACTGTGAGAAAATACATTTCTATTTTTTAAGCCACTTAACCTTTAGTATTTTGTTATTGCATCCCTAGCAAACTAATATTACTATAAAAAACTAGCTTTAGTTCTTCAACTGTCTGTAATTTTTCGTTTTCTTAAGTGCTAAGAAACAGAATAGTGTCTCCTCTGTTCCTCATTGAAAACTTTCTCTTAGCTCTCCATCTCTTGGTTATACTCCCCAGAATGGCCCATTGTTGGCAAGTATTTGTGATTACCTTACTTATCAATGCATATTGCTATTGGGTAGAGGATCATCTTGTTCTAGGAGTTAATAATGATGTGTGTTTGCATTAAAAAAATACTATACCCTTGCTTGTTTCTTAATTATGTTAATTTATTTCAACTCTATATTTCATTATAGAATTTTCTTATGTTTCTATAAATTAGAATAAGTACAAAAATATATTTCTTATATTTTCACAGCATAGCTCCAAGTTTTTCTCACCAGTCCAGTTTTTCTGAGCATATATATCTTTCAATGTGTTTCTTCTTTCTCCTCCCCTGGGCTGGGAAGACATTTCATTTTAACTTTTACCAGTTAGAAGAAATTCATAACAATCACTGTAAAATTCCAACAGGAAGTGAAAATATAAGAGATATTAAACTCTATGATTTGCAAAGTAACAGCAACTCTCATCTTTAGAGGAAAGGGGAAATTAAAAGCCCCAGTCAAAGCAAAGTTGAACAAGTCCTTTAGGCAAAAATTACAAGAAAGCCTACAGAATCAAAATCAAGATGAACCTTCGTAATACAGGAAGTCTGATCTGATCCACCCTGCATTCTTGTCTTGGAGCAGTTGACTGTAACCTTCAAATTATAGTGAATGAATTGCATCACAGAGGGAGTGGAGGGAGGTGGGAAGATTTAGGGAAAATGTCAGACTTGAGTGGGAGCTAAGAGCTTGTGATTGCAACCAAATGGAACTGGGATATACTGAAAGAAACCGGGAATTATATATTTTTTCTTGGTTAAATACTTCTTGTGTTTTCCTTCCTGGGTTTGACTGGTATTTATTTTTCTCTACTTGTATCAAAGCAGCATGACATTCTCAATGGGGGGAAAAACAGAGTTTCTTATGGTTGTAATGGAAATATTTACTGGCCAACAGACAAGAATATGTTCCTCTAAGGGGAAGGCTGCATTTATCAAAGATTTGCTTGGATTTTGCCTTCCTTGCTGGGAACAGTCATTTACTCTTAATTAGCCCTAAATACAGCTGAGCGGTGGAAGGGCCTTATTTTAAAATCATCATTGCTGTTTTAAATCTGACTGCAGTAGAAAAGAATGACTGACAGTGATTAAAAGGGCAGTTGATGGGCACATATTAGAAATCATCGTCAATAATAAAATCTGACAACAGGAACAACATGTATTTTATGTTCCTATAAACATAGCTTTAGTGCAAGTAAGCCCACATAATAGTACTTGTGGCATGGGCTGAATTGCTCTGAATTTAATTTAGAACAACATAAAATTTCCAGTATCAGCTGCAGGGTACTAGCCTCGGTTTCAGCTGGGGGGTGGCATCTGTTTTGAGAACTAAAGCAATTTCTGAGGTTGTACTGCATCTATTCCATTTAGCAGAACCTCATAAATATCTGGGATTCTCTGAAGGTGATTTCACCTTTCCAGAGTGTCAGATGGTGCAGTCAATCTTCTCAGATGCTCTATGCGTCTCTCTTGATCACCCTCTCTCAGTCACACAGAGACAACCAGACACACACACACACACACACACACAAGCTCATGGCTAATTGAATCTCTTTTTCATTATTTCCTGCCTGTCAACCTAATACAAGTGGATTATCCTGAATATTCTTTGCCTTTAGTCTAATTTGGGGAACACGGAAAGAAACATTTGCAGTGGGGATGGGAGGAACTCAGTGATGGTGTTTCCATCTCTCTTCTCCTTTCTGAGTCCCTGGATCACCTAGCTGGGGTCTCTGGGGTGGGGTGGCAGAGGAAGTCTCTCCCTCATTGCAACATTCATCCATGGTTGCTTCCTACCACCTTGAGCTGCAGCCAACATTGTAGCGTTTTACTTACATAACTTTTAAAAGCCTACATCACCGTTCACCGCCATTTTCCCCAAGGCTCAACCTCAACAGGTTGGGAGGGTTCTCTGATCACAGCCACATGTCAGTACTATTACCTCATCCCCTGACCTCTTTCCCTGCGTTAATAAGCAGAGGAAGTCCCTCTACTTTTCAATCCCAAGGGATGCCCACATTTCCTATTCCAGGATGAGTGACGTTTCTTTTAGTGGAAACAACCACCATGACTCCCTCCCCCAGGTTTCTTATCAACGCAAACCTCAGCCTTGCAGTTTCTGGCAGTCTCGATCCAGTGGGAGCAAAGGAATCCCCTATTATTTAAATCCGCCACTATTTAAATTAGATCTCTATTCAGGAAAGCTGATCTCATTCCCCCCCTACATCCTGCCTGCCTGGAGAAAGGGAACAGAGTATTTTGGTGCTCTTCAACAATTTGCCAGCCTGAGCCCCTCAGACCAGCTTCCCTGAGATGGCCCCTAGCATAAAGTCTCTGATCCCACCAGGGTGAAGACCGGCATTTTGCTGGGCTGCGTTTTCATACTCTGACAAGGTTTGAGTAGAAATAAAGTCATTCTTTTTCTTTTAGGAATAATTAAAAGGTAAAATTTCTTTCTCAGAGACATTTTGCAAATACTGGTGATTTCCATATGTGACTTTTGATGGTTGACTTTTAAGCCTTAGAGAAAAAAAAAAAAAAAAGGAGCTGACCAGCTGGGAGACACTAATGTATCCTAGTTAACCAGAATAACCCCCCAAAAAAAAAAAAAAAAAACCCTCAAATCCCCAATGTGAAAGTTTTTATCATAATAATTGTTAGAGACCTGCTCTTTTCTACTTGAGGCAGGAAATCCCTACCCACAGGAAGTGTATGTGGAGATTTAAGTCAGACCTGCAACTCCATGCAAAAATAACCCCAGGCCATGCTTTCCCAAGAAAATGCAGGAATGGCAAATAAAATACAATTGCTATTTTGTAGAACAGCTTCCATAAGTCTCTCTTGGCCGTGGGGAAATGAGCAAGATGTTCTTTGTGAAGTTCATACTGATTAAACCAAATTTGGCCAAAGGAAATCTTATGTCTCTTCCATCTTTCTGTGCCCAGTCTCCAGTGGTTAAAACACGGCTGCAAATGGCCTAAAATATACACTCACTATAATTTCAGGAAGTGAAATGTCTGAAATGACCCTTTGGAGAAATTACAAATGGAAATATATGACTTAAGTGAGAAACCAAGTCAGTAGAGGAAAGGGCTCTTTGGCAGTTACGAATGGAAGAAATGTATAGAACTCAGCTACCTGGTCTCACTTTGCAAAGTGGTCGGTAGTGAGGTCCCACTGGACTTCCCAGGGCTGTAGTAGAAATAGGGCTGGCTGCTTCTTCCTGATAAAGCAAATTGCTCTAACTTCCGGAGCTTTCCAAATTGTCAGTGTTGAAATCCAAGATGTTCAGTTCCCCCAAATTCCTGATAGTAATGTGAAGAAACAATTCTCTATATTAGAAAGTTCAATGCTCTGATTTCCAACACAAAGGCATGTGATTTAGGGTGTTACCCATTCTTGCTAACAGCTGGAAGAGGTCCCCTGAAATTTCTTTTTCTTTTGTTTATTTAACAGATGTTAATTGGGATTTTACTATGTACCAGGCACTATTTTAGGTGCTGGAGAAATGTCAGTGAACTAAAGAAGAAAAAATTGTCTGCCCTTGTGGAGCTTACATTTTCGTTTCAGGAGAAAGACAAAGATAGAGTAAACATCTGGCATGTCATCTGTTGATCACTACCATGGAGGATAAATAAAGCAGGAAAAGGGGATACAGAGTGGTGGGGGTCAGATGAGCAGAGACATGAACCAAGCAAGGAAGACAGCAGTGGGAAAGTGGGTCTAGAAATACTCATAAAATTAATATTAACTGTGTCTCTAGGATACCTCTAATCTCCATGCTGTTCCAACAGACAGAGGGGCTTAGAAACTCCCTTATAATAATAATAAGCAATGTTTATTGAGTCCTTAATATGCACTAAGCATTCTTCTAAACACTTCCCATGCATTTTCTCCACCAATCGGTTCATCAGCACAATAACACAGGATAAGAGAGGTCCAGGGAAGTTAGGTGATTGGCTGGAAGTCACCCAGACAAGGCAATAAGTGCTGGACTTAGGACTTGAACCCACTGCCTTTCCAATTGACACCAAACATGAGAGAAACAATAACAGCTATCCCTTATTGGGTACCTGCTACATGCAGGCATTGTGCAAAGTGTGCCTTGCACGTACTGTATTGAATAGATGTTCAGGTTTATAAGGGAAAACTCCATCACACACACGCCCAGAACCCCAGAGCTTTGTTTCTGATAACATGCACTCTCTACCTTTGACATAGGCTTCTAACAAGACCGCCCCTTCTATCAAAATTCTCTCAGCCCCATTACACGATCTGCCCAGCAAACCCTTCTATGTCATGCTCTACCTCTCTGGCCTCATCTCCTACCACCCTCCTTCAGCTCACACCACTCCAGCCTCAATGGCCTTTTCTCAGTTCTTGGAATATGCCAAACACACATGGGCCCCCAGGCCCTTGAACCTACTGTTCCATCTGCCTAGAACCCTTTTTCTCAGATACACATCCAGCAGCTTTTTCACATCATTCAGTTCTCTACTCAAACATCATCTTATAGTGAGGCCTTCCCTTAGCAATGACTAGAAAACAGCACAGGGCTCTGCAACTGGTCCACCACTTTCCATTTCCCTGACTCTGCCTCATTTTTGTTCACCATTTTTATCACCTCCTTACATATTTTATGATTGTTTTTCATTGTCTGCCTTGCTTTATTAGAAGTCCTGTTTTGTTTACTTGTTTCCTCAGCAACTAGAACAATGCCTGGCATCTGACAGAAATTCAGTACATATTTTTAATAAATTATTAAATCACAGGGGCTGAACCTTATTGACAAGACCTGTGCATCCTGAAGACTATTGTTAACTTAACAGATGAAAAAGGTGCAACACTTTCTATATCCATCATATTTTTCTAGATAAGGTTAATGTTCTTTACTGATAATACTATACAATTCCTTTGAGACCAGTAAAACAGAGAACCATTTCTTTGGGGTCCTGTCTTCAGAGTCTTTGCCAGGTAGAAGCTGGAGGTGTACCTAGGCCAGGAACTTTCACTTTAGCATAGTCCCAGGTGTTTTTTTTAGTTGATATTTGAAGAAAGAGTGATTAAGGAAGGAAGAGTGGTATGAAAGACTTCAATGTCTGCAAAAGTAATTGTTCCTGATACTGTCTACAAGTTAGGAAGTTACACAAAAATCCAGGGAAAAGATGTTAGTGTTTTGGATTAAGGTGATTACGGAACAGATAAAGAGAAGCAGATGAATTTGAGGTGTATTTTGTAAAGGGAAACAACAAGACTTGCTGAAGGACTCAAAGAGAAGAAATGAGGGAAATGGAAAACACAAGGATGATTCTTAGGATTTTGGCTTGATGACAATATTTATCTAAATGGGAAAGACTAGAGAAGGATGGGGAAAATCAAGTTATGTTTTGAACTTGATGTATTTGGAAAGCTTATAAGACATCCAAGTGGAGATGTCAAAGCTTAGGGTAAAGATGTGGGACTGGAGTCAGTTTTGGAGCCATCAACACAAATATGATATTAAAACCCTATGAATGGAAATTCCCTGGTGGTTCAGTGGTTAGGACTCCAAGCTTTCACTGCCAAGGGCACAGGTTCAATCCCTGATCCGGGAACTAAAATCCCACAAGCCACCCAGCACGGCCAAAAAATAAAAAAATAAAAAATATATATATATATATTTTTTAAAAGCTATGAATGGATAGGTTTGTCCTGTGAGAGAGTTTAACATGAGAGAGAAATCCCAGGATAGAGCCGTCATGTACAGTCTTCCAACACTAGGTCATCAGATGCTTTAGCTTGGCTCGGTCTCAGTTTCTCTCTGTCTCTCTCTGTCTCACTCTTCTCTCTGAGGGTTGGCCCCTGGAACCCAACCATCATGTTTTAAAGAAGCCCAGTCTTCTCAGCATCTTCTGCCAGAATTGTGAATAAGTGGGCCTTCAGATGATTCCAGCTCCCAGCTGATATCAAATAGAGCAGAGGTAGAAATGCTAGGCAGTGTTGAGTCCCCAGTGGAGGCTGACCCACTCAGTCATTCAGTGGGCGGTGTAGAAAAAACCAATAAGGGGGTAAAACCAGGTTGTTTAGGGTTTCCCCCACAAAGTACATCAGAGAGAGGGGC
Organism: Tursiops truncatus; assembly: GCF_011762595.2. Classification (NCBI taxonomy): domain Eukaryota; kingdom Metazoa; phylum Chordata; class Mammalia; order Artiodactyla; family Delphinidae; genus Tursiops; species Tursiops truncatus. Next base: position 14,014,725 of record NC_047040.1, read on the forward strand.
ATGGAATCTATGGGTGTATATGAGGTAGTGATTATAATAATGTATCTTGGCACAGACACTAAGAAGGGAAAACCAAACAGTGAGAAAGTACTGAGGTCCCTGAGTTGGTGGTGTCGGTGAGGCTGAAAATATGCTACAGTTGAAGTCCTAGAAGTCTAGAAAAATCTGACACTCATAGTTTGATGTAAGATTTAGGCATCGTGGGTTGGAAGAGTGGAGAGGGTTAGCTTAAGAGCTCTGGGTATTGTGTAAAGCAGCTACTGGGGATGGCAGGGTCCAGGGACTGTTGCTAAGAAGTCAACTAATTGGCATCAACAACCAGAGACAGAGACTTTTCACCCTATTTTGAGAACAGATTGTATTACTTCAAATGTAAAACTTTCCTATAAGGAAAATGGACCTGAAAAATCCTTTGCAAAGTTCCTCCTGAGAATTTTCTTTTCCAAGTACTATGAAAAATGACTGCAGTGTTTCTTATATTAAAGTTGATAATGATGTTAAATGTAAAAATAAATGAAAATCTGTTGGAAGTCTCTGGAACAGAACTAATACACCTGTAGCTGGCTGACATCATGAATCTCACTTTGTTTCTTGGTATTTGGCCTCAGATAACTTGCTGATCTCAGCCCGTGCTCTGTGGCCTTCTACTTGATGAGTTCTTGCCAGGACAGCTTGACAAATCTTGTAAAGACAAATACAGTGCCTGCAGCTACTATAACTGAACTGGGGCTGGGAGTGCGAACTTCAGCACCAAATGTACTTCGTTGTTGGGTTTTTCTGTCATTCTCTTAGTTTCTTTGTTTTGGAGGAGTTGGAGGTCATGACTTTACAAGTATCCTTATTGATACACTTCCTGCATTTGGGAGGTAAATTGAAATACAGGTTGTCCTATTGAGACACAATCAGGAAGAACCACGTATTCATTTGCTGGTAAATGTGACTGCTGAACTATGTTACTTAGAAGGTTTCTAAAAGACTCAGCAAAATGAAAAAGTCTAGCATACCAGGTGATAGCTTATGAATATTATTTATTTCCAAACCAGAGGAGAAAGGGGATTATAGAGCTCATCTTTACTTCTGCTTCCTCTCTCCTTCTCTTTCCATTTTCTCATCCCAACACTCATATAATCAAACCACAGAACTTATTCCTTCCAACCTCCAAAATTAATAAATTACTCAACCTCTAGAATCCTGAGTTAGCCACTGTCCAATAGAAATTTATGTGATGATGGAAATGGTCTGTATCTGTGCTGTTCAATATGGTGGCCACTAGTCATATGTGCTTATTGAGAACTTGAAATGAAATTTCATCTCATTTAATTCCAATTAATTTAAATTTAAATAGCCATATGTGGTTCACAGCTACCTTTTTGGCCAGTGCAGCTAGATAATCAGTTCCATTCACTGAGTACTTACTCTGAGCAAAAAATAGAGTGGGAGAAGATGCAAAAGAAATTGAGCTTCTCTGCTGAGGAAATGTCCTAGGCGTTTGTCTATCAAACAGAATTCCTCAAGTAGACAAGCTCCCTGGAACAGTACAAGAAGGACAGCCTATTTGCCAGCTATCATACAAATGAAAAATCTGATCTTCATACTCTGATGTAAGATTTAGGAAAAATGGATGGAAACGTTAACTAAGCCGTAGCACCTTTGCTTGAAAAATGGGACACATATCAGTAATGTTGCTGAAAATGTTGTTTTTTAAATGTTGTAGCCAAGTTTTTTGTGGCGTAACAAACAACCCCCAAATCTGTATGATTTATAATAACATACATTGATTATTCTCACCCACAAGTGTGCAGATTAGCTGGGGTAGTTCTGCTTCTGCCTGCAGGTTGGGCTCATGTCAGCTTCATGTGTCTCCCAGTGGGATCAGTGGCTTCTTGGAGGAAGCTGTTCTCATGGCAAATGGTACAAGAGGACAAATGATGCCCCGCAAGCACATTTAAAGCCCCTGCTCATGTTACAGGCATTAACATTCCATTGGTCAAAGCAAATAATATGGTCAACCTCAAAGTTGGTGAGGCAAGAATTTTTACTCCACCTACCTTAATGGAAGGCACAGTGAAGTCACTTGGCAAAAAGTATGGATGTATAGTTTTTTGCTGGGGGAGAGTGAAGAGATTGGAACAATAATAAAATCTATCACAAATATTTAGAACTCCAAGGATCTGGTGAGGGTCATATTTTCTCGGGGAGTGAGTTAATTCTTTCCTTCAATCGGTAGATTCTCCCTCCTCCTGTCCTAACTTCGTCAGGTGCATTCAACTCTCCTTGGTAACAGCAAACACCAGACAGAGCACCCAAAGTGTCAAATTGCCCCAGTTTCCAGTAACCCAAGCCGAATCATGAAGGCACCAGACAAGGAGAACCAGACTGGGGAAACCCGGCATCTACTTTCATGCAGCAACGACCATCACAGAGAGTAGGGGAGTCACTGTGGATTTGCCAAAACTCAATTTAGTGATACTGACTATGACTATACAAGGAGAAGACACACAGGCTTCTTGTGTACAAGATATCGATAAGCTTACAGGCTCAATGTAATCTTTAAAATTTCAAATCCAAGTTCAATCCCTTGTCATCTCATTCTTTGTCAACTCCCCAGCCCCTCCTTAGACCTCCCAAGACACAGTTAGTAGTCCATGCATAGCTCCTCTTATAATTAGTTTTCTTTGTTGGGATGAGAGGTTTTAAATCATTCACTCTTTCCTTTATGTATTCATTCAACAAATATTGAACAAGCATTGACTCTGCTTGGCGATGGCGATGTTTTAAGATCTGGGGATATGGCAGTGAACAAAACAGAAAACTGTGTCTGTTCTTATAGAGTTTACATGCTGGTGGAGGAAAAACTAAACAGTAGACAACTGGACAAATAAATAAATAATACAATGTTTTAAAAAGATAAAGCAACATAAAGGGCTTGAGAATGACCAGAATGCTATCTCTTTCATATGGTGATGGGGAAGTTTGCTCTGAGGATACAACCTTTGAGAAAAGATAAGAAGTAAGTGAGGAACAAAGAAAATGATAGAAAAAATATTACGGTTAAAGGAAGCATCAACAAGACAGGGATGTGCGAGGCATGTTCAAGGAGCAGCTTGAAAAATAATGTGAATTGAATGGAGACAGGTGGGGAGAGTAGGAAGTAGTTAGGCTGGAGAGGGGTTGAAAGCCTGATTACCCAGGATTTTGTAGGCTGGGAAATCCCTGGAACATTTTGAACAGAGGAACGATATGAATGTAAGTGTATAGAGAGAAGACTTTGGAATGTAACTCTGAATGAAGTCTGGAGCACCGTGTTCGGTGTCTGCCTAATTCCACGTCAAACCAACCTCTGTCCTCTGGGACCTGGATGCCAGGTGTACACCTGCTTCAGCTTCACTCGTCAGTTCTTGTGCTTCCACAAACGTAAACATTCTGTGCTCTCCCCTTCTTAATCTCATGTATCTTCCAATAACCCCCTTGAATTCACTACCCCCTATTTTTTCTGTTAACTCAATCTAATGCATGTCCCACCTTCAATCCATTAGGATGGAAATCTGATCAAACCAGCAAACTTATACCCTTCATTGCACACATGTTTATTGTACATTTGCTGTGGGCAAGCTTCTGAACCAGGAACAAAGAAGGCTCAAATGTGAATTGAAATGGATCTGACAGGTCAGGAATGTACAGCCTAATATGGAGTTTCCCAAGTTTTCAAGTATGCAGACCTCTAGTACCATAAAAATTCTCAATCTCCTGCTTAATAATACCTTAGTATATTTAATAGACATTCATTGAGAAACAATGTAATGACAAGAAGCTATTAAACATTCAATAACACCTTTTATGCATTTCTTTTTTATTAATGTTATGACTTCTTCATAATATTACTACATAATAGGAAATGCATATCTGAAACACATTATCCCTTCAGTACAACAGAAGTAAGTATAGATTTGCCATCCTTTGTAGTAATTCCACTTCCATCTTACACCTCTGGATCTTAAGAGAAGCACAGAACTGGAATAAAACCCAGCTGACCCCCAACTCCTTTGCTCTGACCATATGGACAAAGCCTAATGCACAGGAATATGTTTGTAACTTCTGTTACAAAATCTCAGACTTTAAAGATGTCCCAAAGTAAATGCAAACTACCCATATGAGTACACGTGATAGTGGCCTACAGGTGCCTGGGCTCTTGAATTAATTCCAAAAAGCAGGGGCAGGACCAACTAGATAATTTGCAGGGCCCAGTGCAAAATGAAATGCAGGGCCCCTTGTTCAAAATTTATTAAGCATTTCAAAATGGTGACAACAGAGAATTAAACCAAGTGCTGGGAATTTCTGGACATGGGTCCTATTTGACCTATGAAGCCAGCCTTGACTGGGGCCCTGGTATACACCAAGATGTCTGCTGCACACAGTGGACTTTTATGCTCATCCAACAAAATCTGTCACCATTTAGCAACAGCAAATGTAATAGTGACACCTACTATGTGCCAAGCATTCCTCTAAGTGCCTTGTGTGTTATGTTGCGTTTAACTGATGAAATAGGTATTATCATTATCCCCATTTTGCAAATACCAAGGCCCAGAGAGGTTTAGTAACTTAACAATGTTGTGTAACTAGTAAAAGGGAGAACCAGGATTCCGTACCATGTAGTCTGACTTCAGAAAGTAGGCCCTTAACTCCTAATGAGGTAGTCCTTCCCTAATGCTGTTTAGCTTGTTTTGAGAATTAAATAAGAAAATGTAGGCGAAATGCTTGTTAATTGCAGAGTACACTATACATATTGACGCCATCTATGTGCCACGCATTGTTCTAAGCAGAGGCTAGCTCCTTTCAACTTCGAAACTGTCCTGTGGATATGCGCTGTTATTAACTGCATGTTAACACTGACGAAGTTAAGGAAGCGTGACATTAGGTAACTACCCTAAGGATGCAGCCAGTGAGAGACTGAGCCAGGATTGCAACTGAAGGTGGGAGTAGGAAGTAAGAAACAAAAAAAGAGGCATTGGTTATTTTATTTATATACATATATAATTTAGTTATTATTCATATATAGTCATAAGAATATTTTGTGGTTCCTTGTAGGAAGGTCCTGAGGGTATTATCTTTAAAATACTTCCTTTATCCTGGAAAATGAATGAGAGATTACAGTTAGAGTCAGAAGACGTAGGACCAGTAGGCTCTTGCTTAAGCGGTATCCACATTTTATGGAAGAACAAGGAGCCCTTATCTTCTCTGGGTCTGCAATTTATGTCTCACTTTTTTATGATCTTGAAATTGATTCTCCGGTAGGATATAAATAAGGAAGCCGCTGTTTTTTTCCCAGTATTCCTCCATTTTCACACTAATTAAATTGCCGTAAGAGTAACCATTAATCTTCCTCGGGTACCAGCCAATCCTCTGCCCTTTGGTGTTGTGTGGAATTCCCACACTGTGCCAACACTATCTTGCAAAGCCAAACTCAGGGCCAAGAGTGGTTTGTGTGCAAAGAGATCAAGGCTAGTTCCTTGAGAAAAAGAACACCACAAATTCTTCCCATCTCCTGCCATGAAGTGTGTTATTTAATTTACCAAGATGTGAGCTGGAAACTAAACCCCCAATGGATGTTTTCACTTTTATTGCCCATTAGAGAGTGTCGGTGAACTGTTGAACATCAGCTGTTAGAAGATAATGGAATTACTTTCCTCTAATACCTGGAGTGAGTATCACCCTGCTCTTTACATCACTTCCAGCTTTCCCTAAAACCCCACTAGAGTGTTTGTGTTCATTCACCAAACAGTGATTGAGAACCTCTTCATGCCTTGTGGGAGAAACAGGAATTAAACCTTCAGGGTCTTTGGAGTCTAATGATGGAGCGAAGACACACATCTCAAGGCTTCCGATGAATACGCCAGAGGTACAGAGACAGTGCTATGGGTATCTAGAGGGGAGAGAAATCCCTTTTACCAGAGGTTTCAAAAGGGAAGAATCACAAGCTGATCCGTGCAGCAGCTAGGAAACGAATGCCTTCTGTGTCTTCGTCGATTTTCTCAATTTTCCCAGCTCTGTTTCAATTTGAAGCTTCACTAAGCCCTTTCAAATCAGATTTCACCCATGCTCAAGAATCACTCATAATACGAAGGTATTTTACCTAACTTCTCCATGAGCCAGCTAACAGGAAGAGGAGGAGAAATCCAAGATCGTAGAGAGATTCGGCATTTTTTATTCCCAGGTCTCATGGTGATGATGGTAGCTTGCCTCCAAGATGGCTGCCACCAACGACTTTCCTCCCTGTGGCTCATACAATTTCCCCATTGAGAGACTCAGACTATTTCTGCCCTCCCCACTGAACCTGAGCTTTAGTAAACTGAAAAATAAAATGAGGCAGAAGTGACGTTCTGGGACTTTTGATGCTAATTCAAAAGAAGCCTTGTATCTCCTACCTGGGCCTCCAGGAGCACTCTGGGAATGTGGAGGCGCCATGTCAGAGGCCCAACTACAGGAGGCCACCGTGCTGGAAAGGTCACTTCGGGGCACTTCCATGACTGCTCACTTCGAGATCAGCCTCCCAGGCCTCTTAATCAGGGCACCACACGTGGGATTTCTATCTTGGTGCTTCCAGATCAGCCCAAATGCCAGTTGAATATGACTGAGTGACCTCAGTCAACACCCCATGGAGAAGATGTGCTCCAGGAAGCCTCGTTTGAGCTCCTGATTGGCAAACTTGTGAGATACAATAAAGTGGTGGCTGTTCTAAGTCACTATACTTTGGGGTAAATGATCACAAGACAGTAAAACCTGGAACAGTGATAAATCAGATCTCTTAAATATTTTTCATGTTCTCTTATGTTTACAAAACAGAATAGACTTTATGTAACATGTAATTGATTCCCATATTTTACAGATGAGAAAACTGAAGTCTGAAGCATCCAAGAGCCATCCAGTTCTCCCTTTCAGGCTTTCTCTTTCACTGCTCTCTTCTTTCATTACTCTTGGATGTTCTCAGAATAAGTTAGAAAATGTATTCATTTTAGTTTTGAATGTGAACAAATCTGAAATGTCTGGGAAGAGCAAATGTGGAGGAGTAGAAAAGATCTGCTAATTTATTTTGTAGCCCCGGTACCTGATATAGTACTCCACATGGCTTTAGGCACTCAGTGAATTAGTGCTGAACAAAGGAATGAATGAATGAATGAATGAATGAATGACATGTCCTCTCTCTGTGCTAGTGGAGAGTTCTGCAACAAGGCAACCCAATGTGTGTCTCACTTCATCACTTTATTTTTCATCAGTTCATCTGACTCACTGCCTTTTGACAGATTGACCCTCAGGGTGCTAACTAGAAAACTGGTGTTTGTGTCAGAATCTGTGACTCCATGGTGTGACTTTCTGGAGGTCAGAGGGTTTGTCCCTGACAGGATTCCAGATCCTGCACAGAAGATGGCTTTTCTTGGAGGTTACACCTCTCCGTATCATGTGTCCCACTGGCTCTCTATGTTACCTCTTATTTGGAAGCCTGCTGGTAATAATTCAGACAGTCGTCACTCATTTTTTTCCTGTGAGTGAATTCATTCTTCATGATTGTTCCGTACCATCTTGGAATCCAGTTAGTTGGGTTAAAAAGCTGATGGTGACTCATGAAGGAGGGGGTGCTCTTTGCGTGTGTAACAACACATAGGCCTAAAAATGACAAAGGTCCTGCTCGTAGGGAACTTACTGAGAGGAACAAACTAATTTTGGATTCTGTTTCTCCTGGACAATCGGTCCTTTGGAGACTAAACCGCATGTACTGAAAGAAGCAGACAATTGACTGGTCACTAAGCTTAGGAGGGCCTCTCTCCCAAGTCACCCTCAAGACAAGAGAGCTCAAAGCTCACGTCCATTTACCCCACAAATCACACCACAGTGCAGTTTCGGAAACAGCAGTGCCCACAGCCTGGGGCAGGAAGTTGGGTTTAGGGGTTGGGAAGGACAGAGTTCTTTGGCTAGACTTCATTGATTGGAGTCTCTTTCCACAAAAAGAGACCTTTGACCTTTTGACCTTCGTCACCCCTGGGAGCACTGAGTCTGCAGCTGTTGCATCTCCTGGGCTCTCCCCCAAGAACTGGAGCTCTGAAGGCCCCTTGTGAGTGGACAATGTGCTCTTATCCAAGAGGGATGGGATTGCCTCTTCACAGGGAAATGGTCCAGGGCCCTTGTCTTTCAGGGAAGTTACTGAACCACAGCCAAACCACAAAAATCAGCTGCTAAAATAGCCTCAAAAAAAATTTTTTTTAAGGAGTAAGTAAATAAATTAAAGGGACATTGGAGTTTTTAGAGCTTGGCTTCTATCCCAACCGGAATGCCCAACACCAAACCAATGGGAGGCTAGGAGAAGTACCAGTCCTATGACCCTGAGGTGTCACAGCTCACATTTGGGCCACGGCCTTGGCCAGCTGCTCCCCACCCCCCCAGTGCCAGCCAGTGAAGACCATTTTTTTCATTCATTAGGCAAGTATTTACTGAAATCAGGACTAAACACCAAACACAGAGCCTGTGCTTTGGGAGATACAGTTTGCATTAAGAACCAACCTGGTTGCTGACTTTACGGACTTTAATAGTTTTGCGGTGGAAAGAGACACTAACCAAACAATCCCATGAACAATGTAAAATTGTAACTGTGATAAGTGTTAGAAAGAGATTCAATGCTCAACCACAGAAAGGGGATTAACCCGGTTAGGGAATTCAGGAAGTTTGCTTGGAGTAAGAGAAATTTGAGCTGAGCTTTCAAAAAAGCTGAATAGGATTTAGCTAGATGATAAGGGAGGAAGTGTTATTCCAGCCAGAGAAAGCAGTATATGCAAAGGTCCTGTGACAGACAGAACATGGTGCCTTTAAGGGACAAAACTGGCCAGAGAGGGTGGAGTGGAGTGGCAGGTAAAGGGCTGACCACGTAGAAACACTGTAAAGCACATTGGTAAGTTCTGTCTTCATGAATTGAATCTGGGGAAGTGAGCATATGGGACATAATCAGATTATGGTTTGAAAAGATCAGGTGACCTGTTCATTGACATCAGCTGCTACTGTGCCCAGTGGACCATCTCCTGTCAGTTGCCCATGAGGTTTGACCATGGGCTTCATTTCCTGGCACACTGAGCCTCGTTAGTCCCAAGTAGACACTGCCCCTCCCCTATCTTCCATCACCTCCTGACCCTTCTCTCCTTTCTCCACTCCCAAACCCTCTCACCTGAGCAAACGTGCTGGTCAGCCAACTCCCTTCTAACCCCAACCTCTTCTCAAATGTTCCCTTCAGCTCCTGGCCTGTAAATGAAACCCAGATGTCCTCGAAGGACACAGCTGTCACTGTGGCTGCCTCAAGCTGATGTCCTTTAATCTCAAGTCCAGGAAGTGGGGTGGAAATCTCCCTTCCCCCCAAACACTACTTGCGGGCAAATCATCTTTAGCACTCTCTCACTCTCCAACCTTCAGGTCACTCTTTCCCCTTCACTAAGGATTTATTCCTGTCCATTCTTTCTCTTCTCTCCCACATTTTCTTGGAAGAATCACCCAACATTTCAGTAAATGACACCCCTGATTAACCCTTACAGTTACTCCCGGCAAAGCTATACTGCCAAGGGGGTGCTGTCAGTGATACATCACAGCTTCCTCTCTCATCCTGCACATCCAAATCACCACCAAGTCTTGTTTCTTTGACGTCTAAACATAACACAAGTCCACCCACTTCTCCCCATCTCTGCTGCTGCCAGCCTCATTCCAAAACACCGTCATTTTTCACATGACCCGTTGCATGGCAGCCAGAGCTCCATTTATAGGCACAAAATGTGTGATGACATCTTTTCCTTTGTCTTACAGCGAGGTGGGGATAGGAGGTGAGATAATGTCTCTAGCTATCCTTTGGGGAGAGGAGGCATTTGGGGTGCAAACTCATGGTTCTTCCAACCAGATATTGTCTACAGGTAGACCCTTGGTTCATAGTATAGCCTACCACAAAGGTGTCTCTTGTTCTTGCCATACTCTATTTCTTTTTCTCTTCTGGATATAACCTTGACCTCTATTCCAGGAGTGAATACACACAGGATCCCTGGAAAAGCCAAAGCCATTCTTCACAGAAGGACTTTAGTAATAAAGTTGATGCTGGGGAAGGAAGTATGCTGAGAATCCGGACTTACTCTCCTATTCCCGGCACCTCACCACTGTTGCCCAATCAAAGAGCAAGGTCATGCCCTGCCCAGACCTTGGATGTCACTCCAGGTACACGTTCTAACACTCTTCTTGTTCCTCTCCATCTACCTCATTGCTTTGCCCTTCCCTCTTCCTGAAATCTCCACCTCCTGATTTTCCTGGGTACACTGCCCTCACTCAGAAGCCCCACATCCTTCCTTGGGTCTATTTTTAAAGATTTCCAGGGTCTGTGGTGAGTGAGTGTCATTGTCTTCTCTGCTCCTGGGTAGAGGGAGGGGTGAGCTTCAGATCCTCAGAGTTGGGGAGGAAGAACATCTGGATTGCATTTTGTAACTTTCTCTATGAATTTGCAAAGCAGACAAACTAAAAACAAGCAAAAAAAAAAAAAGTCCATTTTCCCAATGAAGATTAACGTCCTCCCCAAAACCTTATTGACTCTTCCGTATTTATACCTCTTCTCCGTGCTCAAATCTGAACTTATTTTGCTACAGAAGTTTTGCCCGCATTACGATCCTGGGCTGTAAGACAAAACTTCTTCCCTTAGCTGGACCAGGCTCATCCCCCAGACTCATCCTGCAGGTAGAGGGTGGTCCTTCCCTATGACCATGCCTCTCTCCTGCTGTCATACCTTTAATGTTTTCTCTTATGTGCCCCAAATTCTTCCTCATGGGCACAGTCTTCTCCTTGGGGAAACTTCTCTCCCATCTTCAAGCTTCAGCCTAAAATCTCTTCATTGGGGACATCTTCCTTATGCCCCCAGGGTTTCCTGATTGACCATGTTCGCAGCACTCTGTAGGGCATTCTTTTTCCACAGTGCAAATGAAAAATTTAAGGAAATTATTACTGAGGAACTGCTTATCATATGTCTCCTCTGTTAGACTGTAAACCCCTTCAGAGCAGAACCTCTGTCTTCTTCTGTGCCATATTCCCACATTAGTGCATAATAATCTTAGTTAACTACTGAGCACTTATTGTGTACCAGGTATTTTATACAAAGTAGATCATTTATTCCTCACAGCACTTCTGTAAGGTAACTTGCCTTATAGAGTAATGAAAGTGAGCTACAGAGGAATCAACTTGTCCAAGATTGTACAGCTGCTATGATGGAGCCAGAACTGGAACTCGGGAAGCCTGGCCAAAAAGATATAGATTGTGTGGTGAAATACACATATATCTCACTTTTAAAACTTCCATTTCTTTAAGTCAAAATAAAATTGATAGTAGGGAGACCTGAGAGTTATGGAGTCCAATTATAGAGTTTTTAAATGGGTCGCTGAACGTGGAAATTTTCCCATCTATGACTGATTTCTAGATGAATTGCAGTATTCTGAACCTGAAAACCAGTCTTCTTTTAAAATATAGTGCTCTCTCTCTCTCTCTCTCTCTCTTCCCTCTCTCTCTCTTGCGCACACGCGCATCTTTAGTTCTTACTTACCAACGTGACCCATTGCTATGGAAACAAGCTAAGTTAATAATTTGCTGAAGTGGGCTTCCCTGGTGGCGCAGTGGTTGAGAGTCCGCCTGCTGATGCAGGGGACGCGGGTTCGTGCCCTGGTCCGGGAAGATCCCTCATGCCGCGAAGCGGCTGGGCCCGTGAGCCATGGCCGCTGAGCCTGTGCGTCCGGAGCCTGTGCTCCACAACGGGAGAGGCCACAACAGTGAGAGACCCGCGTACAGCAAATAAATAAATAAATAAATAAATAATTTGCTGAAGTAAAAACTTAGCTCCATATGGGACAAAGATGGGCTTTTCTCAGTGGTGATCTGGGCAATATTTTAAACTCTTGATTGTAACCAACATCTTCTTATAGCTCAGAGGTGCTCCTGAAAACACCTGTGTATGTGATTTTCCAAGACGAGAAGGCGATATGAGTCAGTATACTTGCTACCAGGAACTTAGGAATTTAAGACTTGGCTGGGTCCCTGGCCTCTGGGACATCCTTGGTCAGGTGACTTAGCCTCTACCAGCTCTGAGGGTGCAGTGGGAACCCACCAGCCTCAGCCAGTTATTTTCACAATAAAAAAAAAAGATTTTCAACTCACTCTCATAGGAGGAGATGATAAGGACCTAGTGCTGGGTCAGATTGCCAAGGGGATTCCATGTCTGCCATTTAATAAGGGGATCCAGGTCCCCTGGCCTCTTTAGACTAAGATATGCATGTAAGTCATAACCATACGATTGATCATAGAAACTCAATGTCACTTCACCGCATATTGTTTCCTTCTTTCAGTGCAATAAGCCAAAAGGGAACATTAAATTCATCCTCACTGAATTTAAAACTCACAGAGAAATTCAGAGCATCCTTTGATGTCAGGAGGACATTGTTCTAGATAATTGTGTAAGAAAGCAGTGCTGGAGAGTTTTGTGAAAATGACACCTCAGGGGAAGAGGTCTGCGAGCTGTGGCAGCCAGCCTTTACTTGAAGTAAAATGACACATATTAAAGAAGAGACAGGAAAGTTAGTGCTTTGAAGCAAGAACACATCATGTTCTTGGGACAGAACAGGAAAAATGAATCAGGCCGATCACAGGGCAGGGTACTGAGGAGAGATTGTTTTTTTAGGAGGAAGACTTGTGGAGAGAGCGTGTCCATGGACCTTTTATTGGCATTAGAAAGAGAGGTAGAAAAAATATATCTATTTTGGAAAATCAAGCAATCAGCTGCACTCCAGAGCCCCTAAGGTATTTTAGGGTCAAAAATACAGTGTTTGGGGGCCTGTCCCTGCTCTTCTCCTCAACGCCACCTTTTCTTTCCACTCTGTCATCCTCTGATCATGTCTGTAAAAGCTAAACCTTTAGAATGGCCAATGGCCATAACATCATCCATTTTTATGTGAACAATCTGGATGTCAGCCCCACTGTGGGACCTTCATGAAAGAATTAAATGTCTCTTGAAGTGCGGCTTCAGAACCCCAGTCTCACCTCCCTGTAACAGGTGTGGGGTGAGGATGCTTGTGTTGAAGGCAGATTACCTGAAGCCACTGGAAATTTACTGGATTAGAATTCCTAGGGGTGGAGCCCGGGAATCTGCATGTTAATCATTTAAATTCCTCAGGTGATGCTTGAGATAGGAAAGTGATGACGGGTACCCTCCTTAGTTAATAAAATCAGCTATTTGACTTACTGTCATCAAACCATGAGTTACCCGCTGTTTTTCATGATAAACGTTCTCCTATTGGATTCGCCTTGTCTCTAGTGGTTTCTATTTGCCATGCATGGAATACAGCTCCCACCCACGTACCCCTGAGCCTCTTTCATCCTCTCTCCTAAACAACCAAGGTTCTTGGTCCCAGGCAAATTTGTTCTATGCACAATGGGCTGAAATGCAGTTTACACAATGTATTTTACATTATTGATGTCTGAATCCCATCAATGGTGAGTATGAAATCATTAAAATCGCCCTACACTTTGAATCTCATTATAACTCTTTAATAGTTTAATAACTAATAATAATAACTAATAATAACATAATTCTATTCACTTTAAAATTATGAAGCTTAAAAATTCTTCTTTAATCTCTTTTCAACATGTTTGATATGCTTGGAGATTAAAATATATGACCTGCATAAAAGATAAGATAACCCCCAACATAAATGGTCATGAGCTTCCAGGAAATGAATTTGGATAAAAAGCATTAGTCTGGGGGTTTCCCTGGTGGCGCAGTGGTTGGGAGTCCGCCTGCCGATGCAGGGGGCGCGGGCTCGTGGCCCAGTCTGGGAGGATCCCGCGTGCTGCGGAGCGGCTGGGCCCGTGGGCCATGGCCGCTGAGCCTGCGCGTCCGGAGCCTGTGCTCCGCAGCGGGAGAGGCCACAGCGGTGAGAGGCCCGTGTACCGCCAAAAAAAAAAAAAAAAAAAAAGCACTAGTCTGGGCGTTTATAACAGTTATCATAGATGTGGACTTGGTCTTTTTTCAAAATTTTTTTCTTTCATTTCTAGCTCCCTCTGGCCTTTTTCCTTTACTGGGCAAATTTACTTCCCCCCACTTCTTACTTCCTCACACATATGAGATATGTACAAGTCTCCTTTCTTTCTTTTTTTTTTTTTTTGCTGTACCCGGGCCTCTCACTGTTGTGGCGTCTCCCGTTGCGGAGCACAGGCTCTGGACGCACAGGCTCAGCGGCCATGGCTCACGGGCCCAGCCGCTCCGCGGCATGTGGGATCTTCCCGGACCGAGGCACGAACCCGTGTCCCCTGCATCGGCAGGAGGACTCTCAACCACTGCGCCACCAGGGAAGCCCCAAGTTTCCTTTCTTTGAACAATCAAAGCAATCTCTGTCATTTTAAAGCAACCTCTCAGCTGGCAATTCACTCTGGTTTCCAGGAAGACACTGTTAATTAGCGTACAAAGATTACTTAGAATAAAACCAGGCATATTTGAGTTTGTATCTGGCTTCCTTGATTAGGGCAGGCAATACTTAAAATCAGGTTGTCATATAGTTTTTAAATTTATCTGATATACTCTGTCTATTACAGCATTATGCAGATGTAGGCTGGGAAATTACTAATAATGTTGACAGCTGAAGAATAGGGAATTCAAATACTTACTGCAATCAATCATGATAGGAGGAAATAAGTGTGTCCCCTGGCTTCTTTAGGACCCATTTTGGCACCCAGTAGAGCACCGATAAGCAGATAACATGATCACCTCTTTAGAGAAATCTCTCAAAGAGACACCAGGGGAAATCCACCCAGTACACATGGCAAAACTCCTGAAAAGCATCTCCACGTTTTCCTCACATCACAGCAGCTGGCCAAATCTCCACTTTGCTCTCTCAAAACTCCCCAACTCCATCTCCCAAATCCCAAGCCATGTTGCCTTTTGCTTCCTGCCCCTTCCTCTCACCATTCCAGGTTCTTTCCTCTCATAAATAACTCTCTGCCTTTTCTGGTGGAACCCAAGGTATGAGCATGATGGTGCAACTTTGGTAGAATTCAGTAGTTTGTATTTAGGTTCAAATGCTATGTTGAACTTTGAGCGGAACTAGAACTTTTAAAAACATCATATAAACAAATTTATGGGCTACTGTGAGAATAAGTCCTTGCTTTTGAAAGCCTGGTCTCTTACATTAAGAGATAAGAGGAGTTTGGGTTTTCCCTGACAAAGGTCAACAGAGGAGAGAGGGTCATCAACTGTTGCAAGTATTGTTCTGGTTCTAGCACCAAAACTAAGAACTCCTCATTCCCAGCAAACCAAGTCAAGAGGTCACTCTAGAAGGAAGCTTTTGCCTCTCTCTAGGACAGCCTGATATAATGCGACCCCAAAGAGTAACGCAAAGATGAAATTAGAACCTCCTGTTTCACTGGACAAGGCAAATTCATTGCTCCTAGGAGACCCATGGGTTGCCCAGATTAATTCCTTCTGCTTGTCCCACCTGCCTTTTTTGTTTTAGCTGTCAATGTCACCTGCCTGGGGTAAAGGCTAAGCCAGGGACTCCTGCCTTCCTCCCAGACAGGGTCTTGGGCAACAGAAGGAGTAATAAAATTTCATTTTGCCTTACTTGGGATCCGCCAAGTCTTACCCTAGTTTTAACAACTTAGCCTTATTTTCACCTAGGACTCGAAAATGTCACTAACAAGATTAAAACCACCATCATTACATGGCTACTTCCCTGCATGGATGAAACTAATCATTGTAGCCCTGAAGTAATTAATTTTCCTGCAGTAAATTAACTATCCCTGTCCTTATGAGAGGTTGCCAACACATAAATCGAGCAGTCAAGACTCTTCAGGTCTGACTTGTACCCAGTTCACACTGGCTGAAGCAAAAAGGGAGTTCATTGCAAGATGTAGATAGAACTCCAAATGTAAAGAATTGCTGAGGACCTGTGGAATACTGGGGACCTTGGGATTTGAATTCAGCACACACTACTTTATGTGTAGGACTTCCCTGGTGTCCAGTGGTTAAGACTCTGCATTCCCAATGCAGGGGACACAGGTTTGATGCCTGGTCAGGGAACAAAGATCCCACATACCACATAGCGTGGTGGAAAAAAATGAAACAAAACAAAACAAAACCACATACTACTTTATTCTGCTTGTTCTAAAGTTTTCATTTGTTCTACAAGGCTTCATCCTCCACAGTCACCAACAGGCCTTCTCCATGTGGGAGGGACATGGCAGCTGTCCACCCCAGGGATGTACTGGTCCAAGGTCCAAGAAGAGAGTTTGGCTGTAGTAGGAGAACCCAGAAAAGGACTCTAGGGGCCGTTTGTGTCATAGGTCTCTCCTTCTGCCAGTTACCAAGGTCAGAGTGATGGACGTGATACCACAGGTAATCCTGTGGTCCTGTCCAACACTCTTAAGGGTCTATTGCCAAGAAAGAGGGTGGGGGAGGGTGATGTGTAGACAAATGGTAATGGTTAATATGCACTATGTCCTGGGACTTCCCCTGGCAGTCCAGTGGTTAAGACTCCATGCTTCCAGTGCAGCAGGTGCACGTTCGATCCCTGGTTGGGGAACTAAGATCTTACATCCCACATGGCTAGGCCAAAAAAAAAACCATAGCAGTTTACAATATGTACTATGTCCGTAAGTATGTTCCGAGCACTGTTATATTTGTTTTGAGTATATGACTTCCTTAGTCTTATAGCAAGGCTAAGCTGAAGGTTTGATTACTCTCAC
The DNA here is from genome assembly GCF_011762595.2 of Tursiops truncatus. NCBI lineage: Eukaryota > Metazoa > Chordata > Mammalia > Artiodactyla > Delphinidae > Tursiops > Tursiops truncatus. The sequence continues at coordinate 14,031,507 of NC_047040.1, forward strand.
TATTATACAGAAGGCAGGGAGAGTTAGAACAACATTTTGGTAACTTACCTGAGGTCACATAACTATTGAATAGAAAGATTTAAAACCAGACTGGCTGACCGCCAGATCTAACCACCCAACTACCATATTCTGGCCAAATTTTCTCTCCTCCCTTTTCTCTTCCTCTCTCCTTTTTAGGGTGACTGACAGATGGAAGGGCTTGGAAAGGGTTGGGAACTGAGGTGAGGAGAATTCTCTGAAACCCCCTTTGCCCTGACTACAGCCCCAAACATTTGCTCTGGTCTTTCTCCACCTCATCTCGAAATTTCTAACGCTATTTTTTTCTGTTCAATTACCAGCTCCCAGCTGGAACCAAGAACTGGACTCAGATTTCTTAATCTGGACAGAGACAGTGTGTAATGTTTTCACTAAGGCAGAGAACAAAGTCCCAAGGAACGCCAGAAAACAATTTTACATGAAAACGTATGGGGGAGGAAGGAAAGAAGGAAAATGCAATAATGTACATAAATCTATTCAAAATGATGAAGCACTCATGTTTTATCAGATTACTGTCACACCTCAGGGCTAAATAACCACTAAAACATAATTTAAAGCTTGATTGTAAACTGTCTTCTCTGCTTCTCTCTCTCTCTTTTTTTTTTTTTTTTTTTTTTTGCTGTACGCGGGCCTCTCACTGATGTGGCCTCTCCCGTTGCGGAGCACAGGCTCTGGACGCGCAGGTCCAGCGGCCATGGCTCACTGGCCCAGCTGTTCCGCAGCATGTGGGATCTTCGCGGACCGGGGCACGAACCCGTGTCGCCTGCATCGGCAGGCGGACTCTCAACCATTGCGCCACCAGGGAAGCCCCTGCTTCTCTATTGATTTCATATCTATGAAAGAGTCTTGAAGACCCAGTCCAAACACCGTCCCTTCCATGTGGCTCCCCCTTCCTGCTTCCGCTGAAGCCAGGTAAGCTGGGGAGCTCCCTTCTCTGTGTTCACCAAGTCTTGGTACAATCTGTCCTATTGTCTCAGCACTCCTTGTCCCCTTATGCTTTCCTCCCATGAACAATTGTCATCTTCTTAAGAATAGTAACTGTACCTTGTGGATCTATATTTTCCCATCCTCCCTAATAATGCCCGGAAAAAAGTAGCTCAATAAATATTAATTCACCGATCCCACTGGTCTCCCTTCAGCTCTTCTGGTATATTCTGCATTTTCCTGGCTTAAGGCATATGGGCTTGTTCTAACTGGCTGAGTGAATCTGTCAGATTCAGTGGGGTGCTTTCTACTGAAAACAACTTGACTCTACCCCTTTGCCTCTTCCAGCCCACTGATCAGAGCCATTCTGAGCAACACCAAGATGAAATCTCAGGCAAGTCTTGCCATTTTTCTGTTTACTCTCAGATAATAGATGAACTGTGTCTTTCAGAGGTGGGAGAAGGTTAAATCACTTGGTAAGAATCACAGAGCTAGTAAGAGATGGAGCCGGAACCAGCATCCAGCTGTCCAAGCTCCAGGTTACTTCTCCTTTTGGCTTCCATAGTGATTTGTTAAGAAAGATCCCATGTTTGGGAGGGACATGCCTGAAAAATCAGTGCTTTTAGAGAAGGTTTTCAATTCTAACTAATCAAGAACCTGCCCTTTCAGACATTCCATCCGAAAACAGCAAATTATACTTTCTTCCCAAGTGCACACGGAACATTCTCCAGGATAGATCACATCTTGGGTCATAGATCAAGTCTCAGTAAATTTAAGCAAATTGAAATCATATCAAGCATCTTTTCTGACCACAATGCTATGAGATTAGAAATCAGTTACAGGGAAAAAATGTAAAAAACACAAAAACGTGGAGGCTAAACAATACATTACTAAATAACCAAGAGATCACTGAAGAAATCAAAGAGGAAAGCAAAAAATACCTAGAGACAAATGACAATGAAAACACGATGATCCAAAACCTATAGGATGCAGCAAAAGCAGTTCTAAGCGGGAAGTTTATAGCAATACAATCCTACCTCAATAAACAAGAAAAATCTCAAATAAGCAATTTAACCTTACACCTAAAGGTTCCTAAAGGAACTAGAGAAAGAATAACAAACAAAATCCAAAGCTAGTAGAAGGAAAGAAATCATAAAGAGCAGAGCAGAAATAAATGAAATAGAAACAAAGAAAACAATAGCAAAGATCAATAAAACTAAAAGATGGTTCTTTGAGAAGATAAACAAAATTGATAAACCTTTAGCCAAACTCATCAAGAAAAAAAGAGCTAGAGGACTCAAATCAATAAAATTAGAAATGAAAAAGGAGAAGTTACAATGGACACTGCAGAAATACAAAGCACCATAAGAGACTATTACAAGCAACACTATGCCAATAAAATGGACAACCTGGAAGAAGTGGACAAATTCTTAGAAAGGTATAACCTTCCAAGACTGAACCAGGAAGAAATAGAAAATATGAACAGACAAATCACAAGTAATGAAATTGAAACTGTGATTAACAATCTTCCAACAAACAAAAGTCCAGGACCAGATGGCTTCACAGGTGAATTCTATCAAACATTTAGAGAAGAGTTAACACCCATCCTTCCCAAACTCTTCCAAAAAATTGCAGAGGAAGGAACACTCCCAAACTCATTCTATGAGAACACATCACCCTGATACCAAAACCAGACAAAGATACTACAAAAAAAAAAAAAAAAAAAAGAAAATTACAGATGATGACTATCACTGATGAATATAGATGCAAAAATCCTCAACAAAATACTAGCAAACAGAATCCAACAACACACTAAAAGGATTATACACCATGATCAAGTGAAATTTATCCCAGGGATGCAAGGATTCTTCAATATACACAAATCAATCAATGTGATACACCATATTAACAAACTGAAGAATAAAAACCATATGATCATCTCAATAGATGCAGGAAAAGCTTCTGACAAAATTCAACATCCATTTATGATAAAAACTCTCCAGAAAGTGGGCATAGAGGGAACCTACCTCAACATAATAAAGGCCATATCCGACAAACCCACGGCAAACATCATTCTCAATGGTGAAAAACTGAAACCATTTCCAACAAGATCAGGAACAAGACAAGGATGTCCACTCTCGCCACTATTATTCAACATACTTTTGGAAGTCTTAGCCACAGCAATCAGAGAAGACAAAGAAATAAAAGGAATACAAATTGGGAAAGAAGAAGTAAAGCTGTCATTGTTTGCAGATGACATGATACTATACATACAGAATCCTAAAGATGCTACCAGAAAACTACTAGAGCTAATCAATGAATTTGGTAAAGTTGCAGGATAACAAAATTAATGCATAGAAATCCCTTGCATTCCTATACACTAACAATGAAAGATCAGAAAGAGAAGTTAAGGAAACAATCCCATTCACCGTTGCAACAAAAAGAATAAAATACCTAGGAATAAACCTACCTAAGGAGGTAAAAGACCTGTATGCAGAAAATTATAAGACACTGATGAAAGAAATCAAAGATGACACAAACAGATGGAGAGATATACCATGTTCTTGGTTTGGAAGAATCAACATTGTGAAAATGACTATACTACCCAAAACAATCTACAGATTCAATGCAATCTCTATCAAATTACCATTGGCATTTTTTACAGAACTAGAACAAAAAAAATCTTAAAATTTGTATGGAGACATAAAAGACCCCGAATAGCCAAAGAAATCTTGAGGGGAAAAAATGGAGCTGGAGGAATCAGACTCCCTGATTTCAGACTATAGTACAAAACTACAGTCATCAAGACAATATGGCACTGGCACAAAAACAGAAATATAGATCAATGGAACAGGATAGAAAGCTCAGAGATAAACCCATACACCTATGGTCAACTAATCTGTGACAAAGGAGGCAAGGATATACAATGGAGAAAGCACAGTCTTGTCAATAAGTGGTGCTGGGAAAACTGGACAACTACATATCAAAGAATGAAATTAGAACACTCCCTAGCACCATACACAAAAATAAACTCAAAATGGATTAAAGATCTAAATGTAAGACTGGACACTATAAAACTCTTAGAGGAAAATATAGGGAGAACACTCTTTGACATAAGTCACAATAAAATATTTTTTGATCCACCTCCTAGAGCAATGGAAATAAAAACAATAATAAACAAATGGGACCTCATGAAACTTGAAAGCTTTTGCACAGCAAAGGAAACCATAAATAAGATGAAAAGACAACCCTCAGAATGGGGGAAAATATTTGCAAATGAAGCAACTGACAAAGGATTAATCTCCAAAATATACAAGCAACTCATACAGCTCAATATCAAAAAAACAAACAACCCAATCCAAAAATGGGCAGAAGACCTAAATAGACATTTCTCCAAAGAAGATATACAGGTTGCCAACAAACACATGGAAGGATGCTCAACATCACTAATCATTAGAGGAATGCCAATCAAAACTACAATGAGGTATCACCACACACCATTCAGAATGGCCATCATCAAAAAATCCACAAACAGTAAATACTAGAGAGGGTGTCGATAAAAGGGAACCCTCTTGCACTGTTGGTGGGAATGTAAATTGATACAGCCACTTTGGAGAACAGTATGGAAGTTCCTTAAAAAACTAGAAGTAGAACTACCATATGGCCCAGCAATCCCACTACTAATCATATATCCAGAGAAAACCATAATTCAAAAAGACACATGCACCCCAATGTTCACTGCAGCAATATTTACAATAGCCAGGTCATGGAAGCAACCTGAATGTCCATCAACAGACGAATGGATAAAGAAGATGTGGTACATATATATAATGGAATATTACTCAGCCATAAAAGGAATGAAGCTGGGTCATTTGCAGAGATGTGGATGGACCTAGAGACTGTCATACAGAGTGAAGTAAGTCAGAAAGAAAAAAACAAATATCGTATATTAACACATATATGTGGAATCTAGAAAAATGGTACAGATGAACAGTTTGCAAGGCAAAAATAGAGATGTAGAGAACAAACGTATGGACACCAAGGGGGGAAAGCAGGGGCGGAGGTGGTGGTGTTGGGATGAATTAGGAGATTGGGATTTACATATATACACCAATATGTATAAAATAGACAACTAATAAGAACCTGCTGTATAAAAAGTAAAATTAAAAGAATTTTTAAAAAAAAGAACCTGCCCGGAGAGCCTTCTGGGGCACGTGTGTCCTTTGTCAGTTTCTGTTTCATTCTAGCAGGAAGTGAAATGTCGGCTGGGTTTGGTGCTGTCTGATCCTCAGTCACTCCTCAAACATAACGTGCTGTTCCTTGCTTTTGTATTTGTGTACATGTTACTCCTTCTGCTGGAGATGCCCTTGGCGTGAGTTAGTGCCAACGTCTCTCCCTCTCTAAAGCTTTGCAATAAGATTTGGGGGCTTTTTCCACAGCGCTTTCATTGCCCCTCTGTTATCTTTACCCCAGTGTGTGTGTGTGTGTGTGTGTGTGTGTGTGTGTGTGTGTGTGTGTCCACATTAGGTTCTGAGCTCCTACAGAGCAAGGATCCTGCCTTCTTATCTGTATAGCCGGAGCATCTAATTCAGCGCCTGTCATTCAAATACAAAGTTTATTCAGCACCTACTACATACCAGGTTCTGTAAGGATATTAAGTAATGGTCTCTGCCCTCAAAAACTTTCAGTAATAATAACTGTTGCAAGTTCCCCCAACCCATCCTCCGCGTCCCCACCATGATTACATCTAAGTTCTTGGGGTCCTATGTCATGCTGAGATAGGGCTGCTGGGCAGGGGGTTCTCATCTTCCGATATGGTCCACGTAGGACCCCAGCACATTGCTTCTGGGGGTCTTGTCCGTAAGTCCCCTTGGAGTCAAACTTTGTGTATCTTTAAAGCTAGTGCCTCACACAAAGACTCATTCGTCCCTCCCCACCTCACCCACCTGCACTGGCCACAGGGAGCTCTGAGAGACTGGCCAAGACTTGTCTACTTCCAGCCTCTATAGGGCACCTAGTATCTGCTCTTAAGTCTCCCTAAATCTATTGAGAGTTCACGTCATGCACCAGACCCTCTGGATTATCCCCTTCCTCCACCCCAAGGCACGAGGGTCCCCCTTTCTTAGGCTCCTAGAATGTCTTTGCCACACCTTCCCCTCACTGAGGGAAAAGTTTTATCTCAGCAGGTGGAAGGCGGTTCCAACTCACCATAAATTCTTTCTGCCTCTTCTTTTGCATCTGAATGTCAAAAGCCTTTTCTCACTTCCTTCTGCTGCAGCAAGTTTTCCCCAAAGCAGAGGTTTGTGATGGTAATGGCCCAAGTAAAAGAGGGAGAGTAGCAGAAAATACCAAGAAAATAAATTTCAAATATATTACTGAAGAACAGGAATGGCAATAGCCGCTAATTACTTCTCAGCTCTTATAAAGCTCCAGGAGCTACAATAAGTAAATCATGTACCTCAAATACATTCATTATCACAACAAATCATGAGGATAATAATAATAATAATAAACGATTCTCCGTGTGTTACAAATGAGGCACAGGCAAAGTTGCCTACAGCCGAGGAGGCAGCAGGTGTTGGAGTCTGTTTGGAACCCAGGCGGTCTGGTCCCAGAATCCACTTTTTAATCACCACTCCTATTGCCTCCCTATATCTTGTGGCTGGTCCTAGACCCAAAGTAGTTAATGACAATGTAGCAGGGTAGAATCGCATCACAAACCAGCACAGAGCGGCTACCCAATCAGTATTTGCTGCAAGAAGACAAACAAACAACTGCAGCAATATGGTTAATAAAATCTCACACAGAGGCAACTCATCAGGGAAACTTGGGGGCAGGGGCTGCTCGCCATATTCTCCCGTCAAATAAAAATGTTATCAGCTGGACATTTTTGCATGTTCTAGAAGACACAATGACCGTTCGGAGCACAGAGCTCTAAATCCTTCAGTCCAGACACGCTGTGGACCAGGGCCAAAAGACAACATGAATTTGAAAAGAACTCCCTAGAATGAATATATTTACATTTACTCTGTAAACTTACACTTCCTTCCCAAGCAAGGACATCCATCAGCCACTCTTCAAAGTCACTCTTGTTGGGCTAAGAAAGTGGTCATGCTTGAGCTCTATTTTCAGTTGGCCTGTGGGTTGGGCTCGTAGACGTTTACTTATCTGTTTTGGTCCTAATATTTTTCTTTCTCTTCCCGGAGTCTTAGAGCCCATGTTTACTTCATCAGCAGTTAGAACTGAAAATCTCCAGCAGGGAAAATCAGTTTCGAGTGTTTTTAAAGTTCAGTTCTTGATAGCATTGGTGCTGGTTCATCATGAGGAAAATTAAGGCAATAATAAACATTTTCAAGAGACCTCAAAGAATGTTTTAATGGCATAAAAACTGGTTTTAAAGAGCAATGAGCCATGGAAGCTTCAGCCAGAAGAAATCCTTGGATTTTTTAAAAAAATCAATCTTCCTGCTTTAATATGGCAAGAGTATTCAAGATACCCTAACTTTATAATATCTTTTTGATGTGCACCTAGCAATGTGCTATGTCTGGGGAAGGGAGTGCTTTTAGTAAGCATATGGACTTCTGGAAGGGGCAAGATAGCCACACTTGTGTAAAGCAAAACACTTCAAGATCCAGATAAGACAGATATGACTGAGAGATAAGTGAATCTTCTAGACCAGGGGTCCCCAACCCCCAGGCTGCTGACCAGTACCGCTGGCCTGTTAGGAACCCTGCCTCACAGCAAGAACTGAGCATGGGCCAGCGAAGCTTCATCTGCTGCTCCCCATTGCTCACCATCACTGCCTGAAACATCCCCCCACCCCCATCCGTGGAAAAGTTGTTATGCGCTGAATTGTGTCCCCTCCTCCCCCCCAGTTCATATGTTGCTGTCTCAAATCCATGTACTTAGAATGTGACTGTATTTGAGATATGGTCTTTTTTTTTTTTTAACATCTTTATTGGAGTATAATTGCTTCACAGTGGTATGTTAGTTTCTGCTTTATAACAAAGTGAATCAGCTATACATATACATACATCCTCATATCTCCTCCTTCTTGCATCTCCCTCCCACCCTCCCTATCCCACCCTTCTAGATGGACACAAAGCACCGAGCTGATCTCCCTGTGCTATGCAGCTGCTTCCCACTAGCTATCTATTTTACATTTGGTAGTGTATATATGTCCATGCCACTCTCGCACTTCGTCCCAGCTTACCCTTCCCCCTCCCGTGTCCTGAGGTCCATTCTCTATGTCTGCATCTTTATTCCTGTCCTGCCCCTAGGTTCTTCAGAACCTTCTTTTTTCTTTTTTAGATTCCATATATATGTGTTAGCATACGGTATTTGTTTTTCTCTTTCTGACTTACTTCACTCTGTATGACAGACTCTAGGTCCATCCACCTCACTACAAATAACTCAATTTCGTTTCTTTCTATGGCTGAGTAATATTCCATTGTATATATGTGCCACATCTTCTTTATCCATTCATCTATCGATGGACACTTAGGTTGCTTCCATGTCCTGGCTATTGTAAATAGAGCTGCAATGAACATTGTGGTGCATGATTCTTTTTGAATTATGGTTTTCTCTGGGTATGTGCCCAGTAGTGGGATTGCTGGGTCATATGGTAGTTCTATTTTTAGTTTTTTAAGGAACCTCCATACTGTTCTCCATAGTAGCTTTAATGAATTTCCATTCCCAGCAACAGTGCAAGAGGGTTCCCTTTTCTCCACCCTCTCCAGCATTTACTGTTTGTAGATTTTTTGGTGATGGCCATTCTGACTTGTGTGAGGTGGTAGCTCATTGTAGTCTTGATTTGCATTTGAGATACAGTCTTTAAAGGGGTGAGTAAATTAAAATGAGGTTATTAAGGTGTGCCCTAATCCAACTGACTGATCTCATAAGAAGAGGAAATTAGGACACATACACCGGCGTAGAGAAAAGGCCATGTGGAGACACAGGGAGAAGACAAGCATCTACAAGCAAAGGAGAGAAGGAAGCCTCAGAAGAACCAACCCTGCCAATTCCTTGATCCCAGACTTCAAGCCTCCAGAACTGTGAGCAAACAGATGTCTACTGTTTAAGCAGCCCAGTCAGTGGTTCTCTGTTGTGGCAGACCTAACAAACGAATGCATCTCTGTGAGCCGGCATGGTGTAGGAAGACCTTGCAGAAGATGGAGGAATAGAAATTGGCCTGAAGGATGGCTAGGATCTGTGGATGGGGCAGGCATTCCTGGCAAAGGGCAGGAGTTATTTGTTTGAACCACATGAAGTGGCTGATATATGTCCTCCTCTGGCCTATCAAAATGGCAATTTCATATGATTCAACCCAATATAAGCAGAGGGGCTGGGACAAGAGCATAGCTGCCGGTCACATGGCTCAGTGGTGACTTTGCAGTAGCGTCTCATTGTTCCGAAATGCCTGCTTCATTCAGTGACGGGGGTGACTTTCCTCTCAGGCCCTCAGTTTCCTCTTCTGTAAAATGAGGACAAAAACTTGCACCTGACTCACAGGTGCAAGTTGGGGAGACTTCAAGTACGTGATGCCTGTAAGTGCTTAGCACAGGGCCTGAGACATATTTAACATCTCAGTAAATGTTAGGAGAGCTTTTAGGACTCTGTGTGTTGCAGGTAATATGAACTAAATTGAAATAGCTTAAGAGGAAAAGGGGGGATTATTAAAAGTCCAAGAATTCCTCACGGAACACAAGGAAAGAGCTTAGCTCAGTGGCTCTCAACTGGGAGTAATTTGGCCTTCCAGGGGACATTTGATGATGTCTAGAGATGTTTTTGGTTGTCACAGCTGGGCAGGTGTTCCTGGCGTCTAAGCCAGAGATGCTGATGAACATCCTACAAAGCATAGGGGCCCCCACATCAAAGATTATCTGGCCCCAAATGTCAACAGTGTTGTTATGGAGAAAGCAAGCCATGAGCTGGAAAGTCCCCTGGACCCTCAAGGCCACGCCTGCCAGTGTGTCTTAGCCATTAGCCTTTTGTCCCAGCTCTGAACACACTCTTCTCTCCTCTGCTTTGTGAAGCTGGAGCTGTGTCTCTACGAATCCCGTTTCTGTTTTGCCTTTGTCTGGCTCTGTCAAGGGAAAGGGATGCTGTGTCCAATCTGAGGCAAAGGATTGAGAACCTGTGCCGTGCTCAACATCCCATTGGTAAATAATTGTGGTTATTTAGAAATGAAATAAAAATATTATTTTTCTTTCAATTTATGTATAGCTCAAACGTCTACTGAGTTGGTGATCCATAAGTATTTCTTAAGCTGTTTCTAACCTAACTATTAAAAAAAAGAACTGTTAGTTATTACATTCAGCCTAGGAGTGTCATGAAGATATTATTGCGACACCAAGGGTGCTGTGACCAAGAAAGTTTGGGAAACTCTGCCATGAGTCTTTATGACCCACACATAAACATGATTACACACACACACACACACACACACACACACACGTTACCCAGCACACTGTCTGATGCATAATGACTTCTCAGCAAATATACTGAGGAATAGATTAAAAAGAAATGAATGAGGAAGCAGTGCTTCTCTGGTTTACCTTCTCATGCTTGGAAGTGTGTCCAAGTTACTCATCTCAGTGAGGAGACTCCTTAGTTAGTTTAATTCTAGCCTTTCATTGGTTTGTCTGGGGACCAAGGGACGGACCCATGTGGGGTTCTGAGATGATGGTGGTACCATGAGGTAGGAGCATAAGAAGGCCTCTCCAAGGAAGTGAACGTTACAGAGATTGAAAATGTAAGATTGAGAGAGAGGCTGGCATCTCAGTCGGAAAGTGTTCCTGGCAGAAGGGCTGTCATGACTGGAAGCACATGAGAAATCCTGAGAACGAAAATACAAGGGCAGCTGAGACCAAGCAGAGGGAGAGGCTGAACAATAGGGAAGAGGGTGTGAGATGGGACAAGAAGAGGAGGCGCAGGCTGGCAGAAGCAACAAAGTGAGACACGGAAGAACCGGGAGGTCATGTCACGGAGTTTGAACTTATTTATTGGAGAAAAAGAGTAGGTCAGATATTTGAAGAAGGGGTGAGGTGCGCAGAGACTCAGGGAAGAAATGTAATTTTAGCACCAGTGCCTGCAATGACGCAACGAGGGAACTAAGGGCCACCTGGCTGACACGTAGCTTAGAGAGTCCCCAGATGGGCTCGGAGCAGGGTTTGCAAGGTACTCAGAAGCATGGAGGAGCCTGCAAAATAGATCCCAGCATAGATTCGTCTGGGTGAATAATCTGCTATGTTAGAAATGGTTGCAAATGAACAAAAATGATTTACGAGTTCTCTTTAGGCTAAAAAGTTCCACACTGAACACACTCGTACAAACGTAGCTAGAGAACTTGGTCCAGATAAGCTTCTCCTTTAGGCTATCCTTAGAGACAAGGGGGTGGCTCAAATATCAAAATCTGCTATAGCACATGGATCATGTTCTCCGAACAAAGACCCTGGATGGTACACCAGGCTGGCAGCGGGCAATGCCTGCAAGGCTCATACCAAGTTCTGTCTTTAAGAGGGCTCATTCACTTTGCATGGCAGCTCAAGTTTTAATGTAACCTCATTTCAGTGTTATCCCTACATCATCATACCATTTAAAATAAAGCATTTGCATCTGCTTGAACTTGGAACATTTTACAACCTCATGTCAGAACTTTATTCTTATTTGAATCATTATTCTCTTGGCCTCTGAATACATTGATTCTAAAGTGCCAGTTATCTTTTTACTCATTCTTTGAGGTTGTGTTGTATTGTGGTCTTTTTGTGTCCTTCTTGAAGCACTGGTATTTGTGTAGTTAATACCCTTAAGAAAAGCCTGAGAGGTCCCTGAGTTTTCTGAAAATTCACTCAATTGGGAAACCTAGGATCAAATCCCAAGTCAAATCACACATTTGCTGGGACTTTGGCCCAGTCAGGTTACCTCTCTGAACATCTGCTTCCCCATCCATCAGATGATAAGAGGCAGTATGTCACCATGGGCAGAATGTGAGTATCAGGCTTCCACCTGAAAGGCAAGCCTGGGGTCTGAACTTTGAGTCCACCATTTACTAGCGTTTTGAACCCTAAGAAGCTACTCACCCTGAGTCCAAATTTTGTTGTGTGTAAAATACAAATAATGATATCTTCCTCACAGGGTTATTGAGAGAAATAAAGGCAATTACAAATAGAGTTGCCAAATATCTTGTTTTTAAATTCACTGGTATTTGAGGCTTTCACGGGGAGGAGAGGGGCAGGGGAATTATTTTTAATGGAGCATTTATAGCTATATATATGGTAATATATATATATATATATATATAATATGGTAATGGTAAGCATTAGAGTTATCTTGTCATGTCATGATTTTGGTGCAATTATTCCTGCTTACTCTCTAGGCTTATGCTTTACGATGCTGATTTGCAAATTAGATGTTAAGTATGGGACTTGATTCTTCATAAATTGTGGTGCACGAGGCAGAATGGTTCTACCCAGCAAAGCACAGTTCAGAACTGTGAGCATGCAGGTAGCAATTATGAGATAATGCTGAACGCTTTTATGTTATAAACTTACAGAACAAGTCAGTCTTGGGTCTAATTTCATCTTTTTCATTTATTCAGCACTTTTGTTTGCTTGATTCTTTGTTCTTAAACTTCATTTCTTATTATAAAAATAATACATATTTATTGAAAAAAATGAAGAAAACATAGGTGGTTTAAAAAAACACCTGTCATACGGAGTGAAGTAAGTCAGAAAGGGAAAAACAAATACCATATGTTAACACATATATATGGAATCTAAAAAAAGAAGAAAAATAGTTCTGATGAACCTAGGGGCAGGACAGGAATAAAGACACAGACATAGAGAATGGACTTGAGGACAAGAGGAGGGGGAAGGGTAAGCTGGGACGAAGTGAGAGAATAGCATTGACATATATACACTACCACATGTAAAACAGGTAGCCAGTGGGAAGCAGCCGCATAGCACAGGGAGATCAGCTCGGTGCTTTGTGTCCACCTAGAGGGGTGGGATAGGGAAGGTGGGAGGGAGACGCAAGAGGGAGGAGATATGGGGATACATGTATACGTATAGCTGATTCACTTTGTTATACAGCAGAAACTAACACAACATTGTAAAGCAATTATACTCTAATAAAGATGTTAAAAAAAAGACCTGTGATATCATACTTAGAAATAACCACCACTAATATTTTGATGTATGAATTCCAGCATGTGTGTGTATAGATATAGATGACTGTACATACAATTATACTGTAAACACAATCTTGCAATTTATTTTTTAAGTAACATTTTTATAATAGTAATATATCTATCTATCTATATATATAACGTGAAATTTGCCATCTTAACATTTTAAAGTGTACAATTCAGTGGCATGAAACACATTCACAATGTTGTGTAACCATTTCCCCTATCTAGATCCAGAACTTTTTTAAAACTCCAAAAGGAAACCCCATACCCGTCAAGCAGTCACTTCCCATTCTTCACTCTTTCCAGTCTATGGCAGCCATTAATCGATTTTCCGTCTCTGGGGATTTATCTATTCTGGATGTTTCATATAAATGAAATCACGTATATGTGATTCTGTATCTGGCATCTTTCACTTAGCGCAATGTTTTCAAGGTTCATCCAACATTGCAGCAATGTATCAGTACTTCATTCTTTTTAGGGCTGAATAATATTCCATTCATGTATATATCACACACAGACCTGAATCTTACAACAGTCCTGAAAAATGTATAATGTTATTCCCATTTTTTTTTAACATCTTTATTGGGGTATAATTGCTTTACAATGGTGTGTTAGTTTCTGCTTTATAACAAAGTGAATCAGTTATACATATATATATGTTCCCGTATCTCTTCCCTGTTGCATCTCCCTCCCTCCCACCCTCCCTATCCCACCCCTCCAGGCGGTCACAAAGCACCGAGCCGATATCCCTGTGCTATGCGGCTGCTTCCCACTAGCTATCTACCTTACGTTTGGTAGTGTATATATGTCCATGCCTCTCTCTCGCTTTGTCACAGCTCACCCTTCCCCCTCCCCATATCCTCAAGTCCGTTCTCTAGTAGGTCTGTGTAATGTTATTCCCATTTTAAGATGAAAAAACTGAAACAGAAAGGGCTATATAAGTGCACATGGTATTAATGCTGGAGCTGGGGTCAGCAGCCAGTTTTGTCTATTTCCAAAGCCTGCACACTTCCTATTTAAGTTTGATTTATAGGACTTATTTCCTTAGGATAAAGTTCTAGAAGTGAGAATTGTAAATCATAGTACCTGCAAAATTTTAAATTATTTATTGCACAGCTTTTTAAAGGCAAGGTACTTTTGGTAACTTCATCCAGCTTGAATCAAGAATCTTAAAGATTTAATTTAGCTCCAAAGAGCCTTTCAAAAATTGATGCTACAATTTTTTGGCCTGAAGGCCATATTCAAATTGCAGAAAAAATGAGTTTCTTGTTTATGCAGATCATAAATTGACTGCCAAGGCAGAAATGTGAATTTAAGGAGTCTCAAATTCTAGAAAGAGTAGTTGGAATTCACGATATTATGCATTTGTCTAATGATGATCAATCTTTTGATGAGTAATTCAAATCTGGAGGTTGTCAACATGAAAAAAGGGGCTCCCTCCAAATTCTCTTCAGGAAGAGAGTTGGTATTGGAGACATAATGTTCAAATCTTTCGAGAAAACGTCATTTTTGATAAGTGGAAATATGTTTTCCACAGGGAACCTGCCGCTGTATGTAAAAACTAGTTTGATAATTGCTCTAACTTCTGTACCAAACACCAGGTTGAAAATAATTTTTGTGCAATGAGTAATCTTGTTTTAATGGCTATAACAGAGCCATTCTTGAATCAGTAAAAACCAGACTTTGTGGTTTGTTGAAGGTTTTTTAAATACTTTTACTTACTTGGTAAGAAAAAGAATGTAATGCAGAATGTCATCATTAAACGTTCCACAATATAAATGATAATTTACCTGATAATAAAAATCAATAATATTTACCTGGTAAATCATTTGCATCTAGTATTTTTGTTAGAATAATCCAACAAACCTATTCCAATGTCAAATGCAATGCCTGGCCTCTTAGAAATGATTGATTTCATTACTTGTATGATTTCAAAAAGTAGTGTTAAGATTAAAATGTATTTACTTCCAGATGCATGAGCACTTTTACATAAAGTGTAATACTCAGATCATTTATCCTGCAAGGGCAGAATATTTAGGATTTTTGTTTCAAAAAGTTATTAGTCTTTGTATCCTTAAGAGCATCTATTCCAGTGACTAAAATGTGACAGGCACTGTCATAAAAATCTGTAAAAAATGAAAAAATAAATAAAATGTATTTACTTATGCAACATATTTATCAAGCACCTACTCTGCTAAATCACTAGGGACACGTCGACGAACAAAACCTATAACCCTCTACCCTTATGGAGGAAGACCAGGCAGGGGGATGGTTGGAAGATACAAACCAGACAAACAAAATGCTATGTGTCCAATGGTGACGATAACCAAAGGAAAAGCAAGGTGAGGAACAGAATGTGAGGAAGAGGTTAACTTTTGAGCAAAGACCTGAAGTTAGAGAACAAATTAGGCAGGGAGGTCAGCAGGATTAAAGATCCTGGAGAAAGTTCTCAGCTGGAGGATTTGGGAGCGGCACAAGGGCCAGTAAGACTGGAGCAGAGGGAACCGGGGAGACAGAGGGTCAGCAGTGAGGTTACAGAGGTCTAGACCATGGAGACCTTTGCAAGGATTTTGGCTTTTCCTCTGAGTAGAAAGCTATTGCAGGCCTTGAGTAGATGTGATGTACTTATGAAAAGGCTAACTCTGGTTACTATGTGGGAAGGAGAGCATAGAGAGGCAACAGCAGAAGCAGGAAGAATTTTAGAAGTCAAGTGTAGTAATCCAGGCTAAGGTGGTGGCGGCTTGGGTCCAGGGGGAGAAATAGTTAGATTCTGGATATATTCTGAAGGTAGAACTGATAGGATTTGCTTATGGATTGAATATGGGGAATGAAAAAAGAAAGAGCTCAGGGGTGATTTTGAGGTTTTTAGCCTTAAAAACTGAAGTCGTCATTTCTTGAAAGAGGAACATTTCAAGAAGAACGGGTTCTTTTAGTTGTTTCTGTTACAGGCTTTTGTCATGGGGTGATGTATGAGTTTGGTTTGGGACATGTTAAGGTCAAGATAGCACCTATATTCCAATTAGAAGTGTCAGCTATGTCCAAGGGCTATGTCCAAACACAAGCAAGAGATATACAGAAAGAGGCCAGCTGGCCACTGACTTATGGGAGATTCCTGATGGCTCCCATCTTTCGGTGAAATAAGAATCAAGGACATCAGCCCCAAGTGGGGGCAGTGGGAGTATAGTAATCACCTAGGAGTGAGGCTAAGTGGACAGACCAGGGTAGTCTGTGGGCTGGCTTGTGTCTTATGACGTTAGTGGTCAGGAATTTAAAAGGCAGCCGTCAACATAGATGTGTGCTTTTCTCTAGCCACATCCAGCTCTCTGGTGCAGGCTTTCAAAATTCAGAAAGTTGCATTTAACCAAATTGGAAGTTTTCAGACAAGTACAACACGTCAGTGGATAGAACCATCACCACTGAAGAGAGCTGCAATGAAAATAGTGCCCTTGGGGGTGGATCCAGGATTCAGAAAGGGTGAGAAGGTGAGGGAATATTCTGGTAAAAGGATACAGGAAATTTTGCTGATGACTAAGGTTGAGAGGGTCCCATGGAAAGGTTTTGCTTTGGGGGCAGAGTGGTGGTGAGGCCATGATAGGCGATCTACAGTGCTGTATGTGGATGGAGTCTGGAAGATGGGTGGCCCTGGGGCCGCTGGGGAGGTCCTAGTTTCCTAATGGTGGCTGATGAGGAGATTCAGCCCAGTGGCCTCCTGGCAGATGATGGTAAAGAGTTTGTGAGGATTGGGAGGTGGGTGGGGTCATCATCTAATAGGCACCCAAGAAAGCTCTTCATGCTTTCACCCTCTTCATGCCAACTCATGGCAGCAGCAGCGGGGGGTTGCTGAATGTAAACGTACTTTGAGAAGGACAAAGCATGATATAAAGGGAAAAGTTTTGATTACAAGTTCATCTGATACAAAGCAATGCATGAGGGACTCCCCTGGTGGTCCAGTGGTAAAGAATCTGCCTTCCAATGCAGGGTACGAGGGTTCCATCCCTGGTCAGGGAACTAAGATCTCACATGCGGCAGGGCAACTAAGCCCACGTGCCACAACTAGTGAGCTCGTGCGCCACAACTGGTGAGCTCACGCGCCACAACTGGTGAGCTCACGCGCCTCAACTAGAGCCCACGTGCTGCAAACTACAGAGCCCGCGTGCTCTGGAACACACACGCCACAACTAGAGAGAAGCCCGTGCACCACAACGAAGAGCCCGCACGCTGCAACAAAAGATCCCGCCTGCCTCAACAAAGATCCCGCATGCCCCAACTAAGACCCGACGCAGCCAAAAATAAATTAAATAAATAAATAATAAATACAGCTAAAACAAAAAACAAAAAACACTGCATGAGGGAAAAATATCTCTTGTCCTAGTTCATTTTCACAGCACCACCACCCCAGGACCCTACAAAGGCTGTCAGGCCTCCAGCAACTCCCACTGCAGGCTGGGCCCTGACCCAAAGACAAGTTAATACATTGTCTTTCAAAACCCACATCTCTGTCCGGCCAACATCAAGAAGGTCCAAGAACAGACTGAGCTCCTGTCTTATGATCGGGGAGTTAAACTCTATAGGTTTGGTGCTTTGGGCCCATTTTCAATATGCTCCTTAATCACAGCTTTATTATAAACACAGAATCCCAATAAAACGGTGGGGTATGGCAGGGGAAAATCTAGGACCTCATGATTTAAAGAAATGTTTGGATTGAAAATAAAAACCTGCACGGCAGGGCCAACCTTTCAAAGAATGAGTGTCACAGCGAGTACATGTTGGCAGTGAAAGTTGAGTTAGGGAGGAAATGTGTTGCCAGAGGACCTTGAGCTATTATATGATGTCCAAGATATAATAGCCAAGTAGAAAAAGAGGTTGTGAACATACAGAGATTGGAGAGCCCAGCTGGCGAAAATTGAAAGAGCATCTTACTGTTGCCTAATATTCACAAACAGGTCTTACCCAACAGTGTGTATGAACTTGTTGTGACTCCTGCAGTTGTCTCTCTTTTAGCAGGATGAGTATTCCGGGAACATTTACTTGGCCTTTCTCACCATATAGGGTGGTGTATCTTAAACAAAGAATGACTGTGGTAAACAACTGGTCCCCTGAGATCTGAATACATTTTCCATAAATGAAGCACTAAACATCTCCTGTCGAGAATACCAGTAGGATCCTTGGCCATAAGAAATTGATCCCATTTTGCTGATTATTGAAGGGTATGGGAAAAAAAACTCTGGAGGACACCCAGTATCAGCTCTTCTCCATTTGTTTTGAAAATGATTCACCCTCTCCCCAGCCCTCAATGCATAGCAATCATCGGAGCTACCTTTTTCTCCTGTGAGCTGGCAGGAGTGCTCAGAGATGGCAAACCAATTTTGCTATCAGCCAAAGAAAGATACACTCTGAAAAGTCTCTTCTGCATCTAACATTCTGTGATCATAAAGCAAACCTCCTGATACCCCTAAAAATAGTGTGCGTCCTTAAATTAAGTAGAGTTTGACTTTGAATGACCCATCTCACAACTCCCTCTCTGAATAGGAATAATCGGGAATGCATTCTGCCCATCTTTCCACCATCCTCAAATGCACACGTATTAACAAATGACTGCCACATTGCTTGAACAGAGCATGATATGCAATTATCTTATTCAAAAATACTTCAAGGCAATGGATTCAGATTGACACTGAAAAATTGGCTTGTTGTCTAGTCTACACTTTCATCTTTGGTCATCAATAGCTAGACTTCAAAAATACCAAACTTCCTGTGTTATAGTTGTTTCAATTCTTGATTCTCCTCAAGGGAATTATTGATTTTCTTAGCATATGGTCTCTTCCTAAGATCGTACAACCAACCCTATAAGGAAACAGAAAGGGTGAAAGAAAGGTCAAGAAATATGGTACCCTCCACGAAAGTATGAAGTCACCAGTACCTCAAAGGGCATCCACTTATTAGTTTGCTTTGAGAATGACTACTCTCTTGGCCTAAGCAAACATGAGGATGTTTGAATTTAAGGTGAATCTAGGGGTGAAGAAGGTAGAGAGAAGAGGAAGATGCATTGCCTGTAAAGCACAGGGTTGGGAAAATGTGCAGGAATCCGTGTTCAGAGCATCTGTGGGACCGAATTAGAGTCCTGGGCACCTGTTCAAAGGAAAGCAAAGAAGAAAACAGACTAAGGCAAACTTCACCTACTTTTCTATGTTTTCCTAAGTCATCATGGTTTTTAAGGATACCCAGGATGCATTTTAAGGAATGTTTGGTTTCCAGATCTGTTGAAATAATTAAATTTTCATAGTCAGCCACCAAACAGGATGGGGTTTCTCTCGACCTATCCCACTGGCTTTCCACAGGAGTGGTGTTTTGGGGGGGGGGGTTCATAAAGGATTTACGCACACTGGAGGCCTTTGCATCTTAGAAGGAGATGTCTGAGGCTTCTCCCTACCCTAATCCCTTCCTAGCTTCAGCCTGGTCTGCATATCACAGTCACCAAAGCCATCAGAATAGAGTCTCCTGGGCTTGGAGCCTGAATTCATATTTTCAAAATTTCCCTAAGCAGCCAGATTTGGAAAGCACTGAAAATTCCCAAGAATGACAGAAAAAGTGAAGGGGGAAGAGGTGAGAGACCAGGGAACAGAGGTCAAGTGGGTGGAAGGGCCTGGCTGTCTCTCTGTGTCTTTCTGCAGCAGGAAACTGGTACTTCTCAGCCTCTGCTTTCTCTCATCTTTCCACTAACTACTGGAAAGAGTGAGGGGGAGCTGGATGGACATCTGTGTTTTGGAGTCAGACCCAGTGGGGTCAGACTGCTTGGCTATTTGTGACCGGTGTGAGTTACCTAAATTCACTGATCTTCAGTTTCCTTATCAATAACACTCACTAAATGGTTGCCACCCTCAAAGGCCCAGGTCATCTCAGACTAGGTCATGATTTACAGCCTCTGGACAAATCCTGACATGGCAGCTCTGGCATTCCCAGGCATCGAAGTACCAGGACAGCATGGAGGTGATTTCCAGTGCACAGAGGCCTTGATGGAGCCCTGAGTCAAACTGGGACGTGGACCAAGTTTTTTCCCAGCCTTTCTCCTACTGCTCTCCTTCCAGCCCGGTAGATGCTAAAGCACCAAGGCCCACCCAAGCCTGTCTTCTCCCAAATGAACCACCATCTTTTTTCTCTTCACCATTGCCTTCATGCAAACTCCATTCCTTTGAAGTTGCTTACTGCAAATGATTGGTGCGATTAAAGCAAGTATCACTAAAGTATGGATGACTTATGCACTGGCAACTTTCAAAGGGTGTTTGTTCATTCAAATCCCCCTCTGTGTCTTAAAATGGATTCAGGAGGTGGGTCTTTATGGTCTGGGGGGCCTTCTGGGCTTCTCAACTATTCCAGGAAACTCATCACCCCAAAACTCATCTGTCCAACTCATAATTGCCATCCCACCCCTTTCATTAGTCAGTTTTGACTGTAGCTCTACACCACACAAGACTGAGTTAAATACACAGACATCCCTAGGAGGGGCCTGAAGACCCCATCAGAATGACCCCATCAGGAGCCAGGAGAGCATTCGTGAGCATTATTTTTCTTCAAAATGCCAAAGAATGTTCCTGTGGTATTCATCGGCAACCATCGTCTATTCGTAAGCTCACGCTGCCTATATAGATGTCTCCTCTTCCACAAATCTTGAGTAAAATCTTGAATAAGTGAAAGCGTTATGCCTTCAAGTCCAGGGATATAGTGAGGTCGTCAGACATGAATCCAAGATGGCAGCCTAGACCCAATCAGTGTGTCCACGTTCCTGCTGGCAGAAAGGAGAAGGGAAGAGCACATGCTCCATTTAAGGACACTTTACGTGCATTTAACACAAAATTTTCACTGGAGTTGCGCTGACCAGAATCTAGTCACATGACCAGACTTTTCTGCAAGGAAGGGTGTAAAGTACAGGTTTTTATCCAGGTGTGTTTTCACTTCTAGGTTACTGTGGGTTCTCCCCAGCCCTCCCGGCTTCATTGTACCTTAGCCCTGGCAGCATCCATGTGCGTGTCACTGCCTGGAGATGCCACCTCCTGAGGCATAATGCTTCTTTCCTGCCTCTGCAGTTGTTATAGCACCTGTGAGATCATGTCCCGCGTGGTCCTGGGTGCTGATCTGGGATTGAGTCCTTGAGAACATTCATTTTTTATCAGTTCTCCGAAGGCATCACAGAGGACATTCTACATTCTGACACTAAAATGGAAAGTGAGAAAAAGCCTCTCAGGCAGTTCACTGCATTAATCAACAAAAATGTTAATGAAGCCTCTGATATTCCAAGTACTGGGCGAGGAGTTGAGGATACAGTGACAAGAGGCACAGTCTCTGCCTTTACGGAGCTGGGTGGCCTCTGAAGAGATGGGGTGAGTGCATTGTCAGGGACAAGTGGAAGGTTATCAGGGCACTCTGGATGAGGGTGTCTGGACTGTCAGGGCAGGTGGAGGTGGTCGGGTAAGTCAACTTGCAAGAGGTTAGCCTGAGATGAACTTGAGAGGAGGAGCCAGGATTAGTCAGGCAAAATGGAAATGTGTATTCCACAAAGAAGGTTTAGCATTTCCAAAAGCAAGGAGAAAGAAAAGAGAGTGTTGTATGCATGCAAGCATGTGCTATGCAGCATTACTGGAAATGCAAGAAGATGAAATAAAAGAGGCAGCAAGAAGGCTCTAACTCCCAGACCATCTTGTACGCAATGTGATGCAAGTTTTACTTTAGATTGAAGACAATGGGAAAACCATGGTTTCAGTCCATGACACAGTCAAATTTGTATTTGTAGACAGAGCACTCTGGAACTCTGTGAAAGAAAATTCTAAGGAGGTGTAAAGAGAAGAGGGGAGACCAGATAGCAGGCTACTAAAGTAATCAAGAGAGAACTAATGATAGACTGAACTAGAGTAGGGTAAGGGAAATGGAGAGAAAGAGATCACTAAATAACAAAGAAGTCAAACCAGCAGGTCCGTTGTTTGACTGAATGGGAGGATGAGGATAAGAAAGCCATCAAGCATGATACCTTGCTTCCTAGTATAGGCCGGGGTAGGTGGTGCTGCTAACCGATGAGAGCAAATGTGTATGAGAAGCAGATATAGGGAGGAGGGTGATGTGTTATATCGTAAACAATTGACGGTGCTGTGTCTGGGGATATCCAGGTGGAGAAGACAGATAGACTGTTGACTATAGGAATCTGAATCTCCCAGGGAGATCTAGGTGGCCATGATAGGCATATAAGTCACAGTTTAAATCATGAGAGTGGATCAGTCACATGGAGATTGTAGGAGAAAAAAGCAGTGATCCAAAAGCAAAACATTAGGGTCTTTCAGAAGGAGCAGTTACAGGAAGGAGGAGAGCCATGATGGAGGGACGTCAAGAAAGCCAAAGGCTGAGAGAGCTCAGTAAAGAAAGTGTGGTCCATGTTGTCCTTGTTGGGTGTAGATGATAAGGGTCTAGATGATAAGGGTTGCAAGAGAGGCCCTAGATGATAAGGGTTGCAAACAGCTATTGTAGTAAAATATGGATGTCTTGACCCTACTTAGTGACCTGGGAATTGTATCAAAATAGCAGGAAATGAACTAGATTTTAGAGTCAATGGGATGTAAAGAAAGAGAAATGATGGTTTGGACTTCTGTGTGGAGTTTGCATGACAAAGGGAGTAAAGATGTTGGACAGTTCCTAGCTGTTTTAGAATGTAAATGAAGGTTTTATTGTTTTGTTTAGTATCGGAGAGATTTGCACGCTTCTCTTGGCTGTAGAAAGGAGCCAGTAAAGAAAGAACATTGATGTCAAATTTCTCAATAAAGGAGGAGGTAAGGAATCTTCTGCGACTCAGGAAATGGAAATGAACAGTGACCTTTGGAACCATTTTTGAGGGGAACAGAATGGAGGATGACCAAGAACCAGTAAAGGACTCAGTGAAACCCTTCCAGAAACAGTCCTGTGTTGATACCTTAAGGATGGATCTGGAGCCCGATACTCCATTATAGACTTTCTGGATTTCCATGTCTTTCTGCCTTAATCTTCAAACATAGTCTGCTCATCCCTAGTCTGCTCACCCCCATCACTGGGCCCTATCCACTTTTTGGCACCCTTTTGTACAGCGTGGGCCCTCCTCCATGTCTTCTCAACAATTTTCTACTACTGATACTGTTACCTATTGTCATTTTCTCCAGATACTTTGTTTCACCTGCCAAACTGGATTTTTCTCTGCATTCTGCACACAGGTTTACTCCACCCTCAGCCCAACAGTCAGTGGTTAAGTTCCTAGTCGTTGTGTCCCCTGGTCTGCTTCAACCTAATCCTTCACAGCAAATCAGTTCTACAGAAGAAAAAAAATCTAAGCAATGTAGGCGTGAAAAAAGTTGTGGTAGGTAGTTTCCAAGAAGACCCCCAATAATCCTTACCACTTGTATTCACACCTTTGTGTAGTTCCCTCCCATATTATACCTGGGTTGGAATGTGTGACCACAGAATATGGCAGAAGTGATGCTATGTCACTTTCAAGACTAGGTCATTAAAGACTATGGCTTCTGCCTTTCTCTCTGTATCATATACTCAAGGCCAGCCAGCTGCCATGTTGTTAAAACACTTATATAGCCCTATGGCAGGGTCTGTGTGGGGAAGAACTGAGGCCTCTGGCCAACGACGTTGTGAGCGAGCCTTCCTGGAAGCAGACTGTCCAGATCCATTCAGCCTTCACATGGCTGCAGCTCCAGCTGACATCCTGACTGCAACCTCATGAGAGACCCAGAACAAGAACCATCCATCTGAGCCAGTTCTGAATTCTTGACTACCAAAACTGAGACAATCAATGATCATTTTTTTATGCCATTATTTTTGGGCATTATTCGCTATGCAGCAATAAGTAACCAATACATCTTCCTCGCTTGTCTCCTAGAAGAAGTAATGCTGATCTGATTGGCCAGGTTTCAAGACATGGAGTGGATTATGTATACTGGTGAATGGGGTCTCTGGCAACCGGTCAACCAGTACTTGCTGAGTTTCTACCACGAGCCAAGTGTTGTTTTAGGTGCTGGAGATATGACAGCGAGCAAGACAGTACCCCTGACATTCTAAGGGAGGGAGGCAAGTAACGAACACGCACACTTTGTCAGTAAGTGCCGTCAAGAGTATGAAACAGGCTCACGTGCGCAGAGGGCCAGGAATGATTCTTGGCTAGGATGGGTGAGGAAGACTTCTCAGGGGAGGTGACATCTGAGTTAGGACCGGACATTGAGGGGGAAGTGACTTTCTCGGGGAAGAGCATTACTAACAAATGCAAGGTCCAGAGAGAGAAAAGAGCTTGGTGTATTTCAAGGATGGAAAGAAGGCCAGTAATGAAAAAGCAGGAGGTTAGGGGGAGATATATCACAAAACTGTGCACCCCTCATTTCCTTTCTTCTTGCGGCTGGCTGGGTCAGTCGAGGCAGAGCCTGAGTCCTTGAACAAACTATGCCATTGTGTCCTCTGGCTCTCTCCTCTCCTCCTCACAGGCACACTCAGGTCTGAGATGTGAAGGGGACCACTTCTGAGCTTTTTCAGAGTGCTTCACTATGGACAAATTGGGCCCTGGGACAATTTGTAGTAAAATGATAGATGGGTTCTCATCTTTCTTGTTCCCTTGAGAACCCCATGGAACAAAGCATGCTTGAGGAGCAGAAAGAATCAGCTATTTCTAAATTCTTCAAACTCTGTCAGATATCAGTGCCTGCTATGTGAAGCCAGAAAATGACTGAGAAAATGTTTGTATCAAAATGAAGGACATAAGCTTAGAACAAGGGGCATAAAGGGGCAACAGAAGAAGAGTATGACCTAATTCCCACCTCCAGCGTGTCGTGAAGAAACTCCCTGGGCTTGCATTCTGCGTTTATACATGGGCATTACATTCTTAACAGCTTGCTTTTCATGTTTACAAATATAAAAATTTCCAGAATGCTCCTTCATAAAATGTATAGTGAGAGGCTATTGATAAGACATGATGTGACCATCCCCATTCATAAAACTCTTCAGATTTTCATGGGGAAGGTGGAGGTGGGGAGGGGTATTAAAGATCCAATCAGCTATTAATTTGCTTTTAGGAGAGAAGGGCCAAAATTCTCCTGTTCAAGGAATAGGCAAATATCAGGACACAAGTCAAGAATCCCAAACTGAATAACTTTGTGAAGATGCAAGAAATGACAGGAAATAACAGGACATGAATACAAAAGTAACTTAGCAGATGCTCCCGAGAACTTCAGCAATGGGACCAGAGCATTGTTCTTTGGCATTAACCAGATAGGACAAAAATAACCCTAAATTCCTGCAAACACTCTGGGTGGGTGGCGGAACTTCAGGATAAAATGAAGTGGGAAGAGGCTTCTGTGATCCCTGTCTGCCAAATCACTTTGAAGGCAGAAAGTCAGAAAACCCTGTCGATTAGAAACAGAATAAGAATTACTTAAGGGAGAGTGATTGAAGAAATAGGTGGCTCTCAAAAGATTTCTAAGTCACGTGAAAATGGATGGGATTTTTAAAGTTCAGTGATTTTTTTTCAAAACCAAAAATGAATCAGACTGGTCAAATGAGTAGGAAGCCACTGTTTAAAGAAAATAAAGAACTTGCTTAAGAAAGATTTCATATTTCTGTGGTCTTCTTCCTGTTTTCTTTACAGTACTTTGATTTGCATGGGAATCTGATCTCAAGATGGGACTTTGATTATATTTGTTGCCAAAATGTGAATCCCTTTAGTCTGCTGATAAGAGAGTGGTGGGGCCTGGGAGAAGGCAGAAAAGCATGAAGGGAGGAACCTTAGGGTTTGACTCAAGCCCCTATGAAAAACTGCAGACATTTATGTAAGACCAAGTGAATACTAGTGGAATTAGTCATCGAAAAATTAAGAGTGTGCAAAAGAGAAAGCCCTAATGATTAAAATCAGTGAATAATTTTATTTTCCCCTTTTATTTCAACCTCCCATTCCCCATCCACAGTCAAACCTAACGGCCCCTTATCAGTTCATCCACAGCTAACGTAGGAGAAGCCCCATTCTGTCATGGAACTGCCCTGCTTGCTTGCTGTGGTCCTCAGGACAGGCACCCAGTGCCAGCCTTCTGCCTGGGTCAGGAAGAGAGTCCCTTCTAATGCTTACCAGGGCTATCCTTGAAGCTCCTGCGGCAGCCGGATTCTAAGAATGACCCCTAAAGACCCTTGTCCTTGTATTGTCCCCTTCCCTTTGAGTGTAGGCAGACCTATAATTATGATGGATATCACCCCATGACTTACATTATATTGCCAAGGAAGATTGTCCAGTGAGACTGACCCAATCCCATGAGCCCTGTAAAAGCAGAGCTTTCTCCATCTGGTCACCGAAGGGAAAGTTAGAATTTTGAAGCATAAAAAGAATTTGATGTACCATTGCTGGCTTGAAGATGGAGGGGGCCGTGTGGTAAGAAATATGGTGGCTTCTAGGAGCTAAGAGTAGCCCCTGGCTCAGAACCAGCAAAGAAAAAGGGACCTCAATTGCCAAAGAACTGAATCCATCCAACAACTTGAATGAACTTGGAAGTGACCCTTCCCTAGAGCTTCTGGACAAAAGCTCAGCCTGGGCAGCACCTTGATTTCAGCTTTGTGCACTCCTAAGCAAAGAACCAGGACTGCGAGATAATAAATGGGTGTTGTTTTAGGCTGCCATGTGCGTGGCTATTTGTCACGCAGCAATAGTAAATGAATATACCTCTCTGCCTGAAATTCAAGATGGGTCTCACTGGGATACAGTCAAGGTGTCGATAGGGCAGCATCCCTTCTGGAGGCTGTAGTTGAGAATTTGTTTCCTGCCTTTTCCAGCTTCCAGAGGCTGCCCACATTTCTTGACTCACAGCATCCTTCCAGCAATCACGTTGTTTTGACCTCTGCTTCCATCATCACATCTCTTCTCTGACCTTGACCCTCCTGCCTCCCTGTCTTACTTATAAGGACTCATATGATTATATCATGCCCACCCTGATAATCTAGGATAATCTCCTCATATCAAGATCCTTAATCTAAAGAAAAAGTCAAACTCACAGAAACAGAGGAGAAAGGGCTGGGTGTGGGGGAAATAGAGAGAGGGTAGTAAAGGGTACAAACTTTCAACTCTAAGATGAATAAGGCCCGATGTCCTAAAGAAAACATGATGATTATAGCTGACAACACTGTATCATGTAATTGAAATTTACTAAGAGAGTAGAATTTAAGTATTCTCATATATATATATATATACACACACACACACACATATATATATGTGTGAGGTGATAGATGTGTTAAATAGATGGCAGGAATCCTTTCACAAGATGGCGGGAATCCTTTCACAATGTATATGTATATCAAATTACTATGATGTACACTTAAATATCTTGCAGTTTTATATGTCAATTATACCTCAATCAAGTTGAAACTTAAAAAAATCTTTATATCTGTTCCTTTTGCCATGTAAGGCATGCACAGTTTTCAGGTTTGGGATGTGAACGTTTTTTTTTTTTTTTGGCCACACCGTACAGGGATCTTAGTTCCCCCACTAGGTTTTGAACCCAGGCCTGGCAGTGAAAGCACCAAGTCCTAACCACTGGATCACTAGGGAACTCCCCCAGATATGAACAGATTTGGGGTCCATTCTTCAGCCTATCATAAGAGGTTTCCCTAAATTTGGTCTGTTTTTATTTTAATATTTTATTTTATTTTATTTTTGGCTGCGTCGGGTCTTAGTTGCGGCACATGGGCTTCTCTCTAGTTGTAGCATGCAGGTTTTCTCTCTCTAGTTGTGGCGTGGGCTCCAGAGCACATGGACTCTGTAGTTTGTGGCACTCGGGCTCTCTAGTTGAGGTGCCCGGGCTTAGTTGCCTGCAGCATGTGGAATCTTAGTTCCTCGACCAGGGATTGAACCTGAGTCCCCTGCATTGGAAGGGGGATTATTTACCACGGGACCACCAGGGAAGTCCCTGGTCTGTTTTTAATCATTAATATTTTTTGCTACTTGAGAGGGAGAGTAAGAGCTCTAGAAAAACTTTCTTTCCCAATCATTTGTTACTCACTATTTATTAAATGCTTATTTCACCACTTCATTGCACAAATCAATAATCTCTGGTAAATTACAATCCCCCTGACACTGTTCCGTCTGTACAGCTGTACTAGACCACTCCACTGATGCATGTTAGACATTGAGATATCGTGGCAAACAAGATGACAAATCCTCGCCCTGGTTCATTGAACACCTGCAGCAGGCCTAGACTGGTGTCTGGGCATGTGTTTTCTAAAACTCCCCGAGTTCTTTTGATGTGCACTGAAACATAAGGACCACTGAAGGCCTCACACCTGGCACTACCCTGGACTACTGAATTAGAACTTGTGTGGGTGGGATAGAGACCACTGTCTGTTGAAAATCCTCCTTGTATGATCCTGACGTACACAAAACCTTGGGTTTGCCTGCTTGCAGCATCATAGTCCACAGATTGGTACCTGGAGGGGATAGGATACAGGAAGTTATGTTTGACAGGCTAGAAAAGAGAAAGGTCAGAGTGTGGGTTCACGGGAAGCCAGAGAGAGGTTCCTATCCTCCAAGACCTGGGGATGGTAAGGAGGGGTAGCACAGAGAAAATAACCCCTCATTTCCACTAGGAAGTGGGGTGTCTAGGGGCACAAGGCCAAACTTTGGAGATGTATGCATCACTGGTGAGTGTGGACTCTTCAGTATTCAGTTTAAGGACCATCCATGGGGTATTTCAAGGCCAGATGGAATTTATCTTCAGAAGGTTAAAGAGAGATGTGTCAGGTGAGGCTGTCCAGATGGGCTAGTTATAACTGTCAAGGCTGTAAAGACCTAGGAAAGGAATTTTAGAAAACTATTTTGACAGAAAATAAGAAGATGGAGAGTCTATTTACCGCCAGGAAGAGTAAAATCACCTCCCAGAAGCACATTAGGGTAAGAGGCGGAGTAAGAGGGAGAAGGTAAGAATTAACGCAAAGGCAAAGTTGGGAGGATACCCGCCCTGGGATAGAGGCAACGGTGGGTGACCCTTGATCAAATGCAAAATCCATTGGAGGCCACCAATGGAAAGAGACTTGATTCCAGGTACCAAGAGGAAGCCAAAGGCCAGAGCACTGTCCTGGGAGGGAGGGCAATCTATGCTTTGGCCCAAATCCACTGAGCCAGGCAGGAAAATCTGGGGGTCTGGTGGATGTCTTCCCAATGGCTGCATGGTGAATGCCATGTTGTTTGTCAAGATAACTTTACAGCAACATTAAACAAATTTTTTTTCATCGGAGTATAGTCACCTTACAATGTCATGTTAGTTTCTGCTGTACAATGAAGTGAATCAGCTATATGTATACATATATCCTCTCCCTCTTGGCACTCCCTCCCACCTCCCCATCCCCCCCATCTAGGTCACCACAGAGCACCGAGCTGAGCTCCCTGCGCTTTACAGCAGGTTCCCACTAGCTTCTATTTTACTCATGGTAGCATATATATGTCAGTCCCCATCTCCCAATTCATCCCGCCCCTCCTTCCCCCCCACCGTGTCCACACGTCTGTTCTCTACATCTGCGTCTGCAAATGTTCATCTGTACCAATTTTTAAAGAAAATATTCACCCATAACACCATTTACCTATCTAACAGCTTGATGAAGTCTTCAAGAATACCTCTTTTTGAGGAACAACTTTCATGCTTATGACATCAAACTCTTACTCTGATCCAGAAATTAGTTATTTCTTTAAAATATCTCACTTTCCACTTTGAATGTTAAGTTGCCAGCAAATAAATGAGTATTAGATCATGGAGAAAAATGCAAAAAAAAAGTTGAATCAAATAGTACAAAGAGGGCTTCCCTGGTGGCGCAGTGGTTGAGAGTCCGCCTGCTGATGCAGGAGACGCGGGTTCGTGCCCCGGTCCGGGAAGATGCCACATGCCGCGGAGCGGCTGGGCCCGTGAGCCATGGCCGCTGAGCTTGCGCGTCCAAAGCCTGTGCTCCACAACGGGAGAGGCCACCGCAGTGAGAGGCCCGCGTACAGCAAAAAAAAAAAAAAAAAAACAAAAAAAAAACAATAGTACAAAGAAACAGTTTCATTTTCAAATATCCTTAACTATTTTCTTTTCTCTTTATAAAGTAACACATGTCTCTTAGGGAAATAATTAAATTTGGACAGATGAAAAACAGAAAATAAAAATAACTCATAATTTCACCTCTGAAATTACATTAGTATTTTGTGTCTATGCATATATTTATACTTACCTTCCCTCATAATGAGATCACACTGTGCATATTATCTGTATATACACACACACACACATCACTTCATACAGCTGGAACATCTTTCTATGTCATTATGTTATCTTCCTGCCACATTACTTGTATATTTCTTATTGAAATATAGTTGAATTCTGATGTTGTGTTACTGCTGTATAGCAAAGTGACTCAGTTATACATTCTTTTTCATATTCTTTTCCATTATGGTTTATCACAGGATATTGAATATAGTTCCCTGTGCTATACAGTAGGACCTAGTTGTTTATCCATTCTATATATACCAGTTTGCACCTGCTAAGCCCAAACTCCCACTCCATCCCTCCCCCCGCCTTCCTTGGCAACCACCAGTCTGTTCTCTATGTCCCTGACTTTATTTCTGTGGCATAGATAGGTTCATTTGTGTCATATTTTAGATTCCACATATAAGTGATATCATATGGTATTTGCCTTTCTCTTTCTGACTTATTTCACTTAGTATGATAATCTCCAGGTCTATCCACGTTGCTGCAAAAGGCATTATTTTATGGCTGAGTAATATTCCATTGTATATATGTACCACATCTTCTTTATCCATTCATCTGTTGATGGACATTTAGGTTTTTTCCATGTCCTGGCTATTGTGAATAATGTTGCTGTGAACATAGGGGTGCATGTAGCTTTTTGAATTATAGTTTTGTCTGGATATATGCCCAGTAGTGGGATTGCTGGATCATATGGTAATTCTATTTTTAGTTTTCTGAGAAACCTCCATACTGTTTTCCACAGTGACTGCACCAAATTACAATCCCACCAACAGTGTAAGAGGGTTCCCGTTTCTCCACACCCTCTCCAGCATTCGTTATTTGTAGACAGTTTAATGATGGCCATTCTGACTGGTGTGAGGTGATACCTCATTGTAGTTTTGATTTGCATTTCTCTAATAATTAGCGTTGTTGAGCATCTTTTCATGTGTCTGTTGAGCATCTGTATTTCTTCTTTGGAGAAATGTCTATTTATGTCTTCTGCTCATTTTTCAACTGGGTTGCTTGTTTTTTTGTTATCAAGTTGTATGAGCTGTTTGTATATTTTGGAAATTAAGCCCTTGTCGGTCACATCATTTGCAAATATTTTCTCCCAAACTGTAGGTTGTCTTTTCGTTTTGTTTATGGTTTCCTTTGCCGTGCAAAAGCTTGTATGTTTGATTAGGTCCCATTTGTTTATTTTTATTTTTATTTCTATTGCCTTGGGAGACTGACCTAAGAAAACATTGGTACGATTTATGTCAGAGAATATTTTGCCTGTGTTCTCTTCTAGGAGTTTTATGGTGTCATGTCTTATGTTTAAGTCTTTAAGTCATTTTGAGTTTATTTTTGTGTATGGTGAGAGGGTGCCTGCCACATTATTTGAATGCCTATATATTGAATGGCTATTGTATTTCTCCAGTTCTCCATAAGGAGGCGATGCATTTCGGAGCAACCCCTGGGGGCCTTAGTCAACTAACCTCCCTTGAGAACTGTGAGGTTCATTCTCAAGGTCACCAAAGATGTACTAACATTTATTTAACCAAGAGTGGGTTACAAGATATTAAGGTGGTCCAATTGTTTGCTATTTTAAAAAATGCTGCAAAAATATGTTTGCAAAAAAATGCAAAAAAATGTATTTTCTTTTCACATTTCAGAATATCTTTTAAAATTACATTCCTAGAAGTATAAAAGCTAGGTCAAAGGTTATATACATTAGATAGGTATTAAAAGTTTGCTCTACAGAGAAATCAAGTCAATTTACACTTTTGACAGAAGGATGGGAGAGAGTCTGTTTCCTGCAGACTCACCAATACTGGATATGGTCATTTAAACAGCACTGCCAATTTGAGAAGTGAAAAACGCTGTTTCATTTTAGATTATATTCCTTTGATTACCCATTAAATTCATCATCTTTTTATGTTTTTTGTCCATTTATAGTTTTTCTTTATGAATTACATAACGTCCTATGTCTATTTTTCTGGCAGAGGTGTTAAATGTTTATTGATTGATTTATATTTATCGACATATACGAGATTTTTTTACTGTATAATAAGAGTATAGAGAGAATCATATACTCTTTATACAGGGAAAACATTACCCTTGGTCTGCCTTAGATGTTGCAAATATTTTTTCCTTAGTTTATAATTTATCTTCTAATTTTGCTTAGGGTTGATTGGTTTTGTTTTGCTTTGCTTAGAAGCCCGGAGGTTTTCAACTTTAATATAATCAAATCTATCCATTCTCCTTTTCCTTCCAGTTTTCTCCCACTTTTTTAGAAAGACCCTCTCTACCACAAGAATATTTAAATATTCACATATATGTTCTTCTAGCATAGTTATGCTCCTTAATTCAGCTGGACTTTATTTTAAAGTAGAATATAAAGAAAGAGTTGAATGTTTATTCTCATATCTAGCTGGTTGTCACAACACTTTTTGTCAAATAAATCATAATGTTCTCTTGTTTAAAATGATACTTTTCCCATGCAATAATGATAACAAACCCCTATTGAATGAGAACTGTATTCCAGGAACTATGCTAAGTGCTTTCATGTATTAACCCATTCCATCCTCACCCCATGAGTTGCTATCATTATCTTCTTTTCACTGAGAAGAAGATAGTCACAGAGGGTCTGGTGATCACACAGTTAAGAAGTGGCAAGCCAGGAATCAAACTCAATCAGGCTAGCTCCAGAGCCCAAATTCTTTAAGTACTACCTCAAGCTGCCTGTCTAATTTTTAATACACACTTCAGTTGACTTTGGGATTTTGTATTGTTTGTTTTTTCCTTAACGTGTCACATTGCTTTTATAATTTTACAATGTATCTTACTTTCCAGCTGGGTGAGTTCCTATGAATTAGAGCCTGTGCTTGGGGTTCCTTAGCTTACTCTGGATGCCAAAGATGTGATCAACAGGCACACCATGGCCACATTTCCAGTCCTGAAACCCCTTCTCTTGTCCTACTTTAGATACTTGAAGTTGGAAGCCTTAGGGTTAGGGGCATTCTGCTACTTCCTAGAAGGAATTTGAAAGTCAGTTTCTCAAGGAAGGCTTGCTCAATCAGGGTCCTACTCTGCTGTATCTGCATAAAATTCCTTGACCTTTTTGGGAATGCAGATGCCTCCTTCCCTGGTTCTGATAGTCATTTTAATGGTAATTTGGGAAGTAAATGCACTGATTCAAAACAGTCTTGAGTTGGACCACAGTTATAACTGTTAAGCCTAAAAATATATTTATTTATTTTGAACTCAGATCACATGAAACTGTAATCGTTGAACAAACAGACAATTAATAGCAGTTATACAATGGACATGTCGTGATCCAGCATCAAGGTCATAAATCATATTGCCGATATGAACTCCAGAATACAATTACACTGTTACCCCTAGTAAAACTTGTTCCATTTATCAGTGTTTTAGAAGAACAGGTGATAAAGCATTTTGACCAGCTGGTCTAAATTTTAATCACTCAGAGGTGGTTTCATCCTCCAAAAAATAAATGGCACACAGGCTCAAGGTGCACTGGCTTCAGTAGTTGTGGCTTGCAGGCTCAGTAATTGTGGCCCACTGGCTTAGTTGCTCCGTGGCATGTGGGATCTTCCCGGACCGGGGATCGAACCTGTGTTCCCTGCATTGGCAGGCAAATTCTTAACCACTGCATCACCAGGGAAGTCCCAGAATTGCAGTCTCCCTTTTAATGTACCTTAAGCCAAAAGAATCCATGGAAAATTGTTACAGAAGATAAGACAATAAAATATTGTAAGGACTATAACAGAAGCATATAGTACACAATTCATATAGACACATCCCAAGCAGTTACCAAGTATATTGAAAGGGAGGCTGCAATTTTAAAAGAATAAGATAAATTATACCCACAAACTCCCAATCTTTCCTGAAACGTTGCAATCTGAAACCCTATTGTAGGAAGCAGAAGATTCCAGGAGACATTCTACAAATGAAGGACTCTAAACGCTGTGGGTGGATAAGGAATTCTGGAAGGAAAGTATCCTCACCCACGGAGAGCAGGTTCCTATACTTCTCTAACATCACATCCCTGTAACAATTCCCATTGATCTTGGTCCAGGCATTCTCACTCCTCCTGAGAGAAATCTACGGCCATATCCTGGAATGTCAGCAGTCCCTGAAACTAAAAGTACACATGCCATGTGGCCACGGGAAGAGTTCATAACGTGACCCAAGAAGAAAACAGAAAGTTAAGAGAACTGGTTTTAATTTAGAAGAGTGTCTTCAATTATCGCTAATATATATTTATTTATTTTACAAAGTAACTTTCTCTACTTTATTCTAAAAATATATTTAAATGTTACCTATAGCTCCTCCATTCTGAAACCTCTCTTTTTTAAGGACAGCCTCTTTCAACTTCCCCTCAACCACCTCTTGGTGCCCTCTTCACTCCAACCCAGCTCATTCTGGCTGTGGTCAATACTTCTCTCTTCCACCCACTCCCACTGGCCTTCCAGAATTCCATCCTACCCTTCACGGAGACCTCGACTCACCCATTCTCCCTCATATCTTTGACACTTACCCACAGAGCTCTAATACAGCCTCTTGTAACTCCCTGAAGATCAAAATGAAAGAGCATATTCCAATAAAGAGCAAGTGAATTTCTGGCCAAACCAAGTTCTCATCGGCTACGTGCTTTTGAAAACATCCTACCATGTTAACCAAAGCAGGATGTGATTCATTCCCAAGGAGGAGACCTCTCAGTTATACACCCCAATAAAGAAGAGCTTGGGCCAGATACAACAAACGGCAAGCAACCACACAAAGAGAATACTTTCCATGGAATGTGCCCTATGATGTCAGGCAGAGACGTTGCCCTCTACCTTCACATGGTTATGTCTATGATGAAATTAGCTTCTACTTCTTGAATTCACAGCAGGTTGCAATGCTACGGGTGCTTGGGGGTAAGCTGGGTGGGGATGGAGATGTTTATCTGGGACTTTACATTTCTCTTTTTTCTTTGAATTTTATTTTATTTATTTTTTTAATATAGCAGGTTCTTATTAGTTATCTATTTTATACATATTAATGTATATATGTCAATCCCAATCTCCAAATTCATCCCACCATCACCCCCACCTCTGCCGCTTTCCCCCCTTGGTGTTCATGTGTTTGTTCTCTACATCTGTGTGGGACTTTACATTTCTTACAACATGCTAGTAACCCCTACAAGGTGACAATTAAAAAAGAAAATTGGTGAGTAAAGTAGAAAATTGCCAGAATTCAAGAAGAGGGCTTTCCAGGAATCATCAACTCTGCCAAACAAAAACCCCATACCATTTACCATAGTGCCTGGAACACAGTGGGCCTTGGGGAAGGTGCTTCTGCCCCCATCCAATGGCTTTAGGGCAGGGGGTAGCATGGCCTGGGCTGGAAGGAGCCCTCAAACCTGTGCCCAGTGCCTCCAACCCTACGTTTCCACTGGACCTTCTCAGGCCTGCCCCTCCCTGTGCCCAGATCACCCCTAGCCCCAAGACACCTCCCCTGTTCCTAACCTACCCCAACCCTGCACTTCACCTGGAGCTTTTATCTTTTAAAATCTCCCTTCTGAGGGACAAAATCTGCTTTACTGCTATACACTGGCCCAAGGGCTCACCTAACTCCAGGGGGAAGGTGTTACATCTACCTTTTAATCTTAAGTTGCCATTTTGCACGGTCTACCCCTTTCCCACCTGACGTGTCCTGCCCCTCAGCTCTTTGCCTTATCTGTGTCACTGTCACTTTAGCAGAAATACAATGTCCATTAGTATTAAAAAAAAGAATTAAGTGTTTCTTTAATATGGAGAGAGAATATAGTTCATAAATACAAAGGAAGTCATATGGGCCTTGTAAAGTTAATGGTTAAAGACCTAACGTCTCGGGCCTGATGACTTTGAAAAAAAGAAAATCAGCTTTTAATGAAACTCACTGGAAAACTTGGGGCTTTCTTGGGCTTTGTACTATATTTTAGGGAAGAAATTAAATAAAAAGAGAAATCTAAGTGCTCATCTGGAGATTTATGTAATTTGTCAATTACATAATCACTTCTTAAAAACCACGTCATTGTGTCTTGCAAGACCTTAAAGGCTCTGTTCCTATGTACGTGTTCTCATCTTTCTATGTGATATGAAGTTATTTTAGATAATGCAGATTGTTTGAATGGGGCTGCTTGTCCTACATCTCACTTTCTGCTGACATACCTCTACCCCGAAAAACACATGCACACCTAAGCACACACAACCGACGTACTAATGTCGATAGCAGGGCATTTTTTTTTTTTTTTTTCGGTACACGGGCCTCTCACTGTTGTGGCCTCTCCCGTTGCGGAGCACCGGCTCCAGACGTGCAGGCTCAGTGGCCATGGCTCACGGGCCCAGCCTCCGCGGCATGTGGGATCTTCCCGGACCGGGGAACGAACCCGTGTCCCCTGCATCGGCAGGCAGACTCTCAACCACTGCGCCACCAGGGAAGCCCGATAGCAGGGCATTTTTATAAAAATATTTAGTTGGATTCAACCGTATTTTCTCCCTTTTACAGCTCAGTTTTGAGAGTCTAGATACAGCCAAGCTCAAATCCACTCTCATTTGCATATATGCCTTATTACATGATTTAGTAGATAATGGATTGTCCACCATTGTAATCCCAGTGAGAACTGGTGTCACTGCAGCATAAATAAATTAGGGGGAGAGAACAACATTCTCCAGTGAAGTTCATTCAATATCACATTTGCAATCGAATTTATACCTAGGTTTTAGAAAGTTTTCTCTTTTATTTTTTAAATTGACAGTTTTCAGAGAGAGGTAGTATCATCCATGCAGACAGTATCCCCATGGCTTTAACTATTCATTTTCAATGGACTCTTGTTGGCAAGTGTCTTTCAAAGGAAGATCTGTTCTATTTAAACTTATTCTGGTTACAAGAGCCTTGATGTAATACCCCAAATTTGTTTTTCCTGCAAAGTGTATGCCTTTTAAGCATTGTTTATCATCAGTAGTCAAGAGCAAGACTCATCTTCTTTTTTTTTCACTCTGTAGAATTGTAGAAGGTTCCTGATAATTTCTGATGTTTTCCACTTTTTTATTAGGAGCGTTTCCTACAAAGCAATTATTCAAAGCCTTGACTCTGGGTCTTTCTTATATGCTCCATCTGAATTTACTTCCATGAGGCAGCCCTCTTTCAAGGCAATAAGCAAGGCATTCAGTAACTCCTTGAACTTAACCTCTAAAAATTTCATCACTGGGGCACTTACAATGGAGTTGCTTTGCCGCAATCTCACTACCTTCAGAATATTTTGTTAAGATTTTAATGTTTTCAAATTCAGAGCCATAAAATCTCAAAGTAATTGTGGCAATTGTTCTAACATAAAGCTTACTCAGCAGGATATTCTGAACACATTTCTTAACCGAAACGTACATCAGTCTTTGTTGAACTCCCCACCCCACCCCAAGTGTCAACATCCTGGTCTGGTCACAAGATTGGGGGTTAGTGCTAGGATACACCATTGCCTATTTGGAGGACTCTTTAAATGCTGGGCAGTTCCAGAAACATCCACGTGAGGTTGTCCCCAGAAGAAATGGAAGTTATTTGTGGTATGGTTTCTAGGCTGGTGATTCCTAGGATGGCTTAAGGAACAGCAGTACAAGACTGTATTTCCAGGCAGTTTGGCTTCATTTATTGACAACGTTTTGGCTTTGGTTTTGGTTCCATCGGTTCAATTGTTCACTGGAAACCATAATCCCCAACGTTAGTCTTAAAACGAGCACAGAAGGAGACCCTGATGGGAGAGTACCAGTATGATGCCCTGATAAAGTACAAATATGTATGAAGATATTCTGGGATTCATGTAATCCAATTTTCTTGATATTTAGAAAGGAATACATTTCTTTGTCTCCTTCTGCACAGAAGAAAAACAGGTTTACTTGTTGCTTTGAAGTATCTGTCAAGATTCTTACATGTTTTCCCTTCATGTTTACATATAGCACACGAGAGAGGAGAAAATGAACTCCTTAAGTTACAGAAACTTTTCATCTGATTCAGTGAAACAGTTTCATTTTAATTTTTCTTTTAAAGCCCCAATACATTTACGATTTGCTTTCTCACCTTTGTTACTCTCCAGATGTTTATTTAGTCTTGAATTTTCTGTCGCCAACTACTGGTCAGAAGAGGGCTCAAAAGTGTTTGGGATTCAATAGGCAACGCCTGTTATTTTCTTTCGCTTGAACTGATTTGTATATATTAAGAATTGCTTTTGTAAATTATTTCCTGGGATCTTGGGTCTCATTTTAGCTGAAGTTTTTCTCTCTTTTATACATTTCCCAAGATAACAGTATTTGCTTTTAGGCAACACAGATTTTTATGGTTCAGCAATATTTCTTTCTAATTACAAAAATATTTGTGTCTTTTACACATGAGTTAATGACACATTTGGAGTAATTTGATTAACATGGCACTTTTAAAAACAGTCAACAAAATTCCAACCATGTCCCATAACTTCAATTCAACAGAAAAAATTTACATGCTTCAACGATTATGACAACCTTAATTTAACTCATATTTGAAGTATTTTAGTACATTTGTCTCCATAGTCAATGCCTAGCTTTATTACTTCCCTTCCTTTGTTTTGCTTGTCATTTCCCGGCCCCCCTCCCCCTTCCTATTACTTTTGGACCATTTATAAGAACAGTTTCTACATCAAATTTAGTACCTTGAGGTTAGAGGTTACATGATTAAAGATGACTCATATGAGGAAAAGTAGATCCAGAAATAATCAGCCCTGTTGCCCTGGGCAAGTCACTTAATCTTTGTGAAACCCAGGAAAACAAAGTTGAGGATCTCTGAGGTTGATTCAAAAACATAAGCTGTGTAATCCTCTTGCCAGAAATGCACGTCCTCAGGGAAGGACGTGTAGTCTCTAATAGTCTTGGAGCCCAGAACTGGTCTTTCTTATAGTTATTTAAAATCCTTGAATGCGCGCTGCTTTAGTACAGGAGGCTTCTCTGAGCTACACCCACTCAGCAGCCTCACTCACTCTGCAGTCTTAGTGGCCGGGCAATTAGCTGTGCTCTGTGGACAACTTGGCCAGGCAGGTATGCTTCCTAGTCAGTAAGTTTCTCCTTAAAATTAACAAGGAGGCTTAGAGCGTTCTTTCCAATCGGCCAACGATTACAGTTTGTAGTAGCGTATATACGTTTTGAACAATGAGATTGCTTTCCGCAGTCCAGTTGTTTTTGAATGCCAAGAAATTGGTTCATCTTCAAAAGAGGATTTAGGTATAGAACCTCATCAGTCTCGTCTTACAAATCAGAGCTCCGTTTTCCCTTTGTGGAGCAGGGAAGCCAACAAGATATAATATAACTGAAACACTATTTCAAATCCTGTTATCCTTTCAGCCTCTAGACCACTGCTTTTCAAACTTTGATGTGCATACCAAGTATCTGGGGATTTTGTTAAGACAGGAATAAAGACACAGAGCTACTAGAGAACGGACTTGAGGATATGGGGAGGGGGAAGGGTGAGATGTGACAAAGCGAGAGAGAGGCATGGACATATATACACTACCAAACGTAAGGTAGATAGCTAGTGGGAAGCAGCCGCATAGCACAGGGAGATCAGCTGGGTGCTTTGTGACCGCCTGGAGGGGTGGGATAGGGAGGGTGGGAAGGAGGGAGACGCAAGAGGGAAGAGATATGGGAACATATGTATATGTATAACTGACTCACTTTGTTATAAAGCAGAAACTGACACACCATTGTAAAGCAATTATACTCCAATAAAGATGTAAAAAAAAAAAGATGCAAATTGTTGTTTAGTTTGGGGTGTGGGCCAGATACTATGTTTATAACAAGATTTGGGGAGACGCTGCTGCAGCTGGACTGCGACCACGCAGAATAGCAAGGCTAAACCATAGCATTTACTGGGCAACTCCTCACCCATTCAGGGTGGACAAGACACCAGTCATGCCAGTAAGGCATGCGATACAGTCAAATCACTGAGGGCTAGCCATGAAAGTTTCTGCTCTATGTTATCTTTTTCATACTTCCAGTTGAAATTGCTCACTTGGCAAATCCAGCATGTAGCTCAAAGGCCAATTTCAATTCCTCTAAATTAGTTCTGGAGTAGATTAAATCTCATAATCCCTGAGTAGCTAACAGTACACTCACTACACTTATTTACTACTTAAAAAAAAATCTTTATCTAAAAAAATCAGCTGGGGGAAAAAGACAGCACTAATAATTGAAATGGCTTTACTTATTAGAACTTTATAGTTTTCCTATTGATATTCCAAGATTCCCTCACTACTAATTGCATCATCTCCTTAATTTATTCAGAAGACTGTGAAGGCTATCGTATCTTCATACTCTGAGTGCCTATTATCCCAAAGTCGCTGTAGTGGGTCAATGATGAAGCAAAAAGCAGAAAATGTTATTCTTTTCCTCAAACACAGGCAGACTTTGAAGGTCTACAATGTGCCAAGCTTTTTTCTTGACACTTTATATATTTTATCTCTTTAAATGTTTGCAGTAACACTCTGGGCTGGTTATTATCACAATCCCCATTTTAAAGACAAAGACATATCTCACTTAAAAAGCTTCTGCAGAGCAAAGGAAACCATCAACAAAATGAAAAGACAACCTATGGGATGGGAGAAAATATTTGCAAACTACGTATCTGATAAGGAGTTAATACCTAAAATATAAAAAGAATTCATGTAACTCAATATCAAAAAAACCACACACACACACCACACACACACACACACACACACACACACACACACACACACAACAAATAACCTAATTAAAAGTTGGTCAAGAGATAAAAAATGCTGGTGAGAATGTGGAGAAAATGGAACTCTGGTACAGTATTGATGGGAATGTAAATTGGTGCAGCCACTATAGAAGATAGTATGGAGGTTCCTCAAGAAATTAAAAAGATAACTAACATATGACCCAGAAATCCCACTTCTGGGTATATATCTGAAGGAAACAAAATCACTATCTTGAAAAGATTATCTGTACTCCCACCTTCATTGCAGCATAATTCACAATAGCCAAAGTATGGAAACAACCTCAATGTCTGTTGATAGGTATATGGATCAAGAAAATGTGAGATATACTTCAGCATTTAAAAAGATGGAAATTCTGCCATTGGCACCAACCAACTTGGATGAACCTGGAGGACATTATGCCAACTGAAATAAACCAGTGAGAGAAATACAAATACTGCATGGTACCACTCAGATGTGGAATCTAGAACAAAGGTCAAACTCATAGAAACAGAGAGTAGAATGGTGGTTACCAGGAGCTGGGGGATGGGGAAAACAGGGAGATGCTGGTAGAAGGGAACAAACTTTCAGTTATAAGATAAATAGGGTCTGAGGATCCAATGTGTAACATGGTGACTCCAGATGGTAATAATGTGTTGTATAATTGAAAATTGCTAAGAGAGTAGAACTTAACTCTTCACACACACACACACACACACACACACACACACACACACACACACACGGTAATTATCTGAGATAAAGGATCTGTTAATTAACTCAATGATGGAAATCCTTTCATAATGTCAAACCACCACAATGTACACTTTAAATATCTTACAATTTCACTTGTCAATTATACCTCAGTAAAGCTAGGGTGGGGGGGGGAGATGAAAGAAACTGGGGACAAGTTGATTGTTCAAGGTCAGATAGCTAGTAAATGGTGTGTCAAGACTTGAATGCAGAAAGTCAAGGTTTGGTATTTGGATTTTCAAAGAGTATGTTCCACCGTGTATATGTCTCATGGGGACAACTGTAGATCTACATAATTCTTGGGAGGGATTGTGACAAGTGGAGCTGGGGCTGAGAACAACTGGGCATGTGAGCAAAGGTACTATGTTTTCCTTCCAGGGCTGAGGGCATGGAGATGGCATGGGACACACTGAGTGGACAGGTCTGGTCCAGCCCTGGTGCCAGCACTTCTTGGCTGTGTGATCTTGAGTTGGGTATTCAACCTCTTTAAACCTTAGTTTCCCTTCTGTAAAAGGGAATGAAAATAATAGTACCCACCTCATACGGGTTATTATAGGTAAATAAAAGAACACAGTTGCAGAGTAAATCCTCTGAAACGTTAACTGGTGGTTAAGTGACAGACAAAATTCAGGTGGCAGCATGGAAAAGAATGAGGGAATGCAGAGGCCTCATGCAGGGACAATCCATGCACAGCTTAGTGGCTAGATGTAAGGGGCCAAAGAGAAGAAAAAAGGAAAATTCCTGAGGTTCAGGCCTCCTGACCAGGAGAATGGGGTACCATTTATGCATGCAGGGATGTCAGAAGGAAGGGTAAGTTATGACAGAACACATTTCACTTATTCAGCATTTACTATGTTCCACTCTCTCTGCTAGGTGCTTTATAGCTACTACCTTATTCAGTCCTCAAACTGGAAGTGGATATTATTCCAGAGAAAACTCTAATTCAAAAAGATACATAGGGCTTCCCTGGTGGTGCAGTGGTTGGGAGTCCGCCTGCCGATGCAGGGGACGCGGGTTCGTGCCTCGGTCCGGGAAGATCCCACATGCTGCGGAGCGGCTGGGCCCGTGAGCCATGGCCGCTGAGCCTGCGCGTCCGGAGCCTGTCCTCCGCAACGGGAGAGGCCACAACAGTGAGAGGCCCGCGTATCGCAAAAAAAAAAAAAAAAGATACATGTACCGCAATGTTCATTGCAGCACTGTTTTCAATAGCCAAGACATGGAAGCAACCTAACTGTGCATTGACAGATGAATGGATAAAGAAGATGCGGTACTTATGTACAATTGGATATTACTCAGCCACAAAAAAGAATGAAATAATACCATTTGCAGCAACATGGATGGACCTAGAGATTATCATACTAAGTAAGCCAGGCAAAGAAAAATACCATATGATATCACTTATATGTGGAATCTAAAAATATGACTCAAAGGAGCTTATTTACAAAACAGAAATAGACTCACAGACCTAGAAAACAAACTTACAGTTACCAAAGAGGAAAGGCAGTGTGGGAGGGATAAAGTAGGAGTTTGGGATTAGCAGATACAAACTACTATTTATAAAACAGATAAACAACAAGGTCCTACGGTACAGCACAGGGAACTATATTCAGTATCTTGTAATAAACCATAATGAAAAAGAATATGAAAAGAATATATATATGTATAACTGAATCACTTTGCTGTATACCAGAAACTAACACAACATTGTAAATCAACTATACTTCAATATAAATAAATAAATAAGTGAATATATAAATATTCTGGAAGAAAAAAGTGGATATTATTATTATCATTATTATCCCCATTTTACACATGGGAAAGCTGAGACTTAAAGAGTGTAATCTGGGCTTCCCTGGTGGCGCAGTGGTTGAGAGTCCGCCTGCCGGTGCAGGGGACACGGGTTTGTGCCCCGGTCCGGGAAGATCCCACATGCCGTGGAGCGGCTGGGCCCGTGAGCCATGGCCACTGAGCCTGCGCGTCCGCGTCCGGAGCCTGTGCTCCGCAACGGGAGAGGCCACAACAGTGAGTGGCCCGCGTACCGCAAAACAAACAAAAAAAAGAGTGTAATCTGCCCAAAGTGACCCAGCCTTTCAATGACAGAGTTGTGAGCTGAACCTAGCTGTCTGATTCAAGGCCATGCTCTTAAGCCCTACGCTGGCTGAGACATCAGATTAAAGCTTGAGCAAAAGTAAGAATATGGAGCAAAAACTAGTTTCTCGCTCCTCTACTTTCCAGTCATAGTTTTCTTATATATTTTTTTATTGTATCTTGTATTTGAGTGACGTTTCATTTCCCCTTCTAGATTATAAACTCTCTGAAAGCAACCTCTGAAAATCTTAAATTCTCAGTGCCTTGGACATAAGAGGTACTCTCCTATCTAGTGAGTGAGTGAATGAATGAATGAATGAACAAAAAGCTAGAAAGAGCCATCAGGACCAGGCAGAAAGATTTTGAAGCCATTTGTGCAGATGTAACATTTCACATATTCATAAAAAGAAAACTGACAATAAGGTAGCAAATGGTGTCAAAATAGTTTAAGGAAAAAACACACTCAAACTGAGATGCATCCCTGTGGACTGTAAGCCATCTCTTATTATTTTCCCAGCCTCTTTAACTTTTCACAATTGTATTAAATCTCTCTGTGCTTATCATTGAATCTTATGAAAACCAAGTTTAAGGCAAATGTCCGCCATTTGTCAAGATGCCTTTTCCTGCAACTATTCTTTTTCATTTCTCTTTTTTCTTTTATGTCTGTTTTGCACTCCCACCCAGGAAAGTACAATGTTTTTTTCTGTGATATTTGAACTTTTAGTTGACTGTTGGCATCACCATTCATCCATTTGCAACAGTCATTTTCCTAATCAGAATTATAGCTGATGAAAAACTTGACTTCACTTTTAGTACAATCAAAATTACTAGAAACAAAGGAAAGTAGTACAGAGTGGGAAATTAGGCTTTT
Source organism: Tursiops truncatus (assembly GCF_011762595.2). Lineage (NCBI taxonomy): Eukaryota > Metazoa > Chordata > Mammalia > Artiodactyla > Delphinidae > Tursiops > Tursiops truncatus. The sequence goes on from NC_047040.1 coordinate 14,076,392, forward strand.
TATTCACACAATAGTAATCTGTAGATTCTTCCAAGGTAGTTCAAATAGCCTTTTATGTTTAAAACCAGAAGAGGGGGAGTAAAGCGAGGGAGAAGATTATGTGCCAGGAACATTCGTCAGTGGGAATCTGACTTGAGAACCAACCTGCCCACTTGCCTGGGAATGGCCAGTCATCTTGGGTAGATCTGGACCAAGCTTCCATCTCGAATCAGGGCAGAAAAGGCCTTGTCTTCTAGAGTAATGACTCCGATCCAGAGAATGAAAAATAAATGTGATCTTTCACAGCACCCAGGCCATTTACTGGCAAAACAGTACTTATATGCAAAGAACTGAATGCCCCAGATAAGCCCTGCCTTTCCAGACAACTTCTTCAGAAGCGTGATATGAGGATACTCTCTACTGACCTGGAGCTACCTGGACATCCTAAGTTAGGGTTTCTCCTTTGGACGGGGCAGGGGAGTGCTATACCTTTCATAGGTCATGACACTAATTGACATAAGCTGCTGGATGGCATGGAGGATTTTCGTTCCATCCTTCCTTCCGGATTAAGTAAAGAAATATTTTCTATCATTGGAACACAGGCCCATGAGAGTCAGGACCTCGTCTGTCATGTTCACCTTGAGTTCCCAGATCTTGTCACAGTGCCTGTCAAAAAGAAAAGATCCTCAAGGAATAGTGTGGACTCAGTGAATATGGAACAAACAAATGAATGAGTGAGATAATGCTTGAGCCCCTAGTGTATACCGTCTAGTGTACACCTTCTGTGACCGATGCTATTCCTTGTAAGACAACATTCTGTGAAGGGCACTGCTGACCTACTTTTGCCCCCTCTGGATGCCAGAATATGACTCTGTCTGGTCCACCCACACCAGATATCCCCTCGTGAGCATACCTGAGGGGTTCTTAATTTAAGATTTATGACAGAGATAAAAGCCATTGATAAGGATTGAGGATGACCAATCCCACACCCCTAATGAGAGCAAGTTCCAGTGTCTTAAACACAGTCATACATGAGAAACCATGAAGGAGAGACAATGGGTTCTTTATTGGTTTTTAGTTCCTCTTCACTGAAAAGCTGGTGTCCAACTTGACCGGGATAGCTAAAGTCTCTGTATGGGTCCCATCTGCTTCCTTTCTTGAGGGTTCCATGTTGCTTTTTTTTTTTTTTTAGCCTCACCCTGTGGGATCTTAGTTCCCCGACCAGGGATCGAACCTTGGAAGTGCAGAGTCCTAACCACTGGACCACCAGGGAATTCCCTTCCATGTTGCTTTTGTCTTCCAAGCTTCCCTTCTTGTGCATGAGCCCTTAGCATGATCACAGAGAGTCATGAGTCTTTTTTGAACCTGCACTCTTTGCCCTGAAATCCTGTCTGCACTTTCTATGCCACCCACAGCCTGGTCCGGGGGATGCCTAATGGGGCTCCAGATGGTGGGAAAGGTTTCTGAGCCCCTTTACATGGAGGCAGGGGGAATCACTTCCTGCTCAGAACCCATCAGAGATTGCATCACTTCCTGCTCAGAGCCCATCAGAGATTGCACTCCCTATTTGTCAACATCATGACATCCCCTGAGAATCAGCACTGAACATGTTTTGGACGAGAGCCACTAGACATTACTATTTAAGGCTTCCACGCCCAGAATCCTTGCTGACACTTTCACATATTACTTTTTTAAATTCCTGTGATCACTATCATTATCCCATTTCTCAGAATTTGCTAAAGGCAGACTCTCCCAAAGTGTATTCCGTAAAACATTAGCCATCCAGATGCTTCGGTTTGAAAAAAAGTATTTTATGGTGCAACATGTTTGAAAAAAGATGCATAAATCCCCTTCCTGTATATTCCCAGTGCACATGAATCCCACAGTAAAGAAACTTATTTACCTTATTTTAACCCAGCATTTCCCACACTTTGATCTCTCTGTTCCTATGTAGCACCTTTGGAAATACTGGCTTAAATCACAGAACCAGTAAGAGGGAATAAGAAAGAGGACAGAGATGTGAGTCTGTGGCCTTTGACTCTTACCCAGCCTACCACATGGTATACCGTCTTTTACTAGTTCATTAATATGTATGTTTTTCATAATATGCATGTTTGCCACAATATACATAAGTATATCGCAGCTGCCTTCTTTCTTTTTACTAGTTCATTGATATTTATAAATGTATCTGAATATTTAGGTAGAATACTGAAGGGAGAAAATGTGAGCCTAAGAGGAATATATATAGGACCATTTTGGAAAGGAGACTAGAGACACACACGCAGGACTGAGGGGGATCATGTCCAGGCTGAGTGACTTAGCGTAAATACGGGAAGGTTGAGGAAGCAGCCCAGCAGTTTCCAGGCTTTGGGCATCACCGTTAACAACATCCTTCACATTTACATAGCACTCTATAGTTTGCAAAGCACCTGTAAATGTGCCATATAATTTGATTCTCAGAGCCAACATGGCTGCTAGGTGTGGGGCTTCTGCTTTTATGAATGAGGGAAGCATCCAGAACCCACCCAACGTCTGTCCAGTTTGTACTCTAGTTTGGAGTTGAACCCAAATCTTATTTTAATCCAGGGTCTTTCCAGGCCAATGCTGTGTGATTGATGAGGGATGAGCCTGCAGTGGACAGGGAATAAAACCTGGGGACAGATTAAGATGCGAGAAAAAGTCAAAGGCCATTCATTTCACAATATACCCTGGAAGTGGCCGCCCATGGTCAGTCCATTTAGGGAGCCCCACCCTAAGAGCAGGCACCCTCTTCCAACCCAGGAAGCACACTTTTCAGCTCTGCCCCTTAGAGGTGTTGCCTCAGCTGGTGAGACATTTGGGAAGGTTAAGAATTAAATAGTTTGGAGCGAAGATTTTCATGGGTTGGTATTCCTTCCCACAAAGTGGACACGGGAGCATAGGAGAAATAGAACAGGCTGGTGAGTCAAGACATGGTTAGGTTTCCTGGGTTCAGAAGTGGGAGGACTTGAGGAAATCCTGAGCTAAGAGGAAAGAGACAGCTTGGCGAGTGGTAAAATTAAAAGTCAGTATGTAGGACTTCCCTGGTGGTTAAGAATCCGCCTGTCAATGCAGGGGACACAGGTTCGAGCCCTGGTCTGGGAAGATCCCACATGCCACGGAGCAACTAAGCCCATGTGCCACAACTACTGAACCCGTGTGCCACAACTACTGAGCCCGTGTGCCACAACTACTGAGCCCGTGTTGCCTAGAGCCCGTGCTCCACAACAAGAGAAGCCACTGCAATGAGAAGTCTGCGCACTGCAACAAAGAGTAGCCCCTGCTCTCCGCAACTAGAGAAAAGCCCTAGTGCAGCAACAAGGACCCAATGCAGCCAAAAATAAATAAATACATACATACATCTTTAAAAAAAAAAGTCGGTATGTAAAACGGTAAGAATTCTTTACAAGAATGAACACCAAGTGTTTAGACATCCCAGAAGGAGAACTTCAAGGGAGTCCTAATTAAATCATGATGATTGAGTCATAAATTATTTCCAGTGAAATACAATGTATTTCCTTCTCTCATGAATCATTTTCTTAGAATTTCTTTGGTATGCATTTTCCTAAAATACCAAGCATTGTGGTGAGATTAAAAAGTGGTTGGTCCCATTGACGATTACATGAAATGAAGCATAATCACTGAACTTTACCATGAAGGAGAAAAGAGTAATGATGCCTATCTTTCTGGGCTCCTGTCTCCTATGTACCATCCAAACCCCCCAAGTACTTTTTTTTTTCCTGGAAAAATGAAAGAGGAGTTCCTAACATGCTGGCTTTTGAAGTAGAAATACAATTTTCCCTACATTAATCTTAACCAGATTTCTTCCTTCACCTCTATGGAGCGCTAAGGCGACAGCTCCCCTATCTTTTCTGGGGCCCCACGTCTCCTGGCAGCTTGCTTTCAGGACTAGCAGACCTAGAAATTTCCTGACCATCCTCCAGTGGCCTGTGATGCAAGGCAGGGTCTACACACCCGTCTGAGCATGGAGCATGTGTGTTCATGCCTGTGTTCTATGTAAAGCACTTCGCTGGCTGCCCCATCGCCTGCTGGATAAAGTCAGGACTTTTTAGCACGGCATGCAAGGCCTTCATCGTGTGTCCTCAATCTACATGTCTAGTCTCAACTGGCTAGTTTCCAGTCTCCAACTTACACCTTGTACCTCAGACTCCCTGAGATTTGTGCCTTTACACAAACTGGTCAGCCACGATCTCACCCCACTTCCAATGTTTGGCTCAGGATCTCACCCCAACCTGGAAGGCTGTCACCACAAGTTCCCACCCCTGTGCTCTTTGCTGGACCACCTCCTCACAATCTCAGTTCAAGTGTCATTTCCAGAAGTTTTTCCTTTATCTTATCCACGCAACAGCCCTATCTGCATGGGTTTACTCTGCCATCACACTAAATATCGTAACCATCTTCTGACTTGTCTACGTTTATTACACACTCATTTTTTGAGTGTTTGCTAGATATTGAATATTTTATGGAGCAAAAGGAACATCCAGCTTATGTCCTAGTGGGGAAAACCAACAAATAATCACGTATAAAAATAAAAGCATCTACTGTGTTAAGTGCTATTAAGGAAAAGAAAAAGGATTCTGGGAGTGCATAAAATTATAGGCTGGGGAAGGAATCTTTGAGGAGGTGATAACTGGGCTGAAATCTAAAGAGTGAATAAGAGAAGAGAGGAGGAAACATTGCAAACAGGACAGGAAGTCCTGTCTTTATCTCTAAGACCTAAGGCACAGAGTGGTGAAACATGTTTGTTGGGAGGTTGAAGGCATGAATGAAGGAGGGATTTAATGAATGAATGATACCAGAGACACTGGAGCTCTGAGAATCACCTCATGTCTCCATGTTATCCACCGAAGAACTTAATCTGAAAGTCACTGGATCTGTCCGATGAGTCTGATGTCACACACCCTCTTCCCACTGCTCTAGGATAAGGAAAGTTGATTCAACGGTCAATCCTCAAGGACCACCTGATACCAAAGGATGGTCAACAGGAAGTCAGAAAGAAAACAGCCTCTCAGAAGTGGAGACCAAAAGTCTGGGGCCAAATTATCTGAAAAATAAGGGCAATGTTGGGAAAGAGGAGAGGAAGTGCAGATGAAAGAGGAGAGTAGGACTCATGCAAAGATAGCTCTGGCCACAGAAAAGGCAGCAGCTGAATTCTTTAGTTTGGTCAGAAGCCAGGCATAATTATTAAGAACAAAATCCTATTCTAGAAATGGTGAGAGGAAATCTGAACCCTTGGGCTCTGCATAAGTAAAAGTTTGTTTGTTTTCTCTGTCCCAAGTGTGTGTTTGCTCTCCAGCCATAGGGCTATTTGTCGCTGTTAGACCCCCCGGGTCTGAAGGAGGAGTTTCCATGGAGAATAGGTCTCAATACCAGAAGTCAAGCTGGGATCAGTTCTGTGTGAAGAGTCTCTCGTCAGAGGGAAACTTAGGGAACGTTTGTTTATATTTTTCGTAATAAAAATGGCGCTATTGTTACCCTGATCTCCTTAAGTGATTTTCTCTTTCATTTTCCTAATTCACTATACAGGGAGCTTAGTAATTAATTTTCTTTTTCTCTTAAACCTCTAAAGTATTGCCAGGAACAGATACATAACCGTTCCTCTCGGGAAGGAGTGTCACTTTCCAATCTAGAAAAACATGAAAGAGCTGGTCTGTGTTGATTTTTGGTCAAAGCCATTGTCACTGGCGTAATCATAGGTGGTTGCCCCACATTGAGTGGAACCATTTGTCCAAATACCTGCTCTTTCATGCTGCTCTGGATGCAAGTGCTAATCTGCAAATCCACATTTGGTTTTCAAAAGAGACCCTCCCCCCGCCCCTCCCCCCTCAACTAACACCTTCCAGAAACAAGGACATATCATCGGCACGTGCTATGAAATGTCTTTGACTAGAACCCAGCCACTGACACCTCAATGTTATAAAGAAGGTTAAAAAAAAAAAAAAAAAGAGAAAAAGGAAGAAAGGAGAACCAGGAAGTAAAAGTAACACAGGCAGCCAGGAGCCGTAGTGAAAGTTTCATGAATGGAATTTTATACACGCTACTTGACGGAATACATTTCTAGATCTTCACAGAAGCAAAATGATGGTAAGGAAAGAGTATTAACTCTGAAGCCAGGCAGACCTCGGTCAAGTCCCACCCCTTTCACTGATCAACCATGTGAACCCGGATCTGTTTTGGTTAAGAGGTCACCCCCTGGTCTTCATCTTCTCCATCCATAAAGGGGTAACATGAAATTTAGCTTAAAAGATTGTTATGATCCGAAATTAGAAAATAAGTTAGCAAAGGTAACTCTTACCTTCTTTCTAACACAAATACGGCCAGTTTCCTTCTCTGGATTTTCCCAAGTCCACCATTGAGTAGCCCAATAATTCGAAGCAGGAAGACACTCCCCTAGATGGTGGTGAGAAAGGACCTGGGGTCATCTGATACCAAAGGAAAAACTGATACCAGAACTCAAATAGTACATCTATCTGCAGTCTTATAGGGCCCAAAGTAAGAGAAAATAGTCCTATTCTCTTATAAAAACTCGGTAAAGTAAGAATGGTTTAGCATGACAACACGTCCACACCCTACATAAAAGTTTACATTCTATTCAGAATATTGTAGTTAAGAAGAGAGGAAGTGGGCTTCCCTGGTGGCGCAGTGGTTGAGAATCTGCCTGCTAATGCAGGGGACACGGGTTCGAACTCTGGTCTGGGAAGATCCCACATGCCACGGAGCAACTAGGCCCGTGAGCCACAACTACTGAGCCTGCGCGTCTGGAGCCTGTGCTCCGCAACAAGAGAGGCCGCGACAGTGAGAGGCCCGCGCACCGTGATGAAGAGTGGCCCCCACTTGCCACAACTAGAGAAAGCCCTCGCACAGAAATGAAGACCCAACACAGCCAAAAATAAAAATAAATAAACTAAAAGAAGGCTCAACATTTAAAAAAAAAAAAAAGAAGACAGGAAGCAAGAAAGATTTTGGAAACATTTTCATCCATGATGTTTCAAGTTTCATTCATTTACTGTCTTCCAAATCTTTACTGAGCTCCTACCACATTCCAGGCACTGGTCAGCACTTTGGAATACATCAGAAAACAAAACAGACAGAAATCTCTGTCCTTGGGCAGCTTAAATTTTTGCAGAGAGAAACAAGCAATAACCAATGAATACAGCAGGGAAGTAAACATATACTATGTTCAAAGGTGCTAAGAGCGGTGAAAGAATAAAAGGGCACAGGCAATGGAAGTTGGGAGAAGTTGGGGAGGAGAGGAACAGGTTACAATTTTAAGTAGACTAGTCAGGGAGGCCTCAAAGAAAGTTTTGTACTAAAAGGAAAAACCCTCTGATCTTTGAAAAACCCAAAAGGGTTCCAGGAAAGCTAAAAAAAAATCACAACTCTTTTTCTATTATTAAATTCCTAAATTGAAATTTGACTGTACATCTCACTGGCCAAGTAGACTTAAATCCTTTGAGAATGAGCTCAGACGTGTCCCCCACAGACATTTACATGCCCAAGCTAGTTTGATGAATGAATGAATGAATGAATGAATGATGAATAAATGAAACACTCTCCTCTGAGAAATCATGGCTTAACATGTTAACTCATTTCTCTAACAAACTGAATCCCTACTGCCTTCCAAGGGGTTTGGGCATCTTGTCCCCCAGAGCAAGCATACATACCTCTTTCTCCCTACTTCTCTCCCGGGTGAATTTCCCACTCACTGTCCCCAAGAGAGAAGACCTATTGGGGCCAATAAGGCACCTTTCACTACGGAACTCTACTCTTAGGCAGCATCATCCCAAGCTACCTCATTGTTGAATTTCCTTATGGTTCCATTCTGTCATGACAAAGACCAGTGAACCAGTCTGTTGTGGTCAGGGTGACAGAGTCCCTGGCAGTAGTCAGGGGGAAACTATAGACTGAACCTCCCAGACACATTCTGCAAGAAGGAGGCTGCAAGAAAGGCTGGCACACACTCTTTTGTGAACCAGCAGGTACATGTAATTTCAAGAACAAATTAGAAAATGGGGAGAGTGAGGCTGAGGTTATGAGATAAGCCCCTGACTTGCTGTGGGAATCTCCGTGTTTTTTTTTTTTAATTAATTAATTTGTTTATTTATTTTTGGCTGCTTTGGGTCTTCGTTGCTGCGTGAGGGTTTTCTCTGTTGCAGCGAGCGGGCACTACTCTTCCTTGCTTTGCGCGGGCTTCTCATTGTGCTGGCTTCTCTTGCTGCGGAGCACGGGCTCTAAGCGCCCGGGCTTCAGTGGTTGAGGTGCGTGGGCTCAGTAGTTGTGGCTTGTGGGCTCTAGAGCGCAGACTCAGTAGTTGTGGAGCACAGGCTTAGTCGCTCCGTGGCATGTGGGATCTTCCCGGACCAGGGCTCGAACCCATATCCCCTGCATTGGCAGATAGATTCTTAATCCCTGCACCACCAGAGAAGTTCCTCTCCATGGTTGTTTTTTTTTTGAATTTTATTTTATTTTTTATACAGCAGGTTCTTATTAGTTATCCATTTTATACATATTAGTGTATATATGTCAATCCCAGTCTCCCAATTCCTCTCCATGGTTTTAATATTGATTCCTTTCACCACAAGCAGCAGACATAACTTGAGTAGGTTCACAAGGCTAGACAAAAGCTGGCCCTTAGCCAGGAAACAACCAAGATACTAAATTCTCAAATGTGGAATGCTTTTTATTATATACATTTAACATACAACAGTGCTTCTCATATTTAGACTTATCACTTTCTTATGTCCTATTGCCCATCTGCAAAATCTCAAAAGTTAAGGGTCCATATCATAAATAAATCCTGGGACAAAGGCCATACTTCAGGAAATTTGTCCAAACCAAAACCAAAACCCCAGGAACAGAGTTTAATGGAAGTGTTCGCTGACCCACGTGGCTGGGCTTGAATCAGTTCTCAAGCATCTGAACCATATCTACCTTTTCATGCCTTGCGTGGAGGTCCTTCATGTCCAAACAGGCATCTGTTTCCTCTTTGCAACCAACTCAAGGTCCCAGAGAAGGCCTTGGGCAGAGCAGCAAGTTGCCTGGTAGGAACGAGCTGAGATGTGCTCTCGTTACCAAGGGAGTGCTTAGTAGGGTGGCCTGGTGAAAACCAACCTGGTTTAAAATGGAGATGAACACCAACTGTGGTCCTCCAGCTTTTCATTTTTGAGCTGTGGTACAGAGTAGGACTGTGTGTCTGATAACTGCCCAGCTCCTTCACTAGCGAGAATAAAGAGGCACTATTTGCAGCAGGCTTGCTTGGAGGCTAACCAACCCCACCCCTCCGTGAAGGTGAGAACTGCTTCTCCTCCCCTGGGGAGATCTTCCTAGATGCGTCTCCTTCTCAAACCTCTGGGACTGTGTCTGACTGTGTCCATCAGCACTGACAGTCTTCTGGTCCATGGGCAGGTCGTGAGCCACAGATATATTTTGTTGGGGCTGCAGTGAATTAAAACAAAATTTTTTTGAGATAGTTTGCATTTGAAAACTTGGAGGTTTTGTCTAAAAGTCTTGATATCCAACTACTCGATAAATCAGAAGATCTGGCAATACTGACAAGAAGGGGGTGGATGTGAGGAGGGGTTGCCTGTATGAGCCATTCATGCACTCTCCATTTCTCTCCCTGATTTCACTCACAAGGCTTACCTGCCTCACCCTTGAAAGCGCTTAAATTGCTGACAAGCTGCTCTGACCATCTTGACAACTGGTCCGAGGCAGAGAATGACAGCCATCATTTATCGAGTGCTCACCATGGGCCTTTCTGAGCTCTTTTCCTATATGACCTCATTGAACCCTCCACCAACTCCAAGAGGTGTACCTTGTCACTCTCCACAGATTACAGAAGGGGAAACTGAGGCAAGGGAAGTTCAGTGATTTGCCGGAGGTCACACAGCTGTAAGTGGCAGAAATCCAAGAAAAGCCAAAGACGGTTGACTCTGGAATCACAGTACCTGACTTCCGATCTACCCCGCCTTTAAGACTGGCCAAATACGCTATCTCTTTAGAACGTTTCCAATTTCGTAATCTCGCTTCTGTTTGATTACCTGGTTCGGTTCTGGCCTCACAAGTTTTTCTCACCTTATGGACATGCACATTGTACCTACACGTCCATACTATACTATAAATAATGAATTTCAGTGTAATACATTGCATTAGCCACACGTTATATGTCTATTAGCAGGGGTATATATATACACACACACACATATATATATACACACATGTATATCAAATATTTATTCATCTGTTCAAACTCTGAGGGTCCTAAAGGAGCAGAAAAACTAAGCTACAGACACTGGCAGCCATTGGGTGGAAATGAGCCATGGCTTGTTGCACGAGGCGGTGGCTGTGAAGGACCTGGGGCAGGATGGATGTAGCTGTCGCAGGGAGACAAGCTCCTAAACCTCACAGGCTCCTTGGCCAAGACTGAGCTCGGGCCCAAACCACACACTAAGTCAAGCTTCTCAGATTCCTCTCAGAACCTTCTTTCTCTGCTCCATTTCCTGGCCCTCATTTCAGGCCAGTTCCTCCCAGACCATCTTCCATAGCCTGTGCTTCATCCAAGCTTGGATTTTTCCCCCCACGAACAGCAGCTCCCTTGGGTTCACTGCCTCCTTCCTGCTTCTTCTGCAATATCTTTTTTCTGACGGCTCCTTTATTAACAAGGCCTGGAGGCTGGAACGATTTTGGGGGGGTTCTTTTTTAATCAAAGAAACTCCTTCCATGTTATTTATTTTATTTTGTTTCTGAATACTCCCACTTTAGCGGTGGTTTTTGTTGGTGTTTTCAGAGGAGGTTTTGGTTACTGTTTGTTTAAGGAAGCCTAGGCTGAAGACACTGTGGTGTCCCCCAGGCCCTGCCTCTGGGCTCTGGAATTTTCCTTCAGCCCTGGCCAGCCACGCCCTCGGCTTCCTGTGGGCCCTGGCCTGGCCGGAGACACGCAGCTGGAGCAGAGCTGTCTGGCCTGACCGCCTCCTGCTCTGCAGGCCTCTCTGGGAACCTTGAATACCCAAATTCCCATGCTCCCCCCCAGCCACGCTCAGTTCCCCAGCCTCCTCGGAGAGTGTTTCCTATCTTTATTTTCCAGCACTTCATAATTTAAAGAGGTCGTTTTTCAGGGGAGGTGCAATTGATATCCTCCAAAATCAAAACCTTCTGGGGGAAGTCTATAAAATGAGCACTCCTATAATACGGTACTTCCCCCTAAAATTTATTTTTTCCTTTAAGGACAAGGTACTGTTAACAGCACTAAAACCCTTAACGATGGGGAAATCTTCTGGATTTCGATATGCTGGAATGAAGTACCACAAAAGCAGGGCCCTCTGCTTTCTACTGATATATCCCAAGTGCTTCACAGTTAATAGACACTCAGGAAGAAGTTTCCCGAAGGGAGGAAAGAGCTCGTTATTTAAGAGCCATTAATATAGACTAGGAAATATATGAGAGACCCACTGATATAGCTCATTAAGTATAAATACTGAAATGGTATAATCTATACCAAAGTCCTTGCCAAAAAAATAGAATTTTCTCTCCAACCTGTCGTCACACTGTGAATTTTGGTTATTTTAAGATCTATCCCACTCCTTATTGGACTGAATTCCAACCAAGATGCCCCAACAAAGAAAAAACCCACAAGAATACAAATTTTAAGGGTGCTAATTATGAATCTGAACATTAAATTCTTATTATATACATACTCTTATAGTGCAAAAGTTACCTGAGTTTTCAAGATGAAGGCTTTTGTCAATGATTAGGTCAGGTATATACATAATAAAATGTTATTTGCTTAATGTCACTAATTCCAAGTCACTCCTGGAAAGTTTTCTGGCAATAAAGTTCTCTTCTTTCTTCTAGTAAAGCTGATGTTTACCAAAAATGTTGTGTTTAATATCTTTATGTTTATAGAACCTGGTACATAATAGATACTCAATAAATGTTTGTTAAGGGAATGACTTTAGTAATACTTTGCCATAGGGTTAAAAGTATCATCTTTTGAAGGCTAAATTAACATTGGCATACAAACACCATGGAAATACAATCTGTCCCTGAAGCACGCCATATTTCAAAAAAGGACTAAAAAGATCGGCTTAATTTATCTTATTTTGCAGAAAATGGGTTATAAGTCTTTGCCTACTTCAACATCTTAAAGAGGGAAGAGGTTGTGGGTGAGCTGGAGTAGACTAGAAAGTTCCCTAGGTTTTCTGAAAGCACTGGATGGGAGTGGTATTAAATAGGACTGACAAGCTCACTTGGTCTTAAGAGGGACAATGATACCTGGGGGAGGGACCTAGGAATCTACATTTTTAAACAAGTTCCCTGAGATGGATTTTTTTTTTTTTAATTTACACAGGTGGCCAAAATTCTCCACCCTTCCCTGTAACCATGCCACTTGCCATCTTGCAAAGTGGTACTGAAGCTCCTCCCACGAAGACATGAAGTTTATTTCCCCACCCTGAATTTGGGCTACTCGTTTGACTTGCTTTGACTTGCTTTTCCCTTGTGGCAGAAGGAACACTGGGCCAGTTCTGAGCCTAAGCCTCCAGAGGTCTTGCTTGTTTCCACTCATTCTCTTGTTTGCTGCTACCATGTGTGCAAGCCCAGTCTGGTCAGCTGGGTTATTAGAGACACGTGGCCCCTGTCACCCCAGTTGACAACCACCAACCGTCAGACATGGGAGTGAGAACATGCAGTCTACCTGAGAGCTGACTGCACAGGCACAAGTGGGCCTCCCCAAGATCAGCCCAGCTGAGCTGACTGGCGGAACCACCCATCAGCCCACAGATTTGCAGGAAGTAAGGGATGACTGGTTTAAGCAACTGAGTTTGAGTGTAGCTAACCTATGCACATCTCTGCTTCTTACAATCAAGCAATCTTGGAAATGTTAGTCTGCAAGATCTGCGGCTTTCTTGGAATAAAGAGATAAGTCTGAATGCCAACCTCTGTAAATCCCTTGGTATTTGCCCATGAATTGAACACAAATGAAAATATAATTAGGAAAAGCCTACATTAACTTTAAATAGTATAAAACAATCCACTGAAAGTTGTCAAAAAAATAGCCAAGAATTATGACCTCCTGGGGAGGCTCAGGGTTAGGTTATGGAAATAACCCCTAGTATTCAGGTGTAAGATCTATGATCATCACAAACTCTCTAAAAAATATATTTTTCAGTTTCTCCATCCCCTGACCAGAAATGAAGGGCAGAATTGATATCAAAGCAAGTAATTGTTCTTAATTGTGTTAATCCTAGAGTGACAGGCTATGGTGCAATCGTGATTTTTCAAGTGCAGAATTTGAGCGTCTGGAAATAGGTACTGAATTCTTTGTTTTCTAGCAATGGACACATTCCGCACTCCTGATCCCTGGCCTAATAACAACACTGTGTATTAGGATAATGATGAATGCTTATTGTGGTGTACGCAGCTTAATGGCTTGATAACCGGATGGGAAATCCTGTGCATGTCGACAGGAGAGTTGCCTTAGTTTGTTATTAATCATCAAAAAGTGAACTGCACTGAGTCACAGCAGCAAATGAGAAAGAATAAAGGCTTAGTTATACTGATCATTTTTAATTTACCTTTAGTTCAGCTAGAACGCGTAGGGCAAGGCATTATGAGTAAGTTATATCTAGTGAGGATACCAGGAATAGAGTTGCCTGAGCCAGCCCACATTTCCTTCTTCTTTGGAAGCTGATGAATGAGCTACAACATGATCCTAACAACCTGACAACAACAAGGAAATAGCACTACTTTTTCAATTAGCACGTGGATTAAAGATTTCACGCATGCTTTTATTCTCCTTTTGTCTACTAATAGGTTTGCTTATTGGAGAAAAAGGCAGCCTGGCGTAGTCTTGCCTATTACAATATTTCACTAAGACCAGTGACATTTTGAAATAATAAAAAGAAAATAGCACCATAGAGGTGATCCAAAAAGTAATCCCCTTTAAAACAAATTTGCTTAACCATTAAAAAATCATATTATGTTTTGTTTAGCATAAAATAGGTTTAGAAGAGAAAGAGTCTATATTCTTTGAGAAACCTCCTTTATGAGCCAGGTTATGAGCTGAAATAACTATATTTCAAGTGGAAGAAGACTGAGGAAATAAAAGAAACCCTGGCTGTGTGTAACTTTTGGCTTTGTAGAGTCCTTTTTCATGCATATGATAATTTCCTTTGATCCTATCTAAAAAGTAGATAGGGCGTGTTTTATCACATCCATTGTACAGATGAATAAATTGATATTAACTTGCTAAGTACGCACGCTACAACAAATAACCAAGCATATTTAAAACAAGTAGGCTAAAATATACACATTCCTATATATAAAATGGATAACCAACAAGGACCTATTATATAGCACAGGGAACTATACTCAATATCTCGTAGGAACCTATAATGGAAAAGAATCTAAAAAAGGATACATAGGGACTTCCCTGGTGGCCCAGTGGTTAAGACTCCACGCTTCCACTGCAGTGGGCATGGGTTCGATCCCTGGTCGGGGAGCTAAGATCCTTCATGCCGCATGGCGCAGCCTAAAAAATAAATAAAAAATAATATATATGCATGTATATATATATATGTACAATTGAATCACTTTGCTGTACACCTGAAACTAACACGACGTTGTACATCAACTATATTTCAATAAAAAAATTTAAAAATAAAATAAAATTTAAAAATAAATAAAACAAGTAGGTGACTACCAGTTCAAGGTGGTGTATTAGGCGCATCTGTCCCGTTTCTCATCTGTGCCTACACTAAATGTATTGCAATGGAATAATAGCAACAGAAACAACAGGTGTAACAGTATAATAACAGGGATTTGTGTGTTCTTCTCACAACAAAGAAGAGAAAGGGGAGACCATCAGTAGATTTAAGATTTGAATACATTTCTAGAAAAATGGAAAGCAGATGCAGGAGTTGTGGATGATCCAAGTGGAGGAACTTGTAGTCAATAACGGGTAGAGATGGGTGCGCATCTGAAAAGGGAAATGATTGGCCCTGATTTCAAGAAGCACAGGAAAGCTTGAATTTTGGGATTCAAGGTACAATAGAGGGTCAGGGTGGGTCATGACAGCAGAACAATTGAAGTCTATAGACTAACAGGTCAAGCCAACCTTCACCCCAGGAGCAGGTGCCCAGTAGACAGGCATTTACCTACCCTTCCAGTAAGGTGTTCTTTTCTTAAAGATTGAATGGAAGAGTCAAAAGAACTGAGACCTTTATGTGGAAGATGGTACCCTAGAGAAATGTTCTGTACATTCTAACATTAGGGTTTCCAAAGCAAAAGAGCTGGACCACCACTCTTTTACCCTAACTTAGACAGCAAACAAGCTTCACCCTTTTCATAGAGCTGGTTAGAAACCCCTCTGGGCTATTTGACTTTTTAACTATATAGTTATTTCTTTAACATTTTTGAAAGTTGGTTTCATAAATTTAGAAGTTAAAAACTAAAGTGACTTTCTTACTAAATTCTCTATCATCTTAGAGTTCTTTTCCCATTTATGTTTACAATTTCATATTAATTATAAATCATAACATTTTATATTTTCCTGGCCTCAAAAAAATACCCTAAAGTAACTTTTTAAGAATGTGAGTTAGTTATCAGGTTGATATTCACAGCATTAAATATTAAAGAAAAAGTTTAAAAAGAAGACAATATGCAAATGACTAAATAAATCACTTGCATAAAATGAAATGCTCTGCAGCTAGTCAAATTTTTAGAATACATTTTTTTTTTTTTTTTTTTTTTTTTTTTTTTTTGCGGTTCGCAGGCCTCTCATTGTTGTGGTCTCTCCCGTTGCGGAGCACAGGCTCCGGATGTGCAGGCCCAGCGGCCATGGCTCACGGGCCCAGCCGCTCTGAGGCAGGTGGGATCTTCCCGGACCGGGACACGAACCTGTGTCCCCTGCATCAGCAGGCGGACTCTCAACCACTGCGCCACCAGGGAAGCCCTAGAATAAAATTTTTTTTCATAAAAATATGTTTATCATATATTATTGAATGAAAATAAGTTACAAAATATAGTATAAGGCATTATTATAGTTTTTATTTAAAAGTTATTCTTAAATATGGGTACATACATTGAAAAAAGTCTAAAAAGGTATTTAACAAAATGGTAACAGTGTTTGGCCCTGGGTGGTGAGATTAGGCATAGTTTTTTCTTTTTTTTTTTATATATGTTTTCTAAATTTTCTATATAAACATGTTATATTTAAGTAACTTAACAGTTTTTTCTTGTTTTTCCATTTAACATCATAGTATAAATTAGTAAGTGCTTTTAGTAAAAATGTTTTGCCTAATGTACTCAGACTCTTTTTTTAAAAAAAATGTAGTATGTGTACATACTACTATATTACTATATCAAAATTTATTTAAACATTTCTCTATTGTTTGATATTTTTGGAATTATAAAAAATGCTAAAAGAAAAATTCTTATTTGAAAATCTTTAATTTCTGAGTTTCCTGAGAAGGGTTTCCTAGAAATAGAATTACTAGATCTAGGAATATGAATTTTACTAGGGTATATGTCACCATATTTTACACTTGCAAATCTTTCTGCAGCTGTTTTTTTTTCCCATAATTTCACTTCTTAGATTTAACTCTTTAACATTTTTGTCATAGCTGTAAGGTAAGATTATAAATTTCATTTTACCCCCAGATATTTAGTCAATTTTCCCAAGTGTTGTTAAAAACCATTTCCTTATGTTAGGTGCCATATCTTTATATGTACATGCTCAGTTGGTTACAGAACTACTTATTCTTTTTTTTTTTTTTTTGCGGTACGCGGGCCTCTCACTGCTGTGGCCTCTCCCGTTGCGGAGCACAGGCTCCGGACACGCAGGCCCAGCGGCCATGGCTCATGGGCCCAGCCGCTCCGCGGCATGTGGGATCTTCCCGGACCGGGGCACGAACCCGTGTCCCCTGCATCGGCAGGCAGACTCTAAACCACTGCCCCACCAGGGAAGCCCCAGAGCTACTTATTCTTTTCTTGTGATCTTTTCATCAACTTTTGTTGCTAAGAATGACACAGTTTTGATGATCAAACTTTTAAAGTGAATTTTAATATCTCATATAATAAGTCCTTTCTTAATACTCTTTCAAAATTTTCTTCTTACTGTCTTCATTTTCTATGGCTGCATAACAAATGAACACAAGCTTAATGTCTTAAAACAACACAAACGTACTATCTTACAGTTTTTGTGTGTCAGCCTTTCACAAAGCTGAGTGGGTTTCAAAGTGTCAGTTGGGATGTGATTCTCATCTGAGGCTTGGAATCCTCTTCCAAGTTCACTGGCTGTTACAGAATTGAATTCCTTGTGGTTGTACGACTCTATATCCAGCTGTAAATTGAGCACTAATCATCCATGATGTGCTCTGGCAATGCAGATC
The DNA here is from genome assembly GCF_011762595.2 of Tursiops truncatus. NCBI lineage: Eukaryota > Metazoa > Chordata > Mammalia > Artiodactyla > Delphinidae > Tursiops > Tursiops truncatus. The sequence goes on from NC_047040.1 coordinate 14,093,797, forward strand.
TGCAAAATATCACCATCTGATACTCCTAATCAACGACTTATTAGAAGCAAGGATCTGAGTGACTGTGGAGAGTCAGTCACCCAGACATTTTTGCCCTTTCAAACATTTGAACATTTTCAAATACTTTAGAACATTTTGGGCAAACTAATGAGATTGGCTGGTTGCTCCTAATTTTCAGGGACAAAGTGAGAAAGAAAAGCATAAGCTCAGTGATTTGAATTCCCAGCTCTAGTGCCACGTAAATGACCTGAAAGCTTCTGTATGTGCCCTGAAGGAGACCCCAACCTGCAGCTGCAGGGATGAGATTTAAAATGATGAGGTTTTAGTGTTATTTAAAACCCACTCAACCACACTGGGAGGATCCAGAAGACATACCTTTCACCACTACTGTAAGGAGTATTCATGAGGGGAGCATCCTTTTTTTTTTTTAATTGACGTATAATTGATTTACAAAGTTGTGTTTGTGTTTCAGGTATACAGCAAATTGATTTAGCTATATATATTATATATATATTTTAATGTATTTTTAAATATATATATTATTTATATATATATATATATATATATATATATATATATATATATATATAAGACTGTGCTATACCGTAGGTCCTTGTTGTTTCTCTATTTTATATATAGTAGTGTGTATCTGTTACTCCCAAATTCCTAATTTATCCCTCCCCCCGACCTCTCCCCTTTGGTAACCATAAGTTTGTTTTCTATGTCTGTGAGTCTGTTTCTGTTTTGTAAATAGTTCATTTGCATCATTTTTTTTTAGATTCCACATATAAGTGATATCGTATGATATTTGTCTTTCTCTTCCTGACTTACTTCACTTAGTATGATAATCTCTAGGTCCATCCATATTGCTGCAAATGGAATTATTTAATTCTTTTTTATAGTTGAGTAGTATTCCATTGTGTATGTGTGTGTGTGTATACACACATATATATATACACACACATATATATACACACACACACACACACACACACACACACACACACACACATATATATATATATATATACACCATGTCTTCTTTATCCATTCATCTGCCCATTGATGTCTAGGTTGCCTCCATGTCTTGGCTATTGTAAAAAATGCTGCAATGAACATTGGGATGCATGTGTCTTTTTGAATTATGGTTTTCTCCAGATATATGCCCAGGAATGGGATTGCAGGATCATATGGTAGCTCTATTTTTAGTTTTTTGAGGAACCTCCATACTGTTCTCCATAGCGGCTGTGCCAATTTACATTCCCTCCAACAGTGTAGGAGGGTTCCCAGGGGAGCATCCTTGAAGAGCTCTGTGATCACACTTCTCAGTTACAATGGGAACTGTGATCACTTAGTTGGGAAATCTGAATGCAGTGGGAGTAATTGTATGGCAGGGGTCAAGTGTCAGCACTCGACTGACAAGGGCAAGGTGGAAGTGGTTGCTGTATTGACCACAGAGTGAAAGCAGCATTCAGAATAGTCTGACTCATACAGATCCATGGTGTTGGCTAGTTAATCATGGCATTTCTAGAGATAAAATAGATAAGAAGTCTTTTCAATTCTTATTTGATCTGTATAGGCAGAAAAGTTCTAGGTTAGGAGAACAAAAGTCTAACCTGAATCATAAAAATATAGAGTTACAGCCCCTCAGTCAATTCCCAGACTTGATCCAGTTTACAGACCCAGAGCCCCTTGAATGAAGGAGAGGCTGCATCCCCCCAGGGAAAGACCCTGGTACACTGCCAAAAATTTATACTGTTAACTTTTCTCCAGCCTACTTGAAAGGGTCCAATGGTTTTTTACCAAGGTAATGGTAAATTGGGGAAATAGAAATAATCAGATCTTTTGGAGGACTGCTGGACACTGGCTCTGAACTAACACTGATCCCAGGAGACCCAAAATGGCACTGTGGTCCACAAGTTAGAGTAAGGGCTTAAGGAGGTCACATGATCAATGGAGGTTTAAGTTCAGGTATGTTTCACAGTGGGGACCAGGGCATTCCTGAACCCGTTCTGTGGTTATTCCCCAGTTCCAGAATGCATAATTACAGTAGACACAATCAGCAGCTGGCAGAATCTCCGCATTGGTTCCCTGACCTGTGGAGTGAGGGCCATTATGGTGGGAAAGGCCAAGAAGAAGCCACTAGAACTGCCTTTACTTAGGAAAATAATAAACCAATAGCAATACCACATCCCTAGAGGGATGACAGAGATCTGTGCCACCAACAAGGACGTGAAAGATGCAGAGGAGGTGAATCCCACCACATCCTCGTTCAACTCGCCTATTTGGTTTGTGCAGAAGACAGATAGATCTTAGAGATGACAGTGGACTACTGTAAGCTTAACCAGGTGGTGACTCCAATTGCAACTGCTATACCAGACATAATTTCATTGCTTAAGCAAATTAACACATCCCCTGGTAGTATCTGGTATGCAGCTATTGACCTGGCAAATGCTTTTTCTCCCTTCCCTCTCCATAAGTTTGCTTTCAGCTGTCAAGGCCAGCAATACACAGTCATTGTCCTACCTCAGGGGTATATCAACTCTCCAGCCCTATATTATAATTTACTCCAATCACCTTTTTCTTCCACAAGACATCACAGTGGTCCATTACATTGATGACATTATGCTGATTGGATCTAGTGAACAAGAATTAGCAACTACTCTAGACACATTGGTAAGACATTTGCATGTCAAAGGGTGGGAAATAAATCCAAAGAAAATTTGGGAGGCTTCTAGCTCAGTGAAATTTCTAGGGGTCCCGTGGTGAGGAGTATGTCAAGATATCCCTTCTAAGGTAAAGAATAATTTGTTTCCTCTGGCCCCTCTTACATCCAAAAATGTGGCACAACACTTAGTGGGCCCCTTTAGATTTTGGAGGCAGCATATTACCATGATACTCAGGCTCATTTACTGAGTGACCCAAAAGCTGCTGGTTTGGGGAAGGGCCCAGAACCAGAGAAGACTCTGCACCAGGTTTAGGCTTTTATGCAAGCTATGTTGCCACTTGAGCTATAGGATCCAGCAGATCCAATGGTGCTTGAAGCATCAGTGGCAGAAAGCTTACTTAAGCAGACCTCTATAGGTGAATCACAGCTCAAGCCCTCAAAATTTTGGAGCAAAGTCCTGCCATCCTCTGCAAATAACTACTCCCCTTTTGAGAAGCATCTTGTGCCCTGCTATTGGTCCTTAGCAGAGACCGAACGCTTAACCATGGGCCACCAAGTTACCATGTGACCTGCCCTCCCCATCATGAACTGGGTTTTATGTGACCCACTAAGCCATAAAGTTGGGTGTACACAGCAACAGTCCATCATCAAATGGAAGTGGCATAGATGTGATGGGGCCCGAGCATGCCCTAAAGGCATAAGTAAGTTACATGAAGAAGTGGCCAAAATTCCCATGGTCCCCACTCTTGCTATGCTGCCTTCTCTCTCCCAGCGTGCACCTCATGGTGAGTCTTCACTATCGGTTGGCAGAGGAAGAGGAGATTCGGGCCTGTTTTACAGATGGTTCTGCATAGTATCCGGGCACCACCCCAAAGTGGACATCTGCAGCATTACAGCCCCTCTCTGGGACATCCAGGAAGGAAGGTAGTAAAGGGAAACCCTCCCAGTGGGCAGAACTTTGAGCAGTGCACCTGGTTGTTCACTTTGCTTGGAAGGAGAAATGGCCAGATGTGAGACTGTATTCCAATTCATGGGCTGTAGGCATTGGTTTGGCTGGATGGTCAGGGACACAGAAGGAACATGGTGGGAAAACTGATGACAAGGAAATTTGGAGAAGATGTTTGTGGATAGTCTTCTCTGAATGAGCAAAAAATGTGAAGATGTTTGTGTCCCATGTGAATGCTCACCAAAGGGTACCTCAGCAGAGGAGGATTTTAATAATGCAGTGGAAAGGATGACCCATCCTGTGAATACAAGTCAGCCTCATTCCCCAGCTACCCCTGTCATAACCTAATGGAAAAGTGGCCATGTTAACAAGGAAAGAGGATATAGGCTTCCACTCACCACAGCTGATCTGGCTTTGGCCACTGCTGACTGCCCAATCTGCCAGCAGCGGAGACCAGCTCTTTACCCAATATGGTACCATTCCCTGAGATGTTCAGCCAGCTACCTGGTGACGGGTTGATTATATTGGACTACTTCCGTCACAGAAGGGACATTTTTTGTGTTCTTAATGGAATAGACTTTTACTCTGGATATAGGTTCCCTACATGCAATACTTCTGCCAAACTACCATCTGTGAACTTATAGAATGCCTTTTCTACTGTCATGGTACCCCACACAACATTGCTTCTGATCAAAGAACACACTTCACAGCAACTGCAGTGCATCAGTGGGCCCAGGCTCATAGAATTAATTGGTCTAACCATGTTCCTCACCATCCTGAAACAGCTGACTTGATGGAAATGTTGTAAGGTTTTTGAAGATGCAGTTACAGCACTAGCTAGGTGGCAATCCCTAGCCACCTAGTTATCCAGAAGGCTGTGTATGCTCTGAACCAACACTCAATATATGGTGCTGTTTCTCCCATAATCAGGGTTCAAGAGTCCAGGAATTAAGAGGTGGAAATGGGAGTGGCACAACTCACTATTACCCTTCGTGACACACTAGCAAAATTTTTGTTCCCTGTCCCTGTGACGTTATGCTCTGCTGGCCTAGAGGCCTTAGTTCCACAGAGAGGAGTGCTTCCACCAGTAGACAAAACAATTATTTCATTGAACTGGAAGTTAAGACTGCCACCTGGTCACTTTGGGCTCCTCGTACTTCTGAATCATCAAGCAAAGAAGGGAGTTACTGTTGGCTGGGGAGACTGATCCTGAATGCCAAGGGGAAATTGGACTGAAACTCCACAATGGAGGTAAGGAAGAGTATGTCTGGAATATAGGAGCTCTCTGAAGCCTCTTAGGATTACCATGCCCAACGATTAAAGTCAATGGGAAACTACAACAATCTACTCTAGGTAGGACTACCATTGGCTCAGATCCTTCAGGAATGAAGAGCTGGGTCACCCCTCCAGGTAAAGAGCCATGACCAGCTGAGGTGTTTGCTGATGGCAAAAGGAATACAGAATGGATAGTGGAAGAAGGGAGTACAAATACCAGCTACGATCACATGACCAGTTACAGAAACGAGTACATCATTGTCATGAGTATTTTCTCCTGACTTTGTTAGGAATATGTTTGTGTGTATGTACTAATATTTCTTTGTTTTCTTCCCTCTCTTATTCTCTTATCATGTAACATAAGATGTATTGACTCTATATCATAATACTTAAGTATACTTATCATTGTAATTATTAATAGACAAACTTATCATTGTAATTTTCCAAATAAACTTCAGAAGAGTTTGGTTAAGCTCTAAAGCAAAATCCCCTGGAAATGTTTCTTTACTTGCAGATGGTGTAAACATCTTATTAGTGTATACCATTCACACAGAAAAGTATACAAATCACAGGTGTACACTAAAATTTTCACAAAATTCGTACTTCCCCAACCAGTTCCCCAATCAAGAGCCCCTAATACTCCTTCCAGTCTTTATCCTCCCAAGGGTAGCCACCATCTTGACTTCTAAAAGCATAGATTGGTTTTGCCTGATTTCAAACTTTATACATATGGAGCCATACAGTATGTACTATTTTATGTCTGGCTTATTTTATATAGCATTATGTTTTCAAAATTTGTCCGTGTTGTAATTTGCAGTTGCTGATTCTCATTGCTGTATGGTATTCCATTGTGCGAATCCACAATTTATTTATACATTCTGCTAGATCATTTCCAGATTTTAGTTGTAGTGAGTTGTGCGGCTATAGTCATTCTTGAAGACATGTTTTGGAGAACATATAGCCATGAGGATTTTAATTAGAATTTTTATAAACTCCATACATAACTTCAGCAAGAATTGAATACTTACTTTGCTTGATCCAGGAACTTGATAGATCTATCCACTTATTAAAAATTCAAGTCTCTTTCAGTAATGCTTCTTCTACACTCACCTAGTTTGTTGTCCATTGGCCCTGGTCAAAGAGATGGAAAGAAGAGAGGGGCAAGGAAATTCTGACCTCTCTTTTACCTGCTAATGATCACTGTCTTGCCAAAACATTGTTCTGGGCCATTTTCCTCATATTCTGTTCTGGGAATAGATATTATGCCTTTTGTTTCCTTTACTTTTCACAAGTGTTCATCGAGGCCAGTCATTCACTTTCACAACACACTCTTCACTTTCAGTCTTGGTTATCTCTTGCTCATTCATTTTTTGTACATGACCTTTAAAAATGTACACTCACTGGAGAGCTCCCTGGGGGACTGTTTGGGTTGTTTTAAAGACTTCCTTTTCTGCCTCCTGCACTTTTAGAAATGCCCTTCCCTCTTGAGTCATACTCCTGCTTAGAATCTTTTCTTCATATTTAAAAAATATCTGCTACAGTAAAATCTTGGACACATGTCTTACTATGTCTATAATTCCTTCCAAATAATGAAGTAAGTAGTCATCAAGAAATGCCAGAAATTGACCAGATATCCTGCTTTAGGCAAACAAAGCTTCTAGCTGATGGTGTAGTACTAAAACCTACTGTCACTATCATATCTTACTTTGAGCTGAGCTGGTTTCGTAAATCTTTGTTAGGAAAACATCTGCTAGACCAAATAGTCTGTAAGTGATGGGGTCTCAACATGAACTGTGGGCATGTGTTTTGGGACACTCAGGCCCTTCCAACATTCTCCAAGTGGGCATCACCTCCCTTGTCACCTGGTCAGGAATGAAACTCTGTTCTTTCCTCCAACCTCTGTGCTCCTTGACCTGGAGCAACAAGAACCCGCGATCCTCTTCTGGGTCCTTTAAGAGCCATGGGAAATACGACTTCTCCCAGGTACACCAGACCACAGCCCAAACTCACCCCTTGGGCCCAATCTGCTCCATTAAGCATCCTACCTTCATATAATTTCAAGTGAGAAGTAGTTAATACTCTCCATGTTTTTTGATGACCCCAGGCTCCCCAGAACACTTATTAAATGTGTACAGTATCTCCCTCACCACACTCCACTCCACTCAGACAGCTGCACTAGGGTGAACCACTCTGTAGCTCTGTCAGTCATCTCTCCAGGGAGCCAGTCTCCCCTCAGTTAAAACCCCCAAATCTAGAAATAAGTCTCTTGGAGATTCCAGGGTCACTTGTTCAGGCAGGATGGTGGTGGGAGTGGACGAAGTAACCGCCCATCATTAACACAAGACCAGTGGTCCCTGACTCTCTACCTGTCTCTCTCCCCCTTCCCTTCCTTTTCCAGAACCTCCTCCCACCATCTCCTGAGGGTAACAGGGCCATATCTGCAGCTATTTGGTTAGACCCAGGGGAGGGACCGGCCCTGATTTTTTATGGCAATTTTTAGAATTCAGGGGTATATAACAAATGATTTGTCCTCAGCTTTGAACCTTAGTCAGCTATTTAAAAATAATAAAAAAGGTCTCACTCAACGACAGGTTACAAAGGAAACATATAACAATGATTTTGGATGGTTATAAGTGCCATGAAGAAAATGAAATAAGGCAACATGATAAACAGCGACAGGGAATCACTTTAGATATGAAGGTCAAGGACAGCCTCTTTGAGAAGGTGGTACCCAAATACCCACCAGAATAATGGAAATCACTGAGCCCTTTGGAGATATGAGAAAAGATGATTTCAGGCAAAGGAAGGAGCATGTGCCAAGACTCTGCGGTGGGAGCAAGCTTAACTATTTTGAGAAACAAAGAGAAAGCCAATGTGCTTTACAATATGAATTTTGCCTGGATTGGGCAGGACTACACCTCCATCCTTAGTCTTCTACCCAATGACACAATTTTCTTTTCAACAAGAGCCCATGGCATTGCTTCTCCCAATAATAAAGACAGGGGGTAGGCGATGTTCAGTGAAGCTGTTCTTAGAAAGAATGACCAAGAAGCAAGTTTGACATAAACACATCATTAACACTTGGACCCTTAGATATCACTAATGCAAAAATTATTCTTGTCTACTTTTAGGTAATATGTCTACTACTGGAAAGACTACACTGGAGTAATTATCCTCTGTTGATGTCTGGACGTTCTTTAAAATAAAGAAACTAACTGAAGTCTTCAGAAAGGTCCCTGGTACATGGGAAGCAGCCGTCTGCAGCTCAGTAACATCATCAGGATGCCTTTAAACAACTGGATGAACAAGACAAAGAAATGTGTTTCTTGGGATGCAATTTATCAGCAATAAAGCAAAATAAGCTGGTGAACATTTCATTGCAACTTCTAGGAAGGAAACTGATAAAAATATTTCCAGGAGTAAAAGGTGGTAAAATAGAAATTAATTTCACAATTCCTATTCTTAGCTGGGATTATAAAATGTCATTGATAAGTCCTTAAAAATAAAATTTTTATTTAAAAAGAAGATTTTTAAAAAGCCACTCAAACTTATCTCCCGGATGTGGAGCTATGACCAGGATTCACAGTGGTGGTGATGGGAAGCACAGGCTGAATTGTTCTTTTAGTCTCTTCCTCCACTCTTGGACACCCACTGACAAAGACAAATGAAAACAAAAGCTCTCCTCTTTCCTCCTTCAGTCAAAAAAACAAGTCTCTGTGCATATCAGCTTGTAGTCAAGTAGTTCTCAAGCATAGTCCAAGTAGACTGCTTAATTGTCTAGCCTTCCTGTTCCACAAAGAGCAAAGTCTTTAAAAACTCTAATACTTACAAAGTTGTGGTACTGCCCACCACAATTCTAAGACAGTCCCCAAGGTCCTCTCCACCAAGCCCTGTGTGCACCCTTTGCCTAGTTCCTGGGACTGTGAATATGATGGATTTTACCCTCATGATTAGATTACATTATATGGCATAGTTGACCTTAAGGTAGGGAGATTATCTGAGTGGGCTTGACCTAATCACATGAGCCCTTTGAAAGCAGAGAGTTTCTCCAGCTCATCACGGAAGAGAAAGTAAGAGGTTGGAAACTGGAAAAGGATTCCATGCACCCTTGCTGATGGCAGATGGCGGAGATCATGAGGCAAGGAATGTGGGCAGCTTGTAGGAACTGTGAGAAGCCTTTGGCTGAAAAAGCCCAGCAGGGAAATGGGGACCTCAGTCCCACAACTGTAAGGACCTGAATTCTGCCAATAATCTGAATGAGCTTGGAAATGGATTCTTCCCTGGAGCCCACAGATTAGAGCTCAACCTGACTGATGCATCGATTTCAGCCCTGAGACTCTTAGCAGAAACCCCAGCCGCCCCGTGCCTTCTGACCTATATAGCACTGTGGGCTAATAAATGGGTGCTGTTATATGTCAATTATATCTCAGGGTTTTTTTAAAAAAAGAAACAAATGCATTATTTAAATGTTTATATTTTTCTCAAATTTTTTTCCTTCTATTCTCTGATATGTAGGTAGGTATCTCTCTCATGGTCTAATTAGATATTTCCCTCACTTATTAAATATTTCCTTAGACGTAAGAATCTAGCCTGTATTCCTTCTACGTGGGCTCAATATAGGAGGACAGAATAAACAGTGATGTTGTACGGCAGAGAAGAGGAAAGAAAGAGAAAAGAGAAAGAGTAAAAGTTAGGAAAGGAAGGAAGGAAGAAGAAAGAGAAGGGAGGGAAGGAAGGAAGGAAGGGGGAAAAAATGAAAGAGGGAATATTCTGGTTATCTCTAGCTGCATAACAAATCACTCTAAAACTTGCGGCTTAAAACAACAGTTATTGTATTATTGTCTCATGATTCTGTGGATTGACTGGCTCTGGTAGGTGGCTCTTCAGCTACGTACGATACTGGCTAGGGTTGCAGACATCTAGGGACTTGGCCGGGCTGGAAAGTCCAAGATGGCGCTGACGCGTCTCCATGCCAACTGCTGTCTGGGAGCTCAGCTGGGGCTGTAGACCGCAGCCTCATGGTTTTCCTCCTTGTAGTGTCTCCATGTGCGTTGGGCTCCTCATAGCATGGCTGCTGAGTTTCGAGGGGCTGGAAGCAGAAATGATCCATCTTGTTTAGGTCTGGGGGCAGCAGTCCAGTGATGTCACATCCCCTGCATTCTTGTCAGAGCCAATCATAAGAAGAGCTCAGAGTCAAGAGGAGAGGAAATAGGCTCTACTTCTTGATATGAGAAGAGATGTATGTGTACACGTTGGGGAAGGATTTTTGTGAGACATCTTTGGAGACTCACTCCCGCAGGAAGCAAGAGAGAAGTACACACAGCACCACCACCACCACAGGGATCTTCCAAAAACTTAAGTCAGATCATGCCACTCCACCACTCAGGGTCTTACAGTCGTTTACAAAGTGATACACGACCTGCTCCAACCCTTGAGCCTCTTCTGCATCTGACTTCTTTTACTGTCTCCCTGGCTCATTGCACTCCAGACACACTGGTATCCCAGCTGTTTCTCAGACTCCTTAAGCACATTCTTATCTTAGAGACTTTGCCTTTGCTCTTTGTCTGTCTGGAAAGCGTTCTCCAGTTATCCACAAGTTTCCTTCCCTCACTTTTATCTCTCAGATCAAATGTCAGGGAAGGTTGTCACTACCATCCCACATAAAATAGCAACCTCCATCATCCCACCACTATGACTGAATTGTGTCCCATCCATATTCATATGTTGAACCCCTAACCCCAAATATGACTATATCTGGAAAAGGATATGATGTTTTGTTTTGTTTTGTTTTTTGCTGTACGTGGGCCTCTCACTGTTGTGGCTTCTCGCGTTGCGGAGCACAGGCTCCGGACGCGCAGGCTCAGCGGCCATGGCTCACGGGCCCAGCCGCTCCACGGCATGTGGGATCTTCCCGGACCGGGGCACAAACCTGCGTCCCCTGCATCGGCAGGCGGACTCTCAACCACTGCACCACCAGGGAAACCCCCAAGGATATAATGTTAAATGAGGTCATAAGGATGAGACTGAATCTGATTTGTGTCCTTATAAGCACTCTCTCTTTCTCTGCATGTGAGAACACATTGAGAAGGTGGCTATCTGCCAGCCAGGAGGAGAGCCCTCACTGGGAACTGAATCAGCCAGTGCCCTGACCTTGGACTTCCAACCTCTAGAACTGTGAGAAATCAGTTTCTGTTGTTTAAGCCACTCATCCTATGGTATTTCATATGGCAGCACAAACTGAAGAAGATACCAACCAACAACCTGTGACCACCAACCCTGCACTACTTTTTCTTCATATTCCATTGTATATATGCGCCACATCTTCTTTATCCATTCATCTATCGATGGACACTTACGTTGCTTCCATGTCCTGGCTATTGTAAATAGAGCTGCAATGAACCTTGTGGTACATGACTCTTTTTGAATTATGGTTTTCTCAGGGTGTATGCCCAGTAGTGGGATTGCTGGGTCATATGGTAGTTCTAGGCTTTTAAGGAACCTCCATACTGTTCTCCACAGTGGCTGTAGCAATTTACATTCCCACCAACAGTGCAAGAGAGTTTCCTTTTATCCACACCTTCTCCAGCATTTATTGTTCGTAGATTTTTTGATGATGGCCATTCTGACCGGTGTGAGGTGATACCCCACTGTAGTTTTGATTTGCATTTCTCTAATGATTAGTGATGTTGAGCATCCTTTCATGTGTTTGTTGGCAGTCTGTATGTCTTCTTTGGAGAAATGTCTATTTAGGTCTTCTGCCCATTTTTGGATTGGGTTGTTTGTTTCTTTCATATTGAGCTGCATGAGCTTCTTGTAAATTTTGGAGATTAATCCTTTGTCAGTTGCTTCATTTGCAAATATTTTCTCCCATTCTGAGGGTTGTCTTTTCATCTTGTTTATCGTTTCCTTTGCTGTGCAAAAGCTTTGAAGTTTCATTAGGTCCCATTTGTTTATTTTTGTTTTTATTTCCATTTCTCTAGGAGGTGGAGCAAAAAGGATTTTGCTGTGATTTATGTCATAGAATGTTCTACCTATGTTTTCCTCTAAGAGTTTTATAGTGTCTGGTCTTACATTTAGGTCTTTAATCCATTTTGAGTTTATTTTTGTGTATGGTGTTAGGGAGTGTTCTAATTTCATTCTTTTATATGTAGCTGTCCAGTTTTCCCAGCAACACCTATTGAAGACACTGTCCTTTCTCCATTGTATATTCTTGCCTTCTTTATCAAAGATAAGATCCTTTATCAAAGATAAGGTGACCATATGTGTGTGAGTTTATCTCTGGGCTTTCTACACTGTTCCATTGTTCTATATTTCTGTTTTTGTGCTTGGAAATTCTTACAAACTAGATAGCCCATCTCCTCCTCTTCCATGTTATTACTCCTTTACAACTTTTCAGTCACTTTTATTACTCCTTTTCAACCTTTCAGTCACTTTTTTTCAGTCAGTTTTGAGTTGTGGTGTTTTGATTCGGCCAACAAATTCTAAAGGTCTAATCTAATCATAGCAAATTCCCTGTGAGCACTTGTACTATCAAATGAGAAATCCCTCCTTGTGTCCCCCTTTGAGTTTCCCTGATACAATAAGACTGCTGCTCAAAGCATCGCCAGGCTCTTCTAGTGTCTTCTGAATCATTAAGAGAATCAATAATGATCAGTCAAGTTTAGATGCTAAATACATTTCCCCCCTCTGCCAATTTCACGGAAATGGCAAGTCTGCATGTTGTTGGTAAGATAAAGCTCATGGATTGTAACCATGAATCATAAATCATGATGTTGATAGGCTCATTTGCTCTGTTCCCTAGTCCTCCTAGATAGACGAATGTCACTATTTTCTAGGATCATTCTAGCTGCTATTACTTAAATCTTGCCTCTCAGTTTAAGGTCAAGACAGGGGCTGCACATTGATATCTCATGTAACTAATGCAGCTCCCTATCTCCCCCGTAAGTTTCATTTGGAAGACATAGTATAAAAAAGTATAAAAACTTTTTTTTTTTTTTTTTTGCTTTTAAGTGATCAAGTGTTCCCCAAATCAACATGGTTCCTACCACTCTCCTTTTCATTTTTATCCACTTATGCCACTGCCTGAGCCATCTGAATTGTTGAGCCCTGGAGAGATGTAGCAATTTCACTGGAAGATGTTCAGTAGTGTTGGCTAATAGATCCACTGAGGGTTCTTAACAACTCCTAGTCTGCTAGGCACACCCATGCAGAGCTGGCTTGGTCATCCTGACTCATGGATTCATATTTCAAGTTTACTCAGTTAATTGACAGATTGTTTGACTCCAAGAACCAGACGCTAAATTGCATTGAGTTATGGCACATTTGGCATTTCCTAAGTTGTGCCATAAAAACACCAGAAAGAACATGTTTGAAATTTTCCCTCAGTAGAATATTTATTTTTTAATTTAACATTTTAAACAAAATCTAAGCAGGCCCAATAAATCCCAGGACAAAGTGAAAAATGCACCCAGGAGCTTGAGTTCTTGTGGCAGAGCAAACACTAAACCAATAGATCAGTCTTTCCCACGTGGGAAACTTGATCTCAAGTTGGTGGGTGTTCTACAGAGCAAGGGTTCCTTGGTCAAACATACTGGACAAACTGTCTCATAAATATAAGCAACTAATTTTTTTTTTTTACTGTAGGACCTGTGTTGTTAGTATGTTCCAAGAAAAGTTACAGTACATGTTATTTCCTAAATTTATTTGTCTAGCAAAATCTATGCACAGAACGTCTGTTCACCAGTATTGCAAGGCACATCATTTTAAAAAGGCCAGTGCAGGCTAGTGGGCAGAATTTGTTACAAATACTTAATACTTCAGCATCATCCCTGTGACTGAGCCACCCCCCAAAATTATAAGACCTTTATGAGACCTTGAGCAAGTCTCAAAACGCCTGTGAGTCACTCTTTCTTCATCTGGAAAGTGAATAGTTTAACTTCTCTTCCAGCTCAAATAGTTTCTGATTTGCCCCAGAACTTTATGATGTTGTATTTGGTCATTTTCACTAAATGACTAAAGGGGATGAAAAAAAGGAAAGCTATTCTATAAAACAGAGTTCTGGGACTTCCCAGACCCACCTGACTTTGCAGAAATACAGTTAGGATTCCGAGGTTAAACAGGTTTTATTTTCCCAGAGACCCACTGCACTGTTCCTTAAGTGGCATTTCAAACCTTTGAGTGTTAAGAACACCCAAAATGTCTGCTGATGGCTGCTTCAACAGTCCAAGATTTTTTATGGAATTATCACTAGAACTCTTACTCATTTGAGTAAGGAAAATGAGAGAGGCTAAAAGACTTTATTATTCAGTTTCTTAAATGTGATAGAAGTAGGTCTGAAGTTAGGAACCCTCCAGTGTTTCCAGTTTACCCATGTGTTGGGTTTTCTTTCTTCAGTACAGTGAACAGGGACGGAAAAGGAGGTCATAGGCCCATCTCCTCTCCCTCTGAGTCTTCACTTCCTGGGGTTTAGATCTAATGACTCATCTTCAGGATTGTTTTAAGTGGCCTGGCAACAACCACACTATTTTCAACATTGATTTGTCTTTTGATGGTTCAGGAAGAAGTAGAAGCAGTTTGTGCAAATCACAAATACAGGCCACCAACCTCTCCAATTTATGACTCTTCTTTCTAAATCCAAGAAATAGAAACAACTATTTCTGCTTGTTTCCCAACCTAAGAAAAAAAATTGGTTTCTGGTTACGGATGAGAACAGAGCTTTTGCCTAATGTCCAATTAGGTAATAAGGTTGTAATAAAGTACATTCAAAAGGGAAATTAATTCCCATTATGCAACTCATTCTTAGCACTGTTTGTTCTTATAACAGATGCAAACACATGCTTTGATTTTTCTACTGGATGATAATCTGTACTTGAAGAGTTGAAAGTCTTCTGTTACAACTTTGAATGAGTCCAGGAAAGCTACCTAACTGTCCTACATGAGGAATTGCCCATGTTTGGTGGTGGATGGAACACATGCATGAATGTACACCTAATTTTTCTATCAGGGTTTCATTTGAAAATGAAAAAAACAAATTTCGGAAGTCCTATTAATCCCTATATTTTGGCTGCAGGAGATGGAAATCCAACTCAAACTAGCACTTCAGCCAAAAAGACAATGTGTTGGCTGGGAAGTCTGAGATGTGCATCTTGCTTCAAGTATAGTGAGGTCTGGGACTCAGTTTGTCACACCTGAACTCTCTCCCTCTTCATCTCTCCACTCATCTCTGCTGGGTTTTATTATTATTATTATTATTATTGCGGTATGCGGGCCTCTCACTGCTGTGGCCTCTCCAGCTGTGGAGCACAGGCTCTGGACGCGCAGGCCCAGCGGCCATGGTTCACGGGCCCAGCCGCTCCGCGGCATGTGGGATCCTCCCGGACCGGGGCACGAACCCGCATCCCCTGCATTGGCAGGCGGACTCCCAACCACTGTGCCACCAGGGAAGCCCTCTGCTGGGTTTTAATCTCAGGTTCTTTCTCCATCGGACAGCAAGACATCTGTTCATAGCCCCAAGCACAGTTTGTCCTTCTATCTCCTGATTCTGGAAGAAGAAAGAGACTCTCTTCCAGTTTTCCCAGTATCAAACCTCATGGAAATGCTCTGGTGGGACTTGGTTGAGTCATGTGCTCATAGCTGAACCAATCACCATGACCGGAGTAAAAAGCTACTCAGATTGGCCAATCTTAGGTCATGTGCCCACACTAAAGTCAAGGCAAACAGAGCTGATGTCCTACCACCATGGTTGGAGGGACAGTTTTCCAAAAGAAGAGAGGCTGGCAGGCACCCAAGGATGGCTAGTACAAAAGACACTCACTTCCTGAAAACCATAGCACTGGAGAGCTGAAGGGAGCTCAGCTAGCTTCCTCTTCCTACACAAGACACTGCTAAGGACTCCTAGCAGTTGGGATATCCTATAGCTATGTAATAACCTATAGGATTTACATTTGTAAAACCTCTTCCCTCACTATCCCCCCCCGAGATGCCTGCTGATAGGAGACTTGAGACCCAGACACTCAAAAATGTGATAAGAATGAAAAGAAGTTTAGTGAGACAAAGTGCCTAGAATTGAAAGAAAGCATTTTTTAGATATACTTATTGAAAAATTATGTTTCATTTAGACTTCAGGAATTTCCTTTATCCCCCCACCCTCTAGTTTTTGATTGCTTAAAATAAGGTTAGGGCTTCCCTGGTAGCGCAGTGGTTGAGAGTCCGCCTGCCGATGCAGGGGACACAGGTTCGTGCCCCGGTCCGGGAAGATCCCACGTGTCGTGGAGCGGCTGGGCCCGTGAGCCATGGCCGCTGAGCCTGCGCGTCCGGAGCCTGTGCTCCGCAACGGGAGAGGCCACAGCAGTGAGAGGCCCGCGTACCGCAAAAAAAAAAAAAAAAAAGGTAAAATAAGGTTAAAGAAAATATTTTAAAAACACTATCCTCCTGTCCTACTCCAATGTCCCCTAGCCCAGGAAATAGTCAACTGGTATGAGAACTATAAATCACTTGAGAGTGAACACTCAATGCCTGAAAACATGTGCTGAAGATTTTAGATAGTGTCAATGATTCATGGTTTAACATTCTTCTTAAAGTTCCAACTTGCCCTCTGAGTCATGGTTTTCACACTTCCTATTTCCCTGCCTGGAACATCCATCTCCCTTCTCCCTTTCCTTTTCACCTCCACAAAGAAGCTCTCCTGTCTGACGTATAATAATAGATCACTCATCAGTTATTCTCTATCACAGAGCTTCATTTGCTTCCCTCATGGAGCTAATCACACCCGATTACAGTTTTATTTATTTGCCTGTTTCCTGTTGGTCCTAGATTGTAAGACCCATGAAGGCAGGGGCATGCTTTATTTGCTAACACCCATCCAGCAACTAGCACAATGCCTGGCACATTGTAGAAAAATAACTGAATAAAGTAAACCAGAAGAAAGAAGTAACTTAGGACTTCTTGGTTGTTGTCCAGGCTGAGAAAAGTAGGGGGAGGTTAACCTAGAAGGCACCAATCATTTCCTTCTGGCAGAAATTGAGAAGGTGATGAGATGGAGAATAGGGAGGGGACTGGAGGCTCTGCCTTATCCATTGTGTATGATTCCTCCCATCTCCCATTTCCCATTTCAGTATATAATCTCCACTCTCTGCACCAGCAAAACGTGCTCTTAGGAAGGAGTAACTAAACTCCTTCACTGTATTGGGTGACTAAGAACAGCTTAACGTGAGAACTTTTTAATACAAATTAAGCCTCAAACTCTTATCTATAGATTTCAGCCATGGAGGCTGGGGAAGGTAGGCAATACATGAGGTGTCCTTGATTCCGACTCTGAATTGCTCCTAAGATGAGCCTCCCTTGCCCTTTGAGAAGCGGAAAAGTTGAGGGCCGGGTTAGCCTTGAATTGAAAGCCTCCCTGAGCAGGCTTCTGATCACAGCTTTCCCATCTCCAAGCTCCTCTACATCCTCCTCCAGCAGTTAACAGTGCCGCTGGCTTTGGAGCCAGACCACAAGCTTGGAAAACGGCATCATTCCCAGGAGGTCAACAAAATGTATATGCCAATCGACATAACTGAAAGCAGCATTAGTCACTCCTGGCAATTTTTTATTTTGGAAAAGCTCTTTCTGCTCATTGCAACTGTTACTGGAGCTTTATAGGTTATAGCAACATTGAGATAAATTTATGATAAACTTTAAAAATATAAATTTTGGGTTGTTTGGCCTGAGGCAATCCAGAACTGGAGGCTACAGGCTCTTTCTTGGGGCTAACGGTGGGCTCTTGGGGGGAGCTCAGGCCAAGAAGTACTTCCCAGAATTTCTGCTGCCAGTGTCCTTGTCCCCATGGTGAGCCACAGAAAACCCCACCTCTGCAGGAGACCCTCCAACACTAGAGCTGTGTGGCTGACAGGGTCTTTGTGCTGTGTCTGTGTGTTAGGCCTGAGGCTCTAAGGTGGGAAAGACGAGGTCAGGACATTGTACCACCAGAGACCTCCCAGCCCCACATAATATCAATTGGCGAGAGCTATTCCAGAGATCTCCGTCTCAAAGCTAAGGCCCAGCTCCACACAACAACCAGCAAGCCCCAGAGCTGGACACCCCATGCCAAGTAACTAGCAAGACAGGAACACAACCCCACCCATTAGTAGAGAGGCTGCCTAAAGTCATAATAAGTTCACAAACACCCCAAAACACACCACCGGACACAGTCCTGTCCACCAAAAAGACAAGATCCAGCCTCATCCACCAGAACACAGGCACCAGTGCCCTCCAGCAGGAAGCCTACACAACCCACTGAAACAACCTTACCCACTGGGGACAGACACCAAAAACAACGGGAACTACCAACCTGCAGCCTGAAAAAAGGAGACCCCAAACACAGTAAGTTAAGCAAAATGAGACAACAGAGAAATACGCAGCAGAAGAAGGAGCAAGGTAGAAAACCACCAGACCAAACAAATGAAGAGGAAATAGGCAGTCTACCTGAAAAAGAATTCAGAGTAATGATAGTAAAGATGATCCAAAATCTTGGAAATAGAATGGAGAAAATACAAGAAACATTTAATAAGGACCTAGAAGAACTAAAGAGCAAACAAACAAGGATGAACAACACAATAAATGAAATTAAAAATTCTCCACAAGGAATCAATAGCAGAATAACTGAGGCAGAAGGACGGATAAGTGATCTGGAAGATAAAATAGTGGAAATAACTACCACAGACCAGAATAAAGAAAAAAGAATGAAAAGAATTGAGGACAGTCTCAGAGACTTCAGGGACAACATTAAATGCACCAACATTTGAATTATAGGGGTCCCAGAAGAAGAAGAGAAAAAAAAGGGACTGAGAAATATTTGAAGAGATTATAGTTGAAAACTTCCCTAATATGGGAAAGGAAATAGTCAATCAAGTCCAGGAAGCATAGAGAGTCCCGTACAGGATAAATCCAAGGAGAAACATGCCAAAACACATATTAATCAAACTATCAAAAATTAGAAACAAAGAAAAATATTGACAGCAGCAAGAGAAAAGCAACAAATAACAAATAAGGGAATCCCCAAAAGGTTAACAGCTGATCTTTCAGCAGAAGCTCTGCAAGCCAGAAGGGAGTGGCAGGACATATTTGAAGTGACGAAAGGGAAAAACCTACAACCAAGATTACTCTACACAGCAAGGATCTCATTCAGATATGACGGAGAAATTAAAACCTTTACAGACAAGCAAAAGCTAAGAGAGTTCAGCACCACCAAACCAGCTTTACAACAAATGCTAAAGGAACTTCTCTAGGCAGGAAACACAGGAGAAGGAAAAGACTTACAATAACAAATGCAAAATAATTAAGAAAATGGTAATAGGAGCATACATATCGATAATTACCTTAAATGTAAATGGATTATTAAATGCTCCAACCAAAAGACATAGACTGCCTGAATGGATACAAAAACAAGACCCATATATATGCTGTCTACAAGAGACCCACTTCAGACCTAGGGACACATACAGACTGAAAGTGAGGGAATGGAAAAAGATATTTCATACAAATCAAAATAAAAAAGAAGCTGGAGTAGCAATACTCATATCAGACAAAATAGACTTTAAAGTAAAGACTATTACAAGAGACAAAGAAGGACACTACATAATGATCCAGGGATCAATCTAAGAAGAAGATCTAACAATTGTAAAAATTTATGCACCCAACATAGGAGCACCTAAACAATACGCTACGAAATCACCAAGAGATCACTGAAGAAGTCAAAGAGGAAAGCAAAAAATACCTAGAAACAAATGACAATGAAAACACGATGACCCCAAACCTCTGGGATGCAGCAAAAGCAGTTCTAAGAGGGAAGTTTAGAGCAATACAATCCTATCTCAGAAACAAGAAACATCTCAAATAAACAACCCAACCTTACACCTAAAGCAATAAGAGAAAGAAGAACAAAAAAAAAAACAAAGTTAGCAGAGGGAAGAAATCATAAAGATCAGATCAGAAATAAATGAAAAAGAAATGAAGGAAATGATAGCAAAGATCAATAAAACTAAAGCCTGGTTCTTTTAGAAGACAAACAAAATTGATAAACCATTAGCCAGACTCATCAAGAAAAGAAGGGAGAAGACTCACATCAATAGAATTAGAAATGAAAAAGGAGAAGTAACAACTGCACTGCAGAAATACAAAGGATCATGAGACATTACTACAAGCAACTATATTTCAAAAAACTGGACAACCTGGAAGAAGTCAACAAACACTTAGAAAAGCACAACCTGCCAAGACTGAATCAGGAAGAAATAGAAAATATAAACAGACGAATCACAAGCACTGAAATGGAAACTGTGATTAAAAATCTTCCAACAAACAAAAGCCCAGGATCAGATGGCTTCACAGGTGAAATCTATCAAACATTTAGAGAAGCGCTAACACCTATCCTTCTCATACTCTTCCAAAATATAACAGAGAGAGGAACACTCCCGAACTCATCCTATGAGGCCACCATAACCCTGATACCAAAATGAGACAAAGATGTCACAAAGAAAGAAAACTACAGGCCAATATCACTGATGAACATAGTTGCAAAAATCCTCAACAAAATACTAGCAAACAGAATCCAACAGCCCATTAAAAGGATCATGCACCATGATCAAGTGGGGTTTACCCCAGGAATGCAAGGATTCTTCAATATACACAAATCAATCAATGTGATAAACCATATTAACAAACTGAAGGAGAAAAACCATATGATCATCTTAATATATGCAGAAAAAGCTTTCGACAAAATTCAACACCCATTTATGATAAAAGCCCTCCAGAAGTAGGCAGAGAGAGAACTTACCTCAACATAATAAAGGCCATATATGACAAACCCACAGCCAGCATCGTTCTCAATGGTGAAAAATTGAAACCATTTCCACTAAGATCAGGAACAAGAAAAGGTTGCCCACTCTCACCACTATTATTCAACATAGTTTTGGAATTTTTAGCCACAGCAATCAGGGAAGAAAAAGAAATAAAGGAATCCAAATTGGAAAAGAAGAAGTAAAGCTGTCACTGTTTGCAGATGACATGATACTATACATAGAGAATCCTAAAGATGCCACCAGAAAACTACTAGAGCTAATCAATGAATTTGGTAAAGTAGCAGGATACAAAGTTAATGCACAGAAATCTCTTGCCTTCATATACACTAATGATGAAAAATCTGAAAGAGAAATTAAGGAAACACTCCCATTTACCACTGCAACAGAAAGAATAAAATACCTAGGAATAAACCTAACTAAGGAGACAAAAGACCTGTATGCAGAAAACTATAAGACACTGATGAAAGAAATTAAAGATGATACAAACAGATGGAGAGATATACCATGTTCTTGGATTGGAAGAATCAATATTGTGAAAATGACTATGCTACCCAAAGCAATCTACAGATGCAATGCAATCCCTATCAACCTACCACTGGCTTTTTTCACAGAACTAGAACAAAAAATCTTAAAATTTGTATGGAGACACAAAAGACCCCGAATAGCCAAAGCAATCTTGAGAAAGAAAAACGGAGTTGGAGGAATAAGGCTCCCTGACTTCAGACTATACTACAAAGGTACAGTAATAAAGACAGTAAGGTGCTGGCACAAAAACAGAAGTATAGATCAATGGAACAGGATTGAAAGCCCAGAGATAAAGCCACGCACATATGGTCACGTTATTTTTGATAAAGGAGGCAAGAATATACAATGAAGAAAAGACAGCCTCTTCAATAAGTGGTGCTGGGGAAACTGGACAGCTACATGTAAAAGAATGAAATTAGAACCCTCCCTAACACCATACACAAAAATAAATTTAAAATAGATTAAAGACCTAAATGTAAGGCCAGACACTATAAAACTCTTAAAGGAAAACATAGGCTATGTTTTCCTTTCTGTAGGTTATGTCACTCTATGACATAAACCACAGCAAGATCCTTTTTGACCCACATCCTAGAGAAATGGAAATAAAAACAAAAATAAACAAATAGACCTAATGAAACTTAAAGGCTTTTGCACAGCAAAGGAAACCATAAACAAGATGAAAAGAAAACCCTCAGAATGGGAAAAAATATTTGCAAACCAAGCAACTGAAAAAGGATTAATCTCCAAAATTTACAAGCAGCTCATGCAGCTCAGTATCAAAAAAGCAACAACTCAATCCCCAAATGGGCAGAAGACCTAAGTAGACATTTCTCCAAAGAAAATAGACAGATTGCCAACAAACACATGAAAGGATGCTCAACATCACTAATTATTAAAGAAATACAAATCAAAACTACCATGAGGTACCACCTCACACCAGTTAGAATGGCCATCATCAAGAAATCTACAATCAATAAATGCTGGAGAGGGTGTGGAGAAAAGGGAGCCCTCTTGCACTGTTGGTGGGATTGTAAATTGATACAGCCACTATGGAGAACAGTATGGACATTCCTTAAAAATCTAAAAATAGTAATACCATATGACCCAGCAATCTCACTACTGAGCATATACACTGAGAAAACTGTAATTCAAAAATAGTCAGGTACCACAATGTTCATTGCAGCATTATTTACAATAGCCAGGACATGGAAACAACCTAAGTGTCAATCGATAGATGAATGGATAAAGAAGATGTGGCACATATATACAGTGGAATATTACTCAGCCATAAAAAGAACGAAATTGAGTTATTTGTAGTGAGATGGATGGACCTAGAAACTGTCATACAGAGTGACGTATGTCAGAAAGAGAATAACAAATACCGTATGCTAATGCATATGTATGGAATCTAAAAATAAAAATGGTTCTGAAGAACCTAGGGACAGGACAGGAATAAAGGCGCAGACATAGAGAATGGACTTGAGGACGTGGGGAGGGGGAAAGGTAAGCTGGGACGAGGTGAGAGAGTGACATTGACATGTATACACTACCAAATGTAAAATAGATAGCTAGTGGGAAGCAGCTGCATAGCACAGGGAGATCAGCTCCGTGTTTTGTGACCACTGTAGAGGGGTGGGAGGGAGACGCAAGAGGGAGGGGATATGGGGATATAAGTATATGTATAGCTGATTCACTTTGTTATACAGCAGAAACTAACATAACAATGTAAAGCAATTATACTCCAATAAAGATGTTAAAAAAAAATCCATGGGGTGTCCTTAGAGTCTGGGGGAAAAAAGGCAAATATGCAAAATGTTCTCTATGAGATCCTCAATTTATAAAGAAATAACATAATATTATCTATGTTTCTTTACGTAATGGACATCCTGTATTTCCTATCTATATACATATTTCCTATAATATGTATATGAAGGGCAGGGCATCTTTAAAGCTCACAGTTTTAGAAGGTTCTGGGGCTGAGAGAAGATAGATTCTTCTTTACTAAAATTCAAGAAGAAGCAAGGAAAATAGTCTAGCACCTGCAGAAATTTTCATAAAAGTCTATGGGTTAAGGGAGTGAGAAAAGTGCGAAAACACAAGACAAAGGGGAAAGAGGAGGAGGACAAAGCCCTCTTTGTTTTGTTTTGTTTTGTTTTTGTTTTTGCAGTACGCGGGCCTCTCACTGTTGTGGCCTCTCCCATTGCGGAGCACAGGCTCCGGACGCGCAGGCTCAGTGGCCATGGCTCACAGGCCCAGCCGCTCCGCGGCATGTGGCAACTTCCCGGACCGGGGCACGAACCCGTGTCCCTTGCCTCGGCAGGCGGACTCTCAACCACTGCGCCACCAGGGAAGCCCTCTTTTTTTATTAGTATTATTTTTTTTTTTTTGCGGTACGCGGGCCTCTCACTGCTGTGGCCTCTCCCGTTGCGGAGCACAGGCTCCGGACGCGCAGGCTCAGCGGCCATGGCCCACGGACCCAGCCGCTCCGCGGCATGTGAGATCCTCCCGGACCGGGGCACGAACCCGCGTCCCCTGCATCGGCAGGCGGACTCTCCACCACTGTGCCACCAGGGAAGCCCCCAAACCCTCTTAATCTTGATGAGTTCTAAATGGAAGGCTGGAAGGAGATATTTTTGCCTGGAGCAGATTAACCAGAGTTTAAAATGTATTTACTTACATGCTGGAACATTTTTTTCCTTTGATCTTATGGAGACTTGAATCTGAAGTCTGAATAAATCCATCCTTAACCACTGGCTCAAAGAATTGTTTAGCCAGTATCAATGGAATTCAGGTTTCTGAAAAAGTCTGCTCCTTCCGGGACACGCCCTATTGGTTTATAGGTTTTTTTAATCCCTCTTCAAATGCAGAAATATATTGAATCTCTCTCTGGGTGTGAGTCCAAACTGAAGGCCCTATCATAGTGCGCTATTAATAAAGGCACTAAGTCATCCATGTTCACGTGGATGAAGTCTTTACATAGTAGCCTGGCCGCTGGTGTCGCGAATCGCATTTCCAGACAGCCATTCTCAGCTAACGTGGTCTTTTGAGTCCTTGCAGCTGAGCTCTCTTCCACCCTGTTACCTACCTCTCCAACTCAGCAGTTCAGTGCTCTGAGTACATTCATGCCAGTAAGTCAACTAAAAGCTTGATTCCAACTTACTGAGGAAAATGTAAATAATGCTACTAATCATTATAGATGTTGGGACTTGCTTTTCACTTTTTCCTTCTGGAAGCCCCCACTAGAATTTTAATGGTGATGAAATGAGTAGCTGGGTCCTAGAAAACATCTCGATGCCAGAAAAGACTTGTTGATACCACAGATACCAAGAGAACCAGACATGATTTCCTCCTGCTTGTGGTACTGATGAAAATGACAAAGGAACCTGAACCTGATTCTCAACTGGCAACTCACGTCTGGGTCATGTGTTTCCGTGAACCCTGATGAGCACTTCTCTGTGGTCAAAGTATAAATATAGTGGTAATTGTATGCCTGTGTCCTCACCAGCAAGTCTGTCAGGGGGATTTCTTAACTTTTCAATACCTTTGTTTTTAACATGAAAGAACAAGTTGTTGATACCTTAGTAAATACTGCCATTGCCTCAAGCATTTGAAATATTTTGAACAGACCACAAAAGCTTTGAGTTTCCTGTATATTATTTGTAACCATTTTGAATGGACCCTATTGCTTAATTTAATTTGTAGTGGGAATTTCTACACTGACTGACCACATTCTCTCTGTAAAGTGGTTTTAGAAATCGTGAGTACTGGAATTTAATTACATGGACATTTTTTCCAATAAGGGCTTGTTCAGTTTTGGATGTAGATATGCCTTGGGTCAAAACAAGCTGCTCTATGAAAAATAAGGTATATAAATCAGTTAGAAAGAGAAATTCCTGAGGTGAAGCTACAGTGTAAACTAACACACTCATAAAACTCCAAAATGTACCCAATCAGTTTCAGTTCTAGTCACATCACTGTGGAGTCAGAATGAACCTCTTCTAACCTTTCATTTTACAGACAAGGCCCAGAGAGATTGAAAGTTGTATCCAAAGTCAGGGAGCTGATTAATGGCAGAGCCAAGACCGACTCTATACCCTGGCACTAAAATGAAGCACTGCCTTTGCCTTAGGATCCTTTTCAAGCCAAACCTGTTCATTATGATTTATTCAATCGATGTAAGTTTATTGGCTGATCACGAGGTACCAGGCACTGGGATTTGACTGTGAAATAGTGCAGAGTTGGTCACTGCCCTCATAGAGCTTACATTCAAGTGGTCAAAATAGATGAACAGATAAATAAGATGATTACAAAATTAGGACATAAACTCTAAACAAAAACACTTAAGGGGATGAAAGAGAATAACAGGGAGGTATCAACTTACCTACCAAATAATAGCTCCCATCTTTGGACAGAAGAGGCATTTGAGCTCAGACATCTAAAGGAAGAAAAGGAGATAACAAAGAGAAGAGTTTGGAGGGGCATGAGAAGAAGATTCCAGGCATACAGAGGTGCTTTCAATGTTGCTGAGCATGAGGCTAGTCTAGACTGTTCTCTGATAAAGGACATATTTATGATGTCCAAGGATGAACCATGCCTGATCCCCATACATACCTGGTTCAACTCTTCATTCAACTCAACACAATGCTTCTCGTATTCATAAGAAGGGGTCTCCTCTTATTATCTAGAATGAGACTCACACACTTATCCACCCTCTCCCCCACCCCAACCATCTGCCACAAACAACAGAAGGAAAGAGGCCGAGGTTGCTCAGATTCCTACTCCTAGCCCTGCTCAAACAAGCTAGATTTCCTCCTGATTAGACTGAGAGCAGATCTTCCTGGCAGGGGCAAAAATAATCAAATATAGGACTTAGGAAGTTATTCACATAGCTCATGAGCAGATAAGAATCCCACCCGCTCTCATCAGTTGCTGTATGCTCAGGCCACTCAAGATGGCTGTTTTCTTGCTCTTTGTACATCCCTGCTCGACCAGTCCCTGCTTCACCTGCACCCTACTCACATGGACATGTTTGCCCCTTGTCCCTTAGACCAGAATAGCTCTACCTGCTAGTTTGTTAAAGGGAAACATCTGGCCTCGTGGTGGTCATTAACCTGAGGGGCTGTGAGGGACGTGCCCCTGCTGCTGATTTCCCTGGTAGTTGATGAGCCAATCCGATGTCAATTCCCCCTATAAATGGTAGCCTCCTTCTCCCCCAGGTAGCGAAGACTTCTGCTGTGTCCTGCCCGCTGTCTGCTGCACACAGTGTGGGGTGTTGCTCCCAGACTTGCCTCAGCTGTATAAGATCCCCATCTGTTAAATCATTTGTGTCTCTGTCGCTGTCTCAAGGCTCTTTCTTCAGTCTCGAGACTGGGCAACTGCAAGGCTTGCAGGCCTGCAGGGTGCAGCCCAACAGTTATATTTATCACATAATGAGCTTGGTTTTCCATATTTTACGCACTAAACAGATGTGTAACAAAAATGATGCCTAGAAAGTACAGTTGCATTGGACTTGCTCACTTGATAACATGGGAGTTTCTGATTGCATCTGAATCCGTTGACCTTCTTCCAATTTGCCCCATTAAAATATCCCAGTCACTTATGTTCATTTAAAAAAAAAATCTATTCTCCCATTTGGGCATAAGTAGGATTACTTCCTCAAAGTTTCATTCAAACCCCACTAGACTCCCTAGTGTCCGACCTCACACACTATGATATAAAAGTTTTGTAGATAACAAGAATGTGAACCCACCCTGTCTGTCTGACTCAGTCAATAGCTTGACCTCCCAGATAATCTTGGATTTGACTGCTGAAGCCTGCCCAAAGCCCAGTTGCTCTCCAGCCAGTTGATTCAGCTGGAATGGAAGTCATGAAGCTGGGGCTACAGATTCGGCTCTCCTGAGGACTAATTAGTTTCACACAGAGAAAAAATTCTTCCAAACTTCCCTCATAATCCCAGCCATCTATTTTGGAAGTGCACTCAGTGGGGAAGGAAGGACATTCTAACTCACTCTCTCCAAATCTCCAGATTCCCTCTTCTTCTCAACAAAGTTTCTTGCAAGAGATGTTTAGACTCATTAGCTCAGCCTCCTTTTTTCAGTTACTCCTTCAATGTCTGGATTCCTTCCTCCTCCCAACAATCCATTGAAATAATTCCTGCTGAAACCACCAACAATCTGCTAACTGCTCTGAGTGAGGACCATTCAGAGCCAATCCATTTCTCCAGGGAGGAAAAACAGTGGCAAACATAGTCTCACTCCTGGAAGACAAATGAGCCCTAGTGGATGCTCTGCTGCCAGATCCTTCTCCAGCTGCTGGCACGGTTGGGGGCTGAAGGCCTTCAGCTGGATTGCTCTTTGGGAATCTGCATCAGCTGAAAGCAGCTGTCTGACCCAAAGTCTTTACCTTTCTGGGGACAGCCAGCATGCAATGACTGGTTGGTGGGGGGTTGAGTACAAAGTGTCAGCCCTCTTGCCTTAAATTAAGACAACCCTAAGGGGCCATCCTTCTCCCAAGCTCCCTGTGGGATTGACTGAAGCCTTTGTTACAAATGCCGTGACGTGACACCCTCTCTTGATGAGAACTACATTGGACCCTCCACCATAGAAGGGACAGAGATTGATTCTGACAGATATATAAACATATTTTGTGGGGTCTGGGTTTGCCCTTTCTTCCCACAGGACCTCAGCCAGCAACGCTGTCTGAGCATCTGATCCAATGACATGGGTCCTACATAACATCATACTGGACCAAAGAACCCACTTTATTTTATTTTATTTTATTTTTATAAATTTATTTATTCATTTATTTAATTTTTGGCTGCATTGGGTCTTCACTGCTGCATGCGGGTTTTCTCTAGTTGCGGCGAGCCAGGGCTATTCTTCATTGTGGTGTGCAGGCTTCTCATTGCAGTGGCTTCTCTTGTTGTGGAGCACAGGCTCTAAGCATGTGGGCTTCAGTAGTTGTGGCCCAAGGGCTTCAGTAGTTGTGGCTCGTGGGCTCTAGAACGCAGGCTCAGTAGTCGTGGTACATGGGCTTAGTTGCTCCGCCACATGTGGGATCTTCCCGGACCAGGGCTCAAACCTGTGTCCCCTGCATTGGCAGGCAGATTCTTAACCACTGTGCCACCAGGGTAGCCCAGAACCCACTTTAGAGCAAAGAGATGTTGCAGTGGTCACATGACCATGGGCTTTACTGGTCCCACTCAGAAGCTGCTGGCCTGATAGAGCAATAGGATGGATTTCGAAGGTGCAATTAAGGCACTGTCTTGAAGATGATACCCTGAAAGGGTGCTGCCTTCCCTCCCCACCCCACTTCCCAGGATTCAGCATATACTCTAAATCGGTCACCATTACATGGTGTCGGCCCACAGAAGGTAGAACACAAGTATCCATAACCAATGGGGGTAAGTAGGAGTGGTCCCATCCACCATCATGCCCGGCGACTTGCTCTTGGTCTTCAAAACTCTAGTTCCTATGGATTTAAAGGTCCTAGTTCCCAGGGTAGAAACATTTGCACCAAGGGACAAAGCAAGGGTCCCATTAAAATGCAAGCTACTGGGTTGCACCCAGTCACTTCAGTCTTCTAGTGCCAAGAAACAAGAAAGTAATACAGCAAGTTGTCCACCCTGGCAGGAGTGATGGATTCTGTTACTCAGAGGAGGTGAGGCTCCTGTTACACAGTGGGGAGAGGGAAGATTATGTTTGGTACCCAGGTGAACCACCTGAGCCTCTCTTGATACTCCCCTGCCCAGTTTTGATACTGAATGGTTAAACGTAGCAGCCATAGCCTGAGAAGGGCAGATTGACCAATGTTCAGGCTTCTCAGTGTTGAGGTTCTTGGTCATCCCACCAAGTAAACCACCTGAACCAGCAGAAGTAACAGCTGAGGGAGAGAGAAATCTCGAATGGGCAGATCGTTTGCAGCTTTGAGATGAGCTACAGTGATGGGTCCCATAGTTCATCCCACTATCCATTTTCTTATAATCCTGGGACAGTTGGTCCCAGAATGTCTTATATGAAAAAAACTGGATTCAAGCAGTGTCAAGGGTAAACAGCAGTGCACATTTTAGCGCACCTCGCAGACCCTCCACCTCAAGATTCTGGTAACCTTTCTTCCAGTTGCTGCGAGTGTTGACAGCACAATACTTTCAGATGAGTTGTCCTCCAGAAATTGCCCTCTATTAGGTAAAGCCACCTCACACAAGACCATGCCTTCTCACTGGCAGCTCATGTCCAGTGACTGGACAGTTCTGGGAGGGTATAAAGGACCACCCCCTTTGCCTCAAGGCAAGATGACCCTGGAGGACCACCTCAGTC
Organism: Tursiops truncatus; assembly: GCF_011762595.2. NCBI lineage: Eukaryota > Metazoa > Chordata > Mammalia > Artiodactyla > Delphinidae > Tursiops > Tursiops truncatus. Next base: position 14,123,359 of record NC_047040.1, read on the forward strand.
TCTGAGCTCCCCACGAAACAGGATGAGGTCTTTGTGACCGTATTACAATCCAGCTTCTCCCTCTGACCAACACTGCTTTTGTCAATCCCCAGGAGAACTGATATTGGCGACACTCCCCAATGAACTTTCTACAGACCAGTCTCCAACTCAGAGTCTGTCTGCTGGGAAACCTAAGACAGAAGCTTGAATATAGGAAGAAGGTATCACACTGGGTTTAAGGAGAGTATGGATTTCGAAGTTCCACAGAACTAGTTCCAATCCCAGCTTTCCATGTACTACTACCTGTGAACTTGTAAGCAAAGGCTTACATTCTCTAAGCTTCTGTTTCTGCATCTGTAAAGTGATAATAATAATATGGCCCTCAAATGGCTATGGTTGATGTGTAAATTAGATATGATGAAGTTCTTAGCCTGGTGTTTCACATAATAAGCACTCAAATGAAAGCAAATATACTTAAGTGAGTCTTCTGCTGGGTTCCTCCTGAACCAGACCCTGAGCCTAGTATTTGAAAGCAGGTAGTTTACTGGGGAGGTGGTCCACAGGAAGCACTCACAGGAGGAAAAGGATGTGAGATGGAGAAAGGAAGGAAGTCGATCCTGGGTATGTTAATGAGAAAGTTAAGGATGTGGGCAATTAGGACTCAGTCTCGCCAGGGACCTCTGAAAGATTGGGTAGAACTTGCTCTCCTCAAGATGGGTAAGGAAATTGGGGTATTTGCCCCCAAATCCTATCCATCGTCTGTTGAATGCTTTTCCCCAGAGGATTAATTCCTTGATCATTTTAGTTCTGCCTCACCTGCTCTGGGGCAAACCCAATCCAGCAATGAGAGAAAACTCTTAGGCAGAGACTGAGAGATGCCTTCAGGTAGGAGCAATTTGTTGTCTGGGAATGGCAGCGCTGTGGGGATGCGGCCAGGGCACTGATAACATTTGCTGCCGGCTGTGTTTGCACATATTATACACTAACAGCAATCTCCTTGCACATTTTCACTTTATTCGTACACTTCTATGTTCTCTTGATCCTCTCACTGTTTTGTGTTTTGGAGAGTATAGTGGATTGTATGGTGTCCCCCCAAAAGATGTGTCCACATCGTAACCTCTGGGACCCGTGAATGTGAATTTATTTGGAGAAAGGGTCTTTGCAGATGTAAGTAAGATAAGGATCTTGAGATATGGATCATCTGGGTGGGCCCTAAATTCAATGATACATGTCCTTATAAGAGAGGCAGAGAGTTTTGAGACAGAGGAGGAAGAGGCAGTGTGACCATGGGGTCAGAGATTGGAGTGATGCTGTCACAGCCAAGGGACACCTGGAGCCACCAGAAGATGGAAGAGGCAGGGAAGGATTTTCCCCCTAAAGACTAGAGGGGTCACAGCCCTGCCGACACCTTAGTTTTGGACCTCTGGCCTCCACAACTCTGCAAAGAATCAAGTTCCGATGTTTTAAGCCTCCCAGTTTATAGTAATTTGTCGTAGCAGGAAATGAAAACAGGGCGTGTTCCATAAATTTGTTTCTGGATGTGTTTGGCATTCTTCAGAGAATGTCAGCAACCACGGTCTTAACTTAGCTTTTCATTAAAGAAGAAAGAGGCTTGAACGCAGACCAGTTCTCCAGCCCAAACCGGCCTCTCACTTGGAGGACCTATGCTGACTGCATTTCCCAGATTGGCAGATGCGCTCCAGGCCTTGGGAGCCAGGAGGTTCTCACCTCTGGTCCCCTCTGGTTCCCTGGCTCCAGGCTACAAGCATAACACTTCTCTGAGGTTCTCTGGCTGTTTCAGAGAAGCCACAGGGCATGAGATCTCTTCTGTACTCTCTCAGGCAGTCTGAAAAAAATGAAAGCTAAATTAAATGAAAGCTAATGGAGGAAGCTGATTACTCTATTAGAAGCACTTCAAAATGCGTTCTGCAAGTTGATGCCCAAGTTGGATATTTATTCCACAAACATTTATCAGTTTTTCTGGTGTACCAGGAATTTTTCTGGATGCTAACAGAGATAGGAATCCTTAGGGAAAAGCAATGATGGCTTTATAAATTGCACATTTATTGAAGTCCATATTCCCACTCCAGACAAGGTCTGTGCATGTGGTGTGTCAGCGTGGCAAAGATCCGTTTTTGACTGTGTTCAGAGTTCTGGTCCTCCGACCTGTTAGCTGGGGATTGATGCTCCTCCTGTGATCCATTTTGTTCTGAATGTGCTGTCTTGGCATGATGTAGTGGGGGAGAACTGTCCCTAGGGGACACTGGATGCAGAGGCTACAATGCCCCCCAAAGCTCCTTTCACATTCTAGAGAACAACATCACAGGTTTGAAACAGGAGAATATGATCTGGGACTTCCCCTGTGGAGCAGTGGTTAAAAAACCGCCTGTCAATGCAGGGGACACGGGTTCGAGCCCTGGGCCGGGAAGATCCCACATGCCGCGGACCAACTAAGCCCGTGGGCCACAACTACTGAACCTGCGCTCTGGAGCCCATGAGCCACAACTACTGAGCCCATGCGCCTAGAGCCTATGCTGTGCAACAAGAGAAGCCCCCGCAATGAGAAGCCCGTGCACCGCAACACAAAGTGGCCCCCGCTCACCGCAACTAGAAAAAGCCTGCGGGCAGCAACGAAGACCCAACACAGCCAAAAATAAATAAAATTTTAAATAATAATAATAAAGAAAAGAAAATATGATCCTTCCCACTCATCCTTCCTGGATCATTTAGTCTACCTCCTCCAAAATGCTTCCCAGACTTTTCTGGCCCAAGTAATCCATCCACCTATGATACTCTGGGCTGGTCAACCCATGCCAACCCAAATGTCTATATTGTTACTTACCACCTTGTTAAGTGTTATCTCCTTGGGAAGCAGGGACAGGATCCTAACATTGTCCTAGCCCAGGAAATCTAATAGATATTCAATAATTTGTTTGAATGAGTATTGAATGAAATTCATTAGACAATTGGAAAAAAATGAATGAATCTTGACACTTCTGCTCAAAGCCTCCTGCTGACTTCCTATCACGTTCAAAGGCCAAAGCCAAGGTCATTACAGTAGCCCAAAGGCCCCCTGTGACCCAGCCATCTGCCACCTGTAGGACCTCATCTCCTATCAGTCTTCCCCTTGCTCATATCTCTGGTCTTCTGTTTCCTTGAACACACCAAGCATACTCTTTCTTCAAGCCCTAACATGGCTTCCCAGATTTAGCAAATAAGATACAGCATGCTTAGCTCAAGTTTAATTTTAGAATTTTTTTTTAGAATATAAGTATGTCCCATGCAATATTGGGGATACACTTATACTAAAAATATTTTTTTTATCTGAAGTTCCACTTGAACTGGGCATCCTGTATTTTCTCTGGCTACCCTATGTGGTGATTCCTCTTCACAGACCGCGCTTTCCCAGGGCATCTACATGGCTCAGTCCCTCACGTCCCTCAGATATCACCCCATTAGAGAGGCCCACTCTTGGCACTCTGTCTAAAAGGGCACATCACCATCAACTCCATCCCTCTCGACCCCCATTCCCAGCCTAATTCTTCTTCTTAGTACTTATGACAACCTGACAGAGAGTATTTTTATAGGCTATTGTCCATCTTCCCCACCTTGCACATCCACCCCATATAAGTGGGAACTTGTTTCATTTACTGACATTTTTCTCATTCCAGGGACAGAGTCTGGTGCAGGATAGGCCCTTAGTAACTACTTGTTAAATAAATAAATTTTAATAGCTTATAATTTGCTTTAAATTGTTGATTTCTATAGAGACGATTTGCAGGTAAGAATTTAAGTTTTAAATTTTAATATTGTTCTCCTTCAAGAATAATACTCCCTCTTGCCTCCCCTTCACCCATCATGACAGACCCTCTCAATATGAAAATATCTCAAGCAAGAAGGGGATTTACCTTGATTCTTGGGCTTCTTCACTTGAATCTTTTCCCTTCTTTGTTCCATGCTGAATGCCAACTTAGAAACATGGAAGTTTTTTTTTTAAAATATAGTTGATATACAATATTATGTTACTTTCAGGTGTACTACGTAGGGATTCAACATTTGTATATGTTATGGAATGATCACCACAGTAAGTCTAGTAGCCATCTGTCCCCATACAAAGTTGTTACAACATTTTTGACAGTATTCCTTATGCTGTGTATTACATCCCTGTGGCTTATTTATTTTATAACTGGAGGTTTGTACCCCTTAATCCCTTTTAATATTTTGCCCACCCCATACCCCTCCTCTCTGGCAACCACCTATTTGTTCTCTGTATCTATGAGTCTCTTTTCATTTTGTTTTGTTTTGTTTTTTAGATACTGCATATGAGCGAGATCATACTATATTTGTCTTTCTCTGTCTGACAGTCAAGTCCCACTGATACTTGAATTAGAGGACTTGTTTGACCTTGAGTTTTCTTGAGATGTCCTGTGGACCAATTTATCTGTAATTGACAATCTGTAGAAGACAAAAACGAACACTAGTAATTAAGGGGATGACCCATGTTATTTCATCCCATGTTCCACTTTTCTATTTGTCCCTCGCCTGGGGATAGGGAGAGAATCGTCTTTTGTTTTATTATAGAGTTCAGGTAGAATGAAAATTGTAGCTGTTATACCAGCTGCTGGCTAAGGCCTACTGTTCTAATTCCTATTTGTCTAGTACTTGAAGGATGAGGCATTGTTTGGAAACATCTAATAGGCAGGTACCCTGGGTTCTGCAAAGTTGACAACAAGGAACGAGAATCTCAGTTCTTCTTTCTAGTACCCAACAGGATAGCTTTTACCTTCTGAATCTTTACCCAAAGCAGATATTCGAGCCAGGATCACACTGGTGGTCAGTTGACTAAATGGGGCTCAGAAGAGCCCAAAACTCCAAAGCTCTCCAACAGTCCAATAGTGAAGAGTCTCTGTGACTTTCTTCTGCCCCTACCACCACTACATTAGGCAGGGTTCCATCATCATGTACCTGACTCCCTGCCAACTGACACTTGATTCCAGGCTCTGCCTCAGGAATCTGGAGGTCCCTGCCAGACACTAATCTTCACGATTTCTTTCACTTGTTCAGAAATTGTAGTGATAATGTAGCGTTGGCCCCATCAAGGGTCTTCTGCCTGGCTTTCAAAACCTTCCATCATCTACTTTTTCCCCACCAGATCAGCCTCCATCCACCCATCTCTCTAATCTCTACCTTCCTTCCTGGTCTACATCCCCCTCCAGGCATTCTTTTAGATGCTCCTTTTGCCATGTCTATACCCTGAAGCTCGCCTCTCCTTCAAGATCCTCTTAAGCCTTTATTGATCTTTCCTTAAAGGCCCCCAAATTCCAAATTTATCATTTCATTATATACTTACTGCAGTTTAAACTTTTCTGTTGTCTTTTTTTCCCAAGTAAATTGTAAGTGCCTTGAGATCTTGAACATTTGTATGGAAAATGAAAACTATACCTGATGATTTATTTGTAAATGGCCCCAGTGGCATAACACTTAACACTAACTCCTAAGTTCATAGCTATACCTTTGGTTCTCTCTTATAAGCAACTAGAAGAAGAGGGGTCTTTGTTGGTTCAGTGACTTCCTGACACTGGGCTTTAGACAAGTTTATTTGACCAAAGTTGGGAAATCTGTAGTATCTTGACACTGGCTCAGTAAGGGCTGGTTTGTAGCCTCTTTTTGAGGAGTCAAAAATAAACATGTATGTGTTTAACACTGATTATACATTATCTTTAATCCTTACTACAAACTTATGCAAAAGGATTGTTATCCTCATGTTAAGAGTGTAGAGTTATCCTCATGTTATCCTCATGTTAAGAGTGTAGAAGAGCTTAGTCAGGTAAGAAATGTGCCCAAGTTCATGTAGTTAGTCAGGATTTGAATTACAGGCTGGGCTAACTTTCAAAGCATCTCCAATTCATTTTGTAGGTATTAGAGATCGTAAGCACCAACACCATTATTATAGACATGGGTGAACAAAAGGGCGTGGGCTCAGAGGAGCTGACTGTCAAATGTTCAAACAGACTGGCAGCATCATACACCTAGGAATTAGTCAATACATTATTTCTTTACATTCCCATGGATGTTGGAAAAAACTCAAATCACACAGTTTTCAGAGAACACCACATTCACTCAAAATTTTGGCTTGCTGAACCTAAGAGTGCTCAGGAGATATTCAACATCTAAATATGATTGATTGTCTTCTCTGGGGGGGAGGGGGGAGGGAGTAATGTTTTACTTTTCCTCTAGTTTGTTAGAGCCTTTTTTTTTTTTAAAGATCTTCCTTTAGAAGTCTAAATGCTTAATCAAAATAAGTCCTGGGACCCCGCAGAGCTTCATCTTACACAGTTGCATTTAAAAAATGCATGGCTCAATAGGCAAAAAAATCACTTAATGGAAATTTCATTCTTTACTTGCATCTCTTATAGAATATCAAAAGAGAGCAAATTCACATATCCAAATCCTATTTCCTCTTACACCTATTTCTCTTCTACTCTGAAGCTGTTTTGAAGCCTCTCATTTACCAAAAGCAGAGTTGCAACATTCCTAAGTGTGGGAAATTAAAAATAGCCACAACTTTTTAAAAAAATATTTTATTTATTTATTTGGCTGCGCCGGGTCTTAGTTGTGGCATGAGGGATCTTTTATGCCGCATGTGGGATCTTTAGTTGCAGCATGCAAACTCTTAGTTGTGGCATGTGGGATCTAGTTCCCTGACCAGAGATTGAACCCGGGCCCCCTGCATTGGGAGCATGGAGTATTAACCACTGGACCACCAGGGAAGTCCTGGCCACAACGTTTTATGCCTCTCTATATCTGTATCTGTTGCAATGTGATTTTGTAGCTCCTCTTGTTGAGGTAGAAGTGACTGTGTGCCGATTCCGAGTTTAGACTTCAAAAATTACCTTGTCCATTCCCTCTCTCTCTCTCTATCTCTCTCTCTCTCAGCCCTGACATGACTATGTGAACAAGCACAGGCTAGCCTTCTGGAAGATGACTGGAGGAGAGCCTTGTTGTTCCATCTGAGAACATCCTAGACAAATATACAGCCAACCAACCACCAAACATGTGACAGTATAGTCAATATCAGCAAAGCCAGCCAGCAGCCAGCCCACCAACCCATCACCTATGCACGAGCAAGCCCAGCCAAGACCAGAAGAGCCACCCAACGAACACTCAAATTCATGAGCTAATTAATGTTTGCTGCTTTAAGCCACTACCTTTTGGAGTGGTTTGTTACACAGCAATAGCTAACTGATGCATTAGCGAAAGAGGGAAATCAAAGCTGGAAGCAGAAGGGAAATAGAAAATACTCATAAATAAATTTTGTTTCCTTCTGGCAGAAGGAAACAAAATTTGTGAGAGTTTCTAATAGTCAGCGATACTGGCTTCAGTGTTATCATTTTCTTCTTCTTTTGGTCCAATCTACCAAAATAACTCTGGTCAAAAAAAAAGTATCCATGGACTTCCTATTACAAATGTAAAACTCCTCTCTAGCCTCCACTTAATCGTAACCATTTAATCTGCAATTTTCCTTATAATCCAAAGCAAAAGTCTTTTTCTATCACACACATGGCTTCTGGTCAGAGTCCACTGCTTGAGGGTTTTGCTGAGAGTAGTGCCTACATATCAAAGAAGCATTTATCATAATCTGTGAAAGGTTTATGTGTGAGCAACAGCAATGTATAAGTCATTGGTTCCTGGCAGAGCTGTAATAAAATCTGCATGTTGGCTGCATCCACTTAGGAAATATTCCCCTTCTAAGGATATTTGTTTGCTTTCAGACATTTTGGACATAAATTGTTTTGAAGTTAGGGCACATACCTCTGAGATATTGCCAAAGGACTGCTTCCATCACATCCAAATTCTATCCCCATGAGATATTCTATAGCTGTTTTTTTTTTTTAAAAAAAAGCAGAGCTATAACATACTAATGATGATAAGGCATTTCCTCAAGATTTAACAAACACACATTCCAAGATAAATTGGATTAGACAATAGTATGTAATGTCACCATCTGGTGAGTTCCCCAAAATGTTACAACTATCTCCATGCCAATAATCAACAATTTATTAGTGCCTTAAAGCAAGAAAAGATGATTTTTTAACAAGACATATGGGAATTGTTTTGTAATATTTGATAATCTATTAAAGAACAGTGTATCGGAGTGTCTTTGGGAGTTCTTTGCTTACAACACAGAAATCAGCTGTAACTAAATTAAGCAAAAAGGAACTTGTTGAGAAGAATATGCGATGACTCTCACAATCAAAAGTAAAGCTAAAACAAACAAACAGAAAAACCCCACAGACACCTGAAAGGACAGGGAACAGAGTAGGCTCCCGGTACGAGGTGTCAGGCACTATTTAATGAGTCACCTGTTCAAATTGCCATTGTCATGATGAACAACCTCTGGCTGTTTTCGTCTTTTGGTGCCATTTCCTTTATGATTTCATTTCCAGGAAAAGAGTATCTACTTGGCCTAACTTGTGTCACCTACTCAATTTTGCCCAAGGGAGGGCTAGGCCACGTCAACTGACAGTCCCATCAGGACTGCATCCAATGGGACAGAGTATGCATAGAAGGAAAGGAGGTCGGTCCCCAAAGCAACATCAGGGTTTCCATAACCTGAAGAATAAAAAATGGGTGCTGAGAGATCAAACAACAGACGTCCACACAGACGTCCATGCTTAAAACACTTTGGGAAGCTGAATAAAACCTAAAGATCCCTCCCCATTGCTCTGTCCTCTTCAGCTCTACGTAGAGGCTTACAAATACTGTTAAAAACACTCCATAGACAAGGCCTGGGGTGAAGGTGGGAGATATAATATTTTAAGGGCAATTTGAAAGGAGAGAGGGTATTAGCTTTCAGCTTAATTGGGCATAAAAAAGATCTTGCTTTAGTCACTAAGGCAAAGTGAAAAAGGGAGTAGAGAATATGGGGAAGCAAAAACACACATAAACAATGAAAAGTGAAGGAGATAACAAAAAAGAAGCAGACTCATAGATATAAAGAACAAACTAGTGGCTACCAGTGGGGAGAGGCAAGTGGGGTTACCATTGGGGTAGGGCATTAAGAGATACAAACTATAAGGTATAAAATAAGCTACAAGGATATATTGTACAACACAGGGAAGATAGCCAATATTTTGCAATAACTATAAATGGAGTATAACCTTTAAAACCTGTGAATCACTATATTGTACACCTGTAACTTATATAATATTGTACAGCAACTATACTTAAATTTAAAAATAATTTAATTTTTAAAAAGTGGAGGGGAAGGAAATAAATCCGTTATGAGGGGAAAAAATGCCATGATAGTTACTCCTTCCCTATGAGACCATATAGACTAAGCAGACCCAGAGTGGGTGCTTGCCTGTGGTAACATCGCTGTATTCTGCTGCTTAAATGTGACTTCAAAGATACCTAGAACAACTACGAGTTTTGTATTTTCTAAACTGATTCTCCTAGAACTATCTCTGTCCTCTCTTCTTTGTACCTAAACTGACTTTTTCCTCTTATAATTAATTTAACTTAATCTCGTACTATTATTAGTGATGGTAGAGAATAATATGGTACTACCCTTCCTATAAACATCTCCTCATATGCTTACCATTCTTAAACCAATCCCAACCCTGCTGTGAAACAAGCCAAATGATCAAACGACATTCTCCCATCAGTCCTATGTACTCAGCCCTAAACAAGCTTTTCTGAAAGAAGAGGTGCCGCCTTCACTGGGTTCTCAGAAGAGGCGGAGGCCTATCTGTCCTCCATTCAGAGTGGAAATGATTGCTTTTTTAATATTTATTTATTTGGTTGCACCGGCTCCTTAGTTGTGGCATGTGAACTCTTAGTTGCAGCATGCACATGGGCTCTAGTTCCCTGGCCAGGGATCAGACCCAGGTCCCCTGCATTGGCAGCGTGGAGTCTTATCCACTGCACCACAAGGGAAGCCCCGGAAATGATTTTTCAAAAAGGAAGAATCATACTGAACGGATGGAATTTGATCCCCACCCTTCCTGTTAGAGATATGCATGTGAATATCCTCTCACACGAGTGCAACGGCAGAGCTTCTCTAGAGCACATTAAGACATCTCAGCCTGAGATACGTTAGCATCTCAGCATCCTAGTTTGGTGGAGAAAGGACAGAAGCCATAATAAGAAGGAGCCGGGGCGAGGGCAGCAGGCAGCCCCAACCAAATCAGCCAATCATGAAACATAATAATAATATCAGGTAGTATTCACATGTGCTGGACCTCAGGTCAAGTGATTTACATGCATGGTTTCATTGAATTCTCTTATCCACCCTGGCTTTCAGGTTATTTTTCTCACCTACAGATGAAGAAACTAGGGCTCAGAGGGTGAAGAAATATATTCAAGATTACACTTCGTAGGAAGTATCAGAGCCAGAATTCAGACCAGATAATCTGGCTCCAGGACCCAGATTAGAAATGGCTGTCCCCACAAGGGTGGTACCCAAGGTTGGAGGTGGAGATGGAGTGCCCACTGTGGCGCGCAGCTGCCTGAGGGTTCTGGGGGAAGCAGGTGAAAGGCCAGCACCACAAGAGGAGTATTTCTGGACTGGGCAGGCTATGGGAAATCCTGCAGGGAGGAGGGTCAAATGGCTGTGGGCCTGGTGTTAAGTCTCAGCAAAAATCCATATGCCAGGGTCCATGTCTGACTGCCTCAGGCAAGTCCAGGTTGAAGACCAGAGACTTGTTACCTGATGGGTGTTGTTCAAGCCAAGCTCACAAGCCAATGAGAGACGAGCCTGGCAACATATCCAGTTGCAAACCATTAGGGCCATGCTCAGTATCTGGCCCTGAGCCTAGATAAACAGTCACCTAAGAGACCAGAGCCAGAACCAGAACCTATGTACTCCCTCCAGCCCTGCTCACAGCCGGTACCGTGTGTGCCCAGTCACTGTATCCAGCCAGGTCCCGATCCATTCCCTGCTGACCAGAACCCTAAAAACCTGCTCAGCCCCTTCCTGTCCTTTTTTCTCTCCAGTGAGCTGAACCCTGTTCCTTAACCCAGCATCTATTTTTCAGTAACACTGTTTCATTCCAAATACATGCCCCCAGATTCAACATACTACTGACCATTGATGCTGGTTACCACGACTACTCAGAGATCTTATTACTGTACTCTCGGTCCCCAAACGGGGCCAGTTGGCTGCTGATGCCAGGCGTGATTAAACCCAGTCTTTCTGGTAATTAAGATGGCTGGCTACGTTCTTGGGCAGGAGCTCCCAAATGGTCACTCCCAATTGTATCAGTCCCTGCAGCTCTAGCCCAGTCTGAGTCTGCTTACTCCCCTTCCCTACCAGCCTATGGATGGGGTCCCCACATACTTGGGAACCCGGCTGGAACACGTCATCATAGCACAGGTTGCAAAACAGAAGCCTGGTTTGATGCCCTCTCCTGCAGCACAGGTCACCAGGATAAGGGCCATGGTGAGCTAGCTGGCTCCACAGAAGCAGGGCTGGGAGTCACGGGGCCTCACGTGACCTCACTCCCTCTTGCATGCCCTCCCACTTCTCGGCATCTGTACTGGATGTTCTCTTATTGGGGACCTGCCTTCTCTTACCCTTGCCCAGAAGTCCCCTAGATACCCACTGGCTTTTCGCATTTTGAAACTGCATTTCTTCAATGAGTATTGTTTCTGGAAAAACAAATAGTTACGAAAGCCCTTTCTGTGGCTGTCCCCTTAGACAGGGTCTCCACGCAGGTGGGGCCCTGGTACTTCAGGCACGGGGCTATTGAAGCTGATGGCTTCACTCATGTCAGGCAACATTGAACCACTCCAGGCAAACCTCACAAAGAATAACGTCAGCTTGGCTGTTGCTTATCAGAAGCTCAGACGAAGGAAGTAGTTTTTCCAAAGGTCTGTAACTCTTCCCCTTGAGCCAGAACTGTTAACCTCAGAAATGAGAGTGGGTTTCAGGAGTCTGCAACAGGAATAACTGTATTTATATAAAATGTTTTGAATGTGCATTTTCCTGAAAATAGGGTCCACAGCTTTGATCAGATTCTACCCCTCACCTATCCTTCCTACGTCCTATCAATATTGTTCCTGGACTACACCTACACCTGCATTCCTTCTCCATCACCCTAGTCCAAGCTATCAGAACTGCTGCAATAGGGACTTCCCTGGTGGTCCATTGGTTAAGACTCTGTGCTTCCACTGCAGGAGGCATGGATTTGATCCCTGATCGGGGATCACGCCTGCCACGTGGCATGGTCAAAAAGACAAACAAACTGCTGCAATAACTTCCCAGTGGCCTCCTGACCTATGGTCTTGCCCACGCTCAACCATCAGACTCAAACTAGGGCCAGAATGGTGTTTTAAAAGGCAGAGTTGATGGGAGCAGCCTGTTAACTTAGAGGGTTCTATCCTTCCACTCCCAGTCATCCACTAAAATATTTTGCTTTTGCTGCTTTATTTCTTCCCCTTTGCTCTACCCTCTATGGGTGTTCTGCTTCTGCCAGCCCAATTCCCGTGATTATTGTGATCCTGAAAAAGGATGACTATTTGGAGAGATGGTACATAGAGAGTAGGAGAGAAAGGTGAGGTCATGGTAAAGCCATGGCCTTGTAGGCTGAAAGCTGGGAAGGAGTAAGGGTGAAAGAGGAAAAAGGGGGAATGAAGAGGTGAGGGGTTCCAGAGCTGCTCTGGAACTGTGGAGGATAGACATGGTGGTTTTAAGAAGGGCTGCTGTGTGTTATAAATTACACGGTGTATTAGTCATTGTGGTGGGTTGAACAATGTCCCCCCAAAATGCATGTCAACCCAGAAGCTCAGAATATGACCTCATTAGGAAATAGGGTCTTGGAAGATGTGATTAGTTAGGATGGGGTCATGCTGGATTAGTGTGGGCTCTAAGCACTGGCATCCTTATAAGAAGGCCATCTGAAGACACAGAAAGATGCAGATACACACAGGGAAAGAGGCCATGCGAAGATGGAGGCAGAATTTGGAGTGACGAACTACAAGCCAAGGAGCACCAAGGATTACCAACAGCTACCAGAAGCTGGGAAGAGGCAAGAGAGAATTTGTCCCTAGACCCTTCAGAGGTAGCCTGGCCCAGCTGACACCTTGATTGCATACTTCTAGCCTCCAGAGCTGAGAGTATAAATTCCTGCTGCCCCTGGGTTTGTGGTACTTTGTTACAGCAGCCCTAGAAAGCTAATACACAGTCGTATTACACTGTGGCAAGAAACAAACCCTGAAGCCTCAGGGCCTTAAAAGGGGGTGATTTCTCACTCACCCAAAGTCTGAGGTAGGTCCCCAGCCCTCTTCCATCTTCCATTCCAGAAAGATGACCTCCAAGATCATTGTTGCTGGTAAAGTGAGGACTGAAAGATCACACAAAATGTTTTTGAAAACCAGACCTGAAAATGACTTCCATCATTACTGCCAAACCCAGTCTCATGGTCCCAACCAAGCTGCAAGGCAGGCTGGAAAATGGAGGAGAGCATATAGATACCCACTGACCTCTAACGCTCTGCCAAAGATCCCCCTTAAAGGCACAAGGAATGACTAGAAGGACCTTTGGTTGCATTTCATTGACAGTGTTTTGCATCTAAATGAGGTGCTGTGGCAAGACTGAGCCCTAGGGTGCGCAGAAGGGACTGGTTAGGTTATATAATCACATGATTCCCAGATTAGAGCCCTTTATTTTCTTTCTTTTTTTCTCTTAGGAGAAAGAGAGAAATCATTATGCTCTCCAAGATCTAGCCTATGTCATCTGGACCGTGCCGACCTCTTTGGTCTTAGATGTGACACTTTCTCCCCCAGTCTCTCTTCCCCATCCCATAGATCTTCTTCAGTTTCCTCCAGGGCACACACAGTACTCCATCCCCATACCTTCCTCCTCCTACAACTGCTTTCAGACCTCAGTTCACACACACCACTTGCTAAGTAAAGTCTTAACCTTAATACCACTCCTTCCCAGTCTAAATTGTATCCTTCAGTTATTCTCACATAGTTTCTTATACTTTCCCTTCTTATTACTTATCGTAGTTTGTCATTCTATGTGCATGTGATTATTTAATCAATCTCTCTTTTTTGCTTCCATTTCTCAGTAATATTTTATTTATTAAAAATGAATGAATGAATGGGTAAATTCTGAAAAAGACTTTGGATTCCCCCAAAAGTTAATTGCTTTAAAGTATTCTAAAAGATGTATTCATTATGATGCTTTTGGCTGCAAGTAAAAGAAATAACAATTCAAAATTCCCAAGACAATATGGGCTATTTACTCTCTTATATAATGAGGGTTTCTTAGATAGGGGACCTCCTGGGTTGGTTAATTCAGCAGCTCAGTGACATCATCAAAGACCCAGGTTCTTTCCATATTTTGTCTCTTCCACCCTCAGCATGTAGCTTATTTCCTCCCATAGTCACAAGGTGGCTGCTGTAGTTCTGGGAAACAAGTAGAAGAAGTGATCTCCTCTTTCAGTATGAACCTCTTTTATCATCAAGACAACCTTTTTCAGATGCTTCTCTGCCAACTGACTTCTCTACAGATCATTTCTACTTCTAAACCAAGCATTGGCAAAGAGAATAAAATGATTATTACTGGTCAAGATTAATGAGGATTTACTCCTAAAACAGGTATCAGATAGATGGATGGGTGTCTGACCAAAATCCAGATTCTGCTAGCAAGAAAGAGGGATGGCATTAACAGATAAACAACCATATCTGCTACACATTGGTTGGCAACTTTACAGATGTATTGCCAAATTTTGATCTGAATATAGAATGTATTATATGAATACTTTATCTTGATATATTAATAGGTGTCAGATAAAAATGCTATGTTGAGCTAATTGTATTGCTGTGGTACGGTACAGGGTATATTTTCACATGAATAAGAGTCAGGAGGCATCAAATGTTACAAAGATATGTGTGCTGGAACACATGAAAACCTTTTCTCACAAGTAAATCAGAGTACATGTCCAGGACAATGGAGACATAGGTCTAAAGAGGCACCAAGTGGATTATTTCATATCTATGGTGCTGGGCTGCACCCCACAGGCCTGCAAGCTCTACTTGCCCAGCCTCAAGCCCGAACAAAGAGTCAGAGTCAGCCACACTTTAATGGATAAGGAGGATCTTACACATCGGAAGCAAGGTCTCGGAGTGACACTCCACCCGCGTGCAGCAAATGGTGGGCAGGACATGGCAGTAGTCTTTGCTGGGGAGTGGGAGAAGGGGGAGAGAGAAGGTACCAGTTATAGAGAGAACTGATGCCAGGGAAACCAACAGAGAGGCACGCCCCTTTGATAAACTATCCTGGTGGAGATAGTTCTGATCTAAATATTAGAACAATCACTAGCTGAGGTCAAGGGCAAGTATGTTGGCATTCACTGATTAGGCTCTATGAGTAAGAGGGAAGTTCAGTCAAGTGAGTAGAGAGTAGAGTGTAGGTGAAGCAGGGGCTGGTTGAGCAGGGGATGTACATTGAGCAACAGAACAGCTATCTGGGTGGCCTGATCATACACATGGATATAACTTAGGCACTAAAACTTCAGCATAGGGGCTCTGGGAGTGTCCCATGCCTCAGTAGCAACAAACATACACATTAACCAGATCTTGGTTTCTACAATAAATGCTGTTCCCTAATAAAAGGAATCAGGGCTCCTTCAAGAAATGACTGATTCTAGGGCTGAGGAGAGAAAATATAAGATGAGTCTACAGCATCCTGTAGTTCCAGAAAGCAAAGAAGTAATCAAAAGACAAAAGATGGAGGCATATCAAAGGGACACAGGAAAAGCTCCCAGGAGCTAAATCTGGAGCAACAAAATGACTAGTGTGGTATTGCATTAGGATCCAAAATGTAAAATAAACATACATAAGTTCATCTTGATATAAATAAATAAATGAATTAAATAAATACCTGGGGAAGAAGAGATAAACCTTCCCTTCAGAAGAATCCCATTTAATATAAGGAGACATTCCCACCTCCAGAAGGTGGACTTTGACCTCCTTGAGTGCGAGCTGGACTTAGTGAATTGCACCCTAATAGTACATGGAAAGGGGGAAAATAGTAACTTTTCAGTGGAGAAAAGGCAAATAACACCTTAACCACATAATCAAGGTTAACTTCACTGATGATATTGAAGAATGCAGCCCTGATCTAATGTGATGAGAAGGGCACTTGGCCTATGTGGTCCTCTTCCTCCAAACCCAGAATTCCAATCTAATCATGAGGAAAACATCAAACAAACACAAGAAGAAGTATATTCTACAAAACACCTGACCAGGGCTCCTCAAAACTGTCAAAGTCATGAAAAGTAAGGAAAAACTGGGATCTGTCACAGACCAGAAGAGACTAAGGAAACATGATAACTAAATGCAATGGATACCCTGCACGGGGTCCTGGGACAGAAAGAGGAGGTGGCGGGACGCGTGAAATCCAAATAAAGTCCGGAGTTTAGTTAATGATAATGTGCCCGTGTTAATTTCTATGTCTCCACAAAGGTAAGATGGACTTTCCATATTATCTCTGCAACTTTTCTGTAAACCTAAAATTATTCCAAAGTTCAAAATTAATTTTTTTAAGTGTAATTAAAGAAACAGGTTGAGAACAATTGCTCTAAAATCTATGCTTGGATTAGGCAACAATATCAAAGAACTGGATTGCCTGGGTTCCTGAAGCAAATGGTGCTGCTACTCTGCCTTCACTCTCTCCGTTACAAAATTTTCTGACGGTCATTACCATCAGAAAACTCATATTAAAGGGTATTGCTGTTGTCTGAATGTTTGTGCCCCTCAAAATTCGTATGTTGATTGCTACTTATTAGAGAAATGCAAATCAAAACTACAATGAGGGGGCTTCCCTGGTGGCGCAGTGGTTGAGAGTCCGCCTGCCGACGCAGGGGACGCGGGTTCGTGCCCCGGTCCGGGAAGATCCCACATGCTGCAGAGCGGCTGGGCCCGTGAGCCATGGCCGCTGAGCCTGAGCGTCCGGAGCCTGTGCTCCACAACGGGAGAGGCCACAACAGTGAGAGGCCCGTGTACCACAAAAAAAAAAAAACTACAATGAGGTATCACCTCACACCAGTCAGGGTGGTCAACATCAAAATCTCTACAAATAATAAATGCTGGAGAGAGTGTGGGGAAAAGGAAACCCTCCTACACTGTTGGTGGGAATGTAAATTGGTGCAGCTGCTATGGAGAACAGTATGGAGGTTCCTTAAAAAACTAAAAATAGAACTACTGTATGATCCAGTGATCCCATTTCTGGGCACATGTGTGGAGAAAGCTATAATTCAAAAAGATACATTTGCCCCAATGTTCATAGCAGCACTATTTACAATAGCCAAGACATGGAAGCTATGTAAATGTCCATGGACGTGGCACATGTATACCTATATATATATAATGGAATATTACTCAGCCATTAAAAAAATCATGAAATAATGCCATTTGCAGCAACATGGATGGACCTAGAAATTAGCATATTAAGTGAAATAAGCCAGACAGAGAAAAACAAATATCACATGATATTCCACATTATATGTGGAATCTAAAAAAAAAAAAAAATGATACAAATGAACTATTTACAAAACAGAAATAGACTCACAGACATAGAAAACAAACTTATGGTTACCAAAGGGCAAAGGCGGGGGTGGGGGAGGGATAAATTAGGAGTTTGTGATCAACATATACACACTACTGTATATAAAATAGATAACCAACAAGGACCTACTCTATAGCACAGGGAACAATACTCAATATCTTATAAAATAATGGAAAAGAACCTAGAAAAGGACACACACACATATATCTGTGTGTGTGTTTATGTATAACTGAATCACTTTGCTGTACACCTGAAACTAACACAACGTTGTAAATCAACTATACTTCAATAGAAATTTAAAACAATATTTGTATGTTGAAATCCTAATGACCAAGATGATGGTATTAGAGGTGATTAAGTCATGAGTGTAGAAACTTCATGAATGGGATTCGTACCCTTATGAAAGAGCACCCACAGAGCTCCCTACCCTCTCCCACCATGTGAAGACACAGCAAGACATCTGCAGTCTGGAAGACGGCCCTTGCCTAACCATGCTGGCACCCTGATCTCGGACTTCCAGCCTCCAGAACCGTGGGAAATAAATGGCTGCCTAATGAGTAGATCTCGAGATGGATTCCCAGGTGCATTTTTAACAAGAATCTCAAAGATAACCTTGCAGGCCATCTTCGGACTACACTTTAAGAAATGCTGGGCTGTTGATCTATAAGGTTCCTTCCTCACTTTAGAAATCTTTGAAGAGATGTTCAATGCTAAAATGACACAGGCATCAACAGCGTGTGTTAATAGATACAGTTAGACAAAGCTCACACTTACAGATTCCTTCGAGGTTCAGTCACTTGTTCCTAGATCGTTTAGGGTAGAAATGTACAAAGTGTAGACTGGAGGGACTAAAGAGTGTTCTCCAGTGGCCCTTTATTGCTTAAAAAGTGATAATGGATCTCTATGTCTGGGCTTTGGTTTTTTCTTTAATAATAACCAGTCTTTTCTCAAGGTTTCATAAGGATGGGGCATGGTTATCTTCCTTAAATCTAAAATGGTGTGTAAGAAGAGGTGATAAGGGGAAGCTGAGAGAGGGTGGAACACAGGATCCTTCCCACAATGGAGATGTTGGGGGCCTGGAACAGCGAGAACCGCTCTAAGGGGAGGCAAGATGCAGAGCATATCAGCTCCTGTCCTGTAACCACCACAAAGATGATTAAGCAGGGACTTCCCTGGCAGTCCAGTGGTTAGGATGCTGTACTTCCACCACAGAGGGCATGGGTTCAATTCCTGGATCCTGCACGCCGTGCCATGTGGCAAAAAAAAAAAAAAAAGATTAAGCAACCTGTGATTAAAAAATTTTTTTGTTTTTCTTTTTCACTCAGAAGCCATTCTTGAGATTTCAAAGCCTGGTTATTCTCACTCTGCAATCTGAGTCGCCTTTGATAATTCAGGGGTCTTCCTGAGCATTTGAAGACAGCTTTCTAACCTGGTATGAAGTTGGGAACCTAAACAGACAAATTCATTCCTTCTATTTAGAACTGGAAATCTCAGAACACTTGTCTTTACTTTCCACTCCCCCAACATCTGTCCATAGGGACTGGGAAAACAATAATAAATGCTATTACCTATTGATTTCTATAATGTGCCAAGCACTACAGAAGGCACACCGGAAGGGTTGGTATAGAGCAGAATCTGCAAGGAACCAAGATAGACCAATGAAGATCAATTGTGTGCTTCAGAAGTAACAATAGTAGTGTTATGGCTGAAGGTTTATGTTCCCTCAGAATTAACAACAGTAAAGTTATGGAATGAATATTTGTCCCTGCAAATTTTATCTGTTGTATTGTAGCCCTATCCCCCAATGTGACAAAATTTGGAAACAGGGTGTTTATGGAAGAAATTAAGGTTAAGTGCATTCAGGTGGGGCCCTGATCCAACAGGATTAGTTTCCTTATAAGAAGAGACATCAGAGTTCTCTCTTTCTCTCTCCCATTCATACGCACAAAGAAGAGGTCATGTGAGTACACAGTGAGGAGGAGGCCATCCAGAACCAGAGGAGGGAAGAGTCTCTCCAGAAACTGACCATGCTGGCACCCTGATCTTGGATTTCCAGCCTCCAGAACTGGGAGAAAATAATTTTCTATTCTTTTTTTTTTTTTTTTTGCGGTACGTGGGCCTCTCACCATTGTGGCCTCTCCCGTTGCGGAGCACAGGCTCTGGACGCACAAGCCTCATGGCTCACGGGCCCAGCTGCTCCACGGCATGTGGGATCTTCCCGGACCGGGGCACGAACCCCCGTCCCCTGCATCGGCAAGCGGACTCTCAACCACTGCGCCACCGGGGAAGCCCTAACTTTCTATTCTTTAAGCCATCCAGGCTATGGTACTTTGTTAACGACAGCCCCACTAGACTAATGCAGGTAATGATATCTGTGAAGCTCTTTGGATTTCACAAAGTGCTTTCACCTAAATATCATGCTCCTTTCTCATGACAGTCTTAAAAAGGTATTATTCTTCTTCTATTAGACTGAGCCTTGGAGAAATCAAATGACTTGCTCACAAACACAATTAAGAGGTGACAGAATGGGACAGTAACCTAGGCATTTTGGCTCCCAGTGTCCCGTCTTCTAGTTCTTCCACGTGCAGTTGTCTAGGGTACCGGAAGAGGTAGAGGACTGAGGACACAGAAGAAGCAGTGAAGTGTGCAAACTGCCCAGGTGCCAAACCTAGTTGATCTGTGAGTGGCTGTCACTTTAGGGAACGGTAAAATTAATTGTATTTTTCTTCATTTAATAAACATTTATTATGGCCCCTCTGTGCAAGGCACCACATGAAAACTTAAAGATATAAAAAAAAAAAGGCTACTGCCTTGAGCTTAGAGCCTAAACCAAATGCTTACATCCAGGGAAGGATGTGGTCATGTGAAATAAACAACCCGTACTTAGAGTTACAGGAGTGCTGAGTGAGGAGATATCAACACTGGCGAGGCTGAGAGGGGAAAATTGTGAAGCATGAAAATTATTATTTCAGTGGCAGAGAAGGGCGGTGAATTAAGTCCAAAAATTGGTGCAATGATCCCGCCTTTCCTGCAGCCCCTTCTGCAATGCGATTTTTCTACTCCTCTTGTTATAAACTGTGTTCCTCCAAAATTCATATGTTGAAGCCCCAACCCCCAATGTGACTGTATTTGAAGACAGGGCTTTCAAGGAGGTAATTAAGGTTAAATGAGGACAAATGTGTGGGGCTCTCCTCCAGTAGGACTAGTGTCCTTATAAAAAGAAACGACACCAGAGATCTCTCTCTCTGTGTGCGCGTGGAAAGACTGCATGAGGACATAGTGAGAAGGCAGCCGCTTAGAAGACCGGAAGAGAGGTCTCACCAGAAACCAACCCTAAGGGTACCTTGATCTCAGATTTCTAGCCTTCAGAACTGTGAGAGAATAAATGTCTGTTGTTTAAGCTACCGAGTCTGTGGTGTCTTATTACGGCAGCCCTAGGTGACTACTACATCTCCTTCCTCATTTGAGATGGTTCTGTGACCTACTTAGAATCCAACAGAAATGACGTTATACTAAATCCAAGGCTAGTCCTTAAGAGGTCTTGCAAGTTCTGGTTTTACCGTCTCGGAGTCTTGAGCTATCCTGTAAAGAAGTCTGTGTAGGGACTTCCCTGGTGGTCCAGTGGTTAAGACTTTGTGCTCCCAATGAAGGCGGCATGGGTTTGATCCCTAGCTGGGGTTGCTGCACAGTGTGGCTGAAATATAAATAAATAAATAAAACAGTGGCTATGTAAATTATACTTCCACAAAAATTTTCAAACAAACAAACAAAAAGGCAGTCTGTGTATTGTTGGAAAACCAATGCAGAGAGAAGCCTCTCAGTTTGAAATATGACAAGGGGGGGGGGCGGGAAAGGCCCATAAAGGTGAAAAAACTGGAGCAAAGAGAAGACAGAGTTCCAGCCATGCCTGCACAGGGTCCACACATGTGATTGGAGCCATCTGGAATCCTGCAGCTGTGCAGGTCAGACAACACTGGGTGAATCAGAGATGAACCATCCCAGCTGAACCCTGCCCAGCCAACCCATAAAATCATGAACAAATAAAATGGTCACGTTAAGCCATTAAAATTGGGATAGTTTATAATGCAAGACTAGGTATCGATACAGGTGGAGTGAAAGAAGGGATATTTGGGGCAGAATGGTTTAAACAATGGCACAATAGTAGAAAACTACAATAGAAATTTTGATGAGGAATTCTGGTTGGTAAAGCCTTTATGAACATATTAGAGAAAATGAGAGGACAAGGCTAACAAGGTAGGTTAGAGTTAGACTGTGGAGAGCTTTCACTGTAATAATTTTTTATTGAGCACCTACTATTTACATTCAGCTAAACCCTTTTCACAGATTAACTAATTGTCACATAACTGTATGTGTAGGTTATACGATTAGTATCCCCCATTTTACTGATAAGGAAACTGAGGCTCAGAGGTTTAGTTAATTGAAAAAAAATTATGTAGTGATGAGGCTGGTATTTGAACACAGGCAATCTAACTCCAGAACCTGTGACCCCAACCTCTACAAAAGACTGCCTAAGCCAATGAATTCAGACCTTAGTGATAAACATGAAATTATTTTAAGCGTTGGAGTGGCATAACTGAAGCAGTGCCTTAGAAAGATTAAGCTGGCAGTGGTGGATAGAATCTGGAAGCTGAAAGAATAGTTAGGGTATACTGCAGTGGTCCAGGGATGAAGTGATAAGGGTCTGAACTAATCTGAAAAAAAAAAAAATAGGAAAGGGATGAATAAGAGGGACTTAGGGAAGGAACTACTAATAGCACCAGGCAATGGCTGGATATAGGATAAAGGGAAGAGGAGTCATCAGAACTCATTCCCATCCTTCTGGTTTCAGTGACTGAGGCAGCACTCATCCCTCTAAAATCCTTATGGAGTTCAGGAGGAAGAACTGCTTCAGGAGGGAGATAATAAATTGCTTTAGACTTGTTAGGTAGGAGGTGATGGTGGAATATTTATTTATTTATTTAGTCGTTCATTTATTTATTTGCGCTGCGCTGGGTCTTAGTTTTATCGCGCGGGATCTTCGTTGCGCACACAGGTTCTTTTAGTTGCTGCATGCTGACGTCTTAGTTGCGGCATGCAGACTCTTAGTTGCGGCATGCATGCGGGATCTAGTTCCCTGACCAGGGATTGAACCTGGGCCCCCTGCATTGGGAGCATGGAGTCTTACGCGCTGGACCACAAGGGAGGTCCCTGACAGTGGGATATTACGTAGAAGTTATCTGCCAAGCATTTGGAGATATGTGAGTAGGAACTTGAACAGAGGTCAAGGCCATCTGTAAATACAGGCTTGGAACTCACCCAGAACTAAGCAAAGTTACAGGCATCTAGGATGTATCTGTGAAAGATTCTTGATTACAAGCAACAGAAACCAAATCTGGCTAGAAAAGAGTCCAGTGTGGACTTCTACTCAGAAGAGGCAGGGACCATGGTGGTTCTGGGGATCCAGATGGGAAGGATTCATAAACAACCTTATCAAGCTAGGATGAGTCAGCTCCAACTACTTTCCCCATTCCCTTCAAGTATTCAAAGTCCTGGGAGGGGATCCAGTGAGCTTGGTCATATGCCCACCCCTTGGCTAGAAGAAGTAAAGACACCTTGTCATCCATTCCCAACAGGGTGACATAAAGCAGAAGAAGTGATTCTCCAAAGGAAAACAGATTTGGCAATCAAAAGACAGGGAATAGATGCTGGGTGGCCACAAACCAATCAATGGTCACTCCACTGGGAGAGAGTGTGTGAAGGAGAGGAGAGAGCTGAGGGCAGACAATAATATAGCACCCACATACGGGAGGAGAAGGATTTGATGAGGGAAAGACAAAGGCTGGCTAAGGAATTGGAGAAGAGAGAAAACAGGCAAAGGAATTTCAAAAATGGGCAAAACACCAGAGTTATATGCTGCCAAGAGATCAAGGGTGATAAAGAATGATGAAAGACCACTGGGGTTGGCATGGGAAGTTATTAGTAACCTTTGAGAGAGGCGGGGGCGGGGTGGAGGAAGAGAGAGAGGGAGGAGACAGTGATGCAGGTAAGAAGCGAGGGCAGAGAGAGTATAAAAGAAAGGGAGGCGGGCTTCCCTGGTGGCGCAGTGGTTGAGAGTCCGCCTGCCGATGCGGAGGACCCGGGTTCGTGCCCCGGTCCGGGAAAATCCCACATGCCGCGGAGCGGCTGGGCACGTGAGCCATGGCCGCTGAGCCTGCGCGTCCAGAGCCTGTGCTCCTCAACGGGAGAAGCCACAACAGTGAGAGGCCCGCGTACCGCCAAAAAAAAAAAAGGGAGGCGGCATCCTTGTTTGGTGGTAAAGGAAGAAGAGAAGAAGAGCTAGGTTGTTGTTTGAAGGGGTCAGCATCACAGTGAGCCTCAGCACCTAGGGCTTCCCATCTTCTTTGGTCAAATATAAGTAGAAAATAATCCTCAGCCCAGCACTTACTGACGTCTCTTCTCTGAAGCCCTTGGTGAAAAGTAGCGACGAGAGTGGGAAAGTGTGAACTGATGCTCTGGTTGAGTCTGTTTCAGAAGTTACAGAAAGAGGAAACTGGAATTATTTGAAAGCCAACTTGAAAGGGAAATAAAAAGACAAAAAATACCTATTATAAGCTTTAAAAAAGAGTTCATACCAATGCAACAGTCCCAGAAACTAATTGTCTAAGTGAACTGTTATAACCAGTCTCCTTTCCCCTGGTTGAAACAACCTTACGAAACAGCATTTGCATCTATAAAGTTGTGTAACAAGTCGTCTTGTGGAGAAATGCATTTTAAATAGGGGTTAGACAGGAGAGGAGCAACTATTATTATCTTATTATAGAAACATCAGTAGCTCTTCCAGACAAAACACCATCACCCATTGGGAGCTAAGGATAGCTTTTACTTAAATACAAGGTCATACTGTTTGGGTGTATGAGGGAGCAGTGGGGGTGGGGTGGGGGGATTTTCATCTTCTTCCAAAGCACTCAAAGCTGGACCTCTTCCAAGAGAGGAAATGAGACTAAATAGATCATTTGTTTTATTCTGTTTGGGCATTTCTTGCGTTTCTCCCAACTGCGGCTTATGGACACAAAGCCAAACTCAGAGACTGGCTGGAGCTGGCTAAACTCCAGGTCACTTAAAAAAAAAAAAAATTAAGGAATAAACCATTTGAAGCTCTATCAGAGGATTAAGGCAAGCCACACAATTGAAGGACAAAATGAAATTCTGCTGTGAATGTGAAGTTGTACAAAAAGAAGCAGGTAGGAGCATTAAACGATTTGGATTTCTCAAACAAGACAGGAGGGAAACGCCAATTGAAAGCACACACCTATGACAAATCCATTTCAACAAGGGTCATACACCCTCTGGTGTCTGAACTGCCGCTTAGGGGCACCAAGTGAGGTAGGAACACAGCTTCTTTGGGGCAGCCCCTAAGATGGGGGTCAAAGTGCCTGGTCACTTGAATGTTGTGGAAAGCTTGGGAGATTGCTTCTGTACCCTCTTGCTGGCATCGGGAAGGCCGGTCAGCAGTCGCCGTGCACATTTTGTAACAAGCATAGTTGGTATTCCCAGCATAGCCCACTGGCAGAATGGGTCTTTGTCTTGAATCACTTCCCTCTGGGAGACACTCAGTGGCAGTCCCATCCAATGTCCAAGGAGAGAGAAAGGCCCATTAGTGGTTAGGCATAGTTTAGCATATTAGTTAACACTGCATCCTGTCTGATTTCAGAATTGACAAGTCATGTACAGCATTGCTCAAAATGTTCCTTCAACAGTACTGGGTAGGGCAGGGAAGTGAACAGTCAGAGGTAAGTCCCAAAGATTTCTGACTGTCTTTTACAGATGAAGAATCTGGACCCTCATTATGCTCTAACTGGGAAAATAAAACATTCTTCCCCTTTAAAAAAAAGTTGGTTCCAATAAAACAAGAGACCAAAACCCTTTAACATAATCTTTGTTCATTTCTGGGCTTCCCTGGTGGCGCAGTGGTTAAGAATCCACCTGCCCATGCAGGAAACATGGGTTTGAGCCCTGGTCCGGGAAGATCCCACATGTCGCAGAACAACTGAGCCCACGTGCTACAACTACTGAAGCCCATGTGCCCTAGAGCCCGTGCTCCACAACAAGAGAAGCCACTGCAACGAGAAGGCCGTGCAAGGCAACGAAGAGTAGCCCCCGCTCTCCATAGCTAGAGAAAGCCTGAGCGCAGCAACAAAGACCCAATGCAGCCAAAAATAAATAAATAAAATAAATAAATTTATAAAAATAATATTTGTTCATTTCTTTCAAAATTTTAGAGTAACTTTACTAAAAATTTGAAATGGCAAATAATTACCCAAGGTGTTTGAGACATGAATCAATGTATACATGTTGATATACTGATTGTGATATTACACACTAGTCTTGCAAAATGCTACCCTTGGGGCAAACGGGACAAAGCATACAAGGGACCTCTCTGTGTTATTTCCTACACCTGCATGTGAACCTACAATTATCTCAATAAAAATGTTCAATTTTAAAAAGTGACAAAGATAGAAGTGGATGCAGGGAATCGGGCAGGCTTTCATAACCTGGCTTCACCCACTTCTTGGTTCTATAATAGTTTGTTTCTCCACTAGTCCCCTGAATGACTCCCTTCCAGCTGAAAGACGCTGGTCCTAGCTCCTCAAACACACCAAGCTCAATCCCACCTCTGGGCTTTCTCCTGTAGCTTCTCCCATCCCCACCTCATTCTTCCCAGCTCCAGCTTGCCTTCCCAGATGAGACCAAATGATAACACTGTCCCTGGAGCAGTCCTTACCATGTTAACAGTCACTTGGCACTTGTCCACAAATATTTCTTGAGCAAAGACTATAGGTGGAGTGTTGGCTCCAGGCACCAGGAACCGGGTGAGTTAGAAACCACATTCAACTGGTTTCTCTTCCTTCCTTTCTGGGAGCATACATTCTAATGAGGAAGTGTGGAAAAAACTAGTCAAGAAACAAGTTAAAAAAAAAAAATCAAATCATGCTGAGGACCATGAAGAACGTCATGGGTTGGAGAAAGGCGGGTGACTTTAGCTCAAGTGACCAGGAAAGGGTTTCTAGAGAAGGTGACCTTTGAGTTGTTGACCTGAAGTAAAAGGAAGCAGTCATCAGGAAGATGGTGGGGAGAAACAAAGCATTTCAGGCAGAGGCAACAACAGGAAAAAGGATTTTTATCCTGCCTGTAACTGAATATGAATACTGGGCATGAGTGTAAAGCAATGAAGTGGGTTTTCTTTTTGTGGACTGTGCTTCCTTTTAATTTTAGGGCCAAAACTCCCATAGCATGTTTCCCTATATGAGAGGCTGTGAATACCCTTCCAAGATTCCAAGTTGCTCTAATGAGTAGATGCAAGCTTAATTCAAGGCTGTGTCTTAGGAGATTTACCATATTTCTTTCTCACAGTCGGGGCCGTGGGCCTGCTGGTGAGGGTTCTGCACTAAGGGCAACATAAATTATGCCATTAAAGTTGGGTACCTACAAAACTAAGCTGATGCAAAGGCGGGCCGCATGCGGGAGATCTGGGTCATACAGCTGGGAGCAGGACGGTAATTTGCCGCCGGCCTCTGGGGTCTGTGCTTCTCTGCGGCGCACGAGGTCCCATCGGCTGTAGTAACCGGTTGGGAAGGGCCGGATTCCCAGGTCTCTGCGGGGTACCTCACGCTGTCACCGCAACCAGGAATCCAGTTTTCTGGATCCCCTGGTCTGCCTTTTGCCTAAGGCGACCAGCTGCGGCTCCTCTGTTCGCGAGGCCGGGAGAAGTCGGCTCTGGGGCACCCGGCGAAGAGGTTCGAGGGGTGATCTGTCCCTCCCCGGTCGCGACCTGGCACCGTTATCCCCATCACCCGGACCGGTAGGCACTGTCCCGGGGCGTCCCCCTGTTTCTCCCGGGGAGGGGGGCAGCCCAGACGACCAGCCCTGCGTCCCAGGGACGCACCGCGAGCCCTTGGGTCCCTCCCCCTCCCAAACCTCCCCCCCGCCCCCCCCCCCCCCCCCGCCTCCGAGCCCGGCGACCCACGTGCAGCTCAGGCCGGGCTGGTGCCGCAACTCGGGGTCGGCGCGTCTCCCGGCTCTTCTGGGCGCAGCCCCGGGACGGGGACCCGCGGGGGGCGGCCTCGGCGGGACGGCGGCGGGAGCGGGGGCGCCCCGGAGTGCGGGCGCGGGGACGCGGCGGCCGCTGGCACACAAAGGAGGCGGCGGGAAGGCGGGGCGGGGCGGGGCGGGGGCGGGGGCGGCAGGAAGGGGCGGGGGCCGCGCGCGCCGCGATAAAGCCCCCGCCGCCGGGGCCGGCCCGCTGGCTCAGTGGGGCTGCCGGGCTGCTCGGGTTGCGAGGCGTGTGCAGGCGTCGCCGCCTCTTTCCTCCGCTGCCCCTCCTCGCCGCCGCCGCCGCCGCCGCCGCCGCTGCCGCCGCTCTTCCTCCTCCGACTCCCCCGCCCCACCGACACCCGGCTCCGGCTCGGGCCGCGCCGCTCTCCGCGGCCGCCACCTGGGGATCCCGAGCGAGGGGCGGTGAGTACGGGCTGCGCTCCCCGCGGCCGATCCCGGGCGCCCGGGGCGGGAGGGGCGCAGCAGGCGCTGCCCGCCGCGCCGGGGACGGTCCCGGGGCTCGGCGCGCCGCTGGCTCCGCGCGGCGATCTTGCGCCGGGCCGGGAGGCTGCGGGGCCAGCGGGGCCGGGGGCGCCGGTGTCGAGGAGGAGGAACTTTCTCAGTCTCCCCCGGCCAGGCTGCCTCGGTCAAAGCTGCGTGCGCGCCCCACACCCGTGCCCGGCCCGCGGGGAGCCCGAATAGGACCCGGGCGGGGCACGGAGGGGCCGCGCCGGCGGGCCAGGTGTCCGCGCGGCCGGGAGTCCTGGGGCCAGCGTGTCTGCTGCTGCCGCCGGTCCAGCCTAGCGGGCGCCCGTGACCCTGAACCTGGGATACCCAGGTACTCGCGGGCGTCCCCTACCCCGTACTTTGCGTGTGCGTCGCCTGTTCGCGAAAGACAAACGGACTCCTACTTGTTACCGCTGCCTGAGCGGGCTGGGGGTAACCGGTGATTTGGGGGAGAGCCTTTAAATTGGCTTCTGGCAACCGATGTAAGCCCATGGAGCTGATCTTTGCCATTTTCATCGTCTGTAGAAATGGGAATTGCAATGCTGATCAGTGCCTACAGGTAAGGTGAAAGTACTCAGAAATTCTGGGCGGAATTAGGTGTTTAATTTGCCTACAAACTGAGTGCGGAGGGAAGACTTCTATTACATAAGACAGCACTCCACCTTCAGGTATTATGGAAGATGCTATTGAAGGTTTTAGTGTTTTAATGAGCGAAAAATAGTCTTCGTTTGTGTCTCTCTTGAGAAATCTCGAATGCTGCTGTGTCTTGCTTTGACTACTTCGCAGGGAACGTTTTTATATTTATATTATTTATATTTAGCATCAACATAAAAAGCTGTTTGAAGGTTTGACTTCCTCTTTCAAGCCAGGAAGCAGTTTGCTCCTCTGAACTGTTCAGGAACAATTTACGTGATAATTTTATGCTTCGGAGATTTTATATCGGAAAGTTGAACACAGATAACTGGGGAAAAAATGTAAGCATTGCTAATTTGTATATCTAAAGCACACTTCAAAAATTGAAGATACTTTCAATGCTGACTGCATATCTAAATCAGTAATTATGTACTGTTTGCAGTATTTCAGCAAAAAATTTTCTTCAGCTGTGCAAATGAAGGTGTTAGCCTAAATCATCGAAGGCTTCTCTCAACCCCAAGTTTTGATACTTTCTTAAAATCATGTTCAAAAATATTGTACAGTGCAGGGCAATTACTGAAGGTCATCAAGATGTCGCCTATCTCTTATTCTTTAAAAAAAATGAATCTATGCAGAAAATTTCTGCCTCCCATGAATTCACATAGTAGTGTAATTTGAAAAGGACAGAAATGATTCAATCTCCAAAGGACAGTAATTTTCAGTTCCACATGAGTGATTAAATACTAGTCAGAGATTGTTTGAGGTGGCAGAGTGGGAAATGAGTGGTGACCTAGCCGGGTCCCAGCTACACTTCTCTGTGGCCGTTCTCTGCCAGCTAGTCACTCTCCCACAGCATGGGAGACTTTGGCCCGTGGGCTTTCTCTCCTCCCCTAGTCCCACAGTCCATGTAGGGGCTGCTTCCGATTCCTGCTTCCTTAACCATCTCGACTCCAGTGACCCCCACCCACTCCAGCTACTGGGTCCTCTACATCCAAGTCTTGCCCTCACCCAGAGACGCTCAGCTTCTGAAATCAGCACCTCAGTGTCTCTGCACCACAGGCTCCTTCCTTCCAGGTTGCAAACTGGTACTCCCATGGCAACTCTTCTTGAACACAAGAGATCTGTTCCCTTCCCTCCTTCCAGTTTGGCAGGTGCCTTTCATGGCCCACTCTAATGAGAAAGTAGGGGTCACCAGTTTGAAGTCTCCCCACGTCCTACCCCATTTCCTTCCTACAGATTTTTCCAGATTTACCCACATCCAAGAAATCTTCCTAAGCATCTGTTGTGTCCAGGCACTTTGCTAGGCCCTGGTGTATGGTAAATATAGCCGGTCGCTGTTCTCTTGAAACAGTCTTTCCTGTGGCAGCAAACAGACACAAAGAAACCTAACTATGCTCTAATAAAATAAGAATAAGGCAGAATAATAGAAGAGAAATCAAGTTGGGGCAGGGGCTTAGAGAAGGTTAGAGAGAAGACTTTCCTGTGGCAGTGCCTCATGTCTCCCAGTGAACTCTTTTCTTTTTTAACAGTTTTTAAAATGCCATAACCTCCCTTGTCAATGCATCCCCAGCTCACCTACAGCCGCCACCTGTCTCCCAGGCTTCTTAAATGAGTTAACACTTCCCCAGGCTTCCCTTTTTTCCTAACTCTCTGCAAGCTGGCCAGAGACTCCCCAAAGTAGGAGAAGACCCCACAACTCCTGCATGAGTGGTCCTGCGCACGCGTCCTAGACCTCTCTGCAGCATCGGATACGGATCTTTCCTCTTTTTCTGATGGATGCTTTTCTCCTTCCCTAGTTGCCACCTCCTCCTGGTTTGCCTTCTGCCACCCTGGCACCTCCACTACCTCCTGGGGTGACCCAGGGCTCTGTTCTTACCCCTCTTCAGCTTCATGCAGAATGTTTGGGATACCACATTCCCACAGCTTCCACTTTCACCAGTACGAAGTGAGTCCCAGATTGGTACCTGCAGCTAGTTACCTAAAGTCTATGCCCTTTAGGCAGAAAAACCCACAGTAAGTCGAAAACTGATTTTAGTTCTCATCACCCACTCCGTACCTGTTTCAGCCTTGACCAAAATTTATCCTTTTTTTTTTTTTTTTTTTTTTTTTTTTTTGCTGGTGACTCGGCTGTTTACCAAGGTGCTAAAGCAGGAACCTCCCTCCCAGGGACGCTGGGCTCCTCCAGCAACCGCCTGCCGCCCGCATCCAGTCACCGAGTCCTTCTCGTGCTGTGAAATCCCATAAACCTCTGCTCTAGTCACCATGGCCCTGCCCTGCTTTAGAGCCCAGAAGTGGCAAAATGGTGGCCGGTGTGCCAATTCCAGCTGGCAGATGTGTTGCTGGCTTGAACACAAGTATACAAAGATCGTGTGAATATTTGGAAATGTTACGATATCACTTGGATTTATAGCTCCTCTTAAAAACCAGGAGGCCTGGAACAGGAGGCCTACGTTCCCACGTGGCAGCGCTTGGCTGGCACGGAGCTCCCAGTGCCTGGCCATGCTGGAGGCTGCTTGCTTTCCGCTTCCTCTTGCACCCGTGGTCCCCATTTACAGCAGCTTCCTAGCTCCCGTGGGCTTCCAACCATAGGCTGGGGGACCGTCAACAGCCCGGGAATGCTGAGTGGCTGACTGCACCGTTTCCTGCCTGGTCTGTTGCACTAGCTTTGCACCCCTTTCAAACCATCATCCACATTGCTTCTGGGGCTACTTACCTCAGGGCCCTCAAATCCGAATCTGCTTGTGTCCCTCCTGATAAAAACTCAGTGCCTCCCTCTTGCCTTGGGGACAGACCCCGACTCTGAAGGAGTAGCTGTGTTGTGTCACAAGCTAGGTATCTCAGATAGAAAGGTGAGCTTTCTATTGACTTTTTAAGGTGATGTACCTGCATTTCTCAAAATGCTTTTGAACCTCTATAAGGAGGGTCGCTAATATGTAATTCCAGTGTTATCTCACCCTTACTGAGATGCAGTCTCTGCTGTTTATAAACCGTTTCCACAGGCCTCACCACCTTCCCACTGCCTCATAACCACTCTGGAAGGAGACGGGGCAGGGTTGATTCCACATCCCAAGGCACGGGCTGCCCCAGAAGACCTCAGCCCTTGGAACATGGCGGAGCCCATTTCACATGGTGCCCAGAGTCATACAGTATGTCCCCAAGGTCACTCAGCTGCCTTTGGGCAGTCCTGTCCCAGAAGTCCTCAGCGCTCAGCCAGGGAACTTTCCACAGTGCCCTGCTCTCCTCCCTAGCAACTCCCCAGACTGCCGGCCATTTGTAATGACAGAGTCCAAGCTTTCTTCAACCCTTTCCCACCTCCCTGCCTTGTACCCTCCCGCAAACTTTGTTCTCTTGCAAAACTGAACTCCCTGCAGACTCCTCACACCATGGCGGTGCCCTTACTCCCCGCCTTGGCTCCTACGGGACCTCTGCCTGGAATTCTCTTTCTCCATCTTCTGCATTCATTGTCTGGCCAACTTCCCCTTTTTCAAGACTCATGTCTAGTATCACCTGTTCCAAAAAGCCTTTCCTGAAGACCAGTATCTCCCAGTGCCCTGTGGCACACGTGTGGTGTGTGCACACACATGTACATCCTACCAAGTGGATGCCTCTCTGATGGCAGTTACTGTGTCATAGCAACATACTCTACCCACCAGATTCTTAGTGCCGTGAAGTCGTGCCTGTGTTCTGGTTTCATTCGTACCAGCAGTGGTGCGTGACCCAAAGGCATTAATGGCTGTTGAACTAAACCATATTCATAGTTTTCATAAGTTTGCTGCACACTTTATGAAAGAGAGCTTGTCTTTGGGGCTTAAAGAGGAGCTCTCCTCCCAGACCTCTACCCCTGGTGCCGGATACTTCTGCATTTAATATATAGCTTCACATTAAAAAAAAAAATCTTTGATCAACCATGTCTTCTAAAAGACAGAACATTACCTAGAAAAAAGCAGAAGTCTAACACAGAAGTGCTTCTGTGTCTGTGTTCACTTCAGTTACCCTCATCCGAACCCTCTTTGGCTTCATTCTGTCTTCCTTGAAGCCCACTGGCTGTACTTCGTATTTCACAGTTTATACAAGGTAGGAGAACACCTTCTG
Source organism: Tursiops truncatus (assembly GCF_011762595.2). Classification (NCBI taxonomy): domain Eukaryota; kingdom Metazoa; phylum Chordata; class Mammalia; order Artiodactyla; family Delphinidae; genus Tursiops; species Tursiops truncatus. Next base: position 14,156,240 of record NC_047040.1, read on the forward strand.
ATTTATTTCCATTAACCTTCTCGGTAAGGGTGATACAGGCCCTCTTGCTGACCCTTGTTTTTCGTTTTGTTTCGTTTTTCAGTTTTTACCAGGGCAGTTTTTTGGCTGTCTTAAGCCGGGTTTGGTGGAAAGAGCCCTGGGTTGGGAGAGGGTCTGGGCTATGCCACAAACGATTTACATAGTTGACTATCTAGAACTTCATTTCCTTGCCTGTACAACGGGCGTGTTGAAATAGTGATCTCAAAGCTGCCTTATTTAAAGAAACAATTTAACTTCTTGGCTTATTTTCCTTTCTGATCCGGCTTTCTCATAAATATCAGGCCTAGGGGAAATTTTTTCTTAAATGCATTGTTTTATGTTTATCTACATGAAATTCTTCTCTTTCATTTTCCCTCTCTTTTAAACCTAAGAAATATATATTCAGTTTGGTTCTTCAGGACTTATAAATAGCATTGAGGCCCAACATGAAGATTTATTTAGTTTGTATTCCCACTTGGAGGCATTTATAAAAATGTTAAATAGATTGGGTCCCATATACTTGGATCTTCTTTGCAAACCACTGTTTCCAACCATAAATGTGCCCGTCTTCTCTTTCCAAAACCATCTTTCCTCATGAGTAGATCGCACGCCTGATCTAAAAATCAATATTGGGTTTTGAAAAAATACCCTTAGGTATGAAATGGAGTGAAATGCAATAAACTACATCTTTAGGTTATTTCTTTTCTATAAGTTCACAGTTTGTCTAAGAACACTGAAAGACTAGGCCAATTTTATTTCTCTTTTGAGAAATGCTACCTTTCACCCAATGGGACAAGTCAATTTACACAGTAAATGATTCTCCCCTTATTCTGCTGTTAGGTTTCTAGGGCTGGATGGAAGCCCAGCCCAGAGAAGTTGGCGTTCCTTCTGCGACTCTTTTTGTGCATGGGGATGGCCACGGAGCCCAAGCAATCCTCTATTTGTCATTCCATTCATGCGTCTGGACAAACATTTCATCTCCACTTCACCCTTGAATTCCTTCAAAGGTTGGGGTGGACACCCTAATTCAAGATCAGATGAGGAATACCCCATGCTCCTGCTTCAGTCTGACCTCAGACTTTGCCCTTTGTCTCAGAAGATAATTGGAGAATTGGAATCCACTGTGCCTTTCTATTTTTATCAGTTAATTCTTGGGAGAAAGATAATGTGGAGGGGTCTTCATATAAAACAGAAAAACTCTGATGAAAAGGCAGAAAGGATTTCTTCTAGGGACTGCAAATCTTGGTGAATGTACTTTGTTTCGTTTTTGTGATGCCTTCCCGCACCTTGCAGCAGTGAGAAGTCCGGTAACCTGGGGAATTTCTAAGAACATACTAAAAACAGCATCAGTACTTTCTCCCCCTTCCCTTCCCCGCTCCATTTAGTGCCAACTAATACAGCTATAGAAAAATTAACTACTTGTTTTGGGGCTAAGTTTTTATGGACCAAATCTTGAAAGTGGGTGTGGGTATGCGGGAGAGTTTAACCCCAAATACGAAGCCCACTGGAAAATGTATGTGGTGACTGCAAATGAAAATAGATTTTTCTTTCTTTCGAGAAAATGCTATATAGACAATGGCAGTGTTTGCATCCTCTACTAAAGAGTTTTTTTCTTTTTTTAACTGGGGAATCCACTTAGGAAGAAATTATTTTTATTGAGGATTTGGTCACTGATTGGATTACATGAGCTTTAACTACCGTCTTATCTTTTGGTTATAAGGGCAGAAACCCCAATCAAAATAACTGACTCAGAAACACGGAGAGCATGGGGGGAACTACTGGCTTATGCTGCCGCGCCCGAGCCATGGCGGAGGTGCTTTGGCCTTGGAGGTGACTGGAACTAGAGACTCAGGGCCTTGGGCCTCTTTTCTCTCCCTCCATGTCTCTTGTCTCCGGACCATGACATGACTGCAGGCATCTTCAGGCTTATCTCCCTACAGCCTTAGGATCAAAGAGGAAAGATGAGCTTCCTGTCAGTTCCAGTGGGAAAAATCGTATGGAGGCGCTCTGATTGGCTCAGGTTGGGTCATGTGTCTTTCCCTGGACCAATGGCTGTGGTCAGGGGAATGGGATGCTATGACTGGCCAGATTCTGAGTCACAGGTTCAAGCCTTCCGTCAGGGGAGGAGGGAGTACTGAGAGGGTGTGCTGGACAGGCAAGTTAGCTCAACTGTCATTAGTATTTGTTTGCAGTTGACAGAGGCACTGTGCTATCTCCTCCAGCCTCATGTTTGCTTGTTGGACAGATGCTAATATTCCCACTCGGACAGTTGTGAAGAAGAATGTGGAGCTGCCCAGGTGTCCATGGTTATTCATACAACCTGTACGTGTCAATGCCAGAGCCTGCACCCAGGTCTGTAAATGTGTGCGCTGTGAGCTGGTACCATGAGCTGTCAGAGATTTACGACTCGTCAATATTTATAACCTCTCGAAAGGAAATTCCTGTCAAACAACGGGCCTCCTTTCAAGAGACCAGCTTCTCACTTTGCTGTATGATCTGCTTCAGTAAGACAACCAAAACAGAGATGGAAACAGACTAATATTTGTGTGTTATGATTGAAGTAATGTTTTTATGCCTTTTGGCCCCTGTGCCCAGTTGTTCCTTAGATACTTGTTTTTTTCCTGGGTCTCAGATGCTAAAATTAGTACTGACCTTTGGATTGAAAAGGTAGAGTACATATACCCAGAGTCCAGGGGAATAACTTAGGCTGAGCTGGATAAAACTCAACCGAAGAACAAGTGTGACATGATTTTTAAAAGATGTCTAATTGAACTCCACAAATGTGTGGAGACTTAGCATAAAACATGGAGGTTTAACTTTTATTTTTATTGTTTTTTTAATTTGTTATTTTTTGCAGTATGCGGGCCTCTCACTGTTGTGGCCTCCCCCGTTGCGGAGCACAGGCTCCGGACGCGCGGGCTCAGCAGCCATGGCTCACGGGCCCAGCCGCTCCGCGGCATGTGGGATCCTCCCAGACCGGGGCACGAACTCATGTCCCCTGCATCGGCAGGCAGACTCTCAACCACTGCACCACCAGGGAAGCCCCTATAGTTTTTTTTACATTTAACTTTATTTCAAAGTTTGTCACATCAAATGGTACGTGCTCTCTTCCTCCCCCTCTTCCTTAGTCTAGTGTAGTAATTAAGAGTATGGAGGATGTAGAGACCGACGGGCTTTGGCCTGAATCTAGATTATATCGGTTACTAGTTGGAGGCCAGAAGGCCATAGCCAATTGCCTAGACTTCTCCAAGCCTCAGTTTCACCATCTGTGAGTTGGGCGTGAAGGGAACCACATCTTAAGTGTTGTGAGGGTGCCGTGGAGAGTATGCTTTAGGTGCTGAGCACAGGGACTAGAATGGAGCTGACTTCCAGGGCACGAGGTGGCAGTGGGGTTCCAGGCAAACATTTAACTCCTCTGGGACTGGTGTTTTCATTGCGCCTTTGACCTGAAGAATGAGCGGCTTGCTCTCTGTGTTTGCATACCTAGTTGCCAGACCCCTTTTCTGTAAAACTCTCAGTGGGTAGCACTCCCAGGGATCAGCTGGTCATCTGTCCTTTCCACAGGCTTCCAGCTCCTCCAGTACTGGCCATGGAGCAAAGGATGGCTGATGCCAGAAGTAAACTCCCTTTTACTCCACCTCATGAGGAAATGTAAGCAGCAGTGTTACCAGAAGTTCCTTCTAGAGGCACATTGCAGGCTAGCCCTGTCAGGCTGGGCGCTGTGTTTGTTTGTTTTGTTTTTTTGGTAGTTATGAAGAATGACTAAATTGTCTGTGCAGTAGGAAAAATAATCTATTTAGGTTTTTGCAGATGTGGCATCCAGAGTCTTCTCTTTTTGTTCTCATTTTTCCGATTGAGAAAAAGTCATTCTGCTGTATCCAGTGATGTCCATATACCTAGAAATAACCATTTTAACCACACACTGAATGTATTTAAAACACATTTAATTATTCCTTCAATATACAGAAGAGTTCTATGAATTATGGATTAACCACTGCCAACATCGTTAGATAGGAAATGTATTTTCTGCTGCCATTAGTATGATTTTTTTAGGCTTTTACTGGCAGATATCCATATGGGACTTTATACAGCACTCAGTGTATGCCCACACGTGAATTATTGCTCAGACAATGGGATGGGAGATGCCAGGGAGAGTCTATGTGATGGCTTAATTATAAAGAGAGCTTTCTTTCTAAAGGTGTGGATTTTCTTTTTGAAATTAATTTACTTGATAGACTCATATCATCTCTTGCCAAACCTGCGTTCATTTCTAGCAACTTGGAGGATTGGCCAGAGATGCCCAAGTATCCGTAGTGAACCTGTTCTTGCGCAGCAAGGTGGTAAATCATGACTGTCAAAGTGCTAATCATACTAAGGTGAATGAATTCAGCAATTACTGAAAACAGAGTTGTTCCATGCCTGTGTATCACTTATTGGTGTCAAATTTCTTTGAGAACAATATAGTTTTTATGTATACAATGGCAAAAATGTGCTTTTCTCTTACTCTCTACCGTGTGTTCTCGTTATGTGTGTGTCTTATCCGCCCCACTAGGAAACCGCCAGGACTTTGTGGTCTCTCTTACTCCTCTGGGCTCCTTTCACAGTACCTGACACAGAGGAGCCCAAAAGACGCCTGAAAGGGGAGAATGAAGCGCAAGATCATTGGATCATCAGGGTGTCAAGGGCTGTGAGGCACATTTTATACATGATCTTGTTGAATCTAAACAGCCCTTGTAAGGTAGAAATTAGTCCTAGTTTACAGGTGAGAAAACTGAGATTCAGGTGTGTGGAGTACCCTTCTGAGATTCCCACCCATGGGGATGTTCTCTCCAGGGCTGGGTGTCTTGCAGAGGAGAGTTTTGATTCTGAAACATTTTTTTCAGGGAATGACTGAGGCCAAATAGTGGTGATGGAGCAACAGTGCAGGGAACCACAGACCATTGCTGGATGGAGAATGACTTGGGGAGTCAGATGGACCTGGGTTTAAATGACTATTCTATGCTTAGTAGTTTTGTGTCTGCAAAATACTACCCGCCCCCAGTGTGCTCCATTTCCAAAGCTAGAGAATGGAGGTGTTGAGGATGCAGCTTCCTTGCAGAGAGAGATAGTATTGTTCCTGTCTTACACACAGGGAAATAGGAAGTATCATGAATTAGGTCACTTGACAAGCCTGACGTCATTCTGTAGATGAGGAACTCGGAGGCTCCATGAGGGTCAGGAACATGGGCAAGTGATGGACTGTGTCCAGGTCTCAATTTCCTCCCATGTGAATTGAGGGCTTTGATGCCTGGCTTGCCAGGAGCCCGAGAGCATCAGCCATGCGGATGCGAAAGCCCTTTACACATAGGAGTTTCTTAAATGTCAGTCACTGGGTCAGGGCTGTGACTTCGGTCACTTGGCAAGGTCAGGGCTGTGGCCGAGTGAGGATTCACCTCTCTGTTCCTATCACTTGTCACCTCTCCAGACGCAAGGCTAGGTACAGTTTGGTAACAGACCGCCATGACCTGTCACTCACCCCTAGTTAGCCCCCAGAGTACCCCCACTGACCTGGGGACTGTTACCACTCATTCCTTAGGGCCACTGGCTGGTTCATGTCTCCCTTTCTCTTTGTTGTTCACACCCATGTTCTCAAAGAGGATTATTCCCCGAGAGAAAAAGGGTTTCCCAACGCTTACTCTTGATGAATCTGCCCCACACAGGACTTCAAAGGAGCACGATGTGGCAGATCTGGTGTATTTGGGTGGCATGCAGTGTGAGAGCTACTTTTTGAGCGCTTACTCGGTGATAGGTGCTCTGCGAGACAAGAAGTAGCCACAAAATAGGTTGACCTTTGAGGATCTTCTCTATGTAGGTAGAAAAGGCATATCCATGAGACTTTAGCAATTGAAGATAGTCTAGAACAGTGGTGCACCGTAGTGGGGTGGCAGCAGGGGCATTCGGGGGAAGCACTGTCTGTAGAGGATTTAAATGTAATAGTGAAGTTACCTCAGGCTTGGTTTGCTTTTTATTATCACTGTGTGCCATGGTGATAAACTATTTCTCCCCTGGACCAGACCATCACCCTGCCCCTCACTACTGTTCTGGGTCACTTATCCACTGCTGTGTAATGAGTGCCATGGATGAGATGCTCAGGATGTCCCACTGGACTGGTCGGTGTGTGCTGAGTTGTTGGTGTGAAGGGACTCTAGGAGTGCCGTGTGTGGCCCTGGTGACCGGAGCGGCCACTGGTGCCAGCCCAAAGCCACGGCCGTGCACTGCCTCCCTAAATCCACTTGGCAGCCCTGAAAGGCTGGAGGCCCGAGGTCGTTCTATGGATGAGGGACCCGGAGCCTCCGTGAGGGTCAGGAATGCAGGCAAGTGATGGACGGTGTCCAGTTCTCGATTTCCTCCCGCGTGAAATGAGGGCTGTGATGCCCACTTTCTAGGAGCCTGGGAAGCTCAGCCTTGCTGATGCTAAAGCCCTTTGCACACAGGAGTTTCTTAAATGTCAGTCGCTACTAATCACGTGTGTTCGTGTTCGTGCGCAGGGGTGTGTGTGTGTGTGTGTGTGTGTGTGTGTGTGTGTGTGTGTGTGCAGAGGTAAGTCTGTGCACAATGTGAAGCGTTGGCTCGTAGCTAATAAGCACAAATGTCCAGACAGCCCTCGGGGGTAATGCAGTCCTTTCTTTTTCTTTCATGTTACTCTCCATGAAAACCGTTTTGATCTAAATTGTGTAGAATTGCTATTTACTGATTTGTATCAATAATAATGAATTGGCCGGTTAGTCTCTCATGTGGTCTCTATGACTAAAGATGTGGAGATAACTTCTCCATGGGGGAGAAATCAGATCTCATAAAAAATATGACAGCTTTGGAAAGTGTGAAACATTACTTGCATGGAACTTCTACTTTCATTAAATACTCAAGACTACAAGACACGGAGTGTCCAGAGCTGCAGTAAGGCCCGCTCTCTTCCGAGTCAGGCACGCACACTGAATTGGTGCCTGAGAGATGCCTTAATGAGTCACTGAAAAGCACTAAAATGGTGGAATTTTGTCTGTGAAAATGAGAGTGTCCTAGTTTAAAAACCGTGTACATGAATATGAAGTGAAAAATTTATCTGAAATTGTCTCTCAGAGAAAGAGAGATTTGCTAGATATTAGGGTCCATTTTACAAAGATCCTGATATGTTTTTGGTCAGAGTTCACCAAAAGCACTGGATGGACGAGACTCATGAGAACACATGGGGAAGGCGTATTGGCCTGAAATCCCCTGTATCAATTCTTATTGTGAATGCTTTTAGCGACTGCATGATGAAAAAGGGTTTTTTTAAAAAAAGGCAGAGAAGATGGCAGAAGAATAAGTGGAGATCACCTTCCTGCCCACAAATACATCAGAAATACATTTACACGTGGAACTGCTCCTATAGAACACCTACTGAACGCTGGCAGAAGATCTCAGACCTCCCAAAAGGCAAGAAACTCCCTACGTACCTGGGTAGGGCAAAAGAAAAAAGAATAAACAGAGAAAAGAAAACGGACGGATCCTGCACCAGTGGGAGGGAGCTGTGAAGGAGGAAAGGTTTCCACACACTAGGAAGCCCTTTCGCGGGCGGAGACTGCGGGTGGCGGAGAGGGAAAGCTTCGGAGCCGCGGAGGAGAGCGCAGCCACAGGGGTGCGGAGACCAAGGTGGAGAGATTCCCGCACGGAGGATCGGTGCCGACTGGCACTCACCAGCCCGAGAGGCTTGTCTGCTCACCCGCTAGGGCGGGCAGGGCTGGGAGCTGAGGCTCGGGCTTCGGTCGGAGCGCAGGGAGAGGGCTGGGGTTGGCGGCGTGAACACAGCCTGAAGGGGTTAGTGCGCCACGGCTAGCCGGGAAGGAGTCTGGGAAAAGTCTGGAGGTGCCGAAGAGGCAAGAAACATTTTCTTGCCTCTTCGTTTCTTGTTGCGTGAGGAGAGGGGATTCAGACCACCGCTTAAAGGAGCTCCAGAGACGGATGCGACCCACGACCATCAGCGCAGACCTCAGACACGGGCATGAGACGCTAAGGCTGCTGCTGCTGCCACCAAGAAGCCTGTGTGCGAGCACAGGTCACTATCCACACCCCTCTACTGGGGAGCCTGTGCAGCCCGTTACTGCCAGGGTCCCAGGATCCAGGGACAACTTCCCTGGGAGAACACACGGCGCGCCTCAGGCTGGTGCAATGTCACGCCGGCCTCTGCCGCCGTAGGCTCGCCCCGCACTCCGTGCCCCTCCCTCCCCCCGGCCTGAGTGAACCAGAGCCCCCGAAGCAGCTGCTCCTTTAACCCCGTCCTGTCTGAGCGAAGAACAGACGCCCTCAGGCAACCTACACGCAGATGCGGGGCCAAATACAAAGCTGAGCCCCTGGGAGCTGTGAGAACAAAGAAGAGAAAGGGAAATCTCTCCCAGCAGCCTCAGGAACAGTGGATTAAATCTCCACAATCAACTTGATGTACCCTACATCTGTGGAATACCTGAATAGACAATGAATCATCCCAAATTGAGGAGGTGGACTTTGGGAGCAACTATATATATTTTTTTCCCTTTTTCTCTTTTTGTGAGTGTGTATGTATATGCTTCTGTGTGTGATTTTGTCTGTATAGCTTTGCTTTTACCATTTGTCCTAGGGTTCTGTCTGTCCGTTATTTTTGTTTGTTTGTTTTGTTTTGTTTTGTTTTGGTATAGTTTTAGCGCTTGTTATTGGTGGATTTGTCTTTTGGTTTGGTTGCTCTCTTCCTTTCCGTTTTTTAAATTACTTTTTAAATTTTTAACAATTTTTTTTACTTTAATAACTTTATTTTATTTTATTTTTTCTTTCTTTCTTTCTTTTTTTTCTCCCTTTTATTCTGAGCCATGTGGATGACAGGGTCTTGGTGTTCTGACTGGGCATCAGGCCTCTGCCTCTGAGGTGGAAGAGCCAAGTTCAGTACATTGGTTGACCACAGACCTCCCAGCTCCATGTAATATGAAATGGTGTAAATCTCCCAGAGATCTCCATCTCAACGCCAAGACCCAGCTCCACTCAACTACCAGCAAGCTACAGTGCTGGACACCCTATGCCAAACAACTAGGAAGACAGGAACACAACCCCACCCATTAGCAGAGAGGCTGCCTAAAATCATAATAAGGCCACAGACACCTGAAAACACACCACCAGACATGGACCTGCCCACCAGAAAGACAAGATCCAGCCTCATCCACCAGAACACAGGCACTAGTCCCCTCCACCAGGAAGCCTACACAACCCACAGAACCAACCTTAGCCACTGGAGACAGACACCAAAAACAACAGGAACTATGAATCTGCAGCCTGCAAAAAGGAGACCCCAAACACAGTAAGTTAAGCAAAATGAGAAGACACAGAAGCACAGCAGATGAAGGAGCAAGGTAAAAACCCACCAGACCAAACAAATTAAGAAGAAATAGGCAGTCTACCTGAAAAAGATTTCAGAATAATGATAGTAAAGATGATCCAAAATCTTGGAAATAGAATGGAGAAAATACAAGAAACGTTAAACTAGGACCTAGAAGAACTAAAGAGCAAAGAAACAATGATGAACAACACAATAAATGAAATTAAAAATTCTCTAGAAGGAATCAATAGCAGAATAACGGAGGGAGAAGAACGGATAAGTGACCTGGAAGATAAAATAATGGAAATAACTACCATAGAGCAGAATAAAGAAAAAAGAATGAAAAGAATTGAGGACAGTCTCAGAAACCTCTGGGACAATATTAAACGCACCAACCTTAGAATTATAGGGGTCCCAGAAGCAGAAGAGAAAAAAAAAGGGACTGAGAAAATATTAGAAGATATTATAGTTGAAAACTTCCCTAATATGGGAAAGGAAATAGTTAATCAAGTCCAGGAAGTGCAGAGAGCCCCATACAGAATAAATCCAAGGAGAAACACGCCAAGGCACATATTAATCAAACTATCAAAAATTAAATACAAAGAAAAGATATTAAAAGCAGCAAGGGAGAAATAACATACAACAGAAACCCCATTAGGTTAATAGCTGATCTTTCAGCAGAAACTCTGCAAGCCAGAAGGGAGTGGCAAGACATATTTGAAGTGATGAAAGGGAAAAATCTACAACCAAGATTACTCTACCCAGCAAGGATCTCATTCAGATTCTATAGACAAATTAAAACCTTTACAGGTAAGCAAAAGCTAAGAGAATTCAGCACCACCAAACCAGCTTTACAACAAATGCTAAAGGAACTTCTCTAGGCAAGAAACACAAGAGAAGAAAAAGACCTATGATAACAAACCCAAAACAATTAAGAAAATGGTACTTTGAACATACACATCGATAATTACCTTAAATGTAAATGGATTAAATGCTGCAACCAAAAGACATAGACTGGCTGAATGGATACAAAAACAAAACCCGTATATATGCTATCTACAAGAGACCCACTTCAGACCTAGGGACACATACAGACTGAAAATGAGTGGATGGAAAAAGATATTCCATGCAAATGGAAATCAAAAGAATGCTGGAGGGCTTCCCTGGTGGCGCAGTGGTTGAGAGTCCACCTGCCAATGCAGGGGACATGGGTTCGTGCCCTGGTCCAGGAAGATCCCACATGCTGTGGAGCAGCTAGGCCCATGAGCCATGGCTGCTGAGCCTGCGCATCTGGAGCCTGTGCTCCACAACGGGAGAGGCCACAACAGTGAGAGGCCTGTGTACCTCAAAAAAAAAAAAAAAAAAAAAAAAAGAAAGCTGGAGTAGCAATACTCATATCAGACAAAATAGACTTTAAAACAAAGACTATTACAGGAACCAAAGAAGGGCACTATATAATGATAAAGGGATCAAATCCAAGAAGAAGATATAACAATTGTAAATATTTATGCACCCAACATAGGAGCACCTCAATACATATGGCAAATGCTAACAGCCATAAGAGGGGAAATCGACAGTAAAACAATCATACTAGGGGACTTTAACACCCCACCTTCACCAATGGACAGATCATCCAAAATGAAAATAAATAAGGAAACACAAGCTTTAAATGATACATTATACAAGATGTACTTAATTGATATTTATAGGACATTCCATCCAAAAACAACAGAATACACTTTCTTCTCAAGTGCTCATGGAACATTCTCCAGGATAGATCATATCTTGGGTCACAAATCAAGCCTTGGTAAATTTAAGAAAATTGAAATTGTATCAAGTATCTTTTCCGACCACAACGCTATGAGACTAGATATCAATTACAGGAAAAGATCTGTAAAAAATACAAACACATGGAGGCTAAACAATACACTACTTAATAACCAAGAGATCACTGAAGAAATCAAAGAGGAAATCTAAAAATACCTAGAAACAAATGACAGTGAAAACACGATGACCCAAAACCTATGGAATGCAGCAAAAGCAGTTCTAAGAGGGAAGTTTATAGCAACACAATCCTACATTAAGAAACAAGAAACAGGCTTCCCTGGTGGCGCAGTGGTTGAGAGTCCGCCTGCCGTTGCAGGGGACATGGATTTGTGCTCTGCAACGGGAGAGGCCACAACAGTGAGAGGCCTGCGTACCCCCCACCAAAAAATAAGAAACAAGAAACATCTCAAACAACCTAACCTTACACCCAAAGCAATTAGAGAAAGAAGAACAAAAAAACCCCAAAGTTAGCAGAATGAAAGAAATCATAAAGATCAGATCAGAAATAAATGAAAAAGGAATGAAGGAAACAATAGCAAAGATCAATAAAACTAAAAGCTGTTTTTTTGAGAAGATAAACAAAATTGATAAACCATTAGCCAGACTCATCAAGAAAAAAAGAGAGAAGACTCAAATCAGTAGAATTAGAAATGAAAAAGAAGTAACAACTGACACTGCAGAAATATGAAGGATCATGAGAGATTACTAGAAGCAACTATATGCCAATAAAATGGACAACCTAGAAGAAATGGACAAATTCTTAGAAAAGCACAACCTTCTGAGACTGAACCAGGAAGAAATAGAAAATATAAACAGACCAATCACAAGTACTGAAATGGAAACTGTGATTAAAAACCTTCCAACAAACAAAAGCCCAGGACCAGATGGCTTCACAGGAGAATTCTATCAAACATTTAGAACAGAGCTAACACCTATCCTTCTCAAACTCTTCCAAAATATAGCAGAGGACTGTAGCCTGTGCTATAGATGGGAGTGACTGTATGACTGAAATGCAGACTGGATGACTGAAACACTCCCAAACTCATTCTACGAGGCCACCATAACCCTGATACCAAAAAGAGACAAAGATGTCACAAAGAAAGAAAACTACAGGCCAATATCACTGATGAACATAGATGCAAAAATCCTCAACAATATACTAGCAAACAGAATCCAACAGCACATTAAAAGGATTATAACACCATGATCAAGTGGGGTTTATCCCAGGAATGCAAGGATTCTTCAATATACGAAAATCAATCAATGTAATACACCACATTAACAAATTGAAGAGTAAAAACCATATGATCATCTCAATAGATGCAGAAAAAGCTTTTGACAAAATTCAACACTCATTTATGATAAAAACCCTCCAGAAAGTAGGCATAGAGGGAACTTACCTCAACATAATAAAGGCCATATATGACAAATCCACAGCCAACATCGTCCTCAATGGTGAAAAACTGAAACCATTTCCACTTAGATCAGGAGCAACACAAGGTTGCCCGCTCTCGCCACTGTTATTCAACATAGTTTTGGAAGTTTTAGCCACAGCAATCAAAGAAGAAAAAGGAATCCAAATTGGAAAAGAAGAAGTAAAGCTGTCACTGTTTGCAGATGACATGATACTATACATACAGAATCCTAACGATGCTACCAGAAAACTGCTAGAGCTAATCAATGAATCTCGTAAAGTAGCAGGATACAAAGTTAATGCACAGAAATCTCTTGCATTCCTATACACTAATGATGAAAAATCTGAAAGTGAAATTAGGGAAACACACCCATTTACCATTGCAACAAAAAGAATAAAATACCTAGGAATAAACCTACCTAAGGAGGTAAAAGACCTGTATGCAGAAAACTATAAGACACTGATGAAAGAAATTAAAAATGATACAAACAGATGGAGAGATATACTGTGTTCCTGAATTGGAGGAATCAACATTGTGAAAATGACTATATTACCTAAAGCAATCTACAGATTCAGTGTAATCCCTTTCAAACTACCACTGGCATTTTTCATAGAACTAGAACAAAAAATTTCACAATTTGTATGGAAACACAAAAGACCCCGAATATCCAAAGCAATCTTGAGAAAGAAAAACAGAGCTGGAGGAATCAGGCTCCCTGACTTCAGACCATACTACAAAGCTACAGTAATCAAGAGAGTATGGTACTGGCACAAAAAACGAAGTATAGATCAATGGAGCAGGATAGAAAGCCCAGAGATAAACCCACACACATATGGTCACCTTATTTTTGATGAAAGAGGCAAGAATATACAATGGAGAAAAGACTGCCTCTTCAATAAGTGGTGCTGGGAAAACTGGACAGCTACATGTAAAAGAATGAAATTAGGACACTCCCTAACACCATACACAAAAATAAACTCAAAATGGATTAAAGACCTAAATATAAGGCCAGAAACTATAAAACTCTTAGAGGAAAACATAGGCAGCACACTCTATGACGTAAATCACAGCAAGATACTTTTTGACCCACCTCCTAGAGAAATGGAAATAAAAACAAAAATAAACAAATGGGACCTAATGAAACTTCAAAGCTTTTGCACAGCAAAGGAAACCATAAACAAGACAAAAATACAACCCTCAGAATGGAGAAAATATTTGCAAACCAAGCAACTGACAAAGGATTAATCTCCAAAATCTACAAGCAGCTCGTGCAGCTCAATGTCAAAAAAATAAACAATCCAAAAATGGGCAGAAGACCTAAATAGACATTTCTCCAGAGAAGATATACAGATTGCCAACAAACACATGAAAGGATGCTCAACATCACTAATCATTAGAGAAATGCCAATCAAAACTACAATGAGGTATCACCTCACACCAGTCAGAATGGCCATCATGAAAAAATCTACAAACAATAAATGCTGGAGAGCGTGTGGAGAAAAGGGAACCCTCTTGCACTGTTGGTGGGAATGTCAATTGATACAGCCACTATGGAGCACAGTATGGAGGTTCCTTAAAAAAGTAAAAATAGGGCTTCCCTGGTGGCACAGTGGTTGAGAATCTGCCTGCTAATGCAGGGGACATGGGTTCGAGCCCTGGTCTGGGAGGATCCCACATGCTGCGGAGCAACTAGGCCTGTGAGCCACAACTACTGAGCCTGCGCGTCTGGAGCCTGTGCTCCGCAACAAGAGAGGCCGCGATAGTGAGAGGCCCGTGCACCGCGATGAAGAGTGGCCCCCGCTTGCCATAACTAGAGAAAGCCCTCGCACAGAAACAAAGACCCAACACAGCAAAAGTAAATTAATTAATTAATAAACTGCTACCCCCAACATCTTCTTTAAAAAAAAAAAAAAAAACTAAAAATAGAGCTAACATATGACCCAGCCTCCCACTCCTGGGCATGTACCCTGAGAAAACCATAATTCAAAAATAGTCATGTACCACAATGTTCATTGCAGCACTATTCACAATAGCCAGGATGTGGAAGCAACCTAAGTGTCCATCAATAGATGAATGGATAAAGAAGATGTGGCACATATATACAATGGGATATTACTCAGCCATGAAAAGAAACAAAATTGAGTTATTTGTAGTGAGGTGGATGGACCTAGAGTCTGTCATACAGAGTGAAGTTAAGTCAGAAAGAGAAAAACAAACACCGTATGCTAACACATATATATGAATCTAAAAATAAAAGGTTCTGAAGAACCTAGGGGCAGGACAGGAATAAAGATGCAGATGTAGAGAATGGACTTGAGGACACAGGGAGGGGGAAGGGTAAGCTGGGACAAAGTGAGAGAGTGGCATGGACATATATACACTACCAAACGTTAGGTAGATAGCTAGTGGGAAGCAGCCGCATAGCACAGGGAGATTAGCTCTGTACTTTGTGACCACCTCGAGGGGTGGAATAGGGAGGGTGGGAGGTAGGGAGACGCAAGAGGAAAGAGATATGGGGATGTGTGTATATGTATAGCTGATTCACTTTGTTATAAAGCAGAAACTAACACACCATTTTAAAGCAATTATACTCCAATAAAGATGTTAAAAAAAAAAAAAGGCAGAGAAATCGAATACAGACTTAGTCATTACTGCAGAGGTCATGACTTCACAGTCGCCAAATGTTGAATGTTGTGTTAGTTAAGGTCATGCTAGTTGCCGTAACAAATAAACCCAAACGTGTACCGTGGTTCAGACATGATGGAAGGTTATTCTCCATTTGCATAAAGCCCCACATGGGTGTGTCACTTTCCTGGTGCGGACCTGGTGGTTCAGTGACCCAGCCTCCTTCCGTCGTGTGGCTCCACTTCATTTAACGTGTGGGTTCCCAGGGCATGATGCTTGTCAGCAAGAAGCTGGTGGAAGCAGAAAGGTCATGGCAGAATGCGCATGGCAGGTCTTGATGGGCCAGGCCTGAGGGCAGCATACATCACTTCCACTCCCGTTTCGCTGACGGCATTTCAGTCATACAGTCATATAGCACAGGCTACAGTCCTATCTTTAGAAGAAGAGGAAATGGGTTTGCTGAGTAGGTAGCTATTCTGTCAGATGAAATTTTATCAAAACCACAAAGGGTCATTTTAAAATGGAACACAGTAATACGCTGTGGGGATCGCAGATATATTTTTTACCTATGAGGGCCACTGTGCTGATGCTCTGTGAAGGGCTTCTTATGGCTTAGGATAGACTTTTCCATGGCACTGCCACACGTAGATTTGGAAAGCGCGGTGTCACAGGCAACTTGGAAGAAAAGTGGATAATGTGCTCGGGGAAATCGTTAGACAACACAAAAAGCGATGACAGGCATGTAGAAGATGTCTGGGGAAAATGCTGAACTAAATTGCTTCACAGAAGGTGGCAATGGAAAGAAAGGTTCTATTTCTAGAGTCACATAATATACGTGCTCTCATGTGTTAGTCATAAAGTTTACTTAGTCCTGTGGACCAAACCTTGGGTGGGCTGGGGAGGAGGTGTCAGGATCTTCTTTTTGGGAAGAGGGCTGTCGTTTTGGGGAGATACCATATATTCAAGCACATATTAGAACGTAAAAAATAAAGACTTTCATGATGGAAGAAGGGGCGCCTCTTGCAGCTTGGGAGAGGGTCGTCAGGTGTGCTCAGAGCACCATTCTGCAACCGGGAGCAGAAGGCGAGGCGAAGCTGGGGGACGGGATCAACGCCAGTCCTGAGCTCTGACGGGGGGTGGCGGGGTGAGGTAGGTGAAAGAAGACCCGGAAGGATAGGACAAAGGGGGAGGCAGTTGACAGCGTGACGGGCGCATCTCTGCCCTCTCTCTGGAAGAAGCCTCTGGCAACATCCGTCGCGCCGAGGTGGGCATATCCACGTGGTCCTCGCCTCTTTCTTGCTGTGTGAGGCAGATGCCTCAACCTCTCTGCATTTCTGTTACCTCAACCGTATCCCGAGCGGCTCACGTGAGATTTAGTAAGACGCTGTGCTCACAGGGCTGTACACACAGGAAGAGTTTTAGAAACAGCCTCCCGTCTCCTGTGCAGAGACTCGCCGGCTCCACTGTTGGTGAGCATTGTCTCCATAACTGGCCCTGAGAAAAGGGGGAGGCATTCTCCCCCTGCAAACTGTGGCTTCATGACAAAGAGAAGCTCAGCCTCCTATCCCGAAGGATTCCTCAGTGCAGTGCCTTATAGCAGAGGTTAGGCAACGGTGAGAACTTTCATTGTCATTGTTTTTTTTTTTTTTTTTTTGTATATCTGGTATTGATTCTTCTTTTCCTTTAATTTTATTGGAGTATAGTTGATTTACAGTGCTGTACACCTGAAACTAAAAACTAACGCAACGTTGTAAGTCATTGATTTTTAATTCCTGAAATCCTTTTTCTACCTGAGCTTTGTATAAAGGCCGTTCCTATGAGGAAGAGTTCTGTGGGACCTGAGAGTTGTCATATCGCTTCTCAGGACAGTGTTTCATGTGTGTACCTTCTGAGGTGCAGAATGGGGGAGAGGGGTAATCACCGATTTGACAGATGAGGAAGCTGAGACACAGAGCAGGGATTTATGCTACACAGGCAGGCCTAGGGCTAGACAATCTTATTCCACCATCGTTTCAAAGTGGACACAGGTTAGAGCAACTCCCCTCCCCCTACCAGATCCCTTCGGAAGGCACCAGCGGAGACCTCAGTGAGAAAAATCAAGTCAGGCTAAAGGAAGAACCTTGGTATTTGAGTAACTAAAGCCAAGTTTGGAATTGTGCTTCCCATAACTTCAGGTGGTTTCTAAGCTTTGCAGAACTTTGCTGGTTAGATGGTTGCTTGCTGGGAAAAGAAAAACCAAAAACAACAACAACAAAAACATGGAAGTAGAGAGTGGTCATCTTAAATATTCCTTTGGGATTTTATTTGTTTACAAACTCATCTCGCTCTCCTTTTGGGAGATATTCTCTGGGCCACAGAAGTTTGAATGGGTCAAGTCTAGGAGTGTTTGTATTCCTTTTAAATCCATTGCTTTAAAAGTCACTTGGAGCATTAAAAACCTCAGTTCCTAGTGTGAAAACTTAGGCATGGTTGAGGCTCACCAAGCAATGTTGACCTAAGTGTGCAGAGCACTTGGTGACAACGCTTGACTGTACATTGTACAGCAGGGGATGCACGTTGAACTTCCTCCTGGGTGCTTTAACTCATGCATTATATGTGCAGTATTTTCAATTAGCTGCAGAAAAAAGTACCTTCGGTGTGGGTCTATTTTTACAGCTGGGAATTGCCCTGAAAACACAACTATTTCATACATGTGAGATTTATTTAAATGACTCACGGGGCATTTGCAGTTTAACCAATAATTGAAAATATTATTGCAGTGTGGCAGATAAAAGTCGGAAGTCATTTTGCATTCCTCCAAGCTCAATAGGCTTATGTTAGTCCAAGGGGCGGGCAGTGGACAGCGGGTGAGAGCAGTGTTGAGATTCGATCCTTCCCATTTCATTCCCGGGCTACACCATGGAAAGAAAGAGACCGCCTGGCCTAAGGATGCTGTGAGAGGGTGTTCTCAGCAAGGACCCAAAGCACTAAGGTGTTCTCTTGTCTCTCTCTCCTGTTTTCACGTACCAGTCACAGATGGAAGGTCCGATCATATGTGAGGAGCCCCATCCTTCCCCTGATTCTTCGCCGACTACCTGTTTCTTCCCTACCATGCTTTTGCTCCCTGTTTCACATCAGCTGTCACCCAACTCACCAAGGCAGAAAGCTAGCTTGAGACTCTCAGGATGGACCAACCAGCCCCTCCGTGGTGGTTCATAAACATTACCAAGGATTTGGGATACGTGTTCTCGCTGAAAGGATGTTGTAAATGGTAGTTAGGTAACGCTGTATTAAAATGCATTCTTGCTCGTGTGATTCAGTCAAAGCATGGGTTACTTAGGCATTCTGTGGGCAGAATTCAAATCCTAACCACCAATTTTTAATTTTTCTCTGGGTCAACAGTTCTTAGCCAGGGGCTATCCCCCTCTTTCCCAGGAACGTTTGTCAATGCCTGCAGACATTTGGTTGTCACACTGGGTGAGTGGTGCTACTGGCATGTAATGGGGAGGCCAGAGATACAGCTAAACATCTCGCAATACACAGGGCAGCCGCTACAACACAGAGCTATCCAGTCCCAAATGTCAATAGTGCCAAGCTGTGAAAGCTTGCTCTAGAAAAAAAGAAATATCTTCCCCAAAGACTTTTCAATCCCAACCTGCCTGTAAGATGGTGGCTTCTGCAATCGACATTAGTACGTGAGGTGAATTCAGGTGCTCACCAAAGGGCTGGCTTCTTCATCGATGCCCTGGTTACATAGAGAATCCCTTGGTATCCCTTGTGCCACGCTGGACACTGGGGAAGCTTGGTGAACAGAACAGAAAATGTCCCGCCCCATCCCCAGTCAGAAGGAGCAGGATTATGGAGGCTGGAGGTGGGAAAGAGCCTGGCAGCTTCTACAAACGGCCAGGGGGAGAGTGTATCTGTCAAAGGAAGCCAAATCCGAGCAGGCTGGCCAGGTCGTAGGCTGTGGGAGGGTAAGAGTTCAGGGAAGCCACTGCAGGTTTGATGCAGGTCTTGGTGCCAGAAGTCAAGGTCAGCCTTCCGTATCAGCAAGGTCACTGGGCAGTGCAGACGGTGGGTTCAGTGCGGGAGACTGATGTCTTCTTCCAGGAATGTCGGTGGCTTGCTTAGCATAAAGAAGGTAGAGAGAGTAGACCATTCAGGAACCGTCTCAGGGGTGGAGAGACAGAGCTTGTTGATGGTTCAGTGGGGTCGGGGAGAGGCTGGAGGATGACTCCCAGACTTTCTGCTTAGATTCTTGAGTGGGTGGGGAGCCGCACTTATGGGGAGGTAGGTCCTGGAGGAACAGCAAGTTTAGGGAGGAGGAATACTCTTTCCTCCCATTACAGAATTTCTATGAAAACCGATAAGGGCCCTTCTCCATCTTTCTACCCAATGTTTCTTTTGAAAAGAAGCATTGGGCTTTAGAGTCAGCTCTGTTAGCTAAAATCTAAGATATTTCTCCTGGATTACCTCTTCTCTCCAGTTCCCATCATAATTGGCTTTCCAATGTAGCTCAGAGTTATTTCTAAATGGCTTCCTTGGGCAATCATCAGGCATTTTCTCTGTGAGATATCCTCTCCATCTAAGCAAATTAAACAGTAATGAGACTCTGCACACCATCCAGGCTTCTGAGATACAGCTTGTCTGGCTTTGCCACGCTAAAACTTTTTAAAAATTGTGATAGTCTAATCCTGCCCTATTCCATTTTCAGCTGGTAGGAAACACTTTTCCTTATTCATGAGTCTGGCAGTCTCGGAGGAAGCACCAGGAAATCATCAGAGCCTGATGCCCGTTTCCTGGGTTCCTCAGTAACCATTGGTCCTTTCCTGACGCCAACGCCAGGGCCATTCAAGGAGGCTGCATGGGGCCCAGCTGCTGCCTCGGGAGGACAAGGCCACTCAGGTCACCTTCCCTGAGGACTTGTGACAAGAGGTGAAACTCAGATAAAGTCACATGGTAGACCCTTGAAGCCCACCTGCAGCAGAAACATGAAGGAAATGGGCCACAGTTGAAAAAAGACCACAAGTAAATAGAAAAGGCAGCTTAAAAATTCCCTTTGACTTTCAGAAATTGGAATTTGGGGAAATTTTGCCTCTGAGGAAGCTGTTAGGGTGGGCTGGCGAGTCCACCTTCAGAGGCTGAGGAGAGAGACCCCAGGACTCCTCGACCCTCTGTGATAACGGCAGTCAGGGCAGAGCCATCTTGGTTGAACCCTTGGTGTTCGAGAGCTGTCCAAAGAACCTGAGATGGGGCTTCCCTGGTGGCGCAGTGGTAGAGAGTCCGCCTGCCGATGCAGGGGACACGTGCCTCAGTCCGGGAAGATCCCACATGCCGCGGAGCGGCTGGGCCCGTGAGCCATGGCCGCTGAGCCTGCGCCGCAACGGGAGAGGCCACAACAGTGAGAGGCCCGCGTACCGCAAAAAAAAAAAAAAAAAAAAGAACCTGAGATGTATCACCCATTTTTATTCCTCACATCAGCCCCTGAGGCAGGGACTACTGTTGTACAGTGGGCACAGTGAAGTGTAGTGCTTGTCAAAAGTCATGCAGTGAATTGGTGCGGGACCTCGTCTGAACTTGAGTAGTTTGTCTCAGGAGGCTTACAGAGGCCAAGATGCCTAAGAGTTGGTGCTCTCTCAAAGAGTTATTAAAAGGCACAATTATGCAAAAAAATATTTTTGGTATCTTTTTTAGAATATTGACATTTTTAATGTGCCTGCAGTCATTGGGAAAAGAAAGTAAATAATAAAAAGATCTGTCTTAAGGTGTATTTGTTTGCTGACTAAAAGTTTTAAATAAGGGGTTTTATTTTTTACTTTTTATTTGAAGGTAGTTGTAGATTTTTTTTTCACATCTTTATTGGAGTATAAATGCTTTACAGTGTTGTGTTAGTTTCTGCTGTACAACAAAGTGAATCAGCTATATGTATACATATATCCCCATATCCCCTCCCTCCCATCCTCCCTATCCCATCCTTCTAGGTCATCACAAAGCATCGAGTTGATCTCCTTGTGCTATGCATAGGACCCAGCAATCCAACTCCTGGGCATATACCCTGAGAAAACTATAATTCAAAAAGATACATGTACCACAATGTTCATTGCAGCTCTATTCACAATAGCCAGGACGTGGAAGCAACCTAAGTGTCCACAACAGATGAATGGATAAAGAAGATGTGGCACATATGTACAATGGAATATTACTCAGCCATGAAAAGAAATGAAATTGAGTTATTTATAGTGAGGTGGGTGGACCTAGAGTCTGTCATACAGAGTGAAGTAAGTCAGAAAGAGGAAAACAAATACCGTATGCTAACACACATATATGGAATCTAAAAAAAAAAAAAAAAAAGGTTCTGATGAACCTAGTGGCAGGTCAGGAATAAAGACGCAGACGTAGAGAACAGACTTGAGGGCACAGGGGGAAAAGGGGAAGCTGGGATGAAGTGGAAGAGTACCATTGACATATACGCTACCAAATGTAAAATGGATGGCTAGTGGGAAGGTAGTTGTAGATTGATACGCAGTAATAAAAAACGGTAGAGGGAGATCCCATATAATCCTTCACCTCGTTCCCCCAAAGGTGTCATCTTGCACAACCAGTACACAGCAATAAATACCACAGCTAGGACATTGATATTGTATAATACATCTCGTTCAGATGTCAACAGTTTGACATGTACTCGTGTGTGTGTGTGTGTGTGTGTGTGTGTGTCTGTGTGTGTACTTATTTCTATGCAATTTTATCATACTGTAGATTTGTGTCACCACCACAGTCAAGACACAGAACAGTTTCATCACCAGGACCCCCTCATGCAAGCTTTCTACAGTCACATCCATCCACCTCCCTCTCAGGCCCCCTAATTCCTGGTTGCCACTAATATGTTCTCCATCTCTATAATTTTGTCATTTTAAAAATATTTTATAAATGGAATCATACAGTATGTAACCTTTTGGGTTTTTGGGGGGAGGGTTTGTTGTTGTTGTGTTTTGTTTTGTTTGGCGGTGCAACAAGGCTTGCGGGGATCTTAGTTCCCTGACCAGGGATGGAACCTGGGCCCCGGCAGTGAAATCGCCAAGTCCTAACCGCTGGAACACCAGGGAATTCCCCAGTATGTTACCTTTGGGAACTGACCTTTTTCACTCAGCATAATTCCCTTGAGACCCATCCCAGTTGATACATATATGAATAGCTCATCCCTTCTTCTTGCTGAGTGTGTTCCGTGTATGGATGTGCTACGGTTTATTTAACCAGTCACTTGTTGAAGGATGTCTGGGTTGTTTCCAGTTTGGGGCTATTACAAATAAAGCTGCTACCAACATTGGTGCAGGTTTTCGTGTGAAGATGAGTTTCCATTTCTCTGAAATAAATGTCTAAGATTGCTGGATCGTATGGTTAAATGCATGGAAGAGACTGCCAAAGTGTATCCTGGAGTGGCTGTACCATTTTACATTCCCACCAGCAATGTGTGAGTGATCCAGTTTCTCTGCATCTTCTCCAGCATTTGGTATTATCACTAGTTTTTATCTGAGCCATTCCAGTAGGTGTGTATTGACAGCCAGTTGTGGTTTTAATTTGCATCTCCCTAATGGCTAATGATGTTGGACGTCTTTTCATGGGCATATTTGCCTTCCGTATGTTCTCTTCAATGAAATGTCAGTCTGTGTCTTTGGCCCATTTTCTGATCGACTTGTTTGGTGTTTTTTACTTTATGTTGTGAGAATTGTCTGTATATTCTAGATAGTGTATTAGCCTTGTGTCAGATATGTGGTTTGCAAATATTTTTTCCTAATCTGTAGCTTGTCTTCTCATCCTCTTTGCAGAGTCCTTTGTAGAGCAAATATTTTTAATTTTGAGGAGGTTGATTTATCAGTTTTACCTTTTTGGGGGTCAGACTTTTAGTATCAAGTCTAAGACAAAGTAGGGTTTTGATTCCTGCCTCGTCTAATGTGCAGTGTCTGATCATGAGAAAAAGGCAGTGGGGCAGGATGGACACTGGAGTGTGAAGGGTTGTTCTTCCAGCCTCTATCTAGTTTGGACTCTGGTGTGTGTCCTGATGAGTTGTTGCTCCAGGTTATGGCCCCAGGGTAGACCTGGTCCTACAAAGACTGTAAGATGATGATGGTGTAAAGCAAAACTTTCAAAATCTCAGTTTCCAGAGCCATACGTGGTACCTTCTAACGCAAGGCCTTTTTGCACATGAGATCATCTGTCTGGAGCACTCTCCCTTGCCCCCAGCCCCCTCCTGCTTTGTCATATAAAGTTCTTCCTCCAAAGCTGGCCTACCAGGCCCTTCCTCAGAGCACCTCATCAACCCCTGCCTGCCCCCATCCCCCCAGGTGTGTCTCGGCTCCCTTTGTTGTAAATTCCACTTGCTGTCCTACCACTTGCAAGCAAATGTGTCAAAATGAATGTAAATATCCATTCAGTATTTGTGATGATTTCATTAAAGTCTGTTTCCCTCTAGACCAAGGTTTCTCAACCTCAACCCTATTGACCTTTTGGAGGTGACAGGTCCTTGTTGTGCACGGCTGTCCTGAGCCTCGTAGGGTGTTGAGTGGCATCCTTGGCCTCCATCCACTATATGCCAGGAGCACCCTCCCCCTATGCCCAGTTGTGACAACCAAAAACGTCTCCAGATGTTGCCGGATGTTCCCTGAGAGACAAACTGCCCAGGTGGAGAACCATGGCCCTAGACTCTGAGCTCTGGGAGAGTAGGCACCAGCCCCTTTGTCCATGTTCTCTCCCCAGCCCTGTGCCTGACACACTAGTGCTTCATTAATACTTGTGAAATAAATGAATGGACAAACAGTACCTGTTATCCCACAGTTCTTTACATGGCAACCTTGGAAAGACCACCTGATTCTTTCAAAAGAATCAAGCGGGTTTCATTGTGAATCTGAGCCCCAAATTTCCTCTCTTCAGAGTTGAGTACAGTTTCCTTTCCCTCTTCCCGTGCTGCCTGAAATAAAGATGCAGGAGTCTTCGAGTTCCTGCCTGATGAAAGCCCACATCCTCTGTTAACACTGCCAGCGCACCTCCATCATTCACAGGGCTGGGAGGCCTCCCACGATCTCTGAACATCCCTGCCGGCAGAAAGGGAACCTCCTGCAGGTGGCTTTTGGCAGGTAATTTGGCTCTGCTGGAGACGCAATTCAGCATTCGTCTGCTGAGTCTCCTTCCCTCTCTGGCCTCTGCTCCCTTTTCATGAGGAAAGGGAGGAAAAGAGAGATTTGGGCTCGGTTTTGCTTAACTAAGCATGTAACTGAATATAATTAGTTCAGAAAGTTCCCAGGGAGTAAGTACAGTAGTCGTTAAGAATAACTTAGGGATGTGTGAGCATTTTAGGTTTTTCTCTGTACCTGGCAGTTTTGTTCCCTGAATGATAGAGCTGGCTTTGCTTTAGGGGGAAATAAAAGGGCTGCTGGGCATGGGGGAGCAGGCAGTGGGTGGGGAGGAGAGCCCGATGCGGGTAATGGCTGGGTATGCCAGCCTCGGCTCCCTACTGCTGCTTTATGGGAAGGGTCTCACTGGCGCTCAGAGGTGCCGCAGTAGAGGGAGGCGGGGGCTGGTCCTCCCCACGCCGTGGAGGAACAGCTGGGCCTGCTGTAAACTCCTTCCCTGCCGATCCTTGCAGGAGGCTCTGCATGACGCAGGCATCCTCCACTCCAGCCGCAGAACGTCCGCGGGCTGTAGAAGAGCCTGATTTGATAAGGTGGGCTGACGGGCCACAGCTTTAACTACTGGTACCACAAACCTTCCCTCCTGGGATTCACAAAAGGGATGGGCTGGATCCCTTCCTCTCTCGTGGGTCAAAAGTTCCAGGGAGGGGGCTTCCCTGGTGGCCCAGTGGTTGAGAGTCCGCCTGCCGATGCAGGGGACGCGGGTTCGTGCCCCGGTCCGGGAGGATCCCACATGCCGCGGAGCGGCTGGGCCCGTGAGCCATGGCCGCTGAGCCTGCACGTCTGGAGCCTGTGCTCCGCAACGGGAGAGGCCACAGCAGTGAGAGGCCCGCGTACCGCAAAAAAAACACTGTGACGGTGTCAGCACAGTTGTTGCTTTGACAAGAAACGGTCTGTGACTTCAGACTGAATGCTCGATTCTAAGTTAAGGAAAGTCAGTTGTGACGCACCGGGGAAGAGTGGAAATGTGTGCTTTTTTGTGCTCTAGAAGAGCCTTCCTTATCCTCAGCACAACTAACGTTTGGGGCTGGATAATTCCTTGAGGTGGTGACCGTCTCCTGCGCTGTAGGATGTCTGGCAGCATCCCTGGCCTCAACCCGTGAGAAGCCGGTAGCACTCCATCCCAGGTGTGACAACCCAAAACACCTCCGGATGTTGCCAAATGTCTCTTGGGGGGCAGTGCCGCTCCCCCTTCCAGCTGGAACCACTGCAGTAGAGTAACAAGCTTTCTGTTCAATTCCTGTGCCCTGTAGAGCTGTGGTCACTTGTTTACTCCAAGTATTTGGTGATTTAAGCACAGGACAGAGAGGTAGAAAGAAGGCAGTGTTTCTTTACTTTTTCCTTGGTTGACCCTTTAAACTCCCGCACAAGAGTCAGCATGATATATTGACTAAAAGTGTTGGTTTTCAGACATCTCTTCACCTTGTATGATCTGGGCAGGTCATTTAATTGGGCCTCAGTTTTCATTATCTGTAAAATAAAAGTACTAATGCCTACTTCTTAACTTGAGGATTCAGCTAGACATTGAATATATAAAGCTCCAGGTACAGTGTCTGGCATATGGTAGGCATTCCGTAAATGATGGCTAGTATTCTTGTGCACTTAAGAATGTATTTTACAAGTTTTAAACAAATCGGATTTGTTTTTGAGTTAGCAATAGCAGTTGCTGCTGCTACCTAAAATAGTAATGGGAACAGTTAATTTCCATAGAATTACAACTTATTTCAATAACATTATGGAGTTCCAACTATATAGTAGGTACTATGCTATATGCAGGGAATAAAAAACTTAACTGTAATCCCTGCCATTAAATATCTAATATGTAGGTTTAGCCACATAAATGGGTCAAATCATGTGCATCAAAATAAAGCCATCGCTTACTGAAAAAGCTCAACACGAAATGGTCCATGGGTTGTAATGGGGTGTAGCATTCGTTTAAGTGTAGATAAAAGGATCCCACCATATTTCTCAACTCTCTCATTTTCCAATAAGTACCAATTTTTATTCAAGTTTTATGATCCTGTGATTCAACCACGGTGATTTAATTGTGTTCTGTAACCTTCTCTGCTCCCTCTTAGTACACATCTCAGCTGAGCTATCTGGAATATATTACCATATCTTTAAGTTTTCTTCAAGGATAATTTCCTAGCTTCTGAACGATACTGTGTTGGATGGATGTCATGAACTGTCCTTTACTGTTGGGTGTCGTAAGTTGTGCCCTCCCAGATGTAGTCCCTGAGTCAAGGATAAAGTGTAATTGATTCATTAAGGAAGTGCTCCCAGTGAAACAGTAAGGGAATGGAAGAAGTGGGAATTAGAAAGGGAAGCAGCCTATCAAGGGGCAATATCAGGGGAAGTCCTACCTCAGCCCAATCCCACGGGGAGCTCTAGAGAGTCGATTGCACCTTCAGGTGGTCTCTACCACCTTGAGGCAAAGAAGCTGGGCTTTTGTACTCCTGACCAGTAGTCAGTGGCTGGTGACCTCCCGGATGGCAGAATGCTGTATGTAAACTCCCAGCCACTTAGAACCCACTAAGATCGTGGGCTCCAACTCACAGTAGCAAGCCTCTGAAAATAGCAGGTGCAAATGATTAGCAACAAAGCACACAGACGCTAGAGAAGTGCACAAAGCTGATGAGGGGTCACCCACAGTGTCCCTTCATTGGAAATTTAGGTTGCAGGGATCATTGTTACTGCGATTTATCTATTGCAAAGAATATTGCAGTGATTTTGCTGCTAGAAATAACTCCACAGTGAACATTTTTAGACTCAAATCTTTCTTTTTATTATTACCTTAGAATTGAGAGATAGAAGGAGCATTACTTTTCCAATAGGTATATACATTTTAAAGAACATGCATATGAAAAATTGCCTTCCAGAAATATTTTTATCAATTTACACTTCCAGCACTTACTGTTCATTTTCTTTTTTAGCAACAGTCTAGAGAGCATTGATTTCTCACCTATGAACTGAAGACCTGTAGACAACATCAGAGTTATTCTCAGGGATCAGAAAAGTCATGTTCCTGGTCTAGCTTTGAGTAGAGACTGAATAAATGATATCTCAAAATATGATTGTTTTGAAATGTATCAAGATGCTGTTATGTATAGATAAAAAGCATTTGCATTTTATTAGTGTTTATGAATTCACGGTAGCATTTCATCATGTATTTTCACCAGTACTAAAAATATAACTAGTCATGAAGCATCTGTAGTACATTTTTTTAGGTCTCAAAAAGGTGCTACCTTGTTTTAAAGATTGAGAACTACGAGCCAATATCACTAAGATGTCTTAGGACATGTCTTGACTATTGATTAGAAAATCACCCATCTAAACTGTTTTGTCTTAAAGATTTGTCAGTAAGAGAGTCTATACGACTTGGCACCGTACATATAAAGCAGATTTAATGACCAAGTCAACAGACTAAAAAGCACATCTCAGAACCATTAAAGGTTTTTTGGAACATACCTACCTACCTCCACCCCCGCCATAATAGAACCCCTTCTTTCTCTTATAGGGGTAAGGGAACACACCAGCATTGTCTTATTCTGTGTTTTAAATAGTCTAAAGAAATTAGAAAGACACAGACAGGGCTGTATCAAGGTGGAAGTATTGTTTGACCTGTTTTCTTAGCTCGATCCTTGAGGCTTTCTAAACAGCTGTTGAAGTAAAAATCAGAGACTGTTTTGGGTCTTGAGCATCGAGGAAGACAAGGGTGACACTTACTGAGCCCCTACGCTGAGCCAGATACTGTGCTAGTTCCTGTCTGCCTTTCTGTTGTGAATATGGAATTCCCATGACCACCCTTGAAATTTGATTTCTAATACAGTAAAGGAGAAAGCTGAGGTTGATAAAGGGCGTGACTTGCCTTGGTTAGTAGGTGGGAAAATTGGGATTTGAACCTCACATGAATTTCCCCTGACACTTAGAGGAAAATAGAATAAATGACCCATAATCTTGTATTTTAAAAGATGGACAACTCTCAATTTAAAAAAGACCATAAAAAAAAAAGATGGACAACTAACAAAGCCCCAGTTGCCTTCTTCCTCCTAACCTTCCCCTTTCACCTCAAAAGAGGTTTCAGGGCTTCCCTGGTGGCGCAATGGTTGAGAGTCCGCCTGCCGATGCAGGGGACACGGGTTCGTGCCCCAGTCTGGGAAGATCCCACATGCCGCGCAGCGGCTGGGCCCGTGAGCCATGGCCGCTGAGCCTGCGCGTCCGGAGCCTGTGCTCCGCAACGGGAGAGGCCACAACAGTGAGAGGCCCACGTACAGCAAAAAAAAAAAAAAGATTTCAGAATGAATGGTATGTGGATGAAAGACACTTGGATGTTAGTTAGAGTGTACTTATATCTCTTTGTTGAAGGAACCTTTTAGACATTGTTGCTATATATTTCAGTAGCTGAACATTTCTTTCCTGGGTATTTTTAGGTTCCTTTCTGGCAAAATTAATTAGTGTCATAGATCAAGCATATACTTTGAAGTCTGATAAAAGTGTAAGAAAAAAGTCCAAAGAGGTCTCTAAGTCTCTCTCCAGTAACCTGAAAGAAGACATTTTAGAACCACCAAGCTACTGTCACTTTGATCAGTTGGCATTTCCTGTTTGTTCTCTTAAGTCTTAGGAATGCTAAGTCATTCAGATAATACTCTGTACACTTCCCAAGGGTATCAAGAGGCCCTTTAGTTTTGCTTGTTCATCTTATTTTCTGGCTTAAGAGAATGTGGTAGTTATTTGGAAATGAGGACAGGTTCTGGTGGATGTAGTTCAGTAATGTCTGCAGAGGCTAGAGGGACTAGAGTCCTTCTCTCTCCATTATAGGACCAGACCTGAGGCTTAATCACAGTTATTTGTTCATTAGCAACTGCAGTCACTTTGCAGATACAGCCTTCACTTCCATAGGTCAACTCCTGAAGGTCTCCAGAATGCCTATTGCCAAACACCCTTAACAGTTAGGCCTTTGCCTGTTGGCAGAGTGTCGGTGAGAAACATTTGGCCTGACTGCTGGGCAGCACAGTCCTGCTTAAGGCCACCTAGAAGTCTCAGTTTGGCAGCCTTTCCTTCACATATACTTCTTTGGGAAGCTCTGTCAAGAAAGCTGTTGGGAGAGGCCATGATTCTAATATAATCTGATGTGCTATTTTTCTCCTCCTCCTGTAGCCCCCCCCCGCCGAAGAACTGGTTAATCCAGAGGTAGATTAATAAAGGATCTTAGTTTCCAAGAACCAGGATCCTAGGAACACAGAGACCAGAAGGATATCAACAGTTTCCCAGGGCCTGAGAACATGTCAGCTTTCATTGACGGGAGGGAACTGGTTGTCACACCTTGCCCCCCACCAAGATAAACTGGGGTCCTCTCCTTGTCATGCTGTGGGCCAGTTGTTCATTCCAGGAGCTTGCATTGTTAGGACCTCACTCAGGATGGGGTTGATCCAGGAGACTCAGTACCTTCACATGAAGGTGATTCATTGTGATTATCCTAGCCCAACTTTTAATGCCCAGCTCACTCCCCCATATTATCATTATCTAGTGTGCCTCCCCTGTGCCATACAGCCCTGGGAGGCAAACCAATTCACAGGGTAGCAGTCTATCTTCCATAACTTGAATTTCAGTGTTCGACTATAGTCCAGAGAGGGATGTTAAGTGGATTTTGGATTTTTCTACATGTCTGTTGCCCAGTATCCCCACAGTTAACTTAGGGTTTATTTGGTCATGATACTCAGATTGTGGTCTCTAAATACTGTCTCCCACTGAAAGGAACCAGAGTTCCCTAGAGAAGTGTCTGATTCCAACGGGGTATGCAAAATGAGCCTGGAACATCTTGCCAAACCAGAAACAAGGAAGCTATTGAGACTACAGGGTCACATGAAAGGTTCAGGAGCCAACCTGAAGAGGCTCGTTCTGAGCATCAATAAAAGTAGTAACATTTTAGTAGATCAAAACCCTTAAAATATGTTGAAAAACATGAGTTTGTAATTATACTAAGCAAACAAACAAAGAAACCCCCTCTGGTCAACACTAAGAATTCTGGGTAACCAAGTCATTATTTGGAGAATGATACAGGGAATGGATCTTGCCTTTGCTATACAAACTGAACCTCAAGACAACCAAATCGTTGGTTATGGGAAATTTCTTTTTATAGAAATATTCCAGCCAGTAAATGGAGAAAGAAAGGATTACAAAAGCACCATTTGGCAAGCCATAATAAAACAATACACTTAGGCAATGATCATGAGTAACTGCTAACATCACAAAAAAGAGACAGACAGCCGCTGTTTCCTGATTCCAGACCCCTGGGCAGTACCTCTGTGAAATACTCTTGCAAAAAAAGAAATTTGAATCTGATCAGCCTCTAGAGCAGAAGTTGGCAAACTTCCTGTGAAGGGCCAGGTAGTAAATGTTTCCTGGCTTTGCAGCCAACTGGGCAGCTGTCTGTTCAACTCGCTGTAGGAGCCTGAATGCAGCCAGAGACAAAACAAAAAGTGTGGCCAGATCTGGCCCAGGAGTTTGCAGACTGCTGTTCTAGGTCTAACTACCAGTTTACAGGAAGTAAGGAAGACAGATGAGCTTGTTAAACAGCATCACATGAGTGCAATTAGCAAAATCTAGACTGGGAAACTCTGTAGGACAAATAAGCTGGTTTCTTCAGTTAAAAATAAAGCAACTAGGGGAAGATTTTTTAAAAGACAAGAGACGTATCAACTAGTTACAATGTTTGGAGCTTATTTAGATCCTGATTCAAATAAACTGTAAAATAGAAGGCAATCAGGAAAAGTTGGACACTGACTAGATATTTAACATAATAAAGAGTTATTAATTTTTGAATGGGATAATGATAGTATGTGTGTGTGTATTCCTTAGGTTTAGAGTATATACTGAAAATATTTTGAATTATATGCTATCTAGAATTTGCTTCAAAATAATCTTTGATTCTGAAAGAAATAAAATAAGCCACAAGTTGATAATTATTTTTTCTGGATGTTGGGTATTGAGGGTTTTTCTTGCATATATTTGAAATCTTTTATGACATAAAATTTTTTTTAATATGTACATTTTACAAAATATATCACTTTAAACTTTTTTTTTTTTTTTTTTTGCGGTACGCGGGCCTCTCACTGCTGTGGCCTCTCCCGTTGCGGAGCATAGGCTCCGGACGCGCAGGCCCAGCGGCCACGGCTCACGGGCCCAGCCGCTCCACGGCATGTGGGATCTTCCCAGACCGGGGCACGAACCCGTGTCTCCTGCATCGGCAGGCGGACTCTCAACCACTGCGCCACCAGGGAAGCCCTAAACATTTTTTAGAGAAGAAGAAGGGATGGAGTATTTTCTGTTAGGCACCCCTGGGTCCTCCTAAAACTGGTGGGAATTATCTGGCTAAGAGTTGGCGCCAGAAGAGTCTTTCCGGTGTTTTTCCCCCCAAAACTGTTTTCATACATCTTATTTGTCATTCTAAATAGACTCGACAGATATCATATTATTTATCATTTGAGCTGACAGATATCACATTATTTATCATTTGCTCATGTGTTCTATGTAACAGACATTTTGTTTTGTAAAAGAAGAATTTATAAGGTTGAAAATAAGCTTCATCTTTTGTGACCAACTATACTAGGCTCCCATTGTTTAATCGATGAGCGTTTGTTCAGTGCAGGAGTCTGGCCACAAGTGCTTTTCACAGCCTGGGGAGGTAATGTGAGTGATGGCAACTGGTGGGGAGCAGAGGGGGCATGTAGGAAAGCAGGTGCCCACCTCCTGGGGCAGTTGCTATGCAGGATGTCTGCCGTGGGAGTGAGGGCCCTGTGTTACCAGAACACCCATTCATTTTCCTTTTTCCTGAGAAGAACTCTAAATCTAGATTGTATGTGACATTGTCTAACTTTTAGTTGCTTAAAATATTTCTACAATGCCTTGTCTTCCAAACCAAACACTTGCACAGCTGGATTAGACCTCTGATTTAGCGTCTGCCCAATGGCAGGGCCCTAAATGAGAGCCTGTGGGCACCAGGATTCTAAAGTGCCCTGGCCCTGCTTTCTGTGAGCTTCCAGTCTAGTTGGGAGGAAAAAAAACATACTTGAAAAACAAAATGAGAGGTGTAGATAGGAAATGCTATGGGAATTCAGAGAAGGGGGTGGCTAACCCCATCTGGAGAAATTAGGGAAAGCTTCCCACAGGCCACAGAAGGAGTTGGGGGAAGCCCTGGTGTTCTAGGTGGAGAGCCAGGGAGAGAAGCAATGTCATGGACATGGGCAAGAGCAAGGCCCAGCAACAGGAAACCAACCCTTTGGGAGGAGAGTCAGTGGCCCTCCACAGCCCACCCATGAAGGATGTTTCAAGACAAGATTGTGTTCTGTACAATCAGGTGAAAATAGGCAGCAAACAGTGGAAAGCATGGCACTGAAACTCAGCTGAGGATCTGAGCAGCAGATCAGAGTATCATCTGTCTAGAAGTGATGGTTGAAGTCATGGGGCCTGTAGAGAGTGTGTTTCTTTAATGCTTGCCATTGGCAGGTGGTACATTTATATAGGTGGTAGGGATGCTCTCTGAGTCTGGCATTTCAAAACTACCAACCCATTGTTTATAACACTAAATCTTACTTAAAGCTCAAAGCAGCACCCAAATACTTCAAAAACATTCCCCACACTGGAAAGGAAAGGTTTGGAGTAAGAGAAACTAGAAGTCCATGGGGAAAGAGAAGCCCACATATGGAAGGATATGCCTGTGGTAATGGCTTTATTTAAAGGTATATGATCTCCCTCCAAGGACGGCCTAAAGTAGAGACTTTTTCACTGTTAAGAAAAGATTATTCAAGAAATTGAAATATTATATAGATTATGATTGTCCATATTAATGCTATGTAATACATTTGAGCAACATCTTTATTCCTTCCCTTATTTGAAAGTTTAAAGTGTAATTTCTCTTAAAAAATAAAACAGGATGTTATCCTGTTCTTCCCATAATGAGAATCTCTTCGTTCTAGAGAATAAGCATTTCAAAGCCTGATAACTCCAACAGTTATATCATGTAAAAGACTATCTATTTGGACATGAATATGTGTTAATATTAGGAATGTTATCAGCCTATAATAATGTATGGATTAATACCCACTTTCCTGGCTACTGAACTTTGGAGAGAAGTGAAAGCTTAGTCTTGGACATGTACGCAAGCCAGGTAAGTTTAGACCACTGAGCATTTAGCCTAGGAAACTGAGACCAAGAAGAAGTTATGCCCAGAACATAAATCAAAAATAGCTCTGATGATTCATTTGGAGATTGGTTCAAGATGGTGGAGTGTAAGTACGTGCACTCACTCCCTCTTGCGAGAGCACCAGAATCACAACTAACTGCTGAACAATCATTGACAGGAAGACACTGGAACTCAGCAAAAAAGATTCCCCACATCCGAAGACAAAGGAGAAGCTGCAATGAGACGGTAGGAGGGGCGCAAGCACAATAAAATCAAATCCCATAACTGCTGGGTGGGTGACTCACAAACTGCAGAACAATTATACCACAGAAGTTCACGCACTGGAGTGAAGGTTGTGAGCCCCACCTGGGGGTCCGGCCACGGGAGGAGGAATTCCCAGAGAATCAGACTTGAAGGCTAGCGGGATTTGATTGCAGGACTTTGATAGGACTGGGGGAAACAGAGACGACACTCCTGGAGGGCACACAAAAAGTAGTGTGCACATCAGGACCCAGGGGAAGGAGCAGCGACCCCATAGAAGACTGAATGAGACCTACCTACCAGTGTTGGAGGGTCTCCTGCAGAGGTGGGGGGCAGCTGTGGCTCACCGCAGGGACAAGGACATGGGCAGCAGAAGTTCTGGGAAGTACTCCTTGGCATGAGCCCTCCCAGAGTCCACCATTAGCCCCACCAAAGAGCCTGTAGCCTCCAGTGTCGGGTTGCCTCAGGCCAAACAACCAACAGGGAGGGAACTCAGCTCCACCTATCAGCAGAGAAGCAGATTAAAATTTTACTGAGCTATGCCCACCAGAGCAATACCCAGCTCTGCCCAACGCCATTCCCTCCCATCAGGAAGCTTGCACAAGATAGCCTCATCCACCAGAGGGCAGACAGCAGAAACAAGAAGAAATACAGTCCTGCAGGCTGTGGAATGAAAACAACATTTACAGAAAGATAGACAAAATAAAAAGGCAGAGGACTATGTACCAGATAAAGGAACAAGATAAAACCCCAGAAAAACAACTAAATGAAGTGGAGATAGGCAACCTTCCAGAAAAAGAATTTAGAATAATGATAGTGAAGATGATCCAGGACCTCAGAAAAAGAATGGAGGCAAAGATCGAGAAGATGCAAGAAATGTTTAACAAAGACCTAGAAGAATTAAAGAACAAATACCTAGAATAATAAAAGAACAAAGAAACAGAGGTGAACCATACAATAACTGAAATGAAAAATACATGAGAAGGAATCAATAGCAGAGTAACTGAGGCAGAAGAACAGATAAGTGACCTGGAAGACAGAATGGTGGAATTCACTGCCATGGAACAGAATAAAGAAAAAAGAATGAAAAGAAAAGAAGACAACCTAAGAGATGTCTGGGACAACATTAAACACACCACCATTTGCATTATAGGGGTCCCAGAAGAAGAGAGAGAAAGGACCCGAGAAAATATTTGAAGAGATTATAGTCGAAAACTTCCTTAACATCGGAAAGGAAGTAGCCACCAAAGTCCAGGAAGTGCAGAGTCCCAGGCAGGATAAACCCAAGGAGAAATATGCTGAGACATGTAGTAATCAAATTGACAAAAATTAAAGACAAAGAAAAAATATTGAAAGCAGTAAAGGAAAAATGACATATAACATACAAGGGAACTCCTGTAAGGTTAACAGCTGATTTCTCAGCAGAAACTCTACAAGCCAGAAGGGAGTGGCATGATATACTTAGAGTGATGAAAGGGAAGAAACTACAACTGAGATTACCCAGCAAGGATGTCATTCAGATTTGACATAGAAATCAAAAGCTTTATAGACAAGCAGAATCTAACAGAATTCAGTACCACCAAACCAGCTCTACAACAAATGCTAAAGGAACTTCTCTAAGTGGGAAACACAAGAGAAGAAAAGGACCTACAGAAACAAGCCCCAAACAATTAAGAAAATGGTAGTAGGAACATACATATCAATAATTACCTTAAATGTGGATGGATTAAATGCTCCAACCAAAAGACTCAGGCTCACCGAATGGATACGAAAACAAGACCCATATATATGCTGTCTACAGGAGACCCACTTCAGACCAAGGGACAAATACAGACTGAAAGTGAGGGGATGGAAAAAGATATTCCATGCAAACAGAAATCAAAAGAAAGCTGGAGTAGCAATACTCATATCAATAAAATAGACTTTAAAATAAAGAAGGTTACAACAGAAGGAAGGACACTACATAATGATCAAGGGAACAATCCAAGAAGAAGAAATAACAATTATAAATGTATATGTATATATGCACCCAACATAGGAGCACCTCAATACATAAGGCAAATGCTAACAGCTATAAAAGAGGAAATCAACAGTAAGACAGTAATACTGGGGGACTGTAACACCTCACTTACACCAATGGACAGATCATTCAGACAGAAAATTAATAAGGAAACACAAGCTTTAAATGACACAATAGACCAGATAGATTCAATTGATATTCATAGGACATTCCATCTGAAAACAACAGATTACACTTTCTTCTCAAGTGCACATGGAACATTCTCCAGGATAGACCACATCTTGGGTCACAAATCAAGCCTTGGTAAATTTAAGAAAATTGAAATCATATCAAGCATCTTTTCAGACCACAACACTATGAGATTAGAAATAAGTTACAGGGAAAAAAATGTATAAAACACAAATACATGGAGACTAAACAATACATTACTAAATAACCAAAAGATCACTGAAGAAATCAAACAGGAAATCAAAAACTACCTGGAGACGAATGACAACGAAAATATGACAATCCAAAACCTATAGGATGCAGCAAAAGCAGTTCTAAGAGGCAACTTTATAGCAATACAATCCTACCTCAAGAAACAAGAAAAATCTCAAATAAACAATCTAACCTTACACCTAAAGGAACTAGAGAAAGAAGAACAAACAAAACCCAAAGTTAGTAGAAGGAAATAAATCATAAATATCAGAGCAGAAATAAATGAAATAGAAACAAAGAAAACAATAAAAATCAATATAACTAAAAGCTCGTTCTTTGAGAAGGTAAACAAAATTGATAAACCTTTAAAACCAGACTCATCACAAAAAAGAGGGAGAGGACTAAAATCAATAAAATGAGAAATGAAAAGGGAGAAGTTACAACGGACACTGCAGAAATACAAAGCATCCTAAGAGACTACAGCAAGCAACTCTATGCCAATAAAATGGGCAACCTGAAAGAAATGGACAAATTCTTAGAATGGTATTACCTTCCAAGACTGAACCAGGAAGAAACAGAAAACATGAACAGACCAATCACAAGTAATGAAATTGAAACTGTGATTAAAAATCTTCCCACAAACAAAAGTCCAGGACCAGATGGCTTCACAGGTGAATACTGTCAAACATTTAGAGAAAAGCTAACACCCATCCTTCTCAAACTCTTCCAAAAAATTACAGAGGAAGGAACACTCCCAAACTCATTCTACAAGGCCACCATCACCCTGATACCAAAACCAGAAAAAGACACTGCCAAAAAAGAAAATTATAGACCATTATCACTGATGAATATAGTTGCAAAATTCCTCAACAAAATACTAGCAAACAGAATCCAACAACACATTAAAAGGATCATACACCATGATCAAGTGGGGTTTATCCCAGGGATGCGAGGATTCTTCAATATATGCAAATCAATCAATGTGATACACCACATTAACAAATTGAAGAATAAAAACCATATGATCATCTCAATAGATGCAGAAAAAGCTTTGGACAACATTCAACACCCATTTATGATAAAAACTCTCCAGAAAGTGGGCATAGAGGGAACCTACCTTAACATAATAAAGGTTATATATGACAAACAAAGGAAACTATAAACAAGATGAAAAGACAACCCTCAGAAAATATTTGCAAACAAATCAAGGACAAAGGATTAATCTCCAAAATATATAAACAGCTCATGCAGCTCAATGTAAAAAAAAAACAAACAACCCAATCAAAAAATGGGCAGAAGACCTAAATAGATATTTCTCCAAAGAAGACATACAGATGGCCAAGAGGCACATGAAAAGCTGTTCAACATCACTAATTATTAGAGAAATGCAAATCAAAACTACGAGGTATCACCTCACACCGATTAGAATGGGCATCATCAGAAAATCTACAAACAATAAATCCTGGAGAGGGTGTGGAGAAAAGGGAACCCTCTTGCACTGTTGGTGGGAATGTAAATTGATACAGCCACTATGGAGCACAGTATGCAGGTTCCTTAAAAAACTAAAAATAGAATTACCAGACTTCCCTGGTGATGCAGTGGTTAAGAATCCGCCTGCCAATGCAGGGGACACGTAACCACAACTACTGAGCCTGCGCTCTAGAGCCCACGAGCCACAACTACTGAGCCCATGTGCCACAACTACTGAAGCCTGTGTGCCTAGAGCCCTTGCTCTGCAACAAGAGAAGCCACTGCAATGAGAAGCCCGTGCACCGCAATGAGAAGTAGCCCCCACTCACCACAACTAGAGAAAGCCCGTGTGCAGCAACAAAGACCCAATGGAGCCAAAAATAAATAAATAAACAAATAATTTTTAAAAGTAAATAAATAAGATAAAAATAGAATTACCATATGACCCAGCAATCCCACTACTGGGCATATACCCAGAGAAAGCCATAATTCAAAAAGACACATGCACCCCGATGTTCATTGCAGCACTATTTACAATAGCCAGGTCATGGAAACAACCTAAATGCCCATCGACAGATGAATGGATAAAGAAGATATGGTACATATATACAATGGAATATTAGTCATAAAAAGAACAAAATTAGGTCATTTGCAGAGATGTGGATGGACCTAGAGACTGTTATACAGAGTGACGTAATTCAGAAAGAGAAAAAGAAATATCGTATATTAACACATATATGTGGAGTCTAGAAAAATGGTACAGACTAACCGTTTTGCAGGGCAGAAGTTGAGACACAGATGTAGAGAACAAACATATGGACACCAAGGGGGGAAAGCCACGGGGGGGTGGGGGGGTGGGAAGAACTGGGAGATTGGGATTGACATGTATACACTAATATGTATAAAATAGACAACTAATAAGAACCTGCTGTATAACTAAATAAATAAATAAAATTCAAAAAAATTTAAAGAAAGAAAAACTGCTCTGATTCCGGGTTCTGCACAGCCCCTGACACTGTCCCAATGCACTGTTATGAAACTACACACAGACATCTCACAAAAACTTCCTAAATTCAAGGAGCTAAGAAAAATACCCCTGGCAGCCTTCCCCCACTTTAT
This sequence comes from Tursiops truncatus, assembly GCF_011762595.2. Classification (NCBI taxonomy): domain Eukaryota; kingdom Metazoa; phylum Chordata; class Mammalia; order Artiodactyla; family Delphinidae; genus Tursiops; species Tursiops truncatus. The sequence goes on from NC_047040.1 coordinate 14,195,112, forward strand.
AATGAAACTGTTCTTTTAGCAAAAAATTCACAACCAAGAAAAATTCTGCTAAATAAGGTGGGTATTTATTTGGGAGACCGTCTTTGCTGATTTCCAAGACCTTGGAACTTAGCTTTCTCTCGTTACTGTTGTTTTCTACCCGTTTTACAATCTTCTACATAAGTCTATAGTATGTGGGTGAATCAACTTTAAGCTGTCAGAGGCAAAACCAATATGATGTCCATTATGAGTATGCAGATTCAAATATTTATTCAAACATTTGCTGATCCAGGAGGATTTCTTTGGGAAGCTTGGGGAGAATAGCTAATGGCATACTGAAGGCAGATGCCAGAAGCCATCGTAATGCAAGAGTCAACAGTTCAGAGTGATGAAGTTGGTGCCAGTCACCGAATTTGGCCATTTGTAACAAAGAAGGTACAAATTGTTTTATACTTATGGCGCCTTGGTAGTATATTAAATGTTAAAGAGGAAGTTTAGTTCCAGAAAGAAAGAAGCAGGGGAGCGGACACAATGTCTAATTTTTAGACCAAATGAGTAGAACTTCCATTCAGGATTTGGAAGCGCTCCATTATCCAACAGGCTGAAAGTAACTCAGGGGATTGTCGTGGTATTAGAGACAGTCCAAGGTGCCAAAGTCAAAACAGGCCACTCTGGCCATAGGAAAGCCCCAAGGGGGAGTGTATGTAGGTCACTTACATGTTTTGAATTTAGACAGGCTGCGTTTATACAACCATTTTACAGTTAAGCACTGGATAAGTTCTGAATGTTCTAAATTTTTTATAATGTGCTTTTTTCCCAACATATAAGAAAATTGCACCATCACCTTGAACGATGGCCTTAATGGTTCACCTTGGGGCCCTGAGTGTTCAGTAGGGCGCTGGCGGGGAACTCTGCCTCTGCTGACAGGCCTCTTCCCACCCCAGTGAATTTCACTTGCTTGAGAAGTGTTTGGAGCTAAGAGTGCCTGAGGCTCAGGGCTAAATTAGTCACGCTCAGTAAACATTATTTTGACGCAATGAAAAAGAATGAACAAAAATAGAAAGTGTATCAGCCATCAGGTTTGATCCCACACATATTTACTGAACATCTACTTGGGTGGGAAGAAGGACAAGTACATAGAGAGGAAGACAAGGGAACACACGTGCCCGTTTTGCCCGATGCTGTCCTGGTGCCCTTTCTTTCCCTGGAGCACATGGACGTTATTTCCCCTCGCTCCAGGTCTCCTCTCTAAAAGGCTCCCCTCTTTCTTGTTCTCTGCAGACACCCCCAACTTCCCCCATGTAAATGCACATAACAGGAGGACAAATTGTTTCCTGGGGAAACTTGTGCTGATCAGAAGTTTGGGTCTATAAGGGAGGAACCAAATTAGCCACATCTCAAATTCTGCTTTTGTTTTATCAGCTGCCGCTTCTAAGTTCTTATTTAATGAAAGTATTTGCTTTTCCATAAACACATGTAAATTTCCTACCTCTTGCTTCTCACAACCAAAGAAAGCTCAGTAAGTGGTAATCAAGGAAGAAAGCATATTTCAAAAAAATCACTGTAATTGAGAATATCAGTGTAAACAACGCCATCTTCACAGCTGATGAATTTGCCAATTGTTCTGCCGTCTTGTAGATTTAAGGGTGTCACTTAAATTTATTTTCATTAACAATTCATTAATTAAGAAAGTTATATATATGGTAAGAAAAAGAAAGTGTGTAGTTATAAGATAATCACAGCAACCCAAGGGATTCACTCCCTTATTTCAAACTCTCCAGTGCCTTCTTTCTTTTTTTTTTTTTTTCTTAATTTATTTGATCGCACTGGGTCTTAGTTGCAGCTCACCAGCTCCTCAGTTGCGGCACATGGACTCCTTAGTTTTCATTCGCGGGCTCCTTAGTTGCGGCTCACCAGCTCCTTAGTTGCGGCATGCAGCCTCCTGAGTTGTGGCATGTGAACTCTTAGTTGGGGCATGCATCTGGGATCTAGTTCCCTGACCAGGGATCGAACCCTGGCCCCCTGCATTGGGAGTGTGGAGTATTAACCACTGTGCCGGAGGGGAGCTCCCTCCAGTGGTTTCTCGTGACCCCTAGAATGAAATGCAAGAGCCATACCTGGTGTGACAGGCCCTTCAGGATCTGGCCCCTTTTTCTTCTTCACCTCCTCCCCAACCTCTCCCTTTCATGTCCCTTACATCGATCCAACAATCCACCTTTGTTCCCACCTCAGGGGCTTCTCCCTGCCGTCCTTCTGCCTGGCACATCCTTCCCCCCTTTCTCGTCACTCAGCTCTCAGCACACGTGTCCCTCTGCAGAGGTGGCCTCCCTGCCTGTCCTGTCCCATGCTCCCCCACTCCATTCACTCACATCACCGTGTCTTATTGCTGTGGCCTGATCCCTCTCTGAAATGACTTTATTGCCTCCTGGTTTATTTTCTGTCTCCCCTCTAGAATATAAACTCCAGGAGGGCAGGGGTCTTGGCCATCTTACTTACATTTCTATGCTCAGCACTTAGACAAGTGCCTGGCACACAGTAGGCTCTCAGTAAATATTGGTGTGATTGGATGAAGGGCGGTAACAAGGATGGAATGATTAGAATTGTGTCTGGCACAGAGTTGGGACCAGCAAGTGGAAGTTTCCTTCCTCTCGCTCCGCATCCCCCTAACAAAATATATATAAAGGAAAACAATCTAATCTACACTGTTGTGTCTTGAATATATTAAAGATATTCAGTTACACTGAGTATAGTAAATCATATCTAGCTGAGTATTCATTAAATGTAGAATGTAAATATTTTCTTGATTTCATTTTTCAGGTTGTCCTTGCCAGAAGGAACCATGAATTGGCATTTTCCCTTTTTCCTCGTGGCCACCGTGACATTGCCCTCTGTGTGCTCCCAGTTCAACCCCCTGTCTCTGGAGGAACTAGGCTCGGACACAGGAATCCAGGTGTTCAATCAGATTGTCAAGTCCCGGCCTCATGACAACATCGTCATTTCCCCCCACGGGATTGCGTCCGTCCTGGGGATGCTTCAGCTGGGAGCCGACGGCAGGACCAAGAAGCAGCTCACCACAGTGATGAGATACGGCGTGAATGGTGCGTGCGCCTGGGCCTGGCTGGCGGGACTTGCAGGAGTCCCAGTCTGGAGGGCCCCTGGCTTGGTCTTTGCTTACCACACAGAGGAGCAGAGCAGCTGGGAGGGGTCTTGCTGGTGCCCCCTGGGCTTGAGGGCCAGTCTCCTCTAAGGCACAGTGGCAATGCTAGGAGTTAGGAGAGCTGGGTTCTGGTCTCCGTTCGGTAGCTGTGGGGCTTTGGGCAGTCACTTGACCCCTTGAATGCCCCTGTTTTCTCATCTCTAACAAGAAAACTTCCCGTCTGCCCCGCCTCTGTGTTGCACAGGGCTCAGAATGCATCATGGCTGTGAACGTACTTTTAAATCCGTAATCTGGGGAGGTGGGTGGGTGTGACCACGGAGGGCAGCCCAGGGCAGCCTTCTGCATCTCAGTTGAGGTGGCAGACACACGAATCTCCATGGGGGGTAAAATTGCGTAGAGCCACACACACACGCACGCACACACACACACATACATATGTAAAACAAGTGAATGAGCTCTGGGGACTGTACCAGTGGCAGTTTTCTCGTTGTGGATCTGTACTACCATCATGCAGGAAACTGGGTGAAAAGTGGAAATACACGGGACCACCTTGTATATTGTTTTGCAACTTCCCGTGATTCTATCATTATTTCAAAATAAAAAGCTATAAAGGAAGTTTGTTTAAAAGTAAGGCCCATGTAAAGTAATTATACCCCAATAAAGATGTTAAAAAAATAAATAAATAAATAAAAATAAAATTCAAAAAAAAAATAAATAAATAAAAAAAAAAATAAAAGTAAGGCCCAGGGCTTCCCTGGTGGCTCAGTGGTTAAGAATCCTCCTGCCAATGCAGGGGACACGGGTTCGAGCCCTGGTCTGGGAAGCTCTCACATGCCGTGGAGCAACTAAGCCCGTGAGCCACAACTACTGAGCCCGTGTGCCACAAGTACTGAGCCTGCGCTCTAGAGCCCATGAGCCACAACTACTGAAGCCCACGTGCCTGGCGCCCGCGCTCCGCAACAAGAGAAGCCCCCGCTCGCCACAACTAGAGAAAGCCCGCGCACAGCAAGGAAGCCCCGACACAGCCAAAAATAATTAATTAATTAATTAAATTTTAAAAAAAAAGTAAGGTCCAATAGGAATGGTTTTGTTTTCTTGAAAGAAAGCCCCATTTTAATTACCTGTTTAAGCTTAAGAGCTTACATCTCCTAGTTCTGTCACTCAGCTTTAGCTCCGGTTTCTCACCCGAGTCCCCTTCCACTGCCCCCTCCACAGTGCTGGGCACGGGCCAGCGCCAGCCTTGGAGCCCTTCCTTGGCACCAGCCTGTGCCGTGACCTTGACAAGTCACATCTGACGTCCAGGTTTTAGTTGCTCTATTGGGGAAGCAAGGACGTTCTCCCACCCACGTTCCTCCAGTCCCACTGGCCATAAAGTTCTAGGAATCTTGACCACATTGATGCCTTTGCTGGGAGAGGAGGAGAGATGGGGGTGTGCGTACTTCAGGGCTCCCCTCTACGCCCCAGTTCAATCCTTCTCAGAGTCACCCCCGGGGGCTGCAAACACGAGATGCCCACCCGCCCCACTCTGTTTACACGGCATTAAACTTTTGCATGAGTTTGCAGTTTGCTTACCTGTTGGAAGCACTGGGGGACTAAATATTTGGAACACACCGTTATGCCCTTGCTTGGAAGCCCACAGAACTCTTGGTGATTTATAACTTCATAGTGAATCACCCACGGGGCTCCTGGCCTCTCCCAGCGCCATCCGGGCCCTGTCGGCCAGCACCATTCCCAAAGAGCAACTGGATTGTCGTCGTTTGTCTTCCCGCTGAACCACATTCATTTTCACTAGTGTTTCTAAAGTTTTGACAATATTGGTCTGTTGGCCACTCCCCTCAACCCCCATCTCTTCTTCCTCCCAAATCACTAGCAGTCGAGTTGTGGAATGACTTCAGTTCACATGACAGACTCATCGGGGGAGCCCGGGTGGGTTTTCAGGCCCTGGTTTGGGCTCAGCCTCTGAGAACTCAAGACAGCGGCACTCTGGTTGAGGGCAGAGGCAGGACAGTCTGGGGCACAGGGGGAGGATCTGCCCTGATCTTTTCTGGGCAGGAGACTGGGGAGCGTGGAGGAGCTGAAAGGGACAAGTGCCGGGATGGGGCTGTGAAGTCTGCTGGTCCCTTCGTTGTACAACGTGCCTGCCCACTCCTGCTGGGCCTGCCCCCACAGAACCCGTGAGGGGCGCAGTCTCCAGAGGCCTCACAAAGGGCCAAACCGTGGGGCTCTTACCTGCCATCATTTAAGAAGGACAGGTCAGCTCTCCAGGGGACCGTCAAGGTGACTCTGCCGGTTGTTTTAGGACAGTGTCATTTTGAAAGGACCCCAAGCGAGTAAGACAGGTCTGTAATTCGAGCTCTCAGTAGGAACACATTTCATCCTTTGCAACTTATTTCCCTCTTTTCCATGCTCTGAAACTAAATGGAGCGTGTATGAATGGCCTGTGGAAAATAAAGCTTACGTTGCCATAAAACGGATTCCCTTACTTTGTGAGCTTCGCATCAGTAAAAATCACCTTGTTCTTGGTTGGTGGCACATGGCCATTTTTTATAGTCTTTCTGATGCTCAACTTTATACCTTTTTTTCCCCAAAATAGAGAAAAATCGTGTTGTTAAATCTTTGGCAAGAAAGGAAATAGCGCTTAAGATTGTTAAGAAAGAGAGACGGCATAGGAAATAGCGCTTAAGATTGTTAAGAAAGAGAGACGGCATTAGGAAGAGTCCTTTGGTTTATTCCCCCACGGCTGCATAACTGAAGAGCTTTCCAGTCTCCCTATTGACCTGGTGCCAGGAAAGTCTTCCAGGAGAGCCAGGTCTACTTGGGGAAGCTGTGGAGAAGGCCTGGAAGATGCCTGCTTTGAGGCCAGAAGCGCAATTGATCTTTAGGGGCTATTAATAGTTATACTTCATTCTACGCCCTCCCTTTTCTTAACAGAAGGCCACTGAGAAAGCAGATGACTTAGTCTCTTGCTACTCGTACTAGTTTTGTTTCTACTGTTCTTATTTGCCATAATATAGAAGATATTAAAAAAAATAATAACCTTCCTACATTCTTGCGGAAATATTGCTGCATTTTCTCCTTTCTCCTTCAGGAGTGGGTAAAGTATTAAAGAAGATCAACAAAGCCATCGTCTCCAAGAAGAATAAAGATATTGTGACGGTGGCCAATGCCGTGTTTGTGAAGAATGGCTTTAAGATGGAAGTGCCTTTCGTCACGAGGAACAAAGACGTGTTTCAGTGTGAAGTCCGGAACGCGAACTTCGAAGACCCCGCCTCCGCCTGCGACTCCATCAACGTGTGGGTTAGGAACGAGACCAGGGGTGAGTGGCCATGGTTCCCGGGAATGAGCGGGCGTGGTTTTCCACTTTGTGAATGAAAGCGTGAGTTGGCCTCTGAGACCCTCATTGGGACCAGCGTGTCCGGTGGCCCTTCTGTTGTGAAAGGCCTGGACCCACTGACTGCTCCGCCCTTTCTCTCTCAGAGCCCCACGGCTCAGTCCGCCTTCCTACCCTTTTCCTGCCGCCATCACCTGTGCCCCTGGGGACTTGTCTCCCTGTGGCTCTCGGGCCGCAGGGCGGAATACCGCTCTGCAGACTCTCTTCTTTCTTCGCAGCATCTCATCTCCAGAGTCCCTGCCCACAGGCCCTTGTCTGTTTCGAAGGTTTTAGTGCTCATTCCTTCCTACTTCTGTATCCACATTCCCTTTGCCCAGAATGTGCTTCTCAGCCTTTAAGATTCGGGATTGAGCTCTCCCCACGCCTTCCTTGCCTCTTTCTTTTTACATTGAAGTATAATTGATGTACAATATTATATAAGGTACAGGTGTACAGTGCAGTGATTCACAATTTTTAAAGGTTATACTCCATTTATAGTTATTATAGAATGCTGGCTCTATTCCCTGTGTTGTACAATACATTCTTGTAGCTTGTTTTATACCTAATCGTTTGTTCCTCTTAACCCCCTGCCCTTGTGATGCCCCTCCCCCTTCCCTCTCCCCTCCCCTTCCTCACCTCTTGCTTCTGTTGTCCCAGGAAGTAGGTGGCTCCCCCGGTTATGGTGGGCATATGCTTATCCACGACTGCACCCTTCGTTAGAGCACATCCACACGATGTGATTACTTGTGTACGTGCATCTCTCCCTCCACGAAACTGAAGAAATGTCTAACATCGGTGTTTTTAGCCTGTTCATTTGTAAACTTCAGGTTCAGGTGGAAACATTCAGAGGGAGAGGTAGGTCCAGAACATCAGAGGAAAGTTAAGGCTAGAAATAGAGATTTGGGAACCGTTTTTCACCGAAGGGGAGAGTTAAAGTCACAAGAGTGGAAGCAAAAGAGACTCAATACGGAGAGTAAGCCCAAAGACAAAACTTGGGGGAACTCTGGCCTTTCAGGTCATGTCTCTCAAAGCGTGGTTCATGGGGCGTGTGTTTAGAATGCAAATCTCTGAGGAATTCCTTGGTGGTCCAGTGGTTATGTCTAGGCACTTTCACTGCTGAGGGCCCACGTTCAATCCCTGGTCAGGGAACTAAGACCCCAAGCAGAAAAAAAAAAAAAAGGAATGCAGATTTCTGGACCCCAATATACTGAGGCAGGGACCTAGCATTCTGCACTAAAGTAAGTCCTCCCCCGGTCTCCCTCCAGACTTGTAGATGTGAATATTTGCAAACCATGTGAGGGGCTAGAGAAGAGCCAGATGGGGAATGCTCTGGAGGGTGGAGGAGAGCCAGCGTGTGGTTTTGGTAAACCTGTGACATCCCTTTTCAACAGGATCCTGCACGGTGCAACCTGGGCTCCCTTCCTGAAACCACGAAATGATCAGGCGGACTGAGCCCTGGGGCTCTGAGAGAGAAAGGGTGGAGCAGTCAGTGGGTCCAGGCCTTTCACAACAGAAATGCAGGAGACCAGCAAATGGGAGGGGGTTGGTGGGCTCTTCTGAGCCTGTAGGGCTAAGAACAGAGGTAGGAAGCTGATGGCCCTCAGATGCTGGTAGCTGTATGATGTGACGTGTCAGCGCCCACCCAGCCTTCTTCTTTGCTGTGTCCTGGGAGTAGTAAGTCCCTCAGGATGCCACCCGACCATTTCAAACCACTTGAACACACACTGACTCAATGCATTTCTCACAGCAACCGGGGAAGGGAAAGCGATGAGGCTAGAAAAGTGATTTTCAACCCTGCAGACCTAACTCCCTCTGTTAAACAAAGATTTTCACTCTGTTTACTCTCTTGGAATGAAACTCGTAGCTCATATAACCTATGCACGTGTACACAAATTTAAAAAAAAATTAATATAATGCCAAACTGTAATACCAGGAAAAACAAAAGTTATTTATAGATGTAGTTCAGTAGGTAAACCCTTGGGTACAGCCACCCCTGAATACGTAACAGTCAGATTCTTAGAATAAGAATTGACATTCACATTGACTGTGAATTGACAGCCACAAAAGCAGACCAAGACAAGCACACTGCACTGGTGACACAAAAACCACGGGCTGTGTTACCATCGTTGAGGCAGTTTTTTATAAAACGCTGCAAAACTCTTGGTAAATTTCCGAGCAAAACAAGTACAGACTCTATTTGGTTTGCGTGGTAGTCACATTCCTGACAAATTCAGCATACATTAAAAGTATGCAAAAGAAAAGATACTTTGTGTTTACACCGGAAAAAGAATAAGGTTCTGGGCTCAGATGACAAGGAGCAGGTTTCTCAAGAACGTGACTGTGCAGCGGCGTGTTTGAAAGCAGGATAGTTCATCGTTTGGGCTGTTTTGAACACTGCAGGATGTGTAGCATCTCTGGCCACTGTCTTTGCAACCAGAAACACTCCCACAAATTTCCAAACTGCCCGCTCAGAGGCGCTTGTGTATATGTGAGGTGTCAAAAGGATCCTGGTGATCAAACTGTCCACGTGTGGAAGACCGCTGCGTGATGACATATCCTGCCCCGCAGAGAGTGGGGGAGCCTTTCCAGTGTGCTAGGGATGTGGTGATGGCCTGGCTGGGGCTGCCCTGCCACCTCTCTGTGGCCTCAGCCCCAACCATGCGGGCTTCCTCCCAACTCGCATACTCGCCATCCTCTCTCCACAGAACCCGCCCCCCGCCCCCACCCCGGTGCATCCTGCTACCTGGAATGCTTTCCTTCCCTGTTGCCCTTTGCCTATTCATTTCACACTATCTCATGAATGGAATAATAGTTACAAGCATGAGTGCCCAGTTTGAACCTCAGTTCTGCCACCTGCTGGCTGTGTACCATTAGGCAGGTTACTTAACCTCCCTGTGCCTCAGCATTCTCCTCTGTAAAATGGAGCTATAGTAGTGGTACCTACTAGAATTGTTGTAATAACATTAAGGTTGTTATGGGACTCTAAATAATAAGCATAAGTCATTTAGCAAGGTGGTTGGCACTTTGCAAAGGTTCAACGAATGTGAGCTATTTTTATAACCATTGACTCAAGTAATACTTCCTCAAGGAATCCATCCATCCCTGACCTCATCCACCAGATCAGATCCCCCTCTTATTTGCCTTCACATCCTTAAGTACTTTCACTTGAAGATATTTATTACAATTGCATTTCTAAGTCACTTATATCAGCCTCCACTTGCCTCTAATCTATAGCTTTCGGAAGGGCGGGTTTTATTTTTATTTTGTTTTGTTTTCTCAGGTAGACATCAAAGACTGGATACCTGGATGGATGGATGGTGGATGGATGGATGGGTGGATGGGTGATAGATGCATGTTTATGGTAGTTATTGATGGCAGGTCCCCCATGTGCCTCCTTGCCTCTGAACCATGCATTTCTTACACTTCTCTTTTATCCTTTCTTTTCATTTCTTTGTGCCCCTTATTATATCTTAGTTCTACCAGTGGCAATAAGAGGCTTTATTTACCTTAGGAAAAAAGGGCAGAAGAGATTCCTTCAGACTCTCGGTGTGCAACAACAGAATAGTGAACACAGAATCTTAGGTGTGATTTTTAAAAAATGAATGACAGTGTTCTTGCTCTTGTGCAGCTCACAGTTTTAGTTGAGGGAGACAGATGCTACATTTGGCTAGAATAAAATACCGCAGTGTAACTAATGGTGGTGCTGAGCATTGGGCTTTATGGAAACTCCAGGAGATAGGGAGGAGTGACAGAGAAGAGATATAAGAAGAGGGGACCACTGAGCTATGTCTCAAAGGCAAGTAGGAATTGGACTGGGTAATGGTCCCAGCAAAGGCAAAACACAGCCTTCGCTATTGGGAAAGCAACTCTCAAGAGCTTGCTATCACTGGAGCACAGAGTTCTCACTTCCTTCCCACAGGACAGAGTCTGTTCACAGATGCCGCTTTGCTTTGAGCGATGGCTATTTATATCACATGTATTTTCCTTCCAGATCCTGATGTAAGGTGGCGTTGGTGCCCCCTTGTGTAAGTAATGAGGCAATGACGACACTGACTTGCCGGGCGCCCTGTGGGTCAGGGAATCCTCCAAGTGTGCTTCTTTACCGTGACTGACATAAACATCTGTTTATTGTACCTCCAAATCTTCTTGAGTTTCATTTCAAAGAACTTAAAGCTCTCTCTGCTGAATCAGATATTCTTGCTTCTTCAGAAGCTGTTGGTTTTATTCTCACCATTTAATGTATTGTAACTTGCATTTACATTATGAACATTTTTTAAAAGTTGGACTAAAAGCTACACTGAACTAATTTTTAATAGCTTTAGTGTTAGTGATCTCTCTTAAACCCATACACACACACACACACACACACACACACACACACACACACAGTTGAATCTTCAAAAACCAAGCAAAAGGAACCTAAATGAAAATTCAAAGCTTCAAGCACAGGTGGCACTTTAGAAGGACCTTTGTGACTTCACAAGAACAGCCTGAAATTGCAACTGTTGTGTGTGCTACATTCCTGCACAAACAAGCTGGACCATCCTGATATCTTGTGAAGAGCATCTTCCTTAACAAATAATTATTCTAAGAGAGACCCCATTTCTTTTTATCTCTATAATATGAGCCTAAATGGACCCCTGACCCATAAATATAGATACCAATTTTAGTCTCAACTCTTCTTTAAGTAGCTATATAATAATCAGGGATTCCAAACTAATGCTCAACATTCCTAAAATCTTAAGAGAAATGAAGCATTTGCCTTTGATAACATTACACAGACTGAAGTGTTCCTTTATTTTTAACTGGGATTAAATCAACCCAGTGGTTACAACAAAGCAACACGACAACTGTCTATCTTGTGTCGACCAAAAGCCCTCACTGGCAGTCATATGTGTCAGTTATTATCAAAAACAGAGAAATTAATTATGAATTAAGTATAGCTTATGCAGATGAGCAAAATGTTCTTAAAATATGGGGTTTATGGGGAATTAGTTATAAAAGAATTTTTTTTTTTTTTTTTGCTGTACGCGGGCCTCTCACTGCTGTGGCCTCTCCCGTTGCGGAGCACAGGCTCCGGACACGTAGGCTCAGCGGCCATGGCTCACGGGCGCAGCCACTCCGCGGCATGTGGGATCTTCCCGGACCGGGGCACGAACCCGTGTTCCCTGCATCGGCAGGCAGACTCTCAACCACTGCGCCACCAGGGAAGCCCCTATAAAAGAAATTCTGGATGAAAAGTTTGGTAACCCTAAATAGAGGGTCTCTGAAGTCTTTTCTGGTTCTCTGATTTTTAGCTTGTTTTCAGCTTTTAATTTTAGTGAGGAAAAAATTAGAAGGGACAACAGGATATTGTAAAAGTTCTTTTATAAATCTTTGAAATTTTAAATTTTAAAATCTTTGAATTTTTAAATTTTACAAATCTTTGAATCTTAAATTTCTCAGATTTTTCATTCCTCCCGATCCTGCAGCTGCCTTTTGCCCCCAAATGGACTGCCCGTCCTGAGTGTCCTCTGTGTCTGTTCTCTGACTGCACAGGTATGATCGACAATCTGCTGTCCCCGGATCTTCTCGACGGTGTCCTCACCAGACTGGTCCTGGTCAATGCAGTGTATTTTAAGGGTTTATGGAAATCACGGTTTCAGCCTGAGACACAAAGAAGCGCACGTTTGTGGCAGCTGATGGGAAATCCTACCAAGTGCCGATGCTGGCCCAGCTCTCCGTGTTCCGGTGTGGTAAGTTCACACTCAGTGGGGTCTGTCTGATGTGCCAACTCTGAGTAGGTGGGGTGCTCTGGTGTCACTTAGCTCAAGAGCAAACCTGCCTTTTATGTTCTATAAAGGGCAGGGAGGAGACGGCAGGATTTTTTAAAAGCTCATGGTAAGTCTCTGCATTACTTACAAAGGTTATGTATTAATGTATAATACATGTAACGCTTTTGAAATTTAAAGATGACACAGGACAATTCACAAAATGAGAAGTATAAATGGACATGAAACATACTGCATGCGTTATCAAGTCATCATGAGCAATCTTACATTACCAAATCAAAACTAAAAGTAAAAATTAGATTTCTTTTTCACTGATCAGATTAGCAAAAATTACGAAGATTGACAAAGCCCAGTCGTGGCTCTGGCGTGGGGCCACGTGGGCACCCTTGGGTGCTGTTGGTGGTGGGGAACCGTGGTCTGGAGGACTTTCTAGCAGCCCCGCCTCAGCAGTCTCACGCCAAGGAATTTATAATATGAAGATAATCATACACTAGCAAATAAATAGAAGCCATATATGTACATGTAGTGGAACACACATGATAATTAGATTTATATAAGCAGAAAGTTATATAATATGTGGTTGATTTCAGAAAACAAGTTACAGAACAGCAGATGCTGTTTCATCTCATTTATGTAAAATACTTTCTATATATTCATGCAGACATGTCTTGGAGGATGTTCAATAAAATGTTAAGTGGTAGTACTTCAAATGATTATTTTTCTTTGAGTTTGAAATTTTTTTTAAGGAACATGTGTCAGTTTTACAGTTGGGGGAGAAAGAAAATGACCCATCTCTGTAGTCATTACCACACATAGGTAACTAAGGCTGGTGACTGTTTTTTAAACCTACTTTCGTTGAAGTATCAGTGGTCCAGTTTAAGTTAAACTTCTTTTTCCTCTATAAGTTAGCCTTTATGTCTCCAATCTATATGTGGACCTGTGGGTCCCAAGTATGCCCTTTGCATATACAGTATATGTTAGATCAAGCATTGCTCAGCATTTCTCCAGCTGCCTAATTCTTTAAATTAAGAAATGACTCATGCTAGAGACACAATAAAGTCACTTTCCTTCCCCCATGTCTTTCATCAAACTTCCAGGTAGAATTTTGTCATTCACTCAATAAATTTTTTCAAGATAATATGTATTTAAAAGCCCTGCAGAGGGACTTCCCTGACAGTCCAGTGGTTAAGACTCTGCACTCCCGATGCAGGGGGCCCTGGTTTGATCCCTGGTCAGGGAACTAGATCCCGCATGCTGCAACTAAGACCCAGCACAGCCAAATAAATAAATAAATATTAAAAAAAAAAAAAAAAAGTCCTGTAGAAAGGTAGCATGCTAAACAACTGAGACCAATGAAAGGCTCTTTTTGTCCAGAACTCATTCTCAGGTTATGTTGCCCAGGAAGACGTCATGGAATGCTATCATGGCCACCAGCTCCTATCCGAAGCACAGTTATTTTATTTTGGGTCAATCTTTGTACACATTCTAATAAAACAAAATGCGAGAAGGCCTCATTTACTGTATGTTTCTGTTGCTGAAAAATAATGAATAAGTCAGTAAAGAATAAATCAGCAAGGCTTCTATAGGCATTCCCACGAAAGATTAAAATGTTTGTATTTGTAGGAATGGAAGATGTTTTTCTTGAGTATATAGGATGTTCCCAGAGAGGGAGTTACATATCCAGGTGGCTTTTCTATTAAGAACTGGTTTGTCTAAGAATTTGTGGTGTGCCTTATGGAAAGTAAGACACAAATACATTCTTATGGTCCAAGATTCAAACTCCACAGCTCCACAGTGTGGGAGATCTCTTCCCCCACCTTCCCTGATTCATGCCCTCCCTTCTCCACCCTCTTCTGAGCCCCCAGGAGACTGCATCAGTGGGCTCCCTTTTCCCCTGGCTTCCTGTTGGTTGGCTAGTGGTGTGAACCAGCAGGTGATGGGTAAGGGAGGAGAGCGGGCTTGGACATTGGCTTCCCAGCCCTCTCCTTGCATCGCCAGGGCCGCAGCATCCCTCCACCCAAGGTCTCCTGCCATCAGGACCTGCCCAAGGGCTCATTCTCTCTGGGCCACCAGCCCCTACCCTTGGCCCTCCAAGGCTAAGGCTGGTAATGGTGCCCCACTGTTTGTAGCCCAGGGTACCATCCTTATTGGCTCCTCTGTACCCTATCCTTGCCTTATAAGTGGTCCCTTCATTAAACTCTGCTGAATTGACCCAGTTTGGTGTCCTGTCTGTTAGCTGTCAGACCTTGATTGATCTCTACTGAATTCAGAACC